>NC_084839.1:29045000-30295000 GCF_033115175.1 Lepus europaeus
TTTTACCTTGCTTTTATAAAACTATAGTTCATTAGGTGTAACTTGCATTTTATAATTAATTTACTGTTTATGTCATTTAAAGCACAAATTACCAAAAGAATAACCCCGTGCATAAGTTAACTGAAGAGGAGCTGCTGGCATTTACATCAGTGAGTAGCATCTTTTTCCTTGCCATGTTTTTTCCTTGTAAATTATTTTGCTTTATATTTGTTCTTGACTTGAATTTTTCATGTTGAAATACTGCCACCTAAGGAAATTAAGGGGAAAAAACGAGTCATCATTTTAGTTTATAAGTCACGTGTGTCTTGCTGCTGATGTAAACATAACTGTTTTTCTTTATACCTGCTTAGGTTTGAGAACAATGATCAACTATTTCATTGTTTTATCCCATGCAGGTAATAGATGCTCAGTAAATATTTTTGAATGAAAAAGTGAAATAACAGAGACAGAACCACTGACGTGCGTGACTTTTGTGCATAGAGCTGTGGGGAAGCCTACAGACTGTGGTGAGAATGAGAGCTAGAAGCAGGAGAGCCTGGGCCATAGAGCCCAGGGAAGATGGGTGTCTAGCACATAGGGTGCTCATCAGCATTCAGCAGTGTAGAGCAGTCGGGAGAGACGTGGACAGAGAAGAGCAGTGCACTGTTTATCTTGAGGACATTTTTAGTTGAATACCTGGGTAGAGAATTATATTGCAGTATAGAGAATTAAGGTGAGAATGGGATATAGAACAATAAGATTGCTGGATAGACTGCAGTTGGAGAATGACAGTGAAAAACAAGGATGGAGTAATAGATGTTTGAAAAGTGGAGATCCACAGAAGGTTTTCAAGAAGAGAAAGTCAGAGGGAGGAGTCAGTCATTATCTTTTTGCCTTTTTGATTAAAAATAGATGCATATGTTCTTTAATGAATGCAAGTTGATTAAGCTTATCATTTTTTCAAATGATTTTCAAAAAATTTTGCTACCTTGGGAATCGAGTTCGAATTCTGTTCTGATGTTTTTTTCCTTTGTTATTTGTCAGATGAGCCAAAAGAGTGTAGTTTTATCTTGTGGAAAGAAAATTAGCTTGCTTTGTACCATAATATTAATTTTTTTAGTTAGTTTTATTTTCTATGCCATCTTGGAACTGGTTGGATATTAGTTGAGTCTTCTAGATAACTGCTTTATTTCCCCTCTTCAGTATTCTTAGAAATTGTAGATGTGGATCTTTCTATCATGTTTGTTTTAGGTAGCTATTTGGAAATAACCCTGTTTATTTGTTAACTTTATATATAGCATAAAGAATTTATGGCACAGTGGGTTAAGCTGCCTCTTGAGTAGCCAAATCCCACATAGGAGTGCCTGTTTCTACTCCCAGCTATTCCTTTTTATGATTCAACTTCTTGCTAATGTGTACCCTGGAAGGCAACAGTTCATGGCCCAAGTACTTGAGTCCCTGCCACTGGCATGGGACACCTGGTTGGAGTTCCAGGTTCTGGTTTGGCCGGGCCTAGCCCTGGCTATTGTAGATATTTGAGAAATGAAACAGTGGATGGAAGATCTCTCCCTTTCTGTCTCTGTCACTCTGCTTCTCAAATAATCAAAAATAAATAAATAAACATAGAAAAAAATAATTTGACAACTAAGTTTTGGGAAGAAAATGGTAAAGTATATAAAATATTGTGTATTTTCTGTTTATTCATCTGATACATGGTAAATGCTTAATATATACAGGCAAGATGCTGGCCATTGAGGATGCAGCTGTAAACTTTTGTGCCTCAAGGGTTGTTTTTGGCTTACAGGGTAAGTAGTTATGTAAATGTCATTTTTTTTTATAGGACTATGAATGCCCAGATTTTTAAAAATATTTTATTTATTTATTTTGAGAGTAGAGTTACAGGCAGAGACAGAGAGAAAAGTCTTCCATCCACTCGTTCACTTCCCAAATGGCCACAATGGCTGGAGCTGGACCGATCAGAGAGGCAGTTGGTTCTTCTGGATCTCCCATGTGGGTGCTAGGGCCCAAGCACTTGGGCCATCTTCTACTGCCTTCCCAGGCCATAGCAGAGAGCTGGATCAGAAGAGGAGCAGCTGGGACTTGAACTGGCACCTGTATATGCTGGCGCCATAGGGCGGAGGCTTTAGCCCACTATGCCATAGTGCTAGCTCATTCCTAGCTTTAGAGACTGAGCTCTCTTCTTTCCTGGGTCCTATACAAGGCCTGCTATAGTACTTCATTACTTTACAAATAGCTGTTGCTCAATAAATGTGTACAGAATAAGAGAATGAATGAAATATACTACAACCCTGGAATGGGACTGATTTCTATTGCTGTATCACTCTGCTTGGTTCCATCACTAGTTGGAACTGCATGATGGTAAGCAAGACCACTTGTTTCATCTTCCTCTTCTGCAAAATGAGAGAAGGTGTAATGTGTCCCTGCCTCAACACTCAAAACTTACCTTGAGGGTCAAACTGAAGAACATCTAAGAAAGTCCTCCAGAGTAGGTAGTGGCTGCTGCACTCAGAGCGTTCAGTGTTGTGCCAGGCCAGCTGGTCACTGCTTTGTAGGAGCGGGTTCCCATGTTACCCACCCTAGAGAGCTAAGACCTGTTTGGAGTTGGTTATATTAGTAGCAGTGAAAGGAGTAGAGAGGAAAGAAAGAATATGCTGTGTTTGCTGGGCGTGCATTTTCCTTCTTTGGCAGCAGCTTGCGTGGCTGGAAACCGGGACTGTGAACTATTGAGACTATCAGGTGTCATGCTCTGTTACAGAGGAGCAAGTGCAGTAGAAATCTTAATGCTGCTGCCACAAAGTTGTAAGGTACTTGGAGAGGTAAGGACCATGGTTATTTGGCATTAGGTAAATATTTATTGAATGGAAAAAAACCCCAAATGGCTTATTGGTCATGAATTTTGTTCAGTTTTAGTCAACTATCCAAAAGTTTACTCAAATTATAGTGAAATTTCTTTTTGGGGGGAGAAATTTTTGTCACTGTTTTCATGTTGAAATATGTTTGAGATATGTTGGGAAAGTATTTTAATTCAGTAAAGCAGAAGCTTGAGATAAAGATAATAGGTTTACTTGTTTAATACTGTCATTACGTAGTGCTGTTCCTGAGATACTGTATCTGCATGTTTCAGGAAAACTGAGTCATAGCAAAAATAACCTATGTTTTAGAGAGCCGTTTGTGCTGTATGGACTTGATAATTTAAAATTAGCTGTGATAGCGACGTTATTTCCTTTCACATGAGCCAAGTCAGTGACATTCAGTAATGTTTTTAATTTCCTTTTATTGTTGAAAATGGGAACAATTTAGTTAATTCATACAGGTGTTTCAGTTTTCATTGGCAAAAGTTTTGTTTAAGTGTGAGTTGATACTGGCAGCTTGCCTCCTGACTGTCTGAAGTCCCAAGATTTCTCTGGAAATGGAAGAAGTAATAAGACCTCTGGAAGTTACACATTATATTGTATATATTTTCTGTGTCTACTGTTGATTTAAAGCTAGTTGATAAATACTTATTTATGAACATAAAACAGTTTCCTAATCATTTTCCCAGATTAAGGTGACAACATCTATTTTTTCTAGAGAATACTTCTTTTTTTGAATTGTCAGATTGTAATTGTACATCTTATACATTGCAGAATTGTACATCTACAGTGTGATAAGTTGGTATAATTTATATGTTGTATATTGATTAACTCCATCTTTATAAATGTAAATGAAGTACATACTCATGAAATTTCCATTTGTTGGACAATTTAACTTTGTGTTACTACAGTTAATTACTTCAGAAGTCCCTGACGTTACAGATGAGTCATCACAGTGAGACCCAAGAAAGGTAAAACAAAGAAAAAGGAAACCATGGCTACACATGTCATAGTCAATTTGGTGGGAATAAAACACGAAGAGAATGTGGTGATAGCAAACAGAGAAGAGGGACACGCCAAATGAAGATGAAGAGCAGTTACAAGCCCTCACCTTCTTATCTAAAACGTTATGCTACATAATTTCTCTGCTGCATTTTCTCTTCCAGGTGTTTTCCAAATCAAAACTGACCTGGAGACTGATCTCTTTTTTTCTATACAGTTAACCATGTGTTAAGTTAATGCTTATTTGTGAATTTCCTTTCCAGCCATGTTGCAATAACTGGTACTGGACTTATTTCCTATTGTTTAGCTCCAAGCTAGACAAAATATATGAAAATGCAATATATGAAAAGAGTACTAGGTAATGACCAAAGAGGTCTTATCTCAGGAATACAAAATATGTTTCATCTGGAACAGTGCAATTTGCCTTATTAGAATAGTGAAGGAGAAAAACCAAGTGATTACCTATCTAGATACAGAAAAGCCATTAGAAAAATTCAGCACCCTTACATTGTAAGAACTCTTACGATGTTTAAAAACATTGTACAGGGCTGGCGCCGTGGCTTAACAGGCTAATCCTCCGCCTTGCGGTGCCGGCACACTGGGTTCTAGTCCCGGTTGGGGCGCCGGATTCTATCCCGGTTGCCCCTCTTCCAGGCCAGCTCTCTGCTATGGCCCGGGAAGGCAGTGGAGGATGGCCCAAGTGCCTGGGCCCTGCACCCGCATGGGAGACCAGGAGAAGCACCTGGCTCCTGGCTTCGGATCAGCGCAATGCGCCGGCCGCAGCGGCCATTGGAGGGTGAACCAACGGCAAAAAGGAAGACCTTTCTCTCTGTCTCTCTCTCTCACTATCCACTCTGCCTGTAAAAAAAAAAACAAAAAAAAAAAACCATTGTACAGAAAGTAAACTTGGAATAGAAGAAACTATCACCTTAATAAAGTGCCGGACCCTGTAGGGACTGGTACTGTGGCCAGCAGGCTAAGCTGCCACCTGCAGTCCTGGCATCCCATATGGACACATGTTTAAATCTCAGCTGCTTTAGTTCCAGTCTAGCTCCCTACTCATGGCCTGGGAAAAGCAGTGGAAGATGGCCTGAGTCCTCGGGCTCCTGCCACCCACTTGGAATACCTGGAAGAAGCTCTTGGCTCATGGCTTTGGCCTGGCACAGCCCCAGCCATGTGGCCATTTGGGGAGTGAACCAGCAGATGGAATTCTCTCTGTAACTCTGCCTTTTAAATAAATAATAAACAAGAGAAAAAGATAAAACAGAAAAATCTATACTGGGACCAACGTGGTACAGCAGATAAAGCTGCCACCTACAACACCAGTGCCCCATTTAGGCACCAGTTTGTGTCCTAGCTGCTCTACTTCTTATCCAGCTCCTTGTTGATGGCCTGAGAAAAGCAATGGAAGATGGCCCAAGTGTTTGGGGCCCTGCCACCCATGTTATATACTCATATGAAGCTCCTGGCTCCTGACTTCGGCCTGGCCCTTGCTGGCTATATCAGCCATCTGGGGAGTGAATTAGCTAGGGGATGGAAGATCTCTGTCTCTCCCTCTCTCTATGTAACTCTGAGTTTCTAAATAAATAAGTAAATAAATAAACCTTTAGAAGTATTTTTTTTTTATTTGAAAGAGTTACACAGAAAGAGGAGAGGCAGAGAGAAAGAGAGAGAAAGAGACAGAGAGAGATCTATCCAGTGGTTTACTTCCCAGAGAGCTGCTATGGCCAGAGCTGCGCTGATCCGAAGCCAGGAGCTTCTTCCGGGTCTCCCACGTGAGTGCAGGGGACCAAAGACTTGGGCCATCCTCCACTGCTTTCCCAGGCCATAGCAGAGAGCTGAATAGGAAGTGGAGCAGCTGGGTTTTGAACTGGTACCCATATGGGATGCCAGCGCGCCAGGCCAGGGTGTTAATCCACTGCACCACAGCTCCGGTTCCCCTTTAAAAGTATTTATAACTAAAATTACTGATGAAAAATAATCCCTCTCACTTTAAAAATCAGGTAAAAGACAAAATTGCTTTCTCCATTTGTATTCTATGTTGAACTAGAAATACCAGCTAGGACAGAAGATGTGGAAGATGTGCAGTTTGGAAAGGAAGGTGTAAAACTGTCTTTTTGCATAGACAACATAATTTTGTATATAAAAAACTTTTGAAGAATCAGCTAATAGAACTAATAATCTAATTGAATACCACATGTCAACATAAAAAAAGTTAGTTTTATTTATATATAATATCAATGAATGATTGGGAAAGAAACTTTTGAAGGACTTACAATAGCATTTAGAAAATCAAATGTTTAGTGATAAATATAACTGCAGTGCATGATCTGGACCCTGAAAAGGACAAGGAATGATGAGTGGAGCTATAGCTGTAAGTAAATGCAGAGCTTTACCTTATTCATGGATTGGGAGACTCAATATTGTTGAATTGACATTTCTCCCCAAATTGAGCTTTAAAATAGATCCAATAGCAATTGGAGTCCCAGGAGGCTATTTTTTTCTGTTTGGAAATTGCCAAGCTGATTCAGAAATGCTTTTGGAGAACTTCTACTTGTTTTGTAGTGGCTAAGCTCTGATTAGAACCATCCTTTTGTAGTTAAAAATTATAAGTATGGACAAAATACGAAACCCCAGAATTTCTGGTTACCTGATGACATTGGGGGAATACATAAAGACAGAAAGATTTTGGAGATTACTTTTTTGTTGTAGTTGTTGGAAGAAGGGATTGACATGGTTAGTTTTCTTATTTGTGTTGTTTCCACCCTATAACTAGATCTTAGTATATTGTATTCAGAGTAGCTAAAGCTTTAGTAACAATTCTGCAGTCTTTCTTAGGACAGAGTTTGGGGTTACCATAGGTACTGGAATGTGAGCAGGAGGAAGCATATTTTAAGGAGAGAATCACAGATGAGTATTCTTACATTCTGTGTATCAATGTTTCCAGTCACCATTGAGCCATGCATATAATGGGCATGCTCTGAATAGATTCATTAAGGATTAAACAACTCATATGAGACTTGAGCAGCCATCTAAGAATCCCCAAGTACAGCTTTAGTTAAACCAAGTTGTATGTTAAAACAAAAAAAGCCTAACACTTTGGAGCAATAGTGTCAAATTCCTAGTCTTCACAATATAACATCTACCATGAAGAATGAAGAAAGTGCAAACCATTCACAAGAGAAAAAATAGTTAATGAGATTAATTCTAAGATGACCTGGATTCTGGAATTAGGGTACAATATAAACAAAAGAAAAGTCTTTCTGTATTCTCAGTGACATAGGGGAAAGTGCTCTAAAAAAAAGAGAATTTGTAGAGAAAAATAGGAAGTATAAAAAAGAGCCAAATGATAATCCTAGATCCAAGTATGTAAAATGTGAAATAAAAATGGCACTGGTTGAGAGTAGCCATTTAATGAAGATGCAAGAATTAGTGAACTTGAACATAGACCTCTAGAAACTGTCCATTCTGAAGAACAGTAGCAATAAAAGGGTTAAAATAATGGACAGGGATTTATAGAAGCATTCTTTCTATTCTATCTCCAATATTAAAAAAGCCCAATTTATACATAATTGGAGTTCCAGAGGAGAGAAAGAATAGAGCAGAAAGAAATATTTGAAGAAATAATAGTTAAAATTTTCAACATGTGTGGAGGTCATATATTTATGGATTCTAGAAGCATAGTGAAACCTAAGAAAGATAAAACAAAATCATAATTTTGTGTATACTGATCAACCAGGTAAAAATAAACTAATGAGTATATCCTGATAGCAGACAGAAAAATGACTCATTAAATAAGGGGAACATGATTACAAAGACTTTGAACTTTTCTTCAGAAACTATCAAGGACAAAAGACAGTAGAACATCATTTTTTAATTTATGAAAGAAAGATATGTCAACCCAGAATTATGACCAACATGAAATCATTTAGAGATAAAGTAGAAATGAAAAGAATTTGTTGTCAGCAGACCTGCACTATAAAGGAAGCCAAAGGAAATTCTTCAAGCTAAAGTGAAATAGTTCCATATGGAAACTCAGATGCTGAGAAGTAAAGAGCACTTGAAGCCATAAACATCTGTATATATGTAACAGAGCCTCCTTTTCTTTCCAGTGTCATTAAAATACATATTTCTCTTTTTAAAAATTATTTCTTGGTATTTTCTAAATGATGCAGAAAGAATACAAAGGTAGATTAATGCATCCGTATAATTGCAAAATTACTACCTTTAATGCAAATAATTATACTGTTCTAAGTACTTGTGAAAAATTAATTATTCTAGGGCAACTAGTTAAAAACTGCAGAAGCTCCTAGCTAAAAGCCCATTGAGGGGCCTTCGCTGTTGTGTAGCAGGTAAAGTTACGCCTGTAGTACTGGCATCCTATATGGTGCTAGTCTGAGTCCTGGCTGCTTCACTTCAGAGCCAGATCTCTACTATGGCCTGGGAAAGCAGTAGAAGATGGCCCAAGTCCTTGGGCCCCTGCACCTGTGTGGGAGACCTGAAAGAAGCTCCTGGCACCAGGCTTCAGATCACCCCAGCTCCGGCCATTGTGGCCATTTGGGGAGTGAATCAGCGAATGGAAGACTTCTCTCTCTCTCTCTGCATCTGTAACTCTGCCTTTAAAAAAAAAAGAAGCCCATTGAAAAATTAAAATGACAAACTGAAACATATATTAAAGTGATCTAGAAAGACAGGAAAGGCAGTACAATAGGACAAAATATAAATGCTAGGATTCTTTATCTAAACTCAACCATACAGATAATTATATTAAATGTTAATGGATAAATATTCCAAATAGAACTCAAAGATTTTCATAGTCTTCATAGCTGGGCATACAAAATCAGTAATGCATTGAGAATTTGGACAATACCATCAACTTCCCTGATAAAATTGATGTTTTTTTGGTAGTATTTTCAGAGTATATGGTCTCTTCAAACACATATGGTATGATTACCATGGCCATGTGCTGGGACAGTAAAATAATCTTCAATAAATGAATGAATAAAAAACTGCCATTAGGGCAGGCTTAGTGGTTAGGATGCTGGTTAAGACACCTGCATTTCCTAGCAGAGTACCTGGATTTGAATCCCAGCTCCACTCCTGATGCTAGCTTCATGCTGAAGTACAGCTTGGGAGGCAGCAGATGATGGCCCAGGTAGCTGAGTACCTGCCACCTATGTGGAAGGCCCAGAATGCTTTCCTCTTGGCTTTGGCCTAGCTGTTGTGGCATTTGGAAATAAAACAGTGGATGGCAGCTTTGTGTCTCTCTCTCTCTCTCTCTCTCTCTCTCATTCTTTCATTCTTTATGCTCTCTTTGCCTCTCAAATAAATACATAAAAATTAAAAAACATTGACATCATATGGAATATATTCACTTTCCATAGGAAATTGAATGACACCAATCACTATTGGTTATCTAGAAAACTTCGTGTATGTATAAATTAAACAATTAAAAAAGAAAATTTATTCATGACTCATTGGAGAAATCAAGGAAAATTTATATGTAAAAGTCAATCATCATCCTAGATTATTGACTGCAGTGTTACAAAACATTTGTACAATGTTTCCTTCAAGTAAGATTGTTGCACCATTAGAGTTGTGAGCAATATTTAGCTAGGCCAACAAGTGCATGAACCATAAAAGAAAAAAAGTGGGGTTTTTACCTGGTGGTAAAGTCACTGCTTAGGATACCTATATCCCTTATCAGAGTGTCTTGGTTTGAGTATGAGCTCTACTCAATTCTGACATCTTGCTGGTGCATATCCTGGGAGGCAGCAGATAATAGCTCAGGTGGGTGGGTTGCTGCCATCCACGTGGAAGACCTGAATTGAGTTCTAGGATCCTCACTTTGGTCTGGTCCTAGGTATGTTTGGAACTCTGTTTTTCTCTATCTGTCTTATAAGCTGAAAAAAAAAAGTGATAAATTTGACTTCCCTAAAATTAAAACCTTCTGTTCTTTGAAGTACAACATGAAAAAAGTGCAGAGGGATTGGCATTGTGGCATATTGGATAAATCCATTACCTGCGAAGGCAGCATTCTGTATAGGTGCTGGTTTTGTGTCCCTACTGTTCCACTTCTATATAAATTAGCATAGGTAATTGACATCTATTTCAAGTAACTTAAGGTGTTGATGACTATAAAAATAGCTGATTAGTAGATTTCAGTTATTTTAAATCTGTCATTTTTTATATATCCTGTAACTGCCTGAAGATGATACTGTTGCTGAATGACAATACATTAACATTTAGAGAATTTGGGTGGAGGATATATAAAAATTCTTTGTAGGATTCTTACAACTTTTCTGAAGGAGAAAAAAATGAGAAAATATCTGAAATTTAAAAGTTAAGAAAAACATTCTTTTAAAAATCTATATGAAAGTGAACAAAGTCTGACATGGTCTTAGGTTAGATAGCTATTCTTATCTGGAGTTGGAGATTTAAGCAGGCTGTCTCACACATGGTCAGGACGCCAGCGAACTGTCAACCTTCTGGTGTATCTTTTAGGTTTCCGTTTTGAATCTTCCTGGAGCTCTGATCTCTGCTAGGTCAGATATTTTCCAGGGATTGCTCCGCTTTTGGCCAGTACCTTTCTCTTGGAGATGTACTAATATCTTTATTAACATAGGAAATAGGGAGGAATTAAGAAGTAAGCCTAGAGACATATTAAAAGAATAGGAGCACTAATGGGCCAGAGATCAGAGACTTCAAATTCTGGAAATATAGCAGACAGGGTACTTTGAGAGACCTACCTGTTGCAAAGCAAGTAAAGCCATGAAAAGGACACACTTGTTAAGCCGTTGCTGGTCTCACGGAAGTTAGAGGATATGTCTAAACATTCTTTTCACTGGTGAATTAAACAAACATTCATGTACACAGATACACAAAGCGAAGTTGGGATCTAGTGCAGAGCTGGAGAGGCAGGAAACTGAAACTGAACAACAAGCAGCTGGGAGGGGGGGTTACCTGAGGGTAATAGTACTTCTAGAACTTTCCATGGAGCCAGAACCCTCAAGAAGGTCTGAAGCGATCCTACATTCATGGTGCTATCTGGCCCACGGCAGCAGAAACCAGTCTTCTCCAGAGGAAAAAATCTCTGATCCCAAATGAAAATTGTGTAAGGAGCTGCCAATTAAAGATCAACAGACAGGAAGAAAAGTTATACTACCAAGATTGAGGCTGGCACCGCGGCTCAATAGGCTAATCCTCCGCCTGCGGCACCGGCACACCAGGTTCTAGTCCCAGTCCAGGTGCCGGATTCTGTCCCGGTTGCCTCTCTTCCAGTCCAGCTCTCTGCTGTGGCCTGGGAGTACAGTGGAGGATGGCCCAAGTGCTTGGGCCCTGCACCCGCATGGGAGACCAGAAGAGGCGCCTGGCTCCAGGCTTCGGATCAGCGTGGTGCGCCGGCCACAGCGGCCATTGGAGGGTGAACCAACGGTAAAGGAAGACTTTTCTCCCTGTCTCTCTCACTGTCCACTCTGCCTGTCAAAAAAAAAAAAAAAAAAGATTCGGAGTCATTGGAGGCAGCAAACAACAAATCAAAGGCTGCATACATAAGGGTTTTCTGATTCAAAGTATCCAGTAAGTATATGGAATGTTTCAATTGGTTAGTTATTAGAGTATTTTGGAAAGAAAATATAACTTTTTTTTTTTTTTTTTTTTTTGGGACAGGCAGAGTTAGACAGTGAGAGAGAGAGACAGAGAGAAAGATCTTCCCTTCGTTGGCTCACCCCAAAAATGGCCGCTATGACGCACTGCGCCGATCTGAAGCCAGGAGCCAGGTGCTTCCTCCTGGTCTCCCAAGTGGGTGCAGGGCCCAAGCACTTGGTCCACTGCCTTCCCGGGCCACAGCAGAGAGCTGGACTGGAAGAGGAGCAACCAGGTCAGAATCCGGCACCCCGACCAGGACTAGAACCCAGGGTGCCGGTGCCACAGGCGGAGGATTAGCCTAGTGAGCCGCGGCACTGGACGGAAAATATAACTTCTGAAAATAATTTGAAGTTAAAGATCAGAATTTCCAAAAATTTAATGCATGCTTAATCACTACAGAGTGACTTTGTAGAACATCAAGAAGTTGTACATTGTAGGAATTCCCAAAGCTCCATCCTTAATTAAGAGAACTCTTGCATCTGCACCCGTGGGTATTGATGAGAACATTTAATAATGGCTGTGTTCATAGTGGCAAAAAATATGACAATAAATGTTGATAGCAGGATGGATAAATTGTGATTTTTAATTATGAAATATTCACCAGTAAAGTGAAAATAAATGACCTATGGCTATGAGCAACATATGGGTAAATTAAGTAAAAAATCCAGTCCTAAATTCACAGGTGTTTATATTTTATAACTTACATTATAGTTAATTTTAAACTTCTATATCAAAACTACTTTGAATAATAGCAAGATCATTTAAATGTCACTAGATCTCTTAAAAGACTTTAAACAGCATTTTATTTATTTTCACTCAATTTAATTTTATTATTATTTATTTGACAGGTAGAGAAGACAGAGAGAGAGAGAGAGAGAAAGAGAAAGGTCTTCCGTTGGTTCACCCCCCCCAAATGGTCGCTAAGGCCAGAGCTAAACCAATCTGAAGCCAGGAGCCATGTGCTTCCTCCTGGTCTCCCGTGCGGGTGTGGGAGCCCAAGCACTTGGGCCATCCTCCACTGTCTTCCCAGGCCATAGCAGAGAGCTAGACTGGAAAAGGAGCAATCGAGACTAGAACACGGTTCCCATATGTGATGCTGGTGCCACAGGTGGAGGATTAACCAAGTCAGCCACAGCGCTGACCCCAATTTTAAAATTTTTTTTATTTATCTGAATGGCAGTTACAGAGAGAGTCTGCACGATAGAAAGATCTTCCATCCGCTGGTTCACTTTCCAAATGGCCACAACAGCCAGGGCTGGGCCAGGCTGAAGCCAGGAGCCAGGAGCTTATCCAGGTCTCCCATGTGGTTGCAGGGGCACAAGCACTTGGGCCATCAACTGCTGCTTTCCCTGGAGCACTAGCAGGGCTCTGGATTGGAACTGGAGTAGCCAGGACTTGAGCTGGTGTCACAGGTGGTAGCTTAACCCCACTATGCCACAACACCAGCCCTATTTTTATCATTTTTTTTTTAAAGTTATTGAAAGGCTGAGTTAGAGAGAGAGAGAGAGCAAGAGAGAGAAAAGCCTTCCCTCCACTAGTTCATTTCCCAAACACCTGCAGTCACCAGGCCTGGGCCAGGCTAAAGCAGAAGCCAGGATTCTCTTCCAGCTTTCCAGTGTGACTGCAAGGACCCAAGCACTTGGACCATCTTCTGCTGCTTTCTCAGGCACACTAGCAGGAATATGAATCAGAAGTGGACTGCCCAGGACTCCAGCTGGGCTCCTGGTATTTGCAGGCAGTGGCTTAACCTGAGAGACTACAATACTGGCCCCTCATTGTTATTTTTTTTTGGAAAGATTTATTTATTTATTTGAAAGTCAGAGTTACACAGAGAGAGAAGGAGAGGCAGAGAGAGAGGTCTTTCATCCACCTGGTTCACTCCCCAATTGGCTGCAATGGCCAGAGCTGCGCCCATCCGAAGCCAGGAGCCAGGAGCTTCTTCCAGTTCTCTCACATGGGTGCAGGGGCCAAAGAACTTGGCCCATCTTCCACTGCTTTCCCAGGTTATAGCAGAGAGCTGGATCGGGAGTGGAGCAGCTGGAACCCGAACTGGCGCCCATATGGCAGACTAGTAGAGCCTGTGGAAGAAACAAAGGCATGAACCAACGGACTTACGTTCATGGAGTTTTTAATTTACCTCAGGTCAGATAAATGCATAAATGCAATTAGCAAGACCAGGGAGTTGAGTTTACAAATTGATAACAAAGATAAATATTATCCATAGTTCTTAAGAAAGGAAGAAAATAGACTGCATCAAAGAAGGCTTTGTTCACTAAGGAAGGCTTGGAGTTGGGCCTTGAAAGAAGGATGGCATTTAGATGGGGTGAGACCGCATGAACAAAGGGACAGGCTGGTGGAATGTAAGCTGCTGGGCTGCTTCAGCTGTGGTAGTGGAAGATTTGTTTAAGGCAACAGTGAGCTTTAGGGAAAGACAACTTTGAGACATTCTAAATGGTCTATAGAACAAGGATAGGGGATTTGAAGTACTGTGCCAATTCTACCAAGGATATTTATAGAGTAATTTATTGTCATTTGGTACTGATTTTAAAGATGGATTTTTTTTAAAGTAGATCATTGTAAAGGGTCAATATTTCTGCTTTTTATGGTATTCTTTTGTTCACTTTTTTTTTGTTTTTTGTTTTGTTTTTTTTTGGACAGGCAGAGTGGATAGTGAGAGAGAGAGACAGAAAGGTCTTCCTTTTTGCTGTTGGTTCACCCTCCAATGGCCACTGCGGCCTGCTCATCGCGCTGATCCGAAGCCAGGAGCCAGGTGCTTCTCCTGGTCTCCCATGCGGGTGCAGGGCCCAAGCACTTGGGCCATCCTCCACTGCCCTCCCCGGCCATAGCAGAGAGCTGGCCTGGAAGAGGGGCAACCGGGACAGAATCCGGCGCCCCAACCGGGACTAGAAGCCAGTGTGCCGGCGCCGCAAGGCGGAGGATTTGCCTGTTAAGCCACGGCGCCGGCCTTGTTCACTGTTTTGTAAGGTCAGCCTGACGTTGGTGGGCACCATCCGATTTGGCATTAGTATAGCCTAATAGTTAAATGACAGGAGGTCTGAGCTGGTCTTGCTCTCCATGTGGAACAAGCAGCTCTCTGAAAGCTGCTTCATTTTCAAAGGAGTAAACTTTGTGTCTCATATAAAGTGAGCCTAGAGACCTTGGGAAGAAGATGATTGGAAATCTGCAGTGATAAGAATGAAAAGGGAGTTTGTTTTTATTGGAAACAACACAGGACATCTCCTTGATGGTATCACAGGTATCACAAAAGATTTTTTTTTTGCTGCTTTTTTGGGGCTTGAATTACCAAGTATATATGTATGTGTATGCATATGTGTACACACACAAACCCATATAGAGAGTATGGCTAGTGTACTATGGAAATTCACATTTTATTGTGAGTTAAAGTGGTGCTCACTGCCTTTTTCATTTCAGGCAGTTAGCCGAGTTTCCTGCAGTTTTAGTGAAATTATGTGGCATGTCTTTTTTTTTTTTTTAAATTTATTTTATTTTTTGAAAGAGTTACAGAGAGGCAGAGAGAGGGAGAGGTCTTCTGTCTGCTAGTTCACTCCCCAGATGGCCACAAAAGCTGCATCTGTGCATACCCAAAGCCAGGAGCCAGGTGCCTCCTCCTGGTCTCTCAGGTAGGTGCAGGGGCCCAAGGACTTGGGCCATCTTCTACAGCTTTCCCAGGCCACAGCAGAGAGCTAGATCGGAAGTGGAGCAGCCAGGACTCAAACTGGCATCCATATGGGCTGCTGGCACTGCAGGCAGTGGCTTTTTCTGCTATGCCACAGCACTGGCCCCGGTGGCATGTCTTAAAGTGATACATTCCTACTCAGTCTTGCAGAGTAGCTCTCCTAATCTATAACAAATACCTTCCTTTTGTTCTTAAAATATACTATTCATCAACAATTGCCTAAGTAGATTGATTCTTTATGTAGTGTTGTAACCATAAGTAAAATTATAATTACTAGGGATTATTTTAATATTCATATTAATAAAATATTTATTAGTATTTTAAAATAGTATATACAGTAAAAGTTTATTAGCTCAGTGAATCACCTTTTATCAATTTTGGTCATTGGAGTTGAGAAATGGGAAAACTTTAAACAGTCACACAGATGTTATCACTCACATGAAGTGGTTCTAGCCTCTGTTTTGATGTGTAAAAGTGGTGGAAGTTCCATTCATGTACAAGTACATGGTTGCAAATGGCCTAAAGTTTTTTTTTTATGATTTATTTATTTATTTGAAAAGCGGAATTGCAGAGGCAGAGGCAGAGAGAGGGAGAGACAGACAGAAAGGTCTTCCATCTGTTGGTTCACTCCCCAAATGGCTGCAATGGCTGGAGCTGGGCTGATCTGAAGCCAGGAGCCAGGAGCTTCTTCTAAATCTCTCCCATGACTGCAGGGTCCAAAGACTTAGGCCATTTTCTTCTGCTTTCTAAGGCATAACAGAGAGCTGGATCGGAAGTGGATCAGCTGGGGCTTGAACCCACACGCACAGGGGATGCTGGCATTGCAGGTGAAGGCTTTACGGGCTATACCACAATGCGGGCCCTGGCGTAAGGTTCTTTAACAAGGTCCTAATTCTAAGTGGGGCTGGTTGAACACACCACATTTCTGAGGCTTTTTTCAATGCCATTTGGATTTTTAACCAGTGCTTAGTAATCTAGTGAACTTAAATTCCATTGAATCACTATAGTTAACAGATAAGAAGTTAAAAATAAGTGGACTTTAAAAAACATTTGCAACTAAATGGTTCCACTTACATGAGGTACCAAGAGTGATCAGATTCCAAGAGGTGAAAACTAGAATGGTGATTGCTGGGGCTCTCACTGTCCACTCGGCCTGTCAAAAAAAAAAAAAAAAAAAAAAAAAAGAATCTGAAAAATACTAGGAGAAATTACTGAAGACCTAAATAAATGGAAGGATGTGCTTTGTTCATGGAGAACTGAAGATTTTAAAATTTCAAGTCTCTCCAAATTAACCTACATAATTTAATGCAATCCCTAACAAATTACCAGCAGTTTGATTTTGTTGTTGTTGCTGTTTCTGTTGTTTTTTGTGGAACTAAAGCTGACTTTAAAATTCATATTGAATTGCTAATGGCTAGGAATAGCTCAGGCTGTGTAGAGCTGGAGGACTTGTGTGGTAGATAGCAAGACCTATTACAGAAGTGTACTAATTAGTACAGTGTTGCTTATCAGTGTGGTCCTAGGACCAGCAGCAACAGCATCACATGGGAGCTTACTGAAATGAATTTCTCTGGCTCTATCCAAACCCTATTGAATCAGAACCTCTGGGATTGGGGCCAGTGACTCTATGTTGTTTAACAACTCTAGGTTATTTTTATGCACTTTCAAGTTTGAAAAGGACTGAATTAAGATGTTTTGACATAGGAAATACAACTAGCCGGTAGAACAGAAACAGATCCATATGTATGTGGTTCATCTGGTATATGATATATGTGGCAGGCAGTACAGAACAGTGGGAAAAGGGTAGTTTTTGCAGTACATGGCATTAGATAATTTATATATCCATATGGAAAACAGATATCTTAACCCTTGTATTATAGTATATATAAAATCAATTCCAGATAAAACTAATATTTAAACATGAAAATACTATATTTTATATATAAGCCACAGATCCACCTAGATTATAGTACTAAAAGTTTTATTTCATGTACTTACTTACCACAGTGTTGTGTCTTTGAGAGAGTATGTTCCCAATTCTACCTAGGGAATACTAGAAGAACTATCAGGTAATTTCCATAAGCACCAGTTCATATTAATTTATATTTCTATTTCAGATAAACTACCTCTATCTACCTCTGTCCCTATTTAAAAAAGGTAAAGAAGGGGTTCCTTTCTTTGTCCCTTTCTTGAGGGCCTATAATGTGCCAGGCATAGGGAAGACATTGGTTAACCAAATATGTTGAGGGTACTTCAAAAAGTTCTTGTAAATACAATTAAAATATGTTTATTTTGGTGCAAACATTTTTGAAGTCCATGTGTGTTTTTTTTTCTAATATGTATTTTCCAGGAACTTTCGGAAGATCCTTTGTAGCTGGGGTTTCTTCCCTGAGAGAACCAGAGGGTGCAGTGAGGGAAAATCACTGGCTCAGATGGCATCACCCTGATCATGTAGAAGCTCATCAGAGCCTTTTCATGTGCTGAAGTAATCTGGCTTTTGAGGAACATTCTCAAATTTGGGAGATGTTGATTATACAGGCAGTGTGCTTTACCCAAAAGTATAATTAGTGATTTTAAAAAACCACAATGAAACATTATTTTGGATATAGCTATATTTCTATCTTATGTGTTCTGTCAGATTTTTTTTTTTTAAAGACTTTATTTATTTATTTGAGAGGTAGAGTTACAGACAGAGAGAAAGGTCTTCCCTCTGCTGGTTCACTCCCCAGATGGCCACCATGGCCAGAGTTGAGCTGATTTGAAGCCAGGAGCCAGGAGCTTCTTCCGGGTCTCCCACGTGGGTGCAGGGGCCCAAGGAGTTGGGCCATCTTCCACTGCTTTCCCAGGCCATCAGCAAGGAGCTGGATCTGAAATGGAGCAGCTGTAACTCGAACTGGCTCCCACATGGGATTCCGGCACCGCTGGCAGAGGCTTAGCCCCCTATGCAAAGCGCTGGCCCCACTGTCAGATTTTTAGCAACACTGAACTTGAATGTAAGATCGCTTTTTTTTTTTAAAGAACTTTGTCAGTAATGTTTTAAAATATACGCTAGGTTTTTTATTCTGATAAAATACGCAGAACAGAATGTCTAGAATTTTATTCATTTTTAAGAGTACAGTTTAGTGGCATTAATTGGGTAGACATGGAGTCACTTAGAAAAGGTAATTGCTAAGGGTCTAAGACAAAGTAACATTTAAGTTTAGACCTGAAGCACAAGATACCCATTCAGGTAAATAGTGGGGTGATAACTTCTCTGGTCCTAAAATCAATGGAGTTAAGAACAGTAGCTCCCTACTGGGGGACATGATGAAGACTCTGAATCAACTCTTGTCTGCACATCCATATGTGGCCTGACATCTCACCAGCTGGTCCATTAGATTGGTATTCTCGCCGTTGGATTTGGTTGCTGAATTATTAGACTGAAAAAATCCTTAAATGTAATTTTCTTCTTAAGTCAATAGATCATTATAGTTTTTTTAAAAAAAGTTTTATTTTATTTATTTGAAAGGCAGAGTTATGGGGGGCAGGGGGAGAGAGAGAAAGGGAAATGAATAAATGAATATCTTCTTTCTGCTGATCATTCGCCAAATGTCTGCAACACCGCAACAGCCAGGGCTGGGCCAAGCTGAAGTCAGGAGCCAGGAGCTTCTTCCATGTCTCCCACAGGGGCACAGGGGCCCAAGCACTTGGGCCATCCTCCTCTGCTTTCCCAGGCACATTAGCAGGGAGCTGGATCAGAAGTGGAGCATCTGGGACTCAAACCAGCACCCATAAGGGATGCCGGCACTGCAGGCTGCGGCTTAACCTGCTGTGCCACAATATGGCCACGTTGTTTTTTTTTAAACCTGTTGTCCGTATTCTGATTGATTATTACCTCATGGACAACAGTGTTGTATAAGATATATTAATATAACTATTCTATAGTAATTTCCTTTCAGAAAAACTATGTCAGGTCTTTGTATCTCTAAGTCAAGGTAATTACATTCCTCCTTCCTGCTTTACAATTTTTCAAATGTCTGTCACATTGCATTTTACATTCAGTTTAGAGTGTTTTGCTTGATCTTCACAAAAAGTCTCGGGCATAACTCTGTTCCCATTGCAGTGTGGAAAAGAGCCTGACTTCGTTGTATTTCTGAGGAAAATATTTCATCTCTTTGGTGTAAAACCTTTAGGACAACCTTCTTAGAACTGGGATTTCTGGCCTGGCACTATGGCATATTGGGTTAAGCCACTGTCTGCAATGCCAGCATCCCATATGGGCACTTGTTTGAGTTCCTATTGCTGCAATTCCTGTCCAGCTCCCTGCGCCTGGGAAAGCAGCAGAAGATGGCCCAAGTCCTTGGGCCCCTGCACCCATGTGGGAGATCTGGATGAAACTCTGAGCTCCTGGCTTTGGCCGGCCCATCCCAGGCTGTTGTGGCCATTAGGGCCATTTGGGGAGTGAAGCAGTGGATGGAAGATCGATCTCCATCTCCATCTCCATCTCTCTCTCTCTCCATCTCCATCTCTCTCTCTTTCTCTCTCTCTCTTCCTTTCAAATAAATAAAATAAGTCTTAACAATAAAAAGTTGGATTTTCACTCCGACAAGCCTGTGGCCTAAATGCTGAGGGCGGCTTGGAAGTGAATGCTGTGACTTGAGGGAGAGAAAATGCATAGTAAGGGGGAGACTCTGGAGTGGCCAGACGTGCTTCTCTGTGAGGACTCCCAGAGACTTCCTTATGTTCACAGCTCAGGGAGGTGGGGCTTGCCATTCCAGTTTCAGAGAGGAGGAAACGACCCAGGGAAGTTGAGTCACGTCCCCGGGCCACGTAGGTGGTCATGTCACTTGGTGGCACAGGGATTCTAATCCAGCCTTGGCTGACCTGGGAGACTTTCCTCATTGTTGCACAGCACTGTTCTTTAGTTGTCTTCCATCCTGCTGACTTGAAGTCACAGATAATAGTCTCTTTAATGAGATGAGAAGAAAAAGAAGGCAGTGTTATGACCCATTAAAATTTGTAGAATCAGGTTTGCAGATTTACCTAATGAGAAAAGTCCTTTGCTTTGAAAATTCTTGAGGTTACATTTTATAGTAAAATCTTGTGCTAAATAGTGTTACACATTTTAAAGAATGGGTTTTGTAAATTCTTCTGTGTTATCACTCATGTGTTGATAATGCCATATATAGCTAGCTATATTGGTAAAATCTCTTTGTAGATTTAAGTTAAAGAAGGCTAACCAGATAAGATTATACATTAATCTTGAAAACTTTATTTCAAGGAGATAGAAAATATCTTAATTTCTAGAGTTAGTCATAGAAGATTACCTGATAGGCATTGTATTGGGACGTGAGTCCCCTGAGGGCCAGGACCTTGTCTGTCTTGCTTGATACCCTCTCACTGGGGCCCAGTGCACTGCTTTATACAGAGTAGGTGCTCAGGTGGACTAGGGAATAAAAAAACTTCAGTAAGAGCCCATTCTTTTGATTCTCCTCTTTTTATTTTTATTTGTTTAAAAGGCAAATAGAGGGACAGAGAGAGATCTTCCATCGGCTGGTGCATTCCCTAAATGCCCAAAACAGCCAGGCGGGGCTGAACCGGGCCAGGCCAAAGCCAGAAGCCTGGAACTCCATGCAGGCTTCCAGTGTGGGTGGCAGGGAGCTAAGTACTTGAACACCTGTTGCAGAGAGTGCATTAGCAGGAAGCCGGGACTGAAACCCAGGCTCTATGAGATGAGATGCAGGTACCCGAAGAGGCATCTTAACTGCTGTGCTGAACTGCTGCCCTTGATTCTCCTCATCCCTTGCTTGTGTACTTGTTGCTTACTCCTCTTTTTTCACTGTTTCCAAGGTTCTTTACTGAGGCCTGTACTTACATTACTCTACTTTCTTATATTTCCTGGGTAGTATCGTTCACTTCTAGGAGGTTATCATATCTGAATTTAGCTGTTTCAATGAGTACAAGTTCATTTACAGAGTTAAGTAATCACAATAGGGATGCTGTTCTGGGACTTAGGAGATCAGGTTTTACTACCAGCTATTGCTGTTAGGGTAGGCATAGCAATGAGCAAGTGATTTAGCCTTTTGTTGCTTCATTTTCTTCTTAATTAAAAAGGGGTTGGTTTAAATTAGAGGTTGATAATTCAGATGCCTACAGGGGCCAGGCAGCTAACAACAATGAGTGAAATGAGCTTGGCTTGGCTTACCTTGGCTTGGCTTGGTATGGTATGGAGTTGTAGGGACTGTGCTATAGTTTATGCTTTCTTGAAGGACTTCTTACTAACCTTTAATGAGAATTTGGAGTTCCAAATGAATTTGACCAAAAATACATACTTGTGTTATCTTAGCCTAATCGTTCTCAAATTTGACTACACTTGAGAATTACCTAGGGGGCAGCAGGAGGGATATTTTTTAAAATATTGATGCCCAGATCCTGATCTTCGAGATACGATTTACGTTAAAAAAAAAAAAAAATACCAGAAGCTTCCCATGTGCTTCTAATAAACACCTAGATTTTGAGGGATCGATTAGACTAGGATGTGTTCCACACTTGACTTTTTTTTTTTTAATTAAACTTTTATTTAATGAATATAAATTTCCAAAGTACAGCTTATGGGTTACAATGGCTTCCCCCTCCCAAAACTTCCCTCCCACCCACAACCCTCCCCTTTCCCGTTCCCTCTCCCCTTCCAATCACATCAGGATTCATTTTCAATTATCTTTATATACAGAAGATCAGTTTAGTATATATTAGGTAACGATTTCAACAGTTTGCCCCCATATAGCAACACAAAGTGAAAAAAAAATACTGTTGGAGTACTAGTTATAGCATTAAATAAGAGTGTACAGCACATTAAAGACAGAGATCCTACATAATATATATTTTTTAAAATTAATTAATTTTCTATGCCATTTCCAATTTAACACCAGGTTTTTTTTTTATTTCCAATTATCTTTATATACAGAAGATCGATTCAGTATATAATTAGTAAAGATCTCATCAGTTTGTACCCACACAGAAACACAAAGTGTAAAAATACTGTTTCAGTACTAGTTATAGCATCACTGCACATTAGACAACACATTAAGGACAGATCCCACAGGGGATGTAAGTACACAGTGACTTCTGTTGCTGACTTAACAATTTGACACTCCTGTTCATGGCGTCAGTAATCTCCCTAGGCTCTAGTCATGAGTTGCCAGGGCTATGGAAGCCTTTAGAGTTCGCTGACTTTGATCTTATTCCGATAGGGTCATGGTCAAAGTGGAAGTTCTCTCCTCCCTTCAGAGAAAGGTACCTCCTTCTTTGATGGCCCCGTTCTTTCCACTGGGATCTCACTCACAGAGATCTTTCATTTAGGTCTTCTTCTTTTTTTCTTTTCCATGGTATCTTGGCTTTCCATGCCTACAATACTCTCATGGGCTCTTCAGCCAGATCCGAATGCCTTAAGGGCTGATTCTGAGCCACACTTGACTTTTAAAAACAAGCAACAGGAGTTGGCACTGTGGTGTAACAGGTTAAGCTGTCGCCTGTGATGCCAGCATCCCACATGGGCGCTGGTTTGAGTCCTGGCTTTTCCACTTCTGATCCAGCTCCCTGCTAATATGCGGGGAAAGCAATGGAAGGTGACCAAGGTGCTTGGGCCTCTGTACCCATGTGGGAGACTCAGAAGAAGCTCTGGGCTCCTGGCTTTGGCCTGGTCCAGCTCTAGCCATTGGGACCATTTGGGGAGTGAACCAACAGATAGAAGATCTGTCTGTCTATCTCTCCCTCTCTCTATATGTATATAATTCTGCATTTCAGATAAGTAAAAAAAGAAAAAGAAACAAGCAACAGTTATCAAGAATGGTGTTAGCTTTCAGGCACATCTTTTCACTTTCTTTGCAGCATCTTTGCTGAAAGATATGTGTGAATTATCAACCACAGACAATATTGAATTCCAAGTGTTCATCAGTGAGATTCTTTTTGTTTTATTTTTAAAGATTTACTTATTTATTTAAGAGGTAGATTTACAGAGAGAAGGAGGGGCCTTCTGTTTGCTAGTTCACTCCCCAAATGACCGCAACAGCCGGAGCTGGGCTGATCTGAAGCCAGGAGCTTCTTCTGGTCTCCCACATGGGTGCAGTGGCCCAAGCACTTTGGCCATCTTTTACTGTTATCTCAAGCCATTATCAAGGAGCAAGGTCAGAAGAGGAGCAGCTGTGGTATGAACCAGTGCCCAAGTGGGATACCGGCTCCACAAGTAGAGGCTTAATCTACTCCACCACAGTGCTGACCCCCATCAATGAGATCTTGTGTTCATTATATCAAGCAGTCTCCATTTATCACATCCCATTACTGTTTTCTCTTACCTGAAACTTCCATTTTATTTTTCACTACATTTGTAATCATGTTAGTGGTTTCTATTACTTCTCTGAATTGATGGCCTGCACTGTTTTCCCTGGGGTTATGTTTCAGTATGTTCCTATTCATAGTTTTGTTATAGGCCAGGCTTTCTTGAGATGCCCCTTCTAGAAAAGTATTTTCTCTAAAACTAGAGGCTCCTTATACTAAGCAAGGCCATAAAGCATTCTTGTGTTTTACAATGAATTTTTATAATACAAATCGAAAAAGGAAAAACCTTTGCTTTTCTTTGCTGAGATTTTCATATTTGCATTCAACGGCATCCTGATATTTTTAGAAGAATGAATTTTGTCCTACTCACAGTGGGTCATCCAGCATTTAAGTCTTCTGTCTGTGGTCTTTTGTTTTTTCTTCTTCTATCAGTGTCTGCTTTCACAACCAAAGTTCTGGGCCATTCAGACGGCAGCCTTGATGCTCCGGACGAAGCTTGAGAGAGGAAGCACGCGCCGAGTGGAACGAGCAATGAGGCAGACGCAGGTAGGAATTAATATGTTGTTTTTCTTCCAGCTCTCCATTGCTATAAATAAACATCCATGTATGTTATGAATGAAAGAATTAGGTGGCTTACATTTTACTCAAACATTTCCTTATTTGCAGAATACACATTTTAGGATTTGACTTGCAGAAATAATGCTTTGGAGGTTTATGATGAGCATTAAAAGAGACAAATTAAGGCCGGCGCCGCGGCTCAATAGGCTAATCCTCCGCCTAGTGGCGCCGGCACCCCGGGTTCTAGTCCTGGTCGGGGCACCGATCCTGTCCCGGTTGCCCCTCTTCCAGGCCAGCTCTCTGCTGTGGCCAGGGAGTGCAGTGGAGGATGGCCCAAGCCCTTGGGCCCTGCACCCCATGGGAGACCAGGATAAACACCTGGCTCCTGCCATCGGATCAGCGCGGTGCGCCGGCCGCAGCGCGCTACCGCGGCGGCCATTGGAGGGTGAACCAACGGCAAAAGGAAGACCTTTCTCTCTGTCTCTGTCTCTCACTGTCCACTCTGCCTGTCAAAAGAAAAAAAAAAAAACAGACAAATTAAGGGTTAATAAGAAAAATAAAGCATCTCACAAGTACAAGTTGTCTGAGGAAATAATGTTCATCCTCATGCAAAAATATCCACTAATGACGTAAAATTAATCCATATCCAGGCCTCAGTCTCCATTTAACACTACTCCTCTCTAGTGAGACAGTAGCATTTTGTTGCTTTCACATATTGTCTGATAAACTACCCGTGATATACATTTATTAGCAAGGAAAATTGAAAATGTCACAAAAAGATATAAGATTTCAGATTCCGTGTCTTAGTCTGTGCTGCTATAATGAAATACCTGAGACTGTGATTTGTAAAGTACAGGAATTTACTTCCTCACAGTTCTGGCGGTAGAAGTCTAAGGTCAAGGTGCCCCCAGATTGTTGTCTGGTAAATGGCTATTCCTCATAGATGGCACTATTTAGTGACTCCATCCTGGTCTCCCACATGGGTGCAGGGGCCCCAGCTCTTGGGCCATGTTCCAGTGCTTTCCCAGGCACATTAGCAGGGAGCTGGATCAGAAGTGGAGCCACTGGGGGTCTCAAACCACCCCTTTGATGAGGGGTGCTGGTGTGGCAAGCCGTGGCTTAATCTGCTGCTTTTCTTCCTGCACAGCATTTGAATCAGCAGACTTCTTACCCAGGGCCTAGTATGTGCTCAGCAGTTTGTCTTACACTGTTTTAATCATCTTCCTTCTTTTCAGTAATTACCATCTTGTTTCTTGTCTCAATATACTAAATTGTTGTCACAGGTTGTTTTCTCCAGATGGTTGAGGCAGATCTAGGGGTGCAAGGTGTTATTAAAGTGTAACACCATTGAAGAGAACTTGGACCAAGCAGTATTGCACTGAGGAAAAGTTGAACTGAGGTGAGGGCCCGACATAGTGTAGGAAGTATATTTCCCACCTTGGTGTTCCCTTAGGCTGAAATGGCTTGGCCCCCGTCCCTTGCCTTCAGTCCTCCTTCCGTAAGCAGCCTCAGGAACTGGCATGATCTCAGGCAAGGTGCCTTTGTGGCAAAAGTCCCTTGGAGACAGTAAGGCATTTGCTGACCCACTTTCTGCAGCCGTGCCCAGTGTAAAGTAGAGAGGGAAGGTGAAGGGCTGTTCCATGGTTAACATCCTTAGCTGTTCATCCTGAGTTACTGGGTGGTTTGAATTTTATTTACTAAAATTCATTTCACTCTGAAACTATAAATTTTAAAGTGACTAAAATGTTAAAATGCATTTACTCTAGCAGTTGAGCATCTCGCATCTGAACCTCCACAATCTTAAATACTGTGAAATCTGACAGTTTTTAAACACTGGTCTGGCTCAGAAAGTCTTGGATTTCAGATTTTTGGGTTAGGGATGCTCAACCAGTAAAATTTCTTGTTCAAGAAGACTGTGAATAATACTTCTTTGTGTGTTATAGAAACCAGTTTGAATGTCTTCTTTTGTTCTTACCAGTTCTTACTATAATGCCTTCACTTATTGAAGGATATACTCACCTACAAATTACTTACTTTGTGTTCATCTCTTACATTCACTTTTTTTTTTAAGATTTATTTATTTTATTTGAAAGAGTTACACAAAGACAGAAGGAGAGGCAGAGAGAGAGAGAAAGAGAGAGGTCTTCCATCTGATGGTTTACTCCCCAGTTGGCCGCAGCAGCCGGAGCTGTGCCGATCCAAAGCCAGGAGACAGGAACCTCCTTCAGGTCTTCCACGTGGGTGCAAGGGCCCAAGGACTAGGGCCATCTTCCACTGCTTTCCCAGGCCACAGCAGAGAACTGGACAGGAAGTGGAGCAGCCGGCTCTCGAATCGGCACCCATTTGGGATGCCAAGACTGCAGGCGGCAGCTTAACCCACTACACCACAGTGCTGGCCCCATCTCCTACATTCACTTTGGCATATGAAGTAATAAGGTCATTATTCATTTTTCTTTTATAGTGACAAATTAAAAAGTATAAAGGTAAATCTTTTCTTTTCTGTAAAGATGTATTTGTTATTGGAAAGTCAGAATTACAGGGTGGGGAGAGACAGAGAGAGAGAGAGAGAGAGAGAGAGAGGGGAGATATTCCTTCTGCTGGTTTACTCCCCAAATGGCTGTAATGGCCAGGGCTAGGCCAGGTTGAAACCAGTAGCCAGGAGTTTCATCCGGGTCTACCACGTGGGTACAGAGGCCTCAGTACTTAGGCTATCTTCTACTGCTTTCCCAGGCCCCTTAGCAGCAGAGCTGAATGGAAGTTGAGCCGCTGGTCTTGAACTGGCTTGAACTGCTTAACCCACTGAGCTTTAGTGCCACCCCTAAGAATAAATCTTTTATGTGTTTATAAGTGCATGTTAAAAAGGTATTTCAGAAAGCTAACTGAAAACCAAAGTAAAACATAGATTTATTTTTTTGGCAAAAAATAATTTGAAATCTCATGCATTTTTTTTTTATAAAACATATTTTCCATGAACTTTTTGAAGAATGATAATATAAGTATGTACTTTTCTTTCTTCCTTTCTTCCTTTCTTCCTTCCTTCCGACAGGCAGAGTTAGAGAGAGACAGAGAGAGAGTTATGGACAGTCAGAAAGAGACAGTGAGAAAGGTCTTCCTTCCTTTGGTTCACTCCCCTAATGGCTGCCACGACTGGCACTGCGCCAATCCGAAGCCAGGAACTGGGTGCTTCCTCCCAGTCTCCCATGCAGATGCAGGGACCCAAGCACTATGGGCCATCCTCTACTGCCTTCCCAGGCCACAGCAGAGAGCTGGACTGGAAGAGGAGTGACCAGGACTAGAACCCGGTACCCCAACAGGGACAAGAACACGGGGTGCTGGCGCCACAGGCAGAGGATTAGCCAAGTGAGCCACAGCGCCGGCCAGTATATACTTTTCATTTGAAACTTGCATCATTCTGAACTGTGAGAGTTATGTTTTTAGATATCAAATAACAGGAATGCACTGAGTGGGTAATAGTTATTTATTTTAAATTATTTGAGAGGCAGAAAGAGAGTGAACTCTCATCTGTTGGTTCACTCCCCCGGTGCCTGCCACAGTTGGGTTTGGGCTGAGGCCAAAACTGGGAGCCTGGAGCTCAATGTAGGTCTTTCATCTCGGTGTCAGGCACCTAACCAGTTGAGCCATCCCTGCTGCCTCCCCAGGCCTGCATTAGCAGTAAGCCAGGATCAGGAGCCAGAGCTGGAGCTGGAGCCAGGGATAAGAAACTGAGTGCTCCAATATAGGACACGTTGCTACCTGGTTTCTTAACTACTAGGCTGAACACTTGCCCCCGGAACATGAATTTAAAAGAAGAATGAAATCCTTGTGCTCTAACATTTTGCCCTTGCCTTGGCCTTGGTGTACTGGGGCCCCTTCATTCTGAGTCTCAACCGGTAGCATAGAATTAGGAAGTGATTATTTCTGTTTTACAGGGTGGTACCTCAGAAAAATCTTTGTGCCCTTCACCAGCTGCCAAATTTCAGAAATTAGCCAGATCTTGTGCTAGGATGAATGCAAAATTTGTTTAATTTTCTACTTTTGTTGATTCATTTAGCTCATAATCTGAACTATTGCCAATTCCTTTGATTCAGAATTTGATATTGCTGTGTTTGTTGAAGTTACCACATCTCTGAAGAATAGGAGGAAAATGATCTAAAATTACATGTACAGATAAAACTTTTTTTTTTAGTTTCCATGAACATCTGTTCCCTTCTGTGACTATACAAAATGATAAGCTGATAGCATGTTAAACAGGAAGGAAAATAAGCAAGAAGAGGCCCTTAAGGAAAATTTCCTCTTGTCCTGTTACAAGCTGAGGGGATATGGGTATGGTTTGCCCATTTGTCTGGCTAGGTAATAACAGTCTGGACCATTTACCTTTTTTGTTTGTTTATTTGAAAGGCAGAGTTACACACAGAGAGAGTAGGAGATACAGAGAGAGATCTTCCATCTACTGGTTCACTACTCAAGTGGCTGCAATGCCCTGAGCTGGGCCGATCTAAAGCCAGGAGCCAGGAGCTTCTTCTGTGTCTCCCATGTGGGTGCAAGGGCCCAAGCACTTGGGCCGTCCTTCACTGCTTTCCCAGGCAGGGTGGTGGATTGGAAGTGAAGCATCTAGAATGCCCATATGGGATGCCAGTGCATGTCAATGGCTGCTTTAGCTGCTACATACACCACAGCGCCAGCCCCCTGGACTATTTTACTTACATCGGTACAGGCAGTTGTGTTGAAGGCTCTGCTGGCAGGCCTAAAAACTGGCAGACTTTGATGGATTTTTAAGTGAGCCATCCAAATGAAAGAAGAAAGTATTGCATCACACCTAAAAGTAAATAAATCTGAGTGATGAGATCTGCAGAGGAAGAAGGGAACTACAGGTTGGGGAAATTAAATCCTTGAAAACCACCCCATCTCGTGAAATTATTGAAAATAATGCACATGGAAACTTTGTTTGGTGACTGAGATTCAGAAACTGCTTGAATGAAACTGTAATTACATTCTTCAGTATGTTACTCTGCTTTTTGTTTTAACCAATGAAGTATATAGAAGTGCTCTGTCCTGCAGCTTTCCCTTCCCCATCTGACCCAATCCATATAATGAACATTTTCTTTATCCTAAGACCACATCTTTATCTTCTTTCTTTTTGTATGTATAACCCAAATATGAAGCAAATTAATTGAAACTGTGTACACTCAAAGGAGCCATCTTGTTTATGTCCAAACTAAAAAATTATGACAAAAATTTGTGCAAACTAAATTTGTGATTGTCTTCTAATTTTCATTTTGCTCCTTAAAACTTAGTATTAGGGAAACTCCATTCAGTAATTGGGGGTTATCACTTCTCAGACTTTTGGCTAAGAACAAATGTAGTAATTGGGGGTTAATGTTAGAATATTTTATGTTGATTATGGCCGGCGCCGCGGCTCACTAGGCTAATCCTCTGCCTTGCGGCGCCGGCACACCGGGTTCTAGTCCCGGTCGGGGCACCGATCCTGTCCCGGTTGCCCCTCTTCCAGGCCAGCTCTCTGCTGTGGCCAAGGAGTGCAGTGGAGGATGGCCCAAGTGCTTGGGCCCTGCACCCCATGGGAGACTAGGAGAAGCACCTGGCTCCTGCCATCGGATCAGTGCGGTGCGCCGGCCGCAGCGCGCTACCGCGGCGGCCATTGGAGGGTGAACCAACGGCAAAAGGAAGACCTTTCTGTCTCTCTCTCACTGTCCACTCTGCCTGTAAAAAAAAAAAAAAAAAAGAATATTTTATGTTGATTATGAAAATAATATTTCCAATGAATTTTAATTACTTAGGTATCACTTAAACTTTTTAATTTAAATTGGAAAATCTGCCCCGTTCAAATAATTGTGCCTCTGAAGGTGGTTGCTCAGCAAGAATCCTTTGCTTTGCCCTTGAATTTCTGGGATGACCCTTCATTGAATTGGGAGTCTGAGATTATAGCACTTTTCTATCATTGGAGACTGTTCATGCTGAAGTTGACTTTCCTGACTCTGGTGGTGAAGTCAGATGTCACAAATTTTCATTGAATTATTATTTTTTTCTTTTTTTCTTCTTTTTATTTATTTATTTATTTTTTGACAGGTAGAGTGGACAGTGAGAGAGAGAGAGAGAGAGAAAGGTCTTCCTTTGCCATTGGTTCACCCTCCAATGGCCGCTGCGGCCGGCGTGCTGCGGCCGGCGCACCGTGCTGATCCGATGGCAGGAACCAGGTGCTTCTCCTGGTCTCCCATGGGGTGCAGGACCCAAGCACTTGGGCCATCCTCCACTGCACTCCCGGGCCACAGCAGAGAGCTGGCCTGGAAGAGGGGCAACCGGGACAGAATCCAGTGCCCTGACCGGGACTAGAACCCGGTGTGCCGGCGCTGCAAGGTGGAGGATTAGCCTAGTGAGCCGCGGCGCTGGCCCTCATTGAATTATTTTTAAGAACATCTATTTGGGGCCAGCACTGTAGAGCAGTGGGTTAAAGCACTGTCTGTAATGCCGGCATCCCATATGCGTGCCTGCTCAAATCCCAGCTGCTCCACTTCCTATCGGACTCCCTGCTAATGCCCTGAGAAAGCAGCAGAATATGTCCCAATTGTTTGGGCCCTTGTACCTTTTGGGAGACATAGAAGAAGCTCCAGGCTTCGGCCTGTTCCAGCCCCGGCCATTGCAGCCATTTGGGTAGTATACCAGCGGATGGAGGATCTCTGTCTCTGTCTCTCCTTCTCTCTCTAACTGCCTTTCAAGTAATGTAAATAAATCTTAAAAAAAAAAAAAAATCTGTTCTTGGTACTGTAGTCACATACATGGTTGTCAGGAATACGGATTTTTATCATGGTTAATGGGAGTAGGACCCAGAAGACAATGGTTGTTACCGTTGATGGAGATCATTGTTCCTGTGTGGGCGGAGACGTTTTTATGGAAAGCTGGTAGACCTTCCTTTATAGGCTGTTTAATTTTTAGTAATAATTAAGGGTGACCATAACAAAATTCTTGAATGGGATAGAATTAGTCACAGTAATATACTGTCAGGATTTGTATACTGGCCTTATACTTGTTTAATAATTTCAGGAAGAAATGTTATGATTCTTTTACATTGCTAGTATTACTATACTTTGCAGGCATTATATGTAATGCTTCAACCAAGCTCATGGTTAGCAGTAGCCAAATGTATTTTACTTAGTTACTGTTTTTAATTGTTTTAATTACAGAATACTTATAAAAAAAAGAAGTGTGGAAGCAGAAAGTATAAAATAACAGCTTTCTTTTCCCCCTTGCTTGCTGTATTAGCTTTTTGATATTTCCAGCAAATATCTAAGACTTATGAAGGAAAGAGGTATCTTTTGGCTGATGATTTTGGAGGTTCACAGTCCAATATCATGTGGACCCATTAGTTGGGCATCTGGTGATGGTATTCTTGCTGGCAGAGTCGTGAAGTGGTGCAGAGTGTTACATGGCCATAGACAGCACATGTTGTCTCTTCTGAAGCCACCATGATCTGATGACAGGAGCTCCACCCATCAAATCCAATCTAATTACTTCCCCAAGGCCCCTCTGCTAAAAACCATAGATGGGTTAACTTTTCACCCTCTTAATATAATAGCATAAGACCTGGACCTTTGGGGAGCATTTAAACTAATATCCAGACCATAGCACTTGCTTTCCAATCTCAGTGATTTATACCATTTAGACCTTTTTTTATGCATAAATAAATGTAAATGTTTTAACATAAATGGGCTCATGCAATCTGTACTGCTTTATTCCCTGTTATATCTTAACATAATAGTTTGATAAACTGTGTACACCAATACCTATGGAAGTAGCTCATTCATTTTAACAGCTGTGTGTCACTCTGCTAAAAGAGGTGCTATAATCTTTTTAGCAAATCCCCTATTTTTGAAGGTGCTCTTTAATTTTGATTTTTAATCTGCATATTAAATATTTTGGTACTGCATATAGTAATAAATTATTATAATTAACAATTATGATGTATGCATTACAGCATATAATAATGCTTATAAAATATTATAGTCAATAAAATATTTTAGTCTACCCAGAGTGATTTTTAAATGAAAGATACACGTTCTTCCCCAATTCCCAGTTCATTTTTAGTGGTTTACGTTTGTTGTTTAGTGAGTTCCTTTATAACTTTAAATATTTATACTTCTGTTGTACTTTTTTTTTTAAAAGATTTATTTATTTACTTGAAAGTTAGAGTTTCACAGAGAGAGAAGGAGAGGCAGAGAGAGAGAGAGTATTCCATTCGCTTGTTCACTCCCCAGATGGCCGCAACTGCCGGAGCTGCACTGATCCAAAGCCAGGAGCCAGGAGCTTCTTCCGGGTCTCCCACATGGGTTCAGGGGCCCAAGGACTTGGGCCACCTTCTACTGTTTTCCCAGGCCACAGCAGAGAGCTAGATTGGAAGTGGAGCAGCCAGGACTAGAACCGGCGCCCACATGGGATGCCAGCACTGCATGATGGCGGCTTTACCTACTACACCACAGCGCCGGTCCCCTGTATTACCTTTTCATGTGTGTTTTTTATATCAAGAACATGTATAGTAAAACTTGAATCTTTGGGAAAAGTACTTTCCCATCCAGATTTAGTTTGGCTAAACCCAAATTTTGTTGGGCGTAGAATTCTTGTTTCGAAATCATCTTTTTTTTCCCAGGTTATTACTTTAATATATCACAGCATCCTGGTTTGATAAGTACAACAGTCTAAATCTTATTTTGTTGTAAATTATATTTCTTTTCTTCTTTTTAGAAAATTTTTAGAATTGTCTCTCCACTCTTGGAATTCTTAATGTATCTTAATTTGAGCATGGGCTCTGGAATTACACTGCCTGCTTTCAGATCCCAGCTGTATCGTGTATAGCTGCTGATGCCTGGAAAAAAAATACTTAACCTCTCTGTGCTTTAGTTTCCTTGTGTATATATGACATAGAGTTGTATGAGGAGTATATGAGCTGATGTTTCTTTGAGAAGCAGATGGACAGACACAGAAGGAGGGAAACAGGCAGAACTCAAATCAGCTGGAGAGGGCCAAGTTGAAGGAGGAACTGGAAGCACCATCCTGGTTTCTCATGGAGTAGCAGGAACCCAAGTATTTCAGCCTTCATCTCTTGCCTCCCAGGGTGCAAACTAGCAAGAAGCTGGAATCCAGTGCAGAGCCAGGGTCTGGACACTAGGCCGTCTGATATGAGATACAGCATCCCAGTTGACTTCTCAACTGCTGGGCCAAATGCCCACCCCGGAGTCAGTATTTAGAGTAGTGTCTCTCAGGTGGCAGGTGCTTAATAAATGTCAGTTGTCAGGACCTACACAGTGGACTAGCAGGTAAAGCTGCCGCCTGTGGCACTGTTATTCCATATGGGTGCCAGTTTGATTCCCTGCTGCTCCATTTCCAACCCAGCTTCCTCCTATCAGCCTAGCAAAGCTGCGGAAGATGGCTCAAGTGCTTGGGTCCTTGCACCCACGTGGCAGACCTGGAAGAAGCTTCTGGCTCCTGGATTTGGACCAGGCTAGCTTCAACCCTTGTGGCCATTTGGGGAGTGAAGTAGCAGATGAAAGATCTCTCTCTCTCTCTCTCTCTATGTAACTCTGCCTTTCAAATAAATAAATAAATGCATTTTTTAGATTTATTTATTTATTTGAAAGGCAGAGTTACACAGAGAGAGGAGAGGCAGAGAGAGAGAGAGAGAGAGAGAGAGAGAGAGAGGTCTTTCATCCATTGATTCATACCCCAATTGGCTGCAATGGCCGAAGCTGCACTGATCTGAAGCCAGGAGCCAGGAGCTTCCTCTGGATCTCCCATGCAGGTGGAGGGGCCCAAGGACTTGGGCCACCTTCTACTGCTTTCCCAGGCCATAGCAGAGAGCTGGATCGGAAGTGCAGCAGCCGGGTCTTGAACCAGAGCCCATATGGGATGCTGGTGCTTCAGGCCAGGGCATTAACCTATTACACCACAGTGCTGGCCCCAAATAAATACATTAAAACTTTTTTTTTTTTTTTAGACCGTCAATTGCCTTGATTATTGTTGCTTAAAGTGCAGTTTAGGTTCTTCAGATATGAGTATTCATGTTCTTGTAATTCAGAGGAGTTTTCTATTTCCTTAATTATTCTCCTTCCTTTTCTCAAAATAATCTTCTTATTCTAATTCAGTTCTTTTACAAATTTTTTTAAATGGGGATCTTTTTAGAAAGATATATTTTTATTTGAAAGGCAGAGCTATAAAGAGAAGAGAGGCAGAGGGAGGGAGTGAGAAAAGTGAGATTTTCCATCTGCTGGTTCACTCTCCAAATGGCCACAACCAGAGGAGCTGGGCCAGGCCGAAGCCAGGAGCCTTGAAATCCATTTAGGTCTCCCACATGGATGGCAGGGCCCCAAGTACTTGGGCTATCTTTCTCTGCTTTCCCAGGCATCTTAGCAGAGAACTGGATCAGAAGTGAAGCAGCCAGGACTCAAATCAATGCTCATATGGGATGCTGGCATCCCATGTGGCTGCTTTATCCACAGTGCTGCAGCACTGACCCCTCCAATTTAGTTCTGCAGTTGCAGTTTGATAGATCTATCTGCTTTCTTTTTTCCCAAGTTTTGTATCTTGGTATATTTTCTTGATGTTATGGGAGATTTCTTTTACCTTCTCTTCTGTATCATTAATTTTGATCATTATTTCATTCCTAATATTCGTCTTACATGTAATTTTATTTTGAAAGTTGAAAAATTCTTTATTTATTTATTTGGAAATTAGAGGGACAGAGATAAAGAAAGAAAGAGACAGAGATCTCCTATCTACTGGTTCACGCCAAATGCTTATAACAACTGGGGCTGGGCCAGGCTGGAGCCAGGAGCCAAGAACTCAATCTGGATTTCCCACATGGATAGCAGGGACCCAAGTACTCTAACCAAAACTTGTTGTCTCCCAGGGATGCATTAGCAAGAAGCTAGAATCAGGAGCAGAGTTGGGACTAGAACCCAGGCATTCTGATATGGGATTTGCATGTCCGTAGTGGCATCTTAACTTCTGTGCGACATGCCCATTCTTTGATAGTTATCTTTAATTTCCAGAAAGACTATATTTCTCTGATTGTTATTATTTATTTATTTATTTAGAGAGAAAGCAATTGACAGTGGTCTCCCATCTGCTGGTTTACTACCTAGTTGCCTTCAATAGCTGGGGCTGGGCCCGGCCAAAGCCCAGAGCCAGGAACTCAATCTATGTGGGTGGTAGGGATCCAACTGTTTGATCAGGGTGAGCATCAGCTAGAAGCTGGAATTGGAAGCTGGACTCAAACCCAGGCACTCCAATATGAGATGCAGACATTCCAACCAGTGACTTCACCACTATTCCAAAGGCTCACCCTAATTATTCTTTTTCATAATATTCTTCATTGTTTTGTAGATACAATATCATGTAATTTCGTAGCATGTTGTTAATTAGAATTTTTTTAAAAAAATCTTCTTCTTTCTGTGCATTCTCTCTGTTTGGTAAATCATGTTCAGATTTTCCCTTCTTGTTCATGAGTATTGCCTTTCCTTAAATATCTGATGATACCAAAGTGGATTATGTTGACAGTTTCCTCTATTAAGTGGGTTTCGCTTTCTGGGAACTTTTTTCTTTGAATGGGAAGGCTGGCTACAAACTCTGTGGCTCTGGCCATGATATTTCTAAGTGGCAGGCTTTTGTAGGATTGGTAGGGATCTTCATTCTACATTTTTTCCTAGGGCCTTGAATTGGGGGGCCGAAGTAATCGGGTCATCTGGTTGGTAAAATAGAGATGCTTTTCTTTAGAGAAGGTCCCAAATCTCCTGTTCCTTCACTCTTATATTCTTATTCTTTTTTTTTTTTTAAAGATTTATTTATTTATTTGAAAGAGTTACACAGAGAAAGGAGAGGCAGAGAGAGAGAGAGAGGTCTTCCACCCACTGGTTCACTCCCTAGTTGGCTGCAATGGCCAGAGCTGCACCAATCTGAAGCCAGGAACCAAGAGCTTCTTCTGGGTCTCCCACACGGGTGCAGGGGCCCAAAGACTTGGGCCATCTTCTACTGCTTTCCCAGGCCATAGCAGACAGCCGGATTGGAAGTGGAGCAGCCAGGTCTTGAACTGGCACCCACATGGGATGCCAGCGCTTCAGGCAAGGGCATTAACCCGCTGTGCCACAGCACTGGCCCCAGACATCTGCATTTCTTATCAGAGTACCTGGATTTGAATCCCAGCTCCACTCCTGATGCCAGCTTCCTGCTATAGTACAGCTTGGGAGGCAGCAGGTGATGGCTCAGGTAGCCAGGTCAGAAGAGGAGCAGCCAGGACTAGAACTGGCACCCATATAGGATGCTGGCACCTCAGGCCAGAGTGTTAACCTGCTGTGCCACAGCGCTGGCCTCCTTATTCTTATTCTTATTTTTATTCTTATTCTTCTCTTCCTCTTCCTCCTTCTTCTTCCTCTTCTTTTTCTTCTTCTCCTTCCTCTTCCTCCTCTTCCTTCTCCCTTCTCTCCCCACCTTCTTCTTCCCCTTTTTTCTTCTTTCTTCTTTGATAAGACATGTGATGTCTGATCTATCTTCTAAATCAGGAATGGGAAACCTTTTTTTTTTTTTTCTGCCAAAGGCCATTTGGATATTTTCAACAGCATCCGTGTGCCATAGGAAATTATCAGCTTGAAAATTAGCCTGCTATAGATAATTGTTGAGTTTTGAGTCCTTCCTGCAGCTGTGTTGGCAGGTCCAGATCAAATGATTTCATGTGTCTTATGTGTCCCATAGGCCGGACATTCTCTACCCCGTTCTAGATGGTGCAGGTAGGCAGTATGCTTAAGCCTGGGAGGCAGAGTAGGCATCTAGAGGAGCTGGTAGAGTCAGGAACAATATTGCATAGAGACCTCAGTGAGGACAGCCTCCTCCCAGAGGATGTCTGAAACATTAGCCAGTGATCCTGAGTTATGGAGGTCACAATCTGGGATATGGCAACATCCCTACAAGAGTGACCAATGGGCTGTGCATAGATCAGTGAACTAAACACTGTAAGTTATTAGATCACTCAACTCAGGGAGACTGCAAAAGATACAGAAGTCTTCTACTGGTTAGGATTGGCACTGATTAGGAGAGGCACCTACACATCATAAGAGGTTAAATTGGTTGAAGGATGGGGTAGCAGGGTCTGGAAAAAAAAAAAAAAAACAGCAATTCAGATAATGGGTTCTGAGGTTGACTTTGGAAACTCAAATTGAATCTACATCAGGTGTATCAGCGTGGGGGTCTCCTTTAGTGCCCCTAGATCAGAGCCAGACCTTGGGTCAAAGTAGCCCATCAGAATGCCTTCTGCATGTGGTCAGGAGGAGTAACACTTGGCAAGAGCACCATAATTGGGCAGAGAACTAGCTCATGAGGATCATCTCCACTTGAGAATAATGATCTAAGTGTGGTTCTTTCTTTCTTTCGCTTGCTTGCTTGCTTGCTTGCTTTTTTTTTTTTTTTTTTTTCCCAGGCAGAGTTAGCGAGAGCCAAACACTGATCTGGGGGTTAGCAGACCCAAGCTTCTGACTTGTCTTAGCTCCATTCTAAGCTTCATGTGAGAAGGCTTTCTGAAGTTCACTTGTACCTCATAGCTCATATGTGAATTGTGTTATGTAGGGTCTTCATTGTTTGTCAGGTATCTGTTGCCACTCTCTACTTTCTGTCCTTACCACTGACTGGCCTCTTCCTATTCTGGTTGGCACCTTTATTGAAAAGTCAACTGACCGTTCATCTATGATTTATTTCTGGACTCTGCTTTCTTGGCTTTACTTCAGCGTTTGCTAATTACGTTTCTAATTAGTTTCTAATTTGCTAATTATACCCGTATTGACAGCTGGGATGTAAGCTTCTTGAGTTTTCAGTTTCTTCATTTTTCTTATTTTTATAATCTCAGGATGATCGGTTGATGGTTGTTTGTTAAATGTTATTTTCGGAGAAAAAATTAAATTGTGTATTTATTAAAGCATTAGCTAAATTAAAGACTATTTTTATGTGGTACTTAGGTGACGTGAGAACTGTAGAGACCTGTATTTCCGATATCATTCTAGTACAATTTTCAGTATCGTAACAAGCCCCAGTGCCAAAGCTAACAGGAACAAGGTAGTGATTATGATTACACTGCGGGTAAGGCAGAGTTCCCAGTGGCATTATACGATTGTTTGGCTGCATGTTTATAAGGGGAAGGAAAAGAGAGAAAAGCATGTCAGTTTTTTCTTACTGGGCTTCCTGAAAAATGATGAATGAATGCGTAAATCACTACTCTCTGCACTCATAAGAAGTGATAAGAGATGGGAGTTCATGAATGAGCTCTTAACTCGAGTAGATTCACACTATATTTTTTAACACACCAGAAAACAAAACTTTTCACCTGTGTTATGAAGTGGTCTTTTGGTCACATTCAAGACTTCTCTCTTATGTGGTCATGTCTCAGAATATTCATGTGCTTGGTGGTATTTTCTCCTGTCTGACAGTTGGCAGACTTGGAGTTGGCCTAGATGTGGAACTGTTTGTGTGAGAGAAGAGTACACTGCTGCCATTCTGGGGCCACTCAGGAAGGACTGGAGTGGAGTGGAGCACTTGATCTAATAATTTAAGCTGACATGGGTTGTATCAGGCTTGCCTAACATAGAGACATGGCTTCAGAATTTGAGAAATTGCATTTGATTTTCATATTAAGCATCCTTCTCCTAGGTATAAGGGCCTTAATTGGACAGATTGATGTTTAGAACTATTCAAGGCTTGATAATTCTCCTTCAGTAAAATTTAAGAACAGATCTCTTAAGGAATTTTTTAGTTTGAGGTACAAAAATTCAACTCAAATTGGCTGTACAAATGGAAATTAATTTGCTGTTTTAGCTTGGAAACCTAGGAGTATTTCAGGCTTACAGATAGCTGGACTCAGGCTCAAAAAGTTCATCAGATTGGGGTTGGCATGGCACAGTGGGTTAAGCCACTGCCTGAGATGTTGGCATTCCATATGAGTGCCAATTCAAGTCCTGGCTTCTCTACTTGCAGCCACTTGGGGCATGAACCAACAAATGGAAGATTCTCTTTCTATCTAGAACTCTGCCTTTCAAATAAATAAATAAATGAATACATCAATCTTTTTTAAGGAAGTCATCAGATCTTTCTCTCTCTCCTCACTTTCATTCTCCTCTGTGTGCTTAGTATAAGGAAGTTTGTTGTCAGAAGAATTCCAGATTTCATTTTCCATAGACTTCACAATATAAGAGGAAGAGAGATCCTGTTTTTGCTATGACCAAGGTTAAACTCCCTAACCTCTTATGCTTCACTTCTCTGTTGGGTGGGGATAGCAGCTGTGCCAACCTCATACCTATGTTGAAGGATTAAATGAGTTGATAGTTGTGGAATGTTTGGAATAGTGTCTGGCACACATTCAACCCTCAATTAATGTTGACTATTATTATTGTCTTCACTTTATAGGAGGGAAAGTTTAGGTTCAAGAAAAATAAAACTGCCCAATCTTTCCTAACCGATCAAAAGCAATTGTTATTACCTAGAAACGCTATTTAATACTGGAATTCATGTGTATTATGTTGGCCCACACCATTGAACTTTTCAAATGTGAAAGATATGAATACATATCTCCCCTTCTCACTCTGTAGTTTACCTGCATTAATAATCATGTGCATATATATATATATATATATTTGAAAGTTATGGAAAAGTATGTTAGGATTTGCTCACGTAATTGTAGCTGTGCTTTTATTTGTTGTAATAATTGTGGTTACTATGATTTATACAGAGCTAAGTATGTTTATTACCATTTAATTAATCGTGTATCATTGCTGAGCACTCATAAGTAATTGTACTAAGGCATTATTTACTTATTTTTTCTGATCAACAAAGGAAAGGGCAGAAAATTTAAGCAATTTACCCAGGATCTTATAGCAAGATTAGAAATCAAGCCAAATCTACCTGATTCTAAGCCCATGTTTTCTCCACTGCACCATACTGTTTTAAGGAAGGGCCTTGAGAACTTAAGAAGGCAAAATGGTATCAGTAGGAGACTTGGCATAACCTTGGAGGAAAGGAATTGAATGAGCATAGGCAGGAGGACGTGAATAGAGGTTTATGTGAGAAAGCCTGTGTTGCAGAGCTCAGCTTCTCAAGGGTCTGCAGTTTATGTGGGAGGGGAAGGAAATGAAAGGCACACAATATCAGGATATGGTCTGTGTGGGAAAAGAACATGTGAGTGGATGAGTGGAATTGGCTACTGATAAGGCCAAGAAATGAGGCCTCCAGAGGCATGCTGATAGCTGGAACTAGGATACAAAGTTCATGATAACAGTTTAGCAAAAAATGGACAATGTCTAATTCATAGATGAAGGCATGAGACAAGTGAACTACAGCATAAGATAAACTTTTTTATGGATAGGAAGAAGTGAAAACCTCCAGAAAGTTGCAGAGAAGTGAGAAATAGGTATTGGTAAAGGAACTTACAGATGGGTATGCAGTAAAGTACATCCTCTTAGTGCGCACATCCAGAGTCACCAAAAGTACCTTCAGTTCCAAGGAGAGACAAACCTAAATTCTTTGTGGACAGATTATGTTGGTTGAATTGATGCTTTAGTTTTTCCAGGTAAAATACCCTGTGTACCCTGTCCTTAACATCCTTAGGCAGAATTTCCCAAATTTACCTGAATGTATGTACACACTACTTGGGTGCTTTTTTTTTTTCTTTTAAAGATTTATCTAGACCCGTGCTGCGGCTCAACAGGCTAATCCTCCACCTGTGGTGCCGGCACACCAGGTTCTAGTCCTGGTCGGGGCGCCAGATTCTGTCCTGGTTGGCCCTCTTCCAGGCCAACTCTCTGCTGTGGCCCGGGAGTGCAGCGGAGGATGGCCCAAGTGCTTGGGCCCTGCACCCCATGGGAGACCTGGAGAAGCACCTGGCTCCTGCCTTCGGATCAACACGGTGCGCCGGCCACAGCGTGCTGGCCGCGGTGGCCATTGGGGGGTGAACCAACGGTGAAGGAAGACCTTTCTCTCTGTCTCTCTCTCTCTCTCACTGTCCACTCTGCCTGTCAAAAAGAAAAAAAAAATTTATCTATTCACTTATCTGAGAAATAGAGTTGCATACAGAAAGAGGGAGAAACAGAGAAAGGTCTTCCATCCACTGGTTCATTCCTCAGATGGCTGCAATGGCTGAAGCTCGGCCAGTCCAAAGCCAGGAGCTTCCTCTGGGTCTCCACGTGTGTGCAGGGACCCAAGGACTTGGGCCATCTTCTTTTTTTTTAAAGATTTATTTTATTTATTTGAAAGACAGAGTTACAGAGAGAGGTCAAGACAGAGAGAGAGGTCTTCCAACTGCTGGTTCACTCCCCAGATGGCCATAATGATTGGAGCTGTGCTTATCTGAAGACAGGAGCCAGGAGCTTCTTCTGGGTCTTCCACGTGGGTGCAGGGACACAAGAACTTGGGCCATCTTCTGCTGCTATCCTAGGCCATAGCAGATAGCTGGATCGGAAGAGGAGTACCTGGGTCTAGAACCGGTGTCCATATGGGATGCCGGCGCTTCAGGCCAGGGCTTTAACCCGTTGCATCACAGTGCCAGCCCTGCACCATCTTCTACTACCTTCCCAGGCCATAGTAGAGAGCTGGATCAAAAGAGGAGCAGCTGGGACTTGAACTGGTGCCCACATGGGATGCTGGTGCTGCAGGCAAAGGCTTTACGCGCCATACCTCAGTGCTGGCCCTCTCAGATGCTTGTTAAAACAGAGCTCTTCAGCCTAGCCCTGAGAGATTATGGATCAGGGTGTGGGTGGGGATTATGGGTGTGCTGGGGAAAGACTTCATAAGCAGATGTTGCTTGTTGATCCTTAGCAACTCCAGATATTTTTCTGTCTCATGCCTGAGTTCATACAGCACAGAGGTTAACAGCATATTTCCAGGCTCTGGAGGCCAGTGCTATGATTTAACAGCGATCTGATTGCCAAGAGGCAACTTTGAGGTCAATGTATTGAGGGAATACTACCTGGGATCAATTGAAGTTGAGTTCTCTGAAGAATGGGTGCTTTGCATTTGTGTAAGACCTACTCAGGAAAGTGGTGATTAATTATTATTATTGTGTTATGGGCCCAGGTATCCTAATTTTATTTATTCTTGCCCCCACAGAGGTAAAAATTCAAAGCATAGGCATCCATACAATGTACAAGTGAAGCAGAGTTTATTTACAAGAGATAGAGAGTGAACATACACACAGATGGGTATCCATCATGAATGTGTCAGAGTTGCGGATGAGGAGAGAGAGGGGAAGGAGGTCAGAGAAGAATCCACAAACATGGGTAAAGGCAAAAGAGAACCCCTCTCCTGTTAGTCTCTGTGATGAGATCGGGGGTGGTGCCTCAGTTGAATAAACAAACAGAGTGGGCCTGGGTGGAGCTCGTTGCTCATGAGGCTTTTGGAATTTTCATGGCACCACCACATGGAGTTTAACTTCAGTGTGGCTGTCTTGGCCTCCCTCCTCCCTGTTCCTGGATGAGACACAGGTGCATCCTGGGAAGGTGGGCACATCACACTGACAAGTAAGAGGATAGACTTACAATGCAGAATTGGCAGAAATTCCAGCTCATTTACCCCTGCCTCATTTCCCTATATCAAGTAGACCCAGCCCCTTTAACTTTTGTAGAAAGGACAACACTGGGTATTCAAATATTAATTTAGGGGCCAGTGCTGTCGTGCAGGGCTAAGCTGCTCTTTTCAGTGCTGGCATCCCATATGGGCACTGGTTTGAGGCCAGGCTGCACCATTTCCAATCCACTCCCTGCTAATGTGCCTAGGAAAGCACGGAGGATGGCACAGGTTCTTGGGCTCCTGCACCCACGTGAGAGATCAGGAATAGGCTCCCGGCTCCTAGCTTCATCCTGGCCTAGCCCCAGCCATTGCAGCCATTTGGGGAGTGAACCAGCAGATGGAAGATCTGTCTATTTCTCCTTCTCTCCTCCTTCTCTCTCTCTCTTTCTCTCTCTCTCTCTGTAACTTTGCCTTTCAAATAAATAAATAAATCTTGAAAAACAAAACCAAAAATATTCATTTAGGGTTTTATTTATTTATTTATTTATTTATTTTTGACAGGCAGAGTTAGAGAGACAGAGAGAAAGGTCTTCCTTTTTGCCGTTGGTTCACCCCCAAAATGGCTGCTACGGCCGGAGCGCTGCGCTGATCCGAAGTCAGGAGCCAGGAGCCAGGAGCTTCCTCCTAGTCTCCCACGCGGGTGCAGAGCCCAAGCACTTGGGCCATCCTCCACTACCTTCCCGAGCCATAGCAGAGAGCTGGACTGGAAGAGGAGCAACCAAGACAGAATCTGGCGCCCCAACCAGGACTAGAACCCCGGGGTGCCGGCGCTGCAGGCGGAGGATTAGCCTAGTGAGCCGCTTCACCGGCCTTCATTTAGGTTTTAATAAGCAAATATTTGTGAATCTTTGTACTTGACAATATTTGTAGATTGTAGACAGGCCAACTTATTCTCATTTCCTAATCTCTTAAAACAAGTTACTACAAAGGAACTTTTAAGTACTTCCTTAAACACTAAATATGTTCACTGGAGGACTTTTGAGAGAAAGTTGCAGGTTGTTCACGTGCAGGGTAGACATGAGAGGTTGTTCTTCCAATCCCAAAGCAAGTGTTCTAGGATATAGTTTGTGGACCCACAGGGGGTTGTTCTACTGTTTCAGGGTGTCCATTAGTCCAAACTGCGTACATAGTAACACTGAGATATTAGTTATCTTTTCTCAGTGCTAATAGTTGCATACTGGTTTTTGGTTTAAAAATGATTAGGCCCCCAAACTCATGCAGGACTTTAACCCCCCCCCCCCAAAGTCATAAGTTAATAGGCACTAAGGGGGGCAGGTGTAGATATTTGGCCCAGTGGTTCAGATGCCACTTAGGACACCTGCATCCTATATTGGATGGAATACCTGGGTTCAAGTCCTGGCTCTGGCTCCTGATTCGTTTCCTGCTAATTCAAACCCTGGGAGGCAAAAGTGATGGCTCAAGCACTTGAATGCCTCCCTCCATGTAGGAGACCTGAGATGAGTTCCCAGCTCCTGGCTCCAGCTAGGGCTCAACCTTGGCTGCTTGGCTGTTGTGGACATTGGGAAGTGAAACAGCAGATGGGAACTCTCTATCTCTCTTGCTCACTTGCTTGCTGTCTCTTGGTCTCTCAAAAGAAGAAAAAGACACACTAAAAGTGTTGACACTTAATCCAATTATGGTAGTTAGAGGTAAGGCCTAGTGGGAGAACCTTCAGTCACTGGGATGTGCCTTCAAAATGTAGTTTTCTGAAGAGGTGGGTTATAACAGCCTAATTGTGCTCAACTGCTCTCTGCTTCCTGGCTGGCCATGCAGTCCTCTGCACATGCTTTGCTGTTGCTATCCTGTGTCTACAAGATGCCAAACCCATTCCTGATTTTGCATTTGAACCTCTGACACTGTGAGCTAAATAAAACTTTCCTCTTTATAAAATTAATTGCCTCAGGTATTTCATTATAGTAACAAGCTGACTAATATAACATTGGTATGGAAACAGTGGGTGGTTAAACCTCTGATCTCTGGACTTGAATCCAGGTGGGACACCAAACTATACTGATAGTCATTGTAAGTCTCACTGCCACACATTCACAGTTTTGTTTTTGTTTTTTAGAAACTTTTATTTACAAATATCTCTTTTTTGGAGATTCATTTGTTTATTTGAACGCAGGGAGAGATGGAGAGAGAGGGAAGATGAGAGAGAGGGAAGATGAGAGAGAGCGAGAGAGAGAGAGATTTCTTCTGTTTACTAGTTCACTCCCCAAATAGCCGCAGTGGCCAGGGCTAGGCCAGGCTGAAGCCAGGAATCAGGAGCTTGCAGGTCTCCCATGTGGGTGCAGGTGCTCTGGTACTTTCCCAGCATATCAGCAGGGAGCTGGATCAGAATTGGAGCATTCAGGACATGAACTGGGGCCCATATAAGATGCCAGTGTCAAAGCTGGTGGCTTAACCCATTATGTCACAACGCCAGCCCCTATAAATATCTTTGATAAAGATTATTCTGGTATATCTTCACCCTTGAAAATATGCCTTTTAAATATTCTATGTGACAATATGGGAAATATGAAACACTTGAACTGCTTGTTTAAGTGCATTGGCTTTCTCAAGACAAAGCAGAACGTTCTGGTTTTCCCATGGGACACTCTTGCCAGCATAACTGACAAACTGTGGGTGTTTAGACTTGGGTATTTGACAGAAATGTTTTCAAAAATAAGTGAGATAAGTATATCTTTTCAAGGAAAATAACTGATAGGTTTTGTTAAAATAAAAATAAAATGTTGAGGGGCTGGCGCTGTGACGCAGCGGGTTAAAGCCCCGGCCTGAAGCACCAGCATCCCTTATGGGCACCAGTTTGAGTCCTGACTGCTCCATTTCCAATCCAGCTCTCTGCTAATGTGCCTGGGAAAGCAGCAGAAGATAGCCCAAGTCCTTGGGCCCCAGCACCCACGTGGGAGACCCGGAAGAAGCTCCTGGCTCCTGGCTTCAGATTGGCTCAGCTCCAGCCATTGTAGCCATTTGGGAGTGAATCAATGGATGGAAGACCTCTGTCTTTCTCTCTCTGTCTTTATCTCTCTCTGAAATTCTGTCTTTCAAATAAATAAAATAAATCTTAAAAAAAAAAAAAAAATAGGCTGGCGCCATGGCTCACTAGGCTAATCCTCTGCCTGCGGCGCCGGCATACTGGGTTCTAGTCCTGGTCGGGGCGCCGGAATCTGTCCCGGTTGCCCCTCCTCCAGGCCAGCTCTCTGCTGTGGCCCGGGAGTGCAGTGGATGATGGCCCAAGTGCTTGGGCCCTGCACCCGCGTGGGAGACCAGGAGAAGCACCTGGCTCCTGGCTTCGGATCAGTGCGATGCGCCGGCCGCAGCGCATGAGCTGCGGCGGCCATTGGAGGGTGAACCAATGGCAAAGGAAGACCTTTCTCTCTGTCTCTCTCTCTCACTGTCCACTCTGCCTGTCAAAAAAATAAAATAAAATAAAAATAAAATAAACTTTTAAGCCTCCAAGAAAAAAGAAAACTTAAATCTATAATTGAACAGCTTCCTGATACTTGAAGTATTAAGATAAAACCTTTATGATGAGATCAGTGTCGATATTGCTGCCTGTAATTTTAGGATGTTACATGAAATATGTCAACATTTGGAAGATCAGCTTATTTTCAGAATTACCAGTGCATGATGTTACAAGATCAGGCTTGAGTAAAAAATCCATTGAAAGTCCAAGATGGACCAGTGAATTTTTTGTTTTTGCTTTTACAATAGTGGGATTTAATCTAACAGAAAAGTTCATACATAGGATTTCAAATTCCACATTTGCAAGTAATCTTTCAGAAGCTGCCACAGTTGAATTTTGATGTAGTATTGAAGAGTAATATCCAAAATTAACTGACAGACCCACTCACATACTCTTCCTTTTCCCAACTACGTATCTGATGAGGCCAGATTTTCTTTATAAGTTTCAGCCAAAATATTGTATTGTGACAGAGGACTATGGAAACAGATTTGAGAGCCTGGCTGTCTGTTATGCCAACCGTTAAAGTGATTAGAAAACTTGTTAGTGCCACTCTTTTCAAGACATTAAAAAAAATACTTGTTTTGGAAAGTATACTCTTTACAAAATCATGTCATTTATGTGATGTCACCAGTTTATTATTTTTAAATGAATTAATGTAACATTTTTATCTTTTAATCTCTCATATTTCTCTGACAAATATTGATGGATTATAACACACAGAAACCAAAGCTCTTTGAAGTCCCTCAGTATTTATGAGCTGAAAGGGGCCCTGAAATAACAAAGTTTAAGAACTGCTGCACAGGTCATGATTCTGATTAGAGGATACCTGCACCAGCCATCTGGGTTTCCTTGAGGATTGCTCCTGGCTGTTAGGGGACCTAGGTTCCCCCAGTTCTATTCGCAGACCCAGTTCCCGTCGGCTCCACACTGAAGTGTGCGTCTGCAACAGAAGCCTCACCTGAGTGTTTTCTTGACTGAGCCATGGCCTGACTCTCGTATTATGGAAGTTAGGTGAAAGATTAAATAGAGCTCTCAATGTTTTTCTAATGAGAACCTGCTTATTTTCTTAGAACTGATAATAGTACAGTTAGTTAGGAGATAAGGTTTTCTGAAAGCTGCAAGCTCTGGTTTTTGGAATCTGACAGGCTGACCCGTGTCCTGGCTTTCTGACTTTGGACATGTCTTCTCTCTGAGATCTGTGATTTCCTATATATTAGGTAATGCTGGGTTACCAATAGATGTAAATGGTATTGTTGCTTCTTGGTAGCTGTGTTAATAGAATTTAATTCTCATTCTCCTTGTTCCACTGGAAATTCCCCTGGGCTTGGGAGCTGGAAATTGCAGTTAGGTTGAGTGCTCTGTAAATCACAGCTGAATGACTGTGAATTCCTATCAGAGAAAGCTGTTCAGCCCCACTGTTGGATATATTTGATTAAGTGCATACTTTTATAATAAATCCCATTCTCCTACACTACACATTCATGTCCAAAGACTGCACGACAAAGCAAGTGTAAGGTGATCTGACATATGATCAGGGATACCTCTAGTTTGTCAGCTAATTTCTGCTTGGCTCTTCAGAAAGCCTATAAACACTTTGATACCTTGTTGGAATGAATAGCCATCAGTGGAAAGGGACTAGCTCTGCTCTTTTGAAGATCTCTGTGGCATACTTTTAGATATGAGCACATAAATAAAATTCAATCATACCAGTCCATGTTCAGAATCACCCTTACACACGTAATCATTCTCCACGTGCTGATTTACAAAAGTAATCTTCTCCAGTTTTTCTGGTAAGTTCTGCCTCTGCTAAAAACAAAAGTGTTAAAAAGAAAGAGCATGTCATTGCTTTCTGGGGTTTTATTCTTTTGTTCCCTCTTCCACAGAGACATTCCCTGATCTGTGGTACTAACTGGCATGTAGAATATTTGGGAGTTGTTATTGTGCTAGGACACAAATATATTTCTCAAAGGACACTCGATATATAAATAATTTCAGGTGAAGTTTGGAAAGAAATCACATTAAAAGCGAATTTTCTGACTTGAACACAGTCGGGTGTCACAGCAGTCCACGCAGCATGAAGTCTTCTCTGGTGTACCTTGCCTTTGAGACTGGATTTCATCTGATTCACCTCTCCCCACTCTCTGTATCTTTCCTATCAATGACCTTTCTTCACCCCGCCTGCTTGCTTTCACCCTGTCTTGCTTTCAATTCCCCTCTCCCTCTCCATTTTGATGGTAGTCTCTTACAGACCAACTCCTCATAGCAGTTTTTGCTTATGACCTAGTGCCATGACTTCCAAGTGTGAGATTCATGACATTTAGGTCTGTGAAATAAAATAGGTCTGTGAAGAGGCAGCACACACTGCTTTAGAGACCACTTACCTACATTCCTGGGTGTATTCTAAACTTGTGCAGTGTTGTTCTCTTGTTGAGCACACTGTTGATGTCATGTTCATGTACAATAAATAGACACATTAATAAGCAAGGCCTCACTGTGACGCAGGCTCATTTTTCTAGAACTAAAAGTAACCTAAAGACCTCAAATGGTTGAAAGAAAACACTTTTGATTAAACCATATTTACTCCTGCTAGAAGTGCAGGAGTTATTTAAAAAATCATTTCATAGATAAGTGCCGTTGTGCTAAACTGTTTGCTTTTTGGGGTTTGACCTAGAACAGAATCCAAGTGACTTTACTTGCTACCTTTGCTCCTCCTGTTCACCACACTTGTAAAGTTACTCCAGTTTGTTTGAATCTGATGGTATTATTTTGGAGTGGGTTGCTAGAAAGAATGCTTTTCTGGAAAACCTAGAGAGGTAGTATAACAATGTCCCTGTATTTTTTTTTAAAGATTTATTTATTTATTTAAAATGCAGAGTTAGGGAGAGGGACACACACACATACACATACACACACACAGAAAGGCGGGGCGGGGGGGGGGGGATCTTTTACTTTTATTCCCATGTTCACTCCCCAGAGAGCTGCAACTGCTGGGGCTAGGCTAGGCCAAAGCCAGGAGCCAGGAACTTCATCTGGATCTCCCATATGGATGGCAGGGGCCTAAGCACTTGGGCCATGCTTTGCTGCCTTTCCATTAGCAGGGAGCTGGATCAGAACTGGAGCAGCCTGGAGTTGAACTGTCACTGCCCCCCCCCCCCATCATTTTAGTAAATTAGGAAATAAAAGAATAATTTGGATCCAGTGGAGGAAATAGACAAATACCCATTACCCCTTTTGTATGGTAGTTTAATGTTCTTAGTTTAGTTAGTAGGTAAATCTTCTGTAGGTGGCTGCCATACTTAAGGCTGGAAGAAATATATTCTGTGTGGGAGTGGAAATAGGTTAGAGTTATGTTTTTCATTTTTATCGTATGTATGAGTTAATCAGTTCCTTGTGCAGGGGCTTATTTCTGGTATGCAGCTCAAATGAGTGTGGATTCCCCTGCTCTCTCCTGTGGTCATTACCATTTTGGAGAGTATCCTAGAGAATCAGAGACACTTAGATGCTCTGATATCTTCCATAAGTATCTGAGAGTCTCTGAAATACATAAAAATTTGTTAGCAAATCAGGAAGTATTTACTGTGCACTTAATGTTTTATGTAATTATAACGGCTACAGCAAATGACTTTTTTGTTTTAAAATATTTTGCAGTAATTAGAAGTTAGTAATTTTATGGTGTTACATTTGATTTTTTTAATTAAATGAAAATTAGTTACTTTTTTAAAAAAAGTTATTTATTTGAAAGTCAGAGTTACAGAGAGAGAGAGAGAGGTCTTCCATCTGCTGGTTCACTCCCCAACTGGCCGCAATGGCCGGAGCTGCGCCGATCCTGAAGCCAGGAGCCAGAGTTTCCTCAAGGTCTCCCACTTGGGTTCAGGGGCCCAAGGACTTGGGCCATCTTCTACTGCTTTCCCAGGCCATAGCAGAGAGCTGGATTGGAAGTGGAGCAGCTGGGTCTCGAACCAGCACCCATATGGGATGCTGACACTGCAGGCAGTGACTTTATCCACTATGCCACAGTGCCGGCCCCAACATTAGTTACTTTTGTCTAAAAGTAATGATTAAAAAAACTTCCCCCTTTTTTATAAGTAATTCACTGATCTCTTCATTTATGTATTGTAGCCATTTGTATTTAGCCAAAAATTATTCTTCTGTGCCCTCCCTTTCACAATTAAATAGTGTTGAGCAGAAACAATATTTATGCTGTGAGGCTTCTGTGAAATGAGGCCAGAAAGCTTTACAAATATTTTGACCCAGATGGTTTAGGAGTCTGATTTTGTCTCAGTTTGTTCTGGCTTGATTGAATAAGATCTTGGCTTGCCAAAGAAGTGCAGTGCAGTGTTTTCTCACACCTGAGCTCATTCCATAGGCTCTGCTTAGGCTAACAAAGGCGTTCTCCTTCTAGTACCATATAGAGAATCCCTGATCTTGGAACAGTTCCGCTGCTTAGAAACTGATCTCTTTGTCGTGGGCTAACTTTTACCTTGATATGTTAAATTTCTTTCCTTTTATTTTTTAATAAAAAATTATTTATTTGAGAGACAGAATGATGGAGAGACAGAGATCAAAAAATTCTCCCATCTATTGATTCACTCTTCAAATCCTGTAACTCTCAGGTCTGGGCCAGACTGAAGCTCGGAGCCAGGAACTCCATCCTGGTCCCCCACGTAGGTGGCAGTGGCCCAAGGACTTGGATCACCCTCTACTGCCTTCTCAGATGCACATGCAGGAAGCTGTATCTGATGTGGAGTAGCCAGGACTTGAACTGGCACTCCAGTGTAGGACCCCCTACAATGCCAGTGCTGCAAGAGACAGCTTTATTCACTGTACCACAGTGCCAGCCACCTCCTTTCTTTCTTCTGAGGAAGTTTTAGTTGCTATCCCTTTTACTTTCTTGGAAATTTTCAATTTTAGAAATTAATTTTGTAATAATTTGAAAAACTTTCAAACTTATAAAACAGGTACAAGTATACTACAAGTTATTTGTATCCTGAAGTATTGGAGAGTAAATTATTAATATGGTAGCTTATCAGGGCCGGCGCTGTAGCACAGCGGGTTAAAAGCCCTGGCCTAAGCGCCGGCATCCCATATGGGCGCCGGTTCTAGTCTGGGTTGCTCTTCTTCTGATCCAGCTTTCTGCTATGGCCTGGGAAAGCAGAAGATGGCCCAAGTCCTTGGGCCCCTGTACCCATGTGGGAATCCCAGAAGAAGCTCCTGGCCCCTGGCTTCGGATCAGCGCAGCTCCGGCCATTGCATCCGTCTGAGGAGTGAACTAGTAGATGGAAGATCTCTCTGTCTCTGCCTCTCTCTGTAACTCTGTTTTTCAAATAAATAAAATAAATCTTAAAAAAAAATATGATGCCTTGGCCGGTGCCACGGCTCACTAGGCTAATCCTCCCCCTGCGGCACCGGCACCCTGGGTTCTAGTCCCGGTTGGGGTGCCGGATTCTGTCCTGGTCGCTCCTCTTCCAGTCCAGCTCTCTGCTGTGGCCTAGGAAGGCAGTGGAGGATGGCCCAAGTGCTTGGGCCCTGCACCCGCATGGGAGACCAGGAGAAGCACCTGGCTCCTGGCTTCGGATCAGCGCAGTGCACCGGCCACAGCATGCCGGCCGCAGTGGCCATTGCGGGGTGAACCAACGGAAAAGGAAGACCTTTTTCTCTGTCTGTCTCTCTCACTGTCCACTCTGCCTGTCAAAAAAAACATATATATATATATGGTACCTTATATATATATATATATGGTACCTTATCTTCAGATAGGACAAGGACATTTCCTTACATAACCCTATATGTGCCTATCATTAGTATCTAATTAATACAAGTCTGTGAAGACTAGTCAACTGGCAAAAAAATAATAATTTTGGTACTGCATTATGAAAAAAAGCACATGATGGTTTTCAGTTGAGAGAAGGTCTAAATTTATCAGAAACATATGAACACTTAGCATGAACTGAATGGCAAATGAAGAAGCAGGGGAGGATGAACCTGGCAATGAGCGGCTGTCTGTGTGTCTTCAAGGAATTTCAGAGTGCATCTGTATTCACTTTGGTGTTGACATGTGAGCTGTTTTGGTGACTGATCACTTGACCACGGGATGGTGCCAGCCCTTAACTTTGCAGTTGGGCCTGGCACCTTTTCTCACAGTCAGCCGTTTTGGTCTTGTTGGTCTGCTTCTTAATGTAGCGTCCTGGAATTCAGTTATTCAGTACCTCACTAGGAGTTTCAGAACCTCCAAGAGATTCCTGAGTGTGCCTAAGTTGCAGTTGTCCCCTGCCTGATGGTCCTACATGGGTGAATGCCCAGGCTTACAGCTCTGTTGCTTAGGAGTGTGAGGACTTGCTCTCTGACCATATAGATCTGCTTTTTCTTTGACTTGATTCCTGAGAAAATAAACCTAAATGAAGTTTTTCCTAAGATTTTTCTCTGATATTCAGTAGAAAGTGGCACTGTCACAGTGGCTTTGTAGTTATGAAATGGGTATGCTAAAGAATAGTTTTTCTTAGAAAAAGTAAACTAACATCAGTAAGACGAGCTCTCTGAGAAAACCTTTGTAGGAACTCTTGTTTTTTTTTTTTAAATTTTAATATTTATTTATTTGAAAGGTAGAGTTACAGAGAGGCAGAGAGAGAAAGAGAGAGAGAGAGAGGTCTTCCATTCACTGATTCACTCCCCAAATGGCTGCAATGGCTGGATCTGGGCTGATCCAAAGCCAGGAGCCTGGAGCTTCTTCCAGGTCTCCCACGCAAGTGCAGGAGCCCAAGGACTTGGACCATCTTCCTCTGCTTTCCCAGGGTATAGTAGAGATCTGGATCAGAAGTGGAACAGCCGGGACTCGAACTGGTGCCCATATGGGATGTTAGCACTGCAGCTGGCAGGGTTTTTTTTAAAACGCCACAACATTGGCCCCAGTAATTTTAAAAAAATTACTCTGGTAAATTTTTAATGTATGTATTTATGTAAATGGTGATTGTGGTTTTTTTTCCTGCATCTAAACATATTTGATTTTTGCTTATCAATTTAAGACATAAAAGTACTTTAAAAGTAAGATAAAGACACAATTTAAAATTATACAGAAGGATCAGTCATTGTGACACTCTTTCAAAGAAACCTGGAGTAGATAGATTTATTCACATTAACAGACTTTTTAATTGTTTTCTTTTAAACTTTTTCATCAACATGTAATGTTTGTATATTTTTATGGAGTACAGTATAGTGTTTCAACACATAAAAATAGCATAAACCAACCAAACCAAGTAGCTAGAGCTGGCATTTCTTTATCTTTTTCTTTGAGTTTGAAACCTACCAGCCTTTTTTTTTTTTTTTTTTTTTTCTTTTTAAGCATTTAAAGAAAATCAGGGAAAAACACAGATTTATCACCTTGTCAAAATGACTGGAGTTCTTTTCCTTTTTTTTACTCTTTTCTCTTTTTCTTTCTTTCTTTCTTTCTTTCTTTTTTCTTTTTTTCTTTTTTTTTTTTTTGACAGGCAGAGTTAGACAGTGAGAGAGAGAAAGACAGAGAGAAAGGTCTTCCTTCCATTGGTTCACCCCTCAAATGGCTGCTACAAGCCGGAACTACGCCGATCTGAAGCCAGGAGCCAGGTGCTTCCTCCTGGTCTCCCTTGCGGGTGCAGGGGCCCAAACACCTGGACCATCCCCCACTGCCTTCCCGGGCTACAGCAGAGAGAGCTGGGCTGGAAGAGGAGCAACCAGGACTAGAACTGGCGTCCATATGGGATGCTGGCACCGCAGGCAGAGGATTAACCTAGTGAGCCATGGTGTCGGCCCTATCTTTTTTTTTTTTTTTAATTATTTATTTGAAATAGTTACACATGGAGAGGGAGAGAAAGCAAGCGAGATCTTCCATCTGCTGGTTCACTCTCCAGATGGCCCCATTGGCTGGGACTGGGCCAGGCTGAAGGCAGGAGGCAGGACCTTCTTGTGAATCTCCCGTATGGGTGGCAGGAGCCCAAGCACTTCAGTCAAGTGCTAAGCCATTAACAGGGAGCCGAATTGGAAGTGGAGCAGCACAGACTCGAACCAGTGGCATCACAGGTGGTATTTAACCCCCTGCGTCATAATGCTGGCCCTATGACCCTGGTTCTTTCTTGCTTATATGTACATTCGTAAACTTTTATGGTAAGAATCTTATTTATAGTTTCAAATTGTGTTGTATGTGTTTCAGGCTCTTGCAGACCAATTTGAAGATGAAACCACTTCTGTATTGGAGCGTCGGAAAATTTTCTATTGTTGTCAAGTACCACCTCACTGGGCCGTTCAGGTACTTTGGTTGTCATTGGTGTGGAAAATACTCATGAGAAATGTAAATACATTAGGAAAGACTGATTGTAATTTATGTCTGCGTTTTCAAAGATTTCAGTGAAAAGAATAAAAGTACCCAGCTGGGGATTGCCAGCTACTTCAAATGACTCTTTACATTAAGGTGATCTTAGACTTTTAAAGCATTTTGCAAAGAATCTTAGAAATTAAGTAATTGGAGAACCACAAATGCTTCCCTTCCAGAATAACTTTTTAGATGTCAAATTCCTTTACGGCTTTTTTATCAGAGAATGTACCTTTTAATCAAGCTCCTCAGAAAAAAATGAAAGAAAGCCTTTATTTGATTGTTCACGTTGTGAGGTATTCTTTAGTACTCTCTTCTTTCTGAATATATGAGAATACCTAGTATAGCATGCAAAGCCCCACATTGGTATGGTGATTCCAGCCCCTTGTCTGCATGATTCTACCATATTCAGATGTAGTTCCCCTGCTTTATATAATTTTAGCACTCAGAATATCTTAATGCCAGTCCAGTTTCTTAATTTCACAGAGAGGGAAATTGAGGCCAGTGGAATTAACTTTCCAGTGTTATCCATACTGCTGTATCTCATTTAGATCCTTGGTTTCCTGACTTGTTAGTCTGGTTTGCCTCCTTTCCTTCTGCTACTAACAACCAGCTTTTAGAGTGCATTTAAGGGACTGGCATTGTGGCATAGCAGGTTAAGCCACCGCCTGTGACACTGGCATTCCATATAGGTGCCAGTTCCAGTCCCGGTTGCTCCACTCCCGGTCCAGCTCCCTGTTTATGTGTGGCCATCTGAGGAGAGAACCATGAATGGAAGATCTTTCTTCTCTCTCTCACTCACTCAACCTTCCTATAACTGTGCCTTTCAAATAAATAAAATAATTGTTTTTTTTTAAAGTGCATTTAATAGTATATATGCATTTGTTCTGAATATGTTACCTTATATTGCAACAATGTGAAATATTCCTATCTTCCAAGTGAGGAAGCTGAGGCACAGTGACTAAGCTGAGTCAAGTGGTACCAGAGGTTTCTAAATGATTTAGTAACTATTGTCATTTTATCTTATTTTATTGATTTATTTATTTTTATTTGGCAGGTAGAGTTATAGATAGCAAGAGAGAGAAAGAGAGAAATGTCTTCCTTCCGTTGGTTCACCCCACAAATGGCCGCCATGGCCGGCGCTGTACCGATCCGAAGCCAGGAGCCAGGTGCTTCCTCCTGGTCTCCCATGTGGGTGCAGAGGCCCAAGCACTTGGGCCATTCTCCACTGCCTTCCTGGGCTATAGCAGAGAGCTGGACTAGAAGAGGAGCAACTGGGACTAGAACCCGGGGTACTGGTGCCGCAGGCGGAGGATTAGCCAAGTGAGCCATGGTGCTGGCCCTATTGTCAGAGGTCTCTGTCCTCTGGTGGATTATGCACATAGGTAATGATTTAGGATTATAAAGAGCAATCAGTGGCTCAGAATCCCCATTAGAAGATTTCTTAGAGTAGGTTATATTCTTTTTTTAAGATTTATTTATTTATTTGAAAGAATTACAGAGAGAGAAAGAGAGAGAGGGAGAGAGAGAGAGAGATCTCCCATCTGCTGGTTCACTCCCCAGAAAGCCACAATGGCCAGGACTGGGCCAGGCCAAAGCCAATTGCCAGGAGCTAACTCCAGATCTCCCACGTGGATGGCAGAGGCCTGGGGCACATTAGCCGGGAGTTGAATCAAAAGTAGAGCAACTGGGACCCAAACGCGATGCTGGTGTTGTAGGCAGCTACTTAACTTATACTGCACCACAACAGTTGTCCCATAAGATTATATTCTTAAAGAATAAACTAGAAAGTTGTTATATATTGGTATTTGCTTTGTATGTGCCAGGAATCTCAGTAAGCCATAGGCAAATTAAAAGTTTTGCTGTATCTTTCAAATAGAATAGTTTCCTCAGAGAAACAGTTTGAATTGCTGGAATCTGGGGGTGTGTTTTTAACCTTGATCTGTTTAGTTTGTTAAGTGCTTAGTTCAGTTTGTTCTGAAGTGTATAAACATTCAGACTCTGAGCTATTATTATGACAGAACATGTCTGTTGAGGGTATAGCCTTTTATGTTTCTGAACAGAAGCATTAGGAAACTTAAAAACTGTTCACATAGAATTTAGGCCGTTTATCTGCTTCGGAATCTATGGATTTCAGGATCCTTATGCAGTTAGATAAAGATCTTTTTACATTAAAGTAGAAGTTAAGTCACTTTTCTCTTGCATAATCAGATGTAACCCAGCCACTACTCTGCCAGTAACTAACCTCGTGAATATCACTTTCTTCATATATTCAGTGAAAAGACTCAGCTCCTTACTGCATGAGCATGAAGATTTATCCCAGCTTCCACATGCCATATTCAGTTTTTGAAAATGTCCAATCAAAAGCTCTAGATTAGCCAAATTCTACATTTCATGGGGTGCAGAAATAGTAGCCCCCCCTTATTTCATTTATTATTTTCAGGTATATCTTAGTTTACTTTTTTTCAATCCTGGACCATCTAGTTCTATTAGCCTTTTAACTTAAATATATTTTGAGTTTTGAGTTTTGTATTTAAAAGAGAAAACAACACAACCCCCACTAGTGTGAAACTATACCTTATCCAAGAATTTCATCTCCTTTTTTTAACTCTTCTAATTTTTCTGTCCGTTACTTCAAAATGGACCACTTATAAATGGTAATGTAGTTGTTTTTGAATACATTTAACTTTCATTGACTTTACCCCAATTTTCTTTTTATCTGCCAGTGACTAAGAAGTTAGGTAGCTAAGTTTGTTTGAACGTGCTTAAAAATAAATCTAAGTAGACCTGAGTGAGAAGGAACCAGAGATGCTCTCATGGTTAAAGTTCAGAAGAGCTAATACTTAGATTTTATGTCATCTTTATTCACAATTCAAAGTTTTAAGATTGGCTTATTGGATCTCAGCTTTATGACAAGATTATCATATATATATAGAATCTCTAGGTAAGAAAGAAATATTGATTTTGCTTTTCAGTTCTTCAGTTCTTAGAAAAAATTCGATGCATTGGATATTTTGATCAGTATCTGTCTTGTTTTTAAGTTCTTCATTGCCTATAATGAATCTTGCTGAAGTAAAGATAGTATTTTATCATCACACATGCTTAGTAGAAGAAGGATTATTGAAATCTTGTGTTTATTCCAATCAGCAACTCTTGAAAAGGCAGATCGGGTACACCTGTAAGTGAAGCAGGACTCTGTTTACATCAAGTATTAATTATCGTAACTTGATTTTCTATTTTTCTAGCGCCAGCTCGCGAGTTTGCTTTTTGAGTTGGGATGTACCAGTTCAGCACTGCAGATATTTGAGAAGCTGGAAATGTGGGAAGATGTTGTTATTTGTTATGAAAGAGCCGGACAGCATGGGAAGGTATGGAATGGTCAAATTTGATGTACTGGTGAGAGCCTTCTTGCTTTGAATATATTCTCACTTGTTTTGGTTTTTTAAACTCACTTTTTCCAATATTCACTTGTATTCTTTTTTTGCTTCCTTTTATAGAAAACTTGTTAATGTTTTCTTTAATTTCTCTTGGAATGAATTATTTTATATAATGAAGAAAGTATAATGAAACCTTTGAAGATACTGTACATCTTGATCTTTTTTCTTTGCTGACTCATGTTTTGTAGGACAACTTCAGAGTGAAATATTAGGAATTATTTTAATTATTACTGGGTTGCCTGATGCTCAGAGGCCGTGGACCTGAAGGGAGGTTAACACAGAGGGAGAGCAGCTGGCTCAGCCTGTGTAAGAAAATTCAAAGGGTGTGACGACCCCCTTGGGGCAGAAGAGTTGTTAAGTGTGTAATGCGCACTTAATTCCGCCCTTAAATTGGGTCAAGAGAGAAAATGTTGCAATATTTGCATCTGTTATTAATCTATTGTTTTTTCCTTCATACATGAACTGAATTTTAAGAATAATAAGGGGTTCTGCCTTGTGAGTAACTATAAAAACTGACACATTGAAATCATATGTTAATTTTGGATTAAAATTTTAGATGACTAAGTAAAGTACACAAGCAGAGTGAAGCCCACAAATTGGATCATTTATATCTACGATTAACCTTTTGTCATCACCGTAAAGAAGAGAAACAGTGGTTCAAGTAGATTTTTTTTTTAATACCTTTCTGAGGGTGTCTGTTTTAGACTAATAGCAAAAACTACATTTCTTTCGCTCATCAGTTAATGTCAGAGAAGGACTCTAGGAGAAACCAGCAGAGAACTAAAGTTGTACTTTAGAGGATTACAGAAATGTAATGCTTTCATCCTGGAAAAGAGCTTCATAATCATCCACTCCAGCTCGCTGCTTTCCTGGAAAGGAAAGGAGTCCTTTACGCTGTGCCTCGATCACAGAGCTAGTTATTGGTATCTACTTGAGAGGCAGTGTGCCGCAGTGGTTACGCGCGTGTCCTCTGGACTCTGCCTGCCCAGAGTCGGAGGCTGGCCTTGCCACATGCTATCTTTGTGTTCCTGGACACGTTGCTGTCCCCTGTTTGTCTCAGATTCCTCATCAGGAAGCATGTGACCTACCTGATAGGTTTCTGTGACATAGGACATGTGAAGTACACAGAATGGTGCTTACCTCACAGTGTCGCAGGTGTGTTCTTGCTGTTACTGCTGATTCTAACACTTTGACAGGGTAGTTCAAGAAGTTTGTGGAAAATGGGATTTTAAAAGACAAATTTATTTTGGTACAAAACATTCTGAAATCTATGTATAGTTTTTTTCATAATATTTTCTTCCACAAACTTTTGATCTATTAATTTCAAAAACATGTTTAAAAAAGATTTATGTATTTTTTTGAAAAGCAGAATTAGAGAAAAGGAAGGGCAGAAAGAGAGGTCTTCAATCTGCTGGTTCACTTCCCAGACGGCAGCAAAGGAAGGTGCTGAGCCAGGCAGAAGCTAGGAGCCTGGAACTCCATTTGGGTCTCCCTGTTGGGTGGCAGGGGCCCAAACACGTGGGCCATCTTCTGCTGCTTTCCCAGGCAAATTAGCTGCAAGCTGAAGCAGAAGGGGACCAGCAGGGACTCAAACTGATGCTCTTAGGGGACGCTGGCATTGCAGCTGGTGGCTTAACCTACTGTGTCAGAACAGCAGCCCTGAATTTGAAAATTTTTTGCACTAAAATACATTTATGTTTTAATTCTGTTTTTACATATTTTTAAAGTACCCTGCATTTTCTCCTATTTTAGCATCTCTGAAACTTCAGGGGATCTAACGATCAATGGCATCTTCCAGTTGCTGTCAGGTGGCTCTCAGGTGTCAATAAACAGGTTTAGTTAAAGCTGTATTCACTGTCTTCGTTTTAGTGGAAGCAGAGACACATTATCAGACTTTATGCGCTGGATTTAATTGCTGTCTGAAGTAACTTCAAAAAGATTTTATTATGAGTTGATATTGAAACAATTAGTTATTGAATATAGAGAAAAAGACAGCAACAAAGAGGTATAAATTTGGTGCTAGTGAAGTAAATAATTGTTATTGGACACATCATAGTTTCAATTACTTTTTTCTAAAAGCAACAACCAAATGCTTTCTGGGATCCAAAACTGAAAACAACCAAATGATGAAGTCTTGTTTTGTAATGAGATGTATACGAGTTAGTTGCCATTTAAAATGTTAAGCAATGTGTTGAAGGCAGGAAGAATTGCTAAATTTTTCTTGGATAGCTTGAAAAAAACCAAAACAATGGTAGGCTGATGTGATTTATTCAAAGTATAAATTCATAATTAAAAGCATTTCATACTCCATTAAAAGTTTGTTTCATGATTGATGGAATCTCATATTTGATGAAATTTAGTATTATGTTTCCTCAGGGACTTTAATATTTTTTTCTGGTTCACTGTCAGGCACTAACGTAGTACAAAGATGTTTGTTTCACAAAGCAGTAAATAGATGAATGAATATCTTGGCTTCTGATCTGTTGTAATTCCCATTGCATTATTCTTTACTGTGCCAGTTTTTTTCTATTGGTTAATAAATAAATAGTAACTGTATATACAAATTAGGTAATTATGGAAGTTGGTTAATTACAAATATCCAAAGCATATTTTGTAAAAATTTTTTTAGAATGCTTGGAAATTTGAGACTTTCTCTAAATGTAGGAGAAAAATTACAACAAATCCATCCCTTTCAGAGAACAAGAACAAATTTGGCTAAGTAGTTGTGACATAGTTATTTTTAGGAATGCACATGACCTTGAAAGAATTGTCTTATAATGATAAATGCCTGTGTTTTTAAATACTCTAGAAAATATGCATATTTTATTTCTTAGGAGTGTATCCTCACTTACTTTGTCTTGATTTTTTTGTGTGAATTACAGCAGCACATACCCAGAATTTTAATTTTAAAGGTTGATTTTAGAAATTTGTCCTGGGAGCTGGCATTCTGGCAGAGCAGGTTAAGCCGGCACCTGCAACACTGGCACCCCGTTTATGCACTGTTTCCAGTAACGGTTCCTACCCTTTTTTTTTTTCTTAAAGATTTTATTTATTAGAGAGGTAGAGTTACAGACAGAAAGTTCTTCCATCTGCTGGTTCACTCCCCAGATGGCCGCGATGGCCGGAGCTGAGCTGATTTGATGCCAGAGTCATGAGTTTCTTCCTGGTCACTCACACAGGTGCAGGGGCCCTGGCACTTGGGCCATCTTCTGCTGCTTTTCCAGGCCATAGCAGAGAGCTGGATTTGAAGATGAGCCGCTGGGACACGAACTGGAGCCCAAATAGGACTCCGGTGCCACAGGTGGAGGCTTAACCCACAACACAACAGCGCTGGTCCCTGGTTACAACACTTCTGATCCAGCCCTCTGCTAATGTGCCTGGGAAAGCAGCAGAGAATGGCCCAAGTGCTTGGGCCCCTGCCATCCACATGGGAGACCTGGAAGAAGCTCCTGGTTCTTGATTTTGGCCTGGCTCAGCCCCAGCCATCATAGCCATTTGGGGAATAAGCCAGTAGACGGATCTTTCTAACTCTGTCTTTCAAAAAAAAAAAAAAATCTTAAAACAAAAAATTTACTTGTCCTATAAAAGACCCCCTTTACCTGTGTTTGTTATGCTGTATTTGCAGAGCAGTTTAGCTACAGATTCTCAAAAGTTTTGCTTCTAGTGGGAGGCAAACAGCTGAGATTCTTTCAGTGTTTGGTAATGTGCCAGTAGTTGTCACCACATTTTGATTTAACTGGAAGTTTGTGAAATTTTGATCCTTCATTTAATGCTTAACAGCATAATTTATTTTTAAAAGGCAAATTTGGAGAAATGTCTAATTCTAATTATTGTGTTCTAATGCTCATGTTTACACCTCACTATTGGAGTCTCAGACTTTGTAATTTGGATAATACCTGCAAACATTCTCATTATTTAATGCTGCAAAATAACTAAGATTAATTTTGCATGATCTTGGGATCAGAACTAGTTCTCATCCATTAGCATTTACTATTTTTTTTTTTTAAGTTATCTGGCCCACTTATAGTTTCCCCTGGCTGATGGCAAATTCCGATTTTGTTGAGCAAATTTGGTTCTTAAATGAGAGACAAAGACTGAGCTGACAAAAGCTGCTTGGGGTGAAGGGTGAGGGGTAAGGTGACATAAGTATTGGAACCTCTCGTTCCCAAGAAGCAAGGTTTACCTGAGATTTAGTAGCCATATCTTTTATTTTGCTACATTGGCAGATCATTGTAACCATGGACTCTGAAAATATTTTCCTTTACATTGCAAGTAAATGTTTTATTTCTGAAGCAGCTAAGATTTCTTTAGCAGTTGCTTGATTTTTGTGTTTTGGGGCCTTTTTCTTCCAGGATAGTTTCATCATATGATTTAAAAGATTCCTGCAAGTTCTTTTCCCATGCTACAGCCAAAGTGATCTCCTAAAGACACATCTGGCCATGTCATTGCCCCCTTCAGTAACTCCCCTTTATCTCGCTTGCTCTCTCTCTCTCTCAAGATTTATTTATTTATTTATTTGAAAGGCAGAGTTATCAAAAGAGAGAGAGAAGGAGAGACAGAGAGAGAAATCTTCTATTTCCTGGTTCAGTCCTCAAATGGCCGTAACATCAGGGGCTGGGCCAGGCTGAAGCTGGGAGCCAGGAGCTTCTTCATGGTCTCTCATGACGGTGCAGGGGCTCAAACACCTGGGCCATCTGCCGCTGCTTTCCCAGGCACATTAGCAGGGAGCTGGATCAGAAGTGCAGCAACTGGGACCATGAACCGGCGGTGCCCCTGTGGGATGCAGGTGCTGCAGATTGGTGCCTTTATCTGCCATGCCACAGCACCAGCCCCGCTTCATCTCTTTAGAGTGAATGAATTACGGACACTTCATTATCTGGCTCCTGCATCCATCGCCCGTTGCCTTACCACCTGGCTCTTTTTTCTGTTTCATCCTCCTTCCTGCTGTATCATCCAGGTTGTTACTGATGTTCCAGCAAGGCTAAACTACTTGTAATTTCTTGGCTTTTGATCATTGTCCCTGTTCAGCCCTTTGCTATTGTCTTTCTGGAACAGTGTCCTTCAACGCCTAACTCCTGCTTATTCTTCAGGTTTCTCCCTGACAGTGTTTTCCACTGAACCTATAGAACCTTCCCTGATACCTCCCTCTCTTTCAAATTTGTTGTTGCCCTCCTCCTTTGAGCTCCTGTAGCTCTCGTACCCCTTTTGCTGGGTTATCTGAGCTACTAAATGTAAGCTGTTTAAGAACCAGACTTGTTTCAATATTATTTACAGCTTTCTTAGAACCTTGTGGAATTTGGCACATAAAAATTACCCAAGAATACTTTGCTGGTTGAATGACTAGCAAGTGTTCAGTGAATAGGTATTTCATTGATGCAGATGTCCAAACAGCATACCCCTTATGGATGACTTTACATCTTTTTCCTGCTTTAGCAGAAGATATCTCTCCAACTGCTGCTATTATATTCTCTCTCTAAAAACAAATTAAGGGACTTCCCTCTCCCCCTGTTTTAATCTCTCAGGAATATAAACAGTTACCTTTAAGAATCTTAGGAAGAGAATCTTGATTCTTGGTAAATGCTAAAGGCACTGTGGGCATGTTGTTCTTATGTGATGCTGTTTTTGAAGTGTCTCTTATATACTGCCTTTTTAAATATGTAATTATTTCATGATTGTCATATGCTGTTTAAGTTAAAAACCTGTTGTGCTCTCTTGAATAAGTAGGTAAAGTAATTTAAAACACTCTATAACTTGGTAATGCAAATAACGGGTGATCAGTTAATTGAATAACTAGGCCTGTTTTAAATTATTCTGTCTTATCTTGGACCTGGAGTATTTATGTTGGCAAGTACCCTTTGAAAAATCAAGCCAGAGCACAGTGTCGTCATACACATAAATGTACAAAGTAATTAGTGAACAGTTGGCTCCAGGAGAGAGTCAATAGGACCAGGCACCAACACATAGGATTCTGGCTGGGAGTGTCTGGCTAGGGTGTGGTGAAGTGTTTTGCACTTTTCACCTCTCAGTTGGTGCTCATAGAATAAGAATTTAAATGAAGAAACTGCCTTTCTGCAAACAGGGTTGTCCTTAGGCAAGCTCTTGGCTCTCTCTGGTTGTTCTTATTTTCTGTGTCAAGGACAGTAGAGCAACTCGCAGTGGTCATTCTCTTTAACTTTGAATGCCTCTGCGGGAGTGAAAATTAGAATCTACTTTTGTTGCTTGCTTCAGGGAGAAAGGCTGGAATTAGACTATACCCTAAGACGTGTGAGTTCCATGTGTGCACACACACACGTACACACCAGTTTTGTTTTGTTTTTTAATTTGAGAGGGAGAGAGACCGAACATGTACCCCCAGCCTCCCATCCATCGGTTCACTCCCCAAATTAAAGGTCACGATTGGGCTGGTCTGAAGCCTGGGGGCTGGGGTTGTAATCATAATCCCACGTGGGTGGCAGGAACTCAGCAGTTGAGCCAACACCTGCTGCCTCCCAAGGGTCTGCATTAGCAGGAAGTTGAAATCAGGTGCTGGAGCCAGGAGACAAATCCAGGCATTCCAGTGTGGGGCATGGATATCCTAACCCAAACAACCACCCCATATCCTTTATTATTTTTTAAAAAAGTTATTCATTTATTTGAAAGGCAGAGTTACAGAGAGGCAGAGAGACAGAACTCTTCCCCACTGGTTCACTTCCCAGATGGCCACAACGGCTAGAGCTGCACTGATCTGAGGCCAGGAGCCAGGAGCTTCTTTCGGGCCTCCTATATAGGTGCAGGGGCCCAAGCACTTGGGCCATCTTCTGTTTTTCCAGGCCATAGCAGAGAGCTGGATTGGAAGTGGAGCAGCTGGGACTAGAACTGGCACCCATATGGGATGCTGGCACTGCAGGCAGCAGCTTTACCCACTACCCACAGCGCTAGCCCCCTTTTATTGTTATTATTTTAATTTTAAAGCTGTTTTCAGAAGGCCAATCTAACTAATAGTGTGAATGTGACTTAAATTTTTTACCTGCCTTTCTCCCACCTCCTGGAGTAAAGTTCTGATTCTTAAGCCTGATTCTGTCATTTCTGTATTCTTTAAAGACAGTGATTGTAGTTGCTTCTGTCTGAGTCTAGAGCTCTTTTTTGATTGCCAGGAGGGTTTCTGATAGTTTTTGATCTGCTGATTCCCCTTTCGTATAAGGTAGACGGATGAAGTTCACATGAAGCTCATTCTTCTCACACATTAGAATTTTAATTCTGCTGCTTCACAAAATCCAACTGCAAATCACAGCTAAGAAGGGAAGTTTGTTTATAATTCCTTCTGAGTCAAGAATGAATATTTTCCTGAAATCTTTTATCTCACTTTTTACTTGATTCTGAACTTTTATCAATATCCTTTACTGAAAACCCAAGGCCTTGTCCCTCACAGATTGTTCCTGGAATCCTAGTAGGGTTTTTTTTTTTTTTTTTTTTTTAATTTTTTGACAGGCAGAGTTAGACAGTGAGAGAGAGAGAGACAGAGAGAAAGGTCTTCCTTTCGTTGGTTCACTCCCCAATGGCCATTAGGGCCGGCACTGCACCAATCCGAAGCCAGGAGGCAGGTGCTTCCTCCTGGTCTCCCATGCGGGTTCAGGGCCCAAGCACTTGGGCCATACTCTGCTGCCCTCCTAGGCCACAGCAGAGAGCTGGACTGGAAGAAGAGCAACCGGGACTAAACCCGGGGTGCAGAGGATTAGCCAAGTGAGCTGCGGTGCTGGCCAAGGAATCTTAGTAAAACGGCTAGGATTTTCCCTCCCTCAGATTTCAAATTTCCTGTCTAACTACTTGGGGAAAAAAACACACCATCATAAATGTAGGTTAGTCCCACTACGGCATGTTTTTCAGTATATTAATGCTTTTGCTTATGTATATCTGAAATTCTCAGTTGCCTCTCAGCAGTGGACCATTTGATCAGAAGATACATTGCCAGGGTGAGGACCCTGAGCAACTCAGAATCTCCTTTTCGGTTATCAGTTTTGCTCCTCAGACCTTTTAGTCCTAAGAAGTTGCCACATAGGTGGTAAAAGGGTTTGTGGAATTTGAGTTCTGCTGTCTGACCTCTTTATTCACTAGGACAAATTGTTTTTAACTCTGTTCTAATTCAGTCAATATGGATTTCAGCTGGAGTGTGTCCCCTAAAGGAGTTTTCCTTTTGTTCCAAGTGAGAGGAATCTTTATATATCTGTTTAAAATCTGAAGGCCCTTGGCCGGCACCGTGACTCACTTGGCTAATCCTCCGCCTGTGGCACGGCACCCCGGGTTCTAGTCCCAGTTGCTCCTCTTCCAGTCCAGCTCTCTGCAGTAGCCTGGGAGGGTAGTGGAGGATGGCCCATAGTGCTTGGGTCCCTGCACCGGCATGGGAGACCCGGAAGAAGCTCCTAGCTTCAGATCGGTGCAGCGCTGATTCACTAGGGGAGTGAACCAACGGGAGGAGGACCTTTCTCTCTGTCTCTCTCTCTCTCATGTCTGTAACTCTACCTGTAAAAAAAAAAATTTATCAGAAGGCCCTCAGAAATTAGTCTTAGAGACTTTCAGTTGAATTTTTTGTATTTTGGCTGTCATATTCCAGAGATGACTACCTAAGCTTACCTTCAAGATGTTATGGTCTCATAACATAGATACACATGGACAGAATGCTTAATGTGCTGAGATGCTGAGGTTGATGTGGGAACAGTTTCCAAATTCTCTTTGGCTTTCATATCTACAGCTCAGTATTTCTTTCTGTGCTATCCTTCTATAAAGCAATAATCCATTTGACTTGTATCTTGTTCAGATTTCTTTCTGAGATTCATAGGACTTCTTTCATGATTTTCCACACTTTCATAAAATATTTGATGTTTATTTCAAATTAACCTTATTGGAAAAATTTAGCTTTAATTTCCTACTGTCAGTAGGTTTTCTTCTCTTGCCTTTTTTTCCTCAGTACCTGTTGGTTCAGTTAGGTAATTGCCCACTTCATGGTTGACAACAGCGGTTTGTCTGTCCTTGGAGAGACTGTGCATAGTTGACTCATGTGATTATTTACAGGAAAATTTTGAGATTCCTGCAAGCCATTTCAAGTCCTTTCCTTCTTTCTGGTAGGGAATCCTCAACATTTTACTTTCTAATCTGGTTTTCCAGTGGAGAGAGTTGAAGGAGACAAATATTAGTTTGGTGCTTACTGTGTGCTTGACAAAAGTGCTGGATACATTTCACATCTAATTCTTTCAGCTTCTTCGGGGTAAGGTGCAAATGAAGGCCAGACTCTCAAAATAGACATTTAACTTGATCATGGTCACACATTTAGTATATAGGGACTGACATTTGAACTACTTGCCTGATTCAAGTCTCCTTCATTTTCACAGATCTTTAGCTTGCAGTTGGAAGTCTATAGAATGGATTATGTGACACAGTTTTCTAGGGATGTTAGGACTCTTGATTGTGAGACAGTCAAGGGCCAGCTCTGTGGCAGAGCAGGCTAGGCCTCCACCTGTGGTGTCAGCATCCCATATGGGCACTGGTTCATGTTCCAGCTGCTCCTCTTCAGATCTAGCTCTCCACTGATGGCCTGGGACAGCAATGGAAGATGGTCACAGTGCATGGGCCCCTGCCACCCATGTGGGAGACCCAGAAGAAGCTCCTGGCTCCTGGCTTTTGATTGGCCCAGCTCTGGCCACTGGGGCCATTTGGGGAATGAGCCAGCAGATGGAAACCTTTTTCTCTGTCCCTCCCTCCCCCACTGTAACTCTACCTCTCAAATAAATAAATAAAATCTTAGAGAGAGAGAATCAATCCACACCAACTATAATGACCACAGGAAGCCCAATCTTAATTTCAGAGGAAAATACAGTCAATTCCATGTATCGAACAGAAGAATTCCGTGGAATCCTGAAAAGCCTGAGTCCATCTGCCTGCCTCTCTGATAGGACCTGTACCACATAAGCAATGGATTCCCTCAAGAAAGAAGAGCTCTGTTATCTAGAAGTTCAAGAATGAGCACCTGATGTCTACTCTAGGGTGGAAGTTTAATGCTCTAAATCTGAAGTTGCAAACTAGCAGTATATGGGTTCATGTAGGCCAGAGAGGCATTTTATATAGTGTTTTAGAAACAATTAAGCTTTCTCAGATTTAAGCTTCTTGGCTTCTCTTAAAGGGTCAAAAAAACATGGAAACACGAGGCCAGATTCCCATATTGTTATACTCACTAGATGGAACTGAGCAATGGCTCCTGGATACCCACTCACGAGCCTACTTTATTCTTTCTCAAAAATTGGCAAGAACCTCTGGGTGTTTGAGGTTGTGACCCTTGTTCTGAGAGGTGCAGATAGCCTTTCATTAAGTGGAGTGCTATTCCAGCTGTAGTTGTAGGTTCTGCTTGAATCTTGGCTGACTTGATTTAATGTTGAGATTTACTCTTTATACACAGTTGTTGCCTCAAAATAGTATTAAGAATAATACTTAGTTGTGGGGAATTACAAAATAAAATAGATTATTTGGGGTAGGCATTTGTCCTAGCTGTTAAGATGCCTGTATCCTATATCAAAGTGCCTAGGTTTGATTCCCATCTTCAGTTCCCAAGTCCAGCCTGCTGCTTACGTAGACCCTAGGAGACAGTAGGTGATGGCTTAAGTAGTTGGTTCCTTGTCATCCACATGGAACAGCTGGCTCTGAACCCAAGTCTAGCCCAAGCCGTCGTGAGCATCTGGGGAGCAGACCAGCAGATGGGAGCTCTCTTGCTGTCTTGCTGTCTGTCTGTCTGTCTCTCCCTGTCTCTCCAGTAGCTAATAATATTATCGAAACAGCCTGGATTTGTGTGTATGTATATGTGGGTGAGTTGGATAATGGTCTTTGATGTTTGTATCTGACAAGATTTTTGCAGGCACTGCAGGTTCATTAGAGCCAGTTGCCCGTTTAAATATATCTTTATGCATTTGGGAATGTGCTTTTTTCCTATTTAATGTATGTGTAGATGAAAAATTATTGCTTCCTATAAAAATGTACCTTTTTTTCCCATAGGGAAGGAGCAACCTATGGTCAGAGATAGAAAAGGTTTTGCATTTTGGCCTCCCACATTTTGATGTTGTAAAAGTGATGTTATGTGGGCTGTGCATAGTGCCCTAGTACTTTATTTATTTTACCAAGCACATCTTTTGTCATTCATTATTTGGTAATAAGTTAGGTAATTTGAGTAGATAAGTGGAGGGGAGGAAAAACTAAAACATCTTGGAGAGAGAGTTGACAGAGGAATGTGCTATGACTAGTTGAAGAAAGGAAATATATTGCCTGCAAGTAGTGCTCTTGGGAAAGCTAATTCTGTTGGCAGGAATAAGAGGTGTAAGGTCTCAAGGAGAAAGAATTAACTTGCCCATCACAGAAATGCGGGGTAGTAGTTTGAGAAAAGAAGAGGTCAGTTCAGACTGAGCAGGGTCACTGCTCTAGTGTTCCTTTACCTTCTCTAGAAAGCTGCCCCGCTGTCTTCACAGACTCCCTCCAGTGAATCAAATGCCCAGAACTGGTGTTGTTCAACAACAAGTTAGGTACTACCCATTGTGATCCTCATTCTTACAAGAGTTGTGGTGGGTGAGTGTTGATGAGAAATAATTTACATCCTTGATACCTCATTATTTCCATATGCAAACATTTTTCTGATTACTGTTACATTTTTCATTTGTATGTTTTTATTTTGTCTTTTTTGCAAAGACTGCAAACACTAGGTCTTAGGCTCTGGTGAATCTTCACAGTCCATGATATAGTGCAGTTAGAAGTAGGATAAATATTTGTAGAATATTTTGATCAGGCAAATTCTTTGTGGGCATGATTTGATATTCTGAGCCTTGTCCTATATTTGTGGTATACCTGTGGCATATAGTATTCCATTACAAATTTTTTTAAATTTCTATAAGGTTGGTAGTAATGTCCCCTCTTTTATTTCTGGTTTTAGAAATATAAGCTAGAGAACTTATAGTGTGTTGATTATCTATTGTTTCTCTATCATCTGTTTATTTATATTCTAATTTTTATTGTTTTCTTTCTGCTTGCTTGGCTTTAGTTTGCTGTTCTTTTTCTAGTTACATGTGGTGGAAGGTTAGGTTTTTGATTTGAGACCTTTCTTCTTTTTAAATATAGTTATTTATACTATAAGTTTCCTGATAAGCATTTTTTTTTTTTAAAGATTGGTTTTATATATTTGAAAGCAAAGTTACAGAGAGAGAGGTGGAGAGAGAGAGGTCTTTCATCGGCTGGTTCACTCCCCAATTGGCTGCGACAGCCAGGGCTGGGCCCCTGAAGCCAGGAGCCAGGAGTTTCTTCTAGGTCTCCCACATGGGTATAGAGGGCCTAAGCACTTGGGCTATCCTTCACTGCTTCCCCAGTCACATCAGCAGGGATGTAGATTAGAAATGGAGCAGCTGGGACTTAAACCAGTGCCAATATGGGATGCCAGCAGTGCAGGCGGAGGATTAACCCACTCCACCACAATGCTCCCCCTCACACTGTAAGCATTCTTTTTGCTATTCCCTATGTGAATGTACTTCAAAAAGTACATTAAAAAAACTGGAATTAAAAGACGTTTGTCTCGGTGAAAAAAAAGTTGAATCTATGCATAGTTTTTTATAATATGCTATTTCCATGAACTTTTTGAAGTGTTCTCATAAGCTTTGACACAGTATAGGTTTTTTTTTTTTTTTTTTAAGATTTATTTATTTATTTGAAAGGCAGAGTTACACAGAGAGATAAAGAGGAAGAGACAGAGAGAGATCTTCTGTCCTCTGGTTCACTCCCCAGATGGCCACAATGGCCAGAGCTGAGCTGGTCCAAAGTCAGGAGCCAGGAGCTTCTTTCCAGTCTCCCACATGGGTTCAGGGGTCCAAGCACCTGGACCATCATTCACTGCTTCCCCAGTTGCAGGGAGCTGGATTGGAAGTGGAACAGCTGGGACTCAAACTGGCGCCCTTATGGGTTGCTGGCACTGCAGGCTGCGGCTTTACCTGCTACACCACAGCACCAGCCCCGACACATCATAGTTTTGTTTTTCTTTAGCTCAGTGTGTTTGTATTTTCATTGTCATTTCTTCTTTAGCTCATTGATTATTTAGGGGTATGTTGAATTAATATATACTTGTAATTTCTCATATATTCTTTTGTTATTGTTTTCTAATTTCATCCCACTGTGATTGAAGAAGCCAGATTACTTTCTGTGATTTCAATTCTTTCAACGTTATCGAAGATGTATTTTATGGCCTAACATCTTAGAAAATGTATGTATTTGAGAATGTATACATTTTTTAAAAGATTTATTTATTTATTTGAAAGTCAGAATTACACACAGAGAGAAGGAAAGGCAGAGAGAGAGAGAGGTTCACTCCCCAGCCGGCTGCAATGGTCAGAGCTGTGCCAATCCAAAGCCAGGAGCCAGGAGCCTTGAGCCTCCTCCAGGTCTCCCATGCAGGTGCAGGGGCCCAAGGACCTGGGCCATCCTCCACTGCTTTGCCAATCCACAGCAGAGAGCTGAATTGGAAGTGGAGCAGCCGGGTCTCGAACTGGCACCCATATGGGATGCCAGCACTGCAGGCAGCAGTCTCACCCTCTATGCCGCAGCGCTGGCCCCGAGAGAATGTATGATTTATTTGACTGTTGTTAGGTAGAGTAGGTTCTCCTGTCAGTTCTGTTGGTTTTTCCTTCATGTAATTTGAGGCTCTCTTGTTGGGTTCCAAAGAATGCCTAAATGAGATTCCATAGAAAATGTCTTGAATGTCCAAATCAACAAAGCCTCCCAGTCGTTGCTATTGTGTTCTGTGTTCATATCGGCTGGCTTTCAATACTGAGCCAGGGAGTTTATTTCTCTGCCTGAATTCTCACTTCCTTCTTGTGCAGAGTTGCAAGATCATTCTAAGGTAAGAGTTTAGAATCTTCTCAGGTCTTTCCTGAGCATGTACATGGGCTTGACCATGCGCACAAGTCTACCTATTTGTCACTCTCTTAATACCCAGGTGTATGTTAGAGCTTTCTAAGTCCCTCTCTATATCTCATTTCCCTTTTTTCCTTTTAAACTTTTTAGTTTGCTCTGTTACTTTCCATCTTAGCCAGCAGCAAGATGAATCAATCAATTGTTTTTGACCTAGGTTTTTCACTAGACAACTGAGTTAGGTCATGTAAAGGCAGCTGTAAATGTAGGCTTTTTCAGGGAACCATCAGACTGGACATATAATGACAGTTTTCTGAGACTGAAGCTTTTAAAGGAGCTCCAAACCCATACTACTCCCTCCAGTGGCTGCCTAGCCACTAGTTTTCATCCGGATTGCAGACTTTCCATTTTCAAGGTTTACAGAGCTGGAAAAAAAGTGACAGAAATGGTGCAAGTTAAAATACCACAGACCTTGGTATTCTTACCAAGAGTTAGGCATTTCTCTTGAATAAATACTTCCTGTATGATTTGCAAGTTTTTGGTCAACTTTCAAAGTTCTGAAAAGTTTGGTTCTGACACTTCACAGTTTTGCAGTTGCCTTTTAGTAGGGGGAATTCTCATGTGTCTGTAAACCACCATTTTTGCTGATGTTCACCTATGGAATAGCATGGACCCTGGAACCAAGTTTCTTTTCAACTCAGTATCTTTTGGTTTAGGGCTGACCAACTGATCAAGAAATCGAAACTTTTATTTCCTTGTCTCAAAGCATATTAGTATCTGTGTCTCAGAATTATTGTGGAGATTCTGATAATACATTTAACAATGAAATAGATAAAAACTAACATCTAAATCACTCTCAAATGGAAAGGATACATAAAGAATTTAAGTGGTTAAAAAGGGAAAAAAAAGATGATATCATCTAGGCTTATTTTTGTTTCTGGAAGCAGAGCTACTCTGGGTGTTTTGGGGAATAAGGATTTAGAAAATGTGGAAAGAGCTAGAGAAGTCAGTCAGAAGATGAGGGAGGTAATCACTCATCTGCTTGAACAGTAGCGTAAGAGGAGAAGTCAGATCTTACAGGGAGATTTGAGAAGCCAAGTATTTCTAGCCATTGGAATGGGACCATCAAGGTTCTCCCTTTCATGGAGGGATCTGTGGAAAGCTATTGTACTCATGTAGTAGAAGTCTGAGAGACCTGGGGTTGCTATTGACAAGCCCCGCAGTTGGGAATACAAGTTGGATATATTGAACAAGAACAAGTTGGGACCTATAGGTATGTCTGCATTTTTTTTTTTTTTTTTTTTTTGACGATGACAGTTTTCCACCAATAAAGATTGTTGATTTACTTCTGACGTTCACTTCTGTAACAAGTTCCTCTCCGGCCAAACTACTAGCAGTCAGATGGAAAAGGGATTCCAGTTTAAGCAAGGTGATGTGGCATAATCCACCATGTATGACTCTGCAGGGGATTAGCTCTTTAATTTGGGATTTGACTTATTTGGAAAGTGACAAGCTACCAGTAGGTAAGAACGTTTTATAGATTGTGTCGCATAGTTAAGGAAGAGTTCTGATATGGTAAAACTAAAAGCATTTCTTCAAAAGGGATTCGTGTATTGAAGCATTCCTAGAGTGAATGTAATTAAACAGTTATTTTACAAACTTTGCTTTATTTAATAGATGAGTTAGAGATAACATATCAAATTGTTTTTAATAAATTGAACATTTTTCTAATGACAAGTTATAGTATTAAGTGTATGATTATTTCCATGTCTTTTTGGCACATGAAATTTTTTAACTTTTTGACTTTTTTTAAAAAAAAGATTTATTTATTTGAAAGAGTTACAGAGAGAAGTAGAGACAGAGAGAGAGAGGTCATCCATCTGCTGGTTCACTCTTTATATGTCTGTAACAGCTGGAGCTGAGCCAATCGGAAGCCAGGAGCCAGGAGCATCTTCTGGGTTTCCCACTTGGGTGCAAGGACCCAAGGACTTGGGCCATCTTCCACTACTTTCCCAGGTGCATTAGCAGGGAGCTGGATCAGAAGCAGAACAGTAGGGACTCGAACCTGAACCCATATGGTATGTTGGAGCTGCAGGCCAGGGCTTTAACCTGCTGCACCACAGTGTTGGCCCCAAATGTTTGAGTTTTGTTAGGATTGTGTCATCAAAGTCATTGACTGGTGGGGTCTAATATGATGGTGAGACAATGAAGGCCTGTGTGATTCTGCAGTGTTATAGACACAGGTACTTCTGTCTGAACTGGTGAAGGCCCACTGGATCTGAGTTGTCTAGTTGCTGAGTAGAGAGAAGCAGATTTGCTGTATCAGGATCTGCTTGCCATGTGACGGAACTCTAATGATTTGCTCCTAAAAATCAGGACATCATGTCTGCACAATAGCTATAATTAGAGCCACCACTATTGTGTTTGTGATAATCCATGACATTTTCCAGAACCCGTTGCTCATTTGAAATGGGCAGATTATACCACTCATAAATCCCCTCAGCTTCCTCCCCCACCACATGCACCCTTCTACACACACTCTTCCAAGTTATCTTCTTAAGTTTTTGAGAGTTTACATAGATATGCAGTGTTGCTTTGGGTTTATTCTGTAATGGGGAGGGGAACCTTCAGGGATTTCACCTGGCCTGTTTAATATAGGTACACTCACTAGGGGCTCTGCTGATTACTTAGTGTGTCTAACTCTATCATGTATTCAGGAACTAGGGAAGTAGCATGGGGTCGGTTCAGTGAACTACTCAGCCCTCTGTGGGATGGACTGACTCTCATAAATCCACTCTCATGTCACAGTGATGATGTTTGTCTCAAAGGATTAGCATGAACTAAGTGCTAGCTCTAAAAGGATGAGCTATGTCTTTTTCCTCAGCATCCAATTACCTGTTAAATGGTTACATTTACTTCTTTGGAGAAGACCAGGGAAGAGGAATTAAGTTATATATTTGTTATGTTATTGCAGGGTCCTTCCTCCATGATACTGGCTTCTTTATTTTTACTTCAGAGGCTTTGAGTCTGTGAACTGACTCAGGGATAAGAGTCAGGTGAGAGACAGCATCTTAGCATAGAGAATCAAGGGCAGGCATCTGGTCTCCAATCCTGTGTTGTATTTTACTTTAAATAATTAATTTCTATTACATGAATCAAGTTTGCACTTAGTTGGCTGCCCATCTAATTTGGTTCTGAAGTTTCGGGATCAGTCTCTCATTTCTTAAGAGCCATTCCAGTCCAACATTCTAATTAGCACTCAGGCTATGCCTATTGCAAATTACTCTGTTCTTCTTGGTTTTAGAGGCTCAGTGCCATCAATAAGTCTCTATTACTCTGGGTTCTAATCGTTCCCATTGAAATAAGAAAACTCTTTTCAACAGAAGGACATCCAAGTTTTTCCCCCACCTTACACAAGACATTTACTATAGCACTTTCCAAGAAAGCTGGTTCACCCATATGCTATGTATTTCTCAAAGCCAAGTTGAATGGAGTATCCCCTGGGCCCAATTAAGGGACATAGTTAGGGGTGGGTGAGCAGGTTGCAAATGAAGAATTAACAACTACCTTTTTGTTCTAAGTTATTGGATTCCTTCCTCCACATAACACCAAGGAATTTCTGGCATCTCCACTGTTTAGTTTGAGCCACATTTGAGTCCAGGTTTTAGTCAAGCAGTTGAGAAAATGATTTAGAATAATCCTCAGCTGCTTGAATTAGCAATGTGAATCAGAGCTTTCTGATGAGCCTCTAAGCTCAGCTTGATTTAAATTATGATAGTTTTTCTGTAAGTTCACAAAATCTTGCAATTCTTTCTGCATGAAAGTTTACTTGTATGTCTGAAGGCAGTGAGGAATGGAAGCACCCAGTCATTATAGTCTTGAGGAAGATAGCCCTGTTCCTATCAGATAGGGGAGAGCTACCTCTGCTGGTGTAGGAAACTTAGAGGGTTTGGGGGTTTTTGTGTTCTGAATCATCCCAAGTGTCCCTATTTAAATTCAGTGGTCTTGCCCTTTCGTAATCAGTGCTGTCTTCTGCTCTTGACCATGGTGCTGGTACTTTTTTTTTTTTTTAAGATTTCTTTATCTGTTTGAAAGTCAGAGTTACACAAAGAGAGAAGGAGAGACAGAATGAGAGAGAGGTCTTCCATCTGCTGGTTCACTCCCCAATTGGCCGCAATGGCCAGAGCTTCGCCAGTCCAAAGCCAGGAGCCAGGGGCCGCCTCTGAGTCTTCTCACGCGGGTGCAGGGTCCCAAGGACGTAGGCCATTTTCCACTGCTTTCCCAGGCCATAGCAGAGAGCTGGATAGGAAGTCGATCAGCCAGGACTTGAACTGGCGCCCATATGGGATGCCGGCACTGCAGGCGGCAGCTTTACCCACTACGCCACAGCGTCGGCCCCAGCTGGCACTAGACTTAACCTCTTGCTTTAACCAGCTATTGCAGTAACTATTGCTATGTTACAAACTTACTCCAACTTAGTGGCTTACAAAGAAAACAATCATTTTTTCCTCTCTTACAGTTTCTGTGGATGAAGAATTCAGGAGGAGCTTGAGCAGGCAGTGGCTTAAGATTTGCATGCAGTTCAGTCAAGTGGTAGCTGGAGCCGAGACAGCTGAGGACAAACTGGGCAATTCTGCCTCCTTGTCCAATCATAGGGCCTTTCCATGTGATTTTTTTCCCTCATGGGTTAGTGTAGGTCTTTTCACAGTATGGTGACCTCAGGCGGAAGGACTACTTACATGGGAGCTCAGGGCTCCACATAAATATTCTGAGAGAACCACCCAGCTTTGAAAGTCACAGAGTATCACCTTTACTGTGGTCTCAGGTCCACCCAGGGCAACCACTAAAGAATAATAAAATAGTGTATGACTAAAAATCTACAGAAGAAAACCAAATGGAAGTTTGAAACATACTTGAGAGCTTGTTTGGAGGTTCTAGCAGGGGAGTGCAGCAGCTTGTATACCCTTGACCGAAGACTGGCCTTCCTCTAGCAGGTGAGGTCATCCTCTTCTTCCCGGTGCCCGGCGTCAGGAGGGATGCACATGAAGCAGTGAGGGAGGAAGGGGACACCCTCCTGGCCAGTCAGATCAGCTGAATCAACCGTAGCGATCAGTGGGGTGACAGATGTCGCAGCCAGATCACCCTCACATCCTCTAAAACATTTGATTAGCCCAACCAAATACCCTAAGTTTAACACAGAGCTAAGAGAAATGGAATTAGTCATACATCTTAATTCAACAATTCTAGTGTTGACCCACATTTGACTTTGGATGTACCAGCTTGGCAGCTACGAGGGAAACTAAATTATTTTAAGTAATTGTAAAAATTCCTTGGTTCTCTGACCTTGAAGATTTAAAACACCAAGCATCATTTTCTTTCTTGAGCTGACCAGTGAACTTGAAACAGCAAGCCAACTATGCAGTTGACTTGTGCCATTATAATATCCCATCTCTGCATACACAGGGGCTTGCATTAGGTAGGTTCTTTAGTCTCAGTTACTACAAGTGATACTTTATGTGATTCTTTCATCCCTGGATATCATGGACTACCATTGTTTCACCCCCTCATATTACTGCATACCCACTCCTTCAAACCTAACCAGATCTGATACCAATCACATTTTTCCAAAGGGCACACTGCCTGCAGTCAGTTCTGTACTCATTTTCTCTAATAGGCATTGCTTAATTGCAGACCACAGAAATCACTATAACTGGATAAGACAGAAAGGAACTTGCTAAGTGCATTAGCCTTCAGAATTTCTAGGACTGTATGAGTTCCAAGTTTCAATACCAGTCTGTCAAGAAAAGTGCTTTTACCCCTCCTGCCAGATCTCAGCAAAAATTCTGCTGCCATTATAGTGTTTTAGGTGTAATTTTGGTTGGGTATTATCTCTCCATAGGTGACCTTACAGAGTTATGATTAGACGCATTAGTGACTGTTGTATTACTTGGAAATAGAGAAATTACATTGATTATATTCTAAAACCTCATGTTTATTTTTGCTACGTGGGAGTTAGAATAGTGTTCCCTTTGAAGCTGTTTTATAAATTCTGGTTCCATTTTCAGACTAGGCCTAAAAGCCTGCATCACCCATATCAAATTAAATGTAGAAGGGCCAACATCCAAAGATGTTTCAGCCTATCAGAAGCACAGCCCTGTTTTAAACAATTTCATAGAAACAATATTGCTGAAGAATTATAGCTATGTCCAGCTAAAGAAAATCAAGTAGACTTTCAGATTTATGTATGTTATGGACTTTAAGTTCTCAGTTTACTAAAGGATGGCTTTTCTGCATTTCTATATCCCTGTTGGCAAAGACTGTCTTAGCATTGTTGATGACCCCACTGCTGTTTATATGAAGGTGTTTATGTTTGTAAGGATGTGAACTAGGGCTGCTACTGCCTCTTATTACCTTTAAGTTTATCAGAAATGGGTTGTGGACATGGTTGGGGGAAAGTGAAAGATTGGCATTAACAGGTACAGAATTAGCTTGAGTGATGGGTTGCCTATGAATTGTGAACATATGAAAAAATACCAATATTAGTCAGCTTTTTGTTGCTACAGCAAAATGCTGCTTATGAAGATAAGAGATATATATTTAGTTCACAGTTTTGAAGATTCATAGTCTAAGTGGATATTTGCCCTAGCAGTTAAGACACAGCTTGGAATGTCCTCTTATATTGGAGTGCCTGGGTTCAAGTCCAGGCATTGCTCCTGATCCCAGCTTTCTACTGATACACACTGTGGAAGGCAGCAAGTGATGACTTACATAGCTGAGTCCCTGCTTCCCACGTGGGAAATCCAGATTGAGATCCTGGCTCCCAACATTTGCCAAGATTTGGGGAATGAACCAGTAGGAGGAAGTTCTCTCTCTGCCTACAAAATAAAAAAAATGAGAAAAAAGTTTAAATATCCAACTGGCATAGCACAAGCTTTGGCTCTGGTAAGGAGCCTGTGGCAAATGGAGGGTATGTTTGGTAGAAAGAAGCACATGGTGAGCTAGGAAGCAGAGAAGGCTTGGACCTAAACTCGGGCTTTTATGACACCCTCTTTGAGAGCTGCCTTTTGTGGACATACCCCCAATGGCCTACGGGCCTCCCACTAGGCCCATACCTCCTAATAGTGCCACCCCCAGGGAGCACTAAATAGTTCACTGGCTCTTGTGAAGCAAGCCTGTTTTTGGTGACTTTCCTTGAGGATTCCAGAAGGCCAGTAAAGTAGCATTCCCTTCTCATCCCATTCATCTCATTCTCTCTTTCACTTGTGCTGCCCTTGTCTTCTGCTAGTCCTCTTATTCATCCTGTGTCCTAGGCGCATGAAATCAGCAAGTGTTCTCAAATGTTGAAAATAAAATTTTGGATCTTGTGGGATAAAAGATGTGTATTAGCTAAAAACTAGCAATTAGTTACGATTAAGCAATTTTGTTACTTCTATTGTTGTTTCTAGGCAGAAGAAATCCTTAGACAAGAGCTGGAGAAAAAAGAAACCCCAAGCTTATACTGCTTACTTGGCGATGTCCTCCGCGACCACTCCTGCTATGACAAGGCCTGGGAGTTGTCCCACCACCGCAGTGCTCGAGCTCAGCGTTCCAAAGCCCTCCTTCATCTTCGAAACAAGGAGTTCCAAGAGTGTGTGGAGTGCTTTGAACGCTCGGTCCGGATCAATCCCATGCAGGTTAGACAGTTCAGAAAACCCTGCCTGCTCTTGGCCTGGCAGTTTTCACTGGATTTGATTCTTGCTGAATGTGTACCCATTTTCTATCCTCATAACTAGTGAGCTTATCTTGGAGATTTAAGAACGTAGTCTGTAATCTACTTCTTGCTTGTCACCAAAAGCGAGTAGGTAAGTTTTCCCTCACTTTCTGTTGCTTTAATTTTTCTGTTCCATTTTGTTATTTCTTTCTCTTCTTTGTCGTTGACTCTAATACTCATGTTGCTTTTACAGTTGGATACCATTTTGAGCAGCTTGGTTGGGAAGAAAATGAACGAGAGTCAAAATTGCAGACAGACTAGGACTCTGCAAGTAATAGCTGAAATCAGTAATGAAAGAAACACCTATGTAATAAACAGTGCAATATACTGAATGGATTGTTGATAACCAAAGAAAAAAGTTGAATGTTTGCATAAACAAATAAATTTGGTTGTAAAAATTTGTTAAGATTTGTAAAACAGGATCCATGTTTTAAGTGACATGATGGATCCATGGGAGAAGATCTAATTTGAGGGGAAAGAGATTAGCTTTATTTTGTATTTAGCATGTTCTGTTACTAAGTAATTTCATTATCAAAAATAGTCATTTTTTTCTTTTCTTTTTTTAAAGATTTTTAAAATAAATTTATTTGAAAGGCAGAGTTACAGAGGGAGGAGGAGAGACAGAAAGAAAGAGAGTGAGCAAGCGAGCTCTTCCATCCACTGGTTTACTCCCCAAATGGCTGCAACAGCTGGGGATGGGGCAGGTCGAAGCCAGGAGCCCAGAGCTTCATCCAGGTCTCCTACATGGGCTCAGGGGCTCAAGCACTTGGACTGCTCTCTGCTGTTTTCTCAGGCTCATTAGCAGGGAGCTGGATCAGAAGTGGAGCAGCCGTGTCTTGAACTGGTGCCCATATTGGATGCTGGTGTCACTGGCAAAGGCGTAGCTTAACCTGCTATGCCACAACACAGGCCCCAGTAGTCATCTTTTTCTACAAAATGGTGTATAACTGTCTTCTCATTTCACCAGTCAAAGGCATAATCAAAGTCATGGCTTCTGAAAAACATATACATGGTTATGGTATAATTCTAGTGGAAATAGTAGTTTATAATTAGCTATTAACATTTACTGGAGGTTTACTTAAAAGCCAGGTAATTCATTGGACATTTTAGCAATATTTTAATACAGATGTCTGACTCTGGAGCCAACAGTTGTGATATTTTTTAAATTGTGGTTAACACATACACACAAATAACATAATTTGCTATATTAACCATTTTAAAAAATATTTTATTTTATTTTATTTTTGACAGGCAGAGTGGACAGTGAGAGAGAGAGACAGAGAGAAAGGTCTTCCTTTTGCCATTGGTTCACCTTCCAATGGCCGCTGCGGCCGACGTACCGCGCTGATCCGAAGCCAGGAGCCAGGTGCTTCTCCTGGTCTCCCATGCGGGTGCAGGGCCCAAGGACTTGGGCCATCCTCCACTGCCTTTCCGGGCTATAGCAGAGAGCTGGCCTGAAAGAGGGGCAACCGGGATAGAATCTGGCGCCCCAACTGGGACTAGAACGTGGTGTGCCGGCGCCGCAAGGTGGAAGATTAGCCTGTTGAGCCACAGCGGCGGCCAATATTAACCATTTTTTTATATTTGTTTTCATTTTATTTGAAAGTCAAAGAGACTGAGAAACAGGCAAAGAGAGCTGTTCCATCTGTTGGTTCATATCCCAAATGCCTGCCAAAGCCAGGAGACTCGAACCTGTTGAATCTTCCACATGGGCAACAGGGCCCTAAATACTTGGATCATCATCACGTGCTGCCCCTCAGGGTGCACGTTACCAGGGAGCAGGATTGGTAGTAGAGGAGCCAGGACTCAAACCAGGCACTTCACTATGGATGTAGGCTGCGCAAGCGGTGACTTAACTCTGGTTGTCATCTTTACCAGTTCTGAATGAACCGTCTGACGGTTCTTCCTACTTACAGTGGTGTTAAGTACATTCCCATTGTTGGCGACCCATCTCCAGAATATCTCATCTTGTAAACCTGAAACTCTGTATCCATTTAAAAACATCTCCCCTTGATCTCTCTCTCTCTTTCTCTGTCTCTCTCTGTCTCTCTGGCCCTTGGTAGCGATCATTTACTTTCTGTCTGATGAGTTTTTTAAACTTATTTATTTATACTTTATTTGAAAGGCAGAGAGACACAGATCCTTCATCTGCTGACTCACTCCCCAAATGCCCACAAAAGCCCGTCTCATGAATTTAACTAATACATGTGCCTCACAAAAACAGAATCATACAGTGTTTATCCTTTTGTGACTGGCATGTTTCATGTAGATAGTGTTCTCAAGGCTCATCAGATGTCAGAACCATCTAACTCTGGAGACTCTTGTAGGTAAATACCACATTTTGTTTACCCATCATTCAATGACAGTGGAGTTGCCTCTAACTCTTAGCTATTGCAAATACTGTTGCTTTGAACATGCATTGCGTGTCCAGTTTTGAACTGGGTAGACTCAAGAACTGTCTTTTAAAAAATAGATGTTTATTTATTTATTTGAAGTATAGAGATACACACACACACACACACACAGAGCTCCCATCTGCTGGTGCGTTCAACAAACAACTGCAGCAGCTGAGGCTGGGGCAGACCAAAGCTGGAAGTGTGGACCTATATGGATGGCAGGGCCCCATGTACTTGCACCATCACCTGCTGCCTTATACGGTGTACAAGAACAGGAATCAGGAGCAGAGTGCATTTTTTGATTGGTTGATCTGTTTACTTTTCCCAGTGTAGGTGGTGAATATGACAAGAACCTTCTAAATTAGGTGACTGGTAAAAAGCCTGGAAAAGAGGCAAGCACAGGGCTAAGTACAGAACATCAGTCGCAAGTAAAAGGTGTACTTGGCTGCAGGAATGCTTAAAGTGTCCTTAGGAGTCAATTTTTATTGACCACTTGTTCTAACTCATGGTTTTCAGTTGAGAGTGCTTTTTTTCCCTTTCCCTTCAAAGGACATTTGGCAAATTCTGGAGATATATTTGGTTTTTACAGTGGGTGACCAACATCTAGTGGGCACGATTCCCATAATGCACAGCACTGTCCCCCATAATAAAGAATAATCTGGCCTATGTCAATAGAGCTGCAGTTGAGAAACCCTGCCCTAACTTGGTTTCACTCTGTTTTTGTTGTTGTTGTTAGATAACAGTACTTACTCTGTATTGTGTTACTGATATTTATCTTTCTTAGAAAACTGTGTCATATCGTTGCTGTCATAGTAGCCTCTGACTGAAGTTTACCTAACCACAGCTGCCATGAGTAGGGAAAATGAATTCCTTGCCACACTGTCAGTTAATCAATGCCAGATCCCACACACACATAAATTATTGCATCAAGTCAGTCCATTCTCAGGGTGGCCGCATTATCATTTCCCAAATGCCTCCTTGGCTGTTCTCCTCAGTCTCCTTTGCTGGTTCCCATGGGTGCCTTAGGCTTAGTCATTGAGTCTTGTCCCTGTCTACACTCACTCTCTTGATTTCATCCAGTCCAGAGCATTAAATACCAGCTGTACATGGACAACTACAACACTTGTCAGTCCTGTCTTCTCCTTTGAACTCTGAAATTCTGTTTATTAACTGCTTACTCAGGCTCCCCATTCATTACTCTAACTTAAAATTTCTAATATGTGAAATGTTCTCCACCTCCTAAAACCTATTCCCCCTAAGCTCACCCCTATCCCTATAAATGGCAGCCCTATCCAATCTTGGAATCATCTTTGACTTCTCTTTCCCTGGTAGCCCACAGCAAATCCTTAAATATCTGTCTTCAAAGTATCTACACAATCAGACTACTTTTTTCCACCTGCCACCCTCCTGGTCTAAATTCCCATCATTTCTCTCCTGGTTAGTTATAAGACCTCCTATTTTGATCTTCCTGCCTCTCTCCTTTCCCCCATTTCCCTGTTCTCTAGTGAACATCCAGGTTAATCCTTTCAAACTTGGGTCAAGTATGTTACCCCTCTGTTGCCCATTGCACTACTGACAACAGCCAGAGTCCTTCATGGCTCTCAAGGCTTTTCTCAGTGGAGTTTCTGTCCATTCTTTTCCTTTCTTCCCCTAAATCTTCCCTCCCACATCATCTTCTTGGTTCTTTTTTGATATACCAGGCACAATCCTGCCTCAGGGTCTTAGCGCTTGCTGTTCTGTTTCCGGAGTATTCTAGATACTTACATGCTTTGCTCCCTCACCTCATTGAAGTCTTTGCTCAGTGTCACTTTCTCAGAGTGGTCTTCCACACTCATTCATTTAAAATCACACTCTACCCTAGACTCCTAATTTTCCTTCCCTGCTTTATTTATTTTCATTGCATTTAGCACCTTCTATTACTTATAACTTAACTTTAAGAAATTCTATTTCTCCTCCTCTGGAATGTAAATTCTATGAAGATGAGAATTTTCATCTGTATGGTTCATTGAGATTTTCTTTGTACCTACAGCAATGCCTTGCACATAGTAGGCGTTCAGTAAGTATTTGTAGAAGGGGTGAAGAACATTGACCATTTTTTCAGAGAAATATATACTAGTTGTCTGCTGTGCACGTAGCACTGAGCCAGAGGATAGAGAAGTAACAACAGATAACCACATGGTTTGCTTTGTACCCTCAGTACAATCTAGTGAAATGAACACAGGTAAAACTAACTAACAATTCAGTGCATCAAAGAAATAACAAATGGGTTATTCGTAAAGTACTACTTATTTAGAGTCCAAAGAGAACATTTTTACCTTTGGTAGACAGTGAAGAGAGGATGCTGAATTTGATTTTCAAAAACGAAGTAGTACTTGAGTAGGTAAAGGAAGGGTAGTGGTTATAGCCTTCCAGGCAGGGAGAGAGTACAAACAACGCCTTGGAAACAGAGAAGGGTGTGTGTGTGTGTGTGTGTGTGTGTGTGTAGAGGACAAAGGGGTTAGTGAATAGGTTAAGTTTTGAGAGTAAGAGAAACAGAGTAGGTACAGCGGGAATGCTAGCTGGAGCCAGGCTATGAAAGGTTTTAAATGTGAGTATGAATTGTTTGGCTTTTTATTTGGCAGAGGAAACCTTCAGGGGCTGATTTGTCTGGGGCTTTGTTTTAAATGAAAAAATGTGGTGTGCAGGGAGGTAATTCAGAAATATTGCCTTGGCAACACTGCTTGTGGGAGACACTAGAAGTAGGCAGGGTTAGGAGACTGTGTAATAGCTTGGTTTTAGCCTTGACAGTTGTCAGTGTGGGTGGGGCCCTGGGATGGAAGGGATGATGAGAAGGAACTTGCACGGGAGATTTGACAGGTCTTGATGGCCTCATTATGTCATTTAGAATTAATTACTTAGACAAAGAAATGACAATTTCTCAAAGCAGAGTCACAGTTCAGACAGATGTTATGCAAGGGTATTTACAGCTTGTCATATGGATCCAATTCAGGCAGACTGTATGCCCTGCCAAAATATGCAGGCATTGGATGCTTCAGTTGTGCAGTACTGCTGCAGACCCAGACTTGAGCACCAGCTGCTCTTCTCTGAAGAAGACGAGCTCCTATGTGCTGGGTTGTTTCCTTTAAGTACTGCAATAAAGGAAAACAGGAAAATAGAACTTAAAAAATTTAATCTTCTTTTTTGCAGACATACCCAACCAATTAGGTTTAATAACAGAAGTCAGGCAAACTAAAAATGGCTTTTGTGCATCCTGCTAACTTTCTAAAGTCCGGTTAGCACAGAAATAGATGTGTTTTGTCTTATCAGGGTTAGGCTGCAAAACTATGCGTATTGTCTCTGGTGCATTTGTTAGAGAACCCAGAAGACATGTGCCATTTACATTTGTGTTTTTGAGGTTCCTGTCACCTATACCCCACTTGCTTTGTTTTCCCAAACAATTCTGAAACTAAAATTAAACCTTAGATTGCTGGAGTCAGTGACATGCTAGAAGCAGAAGAACGTGGGAGGGACAGCTAAGCGAAGCTCCTAGGCATGATCTCACAGTCACAGGACCCAATTTAAAACATGAATTGTTACTCCTGTTCCTAGGTGATTATTACTCCCATTGCCTCTTAGATTTATGCAAAAAGTAAAAAAGAAATTGCTTTGATCTCAAGTCAGCGTGTGAAACACTGAAAAGGGAAGATGTTACTTACTGTTAATAATCCAACCCCTCCTCAACGCACATTTTTTTTCTTTTGTCAAACTCTCCATCCTGTTTTACATTTATTTTCCTTAACTCTCCTCCGTAGTCAACTGGTCACTCACCTTTGTGGGTTATGTGATGCTGCTGGCTCTGTATATGAAGACATGCAAAGGCAGAAGGGGTGTGGGAGTTCAGAAGAGGTGAACAGTCTGTGTCCTGCTGGGGCCATGGGAAGCTTGTGCTGGGATGTGATGGGAAGGAGGTGTTGCGTGAGTGATGGGAAGTGAGTAGATGTTCAGGACACGAGCTGGCTTCCCCGGGGGCAGAGGGTTTGAGAAAAGGCATGAATTCAAGAGTTCATTAAGCATGGCTCACCGTTCCATTTCCATAAGCCTGTTCTCCTGGTAACTCAGACAGTAGTGCTTGTCCCACATGTTTCATTTTTAAATAGAGTTATATTGCCAGTGGTTGCATTAAAAGAAGGTGAGACACGTTTTATAAGCACCCACTTTGTTCATCTCTGCTGTGGTCTCATCTAATACTGTTCAATGTTTAGTGCCTGTGTTGTGAACAGAGCTCTCACTTTATAATATACATGAATCTGAGGGATCACAGTAACATCCGGTCTCCTCTGACTCCCATCTTTGCCAGATGCAACTTAAACAACATAGTTCCCTTCTAAGAACAGCATGCAGGTTTTTTGCTAGTAAGACCTGTGCTTACCTCAAGTCGTTAAGGACAGCCAACTCCATGTCTTGACTTCTCTTGGGAGAAATACCTGAGCCAATATCGCTATAAGCCCCTTGGTATATGCTGGATATTTGTGCTGTGCTGGGGCCTATGAGAAACAGGAAGTTACCTGGCTACCAGTTGGCAAGCTTAGTGGGAAATGGGGATAGCAACAGGCTTAAGAATCTGGGGAGGGGCTGACATTGTAGCATAGTGGGTGAAGCTGCCACCTGCAACCTTGGCATCCCATTTGGGTGCTGGTTTGTGTCCTGGTTGCTCCACTTCTGATCCAGCTCTCTGCTCACAGCATGGGAAAAGCAGCAGAAGATGGTCCAAGTGGTTAGGCCCCTGCCATCCACTTGGAAGACCTGGAAGAAGCTCCTGGCTCCTGGCTTCACTCTGATGAGACCCTGACCATTGTGACCATCTGGGGAGTAAACCAACAGATGGAAGGTTCTCTCTCTGTCTCTCTCTTCTTATCCCATATCACTCTCTGTAATTCTTATTTTCAAATAAATAAATAAATATTTAAAAAAGAGAGAGAGGGGGATCTTCCATCTACTGGTTCATTCCCCGAATGACTGCAAGAGCTGAGGCTGAGCCAGGTGGAAGCCAGGAGCCAGAAACTCCATCCATGTCTCCTGTGTGAGTGGCAGGGGTCTAAGCTCTTGGACGATCCCATGCTGCCTTCCTGGGCTCATTAGCAGGAAGCTGCATTGGTAGCAGGGTAGCTGGGACTCAAGCTGGCACTCTGATATGGATTGGCAAAATCACAAACAGTGTCTTTACCTGCTGAGCCACAACATCTGTCCCAGCTTCCCCTGTTATTAATATCTCAGTATATTTGTCACAATTGGTGAACAACACTCAGCTTCCCCTATTTTTTTTAAATCTAAACTCCTTTTATTGTTCCTACTCTTCCAGCCACTAGTTACAAACATTCTGTGTTCAGATCCAGTTTCCTTTTTAATTTTAGCATTCCCATATGATCCAGAGATTAAATTAATGTGCCTGCAACTATGAAAAGTAAATTCTCCTTTCATTCTTTGAATCTTGACTTTTTACCTTGAGCAAATGAAAATGCATAAAATTCGTTCGGGTTCGTCAGTATTCAGGTTTTCTTACATGTACATGAAAAATGAAGTCATAGCTGTTTCTGCACTACCTGTCTTAGCCAAAGTACTCCATAGACAGTTGAATTTGCCAGTTTTATGTTTTTGAATTTCTTTTCAATGTTTATTTTCATTTTATTGGGAAAGCAGACAGTGATGGAGACAAAGACAGAGAGCTCTTCCATTTGCTGGTTCTTTTCCTAGATACCCACAATAGCCATATCTGGGCCAGTCTGAAACTGGGAACCCAGAATTCAATCTGACTGCCGCATGGATGGTAAGGAACCAAGTACTTGAACCATCATCTCCTGCTGCCTCCCAGGATATGCATTAGCAGGGAGCTAGAATCAGAAATGGAGTCAAGATTCAAACCCAAGCATTCTGTTAGGGGATGCAGACATCCCAAGTAGCATCTTAATTACTGTGCCAAATGCCTACCCCAAATTTACCAGTTTGTATTAATAATATCAAATGCTCCATATGGAAAACTCATTAACATATTTCTCATGATGGTTTAATTTTTCTACCCAATTAATTGATGCTAAGTAAAATTTTAGAAATTCGTTGTCAAAGATAAACCATTGTATATTATTAAAAAGGGTGTTATAAATTCAATTTAAAAGCTAAAACAGTGAAGATAAAAGTTATTTGTTTTAGTGATTACAATAAGGTCATCTTTGTTGGTGAGATGTATTTTTTGTAGGCAGCAAATAGATGGGTCTTATTTTTTAATCCATTCAGCCAGTCTGTATCTTTTTTTTTTTGACAGGCAGAGTGGACAGTGAGAGAAAGGTCTTCCTTTTGCCGTTGGTTCACCCTCCAATGGCTGCCGCGGTAGGCGCGCTGCGGCCGGCGCACCGCGCCGATCCAATGGCAGGAGCCAGGTGCTTCTCCTGGTCTCCCATGGGGTGCAGGGCCCAAGCACTTGGGCCATCCTCCACTGCACTCCCTGGCCACAGCAGAGAGCTGGCCTGGAAGAGGGGCAACCGGGACAGGATCGGTGCCCCGACCGGGACTAGAACCCGGTGTGCCGGCGCCGCAAGGTGGAGGATTAGCCTAGTGAGCTGCGGCGCCGGCGCCAGTCTGTATCTTTTAACTGGAGAGTTGAGGCCATTTACATTCAAGGTGACTATTGATAAGTAGTGACTTGGCCCTGCCATTTTTACATAAATATTCCTATTGTTTGCTTTGGATTTCCTTTTTATGTTTTACTGGGAGATTTTCTGCCTTTACCTTCTTTCATAGTGATAACAATGTTTCTGTGTTTCATACCTTAAGCATCTTTTATAAGGATGGATGAGTGGTGAGAAATTCTTTCAATTTCCGTTTGTTATGGAAGGTCTTCATTTCACCTTTATTCATAAATGAGAGCTTTGCAGGGTGTAGTATTCTGGGTTGACAGTTTTTTTTTTTTTTTTCTCTCAAGACTTGGAATATATCTCACCGTTCTCTCCTAGCCAGTAGGGTTTCTGATGAGAAGTCCACTGTGAGTCTGATTGAAGATCCTCTGAAAGTAATCTGGTGTTTCTCTCATGCACATTTTAGAATCTTTTCTGTATATTTTACTGTGGAGAGTTTGACTACAGTGTGTCATGGTGAAGATCTTTTCTGGTCATGTCTATTAGGAGTTTTATGTGCTTCCTAAACTTGAATGGCGCTTTCTTTTTCCACATTGGGGAAGTTTTCTGTGATTGTTTCATTGAAAAGGCCTTCTAATCCATTTTCTCTTTCCATACCTTTAGAAACTCTAAAGACCTGTATGTTGGGTTGTTTGATAGTATGCCATAAATTTCCAGCACTGTTTTTTAGTTTTCTAATTTCTTCCTCTTCTTCTTCTGCTGCTGCTGCTGCTTCTGCCTTTTCTTTTTGTCTGACTGTAAAATTTCCAATGATTTGTCTTGTAACTTGGATATTCTTTCTTTGGCCTCACCGAGTCTATTGTTAAGGCTTTCCACCACATTTTTTATTTGATCCATAATTTTCTTCATTCTAGTATTTCATTTTTTAAAAAGATTTATTTATTTATTTGAAAGTCAGAGTTACACAGAGAGATAAGGAGAGGCAGAGAGAGAGAGAGAGAAAGGTCTTCCATCCACTGGTTCACTCCCCAGTTGGCTGTAATGGCTGGAGCTGCGCCCATCTGAAGCCAGGAGCCAGGATCTTGTTCTAGGTCTCCCATGCAGCTGCAGGGCTCAAGCGCTTAGGCCATCTCCTACTGCTTTCCTAGGACATAGCAGAGAGCTGGATTGTAAGTGGAGCAGCCAGCTCTTGAACTGGAGCCCATATGGGATGCCAGCACTGCAGACAGCAGCCTTACCTGCTACGCCACAGTGCAGGCCCCAAAAATATTTCACTTTGATTTCTCTCTCTCTCTTTCTTTTTTTTTTTTTTTAAGATTTATTTATTTACTTGAAAGAGTTACACAGAAAGAGAAGGAAAGGCAGAGAGAGAGGTCTTTCATCTGCCAGTTCACTCCCCAGGCTGAACAGCTGGAGCTGTGCCGATCTGAAGCCTGGAGTCAAGAGCTTCTTCTGGGTCTCCCACATGGGTGCAGGGGCCCAAAGACTTGGGCTATCTTCCACTGCTTTCCCAAGCCATAGCAGAGAGCTGGATGGAAAGTGGAGCATCTGGGACTCGAACCAGCGCCTGTATGTGATGCCAGCCCTGCAGCCAGCAGCTTTACCTGCTACACCACAGCGCTGGCTCTTGATTTCTCTTTAAAATCTCAATTTCATGAGAAAAATTTTCATTCATGTGAAATATGGATATCTTTAATTTGTGGATTTGCTTCTGGTTATATCTAAGTAATCCTATAATCAATTTTTTTAATTCAATTTCTGGCATTTCTTCACTCTCTTCATCTTTACATTTTAGTATTGAAGTGTTTTTGTGTTCCTTTGGGGGCATCATGTTGTCTTCCTTATTCTTGTTTCTTGAATTGCTGTGTTTATTTTTAGGCATTTCTGGAGATACTTGTTGTTTTTCTTTTTTTTTCCTCTGATGGCTTTTATTTTGGGATTATGCCTCTCTGGCTTAGTAGAGTGTCCACTCTTTCAGTGAATACCGAGAGGCATGTGCTGGGTATGGCCAGGAAGCTCTGCTCAATGTTCCAGAGTGAGGGGAGTATCCAAGGTGACACCCAAGTTTGGTGTGGTAAATCTCTCTCTCTCTCTCTCTCTCTCTCTCTCTCTCTCTCTCTCTCTCTTTTTATTAGAGGGAAGAGTTTAATCAGCTCTGTTAATGTAGTCTCATACCCACCTCCTTTCCTCCAAGGAGGCCAATGCCTGGGTACTAGCCCCAGTGGGTGCAGTAATTATCCACATTCCCACAAGAACCATACAAAGGATCAGTGCAGTCCTCAGTGTGAGCATGGATCCCACAGCAATGACTCTCACAGGCAATCAGGGTGCCTTGAGTGTGTGGTGCCACCTACAGTGACTGCTCAGAGATCCAGCGTACCCTGCCCCTTTCCACACAGCCACAATGTTTCACAGTCCCAGCACACAAGGCTCCCATCGTTAAAAGCACTCAACCTTCTGTCAGTTCTCCCAACCATACTCAAGCATCTCCTCTCAGCTGCTTGCTGGGCACATGGACACAAGCTGGCACAGCTGTTGCTTATGTCCAAAATGACACCTGCCCTCTCTCAGGTAGTTATAGGACGCTGGTGCTGGGTGGTTGGAGAGAGAGAAATGTGCCCCTCCTCCTTTTTCCCCTAGGTTGGCAGGTACAGTGTCCCCTACAGGGCTCCAAGCCAGACTCATGCCAGGCTCTTCCCACAGCTTTATTACCAGTGGCTTGGGCTGCTGCAGTTTGGTCTCACCTTACTCTTCAAAGCTGGTGCTGAGGCTCTTGGCTGCTGTGGTCCTGAGTTCCGCACATTCACATCCTCTACGTAGATCCATGGTCTCCCTCTAATTTGTGTAGAGTTTCCTCTGCAGTTTTCTCCCTAACTCTTTCCTGAGATTGCACTCTCTCCACTTTTTTCTTTTTTTTTTAAGCTACCTTCCTCTAGACTAGAGCCGTAAGCTCCTTCCCTATTCTGCCATTATGGAATCTCCTACAGTTGATTTTATACAGAAGACCTAGATAAACATAAGCTCTCCTTTCTCCTCAGAATCCTTCAGTGGGCACTCATCACAGGTAATATCAAATCTGGAGTCTACAGTTTTTTTAAAGATTTATTTATTTATTTGAAAGGAAAAGTTAGAGAGAGAGAGAGAGAGAGAGAAAGAGAGGCAGAGACACAGAGAGATCTTCCATTCTTTGGTTCACTTCCCAAATGGCCATAACAGGCAGCACTGAGCAGGCTGAAGCCAGGAGCCAGGAGCTTCTTCCAGCTGTTCCACATGGATGCAGGGGCCCAAGCATTTGGGCCATCCTCCACTGCTTTCTCAGGCACATTGGTAGGGAGTGGGATCAGAAGTGGAGCAGCTGTGGAGGCCATTTGGGGAGTGAACCAGCGGATGGAAGACCTCTCTTTTTCTGCCTCTGCCTCTCTGTAACTCTGACATTCAAATAAATAAATAAATAAATAAATAAATAAATCTTTAAAAAAAAAAAGAGGAAGAAATGGAGCAGCTGGGACTTAAACTGCCCATATGAGATGCCAGTGCTACGGCATATGCCAGTGCTACGGGGTTTTAAGCCACTGAGCCACAGTGCTGACCCCACAGGCTTATAATTTAAGAAAGAAAAGTGTGACGGGTGATCATTGTGGTGCGGTGAGCTGGTAAAGCTGCTGCTTGGGATACCCACTTCCTGTTTTAGAATGCATAGTTTGAGTCCTAGCATTCCACTCTTCTGATTCAGCTTCGTGCTAATGCTCCTGGCTTTGGCCTGGCCCAATCCCAGCTGTTGTTGCTATTTGGAGAGTGAACCAGTGGAAGCAAGATCGATCTCTCTCTCTCTCTCTCTGTCATTTCAAATAAGTGAATCTTTAAAAGAAAAAAAGAAAGAAAAGTGTGAGATGCATACAAGCAATCGGTACCTATTGCAGATGTGTTTTAAATACCCTAGTAAAAATGAACTGTTTAATTGTAAAAGCAATTTATGCCCATTGTCTAGTGATGCTTTATTTTGGTATCCCTCAGAATAGCAAACTGTTTAATTTCTGTTTTAATTACTGAGTTGTTTTTTTTTTTTTCTTTTCATTACTGAGTTTTAGTAAGTACTGCAGCTACTCTCTTCATCGCAATATTACACATCAAGAACCAGGAATTGTTGTGTGGCTTTATGTCAGTTACTTCTTACATAGGCCTCATTTCCCTTTTAACTTCCTTAGAATTGATTTGTAAGGCTTCTAGTTGAATTGATTCACTTCTAGCTCTTCAAACCTGCTAATTCTAAATATATTATTTGAATTATCCATATACTTGTATTGCCACTAGATGGCACTAGTATACTTTTGAACCCTGTGGCCCCTGGGTTTTCAGAATCTGGGGAGTCTAAAGAGCTTTGGAGTGTGAGCATAGACAACTCCCTCATTTAATACTTGGGGAACTGTGACTTAGAGATAAAGTGTCACAGCCAAGTTCATACAGTTACTCAGAACCTCTTAGATTTCAGTCATCTATCTGGGTCCTCTGTTACATTCTAGAGGAGAAAATCAAAGAGAGACACATTTTGAACCATTACTACTCTTTACATTTTACTAAGAATAATGCTGAACCTCTCTCTATGTACAGATAGCATCACAGTCAGAATAGTTGGATTGCTTGTATCTTTCATTATTTCTTGTTTTTCAATATTTATTTTATTTATTTAAAAGGAAGAGTTAGAGAGAAAGCGAGAGAATATCTTCTATCCTCTTGTTTCACTCCTCAAATGGCCTCTATGATTGGGACTGGACTAGGCTAAAGCCAGGAGCCTGGAACTCCATGCAGGTCTCCCACGTGGGTGACAGGGGCTGAAACATTCAGGCCATCTTCTGCTGCTTTTCCCAGGCACATTAGCAGAGAGCTGGATCAGAGTTGGAGCAGGTGGATGGTGCCCTTATAGGATGCTGCTGTCCCAGGGGATGGCAGCTTAACCTGCTGTGCCACAACATCTGACCCTGCTTTTGTATTACTTGTATTGGCGTCCTCAGAGATGACTGCTACCAGACTGTCAGCTTGTAATGGCCATTGGCTGCTATGGTTCGTTGGCCTCATAATTGCCCTGAAAAGAAGCACTCAGAAATCTCAACTGAGCCTCTCTGTCAGATGGTTAGCTCACTCCACTGTTGCTCAGTCTCTTTGAAGAGAGGTTTTCTCTCCAACTAAGCATAGCCGTCTGTTCTTCCACTTCTTCTTGGTCTACTTGCCCAGCCTGCTGCAGAGAGCCTTTGGAGGAAAATGGACTTCTGGTTCCTAAAAATGGGTTTTCTGGGAGGTCCCAGCACATTTTAAAAAAATATTTATTTATTTATTTGAAAGGCAAAGTTACAGAGAGAGAAAGAAAGAGGGAGAGAGAGGGAAAGAGAGAGAGAGAAAAAAATCTTCCATCTGTTGGTTTACTCCCCAAATGGCTCCAAAAGCTGGAACTGGGCTAAGCCAAAGTCAGGAGCCAGGAGCTTCTTCCAAGTCTCCCATGTGAGTACAGGATCAAACATTTGGGCCATCTTCTTCTGTTTTCCCAGGCCATTAGCAGGGAGCTGTTTTGGAAGTGGAAGAGCTGGGACTCAAACTGGCACCCATATGGGATGCTGGCATCACAGGCAGCAGCTTTATCTGCTCAGTATACTACAATGCCAGCCTCCATCCCATGTTAACTGCACTATTTCCTCCCTTACCTCTTTACCAGTGACAAGGATAAAATGTTGTCATAAGTCATGGCTTGTGGGTGAGCAGAATGTGTAGTAGAAGGCAGTGTGGCCAAATGGAGAAGACCAGAGCTTTGGAGTCACTCTGAGTGGGTTGAATCTCTCCCATCTCCTTCTTCATCTCTCTCTAGAGAGTGATGTTATCACCCAGCAGGGTTATTGTGAGGAATATGTGAGGTAATCTGTGGAAAGCTCATGGTGTGTCAGCGCTTAGCACATGTAGTAGATGCTCATTAATTGCTATTAATTTTTGCTGCTGTTGTATGGAGATGAATGGGAGTAACTATAGTATATGAGAGGCAGGAGCTCATGGGAGGATCTCAGAGAAGCTGGCTTTTTGTGGAGGAAGAAGAGGAGGATTCAAGGTATTCCAAGATCTACCTTGGTGTTCCAAGGAAGCAGTTTCAAGCTGTGCTGCCCTGGACAACAGCCATTAATCACATGTGGCAGTTTGTCCTTGATATGGGGCTGATCAGTACCAAAACATGCTGTCAGTATGGTACACGGGTTAGATTTCAAAGGCTTGTTATAAAAAAGTATATGTATCAGTAATTTTGATATGTTAACATGTTGAAGAAATCACAGTTGGGATATGTGGAATTAAAATATTATTAAAATAAGAATTTTGAAGATTTATTTATTTGAGAGGTAGAGTTACCGAGAAAGGGACAGAGAGAGAGGTCTTCCATCTGGTCTGGATGAGAAGAGGAGCACTGGGATACAAACCAGCAGCAATATGGGATGTCAGCACCGCAGCAGAGGCTTAGCCTGTTATGCCACAGCACCAGCCCCTAAAAAAAATTTTACCCGCTGTTTTTTACTTTTTAAATGTAGCTACCAGGACAAGTAAGGAAACTAGCATTCTATTTCTTGCACTAGATGATAGAGGTCTTCTGCTGAAGTACATAGAACTTTATTGTGAGGATTTTTATTTTGGAGGCTTCTTTGATATTGTTTTTCTTAATGATTTTCTGTGCTTAAACGTACGAACATTTTGAACCACATGCCAGTCATTATTGGTAATAGTTGATTTGGGTAATAGTTTAAATTAACAAAAAGAAAACAATTAAAAAGGCACCAAATATTTTCTTTAGTCCCCCAAATGCTTAGGGCCTCAGTTAAGAAGCAGGGTATGGATTGTTTAGTGGTCAGCTACAAGCAGCTAGAAGATCCTGCACTTATAAATAAATATATAAGATATTGCATGATTCCTGATAAATGAGTCTTCTCCCATTGTAATTGTATGTTATCAGCAGATGAAATCTGCAGTTAATAATTTTTGGATTTTCCTTGAAATGTGTTATTAAAACAACTGTAAAAATACCCAAGAGTAAAAAGGAAAAAGAACCATAACTCTTTATATTAGGTTAAGTCATCTGTGTGATTTTTATTCAATTTGTTTTGGTTGTAAGATACTAGTTACAAAGCATGAATTGGTTTTTATAGCTTACAGGTAAATGAATAGTAATCTCACCACCAGGCTGATTTAGAGCTGTCAAGTAATTGCTATTTTTAGATGTCTGTAACTAACAAATCTTTCCAGTAGACTGCAGAAATAAAGTTATTTATTTAAATCTTGGATTTACATGGACTCACTTTGTAACAACTCGCAAGTCAGGGGAAATTGTGCTCTTGGATGCTGCTGTAGGGAACAGGGGAGCAGGGTGCCTGTGCTGGGGGAGCCTCATGGTTCCTGATGGAGACCCACCTATCCCCTATGCTGAGTAAACTTGCTACTTGCTACAGCCATTCTTTGTTATCTAGGAAGCGGTCAATTGTGAGAGGCACTGCATTGTTTGCATAAAAAGAAAAAAAAGTGCTGCCAATAAAATTCCAACAGGTTACTGGTTTTAAGATACATCTCTATTTTAGAGATGTTAAATGATGGGGAAAAATGTGTACCTTAGAATTGAAATACAGTACACAGATTTTGAAACTTTGATTTGGTTGGAAGTTAACTTGTTTTGTAAGTTACCATCAGGCTTCAGGCCCTCTCGGACTGGGCCATGTATAGTGAGCATGGTTTCTTGCCTTGCCGTTCTTTACATTTGATGCTACAGATAACCAGATGAAAACAAAGTAGTGAGCCCAGTTTAAGTTGCCTACTTTTAGTTTCTACCTAGTACCTCTGTTTCTGCCTGCTCCCTCTAGATACCTACCTACACTCTTCTCAGGCTTACCTACCCCTCTTACAAAATCTGGCCTTCAGGGCCCAGCGCTGTGGCATGGAGGGCTAAGCCTCTGCCTGCGATGCTGGCATCCCATATGGGCGCCGATTCGAGTCCTGGCTGCTCTTTTTCTGATCCAGCTCTCTGCTATGGTCTGGGAATGCGGTAGAAGATGGCCCAAGTCCTTGGGCCCCTGCACCCACCTGGGAGATTAAGAAGAAGCTCCTGGCTTCTGCCTTTGGATTGGCTCAGCTCCTCCCATTGTGGCCATTTGGAGTAGAACCAGTGGATGGAAGACTTCTCTCTTTGTCTTTTTCTCTTTGTTACTATGCCTCTCAAGTAAATAAGTAAATCTTGGGGAAAAAAAAAAAAATCTGTTCTCCGTAATGACTCCTGAGAGCAGTTACTTATAGCCCCTAGAGTATTCATGGCAAAGTGTTAAATTGCCCAATGATGTTTGCTTTCTAAGCCCTATCTCTAATTTTCTGAAAGTCTATCTACTTAAAGACCTTTCAGGCCTCAGCATATGGAACACGTTTTGTGAGAGTGTCTGAGGGAGGAGGGATGGCGAAGGCAGCCTCCTACTCTGTACAAGGCTCTGGACAGAGAGCAGAGCGCCTCATTGCCTTTCCCACCCTGACGTGTCGCTGCCTTGGCCCTGTGCAGCAGTGAGAAAGTCCCCTGCAGTCTGCTGCCGCCTGTGTGCGAAAGGAAAGCAAAACTCCCCTCATAATAGCTGCATTTCTGACGAATTTCATTGAATTTTTATCAGTTTAATCTTCCTTTTGGTAGGAGCTATTGAATTTTGAGGAAACCGTGTGATGTAAAAAACTCTTGTAATATGAATAGCTACTTCCTATTTGATCTGTTTTTAAAATCTCAGCGTTTACAAATCTTACTGACTTCAGTCAGGCTTTGCATTTTGAATAACTCTGGCAGTCCTGATTCTGAGCCTATATGTTCTCTTTTTTTTAGTTTTCATCTCCCTTTTAATCCAGCAGTTATGCAGAAAATTTTTTCTTTCACAGTTTCCAAATGAATTTTCCTTAAAACTGTGTGGTCAGAGAATTTGACCAGTGAATTTGAAATTGATTTTTGCATTTTGAAATTGATTTTTAAATTTTCTGTGATTCTTTTTTTTAGAAAGCTTTTATTTAATAAATATAAACTTTCTAAGTTCAGCTTTCTGATTATAGCAGTTCTTTCCCCAATACCCACCCTCCCACCCCCAAACCATCCCACCTCATACTCCCTCTCCCATCCCATTCTTCATTGATTCATTTTAATTATCTTTATATACAGAAGATCAACTTAGTATATACTAAGTAAAGATTTCAGCAGACTGCACCCACACAGACACACAAAGTATAGAGTACTGTTTGAAGACAAGTTTTACCATTAATTCTCATAGTATAACACATTAAGGACAGAGGTCCTACATGGAGAGCAAGTGCACAGTGACTCCTGTTGTTGATTTAACAATTGACACTCTTATTTATGACATCAGTAATCACCTGAGGCTCTGGTCATGAGCTGCCAAGGCTATGGAAGCCTTTTGAGTCCACAAACTCTGACCTTATTTAGACAAGGCCATAATCAAAGTGGAAGTTCTCTCCTCCCTTCAGAGAAAGGTACCTCCTTCTTTGATGGCCAGTTTTTCTGCTGGGATCTCACTCACAGAGATATTCCTGCTGGAAATGTCAGCATTACTCAGTATTGCCTGCTGAGACAAGACGATAGACCTTCTGAATCACACAACACCAGGAATGTGGCTATCATAAACCCTAGCATGATTGACACCCAATTCTCTGGGGTCTGAAGATACATACCTTAAGTAGCCTACATCCACTTCAAAGGCTTACTATTAGGTTATTTTTTGCCACAGTGTTTTGGCTTTCCATGCTGAAACGTGAGCCTATATTTTCTTTCTTTCTTTCTTTTTTTTTTTTTTTTTTTTAAATGAGTCAACTTCCTTTATTGAGCTGCTACCCCTATGTCAATTAAACATCAGGGAATGCATACCAGACACGGTGACATGCTTTGAGGACTATCAATCTCCCTTCGTTTGGGCAGGAATTGTATAACTAAGTCAGTCATCTAATAAGAAAACTCTGAGTGCCCAAGAATAAGATTATGCCATCAGCCATTTCATCAGCCATATGCAAGGCACCTTTTCAGAAACATATCATCTAAAAGGGGCTAGAACGAGCAGGAGGGAGGGAGCCGGGAGTGGGGGAGAGGAATTTCAGTCTCCTCTCAGCAACACCTGGTGAGGGACCTGGTAGAAAATGATTCCACAAACACCCGACTTACCAAATCAGGCATGTCTCAGCAGACATGTATGCATGGATCTCAAATTTTTTTTTTTACACCAAAATAAATTCATCCTTTAATTCCATTTTTTTCATGAAGTTTTCGAAGTACCTTTGTATACTAGAGTTGTTTAGCTCTTGGTTCAACTGGAGAAGTATTTGTAGACTAATCTGAAGATGAAGGAAGGCAGAAATTTGTCCTCTTAAGTTTTATATTCATCAGTGGTGGATCAGCTGCTACTTTGCATACTTTTTACATAGTACTCAGTAACACATATTTGAATAATTCCAGGATTATAATATCAGATTCTAAAATAAAGGCTTATAATCAGAGCCTCCCATTGCATCTAAAGAATTTGGTTAACATAAAGCAGGGTCTTTCTCAGCAGAGGAAATACAGTGTTCGTGCTTCCTCAGCAAAAGGTATGCAGTTGTACATTCTTTGAACATCACATTACCTTGGAAAATTATATGGAAAAATTAATCTCTGTTACTAAATTTCCTATATTTAAACTATAGTGTTAGACAAGTATTTATTGTTTTGTTCTGCATGCTTTCTAGTAGTATATTTGTTGATAGTATCTTAAATGATTTCTAGATTGCATCCTGTAGATGTTTCTATGTGTGATAATGATTTTGTCTCTTTTGCCTTTGCAGCTCGGGGTGTGGTTTTCTCTAGGCTGTGCCTATTTGGCCTTGGAAGACTATGGAGGTTCGGCAAAGGCGTTTCAGCGTTGCGTGACCCTTGAACCTGATGTAAGTTTGGTGTTCTTTCCCTTTATAGCTCTCTAGCAATGTCTCTCTCTGTCTGTCTCTTTTTAACTATTTATTTATTTGTTTGGAAGTCAGAGTTAACACTGGTTCACTCTCCACGTGACTGCAATGGCCAGGGCCAAGCCAGGCTGAAGCCAGGAGCCAGAAGTTTCATCTGGGTCTCACATGTGGGTGCCGGGGACCAAACACTTGGGCCATTTTCTGCTTTTCCCAGGTGTGTTAGCAGGGAGCTGGATTGGATGGGCAGCAGCCGGGACCTGAACCATTGCCCATATGAGATACCCAGGTCGCAGGCGGCATCTTTACTCACTATGCCACAATGTTGGCCCCAGCTCTCTAGTAATCTAGTAATCTCTAAGTTAACCACATTGTACTGTATGGTTCAGAACAGTAATTCCCTTTGTTTTTGGAAAAAAGTATACATTTGAAGAAAGGTCACACCTCAAGAAATACGATTTATGAATCCTTTCATAATAGCTATGTTATTCAAAGTTTTATTTAGGAAATAATTTTGATAAAATAATTTCTTAAAAATATACTTAACTGAGTATATAATGAAGTGCCATGTGTGTTTCATTTACATTTTCTACCTACATTCTTTTGAGCTTTATTTAGAAAAAATTCATGTTACATAGAATTCACTCAATGAAAGTGAAAAATTCAATGATTTTTAGCAATTTCAGAGGTGTGCAGCCATCACTATGATCACTTATAAGACATCTTTGATACCATGATAAGAAACCCTTGTACTCATTAGTAATCACTCTATTTCTTTCCAAACAACTTCTCATCCTACCATCAACCCTTTCCTTCCCCGAGCTCTAGACTACCACTGATGTACATTCTGTTTCTATAGCATAAAATATAACATTTTATATAAATGGAACCCTACAATATGTGGGATTTTGTGTCTGGCTTCTTTTATATTAGGTTAATGCTTTCAAGGTCCATCCATATTGTAGCCTGTGTTAGTGTTTCATTCATTTTTATGGGCAAATAACGGTTCCTTGTACAGCTACACCACTTGTTATTTATTCATTCATTAGTTGATGAACATTTGGATCATTTCCACATTTTGTTTATTATGGGTACTGCTGCTGTGAATGTTCACTTATAAGTTTTGGTAACTATATTTCCATTTCTCTAGGGTATATACCTAATGATTTTGAAGAACTGCCAGACCTTTTCTCTCTTTCATTTATTTATTTACTTATTTGAAAGGCAGTTACAGAGAGAGAGAGAGATCTTCCATCTGTTGATTCACTCCCCAACTGGGCCAGTTTAAAGCCAGGAGCCAGGAGGTTCTTCCAGGTCTCCCATGTTGGTACAGAGGCCCAAGGACTTGGCCCGTCTTCTGCTGCTTTCCCAGACACATTACCAGGGAGCTGGATTGGAAGTGGAGCAGCCGGGACTTGAACTAGTGCCTATATGGGATGGTGGTGCTTAAGGTGTGGCTTTATCTGTTACACCACAGCGCCAGTCCCCCAGACTTTCTCCAAAGCAACATTTTATGTTCCAACCAGCACTGTGTGAAGGTCTTAATTTATCAACATCCTGGATAAGAGTTATCTCTCTTTTCAATTGTAACCATCCTAATGGGTGGCATCTCCTTGTGATTTTGATGTGCATTTCTTTGGTGGCAAATGATGTGGAGCATCCTCCCAGGTGCTTATTGGCCATTGTGTATCATCTTTACGGAAGTATCTGTTTATATCCTTTTCCCATTTTAAGTTATTGGTTATTTGTCTTTTCATTATTGAATTATAAGAGTTCTTTTTATATGCTAATTATAAATCCCTCATCAGATATGGGATTTGCAATTATTTTATTCTATTGTTTAATTTTTTTTTTTTTACTTTATGAATAGTGTACTGCGAAGTACAAAAGTTTTACATTTTGATGCGCTCTAACTTGATTTATCTTTTCTTTTCTTGCTCATACTTTTGGTATCATATATAAAAGAAGAATCCATTGCCAAATCCAAGACCATAAATATACTCCTACTTTTTTTTTCTCTGAGAGTTTAATAGTGTTAGCTCTTAAGTATAGGTCTTAGGACTAATTTATTTATTTGTGTGCATTTCATAAATACAACTTTAGGAACATAGTAATTCTTCCCACCATACCCACCCTCACACCTGCACTCCTAACCCTCATCCTCTTCCCTCTTCTGTTCCCAGTCTTATTTTTTACTAACATCTATTTTCATTTACTTTTATACACAGATTAGCTTTGTTCTAGGTAAAGAGGTCAGCAAAAGGTCAGAGAAAGAAAAACAAAACAAACCTAAAACAAAAAAACATTAAAAATAAGAAGAACAAAAATTGTTCCTCAACAGTCTAGACAAGGGCTGTTCAAAGTCATTGTATATGGATGGAAATTTCATTTTTTTTAAGAAACTTTTTAGAAACCCAAGAATGATACATCTTTTACAAGCACTTAGACATAACTATAATTTTTGTGACATAAGGATATCCTCCACTTAATACACTAAAATGAAGTAATTCTTTGAGAACAAGTTTTACTATTAAGTCTCATAATACAACTCTTTGAGGATAGAAGTCCAGCATGCGAAGTTGGTGCAGTGTCTCCTGTTGTTTATTTAACAATTAACACTATTATGTATGACATCAGTGGTCACCCGAGGCTCTTGATATGAGCTTCCTAGGCTATGGAAGCCTTTTGGCTCCACACACTCCTTCAGTATTTTGACAGGGCCATAGGCAAAGTAGAAGCCCTCTCCTCCCTTCAGAGAAAAGTGCATCCTTCTTTGGTGGCCACTTCTTTCCACTGGGGTCCCATCCACAGAGGTCCTTTATGTAGAACATTTTTGCCACAGTGTCTTGGCTTTCCATGCCTGAAATGCTCCCCTGGGCTTTGCAGCCAAACTAGAATACCTTAAGGGTTGATTCTGGGGTCAGAGTGCTACTTAAGGCAATTGTCATTCTGTGAGTCTGCTGTATGGACTGCTTCTCATGCTGGAGCATTCACTCCTTTTTAATTCTGTTATTATTACCAAACACTTACTCCTAGTTATAAGATCACTGTAACACTTGATCCTATCCATATAGCACTTAGAGTGCTATTCTTACTACCCAGCTTAAGGGGATTTGGGATCCCGTGGCAAGGTGTTTTTTTTTTTGAGAGGCAGAGTTAGTGAGAGAGAGACATAGACAGATATAACAGAGAGTTATAGACAGTGAGACAGAGACAGAGAGAGAAAGGTCTTCCTTCCGTTGGTTCACTCCCCTAACGGCCACCACAGCTGGTGCTGCACCGATCCGAAGCCAGGAGCTGAGTGCTTCCGCCTGGTCTTCCATGTGGGTGCAGGGACCCAAGCACTTGGGCCATCCTCTGCTGCCCTCCTGGGCCACAGCAGAGAGCTGGACTGGAAGAGGAGCAACCGGGACTAGTCCCTGGTGCCCCAACCGGGACTAGAACCCGGGGTGCCGGCACCACAGGTGGAGGATTAGCCAAGTGAGCCATGGCGCCGGCCCCATGGCAAGTTTTTAAGCTGTATCCTTAGAAGTAAGTCTGTACAAATCTATGCAGAACTATACTGCTTTACAGTTACAAACTTCATACATTTCACAGTTACACCTTTAGGGTCATGGTGATTCTTCCCTCTGTGCCTGCCCTCCCACCCATACTCCCACCTCCCAACCTCTTCCCTCTCTTATTCTCACTCTTATTTTTAACTAAGATCTATTTTCAGTTAACTTTATACACATATGGTTAACTCTATGTTAAGTAAAGAGTTCAGTGATTAGTATGAAAGAAAAAAAGGGTAAGTAAAATAAGATAAATTAAAGGAAAAAAAAAACAAAACTGTTCCTCAACAGCTGAGGCATGGGCTGAGGACTGTGTTGAGTCAATGTTTTGTGTATGATATGAGGAAAGGGCCCAACTTCATTCTTTTTCATGTGAATATCCAGTTGTCTCAGAATTATTGTAAAGATTATTCTCTCCCCTACTGAAAAGTATTTTTCACTCTAGTGAAAAATCAGTTGACTAAATATAAGGGTTTATGTATGGATCACCAGTTATATTTAATTATGTACGTGTCTATATATATGCTAGTACCACTCTCGTGTTTGCTCTAATTTTATAGAAAGTTTTGAAAATGATAATTGTAAATACTCCAGCTTTATTCTTTTGTTTGTTTTGGCTATTCTGGGTTCCTTGAATTTTCACATGAAAGTTTAGCCCTGTCAATTTCTGTAAGAAAAGGCAGCTGGGATGTAGATGGGGATACATTGATTCTGTAGGCTAATAGGAGAGAGTGCAGTGGAGGATGGCCCAAGTTCTGGGGCCCTGCACCCCATGGGAGACCAGGAGAAGCACCTGGCTCCTGCCATCGGAACGGCGCGGTGTGCCGGCCGCAGCGCGCCTACCGCGGCGGCCATTGGAGGGTGAACCAACGGCAAAAAGGAAGACCTTTCTCTCTGTCTCTCTCTCTCACTATCCACTCTGCCTGTCAAAAAAAAAAAAAAATAGTGAATCTTCTAAACCATGAATATGAAATATATTATTTTATACATTCAGAGTACACATTTTACACTTCTTTTGTTGTTTCTGATTTTTATTCTTTTTCTTACCATCATAAATGGAGCTGTTTTCTTAATTTTGTCCTTGGATTGCTCAGTGGTAGTGTGTAGAAACACAATTGATTTTTACTACATGGTCTCTGCAAAGAGACCTAGGCTTACTTCTTCCTCTCATTCCAGATGCTTTGTGTTTTCCTTGCTCTCTTGTCCTGGCTAGCCCTTCCAGTACAGTGTTGCACATAAGTGTTTCATTTAAATGCATCCCCTGATTTACTCCCCAAATGGGTCAGGCCAAAGCCAGGAACTTGGCAACTCCATACTTGTCTACCACATGAGTGGCAGGGGCCCAAGCCCTTCGGCCATCTTTTGCTGCTTTCCCAGGCACATTAGCAGGGAGCCAGATTGGAAGTGGAATAGCTGAGATTTGAACTGATGCTCATAGGGGATGATAGTGTTGCAGGTGGCTTAACCAGCCATGCTACAATGCTGGCTCCAGCTTTCAATTTTTCGCTGTTGAATATGATGTTAGCTGTGGTTTTTTTGTAGATTTCCTTTATCAGGTTGAGAAAGTTCTATTCTATTCCTAGTTTGCTGACTATTTTTGTCATAAAATGATACTGAATTTTTTCTCTTTCTGTTGAGATGACTATGTGGCATATTCCCTTCCTTTATTCTATTAAGATAGTATTTTGAAAAATACGTTTATTGGAGCCAGCGCTGTGGCGTAGTGAATAAAGCCACTACCTGCAGTGCTGGCATCCCATATGGCACTGGTTTGAGTCCTGGCTGCTCCACTACCTCTCCAGCTCTCTGCTATGACCTGGGAAAGAAGCACAAGATGACCCAAATCCTCTGCACCTGCATGGGAGACCTGGAAGAAGCTCCTGGTCCCTGGCTTCAGAACAGTGCAGCTCCGGCCATTGCAGCCAATTGGGGAGTGAACCAGCGGATGGAAGGCCTCTTCATCTCTGTAACTCTGCCTTCGAATAAATAAATAAATCTTTTAAAAAACAAATTTATTTATTCTTTTTTTTTTTTTTTATAGTTGAAAGACAGTGATAGAGAGGAGATCTTCCATCTATTGGTTCATTCGCCCAGCCAGGGCTGGGCCAGGCCTAAATCAGGAGTCCTGAACTCTCTCTGGGTCTCCCCCATGGTTGGCAGGGGCTCCATCATTTGGGCCATCTTCTGCTATCTTCCCAGGTGCATTAGCACGAATACTGGATTAGAAGCATCAGAGCAGGGACTCCAACCAGCACTCTGATATTAGATGCCAGCATCAAAAGTTGTGGCTTAACCTGATGTGCCACAATACCAGTCCTTATTAAGGCAGTATTTTTTGTTGGTTGATTTGTAGGCATTAAACCAATCTTGCATTGCATTCCTGGGATAAATCCCATTTGGTGATAGTATGAAATCCTTTTAATCTCCTGCTGAATTTGGTTTGCTAGTATTTTTATTGAGGATTTTTGTTTCTATATTTCGTAAGAAATATTTGTAGTTTTCTTTTTTGTTAAGTCTTTGATTTTGGTGTCAGGGTAATACTGGCTTTATGAATAAATTACAAAGTGTTCCCACTTCTGTTTTTTGGAAATCTTTGTGAAGGATTGTATTACATTTTTTTAAAACATTTTGTAAAATTCACCAATGAAGCTTTCTGGTCCTGGGGCTTTCTTTGCAAGCAGTTTTTTGATTTATAATCAGTCTCTTTACATGTGACAGATTTATTCAGATTGTCTGTTTAATTTTAAGGAGTCAGCTTTAGGAGGTGTGCTGGCGTTGTGGCCACTGCTTAGGACAGCCACATCCTGTATCTGAATGCTGGTTTGAGTCCCAGCTACTTGGTGTGCAATCTAGTTTCCTGCTAATGGAAGATCGGTCTGTCTCTCCATCTTGTCAATCTGCCTTTCAAATAAATAAACAAAACAGAGCTTTGGTGGTTGATGTCTTTCTAGGAATTTGTCCTTGTAATCTATGATATATAATGTATTGGTTATGTAATTTGTTATTTAATTGCTCATAGTATTCTCTTAATTCTTTGTATATCTGTAAGAATAGTGAGAATATCCCCTTTTTTCATTCTTGATGTTAATTTTAGTCTTCTCTGTTTTCTTCTTGGTCAGTCTGGTTAAAGATTATCAATTTTGATGATTCGAAGAACCAACATTTTTAATTTATTTTTCTCTTTTTTAATTCTGTTTTATGAATTTCTGCTCAAGTCTTTATTATTTCACTTTTTAGTTTAGAACGTTAATATCAGTGTTCACCAAAAACATCTCCCATTGAAATTATTAACAGAAAGTAGATTGTGAAGGTAGATCATATTTAAAGTGTTAGAGAGGCTAGTATTATGGCACAACAGGTTAAGTTGCTGCTCACAATGCTGGCATCTTGTATGAGAGTGCCAGTTCAAGTTCCAGTTGCTCCACTTCCATCCAGCTCCCTGCACCTGGGAAGGCAGCAGATGGCCCAAGTACCTGGGTCCCTGCTGCCTATGTGAGACATCAAGATAGAGTTTTTAGAGTTCCTTGCTCCTGGCTTTGGCCTGCCCCAGCCCTGGCTGTTGCAGCTGTTTGGGGAGTTTACCAGTGAATAAAGAGTGTGCTCTCTCTCCCACCCTCCCCACCCCCCGCTTTGCTCACCCTTTAAAATAATTAAGTAAATAAATAAAATTAAAAAAAAATAAATAAAACTTTTTATTTATTTACTTTTTTTAATTTTTTGCCAGGCAGAGTTAGACAGTGAGAGAGAGAGAGAGACAGAGAGTTATAGACAGTGAGAGACAGAGAGAAAGGTCTTCCTTCTGTTGGTTCACTCCCCTAATGGCCACTACAGCCAGTGCTGCGCCAATCTGAAGCCAGGAGCCTCCTGGTACTTCCTCCTGGTCTCCCATGTGGGTGCAGGGCCCAAGCACTTGGGCCACCCTCCATTGCCCTCCCGGGCTACAGCAGAGAGCTAGACTGGAAGAGGAGCAACCAGGACTAGTACCCGGCTCCCCAACTGGGACTAGAACCTGGGGTGCTGGCGCCGCAGGCGGAGGATTAGCCAAGTGAGCCACGGCGCCAGGCAAAAAATTGTATTTCTGTATTCTGTCAGCGAACAACTGGGAAATAAAGTTAACATGATAAATGCTTATAATAGCATCAAGAATATGATCAATCAATTTCACATTTTGGTTTTTATTTAAGAGAAATGAAGACGTGTATCCTATGGGGTTGAATTTATTGACATGGGTGAGCAATGAAAATGCTCCTCATTGGAATTCCAGTAACTCCTAGCTCTGTGTGACCTGCAACATCTCCATTCAGTTTACAGCTCTTTGGTAGTTGGTTAAGAAATTTTGCCTTGCACAGGTACAGCTTAGTATTCACCTGAGACCTCAAAATGAATGTCTATTGAGATATCTTGAGTTCATTCTTTGCACAAGTCTCTTTTTCCAGGTATTTTGCACTGCAAGTTCTTGTTGCCTCTTTATCCTTGGATTCTGATCTTTTTCCTCAACTCAGTAAGACCTTGCTGTGCTTTGTTTGGTTTCTGCTTTTCTGTGCTACAGCCCTGAGATTACCTATAGGTAGAACACTTGGTTGATTGTTTTTTAATGTGCCATGTTGTCTAACTGCTCCTATATTTTGTCCAGTTTGGGAGTGAACCAGCAGATGGAAGACCTTTCTGTCTCTCCCTTTCTCTGTAACTCTATGTTTCAAGTAAATAAAATAAAAATTTTTTTTAAAAGGATGGTGTTAAAATAGCAAAGTGATATAAGATAAAAAACTAATATTCTAAACTGCCTTGGATTTGTTATTAATTTGTGTATTATGTAAATTATGTTGTAAATTGTTGAACTGTTGTATAAATCTAAATTCAAAAATAAAATCTTGACTAAATTCCAAACTAGCTGTAAGAGGTATGTCATATTATTGACTTTTTAAAAATGTTTTTGATTATAAAAGTTTAATTTAGTGTATCAGACCTTTAAACATATCTTGTTGGAAATTATAATTTTAAAGAGCACATTTAAGACAAGGAACATGTGTTGTATTTTTTGTCTCAGCAATTATTTCATCTAAATGAGAATAGTCAATAACTGAATTGTATTTCATTTCAGAATGCTGAGGCTTGGAATAATTTATCAACTTCCTATATCCGATTAAAACAAAAGTAAGTATATCAGACAAATATGAAGAAATTTGCTTTTGAAATTGCAAATGAGATCTTTTTCTGATGGAACACTGAAACATTGTGCCTTCCTCTGTGTCTTTTTCCATTTTCCACCCTCTTATGTGACTTACAACAGTGTAACATAGCACTTTGGCTTCTGATTGGTAGGTAGGTAAGTAGGAAGGTAGGTAGGTATAGGGACAAATGTCAATTTTATTTATTTATTTGAAAGACAGAGAGTAAGAGTGAGAGTGAGAAAGAGAGAGGGGCTGGCGCCTTGGTGCACTAGGGTTAATGTTCTGCCTGTGGCGCCGGCATCCCATATGGGTGCCGGGTTCTAGTCTTGGTTGCTCCTCTTCCAGTCTAGCTCTCTGCTGTGGCCCGAGAGGGCAGTGGAGGATGGCCCAAGTGCTTGGGCCCCTGCACCTGGCATGGAAGACCAGGAGGAAGCACCTGGCTTCTGGCTTTGGATTGGCGTAGCTCTGGCTGTTGTGGCCATTTGGGAGAGTGAACCAGTGGAGGGAAGACCTTTCTCTCTGTCTTTCTCTCTCACTGTCTGTAACTTTATCATCAAATAAATAAATAAAAATCTTTATAAAAAAAAAAAAGAGAGAGAGAGAAAGAAACAGATCTTCCATCTGTTGGTTCAGTCCCCAAATGCCCACTACAGCCGGTCTGAGTCAGGCCGAAGCCAAGACCGGGCACTCAGTCCAAGTCACCCACAAAAGTGACAAGGACCCAGCAACTTAACACTATTACCTGTTGCCTCCCAGTGTGTGCATTAGCAAGAAGCTGGAATTAAGAGCAGAGCTGGGACTTAAACCCAGGCACTCTAATATGGGACATAGGAAGTCCCATGTGACATTTTAACCTGTCATAGTCTTTTGACTTCTAAATATATAGTATTTCTTGAAAACATTTAATATGTAATAAAATAAGCAATACTGCTTGAAATATTTATTTCATAGTGAAGTTTTCCATTGTAAATTTCATTACATGGTAGTGTAAGCATACTTATAATTGGCAAACTCTGTTGATTAGTTTTTTAAATAGATTGCTTGTTCTGTATTAGACATTACTAAGAAATGTACATAAATATGAACCAGAATCTTCAGGGAAAATATGCTTATAAAGTAAAATATTATGCTATATTATTAAGAAATTGGTTTGCAGTGGAAACTATATGCAATGAGTAGCAAGCGTGAATACAAAGAGGGCAGTAATAGTAGTGGGTGATATTTATAGAGGGCTTATATGCCAGATGCTCATTTAGTCCTGTGCGGATCTCAGAAGAGGGAAAGTGAATGGTCCTGGGTCAGGAATGCTTGCGAGAGAATGTTAGACTCAAGCTAAAATCTGAAGGATGGTTAGAAGGGCCAGAGGGCAGCCTCTAGGCAGGGGAAATGATGTGACCAAATGCAGAGTGACAGAAATGAATGAATGAAATAGTTTAGGAGATAGGACATAAAATAGTCCAGCTAAAGAATATGTGGAGTCTAATGAGGATAAGGTTGGAAAGGTAGTCTGGAGTCACACTGTGATATGTTGATTATCTGACTAACAAGTTAAGACTATTTTCTTGATAATAGGAGGCCAGAGATTTCCACGGTGTAATTTCATGAAGAAAGAAGCTTTTTAGGAAGATTTATCTAGTGGCAGTGTATGAGACAGACTAGAGAGGAAATTGGAGGCTGGGAAACCAGTTAGGAGACAGCTGTTGTAACAATCCAGGCATGAGATAACTAGAGTGGAAAAAGAAAGGGCAGATGCCAAACAGCTTATAAAGGGGACAACCAGCTGGGCTATTGACTGGCTACAGAAAGCAAAAGAAAGGGAAAAGGCAAAGATTGCTACTGCTAGAATTTCAGTAAATTCACTAGAGAATGGATATGTTTCCGTTTTTATTTGGCCTTATTTTTAAATTGAATTTAGTTTTTCTTTGTGGATCACAGGATATTTCTGAAGACATTGAATCCATGTACATTGACAGTCTTCATAAATAAAGTACTGTTTGTTCTCCCATGCACTTCAGACAATAATATTATGTTCTTGATTGCCACTGATTATGTTAAACTCACTGGAGACCATTTTGGTTTAGAGCAATGGGCAGGGAAAATTCCCTTTCATAGTTATAGAATGACCTCAGTGAGTTTTACTAGTAACTCAGGCCCTCGATACACTGCTTTGTCTTTCAGCCCAGTAATCTTACAAATATTACTTCTCTCTTAAGGGTTCTTGCATAGTATTCAAAAACCTATTTTTGATACTTTCTTGCTTTCCTGCTGCTCCCCAAATAGGTTTTTGTGTAAAAGTGAGGTTGCAGAGTCTGATGAAATCAATCATTTGTCCTTGCCTTTTTACTCTTTCTGCTTTTCCTTTTTTCTCTTTGCTGCTACTCCAGACAGCTAATTTTGGACTCATGAGATTGTTACTTCAGTCCTCAATGGAATCCTGTCTGTGCCTTAGAAGTGGCCCATTAAACTATCTCATGTGTCCCTTTGTTATCACAAAGTTCTTCATAAAGTGCTCTCTTCACTTTCTTTTGATTCCCCTATGCCTCATGTCACTACCAATCCCTTGGGAAAGCTTTCTCCTTTTTGTGTACAACACTCATAGTGTAGTATCTCTATCATAGTTTGGTTGGTAAATGAATCCTGAAATAAAGATCCTTATAAAGAAGATATACTTCCCAAAAAGAAAAAATAATTCATTGCCAATGTTTTGAGGTCAGGAAATTGTGATTAGAAAATGAAGGATATAAAGGAAAAAAGTAGTAATCCACTTGTTGAATTCTTTTCAGATAACTTCACTGCTACTTCTTAGTAGATGGGAGAACTGAGGAGTCTTAATCCAGCACTGTTGAAGGCAGTTGCTGTTGTGTGGGGTTGGGGTAGGATGGGAATAGGTAGAGTGGAGAAAGGAAAACAAAAAGAAAAAAACCCATAGAAATTATGTATGGCTGAATTTGAAGAAATATTTGTTTCTTTTCATAATCCCTTTTATTTTTGCAAGAGGAGATCCTTAATAATTATTTTAGTTATAGTCAGGAGATGACAAACTATTATACATATAAAAATGGTTTTGCACTTACTCTTGAGTGGTAAGTTTAGCTGGTTATAAAATTTTAGGTTGACAATTATTTTCACTTAGCACTTTAAAAATATATTCTATTGGGACTGTTGTGGCAAAATAGGTTAAGCTGCTGCTTATGATGCCATTATCCCATATTGGAATGCTGGTTTGAGTCCTTACTGTTCTGCTTCTGATCCAGCTTCCAGCTAATATATCTGGGAAGACAGTAGATGACGGCCCAAATACTTGGGCCCTTGCCACCCACATGAGAGACCCAGATGGAGTTCCTGGCTCCTGGCTTTGACCCGGCTTAGCTCTGGAAAGTGAACTGATCTCTCCCTCCCTCCCTCCCTTCCCCCCTCCCCCCCAACTTCTGTGTTTCTCCTTCTCTCTGTCATTTTGCTGCCTTTAAAAGAAAGACATCTTTGTGTGTGTGTGTGTGTGTGTGTGTGGTCTTCTATCATATTTTATTGCTGATGAAATATATACTGTTCTCTGTCTCTCCTTTGTAAGTTTTAGGAATATCTTTATATTCTGCAGGTTCACAAAATGTGTCTAGTTGTTGGTTTATCTTTGTAATGTTTGATATGTGGAATATACTATAGAATTTACATGGAATTACATAGAATATACATAGAATTTACATTGAATACACATAGAATTTAGATCTTTGTTCTGTCCTGGAAAATGCTCAACTATTATTTTTTCAGTACATAGTGATATTCTTTACCCATTTACTCTTAAAATTCTATCATTTATATTTGACCCTTAACCTCTCACTTTTTTTTTTTTTTTAAGATTTATTTTATTTGAAAGGCAGAGAGAGAGAGAGAGAGAGAAACAGGTCTTCTATCCATTGGTTCACTCCCCTAATGGCTGCAACAGCTGGAGCTGTACCAATCCAAAGCCAGGAGCCTGGAGTTTCTTCCAGGTCTCTCATTCAGGTGCAGGGGCCCAAAGACTTAGGGCATCTTCCACTGCTTTCCCAGGCCATAACAGAGTTGGATCGGAAGTAGAGCTACCAGGACTCAAACCAGCGCCTATATGGAATGTTGGCACTGCAGGCAGTGGCTTTACCAACACTATGCCACAGGCTGGCCCCTCCCTTTTTTCCTTTCTTTACTGATCTTTAGTCTGAAGTCTGTATGAATTCCTAAGTTTTATCTTCTAGTTTCTTTTTAACTGTGTTCAGACCAGTTCTGCCACCTGTTGAGGTTTTTGTTTTGTTTACTTTAATGTCTCTTTTATTTTAATTCTAAAATTCCCAGTTCATTTGTATTCCCATCTCCTTGTTTTTTTTTCTGCCAGTTATTGTTTCACAATCTCTTGTTCCTTTTAACTGTAAATTATTTATTTGTCTCTTTCAGTATTCTCAACACATTTATTTAAGGACTTGCTAGATTGTTCCTTAAAATTAGTTTTTTCTGGCCGGCGCCGTGGCTCAGTAGGCTAATCCTCCGCCTTGCAGCGCCGGCACACCGGGTTCTAGTCCCGGTCAGGGCACCGATCCTGTCCCGGTTGCCCCTCTTCCAGGCCAGCTCTCTGCTGTGGCCAGGGAGTGCAGTGGAGGATGGCCCAAGTGCTTGGGCCCTGCACCCCATGGGAGACCAGGAGAAGCACCTGGCTCCTTCCATCGGAACAGCGCGGTGCGCCAGCCGCAGCGCGCCTACCGCGGCGGCCATTGGAGGGTGAACCAACGGCAAAAAGGAAGACCTTTCTCTCTGTCTCCCTCTACTGTCCACTCTGCCTATCAAAAAAAAAAAATTAGTTTTTTCTGTAACAAGTTTGTGCCCTGTTGGTTAATTTTGTTGACTGTCTTTCCTAGCTGGCATAGAAATTTTTCCCCTTCCACAGGTTGTGGGAGTTTCGTTTTGTGGATTCATTTATAATATGAGACATTTTTCATTTTGTTTTGACCTCCTCACTTCAGGACTGTCCACTTTATACTCACTACATTTCGTGTTGCAGGTTTGCAGTTGCTCTTGACCGTTCAGACTATGTGGTAACTGATAGCCAATTATGAGAAAATGTCCTTGTTATTAGCAAGCAGATTAGAAAGAGACAATCTCCCTATGTATGCTGTGTATACCACAGGGTCTGTCATTGAATTTTGTGGGAAATTTGAAGTGGCTTGGGATGATTTGGGCCTTTAAATCTGTTTACTAACATGGATGATTAAGGAGCGACAGTCCACACATCTAGCTGTAGCTTATTGTAATAAAAAAGAATTAATTATTGCTGTCTCTAAAATTTGACTTTCAATAGAGTAAAAGCTTTTAGAACTTTACAAGAAGCTCTCAAGTGTAACTATGAACACTGGCAAATCTGGGAAAATTACATCCTTACCAGCACTGACGTTGGAGAATTTTCAGAAGCCATTAAAGCTTATCATCGGCTCTTAGACTTACGAGACAAATACAAAGATGTTCAGGTAGGATATTTATATTTTATTTCAGTTTGGGTTTGATGTTAATCCTTGATTATATGAAGTACTTTGTTTCCTTGACTATGCATAAGAGAATTTGGTTAACTGTGTATACTATATGAAAAAAAAATCTTTATTTTCCTCTTGTCAAATATTCTGTTACACATTAATTCTGGAATTCCAGAATCAAAATGTCTTTGTATAGTCATAAATTCAGTATTACTGTGAGTCAGTTCTGAAAATCTGTTATGTGGTTTGCATATATATAGTCAGCTTGTATAACTAAATAGAATGCGGTCTGTGTTACTTATTCCTTTGGGTTTCTCAGTGTGTCCCGTGACGTGTGGTAGTTGAACGAAATCCCATGCTCGTTTATTCACTCGCTTAATGAGCATTTACTGCGTACCTTCAGGTGATCTGAACGATATAGAAACGATGGCCAGCATTTCCTTTGTAGTGTTTAATGGGATTGTCCTCTTTTTGATGAAATGAAGTTATCCTTTCAGACAGTTCAGGACATTGAAGGCAATATGTGGGTTATCCAAAAGGTGAAGTAAAGCAGACTGGGTTTGATAGTAACTGAAGGCATGTATACAAAACGGTAGGGTATGTAGGAGCTTATGGGGTATGAAGTAAAGGCTAGAAAACTTAACATTTTATTTGCAATAATCAACATATATTATCGAAAGTGGTAAATTTGGAATTATGGAAAATTAGGAATATCATCTAATATCTCACTGATCTTCAGCCCTGTTATCTTTACCCCAGTTATTCCAAAACTCATCTTATTTGAGCACTTGTCTTAGAGTTTCTGCCTTTGACTTGTATACATGGTCTTTAGAGCCCAGTTAATTGGCTAGGTTATTTTAAGGTTCAGGTTCTGGGCACTTCATCTGAAAGCTGTGACTTCAAGTAGAAGCATATAACCACTTGCAGGAGTTAACTGATACCTGTTTAATTACTTTTCTTATTCTTGTTGTTTTGGTTGGTCCTTTCTAAATATCACACTTAAATCTAATCCCATTAATCCTCTGTGTTGTGCCTCCAATTTCTAACTGATCTGCTTTTCTTCCAATATGAGTTGGATTTCCCCTTTAAATCTATGCTTAACCCTCAGCAGTCCTTCATATCTGTTAAAGATTAGTAGCAATTGGTTCACTAGTTTGAATTTTTGGATCTGGAGAAAATTCTGATTCTCCATTCATGTTTGGCATCAGTGGGAGTTGGTACTTCAAAAAGTTTATTAAAAATGGAATTAAAAGATAAATTTATTTTGCTACAAAAAATTTTTTTGAACTCCATGAATAATGTTCATTTTATGTATACTTTTTAAGGACTCCTCCCCTAAGCATAGATTTCAAAATATTTACATTGAAAAAATCATATCTTTTAATTTCATTTTCTCAAAAATGTTTTTAAGTCCCCTTATACAGAAGAAACCCAAATTGCTACATTTAGGTTCCTGTTTACCCATAAGAGACAGATTTGTGTGGATTATGATAGGTAACCATCTATTTTCTACTTTCTTTTTAAGATTCATTTTATTTATTTGAAAGAGTTACAGAGAGAGGTAGAGAGAGAGAGAGAGAGAGAGAGAGAGAGAGATCTATCCACAAGTTCACTTCCCAAATGGCTGCAATGGCCAGAGCCAGGAGCCAAGAGCTTCTCCCACGTGAATGCAGGGTCCCAAGCACTTAGACCATCCTTCGCTGCTTTCCCAAGCACATTAGCAGGGAGCTGGTTCAGAAGCGGAGAAGCCAGGACCCAAGCTGGTACCCACATGGGATGCCTGTACTGAAGGCTGGGGCTCTAACCCACTGCGCCAGCCTCTATTTTCTGTCTCACTTGTTCTCCCCCTGCTTCTCAAGACACAGAGCAGGTCAAAGTGGGACATGGTAAAGTAATCGTTAACTTTTACTGAGGGCTTGTTCTGTTTCAGACGCTATTCTAAGCACTTTATATGAATTAGCTTATTTAATTCTCCCTACATCTATGAAGGACACATTTGGACTCTTGTAAGCTATGTCTGACTCTGGAATGCATATGTGTATCTTCTCCTCTGTGTTAAAGAAACTAACCATATCAAGTGGAGTACCTGTCCAAAGGTTGTTTTGTTTTATTTTGTTTTTTGACAGGCAAAGTTAGACAGTAAGAGAGAGAGACAGAGAGAAAGGTCTTCCTTCCGTTGGTTCACCCCGCAAATGGCCACTACAGCAGGCACGCTGTGCCGATCTGAAGCCAGGAGCCAGGTGCTTCCTCCTGGTCTCCCATGCGGGTGCAGGGCCCAAGCACTTGGGCCATCCTCCACTTCCTTCCCGAGCCACAGCAGAGAGCTGGACTGGAAGAGAAGCAACCGGGACAGAATCCAGCGCTCCGACCAGGACTAGAACCCGGAGTGCCAGCACTGCAGGCAGAGGATTAGGCTAGTGAGCCGTGGCGCCGTCCAAGGTTGTTTTGAAAGCTGTTACTTCTCTGTCATAGAAAGTTGTGAAGTCATCAAGATAGTGCTGATTTTAGTTGACTCAGTTATACCAAATGTGCCAAATATTGCTAACTGATACCTGAGAAACATAAAGTAGTTCCTGTACTGAAAATAATAATGCACAATAAAATAGATTCAGCCTGGATCCCCCTTATTTCTTCTAATTACAGTAGCTGAAAAATATGGGAGAATTTTGCATAAACTTCTTTTTTGCTAATAACCCCAGCTTAAGAGTTTCATCCTCCTCAGAATGAAAAAAATTCTTGCTAATGTTTAGATGATACTGCTGTATTTGAACATCTATACATGTATGGGGGAGAAGAAAGAATGATTTATTGGTAGTTGCAGTGGTAGACACCAACAGAGAGAATTATGGAAAAAATAATATGAGTATAGTTACTTGATCTCAAAAAGATACAGCTTTCGGTTGTTGATTTGAGTGTTGTATACCGAATCAAATGCACAGGAATGATAAGAACATTTGCTTAGAAATCTTTCAAGATCCTTTCCTAAGAAAGAATTAAAGGGCCCCAAAATGCATGGAGATACATTTGAACATTTTTTGGAAAAAGATAAAAAATCTCTTAGAAAAGCATTTTCCAGCCTAAAGTTGAATACTTTAACTTTTATCTTAAGTGGATTTTTCATACATATTTTGTGATCATATTCATAGCATCTCACTCCTCTAATCATAAGATATTTTCAACCGTAGCACAATTGTGTTCTGATGTTCATTTAAAAAGTTTCAGTCTTATACCTGATTTAGCAGAGTACTTAACTTACATCCTTATAAACATAAGTGAAATTTAAAATTTTTTTCTGAAGACAGTTAAATTTTAAGTTTAAATTCATGGCCAGTTAATTTTTTATTTCTTTTCTTCTAATTCTTCCATTATTTCTCAGTTTCAGAATATGAAGTCAAGTTCCTTTAGTACAATTATATTTCATCTGAGCATGAATATTTCAATGAGTTTAAAATTAATTTCTATAAACGTTCAATATTTTCAAAAGCCATCAAGAATGACATTTGTGTGTTTTTTTTAAAGATTTATTTATTTATTTATTTGAAAGACAGAGTTACAGAGAGGCAGAGACCAAGAGAGAGAGAGGGAGAGAGAGGTCTTTCTTCACTCTTCAAATGGGTGCAGCAGCCCACCCCGAGATAGGCCTTTCCAAAGCCAGGGACAGGAGCTTCTTCCAGGTCTCCCATGTGGGTGCAGCGGTCCAAGCACTTGGGCCATCTTCCACTGCTTTCCCAGGCCATAGCAGAGAGTTGGATAGGAAATGGAGCAGCCAAGTTTCGAATTTTGCGCATATGGGATGCCGGCACTGCAGACTGTGGCTTTACGCATTATACCACAGTGCTGGTCCTAGGATTTGCTTTCCTGAAACTTCCCTCCTGCAATCCTAATCTGCACACAGGAACACCAACAAGAGGTCCTGCTAGGCTCAAAATACTCTTCATATACCAAGCACTTTGAGAAGCATAAAATGCTATAAAGATGTCAGTTTTTGTAGCTGTTAGTATATTTTTCATGTTAGGAACTCAGGTGAAATGATTATCTTTAGTGTTTCATAGAAAACTTTCAGGGCCGACGCCGTGGCTCAACAGGCTAATCCTCCGCCTTGCGGCGCCGGCACACCAGGTTCTAGTCCTGGTCGGGGCACCAGATTCTGTCCCGGTTGCCCCTCTTCCAGGCCAGCTCTCTGCTGTGGCCAGGGAGTGCAGAGGAGGATGGCCCAAGTACTTGGGCCCTGCACCCCATGGGAGACCAGGATAAGCGCCTGGCTCCTGCCATCAGATCAGCGCAGTGCGCCGGCCCCAGCGCACCAGCCGCGGTGGCCATTGGAGGGTGAACCAATGGCAAGGGAAGACCTTTCTCTCTGTCTCTCTCTCTCACTGTCCACTCTGCCTATCTTAAAAAAAAAAAAAAAAGAAAACTTTCCGGTGTTCAGATATAGAAATAATCACAGAGAGGTAATATGTCTGTATCAAAAAGAGAGGCCCTGTCAGCAGCTGTCTTTTTTTAAAAAATTTATTTATTTGAAAGGCTCAGAGAGAGAGAGAGAGAGAGAGAGAGAGACCGAGACAGAGACAGAGACAGAGGGAGATAAATCTTCCTCTTGCTGATTTCCTCACAAGTGCAGTGACTGGGTCTGAGCCAGATTGAAGCCAGGAGCCAGGAGCTGGGACTCGAATCAGTGCCCATATGAGATGTTTGTGTTGCGGGCAGTGGCTTTACCTTCCAGGCCACAGCAACGGCCTCAGTAGCTGTCTTTAGAAGTGTCAAAGAAGGGCCGGTGCTATGACTTAGTGGGTAAAGCTGCCATCTGCAGTGCCAGCATCCCATATGGGTTCCAGCTCAAGTCCTGGCTGCTCCACTTCTGATCCAGCTCTCTGCTATGGCCTGGGAAAGCAGCTGAGGATGACCCAAGTCCTTGGGCCTTTGCACCCACGTGGGAGACCTGGAAGAAGCTCCTGGCTCCTGGCTTCAGATTGGCTCAGATCCAGCTGTTGTGGCCATTTGGAGAGTGAACCAGCAGATGGAAGATCTCTCTCTGTCTCTCTCTGCCTCTGCCTCTTTGTAACTCTGCCTTTCAAATAAATAAATAAATCTTTTTTTTAAAAAACAATGTCAAAGATTCGTGATGGCAGGTTTAGCCTCTGGCAAGTGGAGTTTGAATCACCATACAGTGATAAAGGCATCATTGAAAGGAAGTCGAGATACCTTTTGATGGGCTCTGGCATATTTGGCCTTCTGGGATGTTCTGTCACTGGGCTTTATGACAACCAGTCAGTGCACGCCAAGACGGTTGATAGGCTGCCTACAATATTTTAATCTTGTGTACGAAAATTTTACTTAATTTAACTGTACATCTATGTCAGCAATTGTCTTTTAAAAAATCTCTGGTATTCATGTTTGAGACTACCTGACCCCATCCTATTTTAATTTGCTTTGGAGTTCTTTTCTTTTCTTATTCTATTTTTTAATGGATGTGGATTTAGATAATGTCATTTTAAGTTTTTTTTTTTATTGTGTGTGTGCATATGTGTGCAAATGTGTAAATTCATACTCATTTTAAAACTGGTGGGGTAAATTACCTAAAAAGTATTCTGTTTTTTGTAAAGTATTTGTGATAAGAAGTGAGTGGATAAATATTATTTCCTTTTTTTCTCTTGATTTTTTTTTTTAATAAAGATTTATTTATTTATTTAAAAGTCAGAGTTACACTGAGAGAGGAGAAGCAGAGAGAGAGAGAGAGAGGTCTTCCATCCAATGGTTCACTCCCCAATTGGCTGCAACGGCCAGAGCTGTGCCAATCCACAGCCAGGAGCCAGGAGCTTCTGGGTTTCCCACGCAACTGCAGGGTCCCAAGGACTTGGGCCATCTTCTGCTGCTTTCCCAGGCCATAGCAGAGAACTGGATCAGAAGTGGAGCAGCCGGGTCTTGAACCAGCACCCATATGGGATGCTGGCGCTTTAGGCCAGGGCACCACAGCGCCAGCTCCTCTCTCCATTTCTTAAATTTGAACTCAGGAAATTAACATAAATGGAGTATTTACTATGTTCCTACCACTTAATGTAGATCATCTTTTATTCAGCATACAATACATTTGATGGATGCTAATATTCCCCATCTTAAAGTGGATAAATATGAAACCCAGAGGTATTATATAAATTGACCAGTTATATAGCCAGTAGGAACTGAAGATAGAAATCATGTGTGGGCATGCCAAATTATTCTCATCATTTCAGGACTTTTCAGTGATAGTGCCTACTGATAATATTCATGCCCATATTGTACATACTTCTGTTTATCCTGAGACTCATTTTTCTGTGTAATTAGTCCCTGTTCAGTTTCCAGTATTAAAAATAATGCCATGGGTATCCATGTAAACAGGTCCTGTGTATGTCCTTGCTTCTTTCCTCAGAATAAATTCTCATACTGATTTTTTAGGTATTTTTCCCTATTTCTTATTTCTTCTTGATAATTTGGCAATCATTTTGGAAAAAGGATTCAAGTATTACATTATCTATACTTCATTAGTTGTTTGTATGTGGAAGGGGAGGTGAAGGAAATTAACATAAAAGGAGTATTTACTATGTTCCTACCACTTAATGTAGATCATCTTTTATTCAGCATACAATACATTTGATGGATGCTAATATTCCCCATTTTAAAGTTGACCAGTTATATAGCTAGTAGGACCTGAAGATAGAAATCATGTGTGGGCATGCCAAATTATTCTCATCATTTCAGGACTTGAAGTCTATGGGGAGGCTTATATTAAAAAGCAAATTTCCCAGTTATCTTCACGTGTATGTGACAAAGTTTTTTTTTTTTTTAAATTTGAAGTATAATTTACATATAATAAAATCACAGATCTTAAGCATTTGTTTGATGTATTTTTACCATTATATATTCTTGTGTACTCACCATTCAAAGTGGTTATGGAAATTTTCGTTCTCATACAAAGTTCTCTTATGCCCTTTTCAAATCAGTAGAATGTCTACCCCTGCCACACACCTACCCAGTTACTTTCTAATTTCTATCACCACAGTTCAGTTGTGATTTTTCTCAAATATCTTATAAGTAGAATTATGCAATACATGTTCCCATATACTGATGTGGTTTTTTATGTGGATTTCTTTCTTTTTCTTTTTCTTTTTTTTTTTTTTTTTTTTTTTCAGGAAACTGAAGGTGGTGTTATAGTGCAGTGGGGCAGGTTGCTGACTACATTGAAGTTTTTCTTTTTTTTTTTTTAAAGATTTATTTATTTATTTGAGAGGCAGAGTTATAGAGAGGCAGAGAGAGAGAGAGAAAGAGAGAGATCTTCCAGCCGCTGGTTCACTTCCCAGATAGCTGTAATGGTCAGATCTGAGCTGATCTGAAGATTGGAGCAGGAGCTTCTTCCAGGTCTCCCACATGGGTGCAGAGGCCCAAGAAATTGGGCCATCTTCTACTGCTTTCCCAGGCCATAGCAGAGAGCGTGTTCAGAGGTGGAGCAGCCAGTATCGAACCTTCGCCAGTATGGGGTGCCAGCATTGCAGGCGGCAGCTTTACCCCCATGCCACAGCACTGGCCCCAGCACTGAAGTCTTAAAGCAAGTGATGGTGGAGAATTACCTGAAAGAAAATAATGGATTTCTTTTGTAGAATTTATAGCTTTGTAATTTAGGCTTTATGTCTAGTTTTGCTGCAGCATCAGAGGCTCAGCAAGGTAAACTTGTCTTGTAAGGCTGATGAGGCCCATCTTTAGCTAATAAATAGTAAAGCCAAGAATTAAGTCTGGCCTATTCAACCTAAAACTTTTCCACACTCTTAAGATTTTTATTTGTATATGGACGTATTTATTGTTGAAGGAATGAAAAAGAAAATGCTCAACCACATGCCTGGCTCTGATAACTGAGGTTTGGGAAAGCCAAGGATCAAGGTTATCAGTCTAGGAAACAGCGCTGAGAGCTCCAAGTGGGCCAGGGAGTTAGCCAAGCAGGAGTGGTGGGAAATTGCTTAATTCCTGGCCTGCAGCCTCCTGGAAGTTTTTGTAATGGGACCTAAGGCAGTCCTGTTCCTTCCTGCTATGAGGACCTCCAGGATTCAAAGGGTCAACACCTTGTTCTTTAGGCCAAGATTTTGCTAAGAGTTGGCCAACAATTTCAAGGTTAGTGTTGGGGGAAGAGTATAATCATAGTTTTCTCTTTGTACAGATTTTTAAGCATATTATAATCAGTGCTCCATTTAAGAAGCCTTTGTCTTAGTTATTCTCTGCTTACTGCATCTGATATGTATGGTCCATGATGGACACGGGAAATGGATTTAAGATAAAGAATGAAACACAAGTTGGATATTATCTAAATGAATTAGAGAAGAGGGCGAGGGATTTGTTCGCCATCACTTATATTTAGTGGCATGATGTCAGCTTGGGTAGGATATGAGGGGCTACCGGGTTATTTATTCTGATTAAAATGAAATCTCTCACTCATCATGCACAAGGGATCTGCTATAAGATTATCAGCAGGTTTCCCATATGCTTTAGAAGACAGAAGTCAGTGGGCTGATATATTCAAAGTGGTAAAGGAAAAAAAAAAAAGTCACAAGAATTTTGTATCCAGCAAAACTGTTCTTTGGAAATAAAGGAGAAATTTATATCCAAGTAAACAAAAACTGAGGGAGTTCGTTACCATTTTGAAAGAAATTCTCAAAGAAGCCCTGCAATAAGAAAAGAAAATCTATAAAGCCGTAGCTTGAAACTGTATAAAAAATTAAAGATCTCGGGGCCGGCACTATGGCGTAGCTGGTAAAGTCACCATGTGCAGTGCTGGCATCCCATGTGGCTGCCAGTTCAGGTCCTGGCTACTCCACTTTCGATCTAGCTCTCTGATATGGCCTGGGAGAGCAGTGGAAGATGGCCCAAGTCTTTGGGCCCCTGCACCCATGTGGGAGATCTGGGAGAAGCTCCTGGTTCCTGGCTGTGGATTGGCACAGCTCTGGCTGTTGCAGCCATTTGGGGAGTGAACCCGCAGATGGAAGACTCTCTCTTTCTTCTTCTGCATCTCTGTAACTCTGCCTTTGAAATAAATAATTAAAAATCTTTAAAAAAAAAAAAAAAGAAAGAAAGAAAGAAAAGGGCTTCAGTAAAGCTAAAAACATGATAGTTATAAAAACTAGTACAGACTAAGCATTCCTATTCTGAAAATCCATATTTGAAATGTTCCAAACCCAGTGATATTTAGATTACAGATTTTAAAGTAAGAAATGCTGAAATCTATGCAAATCTAAAATACTCTAAAATCTGAGACATTTGGATAACGGATACTCAATCTATAGTATTATAGTAACAATAGTTTTCATGTCCACTTATTGCTTTCTATATGACTAAGACATTTTAAAAATACATTGACTATTTTAAATGCTAGTATTATTGTAACTGGTTTTGAACCCCACATTTTACTTCCTACTTAATTTTGGAGAATAATGCATCATAAATTATTAGTTTGTGTTTTTTTCATGATGTTTACTATAATTTTATGACATCATCAAATAAAAAGTGTAAGAACAGAGCTGTTAAAGGAGCAGATTTTGTATGTTGTCAAACTTTAAAACAGATGTATACAGAACATTCTAACCTAGAAAAGAACACACACATTCTTCATAAGTGCACATGAAACATTTTCCAGGATAGACCATATGTTAGGCCACAAATTAAGTCTCAGTAGATTTTAAAAGATATTAAACAAAGCCACCACAGGATGAAGTCAAGTTAGTAAAAGAAGAAAAACTGAAAAATTTGCAAAATTGCAGAAATTAAGCAGCATTTTAAAAAGTAAATAATGAATCAACTATTCAAAAACATCTAGAGACAAATAAAAATAAAAGCACAATATATTAAAATTTATCAGAAACAGGGGCCAGTGCTGTGGTGCAGCAGGTTAACGCCCCGGTCTGAAGTGCTGGCATCCCATATGAGCACTGGTTCTAGTCCTGGCTGCTCCTCTTTTGATTCAGCCCTCTGCTGTGGCCTGGAAGAGCAGTAGAAAATGGCCCAAGTCCTTGGGCCCCTGCACCCATGTGGGAGACCCAGAGGAAGCTCCTGGCTCCTGGCTTTGGATCGACACAGCTCTGGCCATTTTGGCCAATTGGGGTGTGAGCCATCAAATGGAAGACCTCTCTCTCTCGCCCTCTCTCTTGCTCTCTGCCTCTCCTCTCTCTGTGTAACTCTGACTTTAAAATAAATGAATAAATCTTTAAAAAATTTATCAGATACAGCAAAAATAGTGCTAAGGGAGAAAATTATTGCTATAAATGCTTACACTAAAACACAATAAAAATTTCAAGTTAACAACATGACTTTACAACCTATGGAACTAAACAAAGAGCAAATCAAACCCAAAACTAGCAGGAGAGGAAACAATAAAGATAAGAACACAGAGATCAGTGAAATAGAGAATAGAAATGTAGGGAATAGTCAGTGAAACCAAAGGTTATTTCTTTGAAAGGAAGAACAAAAAGAGGACTAAAACTATTAAAATAAGGAATGTAAGTGGGGACATTACTTCTGATTACAGAAAAAAGAATTATATGAGAGTACTATGAACAAATGTGTCCCAACAAATAGGATAACCTAGAAGAAATGGACACATTCTTAGAAACTCAAAACTTAGCAATATGAAATCACAAAGAAGTAGAAAATCTGAATAGGCCTATAAATTGGAAAGAGATTCAATCAGTAGTGAAAGGTCTCCTGAGGAAGAAAACTTATGGATGTAGTGGCTTCACTGATGAATTACATGAAATACGTACAAAATAATTAACAGTATGTTTTCTCAAACTTTCCAAAAAAATTTGAAGAGAAAGGAATACTTCCTGACTCATTCCTATCCCACTGAGGCTAGCATTATCCTGGTGCCAAAGCCAAGCACAACAGAAAATTATAGAACAAACCCCTTATAAACATTGATTCAGAGGTCCTCATCAGTGTAGTAGCAAACTGAATGAGCAGCATATTAAAAATCTTATTCACCAGATCAAGTGCTTTTTGTTCCTAAAATGCAATGATGGCTCGACATTTAAAAAAATATGATCAATATAATCAGTCACATTATTGCAATAAAAGAGAAAAAACCCACAGAATCATCTCAATGGATGTAGGAAAAAATTTTGACAAAATACAAAGCTTTTTCTTAATAAAAAATATTCAACATAATAGCCATACAGGAAAAGCTCACAGAGAGCATCACACTTTGATGAAAGCCTGAAAGCTTTTTCTCTTAAGATCAGAATGAAGGGAGGTTACTCACTTTCATGTCTATTCAACTGGATTTTTTTTCTTTTTTAAAATTTTATTTAAGATGTACAAATTTCATGTATTTCTAATATATAGCTTTAGGAACATAGTGATACTTCTCATCCTAGTTTCCCTCCCACCTATGCTTCCACCTGTCCTCCATCCTTTCTCATTCCCTCTCTTAATTTTTACAGTCATGTACTTTCAGTTTACTTTATACTTTTAAGATTAACCCTACAGTAAGTAAAGAATTAAACAAATAGTAAGAAGAAAAAAAAATTGTTCCTCAACAATGGACACAAGGGCTGTGAACAGTTATCACATCTGAAAATGTCAATTTCACTTCTGTATATTACATTTTTGGTACCCTATTAGTTACCACAGATCAGGGAGAACATGGTATTTGTCTTTTTAGGATTGGCTTATTTAGTAAGTATAGTGGTTTCCAGTTGCATCCATTTTGTTGCAGAAGACAGAATTTCATTTTTTTACACCTGAGTAGCATTCTATTATATATACCCTAATTTCTTTATATCCAGTCAGCAGTTGATGGACATCTGGGTTGATTCCATATCTTAGCTATTGGGAATTAAGTTTTAATAAACATATGGGTATAAAACTCTTTCAAATGCTGATTTCATTTCCCTATGGTCAACTCCCAGGAGTGGGATTGTTGGGTCAAATGGTAGATTTGTTTTCAGCTTTCTGAAACCTCATTGTGGTTTGAATTTGCATTTCCCTGATGGCTAGTGATCCCAAGCATTTTCTTTTTTTTTTTTTAAGATTTATTTATTTTTATTTATTTGAAAGTCAGAGTTACACAGAAAGAGGAGAGGCAGAGACAGAGAGACACAGAGAGAGAGAAGTCTTCCAACTGTTGGTTCACTCCTCAGATGGCCCAACGGCCAGAGCTGTGCCAATCCAAAGCCAGGAGCCAGGAGCTTCTTCCAGGTCTCCCATGCAGGTGCAGGGGCCCAAGGATTTGGGCCATCTTCTGCTGCTATCTGGGCCATAACAGAGAGCTGGATTGGAAGAGGAGCAGCTGGGACTAGAACCAGCACCCATATGGGATGCCAGCGCATCAGGCCGGGGCTTTAACCCATAGTGCTGGCCCTCCCGAGCATTTTCCATGTGTCTCTTGGCCATATGAATTTCTACCTTTGAAAAATGCCTGCTAAGTACTGTGCCCTTTCTTAACTGGATTTTTTGCTTTGTTGCTGTGAAGTTTCCTGATCTCTTTATAGATTCTAGATATTAATCCTTTGTTCGTTGCATAGTTTGGAAATAGTTTCTCCCATTCTGTCCATTGCCTCTTCACTTTGCCAAGTGTTTCCTTTGCAGTGCAGAAGCTTCTCACTTTGATGTGCTCCCATTTGTCTATTTTGGTTTTGATTGCCTGTGCTTCTTGTGTCTTTTCTTTTTTTTTTTTTTTGTTAAATTTTCATTTCATTTATTTATTTATTTATTTTTGACAGGCAGAGTGGACAGTGAGAGAGAGAGACAGAGAGAAAGGTCTTCCTTTTGCCGTTGGTTCACTCTCTAATGGCCGCCGTGGCCAGCGCACTGCAGCTGGCACACCACGCTGATCCGATGGCAGGAACCAGGTGCTTCTCCTGGTCTCCCATGCATTGCAGGGCCCAAGTACTTGGGCCATCCTCCACTGCACTCCCTGGCCACAGCAGAGAGCTGGCCTGGAAGAGGGGCAAGCAGGACAGAATCCGGTGCCCCGACCGGGACTAGAACCCGGTGTGCCGGGCGCCGCAGCTCACTAGGCTAATCTTGTGTTTTTTCTAAGAAGTCTGCCTATAACAGTGTTTTGCAGAGTTTTTCCTACATTCTCTAGTAATTTGATGGTATCAGGTAATAGAATGAGATTCTTAATGTATTCTGAATTGATTTTTTTTTTATAAGATATAGGTGTAAGGTAAGAGTCTTGTAAGAGCTAATTTTCCCTTCACCATTTGTTAGAGATTAGCCCTTTCACCCCAGGGATTCATTTTTAACCCTTTGTCAAAGATTAGTTAATTGTAGATATGTGGATTGATTTCTGGAATTTCTATCTGTTGCATTTTCTCTGTGTCTATTTTTGTGCCAGTACCAGGCTATTTTGATTGTAACTACCCTGTAGTATGTCTTGAAATCTGGTATGGTAATGCCTCCGGCTTTATTTTTATTGTGTAAGATTTCTCTAGGTATTTGAGATCTCTTGTGTTTCCATATAAATTTTAGCGCCATTTTTTTCTAGATCTGAGAAGAATGTTGTTGGTACTTTGATTGGGATCGCATTGAATCTGTAAATTGCTTTTGGTAGTATAGACTTTTTGATGTTAATTCTTCCAATCCATGAATATGATAGATTTTTCCATTTTTTGTGTTTTCTTCTATTTCTTTCTTTAATATTTTGTAATTTTCATCGTGGAGGTCTTTGACTTCCTTGGCTATATTTATTCCAAGTTATTTAATTTTTTCTGTAGCTATTGTGAATGGAATTGATCTTAGAAGTTCTTTCTCAACCATGGCATTATTTATGTAGAAAGGCTATTGAATTTTTTGTGCTAATCTTATATCCTGCCACTTTACCAAACTCTTGTATGAGTTCCAATAGTCTTTCTGTCTCTCTTTAAAGATTTATTTATTTATTTGAACTGCAGAGTTACGGAGAGGCAGGGAAAGAGAGAGAGAGTGAGCAAGCGAGGGAGGGAGGGAGGGAGGGTGGAGAGGAGGGAGGAAGGGAAAGAGAGGGAGAAATTCCTCCATCCACTGGTTCACTCTGCAAATAGCCACCATGGCCAGAGCCGGGGCAATCTGAAGCCAGGAGCCTGGAGCTTCGTCCAGGTCTTCTACACAGGTGTAGGGGCCCAAGGACTTGGACCATCATCTACTGCTTTCTCAGACCATAGCAGAGAGCTCAATCGGAAGTGGAGCAGCCGAGACTTAAATCAGCACCCATGTGGATTGCTGGCACTGCAGGCAGCAGCTTTACCTGCTACGTTACAGTGCCAGCTCTTCGAATAGTCTCTCAGTGGAGCTTTTTGGTTCCCCTATATATAGAATCATGTCATCTGCAAATCAGGATAATTTGACTTTTTCCTTTTTGTATCTCTTTGTTTTTTTTTAATTGCCTAATGGCTCTGGCTGAAACTTCCAGGACTATATTGACCAGCCGTGGTAAAAGTGGCTATCCTTGTCTGATTCTGGATCTTTGTGGAAATGCTTCCAACTTTTCCCCATTCAGTAAGATGATAGCTGTGGTTTGTCATAAATTGCCTTGATTGTGTTGAAGAATGTTTCTTCTGTACCCAATTTGCTTAAGCTTTTCATCATGAAATGATCAAATGCTTTCTCTGCATCTATTAAGATAATCATGTTTTTTATTCCTCAGTTTGTTAATGTGATGTAACATATTTATTGATTTATGAATGTTGAACCATCCCTGTATACCAGGGATAAGTTTCACTTAGTCTGGGTGAAATATCTTCCTGACATATTGTTGAATTTGATTAGCTAGTATTTTATTGAGGGTTTTTGTATCTTTGTTCATCAGAGATATTGGTCTATAGTTCTCTTTCTGTGTTGTATCTTTTTCTGGTTTAGGAATTAAGGGGATGCTTGGAAGGAGTTTGGGAGGATTCCCTCCTTTTCATTTGTTCTTGAGTAGCTTAAGAAGAATTGAAATTAGTTCTTTTTAAAAAATTTGGTAGAATTCACTAGTGAAGCCATCCATTCCTGGGCTTTTCTTTGTTGGGAGGGTCTTTATTACTGATTCAGTTTCCATCTTGGTTTTTGGTCTGTTTACATTTTCCATGTCTTTATGCCTCATTTCTGGTAGATTGTATGTGTCCAGGAATCTGTACATTTCTTCTCAGTTTCCTGATTTGTTGGCATTCAGCTCTTTGTGGTAATTCCTGATGATTTTTTTTATTTTTATGGTATCTATTGTTACATTTCCTTTTTAATCTCTTATTTTATTGATTTGGGTCATCTCCCTCTTTTTTTTTTTTTATTTGTTTGTTTGTTTGTTGGGCCAATGATAATATCAACTTTGTTTATTTTTTCAAAACACCGGTTCTTCATTTCACTGATCTTTTGTATTGTTTTATTGGTTTCAATTTAGTTTATTTCTTTTCTAATTTTAATTGTTTCTTTCCAGAAATTTTTTGATATCCTTTTTTATTTCTTCTATGACCCACTATTCATTCAGGAGCATGTTGCTTACTCTCCTTGTGTAGATTCTTGAGTTGTTAATTTCCAGCTTCATCCCATTGTGGTCAGAAAAGATGCATGGTATGATTTCAGTTTTTTTGAATTTGCCGAGACTTCTTTTATGGCCTAGCATATGGTCTATCCTATAGAAAGTTCAATGCAGTGATGAAAAGAATGTATATTGTGCAACTGTGGGATGAAAGGTTCTGTAGATATCAGTTCCATTTAGTCCATAGTGTCAATGAACTCTGTTTCTTTGTTGATTTTCTTTCTAGTTGATCTCTCCATTGATGAAACTGGAGTGTTAGAAGTCCCCTGTTACTATTGTATTGGAGACTATGTCTGACATTAGCATAGCTGTACCTGCTGTCCTTTAGTGTGGAATATCATTTTCCATCCTTTCACTTTCATTCTGCATGTGTATTTGTTGGTGAGGTGTTTCCTGTAGACAGCAGATAGATGGCTTTCATTTTTAAATCCATTCAGTCAGACTGTATCTTTTAATTGGAGAATTTAGACCATTTACATTCAAGGTTGGTATTGATAAGTAACAACTTGGCCCTGCCATTTTTCTGTAGATGTTCTTATTGTTTGCTATGGATTTCCTTTGTACTTTTACTGGGAGATTCTTCACAAATTTTCAAAATGATGACTATCTTTCTATGTTTTTGTGTGTAGCACATCCTTAAGCATCATTTGTAAGGCTGGACAAGGGATGACAAATTCTCTGATCAGTGCTCCAGGGTTAGGCGAGTATTCAGGGTGACATCCAAGTTGGTTGTGCTAGATCTCCTCTATTGTCAGCAGGGGAGAGCGTATGATCACCTCTGTTGGCATAATCACACCTCCACCTCTTCTCTCCAAGATGATCAGTGCCCTGAGTTAGCCTACAGTGGTTACCATACTGACCGGCACTGCCATGTGAACTGCACAAAGGATCTCTACAGTCCTGTGTGAGTACAGATCCTGCTACAGTGACCCACTACAAGCAATTAGGGACCTCAGAGCTTCTGGCGCCACACACAGTGATTGCCCAGAGACCCAGCTACACCCTGCACCCTTTCATGGAGTCACAGAGTTCCCATAGTCTGAGCACATAAGGCTCCCATGGTCACAGGGTGCAGAGGATCCGCTGTGCCTCACTAGCCTGTTCCGTCCACAGAGAGGCAAAGATGTTCCCAGAGCCATCTGTCTGTTGGTGCTCTGCTTTGGCAGTTTGAGCCCTGGAGCCTGTGATGTGTTGATAGGATAGGGACACCTCACAGTCCTATGTGGGTGTCCAACCCCCTATCAATCCTCCCAGCCAGACTCAAAGCCAGTTGGGAATGTGGATTTTTCCTTCTTGTAAAATCCCTGGATCACAGATATGTGCAAGAGCCTCTGCAGCCACTACTGGTGTCAAAATAGCACCCTATCCCAGCTGGTTGTCAAGTGCCATTGTGGGGAGGTGGGGAAAGAGAAACATGCCCCTTTTTGTTTGGTTAGGCAGGTACCCCACTTCCCTTAGGGCTCCAGGCCAGACTGAAAGACAGTGTACTCCACCAGGCTTTCCCTCCAGCAGTTTCACCAGTGGCACAGGTTCCTACAGTCTGCTGTCACCTTATTCTGCAAGGCTGGCATTTCTTCTGGCTCTTGGCTGTGCAGATTGTATGTTGTGTCCACACTTGTTGCTGCTCATCCACATCTTCCATGCTGATCCATGGCATCCCCTCTTCCTTGTATAGAATTTCCACTGCAGATTTCTTGCTAACTCTCCCCTGGAAATGCACTACCTCCGCTTCTTGCTACTATTTTCCTCCAGCCTAAAGCAGTGCATCCTTTCCCTATTCCACCATCTTGGAATCTCAACTGGAAATCTTAACTAGAGCAATTATACAAGAAAAAGAAACAAAAGACATCCAAAATTTTTTTTAAAAAAAGGGAATAAGTAAAGTAATTGCTGTTCAAAGATGATATGATCTTATATGTAGAAAACCCTAAAGATTGTACCAAAAATACCTCTTAAAACTAATAAATTAAATCCATTTAGTAGGATGCAAAGTCAGTACACAAAAATTAGTTGCATTTTTGTACAATAACAGTGAACATTCTGAAGAGGAAATTATGAAAACAATTGCATGTACAGTAGCTTCAAAAAGAATAAAATACTTAATATGTTTAACCAAGGAAGTAAAAGACTTGCACAACAAAAACTATAAAGTGTTACTGAAAGAACTGTGTTCACGGGTTAGAAAACTTAATATTGTTATGATGTCTGTACTACCCAAAGTAATCTACAAATCCATTGCATTGCCTACCACAATACCAATATATGTTTTTGCAAAGTAGAAAAACTCATGCTAAAAATCATATGGAATCTCAACAGACCTTGAATAAACAAAAATAACCTTGATATAAAAGACCAAATCTTGAAGACTCACATTTCCTGGTTTCAAAATCTTCTACAAAGCTAGAGTAAACAAAACAGAAGAGTACTGGCATAAAGACAGAAATATAGACCAGTAGGAGAATCCAGAAATAAACTTTTGAATGTTGGTCAATAGATTTTTTTTATAAGAGTGCTAAGACTATTTAATTGGGAAAGTACAGTTTATTAATACATGGTGTTGGGAAGACTGGATATCCACATGCAAAAGAATGGAGTTCTTAACCTTATGTCATATACAAAAATTAATTCAAAATGGATCAAAGGCCTGACTGTAAGAGCTAAAATTAAATCTCTTAGGAGCAAACATAGAGCCGAATGCTTTGTGACATCAGAATTGATGTGATTTCTTGGTATAGGCAACAAAAGTATAGGAAACAAAAAAAAAAAGCAAATTGGACTTTGTGAAAAATTTTTAATTTTGTGCAGTAAAAAACATTGTCAAAAGAGTGAAAAAGCAGCCTACAGGATAGGAAAAAGTATTTTCAAATCATGTACCTGATATGAAATTAATATCTGGAATATATGAAGAACTCCTAAAGCTCATCAATGAAGTAATTGTGAAGAAATTTTAATATAAGGAAAAAACTTCAAAAGACAGTTCTCTAAAGAATATATACAGGTGTCCAATAAGCACCCAAAAAGAGGCTGAACATCACTAATTAGGAAAATGCAAATCTAAAGTACAATGAGATACCACATCATATCTGTTAGGATGGCAACTATCAAAAAAAAAAAAAAACCAGAAAATAACAAATTTGGCAAGAGAATATGGAGAAATTTTTAAACCTTGTGCACTGTTAGAATAAAGATAAAATGGTATAGCTACTGTGGAAAATAGTAATGACAGTACCACAAAAAAATTAAAAATAGAATTGCCATATGATCTAGCAGTTCCATTTCTGGGTATGGGGTCTATATAAAAAAAAAGGCAGAAGAAAGAAAGAACTCAAAGAAATATTTTTACAACCACATTTATAGTGATATTATTCACTCTAGCTAAAACATGAAAGTCAATCCAAGTATCCAACAACAGATGAATGGGTGAACCAGTGTGGTATATACAAACAATGGAATATTAGCCTAAAAATGAAGGCAGTGCTGACCTCTACTACAATCTGGATTAAAAGTGAGGGCATTATGCTAAGTGAAGTAAGTTAGTCACAAAAAAAGACAAATGGTGTATGAATCCACTTATCTGATGTACTGGAGAGTAGCCAGAGTCATGGAGATAAAAATTAAAATGGTGCATGAAACTGAGAGGAGAGGGAGATTTGGAGTTTTTTTGTTTTGTTTTGTTTTGTTTTTCAATTTATTTTTTGACAGGCAGAGTTAGACAGTGAGAGAGAGAGAGAGAGACAGAGAGAAAGGTCTTCCTTCCGTTGGTTCACTCCCCTAATGGCCGCCATGGCTGGTGCTGTGCCAATCCAAAGCCAGGAGCCGGGTCCTTCCTCCCTGTCTTAGGGAGTTTTTTTTTTTAGTGGGATAGGAATTCTGTTTTACAAGATGAGATGTTATAGAGATAAATGGTAGAGACAGTTACCCAACATTATGAATGTATTTAATACCCCTGAACTGTACACTTAAAAATAATTAGGATGGTAAATTATTTGTATTTTACAACAGAGAAAACAATTGGAGGAAATAAAAGAAATCCCACTAAGCTTCTAGGCATATCTATGTGGGTGTATAGTTGTGTATAATTTTATGATCCATCAAATGAATTCCAAATTGACCAAATACATGCTAAACATGATTTTATCTCAGAGAAAAATTAGTAAAATTAGTGGAAATTTACCAAATTTCTAGAACTTTGACATAGTAAAAGAAAACTCAAAGGAATTTTTATGACTTCATTAAAGAAATATGTGACAAAATATTTGCAGCAAATAGGAAACATAAAAAGCTAATAATATCCTTATTATATAAAGAGTTAACATCTGCTGTAGGAATGAAATGGAACAGAATAGAGAATTCAGAAACAGATTCTAGTTGGTGTGAGAATTTAGTACATGATAACAATAGCATTTTAAATCTATGGTGGTAAAAATAGGTTATTCAATATATGTTGGAATAGTTGGCTAAGCCTTAAACCAAAATAAATTCAGATGAACACAATGTTTAAATTGAAGTTCCTTAAGAAGCAGGATTATGTTGTATGTAAGAGAGTAGACTCTGGAGTTAGGTTGGGTTTGCATTCCACTTCTCTAAGTCACTACCTGTATGACCTTGAGCAAATTATTTAACACTTTGTGTCTCAGTTTCATACAATGGGGATGATGGTAGTACTTGCCTCACAGGATTGTTGCGAAAATTAAATGAACAGAATATTAGGAAGATTAGGTGAGTTGGAACAGTACCTGCACACATGAGTGCTGTTTAAGTGTAGCTGCTATCCTGATAATGATCAGCTCATAACTGAAACTGTTCATAAAAGTACTAAAAGAATGTTTTTATAAGCTTAGGGATAGAGGAAATACTTTATTACGATACAAAGCCATGTCTCATTAAGGAAAAGATCAAGAAATGTGATATTAAAACTTGTGCACATGGAGGAAGGATGACTTCTGACCCATGAAGTGAGGTGCTGGAGGGCATCATCCACAGCAGAGACTGGCTGTGACAGTGACATGCAGTTATTTCTTACCTACTGAACTTGAAGGAGAAAGTAATTACTAGAAGCTAAATAAGTGCCCTGGGAAATTGGTTTTAGTGTTTGGAATGTCAACCTGGTATTTGCACTTCAGACTGCTCTATTAGTTTCCTAGAGTGGCCGTAACAAATTACCACAAACTTGACTTCCAATAAAACCAGTTCATTGTCTATGTAGTTCTAGAAGCCAGAAGAACAGAATCAAGGAGTTGACACTGTTCCTCGGATGACTCTAGGGAAGATTCCTTCCTTTCACCTTATAGTGGCTCCTGGTGTTCCCTGCCTTGTGGTAATCTAACTTCATTCTCCGCCTCCGTATTCACCTCCTTTGTGTGTCTGTGCAGCCCATCCTGTTTTAATAAGGATACTTGCAGGTCATTGGATGTAGATCCCACCTTGGTACAGTATGAACTCAACTAATAACATCTGCAAAGAACCTATTTCCAAATAAGGTCATTCTGAGATTCTATGGGGACATGAATTTTGGGGGAACAATATTCAGCCCTCCAGAACTTCTAGTTCCAGGGAGAAAATAGCTATAGCAGTGGCTTTGAGAATAGTGGTGTTGATCAAGGTAAGAAAGTGCATCCAACAGGCGCCTCACGGGGAGCTGAGGTAGGAGGTGACATGCAAGGGAGGGCGAGCAAGATCTCAGCTAATCACATTGAAGTCTTCCATTACCAAATAACATCTGTTAGTGAAAGAGGAGATGCTAAGAATTGGAAGGAGGGGGCTGGTTTGGTGGCATAGCAGGTAAAGCCACCACCTGTGACATCAGCACCCCATGTGGGTGCCGGTTCGATTCCCAGCTGCTCCACTTCTAATCTAGCTACTTGATGCTAATGGCCTGGGAGAGCAGTGGAGGATGACCCAAGTGCTTGGCCCCTGCACCCACGTGGGAGTTCTGGAAGAAACTCCTGGCTCCTGGCTTCCGCTTGACCAAGCCCTGACTGTTGTGGCCATTTGGGGAATGAACCAGCAGATGGAAGACCTCTCTCTCTCTCTCCTACTTTCAAATAAATAAATAAATCTTTAAAAATCCATATAAATAAAAAAGAATTGGAAGGAGTTTGATAGAAAACTAATAAAGCTTTCAGAAAGACTGATATTTAGTCAAAGACAATATTGATAGAAAAGACTGGAGTCCTGGACTATGATGGACAAATTAGCCTTTCTCAGAAGAGATAGTTCTATTACTGGGCTTCAGAACAGTGTGATATTACCTGACATACATGAAAAAATAGTAAGCCATGTATGTAGCTATGTATATATTATGTGGATAAGGTTCAAGATTCTCATTAGATTTACAAGGTTACCTCTAATATACGCAAAGTTGGGTAGGGGTGGGGAGCAGACTAAAGAATCATCTTTAGAATGGATTCTAAGGACTAATTTTTAGATAAATATGCAAGTGAATCTTAAATTGTAATCACAATGGATTACATTTACCTTAATAACTTGTATTATGTTACAAATGGGAAGATATTACTGAATGCATGTATCTGTTGTCCTAATTTTTCAAAGTTATCGATGTTTTCAAGCTATACATAAATAGTTTAACTGCACACACAAAACTCAACCCCTGCCCCAGTTACCACCCCATTGTTCTGCTGCATTTTGTAGCCGACTCCTCAAGAGAGGCATCTTTCCATATTTTCTCTCCTTCCTCTTCTCTCATTCTCTTCGAAACTCATGCCATGCAGGCTCTGTCTTCTGTGTCCTGCAAGTGCTGGTTTCAAGGCCTGTGTTGCCACATCCTGTAGACAGTGGTCACTCCTCAGCCTTGAAGCATTTTCTTCACTTGGCTTCCACAATTCTACACTTACTTCACCAGCTGCTGCTTCACACTCTGCCTTGCAGACTCATCTTGTCTTTCTCTGGCAGAGCACTCCAGCTGTTTTTCTTCCTCATATCCTAGTGTACTGCACCCAAGGGATTTTATCATTCCCTTGGTCTTCTCTCTTATCTTCCTGAGGATAAATATTATGAAAACAATTAAAAATTTTCCCATGCATGACTCTTTAATTCTTTTACACATATACTGTTTGATGGGCTTATTTTATTATGGTTGCCCTTTCAGATGTTGTACTTTTTCCCTGTTGACTCATACTTCCCTGGGGAAGTTTGCCATTCAACTGATAGTGTGTACTTGGTGGCAGAGGCTAAAGCCCAGAATCTAACTTGTGCTATAGAGAAACTCACCCTTCGATGGGCTTTGCCGTGGCTGCCTCCCACTACCACCAAGTAGCTGGTTCTTCAAGAAAGCTCCCTTCCCTGAGCTAGGAACTGCTGTTTTCCCAGGCCATTTCCCTGGGAGTCAGCTAACCTCTGCATGTGGAGGGCAGAGCAGTAAGGAACCCTCAGGGCCAGCCAGCCTACACGTCTAACTGCAGGGGAACTGCTAAATAGACTATGGCCTATCAACCCAATAAGATACCTTGAATATATTAAAATGATATATTAAAAGTAATATGAAATGAATTCTGTAGCATAACATTAAGTGAAAAAGGTAAGATAAAACAGTTTACATTGTATTGTATTGTAAAACAACATGTAGTAAAGTGACTAGAAATTCACTCTAATGTTAGTGGTGCTTGTGTATGGCTAATAGATCAATTGGGTTTTATTTCCATCTATTTTGTATTAGTTAAAAGCCTTGGTGAAAATTTGTAATAAAATAGTGAACTATAAAAGAAAAGATCTTTCTGGTTTTGGTTGATTATTTAGCAAAGAAAAAATGAATGCTAAATGGTGCTAACAGACATATTTCACAAAAGAGAAATCATTCTAATGTAAAAGAACTTGTTAGGAAGAAAGAAATAACAGAGGAGTAGGGAGCTGTACTTTGTAAACTAATACAGCAAATGTTTGAGAGTAGGATTCAGAACTCAAGCTGAGATTTCAAATCCAAGTCCACCTTTCCTAGGCTGTGACCTTGGAGGAGTTAATGTCTCGATGCTCTAATTGCTTCTTCTGTAGGATATATATAACAATAGCACTTTCCTTATAGGATTGCTGGGTGGCTAAGTGTGCCCGTAGAGCACCTGAAACATGGGAAGGGCCATGTGGAGGTGTCAGCCTCCATCATGATTGCTACTCACCATCCTCATAAAGGCTCAGGAGACAAATATCACTGGTGTTCAAAACCCAGCCACACAACTCACTTTTGAGTGACCTTAAGAAAATTGATTTTATGTGTCCATGCCTCAGGTTTTTCATTTGTATAGTGGGGGTAATTAAGTGCCTGCTTCCGGGGATTATTGTGAGAACTTAATGAAATTAGGCAAATCACGCTGAGCACACAGGGCTTGGCCCGCAGTGATAGCTCACAGTGTGAATTAGTGGGGAAGTATCAGGGCTGGCACTGTAGTGGTGGCTTCTGGTGTTCTGTAGGCCTGTTTTGAATTGTCAGGAAAAGACTGTAAGGGAGCCAGTGATGAGGGCTTTATTGCTTACTTTTGACAGAGTCAAGTAGTTGAGAATCAGTGAAAATCATCCTAGTTTATAGGTTATTTTGCTTTTCAGTTTTCAAAGCCCATACATGTGTGTATACTGACTCCTTTAATACAACAGTCCTGTGTGTAGTGAACAGAAAACCTGTTCTCTTTACTGTTCCTTACCAGTTTCCCTGTAAGTGCCCATATTGTGGCATCGCTCATACTTCCACAGCTGCCCATGTGGATCTTCTTCCCCACTATAGTCTGGCTGCTCCTAAACACTTGATGTGTAGTTAGGTGGCAGAGCCAGTACTTTGGACTTAAAGTTCTTTGTCTTTGTCTTTATTTCAGATGAGCAACACAGCCCCTGTGGTTTTATCTTTGAGTTCTGTTTTCCCAAGAAAGAGTTGTTTTACTTCTAAAACTTTAACCTTCAGTATTTTACTCTGCAGCTACTTACATGTATATAATAATTTATAGTTTTGACTAGTTACTAATGGCTTAAATAAAAACAGCTTACCCACAACAATGGATAAAAGTTTGTATCTTTTTTTTTCTACCTTTGATAAGGCAAGGGATAAACTTGTCTGATAAACTTGTAGACTGCCCAAGAAGGGAATGTATTTGTTGGTGATTCATTTAATCAAGGAAATACTACTGTAACACTCTTTGCTCCTTTAAACTATGACTATCTACCCTAAAGAAAAGTTGAATGTATGCTAAAAGTTACTGCTTTTATAATCTTTGTGACTAACTAGAATGTGATATTTCCAATTTGCTACTTAGAACAATGAAAAGACTATTGTTAGCCAATAAGCTGTAAAATTATTCAAGTAGTTTTTAAAAATACAATTCTGTTCTGACTCTGAAACCCCTTTAAAATTTATATACGTATGTATGTATGTATGTATGTACATATGTACATGCTTTATTTGGAGGCAGAGAAAATGAGAACTCCCATTTGCCAGTTGACTCCACAAATAGCCACAACAGCTGGGACTGGGCCAGACAGAAACCTGGAACCAGGAACCCAATCCGGGTCTCCTGCTGTAGCCACCATCTTCTGCCTCCCAGGGTGCACTATTAGCAGGAAGTTGGAATTGGTAGTGATGCCAGGACTTGAACCCCGGTACTTCAATGTGGGATGCAGGCTCCCAAGCAGCCCCTTAACTGCTGTGTCAAACGCTTGCCCCTAAAGCCACATTTTAAGACTTGATGTTAGCTCCATTTGTTAGTGTTTTAAATAAAGCAATATATATTTCTCCTTCAGTTCATGGGTTTTTCTTAGTTGGAGGGAATAATTTTTTATTAACTATTGAAATGTAATATACATATGGAAAAGTATACAGTATACATGAATTTTCATGAGAGCACACTGTGTCAGCAACTCTAGAGCATGAGCCAGAACCATCCCAGCACTCCCGCCTCCCCAGCTTTCAGTCACCTGGATACATACTTAAAGGCTACCTCCCATTACAGGACAGATTTTAAAGTTTAGTTAGTGAATATTCACATATGCCGACTTTTTTTTTTTCACCTTTGCAAATATTTGACTACATTTATTTTTGCCTTGTCTCTGTTTTTAAACTAAAATTTTATTTTATTAAAATAGCACAAGTATGTAGGTTTTTAAGTTTAGAAACAATAAAAGGCTTATTCCAAAATATAGTAATTTCCTGCTCTACCCCTGCCTACTCCTTAAGATCCTTCTGTCCAAAGGGGAGAAATTCTTTAGTACATCTTTTGCTATTTGCAGATTTCTATAGTTCATATTAATAGTTATATACTGCTTATTTTTCATTAAAAATAAGGCATTACCTCATACTTTCTATTACATTAAATAGGAACTTAACTGTATTAATACCAGCCCTTCTACTACTTCCCTTCCTTATCTCCCAAATATATTTATATTAAAATTTTCTGGTGTGGGGCTGGTGCTGTGGTGTAGTGGGTAAAGCTGCTGCCTGTGGCACCAGTATCCTATATAGGCACTGGTTTGAGTCCTGGCTGCTCCACTTCTGATCCAGCTTCCTGCTGTTGTGTCTGGGAAAGCAGCAGAAGGTGGCCTAAGTGCTTGGATCCCTGCACCCATAGAGGAGACCTGGAAGAAGCTCCTGTCTCCTGACTCTAGATCAACCCAGCTCTGGTCATGACAGCCATTTGGAGATTAAACCAGTGGATGGAAGATCTCACTCTTGTCTCTGTGTCCTTCCCCCCCACCCCCCGTAACTTGGCCTTTCAAATAAATAAATCTTAAAAAAAAATTTTGGGTCAATGACCACTCTCTGTTAACATCATATGACGATAGAAATGATATTCAGAATGGGTTTTGGAGATACTATGATTATAGTAAGTTTTTTTCTCTTCATTTTTCTTGATAATTGCCTTAGTTGTCATGTTTTTCATTTTAACTTCTTTTCTAAAATTATCTTCTGTTCTGGCTTTCATTGTGGAATAGTCACTAACCCTTAGGCTTGCCAAATCCAGTGGAATATTCCAGTCCTGATCTTTTATAGATGTACATCCTTTTACTTTGTTTCCTTTTTTAAAAAGATTTATTTATTTATTTGAAAGTCAGAATTACACACACACACACACAGAGAGGAGAGACAGAGAGAGAGGTCTTCCATTCCTTGGCTCACTCCCCAGTTGGCTGCAGTGGCCGGAGCTATGCCAATCCGAAGCCTCCTCCTGGTCTCCTATGCAGGTGCAGGGGCCCAAGGACCTGGGCCATCCTCCACTGCTTTCCCAGGCCACAGCAGAGAGCTGGATTGGAAATGAAGTAACCAGGTCTTCAACCGGTGCCCATATGGGATGCTAGCACTGCAGGCGGTAGCCCTACCTGTTATGCCACAGCACTGGCCCCCTGTTGTAAAGATTTATTTCATTTATTTGAAAGGTAGAATTACAGAGAGAGATAAAAGAGAGATCTTTTATCCACTAGTTCGTACCCTGAAATGGTTGCAATGGCTAGGGCTGGACCAGGGGGAAACTAAGAGCCAGAAGCTTCTTCAGGATCTTCTACATGGGTGCAGGGGCCCAAGGACTTGGGCCGTTCTCTGCTGCTTTCCCAGGTACGTTAGTAGGGATCTGGATCAGAAGTAGAGCAGCCAGAACTTGAACCAGCACCCAGGCAGTGTCTTTACCTGCAGTGCTACAATGCTGACCTCTTCTTTGGTTCCTCCAAAGTAGGGCCTTTTCTGGCTGTTATTTTTAAGTCTCATTGGTGGGTGCTGTTTATCTGCCTCTTCTTAAACATGATCCCTAAGATTCTTTCCTCAGCTTTATTGTTACCCAACAGTAGTCTGTTTAGGCCATATCTACTCTAGCTGTGAAAGACAGTTGTTGCCCATTCTTCTGATATGGACCTCTTCTAAATTCCAGATCCTGTCATTTACTGGTCATTGAACATAAAAACTGAGAGTGTGAAAACAAATTGGTTGTTGCTCCTTTCCCCTTGCAGTATCTGTGTATCAACCGAATAGAAGCCTTCAGTGTTTGCCCTCCCAACAGTTCCCTTCCTTCCCTACCTCTCTCAGTTCACATACTTTACTGCTTCCTTACTCATTTACGTTTGTGCACACACACACACACACACACTTCACTCTTTCCCTGTCATATAGCGTTGAAGCTCTCCATGTTTCATTGGCAAGAAGACTGAAAGCTTACTCTTCCCCAGTAGCTCATCAAGTAGGCTGTTGTGAGGGAATGGAGCGTTGGGCCAACTGTGAGATTCCAGGAGAAGCAAAGTATTTTACTCAGTTGGTATATTTTGTTTGTACGCGTTAGTAACTATTTTAATAAACCATCCCTTTTAAAACATCTTAGTCCTTGGGGCCGGCACTGTGGTATAATGGGTAAAGCCACCATCTGCGTTGCTGTCATCCCATATGGGCACCAGTTCTAGTCCTGGCTGCTCCTCTTCCGATCCAGCTCTCTGCTGTGGCCTGGGAAAGCAGTAGAGGATTGCCCCAGTCCTTAGGCCCTTATACCCATCTAGCTTCGGCCATTGTAGCTGTTTGGGGAGTGAACCAAAATGGAAGATATCTCTCTCTGCTTCTGCCTCTGCCTCTCTGTAACTCTGCCTTTCAAAGAAATAAAATAAATCTTAAAAAAAAAAAAAAAGAAAAAGTTAGTCCTTGAAATGCTTGTAGAACAATCACTTGAAGCAAGCAGTGCACTTCACAGTGTTTCTCCTGCGCCAGGACTGGGATTATAATGTGAATTTTGTGACTTTCAGATTTTAAAATACACACTTGGGGTTGTAATGTAAATTTATAGACAGAGATAATATACTTTGTCCAAGCAAGAAAGAAAAAGCACAAATGTTCTCCTACCTAGTTGTATCACTGTATGTAATCAGGAGCTCTTGTCTGAGTTCACGTTAAAGTGTTGATGTTCTAGAGGAGCCTCAATTCCTCTGCAGTGTCTCATGCCTGAGTCAGAAAGTTCTGTGAGGACGCAGCAATGTGTCACACTGGTCCCATATCTCTTATCAATACTTTCTGAAAGAGGTTTATTCATTCGGTCTTCTTTCCAGTCAGGCATGAGTATTTATTGAGTTGGTGCTAAATACCAGGTTTATGTGATAAGCCTTAGACCCTGGTGATATAAGATGAAGATATAATGGCCAGGTCCCTGTTCAGGGTAGGAATAAATATGTGTGCTCTTGTCTCATGGGACCTTATTCCTCAGAGTGTGGTCTGTGGGTTATGAACATCAGCGCTGCCTGGGAGTTTGTTAGAAATGCAGAATCTTGATCCAAGATGGATCAGCATCTCTACCCAGGATTCTGCAATCCCAACTAACTCCCAGGTGATTTAATGCTAGTGGTCCATGGACCTCACATCAAGGTCTTAGGAGTTCTTTCCTCAGCTGGCCCTTTAGATGGATCTGGGTGTCTTAGCTATCCCTCCATCAAGGGAGTGGAAGATTCAGGGTGCACCTTCTGTGCTCTCAGGGCGCTGACTTTGAGACACAGCCTAATGTAAAATGACAAATATGCCTTCTCAAAATGATGTATCCTCTGATGGGGCTCAATTGAATTTGTCTATCAGCATTGAAAGCATTTGGGATAGAATGTGGATTGAGCACCCTCTAGTAAGAGAACCAAGAATTTGCTAAATGACAAGTTGACCTTGGGTAGTTGGAAGAAGAGATATTCTTTAAGTACTTCACATGCTTAACTAATTATAATTCAGTAATTAGCAGGGTCAAGACCTCTTCAAGCAGTGTTAGAATGTTATCATAGCGGCCGGTGCCGCGGCTCACTAGGCTAATCCTCTGCCTGCGGCGCCAGCACACCGGGTTCTAGTCCCGGTCAGGGCACCGATCCTGTCCCGGTTGCCCCTCTTCCAGGCCAGCTCTCTGCTGTGGCCAGGGAGTGCAGTGGAGGATGGCCCAAGTCCTTGGGCCCTGCACCCGCATGGGAGACCAGGAGAAGCACCTGGCTCCTGGCTTCGGATCAGCGCGATGTGCTGGCCGATCAGCGCGATGTGCTGGCCGCAGCGACCATTGGAGGGTGAACCAACGGCAAAAAGGAAGACCTTTCTCTCTCTCTCTCTCTCTCACTGTCCACTCTGCCTGTCAAAAAAAAAAAAAAAAAAAAGAATGTTATCATAGCAATCCAGATGGAAGCTAAGGAGGCCTAAAATTAGGAAAGAGAGGCTAGATTTAGGACTCATTGGGGATGTTGAATCAAATCAGAGATGGCAGAAATAGGAGAGAAGAGACGGTAGGTTGATGCTCAGGTTATTAATTCTAGGAGCTATGTGGATAGGTTTACCTAGAGATTAGGGGAGAGAAAGAGACTTGAGATCTGTGTTTCATTCTTGGGAAGATACAGGGTGAGGTGTTCATGGAACCTGCCTGGTGGATCTGGGGGTGCATGGTCTTGGAGCTCCAGAGAAGAGTCTGGCTGGAGGTGCACAGATGCTGCCAGAGGAGACTTGGTCCCATGTTTGAAGTGCAGGTGTGGATCAGATCATTCAGAGTGTTCCAAGTGAAAAGAGAGGAGTGCCAAGCATGGGACCCATGACAGATGAGATCTCCAAGGAGCCTGAGGAGAAACATCCCGAGAGGTGGTCAGCCTGAGGTGCAGGCCGACTGGAGTTTTCTTTTTAGAAACTGTTAATGGTGATATGCTGACAGTTTCATAGGGTTCGTTATTGTTGATGACAGTTATGGTAGCTGTGTTTTTGTTATTGTTTAGTGGTTTCTAGCTTCCCATTTTTTACTGTGTATTTTTCAAGGTCCTTAAAATTCTGGTCAAGGCAGTGATGGATGGAATGGCTGATCGAAGTGGAGATGTTGCAACCAGCCTCAAAGGAAAGCTGCAGGAGTTATTTGGCAGAGTCACTTCGAGAGTGACAAATGATGGAGAAATCTGGAGGCTGTATGCCCAAGTGTATGGAAATGGGCAGAGTGAAAAGCCTGATGAGAATGAAAAGGTAAGTCCTGCTTGTACACTCCAGGGCCCTTGCATTTGAGCACATGTTTAGCAGATCTGTGTTTCTGATGGGTGGAGGAAGAGTTTAATACCCTGAAACATAAAATTAATATGCTCAATTTCAGTTCTGATTCAGCCTTTATTTATTTTTTTTAAACTTTTATTTAATGAATATAAATTTCCAAAGTACAGATTATGGGTTACAATGGCTTCCCCCCTCCCATAACTTCCCTCCCGCCCGCAACCCTCCCCTTTCCCGCTCCCTTTCCCCTTCCATTCATGTAAAGATTCATTTTCAATTCTCTTTGTATACAGAAGATCAGTTTAGTATATATTAGGTAAAGATTTCAACATTTTGCCCATATAGCAACATAAATTGAAAAAACTACCATTGGATTACTAATTATAGCATTAAATAGCAATGTACAGCACATTAAAGACAGAGAACCTACATAATTTTTTTTCAAATTAATTAATTTTCTATGCCATTTCCATTTTAACACCAGGTTGTTTTTTTTTTTTTTTCATTTCCAATTCTCTTTATATACAGAAGATCACTTCAATATATAATTAGTAAAGACCTCATCAGTTTGTGCCCACACAGAAATGCAAAGTATAAAAATACTGTTTCAGTACTAGTTATAGCATCACTTCGCTTTAGACGACACATTAGGGACAGATCCCACATGGGGTGTAAGTACACAGTGACTCCTGTTGCTGATTTAACAATTTGACACTCCTGTTCATGGCGTCAGTAATCTCCCTAGGCTCTAGTCATGAGTTGCCAGGGCTATGGAAGCCTTTAGAGTTCGCTGACTTTGATCTTATTCTGATAGGGTCATAGTCAAAGTGGAAGTTCTCTCCTCCCTTCAGAGAAAGGTACCTCCTTCTTTGATGGCCCCGTTCTTTCCACTGGGATCTCACTCACAGAGATCATTCATTTAGGTCTTTTTTTTTTTTTTTTTCCATGATATCTTGGCTTTCCATACCTGCTATACTCTCATGGGCTCTTCCGCCAGATCCGAATGCCTTGAGGGCTGATTCTGAGGCCAGAGTGTTGTTTAGGACATCTGCCATTCTATGAGTCTGCTGTGTGTCCCACTTCCCATGTTGGATCTTTCTCTCCCTTTTTGATTCTATCAGTTAGTATTAGCAGATACTTATCTTGTTTGTGTGATCTCTTTGACTCTTAGACCTATCAGAGCTATCAATTGTGAGCTGAAATTGATCACTTGGACTAGTGCGATGGCATTGGTACATGCCATCTTGATGGGATTGTGTTGGAATCCCCTGGCACATTTCTAACTCCACCATTTGCGGCCAGTCCGATTGAGCATGTTCCAAATTGTTCATCTCCTCCCTCTCTTTTTCCACTCTTAGATTTAACAGGGATCACTTTTCAGTTAAAATTTAAACACCTAAGAATAATTGTGTGTTAATTACTGAGTTCAACCAATAGTACTAGAACAACAACAACAACAACAAATACTAAAAAGGATAAAGTATTACATTGTACATCTAAAGTCAGGACAGGAGCTGATCAGTTCATTGTTGCTTATAGTGTCCATTTCACTTAACAGGTTTCCCCTTTGGCGCTCAGTTGTCACCGATCAGGGAAAACAAATGATATTTTTCTCTTTGGGACTGGCTTAATTCACTCAGCATGATGTTTTCCAGATTGCTCCATCTTGTTGCAAATGACTGGGTTTCGTTGTTTCTTACTGCTGTATAGTATTCTATGGAGTACATGTCCCATAATTTCTTTATCCAGTCTACTGTTGATGGGCATTTGGGTTGGTTCCAGGTCTTAGCTATTGTGAATTGAGCTGCAATAAACATTAATGTGCAGATGGCTTTTTTATTTGCCAAATTAATTTCCTTTGGGTAAATTCCAAGGAGTGGGATGGCTGGGTTGTATGGTAGGGTTATGTTCAGGTTTCTGAGGAATCTCCAGACAGACTTCCATAGTGGCTTAACCAGTTTGCATTCCCACCAACAGTGGGTTAGTGTCCCTTTTTCCCCACATCCTCTCCAGCATCTGTTGTTGGTAGATTTCTGAATGTGAGCCATTCTCACCGGGGTGAGATGGAACCTCATTGTGGTTTTGATTTGCATTTCTCTGATTGCTAGTGATCTTGAACATTTTTTCATGTGTCTGTTGGCCATTTGGATTTCCTCTTTCGAAAAATGTCTATTGAGGTCCTTGGCCCATCTCTTAAGTGGGTTGTTTGTTTTGTTGTTGTGGATTTTCTTAATTTCTTTGTAGATTCTGGTTATCAATCCTTTATCTGTAGTATAGTTTGCGAATATTTTTTCCCATTCTGTTGGTTGCCTCTTCGCTTTCCTGACTGTTTCTTTTGAAGTACAGAAACTTCTCAATTTGATACAATCCCAAATGTTAATTTTGGTTTTGACTGCCTGTGCTGTTGGAGTATTTTCCAGGAAGTCTTTGCCTGTGCCTATATCTTGCAGGATTTCTCCAATGCTCTCTAATAATTTGATGGTTTCGGGTTGTAGATTTAAGTCTTTAATCCATGTTGAGTGAATTTTTGTGTAAGGTGATAGGTATGGGTCTTGCTTCAAGCTTCTGCACGTGGAAATCCAATTTTCCCAGCACCATTTATTGAATAGACTGTCCTTATTCCAGGGATTAGATTTGGATCTTTGGTCAAATATAAGTTGGCTGTAGATGTTTGGATTGATTTCTGGTGTTTCTATTCTGTTCCATTGGTCTATCCATCTGTTTCTGTACCAGTACCATGCTGTTTTGATAACAACTGCCCTGTAGTATGTCCTGAAATCAGGTATTGTGATGCCTCCGGCTTTGTTTTTGTTGTACAGGATTGCTTTGGCTATTCGAGGTCTTCTGTGTCTCCATATGAATTTCAGCATCATTTTTTCCAGATCTGAGAAGAAGGTCTTCGGAATCTTGATGGGTATTGCATTGAATGTATAAATTGCTTTTGGGAGAATAGACATTTTGATGATATTGATTCTTCCAATCCATGAGCATGGAAGATTTCTCCATTTTTTGGTATCCTCTTCTATTTCTTTCTGTAAGGTTTTGTAGTTTTCATCGTAGAGATCTTTAACATCTTTGGTTAAGTTTATTCCAAGGTATTTGATTGTTTTTGTAGCTATTGTGAATGGGATTGGTCTTAGCAGTTCTTCCTCAGCCGTGGCATTGCCTGTGTATACAAAGGCTGTTGATTTTTGTGCATTGATTTTATATCCTGCTACTTTGCCAAACTCTTCGATGAGTTCCAGCAGTCTTTTAGTAGAGTTCTTTGGGTCCCCTAAATAAAGAATCATATCATCTGCAAAGAGGGATAGTTTGAGTTCGTCCTTCCCGATTTGTATCCCTTTAATTTCTTTTTCTTGCCTAATAGCTCTGGCTTTATTTATTTTTTATATATTTATTTATTATTTTAAAATCAATGTTACAAAGGAATAGGCACTGGCAGAGAGGGAGAGAGAGGAAGTGAGACAGATCTTCCATCTCCTGGTTCACTCCCCAAATGCCTGTAATGGCCAGAGCGCTGAGGCAGGAGCCAGGAGCTTCCTCTATGTCTCCCATAAGGGTACAGGAAACCAAGTACTTGGACTGTCTTCCACTTCGTTCTCAGGTGGATTAACAGGGAGCTGGATTAGAAGTGGAGCAGGCGGGATTCAAACCAGTGCCCGTATGGGATGCCAGCCCTGCAGGTGGTGGCTTTACTGGCTATACTACAACACCAGCCCCCTGATTCAGCCTTTAACAGAAGTGCTTTCAATTATGGACAGGTTAAGAGTTATAACACTTGCCTTTTCATTTTTGATAAATTTTCCTTATACAGTTGTTCTATATTTCCTATAAAAGGGTCTTTCTGGCCTGCTACCTCCCTCCAGCAAACAGCTGGCTCTTGTTATTTACCCAACACCCCTTTCTGTGGGCTCATTGCTAAAGACTGTAAGTACAAGGACAGAAAGAGTGTTTAGGTCTGAGCTGACGACTACTAACAGGAAAAAGCAAAAGGAACTAGATGAAAGATTTTGGAGAACTTTCAAAGTCTAAACATGGAGTCCTTTACAAAGGTTGCCCTTCCCTTCTCACAACTGCAGCAGCACACCAGTTACACTCACGTTGTGCTGTTAGTCTGTTATCTTAGAACTCGAATGAGCCCCCACAATTTCCAAGGTTGGGATAATTATTTTGTGTTTCTTTTCAAAACATTCACAACAAATCAAATGTACTCCTTGCGTGGGTTTGGAATTAGCCACAGTACAGCTAATCTGTGGGATTCTTAGCCGTTCTCTCCTCCCTCAGTCCACACAGCTGGCTCCTACCATTGCCTTGTAAGTCAGAAGCACGCATATCACATGCACACATGCACACACTCCTACGTCTGTCTCTCCATTCCTTCTTGAATTATGCGCTCTTGCGTATATCGAATTAAGGGTGCTCTGAATTCTCTGATCTGTGACTTCTCCCTCAAGAATTTGTAGGAGTTTAAAAGAGAGTGCTTTAAAGTTCTGTGAGATCACACACCAACCAGAAATTCCATAGTTTTCACCACCTTCATGCCTTTTTCTCTGAACAGGTCTGCTAAACTGATGGCTACAAATGCTAAGGAAATATGTACACTTCTAATCCTGGCCTCTGTGTGTTCCTGGTTACAGAGACGTGCCTCTATCCAGATACAGCTGTTTGATTTCTTATAATTGCTTATTGCTATGGGGCGTGCATCTGTACCCTTTCTTTGATGAGAATAATAAAGACAGCGCTGTATGTCACAGATGCTATTTTTTTCAAGTTGGAATAAGTTCCATATGACTTCCAGGAAACAGTTTAAAATGTGAATTCTAAATGTTTTTTTTTTTCTCTCTCTCTTCCCTCAGGCCTTCCAATACCTCTTGAAGGCATACAAGTGTGACACACAGTCCAGTTGTTGGGAGAAAGATGTTGCATCATTTAAGGAAGTTGTTCAAAGAGCCTTAGGACTTGCACAAGGTATTTGATGTAACATTTGATATCTGACATACTGTAATTTTTCCTAATAGAAAAGAATATTAGTCAAAAGTAAAGTTCCACTGCAAGTAATTTCAAATTATTTCATCACATTGGAATTATTATATTTAATTCCCCAAACGTTTATAGCCAACTACTATATAATAGGCACGTTGGAGCAGTACAGAGGAACAGGATAGAGGCTTACATACTGTTTGAGTAAGTGACAGAAACGAGAAACTTTTTGAGATATGTGAAATAACTTTACAACTGTGTATAATCTTCACGCAGAGTCTGTGTTGTGCTGATTATGTAGTATTAAGGAAATCTGTTGCCTTTTTTGCAATGGGTTTGCAACCATAAACACAGGTTGCTTGAAAACCAGCACTAAATCAAAGTTAAAATGGGAAAGAAAAAGGTTCCCATCAACTTGTCATCACTGGACACCACCACTGGCCATCCATTCTCCAAATGTGGTGGAATCAACAAAAGAACCATCGAAGAAGTTGAGAAGGAGGCCACTGAGATGGGAAAGGGCTCCTTCAAGTGTGCATGGGCCTTGGATAAACTGAAAACTGAGCATGAGCATGGCATCACTGCTGACATCTCCCTGCGGAAGTGGGAGACAGCAAGAGCTACATGACTGTCTTTGATGCCCCATGCCACAGACACATTATCAAAAACACAAATCAGAGTGCCTGGGTTGGAGTTGCTGCCAAAATTCCAGCTTGTTAATACCCTGGGGGGCAGCGAGTGATGACTCCAGTATTTGAGTCCCTGCTACCTATGTGGAGACCTGGATTGAGTCTCAGGCTCCTGGATTTGGCCTGGCCCAACCCCAGCTGTTGTGGGCATTTGGAGAGTAAACCAATAGATAGAAGATCTCTGTGTCTATTTCTGTCTCTGTGTCTGTCTTTTAATTAAATAAAAAAAAAATTAAGCCATGATTATAGGCACATCCCAGGCTGACTGTGCTGTTGTGATTGTTTCTGCTGATGCTGGAGAATTTGAAACTGTGTTCCAAGAATGGGCAGGCCTATGAGCATGCACTTCTGGCATAAAAAAATGGGGGTATGACCTTATTGTTTGGTGTTAACAAAATAGATTCCACTGAGCCACCCTACAGCCAGAAGAGATACAAGGAAACTGCTAAAGAAGTCAGCTCCTACCTTAAGAAAACTGGCTGCAAACCAAACACAGTATCATTTGTGCCAGTTTTTATTTGCCATGGTGACAGCACACTGGGGTCATGCATAGCATGTCTTGGTTCAAGGAATGGAAAGTCACCTGCCAAGATGGCAATGCCAGTGTAACCACCCTGCTTGAAGCTCTGTATTGCATCCTCCCAAAATTTCATCCAACTAATGAGCCCTTGCACCTGCCCCTCCAGGAAGTTTACAGAATTGGTAGTATCCTCCTTGTAGTCTGTCTGAAGACTGGTTTTCTTAAATCTGGCATGGTAGTCACCTTTGTTCCATTCAGTCTGCTGAAATGCACTATAAAGCTTTGAGTAAAACTCCTCCTTAGGACAATGTGGGCTTCAGTGTCCAGAGCCTGCCTGTAGAAATCTGTTCATTGTGGCAGCACTGCTCACGACAGCAAAATGAAACCACCAATGGAAGCAGCAGGCGTCTCTGCTCAGGTTATCCCGAATCATCCCGCCCATATCAGTGCTGGCAATACTCCTGTACTGGATTGTCACACAGCTCACCTTGCTTGTGAGTTTGCTGAGCTGAAGGAAAAGATTGATCACCTTTCTGGCAGGATGCTGGGATATGGTCTTGGATTGAAATCTGGCGATGTTGACAGCATTGGAATGGTTCCCAGCAGGCTATGTGTGTTGAAAGCCTCTCTCTTTCTGGGTCATTTTGCTGTTCATATATGAGACAGACAGTTGCTATGGATGTCGTGCAAGCAGTGTACAAGAAGACTGCTGGAGCTGGCAAGGTCACCAACTCAACCCAGAAACCTCAGAAGGCTAAATGAATATTTTATCGCAACACCTGCCTCCCCAGTCATAATCTGTGGTAGAAGAACGGTCACAGAACTGTTTGTTTCAATTGGCCATTGAAGTTTAATAGTCAGACTGGTTAATGATAACAATGCATCATAAAACCTGCAGTAAGAAAGGAGTATATTTTATGAACTATTTGTTTTTTGTGTGTCTATGGCAGCTTTAAGTTATTAGTTTTAAAAATCAATTCTTTCTAATGGGAACAACTTGACCAAAAATCTGTCATAGAATTTTGAAATCCATTAAAATAAGATTTAGTGGAGTGGTGGGGGGAAAGGAAATCTGTTAACTTTTTCACTACTTGTAGTCTTCTTCCTTTATAAATAAAGATAGCTCAGTAGAGTACATAGCAATATACAAAGAGCTACAGCATATACAAAAGAAATACAAAGTAGAATCCCTGTTTCTGGGAAACTTAAGAGGCTGTTAGTTGGGGGTAACCTTACTTGTGAAGAAATATCCCTAGGGCAGGCATTTGACACAGCAGTTAACGTGCTGCTTGGGACACCTACGTCTGGTACTGGAGTGCCTGGGTTTGAGTCTCAGCTCTGCTTGGATTCCAGCTTCCTGCTGTTGTCCTTCCTGGGAATCAGCAGTGGTGGCTCCAGTACTTGGGTCTCTGCCACCATGGGAAGACCTGGGTTGAGTGGTGGGCTCTTGGCTTTGGCCTGGCTCAGCTCTGGCTTTTGCAGGCATTTGAGGAGTGAACTGGTGAATGGAAGAGCTCTCTCTTCTGTCTGTGTCTTTGCTTTTCTGCCTTTCAAATAAAATGAAAAGCATAAGTTTTATGCTTGTTGGGAGAATGTGGTCCAGACAGACTGCTTTAATTTACTGGAATTAATGAAAAATATACCAGTTAAATTTGTGAATTTTGGTTATATTTATATTTGAATATGGGTTTACAGTGCCCTGGGATTGCTGTTCCAATTAAATAATAAAACTCCAATGTTTGAGCTGAATTACAAGTACTGTGAACCTGTCCTAATTTGTTTAATTTCTTCCAGCCACCAGTATGTATAACAAATAGGGAGCCAAAAAGAAACAATGCAAAAGGGCAGAGGTTTGGAACTGGGAAAACCAAAGCCTTAGGACCAGGTATCTTGTGAACTTGTAGGTGACTTGGGTAGATTACTTAACTCTCTGAGCCTGGTTTTTCTCATTGGTAAAATGGTAAAATACTGACCAGTGGTCGTTAGGAACAACAAATGAAAATATTTAAACACATAGCAATATTTTATACAGAGTTCAAGTGTTAAACCCTTACCCACCCACCCTTTCTCTGTTCTTTCTGAAGTAGAGGGTCTAGGCTGTGTGATAAGGGACTCAAAGCTAAAGGGAACCGAACAAGGATAAAGTTTAACTTGACTATAAAGAAGTCACAGAACATTCAAACAATTTAGAAATGGGCCTGGTAGTTAATAATTCTTCTTATGGCCTTTGATATCTTTGACCAAAAAGATGTAAATATCCAACTTCCTGGGCCACCTAGCCCTTGGCAGATAAGGTAGACGTGCTAAACTCTACAGTTGAAATTCAGTGTAGAAAAGTTTAAGGTCATCTCTACTGACCAGTGAAAAGATGTTTTGAGGTTACTAGAATTCACGTGGCTTGTGTTGGCCCATGATAGCTGGGCTCAGGTTGAGTTCAGTCCTTATGTATTTGGCCTTGTGGGTATGGTACTATGTTTAGAGAAAATCACACTAAGGTGTAGTATGTATATTAATAGCCGGATAGGATTTACTTTGAAGAATTTATCTTATCTACTTCAACTAACCAACTCTAAACATTTCTGTGAATTGCTGGCTCAGTACCAGTCAAAGCCAAGATATTTTCTGTAATCATGAAGTGATAGTATTAAACCTGTCAAATATAAATATGCAGATGAAAAATGCTCCAGGAAAAATTTTCATGTTACTTAATTTTAAACTGTTACTGACACTGCTTTTTTTTTCAACAGGTCAATACTTGTAGAAAAACAACTATCTATTCTTTTAAGTTCTCCATTACCATTAATGAATGATATGTTGGTGCTCCTACGGTGTTTTAAGCATATTTGAGTGGATGCTTGGCTTTGCTTTCTAATGACATTTGGATTTATAAAGATAAATCTTAATCTTGGCTTTGTTGCTTTCGTACATCAGTGCTCTTTCTTGCTTTCTTGGATTTCTGTTCTTCTCTTCTCCTTTGGGTCTTTCTCTCCGTCATATTCCTTCGCCCCACCCCATTCTGAAGAGGAAATAGACTTTTTCAAAGTCTACACATGGCTTACTCCCTATAGGTTGCTATTGTTAAGTGTGACCATGCTCATCAGAAAGCTGGAGAAGACGTTGAGGTCTCAACATAGTAGGAAACCTGTACTTGAGACCTGTCTATGGCAGAATTGTCATTGTGTGCCTGCCCATTTGTAAAGTGTGGAGGTTTTTTTTTTTTTTTTTTTTTTTTTTTTTTTTTTTAGATTTATTTGTTTATGTGAAAGACAGAGTGACAGAGGGAGAGTAAGAGAGAGAGAGAGAGATTGATCTTCCACCTTCTGGTTCACTCCCCCAAATGGCTGCCAAGGCTGGGGCTGAGCCAGGCCAAAGCTAGGACACTAGAGCTCCTTCCAGATCTCTCATGCAGGTGCAGGGCCCAAACACTTGGGCCATCTTCCACTGCTTTCCCAGGTGCATTAGCAGAGAGCTGAATCAGAAGTGGAACGGTAAAGATAGGAACCAGTGCCTATATAGGATGCCAGCATAGCAGGCAGTGGCTTAACCCACTACACCACAACTCTGACCCTTCTTGGATTTTCTGATGATTTGAAACAACAGATTCTTTCTTCCTTCATTCCTTTCTTCCTTCCTCCCTCTCTCCCTCCCTCCTTTCCTCTTCCACTCCCCCATCCTCCCCCCACCTCTATTTCTACCTTTATCTTTGTTTCTGTCTTTGATGCCTTTGGGAAAGAAAGGAAACATATTGTGTGTTGTCTTTTTGCTTTAGTATTATTTTTCTTAGAATGAAAATAAGGGATTAAAAAAAGAATCACAGCTGTTTTTGATATAAGTTACTAGGTGTTAAACAGCCCAAATACCTCTGCCATGGTAGTTATAACTTTACTGAAACAGACATCATAATCCTCACTATCTCTGGGTCAACTGTGCCCTCTGAAAATTGGATTAATATTGCTAAGTACCACGTGTCCTCTCAGCCACTGGCCGAGAAACGTCAGTCTAATCATTATCCTGAGAGGAATGTCAAACCTAGTTGTTGCTGGCCATGGAAGAGATTATTAATTAATGCCAAACACTCTTTTTTTAAAAAAAATTATTTTATTTATTTGAAAGACAGAGTCCCGGAGAGAGGAGAGCCAAAGAGAGAGAGGTCTTCCATCCACTGGTTCATTCCTCAAATTACCGCAATGGCCAAAGCTGAGCCCATCTGAAGCCAGGAGCCAGGAGCCTCCTCTGGGTCTCCCACGCGGGTGCAGGGGCCCAAGGACCTGGGCCATCCTCCACTGCTTTCCCAGGCCGCATCAGAGAGCTGGACTGGAAGTGGAGCAGCCAGGACTTGAACCAGCGCCCATATGGGATGCCAGCACTGCAGGCCGGGGCTCTAACCACTGCGCCACAGCACCGACCCCAATGCCAAATTCTTTTGCTAGTCACAGGCAACCTCTATGGACTGAGTAGTGTTTGCTTGCAAAATGAAACCTACTTTCCATCCCTAGTCTGTTTCCTAGGGTATGAAGTAGAGTTTACTCATGCACTAATTTGTGTAGTTTTAAAATAGGGGCTGGTTATTGATTTTTTTAATCTAGTGAGCCTAATTTCAAAGAACACAAGACAATAATGAATCAGTGGAGAAATATCAGGCATGATGTTTCTGTGACACTCTTCACTTGTCCTGATAAAGCATTCATGGCCCGGGCCCAGCCAGGGAGGAGCACGCTCCTTCATGATTCCAGGTTTTAAGAGAATGGGTTTGCCAGAGTGCTGGAGGCAGAGTTGTCAGGGCGAGTGGCTTTGCTTCCCAGCACCTTCACTGATGCCAAGCGTGGCTCAGAACCTTGAACGCCTGGTTGTGGTCATTCTCTAAATGAAGATGCATGGTGTTGGCATCAGTTCTTCCCGAAGGGGGCTGTAAACCTTGAATGTGAACAGGAAAATGCAGGAAGAATTGACCTGTGCCTAGAAGCATGCCATTTCCCTGGACTGTCAGCTTCAGCAATTGTCAGTTCTCATTAAGGACTCCAGCTGGCGCTCATACTGGTGCTCATATGGCATCACAGCCAGCAGTTTAGTCCTCTACACCACAATGCTGGTCTCTGTGCACTTAATCTTTAATTCTTTTTCAAAAATAAAACTTTCCAGGTAGAAATATTTCTAAAGTTACCATAAAATTCTGAGTGAATAATTGGTTTTTGTATCTGTAAACTATCATTCCAGTTCCTAATGGATATTTCCCGTGTCTTTGTCTTCCAGTGGCTATGAACTGCAGTAAAAACAAATCCAGTCCCCAAGAAGCTGTGCAAGTGCTGTCTTCAGTTCGACTCAATTTGCAGGGTTTGTTGTCTAAAGCAAAGGTGAGCACAACGTGTGGATTAATTAGAGCTGCCATAGAGAAAAAGGTTGTTAGGATCAGCTTACCGCTGTTAAATCTTTTACATCAAGGCTAGTGCAGCCCCATGCTGTGTTTGAGATAACAGCCAGGCAGTTTATCTTGGTGAAGGTGTTATTGGACCAGTGGCTAGACCACCGTAAATGTGGGTAACTGAGGAGTCTTCACAGTGAGTGCTTATAAAGCAACCGTTAATGCTTTCTTCTGTTTATTAAACTAAACCGTGCTCTTCTCTTTATTATCACTTTTCTCAAAGTATGGCATATATCCCCACTGGTGGCATTTGGGTTTAATATGTATTTTGATGCATATTAGAAAAAAGTATTAACTAAGTCATCAGACTTATAATTTCATGAATATTTATGCTTGTTTACTATTTTTAGTAATTTAAAAGTCTTTAAGAAAGACTTATGCAAGAAAAAATGAATGAGGGAAAAATATTAAGTGGTGTAGATAGTTTGACAAAAACTTGTCTCGATGGGTGACTCAGGTGTGACAGCTGAAACATACTGTTACTGACGATACCAACCTGGAGAGCAGTGCTGGCACAGGGTGTGTGTGAGAATCACTTAGGAAGCGTTTTTGAAGACTGGAATCCTGGGCTGTCTCTGCGGCAGATACAGATCCAGGCGTGGAAGAGAGCCTGGGGGATCTGTTAAATTTCCTAGGTGTTTCTAATGTGCAGCCAGGATTGGCTTTCATCTCTGGAAACAAAATTTTAAAAAACCTCACTTCCAGCACAGTTTGTTTTCTAATCTTTACCCACTTTCACCATTTAATCTTGGGTTCAGATGAATTTTGATTCACTTCTGAAAGTCCATGGCACGTAGAGACCATTTCTGGAAAACATTCCTAGAATGTGTCTTTTTGTTAATTGCTTGATCTTTTCTGGTTGAGGCCTCATTTTTGCCTCTTTAGGTAATTACTTCCCTATTTATCTACCTGCATTTCCTCCCAGCATGCCAGCACAACTTCAGATATATGTGTCTCAGAAATTTGCAGAAGTTCTCTCAAAGTCAAAGCAGCAAACTATATTTGTGACTTTCCAAACTGGGATTATGTTTTCTACTTTTGATTAGATCACTAACCCATCTATATATCTATATAGATATATAGATATAGATATATATTTTTTAAGGTTGTTTTGTGCCGATGCTGTGGCATAGCAGGTAAAGCCACCACCTGCAGTGCCAAATCCCACATGGGCGCCGGTTTGAGTCCTGGCTGCTCCACTTCTGATCCAGCTCTCTACTATGGCCTGGGAAAGCAGTAGAAGACGGCTGCACCTGCCTGGGAGACCCAGAAGAAGCTCCAGGCTTCAACACAAATTTGTTTATGTATTTGAAAGGTGGAATTAGAGAGAGAGAGAGAGAGAGAGGTCTACTATTAGCTGGTTCACTCCCCAAATGGCCACCATGGCTGGAGCTGGGACAACTTGAAGCCAGGAGCCAGGAGCTTCTTCCAGATCTCCCACATGGGTAGAGGAACCCAAGCACTTGGGCCATCCTTTGCTGCTTTCCCAGGCACATTAGCAGGGAGCTGGATCAGAAGTGGAGCAGCTGAGATTCGAATCAGCACCCATATCAGATGCTGGTGTCTTGGGCAGTGGTTTTACCTGCTACGCCATAGTGCCAGCCCTACTTGTTTATTTCCTTTTTTTTTTTTTTTTTTTTATTTGACAGGTAGAGTTATAGACAGTGAGAGAGTTGAGAGACAGAGAAAGGTCTTCCTTCCATTGGTTCACTCCCCAAATGGCTGCTACGGCCAGCGCTGTGCCGATCCGAAGCCAGGAGCCAGGAGCTTCTTCTTGGTCTCTCATGTGGGTACAGGGGTCCAAGCACTTGGACCATCCTCCACTGCCCTCCTGGGCCATAGCAGAGAGCTGGACTGGAAGAGGAGCAACTAGGGATGCCAGTGCCACAGGTTGAGGATTAACCAAGTGAACCAGGGCGCTGGCCCCCCTACTTGCTTATTTCTTTCTTTCTTTCTTTTTTTTTTTTTGACAGGCAGAGTGGACAGTGAGAGAGAGACAGAGAGAAAGGTCTTCCTTTTGCCGTTGGTTCACCCTCCAATGGCCGCCGCAGTAGGCGCGCTGCGGCCGGCGCACCGCGCTGATCCGATGGCAGGAGCCAGGTGCCTATCCTGGTCTCCCATGGGGTGCAGGGCCCAAGCACTTGAGCCATCCTCCACTGCACTCCCTGGCCACAGCAGAGAGCTGGCCTGGAAGAGGGGCAACCGGGACAGGATTGGTGCCCCGACCGGGACTAGAACCCGGTGTGCCGGCGCCGCAAGGCGGAGGATTAGCCTAGTGAGCCGCGGCGCCGGCCCTACTTGCTTATTTCTTAAGGATAAACTCTGGGTCCCTCATCTCTGTGCAGAATTTTTTCTTGGACATTGATACTTTTACATAATCTAGTAGTTCTATGACTTAAATAGAATTGCTTGTGCAGGTACTTTCATGTTGTGGTAGGTTCTCAAATGCTGAAAACAAGGCCTCAAAACATCACGCATGTTTAGATTTTGTTATTAGATCCCAGCTGGATCACTGTGAACGGGAAAAATGGCCTCCTAGTGCCTCCTTTGAAGCACCTTTTGCATATGAAATTTGGGAGTCTCTGGTTTTGTAGTGGTTCATATGCTTTGTCTTTTTGGAATAAACTGCATTTGCTAAATTGAATTTCCAAAAGCTCTGTTTTTAGAACACTTCAAAAACTTGGAAGTGAATTGAGATAACTGTGTTAAATAGTTTGCAATAGGCTCAGTTTGCATGAATCTTTGGTATTTTCCTGCCAGGCCAGAAATTTCATGGAAATAAACTCCTGGAACCCGGAGAATCACTTAAGCCATCAGTCCATGCATGCCCTGTCACGTTACAGATTGGCTGCAGTAGTGGCATGGGGTCCATTCACCAGAGTGCCAGAGAGCCTTGAGTTAGAACACACTTCACTGCCTTCACTCTTGGGAACTCTCAGCAAATTATCCCTGCTTTCTGAATCTTAGTTTCTCTCTGCTTCCTCCTTCCCACATTAGGAAGAGATGCAGATTCATTATGATTGCAAACCTTGTGATTCTTTGTCTTAAACATACACACTGTGTGAGTCCAGGTGATTTTGCTAAAAGGCGTTTTCTCTGCTGAGCACACTGCAATTCTTGTGTCATTCTGTTACAAAATCTGTACAGCTCATCTTGTCAAGGTCTGGTGGAAAAGATAAACAGCACGCTGAGTAAATTATACCTCAGGTTAGCACACAGTCACATGCACACACATGTGTGCACAGACACAAAATGTGGTCATAAAAAATCCTGTTCGCTCCTTTTCTTGGGTGCCCATATTGGCTCAGCAGGCAGTCCCTGGAGAAGCATTCCAAAATGTTGTCAGCTATGGGAGTATTACTGAAGTATGTTGCAATAAACCTCCCTTTCCAGAGGGAGGGCACATTTATTTTTATTTTATTTTGCTGGAGTTTCTTTGGCTTTTACCAAATCCTGAGGATCTCTGTGTTCTCTGAGGCCTAAACTGAAGTTAACTTTCAAATAAGTAGCATAAACGGTATGATTTATATTAATTTGAATTTAAAATACATTTGGTTTGCTTGCATAAATAGCAAATAGATTTGTTTTGTTGAATGAATTGCACCTGTTATCTAAAACTACCCTGTAATACTGAAATGAATGACCAGTAGTTAAGGTAGCTGCTTTGAAGAGCAGAGCTCATTGTTATTTGTAAGTACAGGTAAGTTATTTTGACACGTTGTTGAACTTTTAAAGCTCATACACTTTCCAGAGAACAGAACAAATACTACCATTGCTACTGTGATGGTATGATATTGAGCAAAATGGATTTTAATTCTGTACTTTGTTTTTTTAAAGCATTTTTCATTGCTTTGATAGTTCTTTATTTTTTTATTGCAGCAACTTTTTACAGATGTGGCAAGTGGAGAAATTTCCAGGGAGCTAGCTGATGAAATGGCAGCTATGGACACCGTGGTAGTGCAGCTCCAAGACCTCAGCAATCAGTTTCGAAATCAGTATTGACTGTGCAGGGGACAGCTTCTGGAAAAGGGGTTGTCACCTTCTGGGCTTTCTCTCAGAGCTCTTTGGCTGGAACACAGATAATGATTTTTAAAATAAATTTCTAATTTAAAGCTAAATTCTTACTTTTGTGATATTCCCAAATGTTTGTGCTTTCTGAAGTACATTAAATTAAAAAGTTTTCTATTTCTATAGTCATAGTTCTAGTTGCAGTAGAATTGAGTATTTTTATTATTATTGAACTATTTTAGTACAAAAAAGTAAATGATTTGGTTTTCTCTTTAAAATAGGGTGTTCTCTCTCTCTCTCTCTCTCTCTCTCTCTCTCTCACACACACACACACACACACAGGAATTGGATCATTCTTTGGAAAAACTTAGTCTAAATAGGGAAAAGAAATCACATAGTACAAGTTTGTGGGATCATTAGATTGGCTGCTGTATTATCCAAAACTGATAAAAGTGTGTTTGGCTATGGAAACATTTATACTTCTTGAGATTTTTGTGTTTCTGTCAGAAATATACACGAGGGTTGGCTCAATTAGTAATGTGAGCATGGTTTAACTTCTAAATCAAGAAAATGCAAGAAAAAAATTGACACAACCAAGTTTTGACTCAACCATTAACCACTCAGAACCAAGTTGTTACCTCCCTCATTGTGTATACTGCCAGCCCTAAAGATGGTTGTTTAATAAGGTTATTATGGGTGAAGACAGCTATAAATGGTGCCATATTACAAAAAAATGCCAAAGTAAAATGCTTTCTTAGTAATGTCTGTGGAAACAAATATTGAAGGCAGCAGCTGAGCTTAATAATCTCAGTACAAAAGTCAGAGTGAGGAATTCTAAGTCCTGGCTTGGGTTGCTGAATTTTGGGTCCCAGGCATAAATCACTTGACCCTTGTTTTTTTCCATGTTCTTATTTATAAGATGTGTATGATTTCTACCCCTAGTTCCTTTTGAATTTCAACTGCCTTTGAAAATTTAAAGATTGATAATCCAAAAAAACATTGAGTATTAGAAAACAATCTTTAAAAAATACTTTCTTCATTAATTTGGGTTCTGGATGCTTTCCAGTACTGAATGCCCTCTTTGCTTAACCACCTGCTTCTCTTGCTGTTGTTACACTTGCCTTTTGAAATGCTTATGTATGCCCCAGTGCAGTTTCTCTTAGAGATAATACCTGTGAGAAAGACGAGTGAAATGAGGTAGTAGCTTAAGTTAGTATTAAAAGTCCTCTGAAATCTCTTATGAAAGCCACTGAGGGAAGAATAAGTGGGCAGGTGGATGGTTGAATGGATGGGTAGAGCAAGATTTTAAGACAAACTGTATTATTACCAAGCTGTGAACCCTTATAGAAAATGGATTGAAAAGGAATACTAAATAGGACAAGGATTCCAGGAATCCAGTAGAAGACTAAAGTAGGGCTTTAGAGTTTTAGAAATTTTTGGTTCTCACTTTGCTTTCCTTTGGGTTCAAGGTAGAAAGGCATAAGTGATTATAGCAGTCACAACCAAAGGGTCACCCTTCCCAGACATGTTCTTCAATGCTGGGCTGGACCCAAATCCACAAGACGCTGCCTTGTATCCTCACTTCACAAAAGAAAGCACTATTAAATGTCTTCTTTTGTTAAGATATAAACTTGTTTGTTTATTTAATAATCTTATGTGTAAATCACTGAAGAAAATAGAGATAAAATCTTGTGATTTTCCAATCAAAATATAGAGAGATAAAATCTTGTGACGATCAAAACTCGTCTCTACCACCTGCTAACACTTACTATTTAACACTTACTTAGTTTCTTCCTAAGTGAAATGAGTGTGGCCTATCTCTTATTGGCTTTCATGCAACTTCAGAGTTATTAACAACTACAGTGTCTGTTTAAACAGCTATGTATCATTAATGGGGGGGGGGCGGGGGGGAGGGAGGGTCTTATGTGTTTGGCATTGATACAGTTAAATATTTATATTTCCAAATGTCTTCTGTTTCATAAGTTTCAACTTTTGTTTTCTAGCACTAATACTTTTTTGTTTTCAGAATTAGTCTTTTGTTCATTGGAAAAACAGAAAAATTCTGATTCCCTAATGTTTACTGAGCCCCTGCAGTGTGAATAATAGTTGCTGAAAGTTACCGAGTGCCGGGCACTGTACCCTACATCAGAAGAACCTTGCGAGTGATACCACTAGGAAACGAAGGGTCACCAGCTCTACAACGTGAAGTACACAGAACCCAAAGGCTGCTGAAGCCGATGCTGTTTCTCTGTGCTGCCCTGAACTTTCCAGCGGCCAGCTGGGCGCTGCCTTCTCTTTCTATCGCTAGGATAGCTGGACTGTTTGCGTGTCATCATTCATAAAGTTCTCCAAGGGAAACTCTGAGAGGTCCCAGTGAATAATAGCTTGAGTTGTGTTACGATTATTTACTGTAGTTTCTAAAAAAATATTAAAGATTCCTCCTCAGCCTTTTTTTCCAAAGCGTTAGAGTAGCAGATGGGGTTCCTCCTTGTGGAGGAGTGAAAATGGAAGAGGAATGTCTTCGCAGCACCCAGAGCCTCACGCAGGAAGCTGAGTCTGGGGAGCGGAGCAGTGCGGTGTGTGTTGAGGGATGGGAAACCAGGAAGTACAGAATCCCAGAATGCACTGGAGGCCCTGTGCAGGGTGGAGGGCTTCGCTTCCCCTCAACTGGAGCCTGAGCGCAGTGGTGAGCACCCCCACTGTTGACAGCGATGACTTACTCGATTGTATACCAAGCTATTCCTTTCATACTGTGCTTGTTTCTGCTGGACATGCTATGAGTGTGCTTTTCGGAAGCAGAAATGTGAAGATGCAATGATAGCAAATATCTGTCCAGTTTCCAGACTTAGTTCAAAGATCATGACATAAGCAGAGATTGGACTAGTTTGGGCTGTTTGTGACCGTTTGTCCAAATTATAGTAGAACTGCTAGTTTAAACCTTGGGTGAGTCTGATGAAAGTATTTCTTTTTTAACGTTTCTGTTTTTACAACATCCACATTGATCTGAATTGCTGTTTAGATAAGGCAACTCTACTTTACTGGCCAAGAGTGAGGAATAAAATCTGTTAAGTGGATGCAGCACACTTCCTTTCTGCCTGTTCATTCAACAGGCCCTATAGTGAAATGGCAAAGAGCCTTTATTCAAATGGTGGGTGCCATGCTGTGGTAATACAGATGGATTTTTCACAACATGCAGAAGTGCTTATAAATAGATAGGTTTCTATCAACAAGTAGCTTATTCAGGCGTGTGCTCAAATATAGTAGCTGCATTCATTAGACAGACATTTCCACTAATCCCAAGACTATACTAATAAAAGAGTAATCCCTTATGGGCTGAAGGTAGTGTTGGTTTGCTTTTAACTCTTAGAGTCTTTCACAGTCCAAGGCCTAATAATAATCGTAGCTGCATTTGGTTTTCACCACGTGAATTTGAAAGCTGACCTTATCTTGAAATTTTTCCTCAGTTTTTAAAATTGTTGCTTAGTGAACAAAAAGGTGCTTTTTACTCTGGATAGGTAGCCTGTAGCAAAGGCAATTTAAAAATGAATTGTTTGTGTATTTGTGTGTGTCTGTCTGTGTGTTCTCATTACCGTAAAGCACATTGTCTTTCACAATAGTTAATAGAAGTGTTTGAGCGGACTCTGAGTTGTTTCTGTTCTTTGACTTCAGGATAAACAACTAGCTAATGGTCAGTTTTGAGAGTATTTGCAAGCTCTTAGTGTAGCAGTTTGACTTTCTACATAGACATTGTTTTTTTCTTAGGGCTTGGCATTGTTCAGCAAGTTCTTTCCTCCTCCCATATTATTCAGAGCTGGCTGTAATTAGTTCACTTAGCACAACACCAAAATTTTTCCCTTGCCAGTGATGTCAGATCTGCCTTCCTTTTTATTATTCTGACTTCTTATAAACTGCAGTGACCTGTGAGTCAACCTCACCATCTCTTGGCCCTGCGCCAACATTGTGATCTATGAAAAAGGAATCCTGCCAAAGGCTACAAGGCGGAAAACTGATATTACTAAAGTGGTCTCCTGAATGGTAAGTATCAGCCGTTTTTTAATCTTCTGTGATGTTATTGCCAGAGAGAGTGAGGGAAGGTAAACCACATTAATGTTAAAAAGCAAGCCCCAGCATTGCTAACATTCTCCAGACTGAGGGCTCAGTATCTGTAGGCACACAGAAACTACCACACAGTGCTGCTCACAAAGATTTGTTTCTCGAAGGCTCTGTGCTTGTGGACCTCAAGGGTGTTTCTTCACCTCTCTGAGCTTGGTTTCCCTACTGGTAGCCTATCCGTGATCTGTACTGTACAGAGATGTTACAGAAAGAGCAATCAATAAGATGCATGTAAGGTGCTTTGGATATGCAGGGGTTCAGTAGACATACAGTGTGAGTGAGTGTCTACGAAACCACTTGAAGATGGCACAGCCTTTTCTGTTCCCCTCTCCAGAGCCTCGTGAGACTCAGTAGTGCTAGGCCCTGACCCCAGAGCGTTGTGATTCTCAGCATTTTCATTCTGCAGCAACTTTTATTGGACTGCAAGCGGGAATAAGAGGAAGGTTAAAGGAAAGAATATGGATTTTTATGAAGTGAAGGAGAAAGAGAACCAAGTTCCTATCAACAGGATTTCTCGAGTTGGTGCTAGAAAACAGAAAGAGAAAGAATGAAAGGGAAGAAAACCAATGGGAATTGACTGACCAGAATGCACTCGGAGGGTTTGAAGTCCCAGCCTCACTTCCCAGCTGTGATCACACCTGAGCCCTTGGCCCTCCCTGTCTCTCAATTTCGTCAGCTATGAAATGCAGATACCCACCCTGCAGACCAGACCGAATTTATCGGATGAGGTATGTGAAGTACTCTGTGAGAAGCTCTGCACAGTTAGTTCTTGTTAAGATCAGAGAAAGGGGCACTGTGGATGCTCTGGAGGAGTCCTGGATGGGAGTGGCCTACGACCTGGCTGCAGTTTCTGTAATCCCCTTGGGGTCCTGGCCGTGGCGTTTGAGAAACAGGGCTGCGAGGTATCTTTCCGTCTCTGTGTGCCCTTCCTCACTCCTCACTGTAATCACTTTGGCCTGTGGGTTATCTGGTGCCAGGGCTGATAAAAGCCACCTTGGTATTTTTACAGCTGTCCAGTCAGAAGACCTGCTTGTGTGTCAACAGTTCTCTTTCTGTCTCTCTCATACACACACACATACACACACACATACATCACAGCAACAGAACTAGAGTGTGTTTCACGTGCTTAGTTTTTCTCAAGTAGATGTGCCCTGATTAATGTTCAACTTCCCTCTTTGGAAATTTTAGGACTGTCCTGTGTTCATCTTAAAAAAATAGAAAATGTAGATAAGCAAGAAGAGAATATTTAAATCACCCCCAAGTCCCCTCCCTGTCGAAGATAACCCTGCTAACATTTTTCTGTATGTCCTCCCAGACATTTTCTTATCAAAATAAACGGCAATCACTGACTTTAGGTTTCTCAGCTTTGGTATGGTACAAAAGCGACACACACATTCAGTTGAGCCCTTCAGATTTCGCATCTGATCCTTCTTGAGCTAGCAGTACACAGTACAGCATTCTGGGAGCTGCAGCTTGGAATCAGCTTGTGGTCATGAAGGTCGGCACCTGATGCTCTGCAGTTCACCTTGTTGCTAGGCTATCATGGTCAGTAGGTTAGGTCTTTTAATTGCATTTTTGACTTAGGATTTTTTTCAACTTAACAATGGGTTTATTGGGATGTTACCTCATCATAAGTTGAGCTGCATTTGTAAATATATCTGAGGAGATTTAAAAAAAAAACAAAACAACTTTATTAAGCTTCCAGATAAAACACATGGAACAGTGGTAGTGCTCAGGGCCAGAGTACAAATAGAAGCCTGCATACTATATCATATATGGGAAATTTCAAAGTTATAATCAATATAAGAAACTTAAATAACATTTGTTTTATGGCTTGATCTTGACAAATAAGCCTTTATAATGACTTGGAAGGCCATAGTTTCATTTAGAGTTCTCAAACATCTGGAAATTACAGAAATGGGAGTGCAGGAAGAGCCAGGCCTCCCCAGCTCCATCCTGCTCTGCAGCGCTCATTTATAACATATGCCCACCCCAATTACAGATCTCAGGTCTGTCCATATTATCTACAAACAGCTCCACATGGGCATCCTTCATACCTGTTGGCCCACAGAGCAGCAGCCCTTGTGCCTTCAGGAGTAGGATGCAGGGGAGAGACCTCCTGCCTTTGGATGCAAGCTTTTGAGCCTTTGGGCAGGGAACTCTTGGGATGTGGGGTACCTGAGCTTCATCTGCAAGATGAGAGTGGTACAGACTTTAGGTGGGCATGTCCCCTTAGCCCTGTATGTCTGGAGGAAAAACCAAGAGGGCACTTTTTTCCAAGTGAAAGACACAGGGTACAGGCTCCTCTTGCCCGGATTTAAGGGTGGTACTGATGGGAAAATGTGAGATACAGGAGTTCTTGGAAGAACATTTAATTCTCCACACTTCAGTGCTCCTTAGAAGACAGAATACTTGTACTGAACATAGTTGGAAGGGAAAGAATAGAACAATACCATCTTTGTTCATTCCACATTTATTCCATGGAAGGAAGAATGACTCAAGGAATGAGACAGACCTCACTGTCTCTCAACATAGGGTAAACCAGGGTTTTTTAACCTTGACACTTGATACATGAGCTGAATATGTATAATCCTTCCTTGTTGTGGGCATTGTAGGATGTTTACCAGCATCTCTGGCCTCTACCCACTAGGTATCAGTAGCACATCCCTCCCACCAATGACAACCCAAAATGTTTCCACTTGTTGTCAAGTGTCTCTTGTGGTCAAAATGACCCTGTTTTAAGAGCTACTGTGTTAAATGACAGATGATATAGAGCTGAAAAAAGATGTAGTGAAGGGAAGGAGAGCTTTAGAGATAACACAGCACATTTTCTGTCAGAAAGAAAAATAAAAGAGAAGTTAGGAGACATAGAGGATAGATTTCCAGAAGTATATGTCAAATCAAAATTCTAGAAGGACAAAGAAAATGGAGAATCCATTTTTGAAGAGTTAACAGGTGAGAATTCTTCAGAACTGGTAAAAAATACTGATTCTCAAATTCAGAACTTCCATATAGTTCTCAATACACTTTAACATAGCCTGTAGGGATTTTGAAAAGACAAAAATTTCAAAGAATACTAATTATGATGGCATAGAAAAATTCATATACTTAGGAATTGATCTTTTTAAAGATTGATAAAGGCAGATGCCACAGCAGAAAACAAAAACATTTTCAAAGAAGTTAAAGAAATCCTAAATAAATAAATAAGTCATGGGAAATACTGTGCCCATGATTAGGAAAGCTTATTATAGTAAAAATGTTGGTTGTCTTTAATTATAAGGTCAATATAATCTTAGTCAAAATTCCAGTAGATTTGTTTGTGAAAATTAAAAATACAATTCTTTTTTTTTAACTTTTATTTAATAAATATAAATTTCCAAAGTACAGCTTTTGGATTATAGTGGCTTCCCCCCCGCCATAACCTCCCTCCCACCCGCAACCCTACCATCTCCCACTCCCTCTACCATCCCATTCACATCAAGATTCATTTTTAATTATCTTTATATACAGAAGAGCAATTTAGTATATACTAAGTAAAGATTTCAACAGTTTGCACCCACACAGAAACACAAAGTATAAAGTACTGTTTGAGTACTAGTTATATCATTAATTCACTCTGGTCTCAGAACCAGCCCTTAAGGCATTCAGATCCAGCTAAAAAGCCCATGAGAGTATTTCAGGCATGGAAAGCCAAGACACTGTGGCAAAAAACAAAAAAACAAAAAAAACAAACCTAAATGAAAGATCTCTGTGAGTGATACCCCAGTGGAAAGAACAGGCCATCAAAGAAGGAGGTACCTTTCTCTGAAGGGAGGAGAGAACTTCCACTTTGACTATGACCTTGTCTAAGTAAGATCAGAGTTGGTGAACTCAAAAGGCTTCCCATAGCGTTGGCAACTCATGACAAGAGCCTCAGGTGATTACTGATGCCATAAACAATAGTGTCAATTGTTAAATCAACAACAGGAGTCACTGTGCACTTACTCCCCACATAGGATCTCTGTCCTTAATGTGTTGTACTATGTAAAAATACAATTCTAAACGTATATAGAATTTCAAGGATTGAAACTAACCGAAAAAATCTTTTTTTTTTTTTTTAAGATTTGTTTATTTATTTGAGAGGCAGAGAGAGAATGGTCTTCTATCCACTGGTTCACTCTCCAAATGGCCACAACAGCCAGAGCTGGGCCAAGCCTAATCCAGGAGCCAGGAGCTTCTTCCAGGTTTCCCATGCGGGTGCAGGAACCCAACCACTTGGGCCATCTTCCACTGCTTTCCCAGGCTATATGCAGAAAGCTGGATCATTAGAGCAGCAGGGACACGAACCAATGCCCATATGGGATGCCAGTGCTGCAGGTAGAAGCCTAACCTACTACGTCACAGTGCCGGCCCCAACCGAAACAGTCCTGAAGGACAAAATTGAAGACTTATACTCCCAGATGTCAAGATCGATTGTAAAGTGACAGTAAGACAGTATGATACAGGTGTGAGTATAAACACAAGTAGACCAGAACTTAGAATCCAGAAACACACATACACTCATGCATGCATTTGATTGATGACACTGCCAGAGCATAGACAAAGGATAATTCTTTCAATGAATAGTACTGGGTGATTTAGGTTCCATATAGAAAAAAGTGAATTTTGACCCCTGTACCTCACACCATACATAAAATTCAATTCCAGATGACTTGTAGACATAATTGTGAAAAGGTAAATCTTCTAGAAGATCACAACACTGGGGAAGATAAAGATTTGTTGAATGAAATACAAGAAATACTAACCATAGGAAAAAATGGTCAAATAATATACTTCATTAAAATTAAGAGCTTCGGTTCATCAAAGACATGAAAAGAAGAAGGAAAAATCAAGCCAAAGAAGTAGAAGAAAATATTTGCCATATGTGTAAAAGGAAAAAGATAAATTATGTAATATTTGAAAAATTAAAAGTTAAATCAAGGAAAAAAGAAAGCTAGCCATTTCATAAAAGAGAATTGCAATAAAAATATAAAAATATTCTTAGACTCAGTCGTCAGAGAAATGCAAATTAAAAATCACAGTGAGCTATGATCAAATATTCAACAGAACCACTAATGTTAACATTACTGTGCATACCCAGTGTTAATGAGGATGTGGCGTAACAACAACGCTATAATGTTGCTATGGCAATTGAACTTGATACAAGCATTCTGCAAAACAGTTGGTCAGTATCTGCTAACTTGGAAGATGTATATACTTTGTGATGCAACCATTTCACCCCTAGTGCCCACATATATACAAGCACAAATGCATGCAAGTATTCACCAAAACTTTTATACAACAATGTTTATAGCAATGTCATACAATCCAAATGTCTGCTATCAGGAAAATGGAGACATCAGTGATGGATAGTCATACAATGGAATAGTCTGCATCAATGAAGATGAATTTTCTGTGTCTACACCATAGTAACAGTATGTGTGAACCTCTCACCAAACATTATGTTGAGCAAAGGAAGCCAGATGTGGATAAACATGCATGCTTCATGTCTGCATGGAGGGGTGGGGGCCCATGGGAAGGGGCAGGCAGTTTGCCTAGCAGTTAAAAAGTGCACATCCCACATCAGAGTGTCTGGGTTTAATCCCTGGTTCCCCATTCCAGCTTCCCACCAATGCAGATCCTAGAAGGCCGCAGAGGATGGCTCAACTGATTGAATTCCTGCCACCCACATGGGAGAACTGGATTGTATTTCCAGTTCTGGCCCCAGTCCAGACCTCGTTGTTGCATTCATTTGAGGAGTGAATAAGCAGATGGGGGAAGCACTCACTCTCTCTCATTCAAATTTTAAAAAGGTCTTGCACATTTTCCATGAAATCCTGTATATAATATAAAAATTTGAAAAGCAGATGAAGTTAAACCATGTTATCTAGTGGTGCATACTGGGTGTTAAAACCAATATCAAGAAAATGATTGTCACAAGAGACAGGAAAGTGGTTTCTTGTGGGTATAGATTGGTGTTGGTCGGGAGGGTGCATAAGGAGCTACTGAGGAATGCCAGTGCCACATTTATTATTGGGTCATGGTTACACATGGTTATATTTTAGGCTTCTGAGTTGTAGATTTTTGTTTATTTGAAAGGCAGAGTGACATAGAGCGTAATCTCTTCCATTTGCTGATTCACTCCCCGAAAGCTGCAGTAGCCAAGGCTAAAGACTGAAGAAGAGCTCAGAACTCAATCTAAGTCTCTCACATGAATGGCGAGGACCCAGGGACCTGACCTATCTACCACTGCCTCCTCCAGTGCGTTAGCAGGAACCTGGGTCAGAAGCAGAGTAGCTGGGGACCCAAGCCCATGCTCCATTATGGGAATGGAATATGACATCCCAAGTGGCAGGTTATCTCCCTGCACAACACCCATCCCAGGAACACTGCAGTGGCTTTTAATGTAGACTTGAGTGTCTGCTTTCCTCCCTAGAGATTTTTTTTCATTTTTCCATACCTCTTTGGTCCTTCTTTTGAGAGGACCTCTTCTTTTCTCAAATAATTATTCTTGTAACTCATAAAATTCACATTTGAGAAAGCATTCTGCTTGTTGAGGCAAAACTTTGTGACAAACTTCACTTCTTGTGACTAACATCCTGTCCACCCTCACCACCATGCACTTCTTTAAACAAAATACAGCAACATTTTACAACTCTACAGTGGTTTTATCCAAAAAGTGCAGATAATTTGACTTTATTCTCTAATTTCTTTATTCCTTTTGTCTCACACAATTAAGATCCTGTGATTTTTCACATTGCTGTCTGGCTAAATAGTGGGGCACTAAATAACCCACAGGAACCTGGGCCAGCATGTAGTCATTGATCAAGTGTGGTCATCTCAGTGACCAAAGCCAGCCTCTCACATTTCTTCTGGAAAAGCATGGTGCTGACATGTTTAATATCCTGTGGCATTCCCTCTGGGCTCTGCAGTCTGATGGAAAAAGTCCCTGTTAATGTCTGCTGGCCAAGTTGGATTGCAAGGCTTTGCCACCCTCCACTTACTTCACAGCACTGGCTGCGTGCTGGCTTCTCTCTGCTAGTCCTTGGGAGGATCCACACACCAACAGTGACAGAGTGAGCACTTAAAATGTGTGCCTTGATGGTTTTTCACCAAATAAAGGTGAACTCTCACCCGCAACTGCATAAGGGATGATAAATCAAAACCCAGGACATTGCAAAAAAAGAAAAAGGTAACCCTAAGGCTTGAAGCTTTTCAGGAAGAATTCTAAAAATGCCTGTTTGAAGGAAATGTCTCAGGGAACCCTACATGGATGGTGCACTGCAGATCAAAGACGCTGTATTTCATTAGCCATCAGTGACCTAGCCAGTCCCACTGTCCTCCTCTAACAGTTACACAGCCAGATAAAACCTCCCCTGGCTCTCTTTACTTTCTTCCTCTGAGAACCACAAATCAGCCCTGACAGCATTTGGTTTCTCATCTTCAGGAATGTAGCTGGTACATTCTTTATGTGAAAGAGGCAATCCCAGGAAGGGGTATGAACTAGACAGAAGGAAGAGTATCTTATTTCATCTGCACAGAACAAAAGAGTGTCTTTCTTTTTCCCAGTTCCTGCATACATCTGAGGACTCGAATGAAAGCAGACTGGCTGAACTTAGTCCCAAGGAGATGCCCGGCTGGCAGCAGAGTGGGGTTCCCTGTGGTAAGGGAGGGTGACATTCCTCCTCTCATGGTTGTTTTTATAACGGAGTCCCATCTTGCTGAGGGAGTGCTTGGCATAGGGTTATTTATCCTTGACGGAGCTTCTTTGCATTGATCCTAAGTTCTATAATTCCTTTTGGGGCATAATTATTTTCAAATGTCATGAGTTTCTTGTCAGCCACTTTGCCATGAACTTTGTTAAGTGTAGATGTGGTGGCAACCTCCACAGTGACCCCCAAGATCCCTCCTCCGGTAGTTAGAGCTTTCTGGAATCTCCTACGTTTGAGTACCTTGCTTCCTCAATAATATGTTGGCAAACTGAAGGAATGTCATTTCCATGGTTAGGTTACATGAGACAGTGGCTTCCTCCTTTACTAGCAGATTCGGGTTGACAGTGATAAAGCAAACCACCACGTGGAGAGGCTCAGATAGTCTGGAACTGAGGGTGGCCTCTAGGCCCTCAGCCCCCAAAGACTAGCAGGAAGGAAACTGAGGTATTCCCATGCTCCAGCAGCCTTCAAGGAACTGAATTCTGCCAACAAAAGTGGGCTTCAAAGCAAGGCCTTTCCTTGTTGATCTTTCAGAAGAGATTCTAGCTGCAGCCAGTGCCTTGGTCGTAGCTTGGTAAGAAGCCCTAAAGTAAGGCCTGACTGATGTGTCCCTGTACTTTGTTCCTCAGCAAGTGTGAGATAATAGATATTTATGTCTGTGAGTTGCTAAGTTAATCTTAGCCGTGTATTATATGGCAATAGACAACTGATACAGTAGATTTCTCATTGCTTTTCCCTCCATAACATACATTTTGAAATGTATGAAAAACTGTAGATTCAAGATTTTTATACCAAAATAAATTTATCTTTTAATTCCATGAACTTTTTAAAGTACCCTGGGATATATCCATAGTACTAACTAGTAATGTACAAATATATCTTTGGATTCTTTGGGTACACAAGCAGTTTGGATATGTTTCGTTAGTTCAAAGATGGGAATTTGATACACCAACTAAATTCAGTGCACTTTCACTGTAACTGTATTTGTGGAAATCACCCTTCCCCTTGGAGAGTTATTTGTGAATCAACAGACCATACTTGTATAAGGGCAGGCATTAAGCCTCTGTGATCTGAAATGAAGCTCTAGATACATCACTCCACTGCTAAAACACCTAACAGACTTGTCCCTGAAGGACAAGTTCTTTGCTGTGTCATTCATGATGGGACCCCAAAGCCCTTCCCCGAGATCTGTCCCCATTGCAGCACTCCGAGCAGGCAGCTCGTGCTTCACCCACAGAGATGGAGCCTCACTCCCCCACCCCCACCCGCAACACTGCGGTCTGTCCCTCCCATGTCCCTCTGCTCTCCTTCCTGCACAGGGCTCCCCTCTCCCTTCACCACCTCATGTCTGCCGGGGAAAGCCTACTGCAGGGTCACTTCTTCCATGAGATTTCTCCCAGATGCCACGGCCACCCCAAAGCCAGAGGCTCTGTCTCCTCTCTTTTCCCTCTCACACTACTTTGGGCCTTGCTCAGGGCACTTGTCCTGTTCTGGCCTTCATCCTGGTTTGCTCTCCTCCCCTCCTCAGATTCTGCCTCCTCCGGTCTCTGATAGGAGACTCAAAGCTTCTCGTTCTCTGTGTGACCAACTCTACACTCAGGGCAGGGAATCTCTGGTGCATGGGCCAAATGAGGCCCATGAAATCATTTGGTCTGGCCCTGCCAGGACAACCACAGGCAGGACTCAACATTTTGTAACTCTAAAGCAGACTAATTGTTAAGTTGATAATTTTGCATGGCCCACAAATGATGTTATAACTATCCAAATGGCCCTTGACGGAAAACAGTTTCCCCGCCCTTCCTTGGGCATGTCCTCACATGGCCCCAGCATTTCTGGAGTTAAATACAGGGCAGATTGTAAGATGGTGCCAAAGGACCCAGATGCTACTCACCAAAGTGCTACTACAGAGGGACTCTGGTCAAAGAAGCTGGGGAAACCAGGTGTGCTTGGTCCCTTCATGAAGAGCCCTAGTGCACATCAGCTGATTAAAGTTGGAAAAGCCCTGTGGGAGAGCAGCAGGTGCCACCAGCTCCGGCACTGTGACTGAGGCAGTAGGTCTGGAAGAAGCCCAGTCACTGCAGGCCACGTGTGTTAGGGTCCCTGCCCATTTAGAGCTCCCCTCAGAGTGGAGGCAGCATGCTCTGGTTTTGCTGTTTTCTCAGTAAAGCTGTGAGTTTATTGTGCTATGTGCTCCATATTCATTCCCCTCAGTCACAGGTGTTTCCACAATGATTTCAACTGGGGGTGGTTCCAATGGTTGGTCCACTTCTAAACCAACACACATCACACTGCTAGAAACTAAGACTCCTGGACTGCATTAGAAGCATTTTTCCTCCAAAAGAAACCTTTTATTTAATGAGTACAGATTTCATAATAACAACTTTAGGAATATAGTGATTCTTCCCACCATATCTACCCTCCCACCCCTATTCCCACCCCGTTTTCTCCTCCCTTTCCCATTCCCAGTCTCATTCTCTATTAAGAAAAACAAAAACAAAAACTGTTCCTCAATAGTGAAGACAAAGACTGTTCAAGTCATTGCTTCTCAAAATGTCAATTTCACTTCTACAGATTTCCTTTTAGGTGCTCTATTAGTTATCACAGAATAAGGAGATCATATGGTATTTGTCCCTTTGGGACTGGCATATTTCACCAAGTGTGATGTTTTCCAGATTCATCCATTTTGTTGCAAATGACTGGATTTCATTTTTTTTTTACCACTGTGTAGTGTTCCATAGAGTACATATCCCATGATTTCTTTATTGAGTCTTCCGTTGACAGGCATTTAGGTTGATTCTATGCCTTAGGTATTGTGAATTGAGCTGCAATAAACATGGGGGTGCAGATAACTCTCTTATTTGCTGATTTCATTTCCCTTGGGTAAATTCCAAGGAGTGGGATGGCTGGGTCATTGGTAGGTCTATATTCAGATTTCTGAAGTATCTTCAAACTGACTTCCATAGTGGTTTTACCAGTTCACATTCCCACTAACAGTAGATTAGGGTACCTTTCTCCCCACATCTTTGCCAGAATTTCTTATTTGTTGATTTCTGTATGAAAGCCATTTAAACTGGGGTGAAGTGAAACCTCATTGTGTGTGTGTTTTTTTTTTTTTTTTTTTTTTTTTTGTGGAAAGGCAGGGTGGACAGTGAGAGAGAGAGACAGAGAGAAAGGTCTTCCTTTTCCGTTGGTTCACCCCCCAATGGCTGCTGTGGCCAGTGCGCTGTGGCCGGCGCACCGCGCTGATCTGAAGCCAGGAGCCAGGTGCTTCTCCTGGTCTCCCATGCGGGTTTAAGGCCCAAGGACCTGGGCCATCCTCTACTGCCTTCCCGGGCCACAGCAGAGAGCTGGACTGGAAGAGGAGCAACCAGAACAGAATCCGGCACCCTGACCGGGACTAGAACCCGGGGTGCCGGTGCCGCAGGCAGAGGATTAGCCTAGTGAGCTGCGGCACCGGTCATCATTGTGGTTTTGATTTGCATTTCCCTGATGGCTAATGATCCTGAACATTTTTTCATGTGTCTGTTGCCATTTGGATTTCCTCTTTTGATAAATGTCTGTTTAAGTCCTTTGCCCATTTCTTCACTGGGTTGTTTGTTTAAGTGCAAATAGGGATAGTTTGACTTCATCTTTCCAAATTTGAATTCCTTTTATTTCCTTTTCATACCTAATGGCTCTGGCTAAAACTTCCAGGACTATAATGAATAGCAATGCCAAGAGTGGACATCTTGTGTGGTTCCAGATCTCAGTTGGAATGCTTCCAACTTTTCCCCATTCAATAGGACGCTGTCTGTGGGTTTGTCATAAATTGCCTTGATTGTGTTGAGGAATGTTCCTTCTATACCCACTTTGCTTAGAGTTTTCATCATGAAAGGGTGTTGTATTTTTTCAAGTGCTTTCTCTGCATCTATTGAGATAATCATATGGTTGTTTTTCTTCTGTTAATGTGATATATCACATTGATTTGCAAATGTTGAACCATCCTTGCAAACCAGGGATAAATCCCACTTGGTCCAGGTGAATGATCTGTCTGATATTTTGTTGGATTTGATTGGCCAGAATTTTGTTGAGGATTTTTGCATCTATGTTCAACAGGGAAATTGGTCTGTAATTCTCTTTCTCAGCTGCATCTTTTTCAGGTTTAGGAATTAAGGTGATGCTGGCTTCATAGAAAGAACTTGGGAGGATTCCCTCCCTTTCAATTGTTTTGAATAGCTTGAGAAGAAGTAGAGTTAGTTCTTCTTTAAATGTCTGGTAGAATTCAGCAGTGAAGCCATCTGGTCCTGGGTTTTCTTTGTTTGAAAGGTCTTTATTACTGATTCAGTTTCCTTCTTGGTAATGGGTCTGTTTAGGTTTTCTATGTCCTAATACTCAATTTAGGTAGGTTGTATGTGTCCAGGAATCTATCCACTTCTAGGTTTCCATGTTTGTTGGCATACGGCTCTTTGTAGTAGTTTCTGATGATTCTTTTCATTTCTGTGGTGTCTGTTGTTACATTTCCTTTTTCATCTCTAATTTTGTTGACTTGCATCTTCTCTTTCCTGTTTTTGGTTAGTTGGGCCAATGGCATGTCAGTTTGGTTTATTTTTTTCAAAAAACCAGCTGTTGGTTTGCTGATCTTTTGTATTTTTTTGTTTCAATTTTGTTAATTTCTTCTCTAATTTTAATTATTTATTTTCTCCTACTAGTTTTGCATTTGGTTTGCTGTTGTTTTTCTAGATCCTTGAGATCAGCTGATAGTTCTTTTATTTGGTGTCTTTCCAATTTCTTGATATAGGCACCTATTGCTATAAACTTTCCTCATAACACTGCTTTTGCTGTATCCCATAAGTTTTGATATGTTGTGTTGTCATCTTCATTTGTTTCCAGAAATTTTTTGATTTCCCTTTTGATTTCTTCTGTGACCCACTGTTCATTCAGGAACATGTTGTTCAGCCTCCATGTTTTTGCATACGTTCTAGAGATTCCTGAGTTGCTGATTTCCAGCTTCATTGCATTGTGGTCTGAGAAGATGCTTGATATGATTTTGATTTTTTTGAATTTGTTGAGACTTGCTTTGGGGCCTAGTATGTGGTCAATCCTAGAGAAAATTCCAAACACAGGTGAGAAGAATGTATATTCTGCAACTGTAGGATGAAAAGTTGTGTAGATATCTGTGAGATCCATTTGGTATATAGTGTCTAAGTCTGCTGTTTTCTTGCTGATTTTCTGTCTCATTGATCTGTCCATTGCTAAAAGTGGGATATTGAAATCATCCATTACTATTGTATTTGAGTCTATGTCTCCCTTTAGATCACTTAACATTTATTTTAAATAGCCAAATGCTCTGTAATTAGGTGAATATGTTTTAATAGTTACATCTTCCTGTTGAATTGATCCTTAATCATTACATAGTGTCCTTCTTTGTCTCTTTTAACAGTTTTTGTGTTAAAGTCTATTTGTCTGATATTAGGATGGCTACACCAGCTCTTTTTTAGTTTCTGTTAGCATGAAATATCTTTTTCCATCCTTTCACTTTTAGTCTGTGTGCATCTTTGTTGGTGAGATGTGTTTGTTGTAGGCAACAAAGAGATGTTTTGTTTTTAAATCCATTCAGCCAGTCTGTGTCTTTCAGCTGGAGAGTTAAGGCCATTTACATTTGAGCCTGTTGACTAGTGACTAGTGACTATTGAAAAGTGATGACTCTGCCCTTCCATTTTTCCATAAATATTCCTATTTTTTACTTTGGATTTCCTTTGTACTTTTACTGGAATATTTCTTCCTTTACCTTCTTCTGCAGTTATGACCATGTTTTGTGTTTCTGTGTGCAGCACATCCTTAAGCATCTTCTGCAGGGTTGGATGGGTGGTGACAAATTCTTATAGTTTCTATTTATCATGGAAGGTCTTTATTTCACTTTCATTCATAAATGAGAGTTTGCAGGGTATAGTATTCTGGGTTGACAGTTTTTTTTCTCTTAAGACTTGGAATATATCTCACCATTCTATCCTATCCTGTAGCATTTCTGATGAGAAGTCTGCTGTGAGTCTAATTGGAGATCCTCTGAAAATAATCTGGCATTTCTCTTGTGCACATTTTAGAATTTTTTTAAAAAGATTTTATTTATTTATTTGAGAGGTAGAGTTATAGACAGTGAGAGGAAGAGACAGAGAGAAAGGTCTTCTGTCCATTGGTTCACTCCCCAAATGACTGCAATGGCCAGAGCTGCACTGATCCGAAACCAGCAGCCAGGTGCTTCTTCCTGGTCTCCCATGCGGGTGCAGGGACCCAAGCATTTGGGCCATCTTCCACTGCTTTCCCAGGCCATAGCAAAGAGTTGGATTCCAAGAGGAGCAGCCTGACCAGACCTGGTGCTGCCCATATGGGATGCCGGCACCACAGGTAGAGGATTAACCTACTGTGCCATGGTGCCGGCCCCAGAATCTTTTCTTTATGTTTTATTGTTGAGAGTTTGATTACAATGTGCAATGGTGAAGATCTTTTCTGGTCATGTCTATTAGGAATTCTAAGTGGTTCCTGTACTTGGATGTCATTTTCTTTCCCCAAATTTGGGAAATTTTCTGTCATTCTCTCTTTCCATACCTTCAGGAACTCCTAGAACCCATATGTTGGGTCATTTGATAGTATCCCAAGAGTGTTCTTTAGTTTTCTTATTTCTTCTTCTTGTGTTTCATATGACTGTATAATTTCCTGTGCTTTGTCTTCTAAGTTGGATATTCTTTATTCTGCTTCACTGATTCTCCTATTAAGCCTTTCCACTGTATTTTTATTTGTTCTATTGAATTCTTCATTTCTAAGATGTCATTATGATTTCTTTATAAGATCTCAATTTCATGGGAGAAATTTTCTTTCATGTCATGTATGGATTTCATTAGTTTCTGCATTTGCTTCTGATTACTTCTAAGTAATCCTATGATCAGTTTTTTGAATTCCATTTCTTGCAATTCTTCCATTTAATCATCTTCACAATCTAGTATTAAAGTGTTGTATTCTTTTGGAGGTGTCATGTTGTCTTCCTTATCTTTTTTTTTTTTTTTTGGACAGGCAGAGTGGACAGTGAGAGAGACAGAGAAAGGTCTTCCTTTTGCTGTTGGTTCACCCTCCAATGGCTGCACGCCATTGGCCGGTGCACTGCGCTGATCCGAGGGCAGGAGCCAGGTGCTTCTCCTGGTTTCCCATGGGGTGCAGGGCCCAAGCACTTGGGCCATCCTCCTCTGCACTCCCAGGCCACAGCAGAGAGATGGACTGGAAGAGGGGCGACTGGGACAGAATCCGGCGCCCCGACCAGGACTAGAACCTGGTGTGCCGGCGCCGCAAGGTGGAGGATTAGCCTAGTGAGCCGCGGCGCCGGCCATCTTTTTTCTTGAATTGGTGCATTTGTTATTCAGCATTTGTGGAGATACTCATTGGTTTCTTTATTCTTTTTTTTTTTTTTTTTTTTTTGCTATGGTGGCTTTTATCGTTGGAGTTTGTCTGATTGGATTAGTGGAGTGTCTGCTATCAGAGGGAAGGTTTCTTCTTGTCTCTTGTCATAGTCAGCTGAGCTCCTCTCTTCGAAGGAGACTAGTGCCTCGGCACTACCCCCAATGAGTATATTATTCATCTGCTCTGCCACAAGGACCACACAAAGGATCTGTGAAGTCCTCAGTGTAAGCTCAGATTCCCCAGTAATGTCTCTCTCCAGATAACCAAAGCCCTGATTATGTGTAGCCTCCAGCAGTGACTGCCCAAAGTCCCAGCCACACCGAGTCCTCCCCCGCAGCCTATGTGTTTTCACAGTCCCGGCACACATGCCTCTCACAGTCCCAAGCACCCAGCCCCTTGTCTGTTCTCTCCACCAGACTGAGGAGTCAGCTTGGTTGGTTCCTGGGCTTGGGCATGAGCTGAGGCAGCTGTTAGATATGTTCAAAATTGTGGTGGAATGAGAAGGTAAGAAGGCCATGCCAAGATGGCCACTGACAACAGAAACTGCCTGGCAACAGGCCATGATTGGATGGCTTCGGAAACCACATGACAACAGAGCCTGACTGACAACAGGCCGTGATTGGATGGTTTCGGAAACCACACGACAGCAGAGCCTGACTGACAACAGGTCGTGATTGGATGGTTTCAGAAACTGCCTGGCAACAGAGCCTGACTGGCAACAGGCTGTGATTGAATGGCTTTGGAAACTGCCTGGCAACAGAGCCTGACTGGCAACAGGCTGTGATTGAATGGCTTTGGAAACTGCCTGGCAACAGGCTGTGATTGGTTAGGGCATAGACTGCCCCTTGACCAGATTGGATGCCTTGGCTATATAAGCAGCTGTTGCAACTGAAATAAATGAGTCTGCAGGCTGCTTGCCTCTTGCCTGCTTTCACCCAGGGTCTGTATGGTGACCCCGTGCCTCTTGCCCCCACCACACTCCTCCTCTCAGAAATGAATCCACAGCAACACAAAATGATGCCTTTGCAGGGTGATTGGGGAGAGACAAAACATGCCCCCCACTTTGTTGTTTTTTTCCTCTAGTTTGACGGGTACACTTTCCTTCATGGGGCTCCAAGCTGGATTTCCTCTAGGCTCTTCCTGCAGCTTTTTTGCCAATGGCTTAGGCTGCTGCAGTCTGGTCTCACTCTCCAACGCTGCTGCAGAGGCTCTGGGCTGCTGGGGTCCTGACTTGTGCATGTCCTTGCCCTCCATGAGGTCCACTGTGTCCCTCCAATTTGGGTAGTTTCTTCTGCTGTTTTCTCCCTAACTCTTCCCTGAGACTGCACTCTTTGACTTTTTTAAAACTGTCTTCTCCTGACTCTAGCAGCAAGCTCTCTCCCTATTCTGCCATCTTAATCCAATTGCATTTTTTTTTTTAACTAGTTGGATATGAACCATGTCCTCATGGGACTTTGTGCTGCAAGTTTTAGAGAAGGTATTCCCTGATTTCAGGAATTAGAGACCCACTGTTCTCCAGCCTTGACCACGTTCACTTCTAGTTAATAAACATTTCCTGTGTGTCAGGCACTGCGTGAGGGCTTAGAGCGCAAAATTCAGTAATAAACTGTCCCTGCCCTCAAGCATAGCTAGTCCGACTGAGAACATAAAGTGTGTGAGTGCTGAAGCCCTGTTGTCCCCTGTACAGAAGCGAGGGAGGTGGCAGGTGACAGCTCAGTAGCCAAGAGGAGAAAGGGAGCATAGGGTGAGCCTTAGCTGAAAGATGTGGAAAAAAGAAACTCCAGAGATTTGCTTTTCCACACTCCCCTGCTGGGCGCTCAGGGCCCTGAGGGGGGAGGAAGCTCGCTCCCTTCCTTCCAAGACCCTGGGTCCAGCGGTGAGGGCAGGGGCAGGCGAGGTCCACAGGAACTGATGAATGGAGATAGAACCCAAGGGTGTGGGAGGAATGCCAAATGTAGGTCAAACTTCCGCAGTCATGTCTTGCCCCTAAGCTGTTTTGTCTTGGAAGAGCTGGTCTCATTTCTCTAGGTGTCTTATGGTTCCTTCTGCCTGCTGACTGACTAGCTGTGAACTCGGGAATTTCTGTCTGGTTCCCCCCTGTCCCTCTCCTCCCTCTGAGGGCATTAGCAAAAAGGAGGATTTGTTCTTGCCACCCCTTGGCCTCCTGATGGCTGTTTCAGGGCCCCTCTGCAAAGCAGTGGCAGTGACTGCGTCTGCAATGTGTGTCCCGGGATGAGCGAGCCCTGGCTTCCACACTAAGCAGACGGGGTCGCCTCCTCTCAGCGCCCTGTTCGCTTCCGCCTCGCTCCCGGTGCCTGTGCAGAGGCCCTGAGCCAGCTGCTCTGCTCTCTAAGGCGGGCTGGGGCTGGGCTAGACGGGGTGCCCATGCCCGGGCACACGGGTGCATAGAAGCTGTCGCAGGAACTGTAAGTCGGAGGAGCCGCGCTTGTTCTTAGTGCTGGAGAACAAGGTTTGATGTGCACCCCGGGCACCCAGTTCTCTCCAAGGATCCTGGCTGTACCCAGGCCACTGCTCAGTTCCCTGAGAGCCACCGCTCCATCCCGCAGCTGAGAAACCTGGGCACCGTGTTCGTGCCCAAGAGGTGCTTCTTGGGCAAGTCTGCTGCCCCGTGTTCTCTGGGCTCCCTGCAGGAAGCCAGGGCGGGGATGTTGCTGTTGGCACAAGCGACAGCGAGGACATGAACGTGGGTGGGGCACCCAGTCCGCGAGGATGGAGATGGCAACGTGACTGGCTTACAAAGCACTTTTCCTTTGCTCTGAGACTCAGCACAAGGAAGCCCCCGACACTCCAGCTCTTTCCTGGAGTAATTAATTCACCTGGAACGCCTTCCTCTCCTCCCTTCCGGGAGCCTCTTCCCACTGACTTGTTTTTCAAAGGCCGCGCCGCCCTGGAACCCAGATCCCGGACAGACGGGCGGCGGGGTCCTCCCGCGTTCCTGTGGGTCCGCCCCGTTCTGGGCCACTTTAGCTCCAGATGGTGAGCCCTGCGTGTTCATCCCTTCCTTAAGGAAAGCATCTGTTCTGGGACTGGGGTACTCAGCCCCGAGCGTCGGTTCCGGGCCTCTCAACCCAACGACCACCGGCATCACGTGGGTGCTTGCCCGTCAGCCGCGGTGGGAACGTTGACACGACGGAACCGGCAGATCCTGGAAGGCCGGCTAGCCACCAGCACACCCCTGCACGCACGTGTGTGGGGATAAGCATGCTCCTTCCGCCTTTCATGAGCAGCCCAGCTCTTATGCGTGGAATAATACTCGCTGGCTCTCAAAGTGACATGGTTAAATATGTTCCCTTACTCCCACAACAGCCCATGGAAATAGCCAGGGCAGAGATCACTGTCCCTATTTTAAAGAAACCTTGGTGTCAAGAGGTCACCCTCAGCCAGAAAGAGGCAGCCTGACAAGGATCAGCCCAAGTGTCCCCCCCCCCCCCCATTCTGTACTCCTACTGTGGCAGGTCCTGCCCCAGCCATCAGCTGTCTGGTTCGGAGCCAGTGCCCTGGTCACAAGGGCTGGAGGGACCAGAGCTGACCCCCTGCTCAGCTATCTGGTAACAGGAAGCTCCCCCAACGCTGGGAGGTTTGGCTTCGTAAGTGACCTTCCTGCCCTGTGTATTTTTGTGCATTGAGGCTCACACGAAGTTCAATGCCTAAATAGGCAAGCAGGAGGGTGTGATGTGCCAGGGAAATGTGCCCTCGGCTGGCATGGAAAGAAGGGAATCCAGAACGTCAGACGTTTTTTAACCCACCCTAGTGAGGTCTTGGCCAAGGCCATGGGAATTTCCAAATATTTCATTTGTTCTAATTGAGGTAGCAATGAGTGTACTTTGCCAGGAGGAGGCTTGGAGATTTATGTCACTATGGAAAATCCCCAGACGTGAGGGAAATGGGGGAAAGAGCAACGAACCCCACCAGCACCCCCAGATGCGGCCTGCTGTGGAAACACAGTGTGTCCTGGGGAAGAAGAGAGGGAGGAACCCCCACTTCCCCAGGTGTCTGTGCCCACGCTCTGGGCTGGTCAGGGCTTCCCTGGTGCCTGTTGGGATAAACAGCTGGGTGGAAAGCTGGTCACGTCATGGCAAACTCACAGTGGAAGATCCTTTTCAGGTAGAGTTTCCTTTATGTCTGGGGTTTGGGCAGGCGGGACTGTCCGTCCACACACAGGAACACACGTGCTGTGGGTGGAAGGTGCCCCCCACGGTTCACGCGTTGGAGACTTGGTCCCTGATGTGGTGGTGTTGAGAGGGGATCTGTAAGGGCTGTGTCCCCACAGGCGGGCTACGCCAAGCTCCCTGGAGTGGTAACAGGCTGAGTTCGGCTCCTGCCCCTCTGCCTCCCGCCGTGGGGTGACCCAGCAGAAGGCCCTTACCACGTGCCAGCCCCTCGGTGTTGCACTTCCCAACCTCCACAGCTGGGGGAAATACGTCTCTCTCCCCTGTAAATGACCCAGCCCTGTAGTGTGGTGTGAGCGCCGCTCAAAACAGACGAAGACAAACCCCACCCCAGATTGCTGCTCGTAGGGGTCTTCAGGCACCTCCTGTACGCTCCGACCGCTGCCTGGACTTTCCACAGAGGGTGTCCAGCGTCACTTCCTTTAGAGTCTGGAGGATGTCCTATCTGGGGGTGGGCTTCCAGAAGGCGCCGGATGGAGAACGTGCGAAAGTAGTGATTTGCATTGCTGTGAGCACGAGGCTCAACAGAGCAGGCAACAGGGCCATGGAGGTTTTGGAATGGAAGGACGCAACACTCCGAGGTCTGTGGGTGGCAGGTAGATGATCCCCCACCGAGCTGTGCCACTCGGATCCTCCCAGGCTCCCTGCCACCCCCAGCAACTAGTTCCAGAGTGGATGGTTCTTTTCTTTGGCTTCTTGAACATGACTCCCCCCTGAAACGCTTCCAACAAGGTGGGCTCAGCTGCACGGCCAGCAGTGCTTGTACAGAGCCCCTGAATTGCCACAGTTGACTGGCACTGCACCCACAGTGCCCACCTATGCTCCAGCCAGGCGCCCCAGGACCTCCACCACCGTGGGGGAGCCGTGTAGATGAGGGACTCGGCATCACTTGGGAGGCAGAGGCAACTCGGGTCAATCAAAGAGGCAGCGGGAGGATGCAGGAGAAAGCAGACTCCCTGGTGAGGGTGTGGCACCCGGGGAGTGGTTAGAAATGCGGAGTCTCAGGCCCCACCTGCCTGCTCTGAACCGGGTCCAGCCTAAGCCGCTGCCTCCGCATCTCTACCCCTGATCAAGACTAGGTCAAGGACAAATCGACAGCTGGACATCATACAGCAACCCAAAGATGTTGACCACACACAGTGAGAGGGTGCAGGTCTCTCTCTCACGTGCGTTATATTTCAGATTTGGCCTCATCAGCTAACAGCTCCAGTGGGCTGAGTGCTGCTAGGTAGCAGGCAGCCATGCAGTTTTCCAAGAATCCCTTCGTTTTATCCTCCTGACAACCCATGGGACGCTGGGATGGACTTCAGCCTCACAGACAGGGACCCAGAGGCCCAATACCAACCAGCTCCTAGAGAAAGCAGAGCACAGCCATGGACCCACGAGGACAGGGACCTCCAACCCCATGCTGAGGGCGTGGCCAGCACACCTGTTACAGGTAATTCTGACTGATGGGTAAAAGTCACACGCTCCTGTCCTAACCTGTGCTGGCTTCTCGGTAAGTGTTACTCTTCTTGCTATGCCTGCATGGATGGAATCGGGCAGGGGTGGGGGAGAGGGGGAGGGGTAGGCACTCACGCCTTCATAAATGTTAAAGAAAAAAGAGTAATTAAGAGAAGCCTGCCCCCTGCCTTGCTTACCTGATGTTGCCGTGGGACTCGCTCACATTCAGCAGGAGGGAGGAGGGACAGGAGCCTGTGCCAGGCTGCTGATTGTGGAAGGTCAGAGGTTGCTTACTCCACCCCAGGCCACCCAGCGCTCCAGAGGCCACACCCGATGACCATGCTCCCCGTCCCTCGGCCCCTCCCCCCAGCGACCTGACCCCTGCTGAGGGGGATTTCCTCTGTGTTTCTGTCCTTTAACTGTGTCCAGAACGAACATTCTCAGTAATAAGCCGTGCAAGGCATAAAGGAAGGGCATGGAGACAATGCATGCACTGGAGACTCAGGGCTAGGACTAAGTGTGGGAGTCTCCCCAAGTGTTTCCAAACATAGGGGACTAACAAAAGAAATGATGAGGGCTCACAGGCCTTGGTGGCAGCGGGAGCAAGGGTCAGAAGGAGGAAGAAGAAGGAATTCCCAATTCCCAGGGTCCCACACCTCACCCACTCGGTCTTCGGACAACTGAGCCAGCCACCAATGGTTTCACATCCCACTACCCATGGCTCTTTCAATAAACAGCTGCAGTGGGAAATCAAATGCATTCGTTTTTTTAGATCACTGAGAAAGTCTCTAATACAGATCACATTTCTCCCGGCTCTTCCAGACTAGGAGTGTTTGGAAGGTTGAGACTGCCATTGGGCACGTTGTTCTTTGCTTTCCTGTCCTGTAGTCATTTGTTGTAGATTTATTAATGCCCGTTGAATACCTGCCTCAGGCACATTTAACCTCTTAGTAGCCCATTGCACCAAAGAAGCCAGAACTCCCAGTCTCTCTGCTGACTGCATTTGCTGAGACACAGGTCTGTCGTGTGCGTGCTGCCAAGGCCAAGGGCCTCACCCACCTCCCTGCTGAACTGTCGTTAGCTCCTTAATATCAACAGCCTCCTCTCCCAGGAGGATGCAGGAGGTGGGAGGGTGGTGGAAATCCTCATCTGTTTAATGTTCCCCAAACCAACCTACCAGGAGGGACCTGGCCCTGACATAGTGGGGATACTCAAAGGTGTATCAAAAATGCTCAGCTGAAGGGGAATCATGAACTCAGTTTTTCCTGGGCTCATAGCTACCCAAGGCAGGTCTATTGCAACTCTGGCTGGTCCCCCAGAGAATGACAGATCTTTCCTGGGTCCCCTGCTCATCCCCCAGAATTTCCTAAGGGACCCCAGAAGAACTTGGGCCTTAAGTGGGCTTCCAGAATGGTGACAGAATTCTTGGTGCCAGATGGGTACCTGGTGAGAGCATCAGAGACCCGGGACCCCTGCTGGGTGTGGCTCAGGGGCTGTGATGTGTTTGGACTCTTGCTTTGCCAATCCTACCCCGCCTTGTTGTCTGAACAGGGTAGCACTGATCTCCTGAGAGATTACAGGGAGCCATGGGCGTGTGTTCTGACTCGGGAGGTCCCAGAAGAGTAGAGGGAAAGGTCACCGACTTATTTTTATTTTTATTTATTTATATAAGGTGAACAAGTTTCATGTATTTTTTTAATTAAATTTTTTAATTGAAGGTCACCAAGTTATTTAAAACCCAAACTTGACACTGGATGTATTAATGGCCTGGCATGCAAGAGCTGAGAAAGATAATCCCACAGTCTCCTTGCCATGGCTCAAGACCTCACCCACCTGTCCCTTGAGGTGTGGGTTCTACATTTGCAGCAAGATTTAAATATCCAGAGAGATGAAAAAATGATATGAAAAGACAGGATGGAAATTCGGCCTATGTAGACTCCTTCAGTGTGCAGTTTTTCCTAAATCTAGGAAGAGAGAAAAAATCAGAGCCTGATGAATCTCTCTGTGTTAGAATGAAAGGTGATTGGTTCTGAAGGCTGCCTATCTTTGTTAGCTAATAAGGTGATTTTACTTCCAGCCTCCCTGGACATTCGCCCGAGGTCGGTGAGCAAGGGCGCCCTCTGGGGAAGCCCTGGCAGTCCAGTTTTGAGAGGGAACCTGGGGGACGCCTGTGCAAACTGGGCCTGGTGACCTCAGGTGATGGGCAATCAAGTCCCATTCTTGAGGAAAGCCTGAAAGACAGGGTGGCTAAGAGAAAATAAGAAAATGCTTCACTCTGAGCGCCATTAAAGACTGAATAGAGAATACAGAAGAAAGAGTGGAGTTTGCCTTATTTCCTTATTTAAGGACCCTCTTGCCTGGAGAGAGGGCGGTACCAGCTGTTCTCTGTAAGAGCTGCCTCCTTCTGTGTGAGGTGAATGAAGAATCGGAGGACAGACACCCAGCTCTGGCCAGCTTGGACCCAGGAGTGGTGTTCGAGGCTCAGACAACCAACCCTGAAGGGAGCAAGGGTGTGGTTGGTCTGAGACTCCTGGAGCCAGCAGGCCGCCTGTCCTCCGCCTTGCTGTTCCCTCCTCAGCAGGCGGGCTTCAAGTTTCTGCTTGGGAGGCCCGGCTTTGCATCGTACTCTTCTCTGCTGAAGAGAACATGCCTTTCCCTCTCCTTAGTTCGGAGCCAAACATTCCAGAGAAGGGCTGGGTCAAGTGCACACCTCTGAGGGCAGGCAGCCAGGACTCTCACTGGAACCAAGTGGTTGGAGCAGAGGGAGAAGCAGATCCCAGGATGAGGGACTGCGCGCACCAGCTGTGGATGTCCAGCATGGCACAGCTAAAGATGCCAAATCCCCAGTGTGTGCGGTGGACCCTGGAGCTGGAGGAGGAAAGAGGATTAGAAAGAATGTGGAAGTAGGGCCAGGCAACCGTGGCGAGAGAGACCATTCTGTAGCATGGTCAAGCTCATTGCAAGGACTTTCAGTTCTACTCTTAAACAAGGATGCCTCAAGTCATGTATATTTCTTGCCAATTCCCTTTCAATCTTAACTAATAACTTTGCCTCCTTGAATTCTGTCTGGCAACATAACACTTTCTGTTTATTTGTGCTTAGCATAGTGGACAGATTCCTATGAAGTTTTTGCCCTGACCATTTTGTCTGTAAATTTCTACCCAACACAGGCCCCTTCTCATTAGGCTACCTGGGAAATGTGACTCTTAGCAATATTCGTCAGGTGTAGCTGCATCTCTACCTGGTTTATGTCTTCTAGCTCTGAAGAATGTGATGGAAGCATATTTGCAGTTGAAGGTGGACACAACAACAGGTGCTAGCTTTCCCAGAATGCATCACTAGGCTGACAGTGTTGACACAAGGACAAGCCATAGAGATGATCAGGACTTCAAATCCAGAAAGACTTGGATTTGAATTCAGGCTATAGAACGAGGAAGGACTGTGCTGGATGCCGTAGCACACCACCCAGATCCTTCTTCCTGGCCACGGTGTGCGTTCTGCTGGTGAGGATATGGAGAACTGATGACTGAGACTGCCATGATGCACTTCTCCCCAGGATGGCCTTGCCTGATGCAGGGGTTCAAAGGCCCAGCAGTCTTGTCTCAGATCAGTGCAATTCTGAAAGTCTCCCTGCTGCAGAGCTCCCCTGGAATTTTCTGTGCCCTTGGTTGTGACTGTGCTGGTGTTCAATCTCTCCCTCTACACAGTCTGTCTCCCCACTCTCCAATAGGTATTATCTTGGAGAGCACTCCCAGGCAACTTTGTACATGCGAATATCCATCTCACCATCTATGATGGACACTTGCCTTGCAGGACCTTTTTGGTAGCAAGTAAAGCCAAAGTAGGGAATGAGCAGGTGTTTGGTAAACTACTGAAATGTTTTAAAAGCCATGACACACATAGTTGTGACTTAATGTTAAGCCACAATTAAGTAAAATAGAGTCTATTGAACCATTATAATTGCAAAATTATTCAAGTCCTTATTCTATTAGCAGCAAGACTCTGGGTTCCAAGTTACAGGAAAGCCAACTCGGATTTGTTTAAAGAAAGGAAAAAATATTTACATGAACATATGGTTGGAAGGGAACCTATAAACCCAGGGGAGACTTTCATACTCATCTTTAACGAGATTATATTAAGTAGATCCAGAGCCATCTGGAGGCTCAACTGGGACATCAGCATAAAAGTGCAGAAGTCAGTGCTGTGTAATGCTATCCAGCCTCCTGCTGTGTGCCATTCATCTGAATGTTTGACTCATAATCCCAGAATGTCACTGCTAACATCTTGTTTATTAGGATTCTCTGGGGAAACAGGACCAACCCAATAGGGTGTGTGTGTGTGCATTTATTTATTACTTATTCGAGAGAATTGACACACATGATTGTGGAGGCTAAGAACTTTCCATATCTGTAGTCAGCAAGCTGGAGAACCAGGGGAGACGATGCTGTAGTTCCAGTCCAAGTCCAAAAGTCTCAGAGCCAGCAGAGTTAATTGTTTAAGTTCCAGTCTGCAAGCCAGCACGCTCAAGATGCAAAAAGAGTTGATGTTTTGGTTCAAGTCCATCGGGAAAAGACCAGTATCCTGGCTCAAGCATGCAGGCAGAAGGAGTTCCCCTGTACTTGGCCCTTTTGTTCTAGTCAGTTTGGCACAGTTTCTACTGATTGAATCATATCATGATCCAAAAGACTGGACTGATGACCATTTTGGAACTGGAAGACTTGAACTACACTTTAAGCCTATTAGATTTAGCATCCATCTGTGGAGCACTCCATTTACCAGTAGAATACATTCTTCTCAAGCACACGTGAAGTATTCTCCAGGATAAATCATATGCTAAGCACTAAAACAATGTTCAGTAAGCTTAAAAGAAGTGAAATAATACAAGAATATGTTCTTTATACTTCTTGGGAAATTTATAAATACGTGGAAATTAACCCTCCTCCTTAATCACCAGTGGATCAAAAAGAAATCACAAAGGAAATTAGAAAATATTTGAGTATATTGAGTATTGAGTGAAAAAGAAGATACAACATAGCAGAACTTATGGGATGCCACAAAAGCAGTACCTAGAGGGAAAGGAAGAGGTATAAATGCCTATGTTAAATAACTAAAGAATAACCTGGAATCATTAATATTCCACCTTAAAACACTGGAAATAAAGAGCAAGCTAAACCTAAAGCAATCAGGAGAAAGAGAACAAGAAAGTGGGAAGGAGTGGAATCTAGCACAGAAATGCCATAGAAGGTATCAACACAACCACAAGTTGATTCTTTGGGAAGATCAGCAAAGTAGACAAACCTTTACTAAGCTGAGAAAGAAATGGGGAGCAAACTAAAATTAATAAAATCAGGGATTATTAGGGGATATTACTAACATGCTCATTACAAATAAAAAGCACTATCAGGAAATAACCATATGCCAAAAAAGATAACTTAGATGACATGGAGAAATTCCTAGAAAGATACTGACTACTGAAACTGACCCAAGTAGAAATAGCAAATCTGAATAGATCTGAACCAAATGAAGAGATTCAATTAGTGTCAGAAAGAATAACCTTCTCCGGCCTGGATATCTTCACCAATGAAGTCTACAGAACATTTAAGGGAGAAGTAGTACCACACCTTCACAAACCTTTGCAAATTACTGGCTGGGACTACCCAAGAGTGAGGATAGCAGGTGTTTCCTGGGAGTCAGCCATGGGGACCTGCTCCTGAATCTGGTGCCGCATCCGCACATAGACAGAAAGCAGACCATCTTTGGCATGGAGCTCGCTGCTTTCTGAAACTCCTTTGGCTGCAGGTTTTCCACTTTCAGGCTTTAAATCTTGGTCAATACAAGGGCACTACAAAGAGTTCACTTAAAAATGGAATCAGAAGCTAAGTTTATTTTGGTGCAAAAACATCTTGAAATCTGTGAATAGTGTTTTCATCATATGCATTTCCATGAACTCTATGAAGAGCCCTGGTACAAAAGTCCTTTGAAGAAATAACACGCTAACATTGAATGGGTCATTTACATCTTTGTACAACCAAGCACCTGAGGATTCGATCTTTACTGATGTGTCAGAGCCCTGGGACTCAGGCTGGCTGGAGGGAAGGAAGTGTCCCGAAGCATGAGTGGGACAGGCTTGGATGGGTGCATGACAGATCCTAAGCCTGCCTCACTTTTGGATTTTCCATAGTGCCAGGCCTGCTTAAGGTCTTCATCGGTAATCACAGACAAGGCTTTAATAGGAACCTCAGCCCGACTGCAAAGCCATGAAGCTACAGTAGCACAGTATTGCACCAGCCACAGCAGAAAGGGGATGAGTTTGGGGTCATTGCAGGCCCCCAAAATCATAATAGGACCCCCAAATCATAAATTAGCTATGCAGTGAGTTCTGCTGGCTGCTTCCTGGTGGACACTCAGGCTACACTTACAACAACAAAGATTCTGTTCTTTTCCCTAAAAGATCACGCCCCTCTTAGAGATTGGCGCACTGAGGCATCGCTGGAAACTGCTTTATAAATATTGACATCATGGTTATTTTGACCTCCGACACCCAGAGCTACCAGCAGTGGCAGAAGAACCAAAGGGTTCAATGTCGTTGGCTGGTCTGTTAGCTTCTCTGTTAGATTTCTGATGGCAGATGATTCCTTAAGTGTGTTGGAGTGGAAATCATAAGCAGGAATCCTTGCTTTCGCTTTACGTGGCGGCCCCTTGTTTAAGCTTCAAGCCTCACCCTACCTGCACAGCCTTGGCCATGAGATGTTTCTTGAATCAATTAATGCTTTAGGGTAGCCTGCTTGGCTCCGATTTCCTGCACACATGTAGTAGGGAAGCCTGCTAGCAAAAGCTGTTGATGAGCTGAGAAAAATTGAAGGAGTTCATCTCTGGCAAAGATTGCCAAGCTGCAAGGTTACCGCACCCAAGGTTTCCTACTTAATTGGAAACAGGGGAGTGTAATTGAGTTGTGGCTGTTTCTCTGGCTGTTTATTTAGCCGATCTGAATTCCATCAAGACTTCTATGGAAACAATTCCACACTCGTTAGCCAGAAGCTCCATTTGCTAGTGGTGGAACAGGTAGGGTGCGCAGCCTGCCCCCCTCCTCTGTGCTTCTTACAGCAAACTGCGAGGGGCGCCCGGCCCCACCCCTGGATACGTTTGGCCTCTAAAAACAGCCCTTCGACACTGCTGCTGTTAGTCATGAAAACCAGAGCCTATCCGGTGACCGGACACCAAAACTGCTTGAATTTTGTTTTTTGAGCCGAATTTCCAGAGATAAAATATGGAAGGTGTTTCGCTTATTGGCCCTTCCCCGGACATCTGCACCTAAGATAAGACTACAGCTTTATGATACTGCTTAAAAAGAGAAGTTAGTATCTGAAGAATCGATTAAAGAAAAAAAAAAATAAAGCAAATACTCTCTACTTTGTTTAGGAAGGTTTTGGTGATTTTGAGAATCTTATAGTTGTCTGCCAATGCTTGCAGACTTTTTTTTTTTTACAAGATTAATTATTTATTTGAAAGGCAGAGTTACAAAGAGAGAGGAAGAGAAAGAGAGCATCCATCCATTGGTTCAGTCTCCAAATGGTGGCAACGACCCCGCCGAGAAGCGAAGAGCCTGGAGCTCCACTGGCGTCTCCCACATGGGTGGCACAGGCCCAGGTACTTGGGCCCTCTTCCACTGCTTTCCCAGGCACACTAGCAACAGTCTGGATTGGAAGTGGAGCAGCCAGGACCTGCACAGGTTTTGCAGGTGGCAGCTTACCCCGCCGCGCCACAAGGCCAGCTGCAAGCTGTGATCTTCTCTTTGCGGAGGACTGCCCAAGCTGATCCGGCAGCCCCTTGTGCGGAAGCCCTTCCCAGGCACAGGCAGGGACTCATCCTCAGTCATTCTCGTGGCCAGCAACGGGGATCCGCGCTGACCTGAGCCCCGGCTGTCCGGGTCAGGCGGCCCAGGTTGTCGCCTGTCTCCCTGCCTAGGTAACCCTGCGCCGCACAGCCCCGAAACAGAGCTCGTGGTAAGAGAGTTAACTGCAAGTAGCAAATCTGGCAAATTCAGCTGGAAGGAGAATTTCCCAATTGCATTTCTCCCATCCTCAGCACCCAGCCCGGCTCACCGGGCGGGTGGGAGGGGTCGCTGTGCCGTAGATCAGAACCCTCCACTGCTTATAGAGTCTCAGCCTTCCATGGCAGCTTCCATGTTGGGGGAGCTTTCCTCGGTCTGCGAAACGGAGTTGTCAGCCGGCGCGTTTGCCCTAGCGGCCTGGGGGGACGTGTGTGTGCACCCCACTGCCAGGACTCCCACCGGCCACGCGCGGAAATCTGCGGCGTTGTTCACAGTCACGTCCCGTGCTCCCCCAAGGGTAAGAACATCTTAACTCCTGCTTTCCCCAGGCCGTTGGTTTTCACCTGAAGGCTTGACTCGTCTCAAAATGCAGTGTTTAGCTTACAGAGAGGAGAGACCTAAGCCCTAACTTGCCACTGGATTAAGGAAAAATAAGTTGTCCTTATTCATTCATTATTCAACAGCCATTTATTCCAGGATCAGATAGGCCAGGTTTTCCAAGATACCCCACTTAAAGGTATGGTGATATTTTCTACCAGCGTGGTTGGTTCACAGTGTGTTAAAGAGGCCCCCATACTTGTGGTTCTCGTAAATACGCCCATGAGGAACACGCCGGGAAGCTGCATGTGTTTCAGATCTGGGGGTTGATCTCTGATGGCGTCAGCTGTGTGTTAACAGCCTCGTTAGGAGCAAACATGAGTAAGGTCCGTGATTCCCGCTTTGCATGGGTTCACCTTAGCAGCGGGCAGGAGGTGTATAAACCAGAGCAGGTGGAAATAAACAAGGGCTATGAGAACGAAGACACGGGGCGGCTCAGAGAAGGGGTGACTGAGCTGCCACGGCCACCACCGAGGGGAAGGATTGCAGGCGGCCGAGGCGTGTGGGGCCACTGCTGAAGGCAAGCAAACTGTGAGCACAGATCTGCAAAGAGTACCGGGAGCTCAGGTCCAGGGAGAGACGAAGGGGGAATGACAAACGGCGAGACTGGACGCCAGTGTGCAGAGGAAAATCTCATAGTGCGCACGCGGGGCGGGGGGAGGGGGGGGCCACACCATAGAGGCTACCGTGGCAGTCAGGAGTAGAAGGGGGCAGATGGGGGGATACAGGACGACCGGAGAGACGCAGGGAGTTTGGGGAGGCGGGCGGGGCGGAGGCAGAGGAGTGCGCGTGGGAATGTGGACCTGCGGGGGTTCTGGCGTTGGGCAAAGGGGATGGTGCACGCTGGCAAAACCCTCTGCCAGGAGCCAGGGTCTCCGAGGGAGGCACAGCAGCGCTTCTTAAACTTTAATGTGTGCGCACACCCCTGGGAATCTTATAAAACTGTGGACTGTGCGTCTGGAAGGCCAGGCCAGCCCTGAGGCTCTGTGTTTCCAACAGGCTCCCAGCTGAGGCCCATCCTACTGGGCGGGGACCACGTTTCAGGCAGCAGGGACCTAGGACCTGTCCCACGTGCTAGTGGCAGGTGGTGATTTCCAGCAGCTGGAACACCTGGGAGTGTTCAGTTGTTTCGAAGCCTTTTTGTGTCTTGCAGCTTCACTCTAAATGCGGCAAGAGGTTGACACATGGTCACACCGGTGCTTGTTTTTTAGGTTCTACCTATGGCCCTCTCCCAGGAGGGGGTGTGGATGAGCTATCTGGGTGTAGACATTGGAAGGGGAGGAAGGGAAATCGTGCCCTCCTTTGTTCCAGAAGTCTGCCTTTGGAGTTTGGGGGTCTGGAGGCACAATTTTAGGACCCTACAGGCACTGGGGCAGGAGGGTTGCTGGTCCAGAGGTGGCACCTCCTCCAGCCCATCCTGACCCAATGTCGAGTTTGCAGCCTGCTTGGGGCCGGCAGTTACAGGAGATTGGCATGGGGGTGAGACGATGGCAGAAATGGCCACAGGAAAGTAAGTCCCACATTGCAGGGGCCCCTTGAAGGCTGGCGACCTCCCGGAGTCTCCGTGTGCATGCCCATGAATGCATTGGTAGTTGTCTGTCTAGTAATACGGGCAAACTGTCTTTCATCATCTTAGGTCACAGAGTCATACTTAGCTGAAAAATCAGTGGGGTCCCGATCTGCTGTCCACCTCCTTGGCCATTTTAGGCTGTCCTTTTTTCCTTTCCCGGGACAGCCACGGCAAGCTGCTTATTTGCTTAATTTGGCCCTGCCTCAGTTCTGAAGTCAGAGCTCCAGCTGGACCCAGTGAGCCTGGGGCCCTTGTGCACAACCCATGCCGCAGCCCAGGGTGTCTGAAGCACTGCCCAGATTCCTAGCACCTGCAGGTCTAGGACCTGGAGAGTCAGCATCGCTGTCACATGAGGTCATTGTTAAGGCTCATGGCATTGCATGGCATGGCTCTGAGACCTCCACGGACCACACCAACTTCTCCAGAGGGGTGGAAGGGGACAGTGAGTGAATCTGCTTCGAGCTCTGGGTCCCAGTGCTGCTGCTGCAGCTGTCTGGCTTTTCACTCACAGGGCTCATTAGTGTCCAAGCCCACCCACACTGCTCAGAGCCCTCACCATGTCAGTCATCCGCACAGTTCACCCTGGCCCAGGAGGCCCTGGAATTAGAACTGGAATCACCAGGCCTCCCCAGTCTCCTAGTGAGTCCCTTCTGTTATTCTGATACTTGCTGGGGTACCTTTTTCCCCCAAAATCCATGTGCATATTTATAATATCATTCAGGGGCCCTACACAATCAGCAACTTTAAAATGAGCCTGCTATAGAGGTACTGAATTGTGAGCTCCCCTGCAGTTTCCTTGGCAGGGCCAGGCTGAATGATTCCGTGGGCTTTATGTGGCCTGTGGGCCAGACGTCCCCCACCCCTACCCCCCACCACCCCTACATCGCGGTAACATGGACATTTTGGGACTTGAATAGCAAGGGTTCAAATCCCAGCTCTGCCGAAGAGCTGCCTGACCTACTGCTCAGAGCCGTGCACTCTGGGGCCAGGCTGGGCAGGGTCTACGTTCCGCATCCTTGTTTTCTCACTGGGCAGAGCACACGGTCGCGCTGGAGCTCAGGGTCCTTGGTCATCCAGCAGGAATGACGGCTCTCTTCCCCACCTCCCGCCCGATTGGGGTGGGAACAGAGGTAGGGAACACATGGGCAAGACCTCACGCTGTGTGTGGCCTACGGAGGCACTCAATAAAAACCAGCCATTGCCACGAACTGCTGCTTATTTCCTCGGGAAGGGCTTGTGGGTTTTATGAAGAACAAAGTAGGTACGCCCCAATGGCTGCTTAGGCCCCTGTCCCTCCGGGAAGCCAGACCATGGGCTCGTAACGGCCAAGGACTGCACCCACCTGGTGGCCACATCCCCAGCTCTCTCATCAAAAACCTGGAGGAAATGAAAAGGCCTGTAATTTATAAAGCAGGACGTCTCCCGGGGGCCGTGCAGGCGGCATGGAAACAAAGCAGCACTTTGTCCCGTGGCTTGGCTTGGTTTTTTGTCATAATATTTAATTAATTTTGAAATTTCAAATAGCATTAAAGTGTGAGATATTTGCATCTGCTAGAGAAGAGAGCTTGAGGTTAGAAGGTTGAGAAAGCCCCTATAACCTAGAAAATGGAGCAGTGCTCACAGGGGTGTGATGGGCATGGGGAGGCGTGGGCTCAGCACCTTCTGCCCAGCCCAGCAATCACTCACCCATGCCCAGGGTGGCATGGGCAGGTGCAGCCGATGGAGCTAATGCTTTATGCCTAATTGGAAAAGTCTGGCACATGTACTCCTGTGTGCAGGACCCTTCCTCTTGCTTTATAATGCTAATGAGTGAAGCTTGAACAAATGTTAATTAAAACACATTGGAAGCCCAATGCCCCTACATCCTTGGGTTCTCATTATTATTCCTGTTATCCCTTAGCACATGGGCATAAATCCTTTATTCATTCTAAGAAGTCCATTTGCTACTCTGGCTTAAAAAATCATGAATCTTTTCCTTCATGTTTAATTTTTTTTTTTACTACAGACTTAATAAAAATCAAAGTTCATGAGAATGAAAAATCCACTTGGAAAAATGCACAAGTGTGTGGCTTATTGCATTGTTAGAAAGTGAATTTAGCCAGTCACCTTGCAGAACATACGCCATCCCATCCTCCCTTCTGGTTGCTAAGCACCTCCGGAAAGGTGAGCCCAGCCCTGGCTGAGAACCACCCCCAACTGCTGCTGCTGCTTACCAAGCTCTCTGTGGATGGCGTTGCACAGGAGGTACCGTGTGGGGGAGACTCATCACGCGTGCTCTCGGGTGGTGTTGTACAGCCTCCGTTCTTGTTGGTGTATGCTATCCATTGTGTGGTTCTTCATGACTGGGGATGTCCCCAGGAGAGGCGGGCGTGTGTCCTGCATTGTGATTGGTTCCAGGATGGGTGTGTGACCCAGGTTGACCAGTTGGTGTTTCCCAGGTTTGCAGCTCATGGATCTCTGTCTCCCTGGTGAGAAGGGGCGTACCCTAATACACGCTGAGTCAGGCCACGTGGCCCTGTCCCATCCTCATTGTACAATCCGGTATGAGCTATCTAACCTCTGCATTTTCTTTTTTTTTTTTATTTAATTTTTTTTTGACAGAGTGGACAGTGAGAGAGTGAGAGAGAGAGACAGAGAGAAAGGTCTTCCTTTTTGCCGTTGGTTCACCCTCCAATGGCGGCCACTGGCACATCGCACTGATCTGAAGCCAGGAGCCAGGTGCTTTTCCTGGTCTCCCATGCGGGTGCAGGGCCCAAGCACTTGGGCCATCCTCCACTGCCCTCCTGGGCCACAGCAGAGAGCTGGCCTGGAAGAGGGGCAACCGGGACAGAATCCGGCGCCCCAACCGGAACTAGAACCCAGTGTGCCGGCGCCGCAGGCAGAGGATTAGCCTAGTGAGCCACCGCGCCGGCCTAACCTCTGCATTTTCCATCTTAGTTTCCTCTTCAGTAAAAGCAGGTCACAGAAGAGCATCTATTCCCTAGGGTTATTTCAGAGGTTGAATGAGGACTGAGAACTATGCCGGCACATATTAATGGCTAGTGGACTGTCACTTCTAGGTTGTAAACTGTGACGTTGTGAGGCGGGCCATGGTGGCCACTGGGCTCAGACGGATGAAGCTGCAGCGCGCTGAGTCTCTGTGTGCCCCGGGTCTGCCACGCCTCCCAGGCTGTGCACAGGCTCCCTCTCCCTAGCCTGTCAGCTGCTCTGATTCCCCCAGGAAATTTGTATTCCTCTTTTATGTTTCAGCCCCAAGGGATGGACCAGTGTGCTATGGGTGGCATCCATACTGCCCCAAGCAAACACCATCCCTGGCTCCATCACTGTGCCTCCGCAGTTCTCTGGGTGTGGTCTGCAAACCTGGGGGAGGGGGAGCATGCCAGACGTGATCTGCCTCGTTGGCCGTGGGGACATTTGCACTGGTTATTCAGAGCGTGCATTGTGTGTGAGGGGGAGGATGGGGGGCAGAGCTGTGGCTGTTTTAACTCAAATCAAGGCAGGGAAACCAAATTGTACTACTTGGTTGCCATGTAGTCATAACAAAAGAGAGAAAGCAAAATCCAGTTTCACTCAAACACCTGGGATGAGGCAGTAAAAATTCTTCACTTTGACCCTTGAGTGCGTGGACAGGTGTTTGAAACTGCTCTGTGAGTTGGAATGGGAAGCTTGTTTCAGACACTTTTCACGTACGCCGTGGGGGGCCGGGACTGCAGGTGAGTTCCTGCTCTTCCCAGGCGATGCCGTTTTGACTTGGAGGGACCAGTGACGGACCATGGTTATGGCAGATACTTTGAAAACAGAAAACAGAGCTCGTCAGAGCAAGGAAAGTAACTGATGGTAATTGTTGCCAAATTAAAATTTGAACTTTTAAGTAAAAATTAGAATTTTGGAAAGTATGTAGATGACATCACGAGCTGAACCATGTCCTAGTACTTAAGGACTTTTCTCGTTGACTACTGAAGATATTATGAATTCCACTGAGCCAGAACCTTATGTCCCACTCAGTTTAGATATGAATTAGACAAACAATAACTATATTAAAAATAGTTGTATGTATTCATAGGGTACAGTGTGATGTTTTACTATGTGAAAATGTGATGGCAAGATCAAAGCAAGCTAATTAACATATCCATCACCTCTCTTACCATCTTTTTGTGGTGAGAATATTTAAAATCTACTTTTAGTACTGTAGTGCAGCACAATGAAGTCACGCCTGCAGTGCTGGCATCCCGTGTGGGCTCTGGTTCGAGTCCTGGCTCTCCATTTCCAACCCAGCTCCCTGCTAATGGCCTGGGAAGATCATGGAGGATGACCCAAGTGGTTGGACCCCTGCACTCGTGTAGGAGACCCAGAGGCAACTCCTGGCTCCGGCCTGGCCCAAGACATTGTGGCAGTTTTGGGAATGAACCAGTGGATGGAAGATCTCTCTGTCTTTCTTTCTCTCTCTGTAACTCTGCCTTTCAAATAAATCATTAAAACAATAAAATCGACATTTAGCAGTTTTGAAATACATACTATATAATTATTAACTATAGTTGCATACAGTGCAATAGATGACTTAAACTGATTCCTGCCATCTGAGACCTTGTACCCTTCAATCAATGTCTCCCTTTTCCCCTTCTTCCCCCTCCCAGCATCTGGAGAACACTGCGCTGCCCTGTGTCTGAGACAAACTTCCTTGCAGCGCCGTAGAAGTGAGGTCATGCAGCCTCTGCCTTCCTGTGCCTGGCTTCTCTTTTCACATGATGTCCTCCAGGCTCATCCATACCTTCACCAAGCGCAGGATTTCCTCTTTTAGAAGGCTACGAGGAATTCCACATATATATGAGTACTTAAACCACGCTTTCTTGATCGTTTACACATTGAGGGGCATTTAGGGTGCTTCGACACCTTGGCTGTTGTGACTAGTGTTGCAGTAAACATGGGAGGGCAATGTCTCCTTGACACTCTGATGTCACATCCTTTGGATGGGTGCTGGATCACGGGGTGAGTCTGCTTTCAGTTTTTGAAGAACCCCCATAGTGCCTTCCGGGATGGCTGCACTAACTTACATCCCCACCAACAAAGTACCAAGGTCCCCTTTGCCCCATGTCATTGCCCATCGTTGTCCTTTTTTTTTTTTTTTTTTAATAGACAACCGCACTGGAGGGAGTTGGGGTGGAGGGGCGGAGAGTAAGAGAAATCTTCTATCTACTGGTTCACTCCCCAGGTGACCAAAATAGCTACAATGCATCAGGCCCAAGACAGGGACCAGGAACTCCATCCAGGCCTCCCACATGGGTAGCAGGAACCCAAGCACTTGGGCCCTTTCTGCTGTCTTCCCAGGTGAATTAGCAGGGAGCAGGATCAGAAGCAGAGCAGCCGGGACTCACACTGGCTCTCCAGTACGGGATGCCACCATGGCATGCAGTGGCTTAACCCACTGCACCACGATGTGACCTTCTTTTGTCTTTTTGATACTAGCCATTCTCACAGATGTGAGGTGAGATCTCATTGTGGTTGTAATTTGTATTTCCTCAATATTATACATGCTGAGCATTTTTTTGTATATGAAGATACTTCTAAAATTCATGGATAATGAAATTAACAGATTAAGTTTATTTTGAAATCCATGTGTGATTTTTCTTTTTTATAAAGTGCATTTTCCACAGATTTTTATATTATTTTTTAAAAAGGATTGATTAATTGAAAGGCAGAGAGAGAGGCAGAGAGAGGAGACTTCCAACCACTGGCTCACTCCCCAGATGGCTGCAATGGCCGGAGCTGCACTGATCCAAAGCCAGGAGCCAGGAGCTTCTTCCAGATCTCCCACTCAGATATAGGGGTCCAAGGTCTTGGGCCATCTTCTACTGCTTCCCCAGGCCATAGCAGAGAGCTGGATCAGAAATGGAGCAGCCGGTACTCGAACCGGTACCCATATGGGATACCGGCACTGCAGGCCGTGGCTTTATCTGCTATGCCACAGCACCAGCCCCCTGATACTTTATTTTTTCCATGTTATTGTAATATTAATACAAAGAGAACAGATTCAATGTAGTCCATGGGCCTCTGCCTCCCCCGCCCCCCGACTGTTTTTTAGATAGCATATTGTTAATTAATATTACAGGCAATGGCTTAATGCACCACTAAACAAAGAGATCTCAGAATGTGTGACGCCCCCTTGTATCTGCTGGTCATCTGTCTGCTTTGGAGATGGACGTTCAGATCATTTGCCCATTGGAAAATCACCTTACTTATTTTCAAGCTATTGAGTTGAGTTCCTTGTGGGTTTTGGATATTAGCATCCTCTTAGATGTGTGGTCTGCTCTCTCAGTCTGTGGGTTCTGTTTGCTCTTAATTGTGTCCTTTGCTGTGTGGAAGCTTTTTGGCACAATTCCACTTGTTTCATTTTGCCTCCTTGCTGGTTACGTTCCACTCTCTACGCGTCCCTCTCCTTCTCTGTGTTGTGCTCATCCTACTGCCACTCCCAATGCCACTCTGCCTGTCATCCACCTCCCCTCGAGTTACCATCCTCACACCCTCCCCTGCCCCCAGGCCCACCCCCAGACTTCTGTGAAGCTGTGATGGACAGACAAATCCCGCCAAGGAAGAGGAGCTGGCCTGGAGCACAGTGTGTGTTGGGGGGTAACACCTCCAGCTGGTGGACGCCTTTCTTCTATGGTCCAGGAGGGATTCGGATTCTAGCAGCAGGAGGCCGAGCCGGAGCAGTGAAGGGAGGCTGCAGCCCTGGAGGCTGACAGCGATTGGCCCAGGGCACAGGAATCCTCCACTCACATCCTGGCTCCTGCCTACACGTGCATGCTGGAGAGCCCTTGTGAAAGAGGAGGGGTGGCAGGTGCAGTCTCTTCCACTTCGGGGGGGGGGGGGGGAGGCATGGAGTGTGTCCTGGGAGCCACAATTGGAAAGGGACATTAGGGCCTCGTACAACCTCACTCTCCAATTGGCTGCAACGGCCAGAGCTGGGCTGATCCGAAGCCAGGAGCCAGGAGATTCCTCCAAGTCTCCTGTGGAGGTGCAGGGGCCCAAGGCCTTGGGCCATCTTCCACTGCTTTCCCAGGCCATAGTAGAGAGCTAGATCGGGAATGGAGCAGCCAGAAATTCCAACAGGCGCCCATATGGGATGCTGGCACTGCTGTTGGCGGCTTTACCCGCTACACCACAGAACCAGCCCCTACAAGCTAGTCTGTTTTTCATCACCACTTAGTTCCCCTGGGGGGTGCACCACACCCTCCCGGAGGTACTGCACTCTGTGCATTGTCTTAGGTTGCCTCTGCCTGAGTTGGAGAGTCATTGGCAGGTGATTTATCTGGGGAGCGCTTGTGGGGACACCTGTGAGCTGGGAGGGACACAGGGTTGCACAAGGGGATGATCTCCCAGGGAACTGATCTGAGTGACAGTAGCGGAGCAGTGCCGGCTTGTGGGCTGCTGCTGGGAGGGGCAGGGCCTCGCGCAGGCTGCGCTGTTCACCAAGAGCCAGGAGGGCCACATCTGAGGCCAGGCTGGGCTGTGAGCCCTCAGCAGCTTGTGCGACAGCTGGGGCTGTAGAGCTGAATGGGAAGCCGGGCAGCGCATCACAGCATGCACGGGAGTCGCTATTATTATGTCAGCTTTGAGGAAAGGGGACATCAAAAGGGGAGACAATTAATCCTAGGTTTTTCATCCTCCCCACGTGTTAGCCACGTTAAGCCCAGGCATATGTGAGTGCTTGAAAACTCCAGAAGAAGCTGTTTCCTTTGCTGTTCGGAGCATGGAAAGGAGCTACTCTGGGGGAGAGGGGGAGAACGCAGTGGGCCCTTCTTTCCTTTATAGCTGTGAAAGGGATTTTCCTAAAATTCTCTTTGCCAGCTGCTCAAAGGACCCGTTCTTGTACGATCCTGCCCTGTGGAAGGACTGCCTTGAAGTGAGCTTCAGAGTCAGACTTGAAATGACTTTTCAAGAAATCCTTTCTCAGACTGCCAAAGTCAAGTTGATGTCAGAAAGTAACAGTGCGTGCTTAGGAAGATCGAGACGTCTTCTAGAAGACTCTTAGCTGAGGCCAGGGGGTCCCGGTGATGAGATGCCACTTCGAGGTGTGCTCAGTGCCGCCTCTCCCTGATAGAACGAATCATGAACTCTCCAAAGCACCCACCTCAGAACTGTAAGATGCTTCCGAGAGCCTGCTGGGTGGCCCCTCAGTACCAGTGGGCTGGTAAAGATCCCGGTGGTTCATATATGAACTTGACTTGGTGTGCTTTGGTTTATCACCATCATGATGTCATGTCCCCTTTTATAAGGGAAAGCACGTATATGTTGGGATAAAGCACTTGTGCTCTATGCAACGTTGTGAGTTTTGAGATGAAATAAGTTTTCACAGGGGCCAGTGTTGGGGCACCGTAGGGTAAGCCACTGCTTGCGATGCGTGTTCAAGCCCCGGCTGCTCCACTTCCAATCCAGCCCCCTGGTTCAAGTACTTGGGCTCCTGCCATCCACATGGGAGACCCAGGTGGAGTTCCTGAGCTCCTGGCCTTGGCCTGGCCCAGCCTTGGTCATTTGGAGAGTAAACCAGTGAATGGAAGATCTCTCTCTGACACTCTGCCTATCTAAATAAATAAATAAATCTTTCAAAGCACAAAAAGAAAAAAAAAAAAAGCCTTCATGAGTTTTCCAAATTTGTTGGTCTCTTTGGAGCAAATTCCTTTGGCCAGTTATTCAAAAAGCTATTTGCCTTTCTGTGTTCACAGATAAGGAAATATCCAGCTCATAGCACAGAATACTAGCGAAATGATAACACCAAAAAGTCTCATAAATTAAGGGACTTCTCCTGCCAAAAATCTTGATAAGCACTCTTTGTCTCTCTCTACTATTCATGCTTGGTTTTGGAGGCCAAGTGTCTTCACTAACATACAGTGTCACATCTGTGACAGGGGATCATGCTGCCACACTCCTCAGAGCTGCGGAAGGAGTCCAGCCCAACTCTGCATCACCCCCTCCCTTCCCCCTCCCTCCCTCTCCCTCTCTCTCTCTCTCTCTCTCTCTCTCTCTCTCTCTCTGCCAGAGGAGAGCTCCTGCAGGACCAAGGGTCGTGGAAGCCCAATGGCCCAGATGCTTTAACTGACACCCGTCACTGCTGGCCTCCTCACTCGTGGGGCGGGAGCCAGATCTGACGGTCCTGGTACCCCCACAGGGCCTTGCACCGATAGAGCTGGCGCTCCAGGAACTGCTGGAGACTGAGTGGGCTTTTCTGTCACCCTTTATTAACAGAACCAGAGAGTGAAGATAAGAGCTAATCAGCCGTGGCGCGCACCATCAGTTAGTCATGCGTGGAGGCAGCAGGTTTCCACGGTGACATCAGAGATCTGGGTTTGTTCCTGGAAATGTCCATGGGCAGTGTTCCTTTTTAAGCCAGGCTCTGGTGAACTCATCTGGGGGATGAGCTAAAGTCCTGGGCTCTGGGAGTCCTCTAAGGCTTTGTTTCGGAGCCTTCTGCAGGCCCCAGACTTCGGAGATGCAGCTGAGCCACCTAAGGGCCCAGATTCCTTGTCAGTTCAGTTGGTTTGTTTGTTTGTTTATTTATTTATTTAAAAAAAGGTTTATTTGAAAAGCAGAGTTAGAGAGAGAGAGAGAGGGAGAGGGAGAGAGAGAGAGAGGGAGAGAGAGAGAGAGAGATGTCTTCTATCCAGTGATTCACTTCCCAAATGGCCACAACAGCCAGAGCTAGGCTGATCTGAAGCCAGGAGCCAGGAGCTGCTTCCAGGTCTCCCACGCCGGTGCAGGGGCCCAAGGACTTGGACCATCTTCTGCTGTTTTCCCAGGCCATAACGGAGAGCTGGATCAAAAGTAGAGCAGCTGGGACTTGAACCAGCACCCATAAGGGATGCCAGCCCTACAGGTGGTGGCTTTACCTGCTGCACCACAGCACCAGCCCCCAGTTGGTTGATTCTGCCATTACCTTTCTCCTAGGCTTGGTGCATGGGTCAGGTGAGCTATTGCCACTAAGTATGGAGCTCACACAATGCTTGAGGCAGATGCTTTTCCACTCAAGATGGACTTGCATCTCGATAAATCCTTGTAAGTTGAAAATATGAATTGAAAATGCCCTTAAAACCTCTAACACATGGGACATCCCAGTGTTAGCAACACAGTGCACTGCAGAGTATCTGTGGTTTGCCCTCTCGGGTTGGCAGAGGTAACGGGGAGCTGCCACTGGCTGTCGCTGTCCAGCACGGTGAGAGAGAGTGTCGTGTCCCACGCATCCCTAGCCTGAAGACCAAAATTCAAATAATGGCTTCAACTGAATGTGTATTGCCTTCACACCATTTGTAAAGTCAAACGTTTGTTAAGTTACACCATCAAAACTTGGGGACTGCCTATAAATGAAGGCTACTGTCACCATTCCTAGGATACCTAATACTGTGTCATCCAAATCGAGTGCTTGACAGTGAAGGAGGCGTAAAAATAACTGGACATGACTTTCTGAGCTGTGCATTCATTGATCACCAAATTAATTTATCTTTTAAATGCTGAATAACATTTTTCTTTCTTTTTAAAAAATATTTATTCGAAACACAGGTTATAAAGAGAGAAGGAGAGACAGAGGGAGAGGTCTTCTATCTGCTGGCTCGCTCCTCAAATGGTGTAACAGCTAGGGCAGGGCCAGAGTGTAGCCAGGAGACAGGAGCTTCTTCCAGGTTTCCCACATGAGTGCAGGGGCCAAAGCACTTGGGCCCTCTTCTGCCACTTTCCCAGGCACATTAGCAGGGAGCTGGATCAGAAGTGGAGCAGCCAGGGCATGAGTCAGCACCCTTATGGAATACCGGCTTTGCAGGTGACTGCTTAACCTAATATACCACAACACCCTCCCCACCAAATTGATTTCATATATGGATGGCTTTATAAAATGGTTTTATACAGAAGTTATTTTCAAAGACAAAACTGTTTTTGAAGAAATAACATCTGAGTTCATTAAAGCAAAATTTAATATTCCTTATGTTTATCTAAATGTTAAAAATAAACAGAACAATTATTATTTGTACTTATTAGTACATAAACTTCAGTTTGTTTTCCTATCTTGTCATGTTATTTTTCTACAGGATGTATTTTTCAGTAGGTTTTCTGTGCTTAACTTTTCCCATAGAATTATCTGCATGTAGGGATTAATTAATTTGCAATTGCTGGGTCTTTGATTCTGCTCTGTTGACCATGGCTTATTCCACTGAGAACATGTCCCTTCCCAGGGCGGGGAGGGACCATGCGGGCTGAAATGAACTCTGCGGAATAAAGGCTGCTCTCAATGCTGCTTCTAAAAACATATTGACACGTGTAAATAATCCATCCCACATATTTTCTCAGTTCATTTTGACCTCTCTTCAGAGTGCTCTTCTGTGACAAGTATTTCTGTGATACAACTTGTCCAAGAAGTTTCTCTATTTAGGATTCTTTTGAATGGTTCACCACATTTAGATGACTCAAAAAGTATAAGCCTTCTCAATTACATCCTATCCTGGGACAGAATCTAAATTTATCCCAATAAAAATAGGCGCTGCATGAAAATATTCTCCCAGGTTGACACAGTCCAGGGCACAGGTGGAGGATTTCGGACTTCAGTCTTTGTCCCCTTCCGCTGCCTTGCACTTGCAGAGTACATTTCAAGGTCTTCCCTTCTGCGAAGCAGGTTTCAGTAGCTTACAACTTGGGCACACTGCTGAGAAGGCCCCCTGCTCGGCTTGACCTTCTACCGCTGCCACCTTGAAATTCTTAATTTTTTGACCAGGAATCCTGTGTTCTCGTTTTATACTGGGTCCCACAAATGATGTGGCTGACTGTTACGTTGGTAGCGATTCTATAAAAGCTTCAAGCTCAAAAATTGAAGTTTGGGGCCAGCACTGACATGTAGTTTGTTAAGCCTCCACCTGCAGTGCCGGCATCCCATGTGGACACTGGTTCAAGTCCTGGCTGCTCCACTTCTGATCCAGCTCTCTTTTTTTAATTTTTATTATTTTTTAAAAAATTTTTGACAGGCAGAGTGGACAGTGAGAGAGAGAGAGAGAGAAAATCTTCCTTTACCGTTGGTTCACCCTCCAATGGCTGCCGCGGCCGGTGCACTGTGCTAATCCAAAGCCAGGAGCCAGGTGCTTATCCTGGTCTCCCATGGGGTGCAGGGCCCAAGCACTTGGGCCATCCTCCGCTGCACTCCCGGGCCACAGCAGAGAGCTGGACAGAATCCGGCGCCCCGACCGGGACTAGAACCTGGGGTGCCGGCGCTGCAAGGCGGAGGATTAGCCTATTGAGCCGAGACGCTGGCGCCAGCTCTCTTCTTAGGGCTTGGGAAAGCAGCAGAAGATAGCCCAAGTGCTTGGGCCCCTGTACCCACAAGGAAGATCTGGAAGAAGCTCCGGGTTCTTGGCTTTGGCTTGGCTCAGCCTGGCAGATGGAAGATTGTGTTTGTGTCTGTCTGTCTCTTCTTGTCTCTCTAAGTTTGCCTTTCAAATAAATAAAAAATATTTTAAAAAAATGAAATTTTTAGTAAACCCCATTCACTCAACACTTTGGTTCAAGACTTCCAAATGGGGGCTGGCACTGAGGTGCAGTGGGGTTAAACCATAACACTGGAATCCCGTATTGAGCTCTGAGTCAAATCCTGGGTGTCCCAGTTTCCATCCAGTTCCCTTATAATGAGCCTGGGAAAGCAGCAGATGATGGTCCAAGTGTTTGGGCCCCTGCTACCCACACGGGAGACCCAGATGGAATTGCAGCCTCCTGGCTTTGGCCTAGTGCCCCCCTACCACCACTCCCCGCCATCATTTGGGGAGTGAACCAGCAGATGGAAGATCTTTCTCCATATTTCTGTCTCTCTCTGCCTTTCAAATGAAAAAATAATCCTTCAAAACATCCAACTGGTTTTGAAAAAAATGCGGAAATTCAGAGTTATGTAGGACAATTGGGTACTTCTAGCAAAGTAGTTTATCATGCAGGCTTTTATGGGTTGAACAGGATCTAGCTCCCCAAACCCAGGGAGACATTTAAACCTGAAATCTGACACTAAGGGCTGGTGGACTATGGCTGGGACTTGATATCATGAGGATGTCTGAGAGGGGGCCTGGAGGGAGGTCTTTAGGTGGCAGGGGGCTGTCCTCAGAAGTCGGCTCTCACGAGAGGCTGGCTTGTTTATGCAGAGCGTGCTTCCTGTGTCTCTCTCTGCTTCCGGCATCACCAGCCTCTCCTGGATGCCAGTGTCGTGGGCCCAGCCAATGCTGACCTGACAACCTCCAATCTGGGAGCCAGTTCCTTCTCCTCCCGAGAGGCTCCTCTCCTCCCGAGAAGCTCCGCTCGGGTATGTTGGTTGAAGCAGCAACAGCTGACTGATGCAAAGGCTCGAGGCTTTCTGAGTCAGTTGGCGGGCGGCAAGGCAAAGTTTGTAGTGTGTGTACATGCATGTGTGTGAGCGTGTGTGTGTGTGTACAATTTGATAACCCGGCGCCCATTGCTGTTGGTAGGCCACCACAACTCATTTGCATAAAAGCTCTAATTATGTCCGTTCCATTGCAGTCTGAGCATATTTCTGCTCCATGGTTCTTTTTTTTTTTTTTTTTTTTTTTTTTGACAGGCAGAGTGAATAGTGAGAGAGAGAAACAGAGAAAGGTCTTCCTTTTTGCCGTTGGTTCACCCTCCAATGGCCGCTGTGGCTGGCGCATCTCGCTGATCCGAAGCCAGGAACCAGGTGTTTCTCCATGCCAGTGCAGGGCCCAAGCACTTGGGCCATCCTCCACTGCCCTCCCGGGCCACAGCAGAGAGCTGGCCTGGAAGAGGGGCAAACGGGATAGAATCCGGCGCCCCAACCGGGACTAGAACCCCGTGTGCTGGTGCTGCAAGGTGGAGGATTAGCCTGTTAAGCCACGGCATCGGCCCACGGTTCTTAATTTAGTAAGAATATTGTTCTCACCAGGATGCTGGCCAGGGAAATTTACTTCCTCAAAAATAAAGTTTCTTCTTAGTGATGAAGTGTCAGATCTGGATTTTTAGTAACAATTTGAAAGATGTCAGGTTTTTCAGCTTCAACAAAATGGACTTCATGAAGACCTAACTGTATGCCATGAATTTGTTCTTTCAAAAAATAAGCCATTGGTGGAATCTACTGACCTCTCACTGGAAGCGTCTGGTGGTCCTGATGTAAAATTGATGTCACTCCTGTTAGATTGGCTTTAAGAGATAACCAGTGTTGATAAGAGTTTGGAGAAAAGGCAACCCTGATACGTTGTTGGTTGTAATTAAAATTAGCATAACTATTATGGAAAATGATATGGACATTCCTCAAAATATTTTAAAAAATGGAATGACCTGTTACCCAGCAATCCTCCTGTTGGGTAAATATTCTAAGGAGATAAAATGAGCATCTCATAGAGATTTCTATACTTCCATGCTCTTGCGGCATTATTGACAATAGTCAAGGCACAGAACCAACCTAAATGTCTATCCAAGCATGAATAGATAAAGCAATTGTCACGTGGGTGCACCATGGGATATTATTCAGCTTGAAAAAAGAAATGGCTTGCCTTTTGTAACAACAGGTATGAGACTGGAGGACGTAGTGCTATGGAAAATACTCCGTGATCTCCCTTACAAGTGAAATAAAAAAAAAAATTGAACACTTAGAGTGGAAGATGTGGAGTGGGGTAGAAATGTTGCAGAATGAGAAGACATAGGTAGAGGGTGCAAGGTTGTGGTTACGGCAGCAAGGTTTGGCACAGTGGTTAAGCCACCACTTGGGATGCCCACACTGCATATCAGGGTTTCTGGGTTTGAGTCTCAGCTCCACTCCCAATTCCAGCCACTGCTAACATACACCCTATAGCTTGAGTACCTGAGTCTCTGCCACCAATGTGGAGACCTGGATTGAATTGCTGACTCCTGGTTTTGCCTACAACAGATATACTGTTGGCATTAACAGAGTGAACTTGTAGGTGAGAGGTCTCTGTCTTCATCTCTGTCTCTGGCTCTTTGTCTTTCAAATTTAAATTTGCAAATTTCAAATTTAAAGTTGCAGTTATGTGGCATGAATAAACCTGGAGATCTGAAGTACAGCTATAGACACAATTATTAATGATATAGTAGCATACACTGGAAATTTTCTAAGAGTAGATTTTAAGTGCTCTTACCGCACACTAAAGTGTAACTATGTGGGTTGATGAATAAATTAATTGGCTTACTATAATGATCATTTCACTGTGTATATGCCAGGATGCCAGGATGGCATTCTAGGCTCCTGGCTTCAGCCTGGCCCAGACCTGGCTGTTGCATACATTTGGGGAATGAACCAGTGGATGGAAGATCTCTCTGTCTCTCCCTCTCTCTTTGGCACTCCACCTTCCAAATAATTAAGCTTCCTAGAATGATATGAAAACACCTAATACAGCTGTTTGTGTTGAATCATCACCTTGGTCATGCTCTACCTAAAGTAACTACAGGTGGAAGGTCCCTAATTTCAAAAATCTGAAATCCTTAATTTTCCAAAATCTGAAATGCGTTGAGTGATAGCATGACATCACTTGTATCAGTGATGCAAGTTAAAATGCAGGCTCTGTGTTTAAGATATATATGAAACATAAATGAATTTTGCATCTAGGCTTGTGTCCCATTCCCAAGAAGCCTTGTTATGTGTATATAAGTATTTCAAAAACTGAAAAATAAAATCTGAACTACTTCCAGCCCCTAGCCTTTCAGATAAGGCTACTCATCCTGTTCTAACTTTTGAAGTAAGTTCTCTGTTCCTTCAGCAAATTAATGGATTCTGGTTTCCAGGTGGCCAGTGATATCCTTAACCTCATTCCCATAGTAGATGCTAGATGTCAACAAATATTTTGTGAAAATTACACATTCACCTACAACTTTAATATTTTAATATTTTTTTAAAAAGATCTTGTGACCTTTTCAAGCTGACTGCTGCCAAAAAGCTTTATTGCAAAAGAAAAACATGTTACCAAATAATGCAATAAATCATGGTTGGCCGTAAAGTATAAAATCAGTGCCAAAACCACTATATATGAGCCACTATTCAAACCACAGTCTGTATTCTCTCTACCATGCTGCTCGGGCCCGTTTCCTGCATATATTTCATTTAACCTAACCTCTGTGTTCCCACATTTCCCACTGACCTTCTGATGTGTGGCCAGGCAGCTTCATGGGCCTCCCAGTCCACAGCAGACTAGTGAGAGGCAGTGGGAAACAGGCCGAATAGATCTCCTACCTCTACCACCGAGAGCCCGGAACCGCGTGATTGGGCACGCTGCATTATCAGGCCGCCGGCTGAGGACACATGTGCTGTGCCTTCTCAGGGAACAGCTAGGAGAAGAGAAGGGAACTGTGGTCATCCTTCAGATGTTCGAAAGGAGTTAAGGTGCGAACTCAGTTCCTGCAGTGTGTCCCGTCACCATGGCGTGAGACTGCTGGAGGCTGAGAACGGTGGAGGTTTACGATGGGGAGAGGTCTCCGAAACACATCCCAGCTTGGAACCACTGTAATTATTCACCTATTAAAAGATTTATCTATTTATTAAAAGACAGGGCTGGCGCTGCAGCTCACTAGGCTAATCCTCCACCTGCGGCACCAGTACCCCAGGTTCTAGTCCTGGTTGCTCCTCTTCCAGTCCAGCTCTCTGTTGTGGCCTGGGAAGGCAGTGGAGGATGGCCCACGTCCTTGGGCCCTGCACCTGCATGGGAGACCAGGAGGAGGCACCTGGCTCCTGGCTTCTGATTGGTGCAGCGTGCTGGTCGTAGTGGCCATTTGGGGGGTGAACCAATGGAAGGAAGACCTTTCTCTCTGTCTCTCTCTCTCTGTCTAACTCTGCCTGTCAAAAAAAAAAAGAGAGAGAGAGAGAGAGATCCTTCCTTCATTTGGTTCATTCTCCAAATGACTGCAATGGCCATGTCTATGCAGGCTGGAGCCAGAAGCCAGGAAATCCATCCAGTTCTCCCACTTGGGTCGCAGGAACTCAAGTACTTGAACCATCTGTTGTCTCCTATGCACATGAGCAGTGAGCTAGATCCGATTTGGAGCAGGCAGGACTTGAACCGGCACTCCAAAATGGGATGCTGACATCCCAAACAGCAGCTTAACCTGCTGCATCACAATGCCTGCCCCTACAATAACTCTTTAAAATGAAGGATCATGTATGTTAATGGCCTAGGACTGTCCTGGGAAAACCTGGATGCAGAATCACCCAAGTTGTGCTAACTTCCCAAACACTGCACTAATTTTACAAAAACCTCTTTGTGACAAAAAATGACTTCATTTAAACCAAAAGGGAAGAGTGAAGCTGAAAGATAAATGGCGACTTAACAGGCTCACTCAGGTATCAAAACCTCTCTCTCCTGGAAGCTAAATCCCCAGGACACTTGCTGATCATTTTCTTACTGGTCTGGGGCCATTTGAAGCAGGCAGAATTCTTGGAGGAGGGGGCGCTGAGTAATTTATCTTTCTCTTGCTACACGAGTAAAGCCTACAGCACTGAAATCCCCTTCTGATTGTGCCCCCTAGGGAAGCTTCAGGGGACCGCAGCTTTTGTGTGTGGCGGGTGGGGTAGAGGCTGGGGGAGCAGTGGCGTTAGAAGTCCCAAGTTGTGGCCGGCACAGCGGCTCAATAGGCTAATCCTCCGCCTTGTGGCGCCGGCACACCGGGTTCTAGTCCCGGTCGGGGCGCCGGATTCTGTCCCGGTTACCCCTCTTCCAGGCCAGCTCTCTGCTGTGGCCAGGGAGTGCAGTGGAGGATGGCCCAAGTGCTTGGGCCCTGCACCCCATGGGAGACCAGGAGAAGCACCTGGCTCCTGCCATCGGATCAGCGCGGTGCACGAGCGGCCATTGGAGGGTGAACCAACGGTAAAAGGAAGACCTTTCTCTCTGTCTCTACTTTTCTCTCTGTCCACTGTGCCTGTCAAAAAGAAAGAAGTCCCAAGCTGTGTTGGCGACCAGCTGAACACAAGTTGTCTGAGTGCTCCGTCACCTGTAAAACGGCCCTCACAGCACGGGCTGCCAGCGCATCTGGGCCAGAACAGCTGGGAGCAATTTTTAGCTGGAAAAATAACTTATGTGGAAAAGGAGCATAAACTTTGATCATATGCTGGCCGAGTGTAAACTAAGGCCGAGTCAGAGAGAGCGCCTAATGGTTTGTTTTTCTGTTTGGTTGTAGCCCGAGACTCCTGGGGCACCTTAGGCACACAGTTCCCAGGAGACAGGGCCCTGTAAGAGAATGGACGGGATCACCTTATTAGCTTTCCCTTACTAGCGGATTTTGGGAAACAGATGCTAAATGTTTAATAAAATCCATATACCACCTTGTTAGCGCTTTGCCACAGTAACCTGATCCATGCAATGTGCCAATAGAAAAAAGCATTTCCAAGAAACAAGCATGTCTCAGCACACAGACAGTTGGATTTCTTGGTCTCCTATCGTGCCCTGTGGACGTGGGTGACCAGATAGATGAGTGTGACTGGAGCTGTCCAGATAAGAGAGCAGTGGCGAGGGCCCTGTCCAGAAGTAGACTAAAGCCATTTTAAGTTTGGAATCACTTAGAGTTTTAATCATCAGACATCCTGCGCTTCTCTTGGTAGAGAAAGCAAAAGGCATGCGTGGGCCTCCGTCCACACAGCACTTGAGAAATAGAACTGCATCGGCTGCTTGTGAGCTTCGTCAGCTCTTAAAGGCCTTTGTGTGTACCCAAAAGCCACAAGAAAAGGTTAGGTTTTAAATTTTTTAATTTCACCTACCATTCGATTATTCCTTAAATGTTTTATGATTTTCAACTCAAAAATGGCCTTATTGTGGTTAAATACACATAACATAGGATTTTCCATGTTAGCCATTTTTCAGTGTGCATTGCAATGGCATTAAGTGCATGGACATTGTTCTGTCATCCTCACCACTGTCTGTTTCCACAGCTTGATTTCCAGTTGTTTAAGCTCCTCTGAGATCCAGTACTTAAGAATAAAGAGGGGAGAGATGTTGTTTCGCTGCGGTGGAGAAGCAGCTGTTGGTTTGCTTTCTTCCTGCCTGGGGATACGGAGTCTTACCCAGACTCTGGCCAGGTCCGTCTGTCTGTCCCCATACTGTGCTCTAGCCCTTTTCTGAACTTTGCTTTTATTCTGGGATGGTTGTTAATCAGGGGAAAGCTGCAAAAATCTATAAATGCTCTAAAAAGAAATTTCAATGAGGCTGTATGGCTGGCATGGGAGCCATGGGAGACTTTATGATGCCCGTATTTGGAAGAAAATCATTCAGGTGTCACAATGAGTAGACGTGGCTGTGTGGGTTAATTAAGTGGGGGAGCAGATTGGAGTCAGTTCTGAAGCTGCTGCACTTTGGATTGTATATGGGGATTATTTAACGTGCATACATGAAGATCCTTGCAAAATGGAAATTCAGAATGAGTGTGCCCTAAGTTGGGGACAAAACGTGGACCTGAGCACCTTTAGAATTTCGGTCTCTCAAGTGTGTGATGATCAGAGTAGGCACGCCGGTGCTCATGCAGCTTTTCTCTGGCCTCAGTGCCCCTCGCGGATGTCCCACCAAGTGTTCTCTCCAGCCATAACCCACCTCCAGAGAGCGGCAAAACCTTCTTGTCCCCTTCGAACGTTCAAGGTCTGTTCTTGGCCTCCATTCTGTTTTGAAATCATGGCTGAAAGTTTAATTGTAAATGTCTCTGAAAGAGGAAAATGGAAATGAGACTCTCGTTTGTACTTGTGAGTCACGTAGAGATATCCATCATGATAATTATATGTGCTGCCAATACAGGAAAATGGGAGCATTTGTGAAGTCACTATGGGATAATGCGTGTTGATTTCATTCTTCTCTGTGCTTTCTGGGGAAGGGGGGACTCGACGGATTTCCTAACTACCTAGTAGTCTTATCTGCGTGTCCTTTGAAAAAGACTTAATTGTGGCTTCCAGCCCACAGGACGATCTCATAACTTTTCTGCAGGGGCTCTGTGGCTTACACTGAAAGGACATTTTCAACAAGTACTGAAGACTGGGCCTGTGTTGGCTGGTTTGGAGACTGTAGTGAGTGAATTCAGCAAATAGATTGTTCTTATTGTTTAGAGCTTTGTGGCTTTGAACAAAATAATGAATAACCCTTAGTAATTAACATGCCTTGTTTGTTTTTAGTGCTTTTGGATGTAATCAAGGATGGGCCTGGAAAGGAGAAGCAGTGCTCTGGAGGCCCCAAGAAACCCTTGGCACTCACCAAAGCAGCCGGTGATGAATAGCACAGTGGGGGTATATGGCTAAGTGGGTCCCATTTGTGTGATTCAATAACTCGAGGAAACATGCTTTAGTTCAAAGCATTGTTTCTCTTCAAGTGTCTCCAGTCAGCACCACATAGCTTTACTAAATGCTTTGGGTAATGCTAGCGCCATTTCAATGTTCCAAGTGTCTTTGAGTCGTTGTCTAAGGGGATAAAGCTGGGGAGAAGGAGAGGGCAGACAGAGGGCACTTGACCACAAAGACTGAGGATTTCATTGGTTTGTGGGAGAATTTCTTGGCTAGTGCCTCTGGGAAATAGGGTGTTTTATAGCAAAGATTCCCAGGCATACATGCTCTTAATAATAAAGAGGCGTTCGGGACATCGTATCAGTGAGGAGGCTTCTAGCTGCAGATCCAACTCAGGGTGGCTTGAGACATGAGATTCATGATCTAATATAACAAATCCTTGAGAAGGCTCGCTCTGCCCAAGGCACACCTGCGTGCTGGCTCCTCTTCTCTGTGGCTTTCTGGATTGGTCCTCGTCTCTCTGTTGGCTTTGTCCTGTAGCAGCGCTAAGCATCACATCCATCCACAACGATGTCCTAAAGTGGTCCCGTTTTTCTTGACTCTTCTCAAAGAGAAGGTGCTGGAGCCAGCTGCCCCAGGACAGCTGAGACTGTAGACTGTGAGGTGCTCAGAGAGAGGAAGCAGTGCGCCACTGTGATGGATCGGGAGGACACACCCCTCTTCGGTCATTTTTTTTTTTTTTTCTGGCTTCTGGGATAAAATAATCAACAAATCAAGTGACAACAATGCTCCATAGGTTCCTTCTGACATAACTCCTTAAGGAAAGGCACTGTTAAGTCATCTTAAATAAAATAGGCGACTCTAGGTAGAGATGCACACTTTCCGTGTGGACACAAAAGCATTGCCTTAGATTTGTTAGTGTGAGGGTCATGAGAGCAGAGATTTTTTGTCTTGGTCACTTTGGACCTGCAATGCCTGGAGTCCAACAAATGCTACCTAGTATGTTCTCAATACTCAAGGACATCCTCAGTAAGAAGAATGAGTATGGTAGAGGCAGTTTAACTTAATGGTTAAGAGAGACCTGGGGACACATTTCATATGTATAAGGAGGGGAGCGCCTTGAGTTCCAAGGCCAACTCTGTGGTCTCCTAGCTGTGGAGTCCTCTCTCTATCTCACTTTCCTCTCCTGTCATGGGAACCTGCTTGCATCAGGAAGGGGCTGGCGCTGTGGTGCAGCGGGTTTACGCCCTGGCCTGAAGCACTAGCATCCCATATGTGCACCGGTTCTAGTCCTGGCTGCTCCTCTTGCAATCCAGCTTTCTGCTATGGCCTGGGAAATCAGTAGAAGATGGCCCAAGTCCTTGGGCCCCTGCACTGACATGGGAGACCAGGAAGAAGCTCCTGGCTCCTGGCTTCAGATGGGCGCAGTTCTGGCCATTGTGGCCATCTGGGGAGTGAACCAACAGGTGGAAGACCTCTCTCTCTCTCTCTGACTCTCCCTGTAACTCTGTCTTTCAAATAAATAAAATAAATCTTTTAAAAAAATACATGTGAAGTGATGGGCCCACGGTAAGTTACCAGGAAGTGCAATTTGCTCTCATGGCTACCACTTATCAAATCCTCAAATTCTGTAAGCCTTGTTTTCCTTTTGGAAAATGAGAATGGTAATAGGTATCCCATTTGGGGAGTTAAATGAGACAGTGTTCCCTCCTCACAATGTCATGCATGGGCCTAAGAGCTTGATCAAAGTTCTCCATGATTTCAGATCTATTCACACTGCTTTCTATTTTGCAAAGTTATTTTACTCCTATAATACATTTGATCCCCCACAGCAACCTAGTGAGAGAACAAGTCAAGTACTCTGCCCCTTTTGTAGATGGGGAAGCTAAGGCACAGAACAACTAAGTATATCTGTTGGGATTCACTCCGTAGGCAAATGGTAGAGCCAGAAGCCAATGCACCAGTTGGTTGATGCTTTGCAATACAGATCTGCCATAGTTAATTGTAATTTTTTCTTCCTCATTTTAAATATTTCAGCAAACACTTTTCATGAGTGGACAGTGACTTTATTGAGCAAATATACAAAATTGGCTTAAGAAGTTTTATAAAGGCTGAAGAGAAGTGTTTCTAAGTGGGATAATTTAGGGGAAAAGAGGGAAGAAATGGCCAGGACAAGAAATGACATTTTAGAAGCAGTGCTCTTAAGAGCAGAGGGTTAGTGTGGGCCGTGTGATGCTAGATCAGGGATAGAGACACCAGCAGGAACTTGTATTTGGCTTGTAGCTACAGATGGTTGCATATGGAAGTGTTTGCAGGTCTGTCTAGCTGCATGAGGTAGTACCTCACCCATTTCCCTGGTGTCAGCTGACAAGGCCTAGAAGCCGCAACACCCCAGTAGCAACAAGCACACCCGAGCCAGGTCTTGCCTCCTGACACCATTCTCCAATGAAAGGAGCTAGAAGTCCTTACAGAAAGGGCTGGGCTAACCATCTAGTGCTAGCAAGTAGGAAAGTACTTCAAAAAGGGAAGATAGTAGACACATGGAGGCACAGCAAAGGGGTACAGGAGCCAAGTGAAAAGGCTTCTAAGGGCCAAACTTGAAACAATTTGAGCAAGAAAATAAGTAATGTAGTATTGGACTGTTGTCTGAGATAAAACAGAAACACCAGTCCATGCCAATAGAAACAATTGACTGACTCAATAAATAAATAGGGGGAAGAGATGACTGTCCCTGTGGGAGAATCCCAGATAGTGTGCAAAGGGAGAGGAGAGGGCGTGTAAATCCTACCCCTTAAGTGTGGGCTGTGTAGCGTGTCCTGCTTCCAGGGTCTGAGATGGGAAGAGGGAGTGAAAGTCGCTTTACAGTGGAGGAGCCGGGTGAGCCGCATGGACCTCAGCAGGAGGTTGTGGGTTGTGGGTTGTGCACCCATGTGTGATGCCCTGAGAAAGAAGCTGCATGGCCTTCCTTCTCCAAACCCATGCGCCAGTCTAACCACGAAAAAGACCAAACTCGCAGGATATTCTGTAAAATGCCTGACCGTAACACTGACCTCCTTAAAATGGTCAAGGTCACTAAAACCAAGGAGAGTCTGAGAAACTCATAGCCAAGAAGAGCCCTAGGAGACGTGACAACCAACTGTGACGTATCCTGGAGGAGGCCTTGGGACAGAAAAGAGACTTTAGCTGTAAACTAAGGAAGTCTGAATAAACTGTGGACCTTGTATCTCTTTTATCAAAAGATGGCAACACATATACCAGCAAGACTGGGGTCATGAGAAAGCTGGAGTAGATATATTGATATTAGACAAAGTAGAGGTCAGGACAAGGAATATTATGACTAAAGAGAAACATTTCATCATCAGACTGGAGTCAGTTTATCAAGAGGCTATACTAATCCTGAATGTGTGTATCCCTCATCATAGAGCTCTGAAATGCACACAACAAAAACTGAAAGAAAAATAAAAAGGTTTAATTGAGAATTTCAGTCTTCCCTCCCAAGTGATAGAACAAAGTAGAAGACTCCATAGGAAAGCAGATGATAAGTGGAAATAGAAAAGACTTGAACAAATTCCTCTCCAAAACAGCAGAACAAAATGCATGTCTTTTTCATCTCGTCTCCAAAGATCCACGCTTTAATTTCAGCGCCTAGTCTCTTGTGTACATTAGACGTGATTTCTCAGAGGCTGGGTTTATGAATCATCTTGCTTTATTTTCTGTTTGTTCCATGTGCTCTTTGTTTCTTTGTTCCTTCTTTCCTGCCTTCTCTTAGATGGATTATTATTTTCATATCCCTTTTATCTCCTCTACTGGTTTTTAGCTATGCTTCTTTGTTTTATTTTTTAATGTAGGCTCTAGTGATTTCAATATGCAACTAATTTATCATTGTCTACAGTGAATAAATATCACAGCACTTCATGGACAGAGTAATAGATTAAAACTATAATTCCATTTACCCCTCCATCTCTTTGTGCTATGTTGTTGTGTTTTATTTCTACATATGCTATAAACTCTACAATGCTTGCTATTATTTTTATCTAAACATTCAAACATCTTCTAAAAATTAAAAAAAATTGAAAATAATCTTATTTCCCACTGTTTACCTTTTCTAGTGCATTTTCATTCTTTTCTTTAGATTCAAGATTCCATCCCGAATAATTCCCCTTTAGTTTTACAAGAACCCCTAGAGAGTGTAGTGATGGCAACAAAATGGCCCATTGCTTGTACTTTGAGTGTGCTGGTATGAAATTCTCTCAGCTTGTGTTTCCTTGTGAGTATTTTTATTTATCCCTCACTTTGAGGTGTATTTTCATTGGACATAGAATTTGAGGTTGACATGTCAGTTTTTTCCTGTTAAAACTTTAATGGTGCTGTTCCATTATCTTCTGGGTTCTATTTCTGATGAGAAGTAGACTGTCACCCACATCCTTCCTTCTATCTCCTCCCCTGAAATATAAAATGTATTCTTTCTTCTGACTTATTTTTTCTTTATTTGGTTCTGGGGTCTTCTGAGTTTCTCAGATCTATTGTTTAATATCTTTTACCAATTTTGGAAAATTCTTGAATGCTGTATCTTCAGATATTCCTTTTCCCCAATTTTCTCTCTTCTTGCCTTCTGGTACTCTAATTCCATATATATTAAACTATTTGAGATTATTCCCAAGTTGCTAATATTTTAAATCATTTTACCCCTGCGCTTTGTTTAGAAAATAGCTATTGACCTGCATGTAAACTCTTCAGTCCCTTTTTGCCCCTGTGTTCACTGTTCTTAGGAATTTAGTTCACTTGTCCTTCTCTTCCCTGTTCTGTGGTTTTAAAGAATTGAATGGATAGATGCATGGATGGATAAAAGACAGATAAAAGATAGATGATATTTTCCTGGGCAAGAAAAACAGCCATTCACAATTGTCTACCTTTTAATTTGAAGTGAAACCTGTAGTAGTTATTAAATCATCCAAGGAACTTGCTAAAGATAAATATTCCTGAGAAATATCACCATACATCAGATATTATCTAGGATATTAAAAAATTCCCAGTAAGCCAAGGACAAAAAGATAAGTATCATATGATCTCACTCTTGTGGAGTCTAAAAAATCAGTGATCTCATAGAAGTCACAAATAGAATGGGGGTTGGTGGGCATGATGGTACAATGGGCTAAATGGCTTCTTGGGAAGCCCACATATCACATCAGAGTGCCATTTGAGTACTGGCCACTCTGCTTCCAATCCAGTCCCCTGAAAATGCATGTGGGAAGCAGCTGATGGCTCAAGTACTTGAGAGACCTCGAGGAAGCTCCTGGCTCCTGGCTTTAGCCTGATTCAGTCCTGGCTGTTGCAGCCATTTTGGGGAATGAACAAGCAGATGGAAGATCTTTGTCTCTTTGTCATTTTGCCTTTTAAATAAGTAAATAAATCTTTTTTAAAAAATGTTTTATTTATTTATTTGAGAGGCAGAGTTACAGAGAGAGAGAGGGAGAGACAGAGAGGAAGGTCTTCCATCTGCTGGTTCACTCCCCAAATGGTCAGATCTGGGCCAATCCGAAGCCAGGAGTCAGGAGCTTCTTCTGAGTCTCCCATGTGGGTGCAAGGGCCCAAGCGCTTGAGCCATCTTCTACTGCTTTCCCAGGCCATCAGCAGAGATCTAGATTGGAAGAAGAGCAGCTGGGACTAGAACTCGTGCCCATATGGGATGGTCCCGCAGGTGGAGGCTTAGCCCACTACACCACAGTGCCAGCCCTGCAAACAAATAAATCTTAAAGATACATATCTGTATATGTATCAGAGTTGGCTATCAGAGGCTGGAGAGGAGAAATGGGAAAAGATTGATTGATGGGTACCAGGTTATAGTAAGATGGGGTATGAAGTTCTGGGGTTCTATTAATGGAACTGTTACCAGAGAACTGCAAGGGTCCTTGTCTTCGCGCAAGAAAGAATTGAGATGTGAGACAGAGAGTAAGTGGAAAGCAAATAGCAAGGTTTATTAGGGCAGGGACATCCGTAAGAACGGATGGGCAGGCCGGCGCCGTGGCTCAATAGGCTAATCCTCCGCCTTACGGCGCCGGCACACCAGGTTCTAGTCCCGGTCGGGGCGCCGGATTCTGTCCCGGTTGCCCCTCTTCCAGGCCAGCTCTCTGCTGTGGCCTGGGAAGGCAGTAGAGGATGGCCCAAGTACTTGGGCCCTGCACCCCATGGGAGACCAGGATAAGCAACTGGCTCCTGCCATCGGATCAGCGTGGTGCGCCGGCTGCAGCGGCCATTTGGGGGTGAACCAACGGCAAAAGAAGACCTTTCTCTCTCTCTCTCTCTCTCTCTCTCTCTCTCTCTCTCTCTGTCCACTCTGCCTGTCAAAAAAAAAAAGAACGAATGGATGGGCACCTCTCCAGACAGAACCTGAGAGAGAGCGCCCAGTCGCTCAGACTGGGGGAGAGCGAGGTTGCATGGCCCACCAGGCCAGGTGTGGGCGGCTCAGCATAGAGGCAGAGGGCTGAGAGTGCAGTCTGGTTGAGGCTGGGGCGGGGTAAGGGGATGGGCCTTGCCTCCCCACTCTGCTCCTCCGGGAACAAAGGACTTTTTGGATGTAAATACAAAAAACTCCTTTCTGAGTTTCCCCCTTGAAGTTATCAGACAGGAGGAAGCCCAGGTTAGAGAAGTCTTAGAGGAAGGCTGGTTATCGGTAGAAGGGGCAGGACTTTGAAGTGCAGATACTGGGCTGCAGCTGGCAGGTTATCGGGATGACTTTGAGATGCAGATGCTGGACCTAGATGTCTCCTTAGGCCTTTGTACACACAGAAGCTCATTCCTGACTTCCTACCTAACAGAACTGCTATAGATAATATTAATGTACTGTATTTTTCTCTATTAAAAAAACCCTGCATGCTAGGGTTTGGGTGCTTTCATTATAAAGAAATGCTAAATATTTGAAAATATGTTTACCTTGACTATACATTCCACAGTGTCACAAAACATCATATAGTACCCCATGAAAGTGTACAATTTTTATAGGTATGTTAAATTTTAGAAATAACAATAATAAAGCCAAAAAATCCTTTTGTGGTTCTGATGTTTGAATTCCGGGAACTCTTAGAGAAACACTCAATTATCATTAAAAACAAGTACTTAGCAGCTGAAAAATACAGATCAGCAGGAAGAGCAGGACAAACTATGAGATTGCTTTATTCAACTTGAAAAGCAAAGCAACTCAGGGCTATCATTTCTATCATTTCTAGGTGCCTAGACAAAGGAATTGAAATCAGCATCTTGCAAAGCTCTCTGTACTCCCATATTCATTGCAACGTCTTCAACAATAACCAGGATACGGAGTCATTCTGAGTGTCCATCGATAGATAAATGGATAAAGAAAATGCAATACATACACACAATGGAATACTTTCATCCTCTCAAAAGAAGAAAATCCTGTCATCTGTGACAATATGGATGGACTTGTAGACAGTATGTTAAGTGAAATAAGCCAGACACAGAATGACAAATGCTGCATGATCTCACTTATATGTGGGATCTGAAACAAGCAGAGGGACTAGAGGGTGGGTGGCAGTAGGGTGGGAGCAGAAAGACACTGATCAAAAGGTACAGCGTTTCATTTCGGCAGGATGAAGACATTTGGGAGAGCTAAAGAATACATAGATCTATGGGAAGTACAGTATGGTGACTGTAGTTAATAATGTGTTGTCTACTTCAAAGCTTCTAGGAGATTAGATGTTAACTGTCCTCACTGGCAAAGAATGATCAGTATGTGAGGTGATGGCCGTATTAATTAGCATGATATCATCATTCCACAATGTGTGTATATATACATCAAAACATCATGCTATATACCATAAATATATATAATTTTTACTTGCCAACTACACTTTAATAAAGCTGGGTGGGAGAACAACTTAATTTAAACAAATGGGTACATATGGAAACAGACACAGCCTAAAACTGCCAAAAGCTAAGTAGTTATTCCATTTCATATGGGATTGATTTTATGTTGGGCTGTGGCTTCTTAGTGAGCCAACTGGAGCAATAATTAGCTTGGGGAGACAGTATCTTCAGAGAGATGTTTTCTGTGTGTCTAGAGGGGCTTGTGCAACTCTTTAAAGGACAAGCAAAGAGGAATATACATGATTGAGAACACCTAGATCTACTGTCTCCCCATCAGTCCTAGGAGTCCAGGACTTACTACAAATCCCAGGAGCAAAAGACATTCACTGGCATATTGTGTGGCAATTGAGTAATGACTTTATGTATGTATGTATCTATCTATCTGTTTATTTTAAAGATTTATTTATTTTATTTGAAAAACAGAGTTACAGAGAGGCAGAGAGGGGGGGTGGGTCTTCCATCCGCTGATTCACTCCCCAAATGGCTGCAACAGCCAGAGCTTAGTGGATCTGAAGACAAGAGCCTGGAGCTCCTTCTGGGACTCCCACATGGGTACAGGGGCCCAAGGACTTGGGCCATCTTCCACTGCTTTCCCAGGCCACAGCAGAGAGCTGGGACTTTCCCAGGCTATTAGTGGAGCAGCTGGGACTAGAACCGACGCCAATATGGGAAGCCTCTGCAGGCGAAGGCTTAACGTACTACCCCACAGCACCAGCCCCAAGGAAATGACTTTAGATTCTGAACAAACATACTGGCAGTTATACATTAAAATGAGTGCTATCTTCTTCAACCTGCTATAATGCAAAAGAAGAAAAATCCCTTGACGATCAGTCTCATTTCATTGTTTGTTGCCTGGAGATTCTGGGGCTGAATCTAGCTCAGCCAGAGAGAACACCTTAGCTTCCAGCAAAGTCTGCCATGAATACGAATGAGGACAGTGAAAACACAGTGGCACATAACTGCCCTTCCAGAGTTAATGGTAATATTTCTGGGTTTGGGATATAAAGACTTGAATTTTGACTCTGCCATTTAACAATTATGAGACCTTGGGAAAACATATTCTCTGAGCCTCAATTTCATTAATGTCATGTAAAACATTAAAATTTTCTAGTTCGTAGATAGGCTTGTGCTATTCACATTGTTATCTCCAAAGCACTAATACATTTTTCTTCAAGGGAGTCACTTGGGTATGTCATGATGTTTTCAGTCGTTGCACATAGCATGTTCTGAGCACATTTGTAAGTAGTATGAGCTTCTTGAGAAAAGCACTTCTGTATGTAGTACCTTGCACAATGATTAATTTTAGGTGTCCACTTGACCAGGGTAAGGGATGCCCACATAACTGGTGACACGTTATTTCACAGTGTGTTTGTGAGGATGTTTCTCAGAGAGATTAGGATTTCAAGCCGCAGACTGGGTAAAGAAGATCCACCCTCACCAGTGTGAATGGGCAGCATCCAATCTGTTGAGGGTGTGAATAGAACAAAAAGGTGGAAGAAGGGCAAATGCCCTCTCCTTTTTGGGCTGTAACGTCTGTGTTTTCTTGCCCGGAGCCATCAGAGCTCCTGGGTCCTTTGCCTTTGGACTCTGGGACACCAGCCATCCTTTGGCTTCTAACCTTGACTGACCATTGGCTCCCTGTGTTTCCCAGGCCTTTGACCTCGCACTGAATTGCACCACTGGGTTTCCTGGTTTTCCATTGCAGACAGTGGATCATGTCACTTCTTGGCCTCCATAATCATGCAAGCCAATTCCTACAATAAATCTCCCGTTATGATTCTGTTTATCCTATTGGTTATTTTTTTCCAGGAAACCCTGACTGATAAAACCCTGTTACAATTCAATTAGATCACCTGCACATTGATTCTAGCCTTTGGATACGGATGAAATTGGTTTTCTCCCAAATTAAATCCACTATTAATGAATGAAGATTTGCTATTCTGGGTTACTTTTTCCAAGTATGCCACAGGCTTTTGAAGATTCTTCCCAAAGGGGAATTCTAAAAACTATTCATGCAAGGGGAGCCTCTTTAGTAGAAGAGTATGGTCTCCCAAGGGTGCTGTATTGCATGCCAAAACTCACTTGCAGATGTAACTTTCTGTTACACATTCTAATATAAAACCAGTCATTTTCCTGACAATATGTTAATCTCCAAGCAACCAACTCAACTGCTGGTAACTCCAGAATTATCAAGCCTATTTAATACAGCTGTGAAATTCCTGTCTTCCCAGGAGCGACCACTCTGGTTAGGGAAGGGCAGGAAATATTGGAAGGGAAGCTGCGGAGGAGTCCTTGGAAGGAGTCTTTCAGCACTGGAGTATGGGCTGCTTCAAGGGGTTACTGATGGGGTTCTGATCATGAGCTGCTGAGCAAGGTGCAGTACCTCCCTCAGACTGGGGCATGAGGGGCCCCAGCCCTTCACCCCAAGCCTCACAGTCATTCTCTGGCTGTTCTCAACAAGGAGAGAAGTCCACAGGGCTATAGGGGGCTGCCCACTTGAAGCCCACTATGGTGGAAGGAATTCCACAATGGCATCCAAGGTTCCCATCCCCTGGAGACCTCTTCCTCCTCCTTGAGTGTGTGTGGGAGAGAGAACTTGTGGATGTAGTGGAGGTCACTCCCATGGTTAAGATCCTGTGTCATAAGGCAAACATGAAGGGATTTTGTAGATGCAATTATGACTTTAATCCATTGGCTGCAAGTTAGTGAAAAAGATTGTTCTGGATTTGACTTAGGTGAAATTCCTTATAAGATGCCTGAGCCATTCTCAAAAGTGAGATTCTAGGCCGGCGCCGCGGCTCAACAGGCTAATCCTCCGCCTAGCGGCGCCGGCACACCGGGTTCTAGTCCCGGTTGGGGCACCGATCCTGTCCCGGTTGCCCCTCTTCCAGGCCAGCTCTCTGCTGTGGCCAGGGAGTGCAGTGGAGGATGGCCCAAGCCCTTGGGCCCTGCACCCCATGGGAGACCAGGAGAAGCACCTGGCTCCTGCCATCGGATCAGCGCGGTGCGCCGGCCGCAGCGCGCTACCGCGGCGGCCATTGGAGGGTGAACCAACGGCAAAAGGAAGACCTTTCTCTCTGTCTCTGTCTCTCACTGTCCACTCTGCCTGTCAAAAAAAAAAAAAAAAAAAAAAAAAAGTGAGATTCTTTTACTGACCGTGAGGAAGCAAGTGGCCATTCGTTTCATAGTCACAAGGAAAGAGAGTCTGCCAATAGCCATTTGAACTTGGAAGAGTCTCCTAAGCCCCCAGTGACACCTTGGTCAGTCTGGTGAGACCTTGGACAGAGGACCCAGCTGAGCCATGTCTGGACCCTTGGAGACAATGAAGACCTGTTGTGAGCCCTGTGACGCAGCATAGAACATGAATTCACTCCTACCTCACGCGTGGTCCATTTACAACAGATCCCTGCTTGGTCTGCTTGTCCACGGGCAGTCAGTGCTGCTGCTGACCAACCCCCTGAAAGTGGCCCAGGGACAGCTCTCTGTGGGAGATGGCGATGGAGCTCAGCAGGTATGGGTTGGCATCGTCCACGTGTGAATAGGCGCCCTCAGTTGCTCAACAGGGAAGTAGCAAGAGAAAGGCAGAGTAGCCAGGGGCTATCTCCGAGTTTCCTACCGAACCATGGGTGCCCCACAAAATCCTAAATGTGACTGACAGGTCCCTGAGAAGGTCTGCTGGTCAAGGCAGGAGGAGAGGACACATATTAGTTAACATTATGTTGTCTTAATGTTTTTAAACTTGCTGGACGTATGCTGTGTTGGCCTCCATTTGCACCTTTGCTCTGGCCTTGCAAAATGTCAAGAGTAAGCCTGGAGTGTGGTCTTTGCTCGTGGGACACTTGCTTGTTCTTCTCCCAGTGACTGCCAACCAAGGCTCCCCAGCTGCTGACTCACGAGGATTTGGTTTGCTTGTTTGTTTTTAGTGGTCCCCCACCAGAGGTAGCACTGAAGAATTTTCTGTACTGGCTATGCTCAGGTTGTTTGCCCCTTTTTGCTCAGTTAGTGGAGGTATGGGTGAAATGATTCCCCCAAAAGCATACTGCCCAGCAGTGTTGGGAGGTAGGGGATAACGGGGGTGATTAGGCAGTGGGCGTGGGGTGGGTAGATTAATGCATTTTTTATCACTGGAGTGAGTTTGCTATAAAAGGATACATTCCATTTGCCATAGGATGTCTTAGTAAGAAGATCTCCCATGTGGGTGGCAGGGACCAGACTACGTGAGCTATCACATGTTGCCTCCCAGGATACTCAGAGCTGGGACTTGAAGCTAGATACTCTGATATGGAATGTGCATGTCTAAATAATGGCCTTCAAAGTTATCTAGGTCCTAACCCTTGAAACCTATGACTGTTACTTGACGTGTCAAAAAAAGGCTTTGTAGATGTGATTGATCTAAGGATTTCTCAATGGGGAGATTTTTGTAGATGATCTGGCTGGGCCCTAAATGCAATCACAGTGACTTTCTAGGGAGGAGGCCAAGGGAGGTTGGACACAGAAGAAAGGGCTGGACATAGCCAGGGCTGGCTTTGAAGACAGAGAAAAGGGCCATGAGCCACAGGCTGAGAGTACAGCTCCAGAAGCTGGAAACGGCCAGGAAAGGCTTCTCTCCTTCTGCCTCCAGAGAGAGCGCAGCCCTACTGGTCCTTGACTTTGGCCCAAAGAAGCTGATTTTACATTCTGACTCCAGAACTCGAGGAGAATGAACGCGTGTTGTTGTCTGAAGCAGTGACGTTGATGGTAATTTGCTGCCGTAGCCGTAGGACACTGGTGTACAGGGCAAAAACCGAGGCTGTTTCTGTGAATCTGAACTACAAATCCGGGATTTGGGTACGTGTGTAACCACATCCATTTCCCAGACACTACTGCAGAAGCAAGGGGTCACGGAGTAGGGGACACCAGTGAAAATGAGGGCGATAACTCAGAGGGTGGCTGCGAAAGCTGGGGGGAGGCTGGATGTCAGCAGGGACGTTGCTGCGGCACAAAGAGGGCTTTCTTCAAAATCCGAAGGAGTGCTGAGGACTGGAGAGGAGTTCCACTTTAGGCCCGTGTTCACACTTACCAAGTGTCATCCTTGTCAACCTGACTGACAACCAAAGGTTGTGTGGGACCCGTGAATAGTTCCCAGAGGGCCCGCACGAGAGCACGGCCTGGGCAGGCTCTGGAGCTGGGTGGAAACTACAAGAGGAGACAGAGAAAAGGGAAGCAGGGCAGAGTCTAGGGAGCGTGTGTGCTTGACCCGCATGCCTGACCGTGGTGGGGCCCCAGGAGGTGTTCCTGGTGAGATAACAGGGAGGCACTTCCTTGTTCCCCAGCCCTCAGCTGGTCCCAGAGAACTGCGGAGGCCCAGCGAGGACCAAGCCGTGGGCGAAGAAAAGGCTCACTTTCCGTCCCGCCTTCCCTTGGGTGCAGACAAAAGCCCAGGCTCCCGGAAATCAGCTGCTCCATTTTTCCCAAGTGGCCTGCCTTCGCTCATTTCGGCTCCAAGCCCTGGAACTCATAGTCTATTTCTCTACTGATGCAGGTGTGTGTTTAGGCCCCGTCTGGAAAAGTCCCTTTTGGGCAGTGTCTTGGGGGGTCTTTGGTGGCTCTCTGCTGATCACTTTCATTTTTTCTTGATGAATGGATTAAATATTTGTTTTTCTGAATCAGATCTTTGAGTCATAGTGTTCCCCAAAGAGCTGCAAAACCATCTTGTTCAAGTCTAACTTTGGATCTGATTTACAGCAGAATGAAAACTGTGGAGAACAGAGTTTACTATCTCAGGTTCATACAACTGCACCAACTCCCTAAGTTCTTAGCATTGGCTGGTTGAGAAGGACACTGATTCTGTGATGAGAAGTCACCTGACTTCCGGGAACACTTCATCTGTTTCCTTGCTGAGATTTATGGCTGAGTGAGGAGACTAAAAAAGTTCATGGAAGTTGGAATTAAAAGGCAAGTTTACTTTGATGCAAAAAAAGTATGAAATGCATGCATATATAGGGTCCTCAAAAAATTCATGAGAAATATGAAAATACGAAAAAGTTTATGCATGGACTTCAAAATTATTGCTGCAAAATAAACCAAAATGAACTTATATTCAATGTTTCACTTTTTTTTTTTTAACATTTTAAAAGGTCATTAAAAAAAAAAAAGGTCATTTATGGGGCCAGATCCGTGGCGCACTAGGTTAATCCTCCGCTTGTGGCACTGGCATCCAATATGGGTGCCTGTTCTAGTCCCGGTTGCTCTTCTTCCAGTCCAGCTCTCTGCTGTGGCCTGGGAAGGCAGTGGAGGATGCTTGGGCCCCTGCACCCGCATGGGAGACCGGGAGGAAGCACCTGGCTCCTGGCTTCAGATCGGCACAGCTCCGGCTGTTGTGGCCATCTGGGGAGTGAACCAGCGGAAGGAAGACCTTTCTCTCTGTCTCTCACTGTCTGTAACTCTACCTGTCAAATAAATAAACAAAAATAAATAAAAGGTCATTTATTTATTTGAGAGAGAGAAAGAGAGAGATCCTAGTCACTGGTTCACTTTTCAGATTCCTAAAATGGCCAGAATGGGCTGGATCAAAGCCAGGAGCCAGGAACCCAATCCAAGTCTTCCACATGGGTGGCAGGAACCCAGCTACCTGAGCCACCACCTGCTGCCTCCTAGGATCTGCATTAGCAGGAAGCTGGAACAGGAGCTGAGGCAGGTAGGGAGCCCAGCACTCCAGTATGCGTACGGACCTCTCAACCACCAGGCCAAGTGCCCACTCCTCTGTGAACTTTTCCAAGTTCCTTCATACGCATTTTTGTCTCTCCCATGGCCCAGGGAGATCCTTGAGGAAAGGGAAGACATCTTTCTTGTTTTCGTGTTTCCTCCTCTCCTCCCTCCCCACCCTTGGCTGTCTACTAACACTTAGGCAACTACCTCACTCCGTGTACAGTTCTTGGAATGAATAGGAGCTTTCAAACAAACTTAATAGATCAGTTCTTTTAAAAAGTGTCTTGAGGGATAAAGGTAATGTCATTATGTTCTTCGAATTATATCTGCAAGTCACATTGATTCTGTTAAAAGCTAATTAAAAATTAAAATAGAAAGTTTAAAAAAACTATCTTAAATGTGCACAACACCTAATCATTTTCATGTTCTTTTGAATGTACCAGCGGCTAACTTTGTCTCTACAACACCCCTGTGAAGTTGCTATACCAGCAGTAATCATTTCATGGAGCAGGTGAGGAGCTTCACGTCTTAAAAAGTTCTGACTTACGCAAAGATCATGTTGCAGATTATTGACAGAGCTCACGTTGGACGCAGTTCTCTGCTCTGCTGCCTTAGCCGGTACATCGTGGCACTTTTGTTCATCTTGTTGGCGTATAGCACAGTTGTAAGCCCTGTCATTTTTTCTTCCTTTTTTTGAAATTTATTTGTTTGAAAGTCAAAGTTACAAACACACACACACACACACACAGAGGTCTTCCATCCACTGGTTCACTCCCCAGTTGGCCGCAATGGCTGGAGCTATGCTGATCTGCAGGCAGGAGCCAGGAGCTTCTTCCAGTTCTCTCACGTGGGTGCAGGGGCCCAAGGACTTGAGACATCTTCTACTGCTTTCCCAGGCCACAGCAGAGAGCTGGATCAGAAGTGGAGCAGCCGAACTTGAACTGGTGCCCATATGGGATGCTGGCGCTGCAGGCAGTGGCTTTACCCGCTGTGCCACAGGGCCCTGACATTTTTGCAAGCGAGGAAGCTGGGGTCCCAGCCATCTGAATTTGGGCCTGGCTATTCATTGTGCCAATAGCACTGTAACTGCGCTAGATTGGAGGGTAGAAATAAAACGTTCAGTCTTTATACAACCTGAAAGACTCATCAGTGGTTCTGATCTATGGCAGGTAAACCACACTGACAACTATGTTATTCTTTACTGCAACCCCTTACTTATGTCAAGTGATTTTGTTGAGGGTGAGGGCTGGTGGTGCTAGAAATAGTCGTTATCAGACATAAAGTCTAACCTGTAGGTTTTCATGAAAACTCACCGTGCCCATGGGCTGGTGCTGGATCCTCGCTTACCCCTCTCCAGGAGGCTGCCAGCCCCTTTCAGAGTCTCACCCTGGAGACTGAGATTTCTCCACCCTCCCAGGCCCTGGGGTCTTGGCCAATTGCCTTCAGTCTGAATGGGCAGGAACTTCATTCTAGGAATCCTCACAACGTCCCTGGGAAGATGGTGCACTGATCCCCCCATTTTAGAGCTAAGCAAACGGAGGCTCAGACATGTCAAGTAACTTGCCTCAGTCATACCTAGCACATGCTACATACTAGCAATGTGTTGGCCAAGGATTTGACAGGTCAAATATATCACATTCCCAAACCCACATACTTGCTGTTACAATATGCAAATTATGAAAGTAAAATAATGTCACAAATGATGTTCTGATATTTTAAATCATTGATTCTCCACCGGGCTGCTTTTATCCTGCAGGAGACGTTTGGCACTGTCTGCAGATACTTTTGATTGTCACAAGGGAAGGGTGCTCCTGGCTTTGAGTGGGTAGGGGCCAGGAGTTCTGCTAACTCCCCTCTAATGCACAGAGCAGCCTCCTCAACAAAGAATTACCCAGCTCAAAAGATCATAGTACCCAGGTTGAGAACTCCCATTCTGAACGTAAACAACTTTAATGCATTGGAAAGGAGCAGCCCCATGTCTCTCTATCGCTGCTCTGCAAGGCACTTCCTGGGGGTGTCCGTCTATATGGCCATCTGGGGGTACCAATCCGGCTTCCTTGGTGTCATTCCTGTTGATGAGACCACATCCCTTCTTGACACTGAACCACATGCTCCCCAAAACCTTCATGGAGGTGACTTTGCCCCTGCTTTGCAGGTGCTGCCTGGTGTAGGTTGGTGTCAGCGGTGGTGAGGGCAGGTGCACTGGGCGGCTGCTGGCCCTGCCTCGCTGCTTGTGGTTTGCAGTGATGGCAAGGTGGCTGTGGCTCCCCCAGGGGGCATGACAGTCCCCAGGCTCTGCAGCGATGATGGGGCTGCTCTGGTTCCCAGCGGATCTCATGAAGAAGTTTTTGGGCATCAGAATATTTCAGGGCTCAGCATAGTCTTGTAGGTCACGCCTTGGGCTGAGTTGGGGGCTGAAATCCCTGGTGTGCCATGCTCTGATGTGCACAAAAGCACCAATGCACCAAGAGTAAGGCAAGTGTTGATTCTTCTGATTGGGAAAGTAATCACCTCCGGAGTGACTCTGACTTCGGTAACCTGCTAGAGTAAATTTATTTGCACTAATCATGACAGCATCTATACTGTCTATACTATATACCATAGGACTGGCATGACCTGGAAGTAATTTATTCCATCTGCTGACAGTACTTGGCCCACCTGCGTGGGCGGCCCCTCCGCAATAACTCCGATTCCTCCCAAGATTCTGTGCGTGCAGAGTAGACACTCTGGCCCAGCCCACAGCCCAGGATACTTTCTGTTCCCTTGTCTAAGAACTGAATTTAACGGTTGAGGCCACTGACAATATGGGAACATAATTTTGAATGAATATACAAAATTTTTTTAAATTATTAATTTGAGAAGGAGAGAGTCAATGTGTATGTGTGTGTGTATGTGTGAGAGAGCGAGAGAGAGCGAGCGAGCGAGCAAGCAAGAGCGCTCTCATCTGCTAGTGCCCTGCCTAACTGCCCCTAACAGTCAGGGCTGAGCCGGGCCAAAGGCAGGAACTAGAAACTCTGTCCTGGTCTCCCATGTGGGTAGCAGGAACCCAGATACTGGAGCCATCGCCTGCTGCCTCCCAGGGCGTGCATGTGCAAGAAGCTAGGATTGGGAGTGGAGCCAGTACTTGAAGACAGGCACTCAGATATGGGAGGAGGGCGTCTCACGTGGCACTATGTGACATAATGGAGGGGTCAAAACTCCATCCTGACCATCTTATTTTAAGCCTTGTTTTTACAGAGTAAAAATGTCAAGCTTTAAGCATTTTCACTTTCCTCAGTTGTTTGAAAGAAATGAAGTCCCTGGGGCCAGTACTGTGGTGCAACGGGTAAAGCTACAGCCTACAGGGCCGACATCCCATGTGGGCGCTGATGTGAGTCCTGGCTGCTCCACTTCCGGTCCAGCTCTCTGCTGTGGCCTGGGAAAGCAGTGGAAGATGGCTCAAGGCCTTGGGCCCCTGCGCCCATATAGAAGACCTGGAAGAAGCCCCGGGCTCCTGGCTTCGGATCTGCTGAGCTCCAACCATTGCAGCCATCCGGGGAGTGAACCAGAGGTTGGATAGAAGACCTCTCTGTAGCTCTGCCTTTCAAACAAATAAATAAATCTTAGAAAAGAAGAAGAAAAGAAATGGAGTCCCTGCATAAAAGCCAAAGAAATCACAGCATCTGTAATTCCTCATCCATCTTTTTCAGCTGCCCTGATCTGCGGCAGCCGTGCCCTTTCTGCAGTTGAAGATCTTCAGTTGTCCCACAGAGCAGGAGCAGCCCCTGGGGAGAGTGCAAGCCCCACCGGCGATGTGGAGCTAACAGGCACATCAAGAGGGTCAAAGGAAATTGATTGTTTAAAATGTTTTAAAATGTTTTTCTGTGGATTTGAGAGGCAGAAAGAGACAGACACAGAGAGAGAGGGAGCCCTCACTCACTATTTCACTCCCCAGATGCCCACACTGGCTGGAGTTAGGCTGAGACCACAGTCAGGAGCTGGGAATGCAATGCAGATCTCCCACGTGAGCCGTGGGAATTCAGTTACCTGCTGCCTCCAGGGCCCACGTGGGCAAGAAGCTGGAGTCAGGAGCTGGGACTGGGAGTCAAATCCAGGTATTCCAATATGGAATGTGGGGGTCTTACCCACCAGGCAAAACATCTGCTCCCAGAACTGAATTTTAACATTGCATTTTACTTAATCCAGTGTATCCTAACTAGTACCATTTCTATATATAATGGATATTTTAAAAATGATTAATACTTAGAATTTGTTACAATGTATATATAACCACACTACTCTCTTGCATGATATAGTGGTTAAACCCAAGCGTAGTCCTTCTGGAACAAGAAAGCTGTATCTGACGGGAAAAGATTTTAAGCCTGACTCTAAATTAATTGGTTTCCACGGCGTGTCTATGGTTGGAGTGCATCCCCTAAGGGTTCATGTGTTGAAATCTAACCCCCACTGTGAGGTATTAAGAGGATGGAAAGGTAACCAGAATTAGATAAGGCCAAAAGGTGGAGCCCCCATGATTGAATACTGGGGGCTTCTTGTTCTGTTTTGGTTTTAGTCTTTTTCGTTTCTATTCTGCACTTTCATTTCAATGTCATTCCCAAACTCTTAACCCGAGTTGCTGTTAAGTGATATAATTTTTGAAATATTTATTTATCTGAAAGAGAGGAAGAGAGAGAGAGCGAGCGAGTAAGCGATCTTCCATCTCCTGGCTCACTCCCCAAGTGGTCAGGAACCTCTTCTGGGTCTCCCATGTCGGTGGCCGAGACCCAAGCACACGGGTCGTCCTCTGCTGCTTTCCCAAGCACATTAGCAGGAAGCTGGATCAGAAGCAGAGCAGCCGGGACTTGAACTGTTGGGCACTTGGCTATGGCATGTGGGTGTTGCGTCATAGCACGGGCCCTGTGTGTCAGACCAGGGACTAAGTGACAAGAATTTAGCAGGAGACAGCGTTCCTGACTTTGTGCAGCTTCCCCTCCCCGAAGGCTGTAGAGCACAGTGAGCACCACGTGCAATAAACGAAGAAGGCTGACAGGGCCATCCTCAGGGGTTCACAGGACACTGAGGGTCGTGAAAAACTCCCAAGATCTGGATCCTCGCTCCTCCTCTTGGTGTCACCAAGGCTGCTGCTGCAAAACTAGCTCCTGTGGCCTCCATGCCTCCCAGCCAACCCTGTCTGGGGAGAGCCTTGAATACTGGGGGCTTTCTAAAGAGAGAGGCCAGAGGCGGCACAGACACAGTCTCTCACTCTCACTCTCATTCACTCCCTCCCCCGTCAACCCCCTCACCATCCCATGCCCTGTGCTGCCTTGGAGATAGGCCAGCATGACCGTCACCACCACGCGCACCCCCTTGACCTTGGACATCCGAACTGTGAGCTTAAACAAACCTCTTTTCACAGTGTGAATTAAGTCACCCAGCCTCAGGTATTTCATTAGAGTATCCAGAAAAAGTGGACAGATATGTTAATATTAAATCAAATCGAAAACTCCGCTCCTCAGCTGCACTGGTTCCATTTCAAGCGCACAGCAAGTGCATGTAGCAAGTGGCTTCAGCTCAACTGTACACCTTCTGTGCACGCTTTTTATTTTCGTTTTAAATCCCACAACCATTGTCTGCTTCTCCCCGTTGCGTGTTAACAGATCATGTCTAAACCCCATAGGCCCCATAACTGTGTGTCTGGGAGAGAGGTTCTGGAAGCTTCTCTTTGTAACATTACAAATGTGTGGTAGTTGTTGGGATGCCCTTGATTTATGTGGAACTTAAAACCTTCCTGCGGTCTTAGCCAGATTCCCTGGCAATCTGCTCTTTGGGGCCCTGCTGTGACCCGGCCCAGGTCATTCCCAAGTAGACTGTTTTTAAGAGGTTGTGCTACTGGGGTCTTTTCTCCAGAAGTATGATTTTTAAGAGCAGGAAGAAGGGCAAAATCTCCTGGGTGAAACTTGGGCAGAGGCTAGGAGGGAGGAGGACCACAGGGTGGGGAGGCCAGCACCTGTATGGGACAGCAACTGCATGCCTCAAGGCTACATGGTGGCATGACCAAACCTGGGTGGAGGGAGGTGGATCTTAAAAAAAAAAAATCAATCAGGAAAGTTGATGGACAGGAAGCAGCGAACGCACAGCCACTATAGGATAGTGCATGGTCAGTACCTCTATTGACCTCTGTTTGCTATTCCAGAATATTTTAATAATGAGACACGCCCCAAACTTGTTTAGCATCATGCCACCTGCTGCTTGTCACAGCCAGCATTATTTGTCATCAGATCTGGTCCCAATGTTTGCTGTATTATTGGCTATCTTGTGAAACAGAAGCTAAAAATATAATCTTTCCCCCACTAAATGAGTCGTAACCTTACAGCTGGGGCTGCCACCATCACGCTGTTGCCTATTTTGTTTCACTCTCAGGGATTAGGCAGTAATATGAAATTCCTCATCCCTCGTTGGTCTGTTTGTTTGAATTTGGCTTTGTATCTGCAGAATATATTTATGCATTTAAGCCGCGCTACTTTTTATCCTCTGCAAGGCAGTTTTGAGTTTATAGATTTGTGGTATCTCATGATGTTTTTTGTCTTAAAATGAACACATTCTGTCTCTCCCAACTGCAGTTCCTCAGCTAAGTTTATTTGCATCTAAGACTTTCTCGAGAGATGTTGTTGTTACAGTGGATAAAAGGGATGGAAGGGTCACAGCTGCCCCGAGCCTGGAATGCCTGCCTTGCCTCTGGGACTCAATTTCTTCCCTTGATGGAGGGCAATTGCAACGGAGGCGAGCGTGGTTGTCAGGAGTCCTTGAAGCAGCAAGATTTCCTGGGCTTCTGCTTTGCTCCTGTGTGGCTGCTGTTATGAGCAACTTCTGGCATGTTCTAAGCAAGCCAATTAAAGCAGAAAAGGCCCCTAGAACCAAATCTATTGCCCCCAGTGTAGCTGTTAAACTTGTAACTTTCGGAAAGCAGCCCAGTGCCTCACGTGCCCCTCTAGTACCAGACTGTTCGTGCTGCCCTATGGTTTTCTGGAACATTCTTGCAAAAGCTTGTTATATTTAATTTAGTGGAATGTGTTTATCGGAAACAAAAAGGGCTGAAATAATTGACTGCAGGATCGATTCAGACAGAAACACACATCTCTGCTTTTTTCAAATTCTCCCCAGTCTGAGGCTACATACCCTTTTTCTATGACCATACAACACTTTATCTGTGATAGATAGTTTGAGTACTTCATTTCCTTTTGATTTCAAATTTAGTAAAAGAAACAGCTAATTTATGTTCAGAAATGTACATCACTTCTGACTCTTAAAATAGAGAGCACTGCATTTTCCTCTTGTTTTTTTCTTTGTGACTGCCGTGTGCTTTTTGTTTTAATTCCCCAGAAAGAGTTAAACTTCTTATAGTCATTAGCCCTGAATGGAAATAATTGGCCAAAGGCCTAAACTTGTTCTTTATGAGAAATACAAGGCTCTCAGGGATTCCAGCCCTTTTAGAATCATCACAGAATTTGCCCAGGAAACATGTCATTGGCAGAAAGGGGAACATAGGTGCCTTTGACCCTATTTATATAAGCATGGTATGTGGGTTTTACAAATACAGAAAACTTGTACAAGTCCATAGGGATAGTGGAGTGAAATGGGCGGAGGGGAAAGAGAGATCCTTTTGTATTTTAAGACCAAGTAGTAGAGCCAAGTCAGAGACGTGAGAGCGTGGAGGAAAAGGTGTTCTCACATTATTTTTTTTTTAAGTTTTGTTTTTTGACAGGCAGAGTTAGAGACAGAGAGAAAGGTCTTCCTTTTTCCATTGGTTCACCCCTCAAGTGGCCGCTACAGCTGGTGCGTTGCGGCCGGCGCACTGTGCCTATCCGAAGCCAGGAGCCAGGTGCTTCCTCCTGGTCTCCCATGCGGGTGCAGGGCCCAAGCACTTGGGCCATCCTCCACTGCACTCCCAGGCCACAGCAGAGAGCTGGACTAGAAGAGGAGCAACCAGGACAGACCCCGGTGCCCCAACCGGGACTAGAACCTGGGGTGCTGGCACCACAGGCGGAGGATTAGCCTAGTGAGCAGCAGTGTTCTCACATTATTCTGGTCTTGTCCCTTCTTCTCTTTGTGGGGCATCTCAGGGAGAAAACACAGGTCTTCAAAGTGGATAGATCATGTGTGAAGATTTTGACCCAGAATAGTTAAAACAATCTTGAAAAAGAAGAATGAGGCTGGAGAGTCATAACCTGATTTCAAAACCTACTGCAAAGATCCAATCATCAGAATAGTGTGGTACTGACCTGGGACAGATGCAGAGCCCAGCGGAGCAGACTGAGAGTTAAGAAATAAACCTGTACACCTATGGTTAATTATGCTAAGACCATTCAGTGAAGAAAGAATATTTGTGTATGTGTGTGTTTTTCCAAAGATTTATTTATTTGAAAGACAGAGTTATGGAGAGGGAGAGGGAGAGAGAGGGAAGGAGGGAGGGAGAAAGAGAGAGACCCATCTTTGATCTGCTAGTACACTTGCCAGTTGGCCACAACAGCTGAGGCTGGGCCAAGGCTGAAGCTAGGGGCCAGGAGCTTCTTCCAGGTCTCCTCATGGGTGCAGGGGCCCAATGACTTGAGCTATTTTCTACTTCTTTCCCAGGCCATTCACAGGGAGCTGGATTGGAAGTGGAGCAGCCATGACTCAAACTGGTGCTCATATGCAATGCTGGCGACACATGTGGTGGATTAACATGCTGCACAATGCCAGTGTGTTTGTGTGTTCTAAAAAACAACCAGTGCTAGTGCAAGTGCCAAACCACATGTAAACAGATGAATCTGGAACCTGATGTCACAGCATACTCAAAAATTAAAATAGCTGTGGCATAGTGGGTAAAGCTGCAGCCTACCTCATTGACATCCCTTATGGCACAGGTCGAGTTCTGGCTCCTCTACTTCTGATCCAGCTCTCTGCTAATGCACCTGGGAAAGCAGCAGAAGATGGTCCAAGTGCTTGGGCCTTCAGACCCATGTGGGAGACCTGTAAGGAGCTCCTGGCTCCTGGCTTTGGATCAGCCCAGCTCCAACCACTGCGGCCATTTGGTGAGTAAACCAATGGTTGAAAGACTTTTCTCTCTGCCTCTCTCTGTCTCTCTCTCTCTCTCTAACTCTGCCTTTCTAAATCAATCAATCAATCAATCTTTATTCAGAAAATTAAAATAGTTCAAAGACCTATATACAAAGTTCAGGAAAAAATAACGATGTAAATCTCCATGACCTTGTATTTAGCAACAGTTTTTTTAAAAAAAGATATGAAGTCAACAAAACAAAAGATAAATCAAGAAAAAGAGTCTAAAAAATTAGAGAAAATATTTGTAAATCTTACATCTGCTAAGGGTCTAGTATCTAGAATATGTAAAGGACTCTCACAATTCAGCCATACAAAGACAAGCCAAGTTTTAAATAGGTGCTTCTCCCATATAAAAATGACCAACAAGGACATGCAAACATGTTCCACAGCATTTGCCATCAAGAAAGTACAAGGCAGAACCACACTGGATACCACTTCACGCCTACTAAGATGCCATCATAAAAACTTTTTAAGCAGAAAAATCACAAGAGCTGGCCTGGCTGTAGAGATTGGAGCACTCATATATTGCTATTGGGAACAGGGAATGGCACAACCACTTTGCAACACAATTTGGCAGCTCCTCAAAAATTTAAACATAAAATTATCATGTGACCCAGGAATTCCAGCCTTGGGCATGTACCCAAGAGAATTGAAGACATATGTTCACACACAAATGTGGGTATGAAGGTTCATAGCATTATTAATAGTCTGAAAGTGCAAACAACCCAAGTGTCGATCAACTAATGGTAGGAACAATATGGAAGAACCGTGATAGCCCATTAGACAAAATTCCTTACACATTAGCAGTCACTTTCCATTTCCCTTCCTGCGGCCCCTGGCAGCTGTTAATCTGCTTTCTATCTCTGTGGACGTGCCTGCTCTGGACATTTGACGTGAATGGAGCTGCATCACACGTGGCCTTTTGCGTCTGTTTTCTCCTGTGGATGTGTTTGTATGTGTGCTGTTTTTGAGGTTCATCCATGCTGTGGCCTGTGTGAGTATTTCACTCCTTTGTGTTACCAAATATTATGTTGTATGGATACACCTCATTTTGTCGACCATTTCATCAGTTGATGGACATGTAGGTTGTTTCTATTTTTGTTTTGTTTCGTTTTTGGCTCTCAGAAAGGATGCTCCTATAAAAATTTATGTAAAAATTTTTGTGTGATCAGTTTTTGTTTTGCTGTTCTTGTTGTTTCTGGTTTTTTTTTTTTAAAGATGTATTTATTTGATAGGTAGAGTTACAGAAAGAGAGAGAGAGAGAGAAAGAGGAAAGGTCTGGCCGGTGCCGCGGCTCACTTGGCTAATCCTCCGCCTGCGGCTCCGGTACCCCAGGTTCTAGTCCCAGTTGGGGCACCAGATTCTGTCCCGGTTGCTCCTCTTCCAGTCCAGCTCTCTGCTGTGGCCTAGGAAGGCAGTGGAGTTGGGCCCTGCACCTGCATGGGAGACCAGGAGGAAGCACCTGGCTCCTGGCTTCAGATCAGTGCAGCGCACTGGCTGTAGTGGCCATCTGGGGGGTGAACCAATGGAAGGAAGACCTTTCTCTCTGTCTCTCTCCCTCACTGTCTAACTCTGCCTGTCAAAAAAAAAAAAAAAAGGAAAGGTCTTCCATCCGCTGGTTCACTCCCCAAATGGCTGCAACAGCCGGAGCTGGGTCAATCCGAGGCCAGGAGCCAGGAGCTTTTTCCAGGTCCTCCATGGTGTGTGTAGGGGCCCAAGTACTTGGGCCATATCCTACTGCTTTCCCAGGCCATAGCAGAGCTGGATCAAAAGTGGAGCAGCCAGGTCTTGAACTGGCGCCCATATGGGATGCCAGCACGGCAGGCAGTGGCTTTACCTGCTATGCCACAGTGGCAGCCCCTGTTGTTTCTATTAAAGGCTATGAATAGTTTCTCAATTTAGAGAATAATTTCTTTCTGTATGTATAGAAAGCTTTCTCACCAAAAAGGTAGAAAACTGATACCATTTTCTCTCACAACATCACATCCTTAGAAAATTAGAAGGCACCTAAGGTACCTACTGAATGAGACTGATTCTATCAATAAGGCCTAAAGAGGTGAGTGGCTGAGATGGCACAGAGCCATGGTCTCCCAGCCTGAAGTCTTTAACCCCAGAGTGAACCGTCAGTCCTGCACGAGTGTAGGAGGGAGTGCTCCCGTGGAGAAACTGCCCAGAATGGGATCTGGTGGGGAGGTCGGGAGGGGAGGGATGGGGGGCCTCCTTTATCTCCCCCAGCCAATTCTTCTCCATAACTTGCTATGGTGCTTGCAATTCCACCAGCAGTCAGTCCCCTGACTTAACGGAGAGCCCCCAAATGGATAGAACATGGGGGCCAGAGGGTAATGAAAGCCTGAATTGAGCAAGCTGGCAAGCACATGGCTATATAAGAGAGCGCAGGACAAAAGCTGGAAGACCTTGGAAGCTTGGGGTTGAGCATGTGACTACTGGAGCCAGGCTGCCAGATTTGGCCACATTACAGTCCCTGAGGCACAGAATGGCTGTGGAATTCCATGGGCTCAGAGGAGCTGCTACACAGGAAAGCCAGGCTGTCCTGGTGGGCACCAGCACTTCACAGGGTCTTGAGATGTAGCTAGAGAACCATGGGCTTGTTCCTGAGCATCATGTTAGGTAACTTCCCTTTAGCCTTTGGTGTACCGAAGAGAACCTGCGAGGAGGTGGTGGCTCAAGTGCTATGGGAGGGCTGAGCGCCATTATAAGTGGGGCCATAACACTGCACTCAAGGCTCAGCTAGCCTGGGAAGCTTAGGCTGCACCTCCAAACAGTATTGTCTATTCAGCAACACGTAGACTGTTCTATAATCCAATTGCATTGGTCACCTTTTAGCTTGAGAGAGTAAGGTGCTGTTGTCTTCAGCTCTTGTAGCTTTGGGCAAGTCATACTGCTCGCTGGGGCCTCTGGTTGCTATTCCTCCGTCTTGCCATAAGCTTTGCTGTGAGTGAGTATATAAATGTGCAGATGACAGGAGCAGATGTCAGAGCCCCCAGTGATCAAAGAGCTGGCACTGCCTTAGAAAATCTGCCCAGGCTGCGTGGAGGTCTGCAGGAAATATTCCATACGTATTTGTTCAATTGAATGAACTCTAAAGCCAATGTGTTCTTGGCCCCTCCTGGGGACGACTAAAGCTGGGGTACAGCGACGATGGCTGAAAACGGGGGCGGTGCCTATCCTCAACTGTTCCCCTCCCCTTAGCATTTTCCATCACCCTAATACGCCAGTTAACATGCTGCAAAGAAAACTTGCTCCCCTTTTGTGCTAAAACTACCCTACGTTATTTTATTTCTAGCACTGAGGACAGCGATTCCTAAGCCAGGAAGAACTAGAAGGGTTTTATGCCTCAGGAAAAGAGAGTTCATAGATGGAATGGGAGAGGGATGCGGATGGGAGGGAAGTTATGGGGGGGGGGGGAGCCACTGTAATACATAAACTGTACATTGGAAATTTATATTTACTAAATAAAAGTTTTAAAAAGAGAGAGCTCACAGAGGGACCCAGGCTACTCTTCCACCTCCTCTTTCACCATTCTCTGAACCGCCACTTGGTTATTTTTCAAAGCTTTTCAGCCTGTCCCTCCACGTTGCTAGCCCTCCCTGCATGGCCCCCGGGCTCTTTTCCCCCAGGCCTCTTCTCCGTCCTCTGTGGCTTCCCCCAAGGTGCCAAGCCTAGATTTTTGTCTGGGCTTCTCTCTCTCATGGACCCAAAAGCTCATAATTATTTTCTCTTGTGAACAAAAATGAACACATTGCTGGTAGTGTGATTTGATTTTATTTTTTTAAGAGAAGCCCTCCAAATGCCTGCTCCTGACTGAGTCTCTCTTAGGAGAGCTTAATGGACAATGTGTTGTTGGACATATTTTCTTGAACTGCCTCTCTCCATTATCCTTTAAATTGTTCACTTTTCTATAAAGACGTTTCACAGCACAGCTGGATAAAACAAATGTGGGCTGGAAAAAATCTCAAAAGTAGATATTTTTAAGACCTAGCCTAACATCATTAAGATTCTCTCTGCCAAAACCTGTGTCTGGTAGTAAAAAGTTTTGTTTTTTTTTTTTTTTCCCCTGAAAACGTTTTCTCCATAGAACCATCCAAAAGTTGCTACTGTAGGAGAGTGCTTCAGCCATTTATATCTTGTGGTTTTTAATAAGCATGTCTTCCAGGCAGACTCACTAGCAGAGATTGTCACCCATTACTCAATGGGCGCAGCATTCTGGTGAGCTCACGACATGTGGTCTAGGAAATTATCCTGTGACCAATGATTATAATTGACAAGGCGGGCATGTTTCACCATATGAGATGTGCTGTCTCTGTCTCCAAACGTGCCACTCTTATGGTGTGACAAATTGTTTGTGGGATGGTCCAGACAGTCAAACAGAACCCCCTCGTTGGAGTGGAAGCCACAGGCCATGTCTCTGAATGAGAAATATGCAAAAGCACACCTGCTGGCACACTTTACTGCTTGTGCCTTCCTTCTAAACGAACGTGACATTGAGGGTGAGTTTCCCACATAAACTTTACTCAGCCGGTGGTCTTTTGTGTGGCCCAACAATAGTTTGAGTGGTATGGCTGAGTTTCATTTGTGATTTGGAGTCTGAACTCTTCAGTTTAATTGTTGCCATACTGATGTAGCATTCGATAGCTGGAGGCAATGCAAAAGATGTAGTCTTAATGCTTGTCTGTGATTTGAGCCTAATGATCTTTTTAAGATCAATGTATTCTAGCAAAGAATCTTTGCCACAGTTAAATTCTTGTATGCTCTGCAGTTAGTACCCAGTATTTATGATTTTCTAAGACGGGCATTTTTCCATAGGTGGAAGGTGAGATTATTGGGGTGGGATAGGTTTGGGAGATTTCATTTTTGGGATTTCTTCTGACATGAAAAGTCTTAAGGTTATCAAATTTCAAAAACTGGTCTTTTCAAAGGCTAGTTTTTCCAGATGACGTAGCAAGATGAGAATGTGCTTTCTTTAGTAAACGCTGTGGTATTTGTGTCTGTTGGGCGTTCGTGTGTATTATGTATGTGTGTTGAAAGCATGCGTGCCTTCTATATTTTAAGTGCTCGGAAAGCATTCATATGTTTTAACCTGTATCATACACATACATGACACTTTGCTAATTTCCCTTTGCTCGCCAGGAGCAGTGTGAGTTTCTGTTGGAAAGATTTGCTGGTGCTTGTGACAAGGTTTATAACCTTTGCAGGATAAGAATCATGCCAAACCACAAGGCCATTTTCTGGAGTTTTGGGTAGACGTGCGTCACGTACTGGGTGCTTGACATGTGTTTTCAGGAGTCCTCTTGTCATCACTGAATCTGCCCAGTTCACCCTCAGTCCCCAGGTGCTGTTTGACAGCGCCCTCGGGGTCCAGCACCCAAGTCCATTTTTAGATCACTGTAGTCATTTTTCTTCCTATCCTTCAAATTCCACATTCAAGCCGTCCGTACATGCTGTCTTTTGTCTTAACAGCCTTACAAATGAACATCTCTACGATTTGACTCAGTCCCCTTAGTTTGCACCACTGCTGTCCTTCTACTAGGGATGATGAGAGTCTCCTAAATTCTGCTTCTCCCCAGCCCCTTCCTGATGCATTGATCACTGAGCAACTGGGGTCACAATCAAAGCACATGTACCAGGGCCGGCGTGGTGGTGTGATGGGGTAAGCCTCTACCTGTGTTGCTGTGTCCCATATGGTCATGGTTCGAGTCCCAGTCACTCCACTTCTGATCCATCTCTCTGTTGATGCGCCTGGGAAGGCAGTGGAGGATGGCCCAGGTGCTTGGGCCCCTGCATCCATGTGGGAGACCCGGAAGCAGTACTGAGCTCCTGGCTTTGGGTAGTGAGCAGGTGGATGGAAGATCTCTCTCTCTCTCTCTCTCTCACTGTCTCTCTCTCTCTCTTTCTCTCTCACTCTCTCTCTCTTTCTCTACCACACGTAACTCTTTCAAATTAATTTTTAAAAATTTTAAAAATATATTATTAAAAAAAAAATCCCTGTCCCTCTTTTTGTGTCCCATACTCAAACAAACAAACAAACATGGACCAGATCTTGTGTGACTTTCCCCTCCCTCCCTCCCTCCTTCTCTCCCTTCCTGTCCCTTCCTCTCTCCCTCTCTTCCTCCCTGCTTCTCTCCCACTCTTTTCCCTCCTTCTCTGCACTAAATCTAAATCTATTGCGGAACACTTTTTTTAAAACTCTCATTTGCTTCTTGGCTTTTTCGTTAGCTGAGGTTTTAGCCTGCTAGATAAACCTTCATTTTTTGTGTTGGTTCTTGGATATGTGTCCCTCAGTATCACAGTATCACTTGTAAACAAGTCCTGTAAAAAAAAACTTTAGTTCATGAGAAAGTTTTCTGTGTGGCCGCACTGGCTTATGAGTCTCTGTGTCCTTTTCTCTTCCCTGGGGTTGTTCGTTATTACATTGCCTTGGAATTCATGTAATGCTCCCTTTCCTTGCTATTATGGACTCCCAAAAGACATGGCCACATTCTCCCAAGATCCCCATAATTTCTATATAGAAACCAGTTCTTTCTCATTGGTTAAAATTATGTCCAGAATACCAGTTTCTCCTTTTATTGGAGAGCTGAAATTGTTAGCTAGGAATGTTAAAAATTTTTTTATACACTACTCTGTTTTGGCAAAATGTGACCTCCAACAGACATAAAGATAGTTCAAGTGTGTGTTCCTATGAGTGCTTGCTTGTAGTTATGTGGTCTGCCTTCAGATAGCCCCACCCTGGGCCTCTGTGCTAAACCCTCAGTCTGGCAGCCTTGCCCAACAGCCAGTGGGTAAATGGCATCCCTCCTAACTTGGCTACTGGGGCCTGAGAGTCTCTCTAGAGCCCAGACCCTGCCGAGCCCAAGGGCTCCAAGGAGGCCATGCGGGTTCTTCCCAGGGCTCTGGAGCAGGCCTTAGAGTGGGCTCTAGAAGAGAGAACATCTCTGGACTGAGAGCTCCTGAAGAGCAGAAACTGTTGATGCTCACCTCTGAGTCCTCAGCACTCCTAGGAAGAAGAATGCTTGAAACGTGGCAGGTGCATTTCTTTGCAAGGTATTTGTGTCCTGGTTTCCTGCTGTGCCTGATCTGTGTCTGACCTTGGCAGCACCCCCAGCTGCCCTGGATGCCAGGAAGTCTTATCCTTAATAGCAGTCTCCCACTCTTTTATAGCACTTTAAATTTGCATAGTGTCTCACCTGGCTTTTCTCTCTTTCGATCCACACTGAAACACTAGAAGGTACAAGTATTTCACATTTCCCCAGTCTTCAGCAACTTCTGAGGTCTTCATTAACTTGAAGGCTCCATCTGCAGGACTGTAAGCCCTTGAGAGCCACCTGACCCCCACGCCCTCAAACTCTTCTCCCAGGGATGCCAAGTGTCCTGGCGGCCATCTAAAATTAGCTCCTACATGATTGAACCCATCCTCCCTTGCTCTCCTGACCTCATGTTGGTTCACTCATGGCCCATGTGGCATTAGAGAGCAGCACTGTGATGCTGGGGTTTTCCCTGAGCCCCACAGATGCCACAGAGTCTTGGGAGAATGAGGAAACCGTGGTTCTGCCCCATCTTCTAACAAGACTGTGTCACCTGGGCCCGGAGGCTGTGCTGTGTCTCCAAGCCAGGCTTCAGAGGTGAGGCCAGAGGTGAGGGTCAGGAACAGGAAAGCATACGCTCCCAATGAGGACAAGGGCACAGGCCACCAATGCCACATCACCCTCCCATATACTCAAGAACATCCAGAAACTTCCTTTTTTTCCTGCAGCTAATAAAAGGAAAATCTTCATATGTATTATCACATTCACACACATGGCTCCTGGGAAGGGCCTCTCGCACTCCTCTCTAATTCCTGTAAGCCTCAGCCAACCCTATTATCAAGCGTTATCTTCCAATTTTATGGTCAAGAAAATTGAGATTTACACCTCATATAACCAAGTGAAAGAGAAATGAGGCTTGACTCCAAGTCCTTGCCTCGGGAACACTCCTCCTTTCACTTCACCACAACTAAATAATTTCATGCTCTGCCTTGGCTCCTCGCTAGAGAAGCTATGGTCCATTTTCTGTGTTTGAAAATGCCAGAGTTAAACTCTGGCCCATTCCTGAGTCTCCCTCCCTCTCCCGCGCGTGGTTCAATGGCAGAGCCAAGAACTAGGGGCTAAGTTCATTGGCTTCCACACACAGTAACTTCCATCAGCAGCAAATACAACAGAAGGTTTTCTTTGTGAAAGTAATTTTGGCAGAAGTTCGTTGTTTTCTGTAGAAACTTTAAGCAACCGAACCAAGCAAGGAGCCTGACTGGGTTTCCAAACAAGTAAAAGCTGCCTCTGTTTAGTTTAAGCTTCGCCCTTCTCTCTAGGAAGTGGAAAACTTGACAACAACGCTCTTTCCCCGCGCCTTGCCTTTCCATCCTCTTCACTGTGCGACCCTTGCCCTTTGGAGCCTCCGCCTGGACTCAGAGGGTAAAGCAAAGGCAAGTGGTAGGAAACGACAAGTTTTTCCTATGGAGTGTTACATTCAAGCCATTGTCTTCAGTGTTTTGGATAACTCTAGTTTTTAGTTTGGGAAAGAAAATCTGAAACAGAACTATTCCATCACAAATGGAACATTTATATAGTTACTGGGCTGGGCAAACACCCACCGAAGGGAAAGGCTGCGTGATTTCAATGAGACCCAGGTGTAACAGCCGTTTCAGCAAACGTCTACAGATCAGCCAATAACAGCAATGGGAGAGAGGAGTAAGACAGGAATCAAAGCAGCAGACTGCCCAGTGCTCAGCCTGACTCGGCCCACATCTCGGATCCTGGCCCTTCTAGCTGCTCCTACCATCCATTCTCCTCTCTCCAGAGTGTTGGGTTTCTCTTGTGCCTTCTAGGTTCTTCCATTCACTATTCTCCTTCTTGGCCCATCAAACAACCCAAGTCTCTCCGAATCCATGGCTGGAGGGAGCAGCAGCGGGGACAGAATGACCAATACAACAATGAAAGGAACAACAAGAATAGTAGCTGAGCGCAGGAGGGTGCCTTCTGTGGATGAGCTCACTTAATTGTGCCAATCCTATGATGTGGGTTCTGTAGTTGTCCCCATTTTATAGTTGGGGAAATTGAGACTAACATCACACAGCTAATTAGTGGCAGAACCAGCTCTCAAACCTAATCTGACTTGAGTTAGTCACCTTAACCAGAAGCCCACGCATCTCCCCACAATGGCTATTAATTAAGGATACCGTTCATTGTGCTGGTTCATCTCATTTATCTTCCCTCAAAATAAACACAAGAAACAGGTGCCATCTCATCCATTTTCTAGGTAAGGAGATATGTATATATCAGTTGATCATATGCCAGGAAATATGAGTGTGTCTAAGTACCTGTGCTTGGGGCTATTGTCTATATTTTACACATCAGACATGGTGCTCAGAATAATGAAACCACTCACCCAGTTGAAAAGTGGCAGCATTTGGATTAGAAGCTGAGGCTGCCTGTAGCTAGTGTTGACAGTCTGTGGAGGGGCCTGTGATGAGCCTTACCTAGCAGCCCAGGGGCGTGCGCCCCCTCCCAGGTCTGCTGCTCAGGTACAGTGTATGAAGCAAGATGGGGTGAATATGGGTGCCAGGGAGAACTCAGGCGAGCAAAGGAGATGGGGGTGGGAGTGGTGGGGTAGAGTCCACAGCTCTGGGCAACAAGGAGATGAAACAGCCTCTTCTCCTGAGAGAAGCCCCTAAAGGAGGCAGGGCAGGCAGAGGGATCTGTGCAGGTAGAATACGGTCCTGGAGCAAAGAGGGAGGCAGTGTTAGAGCAGGAGGACAAAGGACTTTCCCACCAGCCCTCGGGAGCCAGTGGACAGCAGAATTTATCCAAGGGAACCAAGCATCAGGGAGGCCCAACCCTGCAAGGCCTCTCCCTCCCTCCAAAGCCACTGCCCCTCTCCCTAGAGCTCTTTGCTGGAACCCCTATCCCAGAATCCCCTCCTCGCCTACTCATAGCTACTTTGTCTACTCCAGCGACTAATGGAAGCTGCTTCTGTAGCATGTCACAGTCGGCATGTGGCCACTTCTAGAAGTTGTGTTCTTGTGTCTGGACTTCTCACGTGGCTCTCGGTCCAGATCAGACTGTCTGCTAAATTAAGACCTTCGCGTCTTCTTTGTCTTGCTAGTTTAGGCAGGGTGCCGCCTCCACTTGCTCCCGGGCTGGTGAACAATTACTTTGCTTGTTAGCTAGCCAAGGAGCTGGCAAAGTCCAAGAGGATTGCCTCTCCCTCCAGGAGATGATGAGCAAAATAAAGGAAGGAAGTTAAGGAGGAGCCCTAGGAAATCAGAGAGACAATCTTATTAAGAGATCAGGGAGGATGGGAGTCAGATAAGAGGAAATGGGAGAATCCACAGAAGTCGCTGGACTGGTGTAGGCGATAGCTCATATGGAGTTCTTAGTTGAAACCGGGAGAAACTCCATAGGAACAAACCCTTATGCATTAACATGTCTCTGATAGTGATTTGCAGAAGTTGAGATGAAAGGAACGAGAACTCAGGATGCCGACATCAGAAGCACAGTCATCGTTGTGTGGGTGACGTGAGCATCCTGTCTGGAATCAGTGGGAGAGGGAATAGTTTTTGAAAAGAAACAATAAGAAGTGACCTTCTCGGGCACAAGGGATGCAGTAAGATAGCGCGCCCTGGACAGAGGGTTCCTTCGTGAGGCTTGGCAGCAGGCTTGAAGTGCAGGCAAAGTGGAGTGTGCCCAGGGCACAGCTGCCAACCTGGGAGGAGAACCATTTGCCCCTTGCCCAGGCCGCAGCTCCTACCACCCTCAGCGGAAGGCAGGTGGTGGTGCTGCCGATATTATGAACGGTGGAGGGTTGACTGTATGCTTTCCCGAGATAAGGGAACGTCCCTGTTTCACATCCTTACTTTGATTGCTTTAAATTTCTTCAGAAAGCAGTCAGCTCCTGTCAAAATCAGTTCCTTAGACCAATTGGTTAGACAGCAAGGATTTATCCAGTAGCTCTTGGAAGGCAATTGACACAAGCGTGATGTGTCATTCTCCCAGTTTGTCATGCACAGATCAGACACGCTAACAGTCCCCGACAGCCATCAGGAGGGCAAATCAGTTATTACACTAAAGCAGAGGCCTCCCGGAAGTATGTTAATCAGGTGTCAGGTGTCAAGGGTTCTGTAAGCAGTGCTCTTCCCCGAGGAGAAGCACCGCTAAGATTCCTCCAGACCGGAAGGAGGGTTCAGCGTCCATCACGGTCACTGCTAGGCAAAGGCCTACGGACCTGCTGGGGAAGGCGTTCAGTCCAGTTCTGCAGAGTGAGTGTGTAGCGTGCTCTAGGTGCATATGGGGTGGCTCCAAGGAGGAGATACAGAGTTGCTGCTGCTCGCTCACAGCTTGCTACCACGGCTGGCGAACTGTGGCTTGTGGGCCCAGTTTGGCTTCCCACCTGTTTTTGTAAATAATGTTTTATTGGAAGCCAAGCATACTCATTTGTTTACATATTGTTTCTGGCTGCTTGGCCCCCACTATAAAGGCGAAGTTGAGTGGCTGAGACCTCACAGCCCACAAAACCTAAAATATTGACTCTGCAGAAGCAGCTTGCCAACCCCTGGCCTAATGGAAAAGCCCCAGCCACACACAGTAACCTCTGATTCTCATGCCAAGTGTTCTGAATGGGATCCGTGGGTGGCAATGGCGGTGGGCTGGCTGCCAGGGGCATTCATAGGATCTGCAGACCAGCCGTCACCCTGGCAGGCTCAGGTCCAGTTCACCTGGATGTGACAACAGAAGCCCAAATCACAGATCCCCGAATGAGCTGGAAAGGAGCGTTAAGGTGAGACCAGAGGAGAAAGCGGCCTAGTCCCTTCCTGTTCAGCACCACTTCAGTCCTGCAGTCTAGTGCCCCGCCCCCATCAGTAAAGTCTTCCCCTGAAAAAGGTTGGGAAAAGCCAGGTGCTGCTTTGGAGTCCCTTCTGGGTTTCTGTTGCCACCATGGGCGAGAGCTGTATCTGTTCTGAGTACCAGGAGTTGTTCCTCTGAGCCTAGCAGGTGCTTCGTTCCTTTCCATTATTACTGGTTTTATGGGTTCATTCTAGGAGAGAAATTTAACATCCCCGATGTTCAGGTTCCCAGGGGCAGTTGTCTGTCTCCCTCTGGCCACCCACCTACACCCAGATAGCCACGGGCTGCGCTCTCAGGACAGCGCCATTAATCCTAGTGACTGAAGGTTTGGGAAAGGCTTCCCAGGAGAGGTGACACTTGACACGGGCTGTGGGGGAGGAGGCGCAGAGTGTAGGAAAATGGCATGCAGGCAGGTGGGAGCTCAGAGCAGGACGGGAGGCAGCACACAGGGAGAGTGGACCCAGCAGAAGTCTGGCCAGGCTCTCAGAGAGAGACAGAGAGACAGCCAGAAAGGCAGAGCTGTGGCTACGGGAATCCTGCTGGGAGGAGAAGCAGGAAAGACAGATCAGTCCAGACTGTGAGCAGTCTCACGTGCCTGGGGTCTATTCAGAACGAACAGCCCGAGTTTCTTTTAGCAAGATGGGAAAATGTTGAGCTCTACGGTAGAGAAAATGAATCCAGCAGCCATGGACGTACAGACTCCAAGTAAGGGAACCCCTCAGGGCTGGGGCATGAGCTCAGTGAGACGTGGAACAGGGGAGCCATGGATGTGGAATGGAATGGGAGGAGCAGTTAGCTCCTCAGGAGACAGCAGTCAGGGCAGGTTGGAGAGGCATGGAGGCTCCCGTGAGCTTTAGTGCTGTAGGTTGAGGGGGTGGTGGTGATGTGCGCTGGACCTGAGCTCTTGGGAAGAAGAATGATGGGATGATGGGGAAGAAAATGATGTGTTTGCTAGAGGGTGCTGTTGAGACGGCCCATTTGCAAATGAAATAAACTTCCTCTTGTTATTAAAAAAAAAAAAAAAAAGAAAGAAAATGATGTGTTTGCTTTTGGACAAGTGGAACATGGAAAAGGTAGAGTGTTTTTTTTTTTTTTTTTGACAGGCAGAGTGGACAGTGAGAGAGAGAGAGACAGAGAGAAAGGTCTTCCTTTTCCGCTGGTTCACCCTCCAATGGCCGCCGCGGCCAGCGCACCGCGCAGATCCGAAGCCAGGAGCCAGGTGCTTCTCCTGGTCTCCCATGGGGTGCAGGGCTCAAGCACTTGGGCCATCCTCCACCGCGCTCCCTGGCCACAGCAGAGAGCTGGCCTGGAAGAGGAGCAGCCGGAACAGAATCCGGTGCCCAACCGGGACTAGAACCTGGTGTGCCGGCGCCGCAAGGTGGAGGATTAGCCTATTGAGCCAAGGCACCGGCCGGAAAAGGTAGAGTTTTAACTAGTGCTGCTGTTTTTCGGATATCTAATCATTTAGGCTGTGAATAGTGGGTCCAGCTGAAAGCAGGTGGAGATAGAGATGAGCAAAATGAGGTGGAGTTGGAAGGTTGGGGCTCATTTTCATAGGGATTTAGCTAAGGCAAGGGGAAGAGACGTCAAAGCAAGTGAGCATGGAATCTGGAACTTGTCCTCATGGGAGCTGAAGAGCCCACCGGAGCCTGGGGAACAGCATCCACCCGTACATTCATGTGCCCGGTCAGTAAACACTCCCTGGTGCCTCCCCCGACAGGGCACGGGCACCAAGGGTGGAGGGGGGACTACGAGTCCTTTCTGTCCTGAACTGGTGGCGAGAGACGCCCACAGGGAAGGGCTGCACGCGATGGAGGCCCGGGAAGGAGCAGAGACAGGAAGGATAAGGTGTGTTAGTGTGTCCTTGCTGCCGCGGCTCAGCAGCAGAGGGGAAGCGAGGGAAAGGGGAGGCAAGAGGCACAATGCGGGCATTTGTCTCGCTCAGGCTTCACCTGGGACAGCCCCAGGAACACTTACCCAGTCAGGAGCGCCCGTGTTGCTGTGGCAACCGTGGGTGTTGCTTTGTTGCACATTCTTGAAACTTTAAGTGAGGAAGTTACTTTATATCAAGTTACCTACTAATTAGGCCAGTGATTTTCCTGTCTCTTAAAACATTCTTAAAGGTTTGCAATTGTTTCTATTTCCAGAATTCATTTTTCACATATTTCATTCAGAGATTCTAGATCATAATTTATATAAACACACAAGATACGAAAGGTTTAAAGTACAGTTATTCTGCTACCTGATTGTAAAAGAGCTCATGGTAACACAAACACACACACACACACACAGAAAATAGAGCATGAAGGTGAAAATAGTCATCACTTATTTTCCTAGGGCTCCTAATATTTTTTCCTCCCAATCCTGTTCATGCACACATTTTTCCTTTTCTTTTTTTAAAAATTTATTTGACAGGTAGAGTTATAGACAGTGAGAGAAAGAGACAGAGAGAAAGGTCTTCCTTCCGTTGGTTCACTCCCCAATGGATGCTACGGCCAGTGCTGTGCTGATCTGAAGCCAGGAGCCAGGTGTTTCTTCCTGGTCTCCCATGTGGGTGCAGGGGCCCAAGCACTTGGGCCATCCTCCACTGCCTTCCTGGGCCACAGCAGAGAGCTGGACTGGAAGAGGAGCAACTGGGACTAGAACCTGGCACCCATATGGGATGCCGACGCTGCAGGCGGAGGATTAACCAAGTGAGCCATGGCACCAGCCCTGCGCACACATTTTTCTACATTTAAATGTTTGTAATCATTATACATGTGCTTCATATTTTAACCGTTTCCCCATTGTTAATGCAGCAGTTTTCCATTTTCATGTCTAAATTTTTGTTCCCAAATCTTAAAAAAAATCAAATTCATTCTGACTTCAAAATTACTTTTTTATTTTTCCTAGAATCTTTGGGTTTAAATTTAAAATGTCTCATGCATTTCAAAGAATGATAGTATATGATTAAAAATGATCACACATCTTTTGTCTCCAAATGAGTTGTTTTGATGTATGATCTTGTTGGTTTGTAAACTCCATTATTAAGGAATTTGACCAAAACTCAAATAACAGTAAGTTGCATTTTTAACTGCCATCATTAAACCTTAGGGTTCCACAAATGCTTGCTTGAATTCCACAAGTATATCACTGGTGCAACTTTTTTAAAACATTTTTTAAAGATTTATTTATTTATCTATTTGAAAGACAGAGTTACAGAGAGGCAGAAGCAGAGAGAGAGGGAAGCAAAGAGGTCTTCCATTCGCTGGTTCACTACCCAAGTGGCTGCAACGGATGGAGCTGGGCCGATCCAAAGCCAGGAGCCAGGAGCTTCTTCTGAGTCTCCCACGTGGGTGCAGGGGCCCAAGGACTCAAGGACTTGGACCATCTTCTACTGCTTTTCCAGGCCACAGCAGAGAGCTGGATCAGAAGTGGAGCAGCTGAGACTAGAACCGGTGCCCATATGGGATGCTGGCACTGCAGGCAGCGACTTTACCCACTATGTCACAGCACTGGCCCCCTCTTTTAAAATATATTTAGATTTGCCAAAAACACTTAATTGTTAACCTAGATATTTTCTCATTCCCCTCTTCTCATTAATGTTCATTTAGCGCTTTAAAAAAAAGATTTATTTTATTTATTTGAAAAGCAGAGTTGCAGAGAGACTGGGAGAGACACAGAAAGAGATCTTCTATCCATTGACTTTCTCCCCAAATGGCAGAAATGGCTGAGGTTGAGTCAGGCTGAAACCAGGAGCCTAGAACTCCAACTGGGTCTCCCATGTGGGTGGAAGGGGCCCAAGCGCCTGAGCCATCCACTGCTGCTTTCCCAGGCAAATTTGCAGGAGCTGGGATCTGGGGAGGAGCAGTGCTCATATGGGATGCTAGTGTTCCCATTGATGGCTTAACCCACTGTGCCACAATGCCAGCCCCTCCTTACTTAGTTTTATTATAATATATCACATTGTGTGAGCATTTAGTGCTTATACTAGAAATCATTCCAGTAACGAGAGGCTATTTTTTGCTTGGTGGAAAAATTCATTTGCCTTATGTAACTTTTTCCATTATTTTACTCAAAAAATTCAGTGTACTTCTGTCTTAAGTGTGTTTCTAATAAGAATATGGTTGAATTTAAAAATTAACTGGTAAGTTTAACACATTCTTGTTTATTGTGATCATTGATTTTTCATACTTTCTATTTGTTCTGTGGAGTCATTCCTACTCTACATTTTTCTCTGCTAATATTTTGGAACTCATAAATTGTAACTTTTAATGGTTAACATCATTAATTATATTTATCCTCCTGCTGAAACTTAGAGTTTTTGAACTTTCTCAGCTTACAAGCTATGACTGTCCAGTATTTTATTTCTATTAAAATCCTTTGTGAAATGTATCGTATGTGGAAGAGCACGGGACATGTGTGCACATGCGCACATGTGCCCACAAACTCTTATAAACATATCTACCAGTTTAAGAACTAGAATATGGCCAGGTTTAGAAGCTCATTTCCTCTTCCCTCTGAGTTTTATAACTTCACAAATCACATAGTATGTGTGACATCACTTAGATTTACCCACGTGATTACCATCTTCTTTCATCACTTGACTGTGACCTGTACTCATCAGCTTTCTGTTGCTGTGACCAAATACCTAAGGCAGCCTAGCTTTTTTTTTTTTAAGTTTTTAAAATTTTTTGTTTTTGACAGGCAGAGAGTTAGTAGACAGTGAGAGAGAAAGACAGAGAGAAAGGTCTTTCTTTCTCCATTGGTTCACTCCCCAAGTGGCTGCTACGGCCGGTAGGCTGATCCAAAGCCAGGTGCTTCTCCTGGTCTCCCATGCAGGTGCAGGACCTAAGCACTTGGGCCATCCTCCACTGCACTCCCAGGCCACAGCAGAGAGCTGGACTGGAAGAGGAGCAACCGGAACAGAATCTGACGCCCCGACCGGGACTAGAACCCGGTGTGCCGGAGACGCAGGCGGAGGATTAGCCAAGTGAGCCGCAGCACCGGCCAAGGCAAGCTAGCTGTATAAAGAAAAGAGACTTACTATGGATTACAGGCTGGAGGCTGAAAGCCTAAGTGGCACAAGGCAGGTTCTGGGGAAGGGCAGAGCAGCAGCAGGCATGGATGAGGTGACACTGCAAGCCGCTAAGCAGAGGGAGACTGGGGGAGGGACAGACCTCTCCTAAGAGCCACCTTCCAGGGGCACTGCTTCCAGGGACCCCTGGACCTCCCAGCAGGTCTGCTTCTCACCTCCCCCAAGTGCCACCCTGGGGACCAGGCCTTTAACACAGAGGCCTTTGGGGGACTTCCAGCATCTGATCCATACCACCGCCTTTCCAACAGTTCACGTCTCCATTTAGGGCTCCTGTTCCTTCTTCCTGAAGTATAAACAAGGGAGCTTCAGAGTTCATGGAAACTTGGGATTTCACAAAAGCTTACTTTGGTGGAAAAATTGAAACTGATGCATAGTTTTTTTTATAGTATGCATTTTCCATGATTGTTTGAAGTTCTCACATATATCCCTTAGCAGTTCCTTTACTAAGGATCTGTTGATAGTAATTTTCTTAGCTGCTTTCATTAAATACATTCTCTCATCCTCATTTTTTTTTTTAAGATTTATTTATTTATTTGAAAGGCAGGGTTACAGAGAGGCAGAGGCAGAGGCAGAGGCAGAGGCAGAGGCAGAGAGAGAGAGAGAGAGAGAGAGAGAGAGAGAGAGAGAGAGAGAGAAAGTCTTCCATCTGCTGGTTCACTCCCCAAATGGCTGCAATGGCTGAAGCCAGCAGCCAGGAGCTTCTTTGAGGTCTCCCACACGGATGCAGGGGTCCAAGGACTTGGGCCATCTTCTGTTGCTTTCCCAGGCCACAGCAGAGAGTTGTATTGGTAGTGGAGTAGCTGAGACTCGAACTGTTGCCCATATGGGATGCTGGCACTGTAGGCAGTGGCTTTACCCGCTAAGCCACAGTGCCAGCCCCCTCATCCTCATTCTTTTTTTTTTTTTTTTTTTTTTTTTTTTTTTTTTTTTTGACAGGCGGAGTGGACAGTGAGAGAGAGAGACAGAGAGAAAGGTCTTCCTTTTGCCGTTGGTTCACCCTCCAATGGCCACTGCGGCCGGTGCGCTGCAGCCGGCGCATTGTGCTGATCCGAAGCCAGGAACCAGGTGCTTATCCCCGTCTCCCTTGTGGGTGCAGGGCCTAAGTACTTGGGCCATCCTCCACTGTACTCCCTGGCCACAGCAGAGAGCTGGCCTGGAAGAGGGGCAACTGGGACAGAATCCGGTGCCCCTACTGGGACTAGAACCCGGTGTGCCGGAGCCGCTAGGCAGAGGATTAGCCTGTTGAGCCACGGCGCTGGCCTCATCCTCATTCTTGAAAGGTGTGTTTTGCTGGGTTTGCAGTTTAAATGAAGAATTATTTCCCTTTGCCATTTAAATTTTTTTAAAATTTTAAACCTTTTTTCATTTTAGATTATATTGAAACTTAGTCATACTATTTATTTATTTAATTATTTATTATTTGAGAGGTAAGAGAGCGAGTGAGTGAGTGGTCCCATCTGTGGCCTTACTCCCCAAATGCCTATAATGGACAGAGGAGAAATCAGGCCAAAGCCAGGAGGCTGGAACTCCATCCAGGTCTCCCATTTGGATGGCAGGGCCCCCACTACTTGAGCTATCGTCTGTGAGCTCCTGGAGCCTGCGTTAGCAGGAAGCTGAATCAGGACCTAGAGGTGGATATTGAACCCAGGCACTCTGACACAGGCTATGAGTGTTTCAGCCAACATCTTAACTGCAAGGCCAAACACCAGCCCGCCCTTCAGCATTTTATTTGTTTACCTGAAAGGCAGAGTTACACAGAGAGGGAGAGAGAGACACCCTTCCCCCCCATATTCCATCCTTGGATTCACTCCCCAAATGGCCGAAATGGTCAAGGCTGGTCCATACCAAAGCCAGGAGCCTGGAACTCCACCCAAGTCTCCCACATTGGTAGCAGGGGTTTAAGACCTTGGCACATCTTCCACTGCTTTCCAAGGCACATTATCAGGAAACCAAATGTGAAGTGGAGCAGCCGGGACTCGAACTGGTGCCCACATGGGATGCTGGTGTCTGAGGAGGTGGCTTAGCCTGCTGTGCCACAATGCTGGACCCTGGGAGCTCATTTTTATTGGGACATCATCTGTGAGAATTTCAAGAGGCTTGAGTTGAGAAAATGTTCGATTTGTGTTAGTTTTTGCCAAATGCCTGATCAATTTTAATCAATATATTTTTTTGGCTTGCAGTGGTTTCAGAATAGGCACACAGTGTGAATTTGAACCCAGTTCTGACTTGTGGTTATTTATTACCCCCAGCAGAGATGAGGGACTTTCACTTTATTTCTTCCAACCAAACTCGAGGCTGAGATGCAGAATTTTCTTTCCTATTTCCCCTTGCATGGCAAACATTTTCTGGTTCACTCTTTCGCTGGGAATGTGGGTCTTTGGGGACTCACTCCAGTCTCCATGCTGACACCATGCTGCGTGGTCATCTGCCACCTCCGTCTCCTTGCCCACTGGTTGATTATTGATGCGGAAAGCTTTGGTTCACAAAACACCAGCAAATGCTCGTAGGGTCCCCTGCTTGCTTGAGTGAGCACTCACTGTGCTTGTTAGTCTCAATTTTGGTTTCTTCTTCACTTGTGATCCCTGGAGATGAAGATCCTTTCATTTCTTTCTGAGTCTGCGATTCTTTTTCATCCAGCATGTTAAAGGTGCTTTTTAGAGGATGATTTTGAAGATACGGCATCTGTCAAATTGCTGGAAACAAACATCAGGAACTTTTTAAATAAAAAAAAATATACAGTCAGGAAAATGGAAGTAGAAACATTTCATAATATTCCTGCAGGTTCCCTGCCCACCTGGTGTTTGTTTGTTGCCCCTGGACACAGACCACCTGAGATTTGAACCAGGCTCTGCCACTTCATACTGCTGAAGGTGACAGTGGGTGACTCTTTTTTTGTTGTTGTTAAGATTTATTTATTTATTTGAAAGGCACTTACGGAAAGAGAGAGAGAGAGGGAGAGATACAGAGAGTGATCTTCCACCTGCTAGTTCTTTCCCCAAATGGCCACAACAACTACAGTTAAGCCAGGCCGAAGCCAGGAGCCAGGAGCTTCTTCCTGGTCTCCCACATGGGTGGCAGGGGCCCAAGCACATGAGCCATCTTCTGCTGCTTTCCCAGGTGCATTAGCAGGATGCTGGATCAGAAGTGGAGCAGCTGGGACTGCAATTGGCCCTCACATGGGATGCTGGTGTTGCAGGCAGTGGCTTAACCTGCTACATCACAATGATGACCCCAGTCATCATTTCTCTAAAGGACCAGATAGTTAAGAATCTTGAATTTTGCAGGCCATATGCAGCCATTCAACCCTGCCAAAGAATCAGCAAAACAACCACAACTACAAAAATATGTAATGAGTGGGCATAACTGTGTTCCAATAAAACTTTACAAAGCAGACAGATAAGTTGGATTTCACCTTCAGGCTATTGCTTGTACAAGTTAATGAACTTCTTTAAATAGCAATTTATGCATCTCAGAAATGGGGATGATAATCATAACCTCTGGGGGCCAGCGCTATGGCAGAGCGGATGAAGCTGCAGCCTATGAAGCTGGCATCCCATATGGGCGCTGGTTCGAGTCCTGGCTGCTCTGCTTCCGCTCCAGCTCCCAGGAGGGAGTACACAGTCCCAGCCACTGCAGTCCTGCATGAGACAACTCTCATGGCCATTTTAGCTCCAGAGATCTCTGGGGATTGGGTTTAGCCTACTGTTGAGCACTGGACTTCTCCCTCTACCTAATCCTGCTTCTTTCTCCTTTCTACAGGGATTGTCCCCAAGGATATTCCACTGTACTACACCATAGTCAATCCCAAGATTGTTTTCCGAGAACCCAACCTGTCACACCCACCATGCCCCTACAGAGGGAGAGCTGGCAGTCTCTCCGGAGGTGAGCAACCGTAGCTCATCCAGCGGCAGGGGGATCTAAAATCAGATATAAAAATGGTTCCTGTTTATTAAGCCCTTACCTGCCAAGCCCTGTACTAAAATACGTTAGCTGCGTTAGCTTGTTTAATCCTCCTGGCCCCTTATGTATTAACAAAGGGGGTTAGCTGAGATCTACAGACCCAATGTGCCCATGCTTAGTGCTCTCTGTGTTGCCTGGGACCGCTTTCATGCCACAGTGGAGAAGATGAGTAGCTGTGGCAGAGACTGTATGGTTCACAGAGTCAAAGCTATGGACCATGTAGATGTTCCCAAATCTTACTGAATCCTGTATTAGGCATTATTTCCCATTTTGTCAATAAGAAAATAGAAGCTTGCAGAAGTATACTGTTCATGAAATGCTGGTTTTGGTGACTTGAATGTCACTGATTGATTATAAAGGGAACATCAATAGAGTGGCCCTCTTTTGTGACAGCAGGTGCAGACACTTCCTACCCACCACCCCAGGCGGTTGAGGGGCCTTTGGAAGCGCTCAGTGAGTGCCTGGGAATGCTTCCTCCCCTTCACTTCCTCCCACCGTCCTCTTTTATAAAACCGAGGTCTCCTCTCCTCCTATCTCTGCCCCTAATCCCCTCCCAGCCTGGTTCTGTCCTTGACAGGCAAGGAGAGTATATGCACTTGTGACCTTACGGCCTCTTTTCACTGAGTGAAGAACACAAGAGACCCATCAGCTTGTGGTGTCTTTGCCTATAAAAGCCCTAGGGGAAGCCCCACTTTTTCTGAAATGGCTTTTGTCTTACTGGAAGAGTTAGGGCCGTACATTTGCGGAGGCTGAGCAGGCTACCAGGAAACACTTTGTGATCGCTCAGAAATTGTTTTGTGTGCTGAACCATAAAGTGATAAAATAAATGGCAGCCTTGACAGACCCCTTCAAATCCAAGGCTGAGATGATCATTTCCAACTGCTTCCAGCTGAGAGGCAGTTCTCAGGACTGCACTGTCTAACTCAAACACACACCCTCATAAAAGTGACTGTCGGAGGGAGACTCAAGACGTTCGTTCCTTAATGCCCATCCAGCTGCTTCCTCGATTCATCCAGAGCGTGGGCCTTGTGCCCCCTCCAGTTCACTCCCATGCTGAAGAACAGGACTGGGAACTGAGCCCGGGCTGCTTGACATCAAAGTGTGCGCTCTTTGCCATACATTCTACTCCTTGCCAGTACACAAATGTCCAGGATTATGTGTTTACATTGTGCAGATGCTGTGATGTGTGCTCAGGGAGGCTTTCTGGCAATTCACTGCATGCAGACTGTAGGGAAAGAGCCTCCCGACCCATCTCTTCACCCCATGCCCCGTGAAGAGAATGTCCCCAACTTTTAACGAGAATCCTTGGATCTGGCCAGGGATATTTTGATCCCTATGCAAAAAAAAAAAATGGTCTAAAATCCTTTCTTCGTTCTTTGTTAATTAAAAGACAATTGTCCCTCAAAAATGACTAGTAAATGGTGCATGCAATAATGATTGAGCCAGTGAATGAATGAATGGATTAGTCTCTAGGCTCTTGGCAACTTAAGAATCTTGAGAGAGTTTGTGCTTATGATGAAAAACAAAAACAAAAACAAAAACAAAAACAAACCTAGTTGGCAGCCTTCTGATAGCTGCTAACCCTCTGCAATCAGTCAGAGTCCTTTATGGAGCAAGTGCTGAGCATTGCCCTGGGGATAATACACACAAGATCTCTGCCCTTAACCAGGTCTCCAAAGGTGGAAGTCAGTGGGGCTTTGTGCAGTTGCTTGTGTATAAGAAGGAAAGCATAGTGGGGGAATCTAGAGAGGGAAGATACCCTTTCCGGTTAGTGAAATGAACGGGCACCATCCAGGCTGCGGCTGGGAAAGGGTTAAGCATACAAGTTCTTTGGCAGCTGGCAGATGTAACCCGATCCCTCTCTGCAGTAGCTTTTTAAACCTGGGCTTTCAAACCAGGAAACCTGCAGGAATTGCAGACACTGGGCTGGTTTTACTGGTCTCCCCTCTCTGTTTTGAAAGTCAGGCTTTGGTGGTATGAGTTTGTCCTGTGTGTCGCTCTGTTCATTCATGTTATGCTGACTTTTACTAGTTGCGTTCTCAGAGTATATCCTGGTCCCCAATAATACGGTAAGTTGAGAGATGCACAAAAGACTATTGACTATTTTAATGATATAATGAAAAGCATCGACGATTTTAATGATATAATTCAGTAGAACATAGTTCAGACAGAAATACAACAAAATTCTTTCTACAGGACTTTTCAAACCATCCATTCAGGGCTAGGAAATATTTTTCCCACCCTGCAGAGAACTGCTGTTTCATCGAGTTAACACAATTTAATTTAATTTCTTTGGGAGAAAAATTGGGGCCAATTCTGTTGTTCAGCAGAAACCTGACTACAAACAGCTAAAGATGAGGCAGGTGCCCTAACCAAACCTCAACTATTTTTAACCATGACTTGTTTTAATTCTGATTTATCTTCCTATGATACAGAAGACCAAAACATCTTTGCCTGCAAGAAATGTTCTACGTCTGTGTCAAAGCATGTGTTATCCAAGAGTACTACAAAAAATCTTCTGAGAAGTTGAATTAAAAGTTTATCTTGGTGCTAAAACAAACAAACAAAAAAACCACAAATATAAGATATGTTCTAGAAAAGGCATAAGACAACTCTGAGTGGATGTCGCCTTTTTTTTTTTTTTTTTAAGCGTCAAACTAAACCTTTTAATTCCACTTCCCCGTGAACTTTCTGAAGTACCTCATATGTTTAGTGCCTGGGTTTAGGGCCAGAGTTAAGAAGAGAGTAAATTGAGATGGAGGGTGGTTCAAAGAGTGTCCGGGAGGTAAAGGATCTTGAATTCTGCTGTGAAGGAGGGGGACGAGGTTGGGGAGATCAAGGTATTTCAGGAGGACGATGTGAAGGAAGGCTTGGAAGCAGGGTCTGGGGGTCCTGTTTCTTTAGGCTCCTGAGTGATTAGGGTCTTTTCTTTCAAAGAGAAGAAAAAAAATAGGTAGATAAATATAATTGGAACAGGTGTGTTTGGGATGGAAAAAACTAACAAGTAGAAACCAGGCAGTACCTTTACTCCTGTTTTCCTCTTTTTTCTAGATTGCTCTATTCACTGTATAAGTGCTTTCATCAATTTGATGAGTGACAGAATATTTTGGGCAAAAAAGATAATTGAGATCAAGTGAAACTCAGGCATCACCATCTTCTAGTGCCTTTGGGTGAAAATACTATTTGAGGCAAAAGAAGTAATAATTTTAATCATCAATGCCTTGACATTTAAACAAAGAAGCTATTCTAGCAGCTCAACAGTCTGAAAACATAGAAGCTGAAGCAAACTGGGAGGTTCTTTTTTAAATTACATCACAGTTGGTCAGGAGCTGTATCTGAGTGAAGAGAACATTACTGCCCACCTGGCATTCAATCTTAGAGGTTTCTAGGCATCTTTGAATTTACTTTTTTTAAAATTTATTTTATGGGCTGGTGCTACAGCTCACTAGGCTAATCCTCCGCCTGTGGCACTGGCACCCCGGGTTCTGCCCCAGTTGCCCCTCTTCCAGGCTAGTTCTCTGCTGTGGCCTGGGAGTGCAGTGGAAGATGGCCCAACTGCTTGGGCCCTGCACCCTCATGGGAGACTGGGGGGAAGCACCTGGCTCCTGGCTTCAGATTGGTGCAGCACGCCGGCCATGGTGGCCACTGGGGGGGTGAACCAATGGAAGGAAGACCTTTCTCTCTGTCTCTCTCTCTCTCACTTTCTAACTCTGCCTGTCAAAAAAAAAAAAGATTTATTTTATGTATTAAAGACAGAGTTACAGAGAGAGGTAGAGGTAGAGGTAGAGGTAGAGGTAGAGGTAGAGGTAGAGAGAGAGAGAGAAAATCTTCCATTCTGGTGGTTCACTCCCCAAATGACAGCAATGGCCAGAACTGAGCTGATCCAAAGCCAGGAGCCAGGAGCTTCTTCCGGGTCTCCCACGTGGGTGCAGGGCCCAAGGACTTGGGCCACCTTCTACCGCTTTCCCAGGCCATACCAGAGAGCTGGATTGGAAGTGGAACAGCCGGGACGCAAACCAGTGCCCATATGGGATGTTGACGTTGTTGGCTGGGGCTTTAATCCACTGCACTACAGTGCTGGCCCCTGAGTTTAATTTTAAGCACAGAAACTAGGAAAAGTTCCATCTACTAAATGGAAGGTGTAGGGAGTGTCTAAAACTGAGATACTGAGGTGAAGTGATAGTAAGTTGGGGGATTTTTTTTTGTAATGAAGAGGCAGGTGCACCATCGATTTCTTGTTGAAGGACATCTCAGACTGGTGTGTTTTCTGGAACTCAGACTCCATGAGAGCAGGAACAGATTTCCTTTATGCTTCTTCGAATGCCTGTTTGCAGGGTGTGGATGACAAGTGTAAATGACATGGCATTGACAGTTATTTAATTATTATATAATTTCCTATTTCCTATTCAAAAGTTCTCAACAAATGGGTATGAAAAAACTTAGTGACAGCTAAGTTAATTAACGTATTTTTGGCTGGCTGGAGACAGAATCATTCTGTTTTCTCTGCAGTCCTAATGTGTGATACACACCCGGGATTACATGTGAGGCATTGAGGAGGGGGACAGAACAGTTGGAAAGGGAAAGTTGGTTTATACAAAACTTTAGTGAGTTCCCTTTTTGTGAATTGGCTCCACTTGATTTATAGGAAGGAAGGCCATGATCATGACCCCTTTATTCTTACGGATCTCGTGTTCTATGCCAAGGCCATAGAACTGGCCACACATGCAATTATGCGTTCAGGGTCTGTTTCCCTCATTAGGCGGGGCTCGGTGTGGACAGGGTCTGTACTGGCACCACCAGGGGCTCTGGGCCAGCACAATGGCATTTGTTGGCCCAGGGGTAAATTTGGGCTGCAATCCAATTTTGTATTAATGTCAACTTCTCCAGTGACAATGGGTGTCTATTCTGAATTTGCTCTAAGGGTCTGCACGGGCCAGCTGAGGGCCCCTACGGCTGTTCAGTGAGTGCTTGATGAAAAGTGACTCAAGGTGCTTTCAAGAAGAGAAAAATCTCACTTCTGCTTGCTGTTCTCTTCCTGGGGGGTGGGGGGTGGGGGGTGTCTCTTTCTGCATAGTGTCCCTTGCTCACGGAGACAGACATTGTTGTCTTCACCGAAGAGTTCTGCTCAGGTGTGAGGGTCAGCTGCTTTCTCTAATGTGGAGCAGGTCACACATTTCCTATCTGCCTCCCCCAGCCCCATGCTTTTTGAAGAAAGAGCTCAGAAGGTATGAGGGACGCTGGAGAGGGATTGCCACTCCTGTTTGTGGGCCGACTCAAGCCAAAGCTGCATCTTTGGCTGCCTGCTCGTGTGGGCCGACTTGGGACTTTAGTCTCTACCAGCTGCTCTGAGGTCTGGGGCAGGCAGCCACACTGCTCTAGCAACTCCTAAGGTTGTGGGTTTCATTCCAGCCCCAATCAGGACAAGCTGATGTTCAGAAAAGGCTGCCAGAAGCCTAGTGCGCAGTCTGAGACAGTGCAGTCACAAGTTCTGTTTATAATTCTCTCCCTGAATTCCATTTGTTTTATTCCCTTCTGCCCTTCTCCTGCTCTGCCTACTCCCTTTCTCATCCACTGATTTCTCTTCCTTTCCCCTGCTCCAACTCAATCCTCTTCCTTCCTGACCTGTCTCCACCTTTTTGCCCTCCCTCCACTGCATCTTGTCTCTCTCTCTCTCTGCTTCACTCTTCCCTTCCATCCACAGCCCATTAGCTTCCTGTTGCTTTTCCGTCTCCCCTCCAACCCCGTTCTCTTTCTAAGAATTTCCTGATGAAACAAAAAAGAAGCTCCGTGAAATCTCTGGCTGGAAGAAAACATAGGTGGAAGCAGTTCTGATCACAGGCAGCCACTAAATTTGATTTGTAGCTGATCTTAAATGTAGGAAAAGATTTTCAATTACAAAACTCATAAAGCGTAAAGATGAGGGGACCTGGCTGCGTTCTGAGTTTGACTAATGGTCTCAGAGCACTTTAAAGCCTTTGGCATTTGCCAGCCTTCCTTTCTTCCCCTAATCCTCAAACCCATGAGTTTTTATGGGAAACATAATCCTCTTTTCTGATTCATTTACACTTAGCTCATCTGAGTATTGTTTTGTAAAAACCATCTGAAGTCCAAGAAGTTTTATGAGACCTTTAAAGGCTTGTAGTTTTGAACTGGGAAGTTGTGTACTGCCAATATAAATGGACCTTGAACCCTGGGGCGGGGGCCGGGAGGTGGGGGGGGTGAGGGGGGATCGGGTCCAGGATCCACGGCATTACAGTGGGTCTAGTCTTGGCGAAGACTGGTTTCTATGCTTGACGGAAACTGGGCTTTCACTCTCAGAATAGTGAGTTCAGTGTTTTAGATGAGCCATCATCTCATATGGTAGTACGTGGGGGTGCATAGCACATTCTCAAGGATTATCTTGCTGGTTGTGTAAATACCACGAGACATATGGGGGGAAGCAGGACTCCGCCAGCCTCACCCAACTGCAGTGTGGGCCTGCTTGCTCATGCGTGTTTTTCCATATCAATGGTGGTGTCCTTAGGGATGGGACTGGCAGTCACACCGGAAACTTCTCCTGTGATTGTGTTTCAGAGATCTGACCGTGATCTGTCCGAAGTTGCCACTGGGATGGACACTGGTGTGAAATGCCCATCCAGGCACTGGTTTGGGTCAAGGGAAAGGGACGTGGCGTTGCGTATCTTTGATGGTAGCAAACATTTTCCTGCAGAGTCAAGGAGCATGGTGAAGGTCTTCTCCCTGCCTTCATACAAGGATCTCAGACAGAGTCTCAAGTCTTCTGGAACTGCTTCCACCTATGTTTCCGCCAAGTGTTTCTCTCTCTCTCTCTTTTTTAAGCGTTCGTTTATTTATATCTTGTCTCCTTAACCAAACAGGAAGCTTCTCAGAGACAAAGGCTTTGGGCCTTGGGATCCCCTTCATCTTGGGAGGGGCCGCCTCGGGGACTCCAGGGAGTAGGGAGTAGGCACTTGGTGGGTGTTTATTAGCTTATGCTGCATTGTGGGCCAGCAGAAGCCAGTGCCTGGAGGCAGCTTCTCCCGCTGGCTTCCTCCTTCCTCCGCTCTCTCAGCTGGTTCACTTTGGCCACGCTCAGAGGCTGACCTGGAACGCTCCTGTCCAGTGGGACCCTGGATGCTCTTAGAGCTGCAGATTGCTGGGGCTGGAAGAGACTTTTAATCCAACTTCTCCGTGTCATGGAGGAAGAAGCCGAGGTTCAGAGAAGTGAACTGCCTGTGTTCTCTCCAGTCCAGTAGTATTTATTGTATGACAGTGGCTCTGTGTTCTCACAGGAAGCTGGTGCTCAGGCAGCTGCACTGACGTCCTCTTTAGCCAAATATTGGAGGTCTTTCTCCAACGTACAGAAAACAAAATAGATGCATGGATTAAGCTTCCTCAACTGGAAATGCTTTTTTCCCATTAATACTTCCCAAGCCATTGTCACCTGCTACAACTATTAGCCAATGCAGGCAGATAAGAAAACAAAAGGATCAACTGCAAATAAATATGGATGAGAACAACCAAAGCCATGGAAATGGACCATTATTCTTAGTTTAAAGGCTTAAAAAAAAAAAAAAAGTCTGGTATGGTCACCGGCTTTCATTGCATTGATATAATAAAATCATGCATTCTGCTGGTGACATTGTTTTAAATTCGATTGCCAGAAATGAATACTGGCATGCCGTTAGTTCACGGTTTTCCTCAAAGGGCACCATGACCCCGAGGGCCTCGGTCCTGGGGAACGTTCTGCAGTGGCCCTGCATGTGCTCGTGGGTCACCTCCACGCCTAGTGACCTTTCAGCCGGGGGTCCAGTGAACTGATTTTTTTTTTTTGTTTTTTGTTTTTTTTAATACCAATAATGGCCTGGGGTTGTCAAGGATCCGAATCTGCGTCCTTTTTCTAAAGGCCTTAGGAGCAAGGGCAGGGCTGCCTCCGCGCGGTATCTGGCGGCGGTTTTCCCCACCTACGCGGGCGCCCCCTGCCGCCAGCCCCGCACTCGTGCACCTGCCATGCCAGGAGTCGGGTACCAGAGGCTGCAGCCCAAGAGCGCACAGTTCGAGGTGCCGGTCCCCCGGGGGCTTGCAGGCCCACCAAGAACCACCTGAAGGCTCTCGGAGCGAGAGCCCGGCGCACGCGGCAGTCCCTTCTGGGACCTGGCTTGGTGGTTTCCCGCAAGAGAAGAAAACGCCCGCGCTATCCGGCGGTCCCCTGGGGGGCTCGCAGAGGGAGCGCACCGTGCTCGGTCTTTGTCTTCTCCGGGGCTGCGGGGGCCAGGAGCGGGGGAACCTGGCTCCCTGGCCCGCAGGAGCCGTCTCCATGGATGGGGAGGGTGGCGGCGCGTTCTCGGGCTCATCGCACGCGTTCCCCAATTAGGATTTACTGCCTGACGTCACGTCTGCCGGAGATTGGCTGTTCGGATGTGACACTGGGTTCCACGGGAGAGAAACTTTTTAAAGACTGTGCGGCCGGGGCTGCCTGCGAGCGTCCCGCGCGCTCGCGCCCGCCTCGCCCCCCGCCGGCCCCTCGCTGCGGACCCTCACCTTGCGGGGCCCGCGCCCCTCCCCCGCCGCCCGGCTGCGCGCTCCCCACCCCCACGCCCGCCCCCTCCTCCTCCCAGCCGCAGTCGGCCGGGGTCTGGGGCCGCTTAGCCGCCCGCAGAGCGCTCTCCTCTCTTCTCTCTCTCTTTCTCTCTCTCGCCACCTCGTTGGCCTCCTCCCCGCCTCCCACCGGCTCTCGGCAGCGCGCAGGGCCAGGGCGAGGGCGGCCGCACCGGGCGGGGGCCGGGGCCGGGGCCGGAGGGCGCGCGATGGCGGGGGCCTGGCTCAGGTGGGGGCTCCTGCTCTGGGCAGGGCTGCTGGCGTCGTGCGCACACGGCCGGGTGCGGAGGATCACGTACGTGGTGCGCCCGGGCCCCGGCCTGGCGGCGGGCGCCTTGCCCCTGGGCGGGCCCCCGCGATCGCGGACCTTCAACGTCGCGCTCAACGCCAGGTACAGCCGCAGCTCGGCGGCCGTCGGCGCCCCCTCGGAGCGGACCCGGCGCACCAGCCAGCAGGGCGGCGCGGCCCTGCAGGGGCTCCGGGCACCGCCGCCGGAGCCCGCTCGTGCCGGGGCCCCCGGCGGGCAGCTCCGCCCCAAGCCCGGCGGCCACCCGGCGCCTGCCCCGTTCGCCAAGCCCGGCAGGCAAGCGGTGCGCCCCAAAGCACCGCCGGAGACCCAAGGCGGCGGCTCGAGGCTGCAGGTTCACCAGAAGCAGCAGTTGCAGGGGTAAGCCCGCACCCCTCCCTCGTGCGGGGATGGCGCGGTCGGGGCCGGCGCCCCCCTCCCGCTGCTGCGCACCCTGGGGCGCCGCGGGAGGGGCGCAGCGCGGGGCGGCGGGCACTCTGTGGACCTCCAGGACGCCGTGCATTGTTACCGAGCTGCGGGCCGGCGCAGAAGGCGTTTGTGCTCCGTGCACGCCCCGCGCAGGAGATGGGCGTAAACCTGAAGTCAGTACAGCTCTGTCCCGCAGCATCAATGCAACTTACCTTTGCAACTCAGTTTTAATTTTGGTGTAGCTGATGGAAAAAAAAAAAAAAGCATTCAGGGAGGCTAGCTGCGAAGACGCAGCCCCTACCTCTGCAGCAATCTAGAAATTGTGCTCTTGGGCTTCCCTGCACCTGTAGGGGCTGCTGTCCTGGGGCGGGGGCAGGGGTCTTAGCGTCGGTGCAAGTTTGATTGCCAAGTTGCCAAGTTTGTTTTTGGGCTCTCATGGCATTGCTCCCTGCGCCTCCCTCCTTCCTGTGAGTCACAGGTTGCCTACTTGGTGTTTTTTTTTTTTTTTTTTTCCCTTCAAGGGGGTGGTCCCAGGAGGTGTATCCTCACTCTGTTTTTGCACACCTGGTCTCTGAACTTCTAAGATGGGCCCAGATAAAAGACAAGCAGCCAATTTGGCTCTGAGAGAACCACTTATTTGGGACCCCCGCCTCCCCTCCCAGGTTAGTCCCAGGCTTTGTGGGACTGACTACGCTCTTCCCTTCTGCCTGGGCAGCTTTGTCTCGGGCACCCTGGGTACTAGCTGGGACTCTCACTCATCCGGAGGAATGTGCAGGCGGGCGGCCCGTCTCTCAGGAACCTGCTGGAAGCTTGGGTTCTTCTGTGGGGAGCATTGCTTCTGTTCCACTCAGGGGTCTTGCTTTGTTTCAGGGTCAATGTCTGTGGCGGGCAGTGCTGCCACGGCTGGAGTAAGGCCCCTGGTTCGCAGAGGTGCACCAAACGTAAGTCGCCATGCTTCTGGTGGTCCTACATAGTAGGCCAAGTGGGGCTGCCCGCATGGGGGTGGGGGAGTCCCCTGGAGGTCCCTGGAAGGGGCTGATGCTGTTCTGGGGAAGCTGGAGTCCCAAATACATTCTGCCTATTTCTTGCAGCCTTCGTAATTACCAGGGAGGGCTGGCTTGGGATAATGGCAGGATCAGTGCCAGCAGCAGTGTGTCCCATGGAACCATGCTGCATAGCCAAGATTCCCCTGCACTCAGCAGAGGTATTAATCACTGTGTCACACCTGTGACTCAAGAGCTAGGGAGCAGTCATTCCCATTTGAGGATGGGCCATATGGCAGAACCAATACAATGGATTTAAACATGATACCAACAAATGGAAAACATTCTTTAAGATGATGACGGGGGAGGAATGTGAAGTAGGGGGCCCTATTCTGGAACAATACATCAATAGCTTTAAAGGCTTGCTGAAAATAGCCACCAGAATCTTCCATCCTCGGGGCCTGACGGCTTCCCAGAACCCACCAGGGTCCCACTCTCCAGAGGGGGGAAGTGGGGTGTCCTGCAGTGCCTAAGGACACACGGCTCTTGTGCTGCTGAGCGCTGTTTTAGGAACGTGTACTCCTGGTGCACACGGATTTGAGCAAATGCTCCTTCCGTGCATTGTGAAGCAAAGGATTAAGTTAAAATGTCTTGTGAGGCTCCTCCACCAAAGTTGGTGCTAAGTCTGGTGTTAATTGGAAACGAAGGAGTCTCCTTTCCCCTTGGAACAAGGTCAGCATCCTTAGAAGTTCTCTGCGTGGAGCTCGAGCCATCACCACGTGGACAGGCATCATCCAAATGTCAGCTGCTTGTGGATGTTCAGCCTAATGAATGAATTTTAGCAACTTGCCTTGAGCACCATGCTGGCGGATGAGTGAAAACAGTTTTGGCTACAGTCGTTCCATTGGTCTCGTTTATTTGAAGAAATGCCTTTAGTCCTTGAAGGGAACAGATGGACTGTGACGTGGTGGCTTTAATGTCACTGAAAGGAGTGTCCACGTTTGATGAGTGAGGGGTATTGGCTGATACGGACAGCCTCCTGATTATGGAAACAAACAAACAAGCAAACAAAGCTAGGTCAGAAATGCTTAGGGCTGAAGCTTGTTAGGGTAAATCGGTTTTCAACTCTTCTTAGATTACACCTGACAGAGATGTATCTCAGTTCTCTTGAGTTGAGCATTGCTCCGGTCAAATGACAACTCTGCCCTCCTCCCAGTAACTCCTGCTCCAAGCTTGCTGTGATCCAGTTTGCCTGTGAGGTGGGGATTACCAGTCCGGGCCAGCACCATTGCACTAGGATATTGCTATGTAAAGCTTAAGAGATACAGGACAGGGTTTCGCAGATAGACGGGTGCTCCTTGACTCTGTTGGAGAGGATGCTGTCAGACTTTCCAGAGTCTGCTTGACAAACGATGCAATGAGTGCTGTCTCTGAAAGCAGGGTGGCGCCCCTCAGGGATCCTCAGGTTGTCTGGGGATTTGGAGACCCAGGGATGCTCTACAACAGATGCCTCCAGCTTTCGGTTTAAGTTTGCCTTCCAGGGATGGGTGTTATAGTGCAACTGGCTAAGCCACTGCACACTGTGAATGCTTCTCATGTCAGAATGCTGGTTTGAGTCCTGGCTCTTTCACACCTTATTCTTTTCTCCCCTCCCTCCCTCCCTCCCTCCCTTCCTTTTTTTTTTTTTTTTTTTAAGATTGATGTATTTATTTGAAAGGCAGAGTTACAGAGAGTCAGAAGCAGAGAAAAAAAAGAGGTCTTCCATTCCCCATTGGCTGCATTGGCAGGAGCTGAGCTGATCTGAAGCCAGGAGCCAGGAGCTTCTTCCAGGTCTCCTACATGGGTGCAGGGGCCCAAGGGCTTGGCCCATCTTCCACTGCTTTCCCAGGCCATAGCAGAGAGCTGGATTGGAAGAGGAGCAGCTGGGACTAGAACCGGCGCCCATATTGGATGCCTGCGCTGCAGGCGGTGGCTTTATCCCTACGCCACAGTGCCGGCCCCTCCTTCACTTCTGATTCATCCTCCTGTTGATGCATCCTAGGAGGCAGCAGATGATGGCTCAAGTGCTTGGGCCCCACATGATGCAGAGATCCAGATGGAATTCTGGGCTCCTCGCTGTTGCAGACATTTGGGTAGTAAACCATCACATGGAAGATCTCTCTCCCTCCTCCCTCCCCTGCTCCCTCTCTGTCACTCTGCCTTTCACCTTTCAAGTATATGAAAAAGTTTTACTTCCAGATTTTAGGAGGCAGCCTATAACAGCACTGGGTTTCTAAACAGTGCAGCATCACTCTGACTTTTAAGGTTTTGACATTCAAAAGATTAGCCTTCCTCTACTGTCCAGTCTGACAAACTAACTCAGACACAAATGCTAGAAGATTAAATCACAAGTCCCTTAAGCAATAATTGTTTTTAAATCTTTCTGAAAGGAGAAAGAGAGAGAGAGAGAGAGAAAGAGAGAGAAACGTTCCATTTCCTGAATAGTCCGTTCTTCAAGTGCCTACGACGCCTAAGATTAGGCCAGGTTGAAGCCAGGATCTGGAAACTCAATCTGGGTCTCCCATGTGGGTGACGGGGACCCAGTGACTTAGGCCATTACCTTTTACCTCCAAGGGTGTTCATTAGAAGGAAGCTGAACTTGGAATTGGAGCCAGAACTCAAACCAGTGCCCAATCCAAAGCCATGTATGATAAGATGAGTCTTTTCACTGGGGGACTTGTGTTGTGGGTGTCTGAGAGCTCCAGAGAGATAAGGAAACCTACTGCTTGCCATTGGCAGCACCAAGGTTACCACTGATGCTGTGAGGCTGGTATCCATGGCTGAGAAGTGGGATGCTGGGAAAGACCCTGGCCTTGGGTTCTCAAGACCTAAGTTCAAATGCTTAAACCCTTACTAGCTCTGTGGTCTTGGGGAATACACTTGACCTCCCTGATCCTGTATTTTCCCATCTAAAAATGTCTTTGCCAAAACTTGCCTCCTTTTAGGATTTTTGGCAGGTATCAAGGTAAATGAATTGGTATGAAAGTCTGGATGAAACCAGAAGAACTCTTAGAATTTGGTCTTGGATCAAGCCAAGTAAATCCTTGTTCCATTTGTCTGTCACTTGGTTTTCTTCTTTTCTTGTATATGTTTCCTCACTGGCCTTTTAAAAAGAAGTATGTGTACTTACAACTTTTTGTGTTACAGGAAAGTGTCCCTTATCTAAAATGTTCACTATTAGAAGTGTTCTGGATTTCAGATTTCTCTGGGTTTTAGAATATTTGCCTCTACATAATGAGATATGGTGGGGATGGGACCCAAGTCTAAACATGGAATTCATTTGCATTTCATGCATACCTTATACGCATGGCCTGATGGTAGTTTTCCACAACATTTTTAGTGAGTCTGCAGTTTATGACTGATCACAGGCAGTGATGTGTGGAGTTTTCCACTTGTAGCATTGTATCTGTGCTCAGAAAAGTTTCCGATTTTGGATTTTTGGATTAGGGATGCTCCATCTATATAGCTTTAAAGTAATTTGAGTTATTTTGTGCCCTTAAGCAATTTATTTAAAAAGAACTTTAAAAGAGACAAAAGTATGTGTTTTGTGTGTGTGTGTGTGTGTGTGTTATGTAAAACTTGCTGCTTAGTGGGAAAAATACTGCCTGAAGTATTTGTCGATTGAATGGAAAGAATCCCATCACGAATTTTGGTTACTCTAACTGCTTTGGTAAATAGCAGTGATAATTTAGGTGGCAAAATAGATTGATTTGTGGTCTCCTTCCCCTGTCTCTTCCTTAGTATTTGAAGATGGGACAGCTGCACTTGGGCATGGTTTATTACATGTGAGAATACAAAACCCAAACAGGTCTCAGTGTGAAGTTCCCATTAAGACAGTAGTCATCATAAAATGTGCATGTACATTTATATGTATAATTCAGGGTAGGTTTTAATTGTCATCGTGTTTTGAAGATAACTTAGAGGGTGTAGCTGAAGAATTTCAGTTTCCATAGGTCAAGTGCAATGGATGTAAAAAAGCACTTTCACGTAAGAGAGTGAATGTGTTCACTTAATCCAGTGAAGCAAATAACGTGTCCCTTTGAGCCAGCCTGGATTGTTTTTCCTTGATTGAAACTCAATTTAGAAAGGGCTATGGGCAAATGCTTCTGAGGACTGAAGATTTAATGAGCCTTAAATTGCAAATCAGAGAAATGTAAAACAAGCAGTCTCACACAGGGCCACAGGGTGGGTATGTGCATCTGCCAAGGTGGTCTCCGGCCTCCAGCCGCCCAGTGCCTCTGCACGGGTGCCCGGTTGCGTGGTACTGTTGCTTTCCCAGACACCGTTTGTGTGTGGCTTTCTGGGAATTGAAATAATAGCATGGAATGTGTCATCTTTGTTATTAATACTGCATGTCTGTGGCTAGTGCTGTCTTTGGTCTCAAGAGATGGTACCACGTCTCTTCTCTTTCCAAAGAGTTAGCATTTTAAAGAGGGCTTTGGTGCTTAGGGACTTTGTCCGTTAAACCCTCAATGTGTAACGTTTTCTCCTTGATTTTTGCAGTTTTATCCTCTGTCCAAACTCAACCTGCCTCCCACCTCCCATTGGTTCTTCCAACCGTCTAGTCCCCCTTTTAGGATAAGTGCAAGCCAGAGAGAGACCCTGCCAGCAGGCACAGCTTTAAAGGGGAGACTGATATGGGAGCAGACAACACAAAAGAATAAAGGAGGGTGGAGACGGAGGCCCGAGTGGCGGGTGAGGTGTAGGGAAGGGGAAAGATGGCAGACACAACTCCGCCGCTGGGGCCTGGCGCATTGCATGCCTCCGTCAATGCATGGATGGTTCTTTCATTTACATAAGGGATATCTGTTTAGCTTTTACCCTGTGCCAGGTTCTATGAATAGAGGAGAAACGCAGCCAGCTGTAGGGAGTACAGGGTCTGTTTTTACTCACTGAACTCATGGCACATCAAATGACTTGTTCTCTCCTTAGCAAGAAACAGAAAATCGATATTCCATTGCTTTTCCATTGGCATTCCGCCCACGCTGCTTTGGGGAAAAAAAGAAACCTAGCCCCAGAGATTTTCCCTCGGTTGTCTGTGGAGGTGTCGTGGTGGGTCCCTTCGTTGCCTGCAGGCGCTGCAGCAGTTGCATCTTGGGAAGGTGTCATACAGCTGGAGCATGGGTGACCAAGAGGACCCGCGTGGGCCATCTGCTGTCCCTTTGGCACGACGTCCTGCTGTCCGCTCTTGGGAGCGAGGCCCAGCGTGATTACACATTTTTCGTAGGCCTGCTATGGCCATTGACAGCTGCTTTGCCAGGAGACCTGCAGGGAGGTTCTCCATGGCAGCTGCTGCGAGGGTGCCCCAGCCCCGGCCCCAGTGCTGGGAGCAGGGGTGGGAGGATGGGCTGGAAAATCTGTGTCGTGCAGCACAGACAGCCCGGCGAAGGGAGAGGGACCCAGAGGTCAAGTTCACACTGGGTCAAATATGTGTTCTCAACACTAGTTAAAACAAACATTGCGGGACCATAAATTGTGCAGGGCGATCGCACTTAAACCTCGGCGGGCAAGCCCTCCTCCAGCCGGTGGCCAGCCTCAGCTCGCTGCCCGCTCCAGGCCTGGCGGCCGTGTGCAAGCTCTCCCTGCCCAGCAGGCTCCTCGGCCCTCAGGAAACCTGACTTGTTGACAGGACCTTTGGCAGCCGCAGGGTCTTGCTGTTTCTGACCTGCTTATTTGTTGTCTTGGATATTCCAAACAGACTCCAACACGTGTGGGAGCCCGAGTCCAGTTTTCCTAAAATGCAGATTGTGCTTCCAAGACCTTCCTCGCCGCGAGCTGGGGCGGCCTGGCAGCGTGAAGCTGGTGTCACCCGCCCTTGGACGTGGATCCCGATCTGAGCCTGCGCTGAGGAGCTGCCCGTGGGTGAGGGTGCCCGAGAGCCGGCCACGGGTGCCTGCTTCATCTCCACACCCGGAGATCCCATTTCTGCCTGGGGCGCGGTGCTCAGACCCCACCCCAGGCCTGGTGGCTCTTTCTGCTGGCCCAGGCTGCTGGACATCCGAGGAGGATGTGACCTTTCTTTCGAGGCCATGGTTTCAGAACTCTCTTGACTGCCCTCACTGTGAACGGTTTTCACGGCCTACATTTGCCTTACATTTTTCCAAGCTTTGTTGGTCTGCGAGGGCTGCTGTCGCAAAATACCCCAGACCAGTGGCTTAGGACAACAGAGATGTTTTGTCTCTCAGTTCTGGAGGCTGGAAGTCCAAAATCCAGGTGTTGACCCAGCGGTTCCCCTGAGGACTGTGAGGAGGACCTGCCTGGGGCAGTCTGAAGGCTGCGTGGTGGCCACGCTCTCCCTGTGGCTCCGCGCATGGTCCTCTCTCTGTGTGTGGCTGGCTCTGAGCCCACGTTGCCCCTGTCTTGTATGCCCTGGTGACCTCATTGTAAGTTGATACCTCTGCCAAGACCCCATCTCCAAATCAGGCCACGTTTTGAGCTCATTGTTGGGACTCAGGCTGTCCTTTCGGGAGTGCACAATTCGGCTCCGAACCGGAGCGCGTGGGTGCTGCGATGTGGGTGGCGGAGGTGGGGCTCCCTGGGCACTAGACTCCATCTGTGCTGCACAGTCTGGGTCCTGGGATGCAGTTGGCCTCTTCCCCAGTGCAGGGGCGCTGGCTGCCCCAGGTGAACCTGGAGTCATGAGGAAGTGGCCTCCAGTGATTTCGGTCATGCCTCTGATTGATGTCACTAGGCCCTAATGATGTGCCGGCCTGGTGATTTTCTTTCTTTCTTTCTTTCTTTCTTTCTTTCTTTCTTTCTTTCTTTCTTTCTTTCTTTCTTTCTTCCTTCCTTCCTTCCTTCCTTCCTTCCTTCTTTCCTTCCCTCCTTCTTTCTTTCTTTCTTTTTCTTTCTTTCCTTCCTTCCTTCCTTCCTTCCTTCCTTCCTTCTTTCCTTCTTTCTTTTTCTTCCTTTCTTTCTTTCTTTCTTCCTTCCTTCCTTCCTTCCTTCCTTCCTTCCTTCCTTCTTTCCTTCCTTCCTTCCTTCCTTCCTTCTTTCTTTTTCTTTCCTTCCTTCCTTCCTTCCTTCCTTCCTTCCTTTCTTCCTTCCTTCCTTCCTTCCTTCTTTCCTTCTTTCTAAAGATTTATTTATTTATTTGAAAGTCAGAGTTACACAGAGAAAGAAGGAGAGAGAGAGAGAGAAAGAGAGAGGGAGGGAGGTCTTCCATCCTCCGGTTCACTCCCCAGATGGCCGCAATGGCCAGAGATGCTCTGATCTGAAGCCAGGAGCCTGGAGCTTCTTCCAGGCCTTCCGCGTGGATGCAGGGCCCAAGGACTTGGGCTAACTTCCACTGCTTTCCCAGCCCCTGCAGAGAGCTGGATCAGAAGTGGAGTAGCCAGGACTCAAACCGGCGCCCATATGGGATGCCAGAGCTTCAGGCCATGGCATTAGCGTGCTGCACCACAGCGCCGGCCCCCGGCTTGGTGATTCTTGAACATGACTGTCAGCAGCATCACCGGAGGAACTGATAAAGATGCCTCACTGGCCTGGTACTGAGAGAGAAGGCCCAAGTCGGGAGACCTGGATCCAGAAGGAACCCAGTCCTGGGCAATATTTCTTGTGTGGGAATTTACAAGCTAAGGTCAACACTTAACACTCTGGAGAGACTTCGCAAGGCAAGGGGCCTCTCAACGTTGGGTTAGCACACTTTTGAATAGAATATGTGTGTGTGTGTATGTTGCATTTGGGGATTTAGTTTTTCCTTAGTTGAATTATTTGTATCTAAGTGTCTGTAGTTCTACAGGAGTTGGAAATTTGCAACATTTTTAATGATGCATAGGTGATTAAGTTTTCTTTTTAAAAAATTTAAACCCTTGCAACAGGGTGTTTTTTTTTAACAAAATATTTTATTTTTAATTGCAAACAAGTTTTTATTTTATTTTTTATTTTTTGACAGGCGGAGTGGACAGTGAGAGAGAGACAGAGAGAAAGGTCTTCCTTTTTGCCATTGGTTCACTCTCCAATGGCTGCCGCGGTAGGCGCGCTGCGGCTGGCGCACTGTGCTGATCCAATGGCAGGAGCCAGGTGCTTCTCCTGGTCTCCCATGGGGTGCAGGGCCCAAGGGCTTGGGCCATCCTCCACTGCACTCCCTGGCCACAGCAGAGAGCTGGTCTGGAAGAGGGGCAACCGGGACAGGATCGGTGCCCCGACCGGGACTAGAACCCGGTGTGCCGGCGCCGCAAGGTGGAGGATTAGCCTAGTGAGCCGTGGCGCCGGCCTGCAAACAAGTTTTTAAAAGATCCATTTATTTGAAAGAGTTACAGAGAGAGGGGGAGAGATGGGGAGAGACAGAGAGAAAGAGAGAGAGAGAGATTTGCATCTGCTGGTTCACATCCCAAATGGATTCATTGGCCAGGGCTGGTTCATGCCAAAGCCAGGAGCCAGGAACTCCCTCTGGGTCTCCCACATGGGTGGCAGGATATTAAGCACTCGGGCCATCCTTTGCTGCTTTCTCAGGTGCATTAGCAGGGATTTGGATCGCCAGCACTAATATAGGATGCCTGCATCACATCGTCCATAGGATTTTAAAACATTTTAAATACTCAAAAACACAGAAAATAATAACCCTCACAGCTAGCTGTCAGGGCTGTGTTTTTAAAAGCTCCCTGATATGGTAATAAAGTTCCGTGATTTATAGATGAGGGAGACAACATGGCCTTATTTTGCTCTAAATGCATCTTTACTAATGATGAGTTCTGCCTTCTTAGTGTGGGAAAAAGTACATAATTTGTTGGTGTGACACAAATGGTTTTTTTTGAACTTATAGAAGAATCTACCAGAGCTGTACTTAATGCTCTGCTTATTATTTTTTATTTTTTGAAGATTTAATTATTTATTTGAAAGGCAGAGTTACAGAGAGGCAGAGAGAGAAAGAGAGAGAGGGAGAGAGAGAGAGAGGGAGGTCTTCCATTCGCTGGCTCACTCTCCAGATGACAGCAATGGCTGGAGCTGGGCTGGTCCAAAGCCAGGAGACAGGAACGTCTTCTGGGTTTCCCATGCTGCTACAGGGGCCCAAGGGCTTGGGCCATCTTCTACTGCCATCCCAGGCCGTAGCAGAGAGCTGGATCAGAAGTGGAGCAGCTGGGACTTGAACCAGCACTCATATGGGATGCTGGCACTGCAGGCAGCAGCTTTACCTGCTATGCCACAGTGCTGACTCCCTGCTTATTATTAGGGGCTGAACATATCATACCGACACAGCCTATTGGATAACAAGACTGTATCCAGTGTCGTTTAGACCCAAGGTCATATGCTGACATGAAAGAAATGCTATGACTACCTACCCTGCCCTCCTACCTTTTTAAAGATCTTTTTTTTTTATTTGAGAGACAGAGTTACAGAAAGGGAAAGAGAGAGCGCGCGAGAGTGAGAGTGAGAGAGCGAGAGAGAGAGCGAGAGCGTGCAAAGCCAGGAGCCAGGAGCTCCTTCCCGGTCTCCCATATGGGTGGCAGGGGCCCAATCACTTCGGTCATCTTCCCCTGCTTTTCCAGGTACATTAGCAGGAAGCTGGACTGGAAGTGGAGCAGCTGGGACTTGAGCCGGTGCCCACATGGGATGTTAGCTTTGCTGGCAGCAGCTTAACCTGCTGGCCCCAGCCTCCTACCTTATCTATCTTTGTTGCCTGCCCTCTTTTCCTCCCTTTGCTTGATCTCAGTTTGGCTTGCACTGAACTAAAGGCAATAATAATTCTGTGGTTGGAAGTTTGGCCTTTGGGGTTAGAATGCAGTGCTCCTGTCTTGGCTGTCATCTTGCTGGCTGTGTGGCCCTTGCTGACAGCTGTGAAACCTGGGTCAAGGTTAATTAAGTTCATGCCATTTGCTAAACAGGTATAATGATGGTCTCTGGCAACATTCTGAGGTTGCTGGGGGCCTGTGTGGGGTAATATATGAAAAGTGCATGGAGAGCAGAGCCCCCACAAAATGAGCTTTGGGGAGCTCCTGTTTGCTCTGAACTGCCCCTCCTAGCGTGCCCTTGCTTCTTACAATGCCCCCCCCCCCCACTATGTGTCTCCAGGTGACAGGTGCAGCCGTCTGTGTTTCTCAAGCATCCCAATTTCAATCTTGCTTGGCTGTGGATATGGCCAGGCCATGGGGAAGAAGCCTGTGTCTCCTCATCAGTGTTGAGCTCCTGGGAAGCAAGGTGTTCCCTGTGTTAAGTACCCAGGCCCTCTGCATTGCGCTAATTGCTAGTTGGGTCAAATAGAACTGGGTTGAGCTAACATCTCTGCTCTCCCTGTGTTGTCAGTGCTGTCTTCCCACTACTGTACAAAGAGTTCTGCTTTCTCTTTCCTTTGTTTGCTGTTACCTTGTGGCAATAATTCCCACTTGCTTTTCACCCCCACATTCATGCTGTGGGCTCCCCCTTGGTGATAATGTTAGCTCTGCAAGGGCACGGCACCCTTTGCCTTCTCCCTGCAAGGCCGCCCTGGCATGGTCCAAGCCTTAAGACGACTTTTCCTTTCTCCCTGCCAATTTTAGAATATTCCTGCTCTACATCATCTGATAGAGATTTGGGACTAAGTACAGTGAATGGTGTATGATTTTCCCTGTAATTTTAGATCCCCGAATACTGCCCTTGGCCAACTTCACTATTCCCTGTGGTTTTTGTACTCCACCACACTTGAGTAATATTGTTGGCATGGGTGTAAGTAAACAGTTTGCGAAATGTGGTGTTGTGTAAATTAGAAGATGGATAGGCTGGTTTTTTAATACATGCCCTGGGTTCTGCTGGGCCAGAGGAAAGGTGGGTTTGGTCAGTGGATGGGAACATGGATTAGAGGGAGGTGATGTGGGCAGCTTCACTGAGCCTATGTGATCAGTCACTCAGAGGTGAGAAGCAAGTGCCTACAAGGGCCATGTCAGAGGGATTTTCGTAGTGAATTAAATGGAAATTCTCACAAAGGAGAAATGAGAAGTCACCAGAGGAAAATATAATAATAAAGAAAATAGAACAATAAGGACCATCTGTCTTTGTACAGTTACAATTTTTGTTGTTGTTGTTTTATTTATTTGAGAGGTGGAGTTACAGACAGTGAGAGGGAGAGACAGAGAGAAAGGTCTTCCTTCAGATGGTTCACTTCCCACATGGCCAAAATGACTGGAGATGCCCCAATCCCAAGCCAGGAGCCAGGAGCTTCTTCCAGGTATCCCATGTGGGTGCAGGGCCCAAGCACCTGGGCCATCTTTTACTGCTTTCCCAGGCCACAGCATAGAGCTGGACTGGAAGAGGAGCAGCCAGGACTAGAACCAGCGTCCATATGGGACGTCAGCGCTGCAGGCAGAGGATTAACCTACTGCGCCACAGTGCCGGCCCCAATATTTTTTTTATTTCAAGCAGCCTCATTGTCTTGTCCAAACCTCATTTTATTGTTTGCTGTCAAGTAGCAAAACCTTCATCCTTTTACCCATACGCATTTCATTTTACCACCACATCAAGGAGATAGCTAACAATTAGCGTCTTCCAAATATGTATATTGTGGAAGTGATTTAAATGGGCCTTGACATATCACCTTACCTTGATAAATCATTTGCTGCATTCAGTCAAGAGGGAGAGACTCCTGGGTGGCCACTGGCTGTGAAATTTCAGGGAGTCCAATTAACTCCCGAGACTTTTCTCAGCCTTCTGTGGGGGGAAAAATTATCCACTCCGCTACTTTTGTATGAGAATTAGGCAGCCAAATCCTCTTCTGTCTTCACACTGTCCCCTTGTGTCGCAGTTATTTGTGTGTGGGTCTGGCTTCCCAGGTTCAGTGGGCTCTGTGCGGGGAGAGGGGGCACAGCTACCTGTCCTCACTATCTGCAAACTATATAGTCCTTTCTGGAATGAATGAATGAATGGATCTATTTGTTGCACTTCACCAGGCTCCTGTGTACCAGGTTCTGGTACACAGATAAGGACTGTGAAGGAAATAGAACAGGCTGCGAGGGGCTGGGGTGGGGGAGGGGCAGTCAGGGAAGTTATCTCTAAGGAAGTGACTTGGGAGAGCTGTGCGATATGAAAGGGTCTGGGAGGAAAGCCTTTTAGGCCAATAAAACAGCACAGAGATCCTGAGGCGGGGGTGGGCTAGGGACACAGGTCATTTTTCTCGGGTTGTCAGCAAGGGTTACAGGAATAGGTAGTAAGAAAATTAAAATAAAGGCTATTTCATCTAAAAAAAAAAAAAAAGCCCAACTTAGTTGGGACCCTAACCTACTGATTAGTAAAAAATGAAATGTTTATTCATTTAGAAACTAACAGGAAAACTGTCTGGTTTGGTGGTTATGGAAAATTCACAGAGCAGATAGGATGGCTTCCAGGGGGAGGGAACTCTCTGAGAGTACAGTTGAATGCTGTCAGGAGTTGGGTTCACCCACCCCCAACCCCCACGTTGCATTTTCAGTTGGGTTAACCATGGGTTCCCCTCCCCTCTGTGCACAGATCAAATGAAATGAGGCAAAGAATGCTTCACCAAAGAGCCCTGTGGATACAAGATGGTATATTAATACTATTTTATGGCTGTTTTGTGAATGTTTTCTCTATAATGTGTTGGTGTATTTTGTGTCTTGAAAAATTGAATGCTTAAAACCCATCCCATCTCAACGAGTTTAAAAAAATTATTTATTTAAAAGGCGGGGAGACAGAACGAGGGTGAGACACAGAGAGACAGAGATCTTCCATCCATTGGTTCACTCCCCAAATGGCCACAATGGCCAGGACTGGGCCAGGATGAAGCCAGGTGCCAGGAGTTTCTTTCAGGTCTCCCAAGTGGAGGCGGGGGCCCAAGTACTTGGATCCTCCTCCACTGCATTCCCAGGCACGTTAGCAAGGAGCTGGAGCAGAAGCAGAGCAGCCTGGACTGGAATTGGTGCTCTGGTACAGGATGCCAGTCTTGCAGGTGGCAGCTGAACCCACCGTACCACAACGCTGCCCCTCAGTGAGTTTTTGTTGAGTAAGGACCATGCGTGTTAGGTCTTTATATTGACCGTCAAGGTTACTCATGGTGTTTCTGGGACACTTCCTAGGAACGGGTTTGAAAGTAAGTAAGACAGAATTTCCTCTACGCTAACCCTCCTCCCTTCCCTGTCCCTAGTGACTGGCTTTTTTCTCCTAAGAGTCAAGTGCAGGTAAAGATAGAAATAACTTCTTTCAAAAGAGCCTCGTTTCTTACATTTTGTGACAGGGAGAAGTTACGTTAAATTAGTTCAGAGTCTCTTAGTACCTGGAGGAGAAAGAATACAGATGATAAGTAAATGAAAGTCAGGGACTGAATTTTGTTTTACTTTTTTATCCGTTAGGAAGTTGCCTGCACTGCGGTTCTGTGTGTACAATAGTCCCTCCGTGAGGTTTCTGGATTAATAAACGTTACGTGTCAATTTATTTCCGATTGGCAGGCCAGCTGAAGTCCATTTGACCAGTGGATACCGCGACTGTGGCGTTCAGCAGTGTGTTTTGTTACAAGAGGATAGATATTAGAACATGCTTTTCTTTAGCTGCGGTTTGTAAGGCTAGGGTTTGTGTATCCGTGCTCTTTCCCTGTTTCTTCCTGTGGTGCAGACATTTAGCCTGCTGGTTTCTCAGGGTGTAGACGCTAGACCAGAGGCATCAGCCTGACCTGTGAACCTGTTAGCAACACAAATTCACCAGCCCTACCCCAGGCCTTCTGCACCAGGAACTCTGGGTCTGGGCCCAGTAGTCTGCCTTTGAACCTGCTGCGTTTGGGGGATGCTGAGCAGTGCGGCTTGAGAACCACCCCTCTGGCTGAGCCCTCTCCTCTGCACATCCCTCCTCCCCACCATGGTCACTTATGGCTGCAGGAAGGAGCCAGGGAAGTCACCTCCCATGTGATGAGAGGCTTGTGGGGTTTTCCCCCTCATTTTTGCTTCAGGATGAGTTTGTGTGGTGTAAAGCGTGGATCTGTTTTATGTGGCTCTCCCATGGGAACCTTGGGCTCTGAGCACTGATAGCCGTGCACGCTGACACACATTGTATGCTGTGATCCCCAAGGAAACCATTTACCACCTATAAATGTGAGTGTTGCAACTTCAAGTCTAACTGCTTCTAGTCTGTTCCTTAATATGGAGAGTTACAGCATGCTTCTTTGTATTCCTCAAAGCTGCATTTATCCAGGTATGATACCCAGACCCTTCCCCGGAACTGCCCTGCTGGTGCGTAAGCGATGCAGCGTGCGAGGCCTCCCACGTGCTTCCCCAGTGGGAATCCTCAGGGGTAGACCCGTGGTTTTCACCAGCACTCAGCTGAGGGATCCACCCTGCTGCAGGGGCGGTGGGGAGGGGGAAGGCCTGGCTTTCAAGTGCAGGAATTGGAACAGATGATGTCAAAGGCAAGGAATGATAAAAAAGGTGTTAGGAAATAAGTGAATGAAGGAGCCATTGTGACTTTTTTTGTTGTAGAGGCAGGCACGATTATTGCTCCTAATGTAGTGCAAAGTGAAGTGAGGAGCAAGCTCTTGTCCAGAGCGTGTCCTCCGCTTTGGCAGGCACATGCTTCCTTGTGTCAAGATCAGGACATGCAGGCAGAGAGGGGACGAGCCTGCTGCTCGGCTCTTCCTTGAGGTCATGCTGGCTCAGTCCTGGGAGCCACTGGAGGAATGAATGCATCAGATGTTTGGAAAGAGCCCAGTCAAGAATTTCAGCAATGACACACGCTCTTATTAGCTGTGTATTTAGGAAAGGAACGGTCTATTAGAAGACCAGGACCCTTTGTAGAAAGAGCTGAAGGAGGACTACAGCTTACTTGTCTGTCTTCTGAAATAGGGACTATTTACCCCAGTATGTATATGTTTGTTCTTTCTACAAGGTAAATTACTGGAAAGGTCTTTTGCCTGAGGATTAAAGGAAATTTGATCTTTTAAAGCTATCTATTCCTGTACCAGTAGGAAGGGTGCATGCTTTCTTAAATTATCAGTATTGTCATAATAACAGTAGCTGGTTAAAAGTAATCATTTTATTGTTGACCATGTGCCCTGGCAGCTGAGCTGCCCGCATGCTGCAGCAGAGTGCCCGGGTTGGATGCCCAGCTCCAGCCTCTGAATCCAGCTTCCCACTCATGCAGACCCTGGCAGGCAGCCACGATGGCTCAGGTGATTGGGCTCCTGGCCCTCAGTGTGGGAGCCCTGCATTGAGTACCTGGCTGCCGGTTTGGTCTGTTCCATGTGTAGCTGTTGCAGGTATTTGGGAAATAAACCAGTGGATAAGAGCGTTCTCTCTCTCTCTCTCTCTCTCTCTCTCTCTCAAATAACAACAGTCAAGACAAAGGCTGTTTAAAATCATCGCTTCTCAAAGTCAGAATCACTCCTATAGATTACCTTTTAGGTACTCTATTAGTTACCACAGATCAGAAAGAACATATGGTGTTTGTCTTCTCCCGACTGGCTTATTTCATTGGGTACAATGTTTCCAGTTGCATTCATTTTGTTCCAAAAGACAAGATTTCATTTTTTTTTTTTACTGCTTTGTAGTATTTCATAGTGTATATATACCATAATTTATTTATCCGGTCTTTAGTTGACGGATTTCTGGGTTGTTTTTGTATCTTAGCTATTGTGAGTTGAGCTGCACTAAACATGGGGGTACAGATCACTCTTTCATATGCTGATTTCTTTATGTTTGGGTAAATTCCCAGGGGTGGAATGGCTGGATCATGTGGTAGGTCTATATTCAGATTTCTGCCTTGCACAGTGGCTGCACCAGTTTACATTCCCATCAACAGTGGATTAGGGTACCTTTTTCCCCCACCATGGTCACCAGCATTTGTTGTTTGTTGATTTCTGTATGAGAGACATTCTAATGGGGGTGAGGAAAACCTCATTGTGGGTTTTTTTTTTTTTTTTTTTTTGACAGGCAGAGTTAGACAGTGAGAGAGAGAGACAGAGAGAAAGGTCTTCCTTCCGTTGGTTCACCCCCGAAATGGCCATCATGGCTGGCACACTGCACCAATCCGAAGCCAGGAGCCAGGAGCTTCTCCTGGTCTCCCATGTGGGTGCAGGGCCCAAGGACTTGGGCCATCCTCCACTGCCTTCCCGGGCCACAGCAGAGAACTGGACTGGAAGAGGGGCAACTGGGACAGAATCCGGTGCCCCAACCAGTTCTAGAACCCGGGGGTGCCGGCACCGCAGGCGGAGGATTAACCTAGTAAGCCGTGGCGCTGGCCCTCATGGTGGTTTTGATTTGCATTTCCCTGATGGATAGTGATCCTGAGCATTTTTTCATGAGTCTGTTGGCTGTTTGCATTTCCTCTCTTGAAACATATCTGTTCAAGTCCTTTGTCGATTTTTAATTGGATTGTTTTATTGTTGAGTTTCTTGAGCTCTTTATAGATTCTGGATATTAATCATTTATCAGTTGCATAGTTTGCAGATATTTTTTCCCAATCTCTTTGTTGCCTCTTTTCTTCGTTGAGTGTTTCTTTTTTAGTACAGAAGCTTCTCAGTTTGATCTAATTCCATTTGTCAATTTTGGCTATGATTGCCTGTGCTTCTGGAGTCTTTTCCAAGAAGTCTTTGTCTATGCCAATATCTTGTGGAGTTTTCCCAATGTCCTCCAGTGATTTGATGGTATTGGGTCATAGACTTAGGTCTGTGATCCATTTTGAATGTATTTTTGTGTAAGGTGTAAGTAGGGGTATTGTTTCATACTTCTGTATACACAGAACCAGTCTTCCCAGCACCATTTGCTGAGGAAACTGTCCTTGCTCCAGGGATTGGTTTTAGCTCCTTTGTCAAAGATAAATTGGTTGTAGATGTGTGAATTGATTTCTGGAGTTTCTATTCTGTTCCATTGGTCTGCGTGTCTGTTTTTGTGCCAGTGCCAGGCTGTTTTTGATTATAACTGCCCTGTAGTATGTCTTGAAATCTGGTATTGTGATGCCTCTGGCTTTGCTTTTGTTGTTATATAAGATTGCTTTAGCTATTCGGGTCTCTTGTGTTTCCATATGAATTTTAGCATCATTTTTTTCCTAGATCTGAGAAGAATGTTGTTGGTATTCTGATTGGGAATGCAGTGAATCTGTAAATTGCTTCTGGTGGTCTGAACATTTTGATGATGTTGATTCTCCTTCGTGAACATGGAGGATTTTTCTATTTTTTGTGTCTTTCTTTTCTTCCTTCCTTTCTTTTTTTTCTTAGTTTTTTGTTGTTGTTGTTGTTGTTGTTTATTTGAAGACTTAGTTACAGAGAGAGAGAGAGAGAGAGGGAGGGAGGGAGAGAGGGAATCTTCCATCCACTAATGGCTGCAACAGCTGGAGCTGAGCTGATCCTAAGCCCGGAACCAGTAGCTTCTTCTGGGTCTCCCATGTGGGTGCAGGGGCCCAAGTGCTTGGTGGATCCTCTGCTCTGTGTCCAGGTGTGTTAGCAGGAGCTGGATCAGAAGTGGAGCAACTGGGACTCAAACTGGTGACCATATGGGGTGCTAAGGCTGCAGGCCAGGGCTTTAACCCCTTGTGCCACAGCACTGGCCCTATTTCTTTCTTTAGTGTTTTGTAATTTTCAACATAGAGATCATTGATGTCCTTGGTAAAATAAAAAAATAAAAGTTACATTAAAAAAAACAACAAAAAGTTTATTTATTTGAAAGAGTGAAGATCACTCCTCAAATACCTGTAGCAGCTGAAGCTGGACCAGTCTGAAGCCAGGACCTAGAAACTCCTACTGGATCTCCCAGCTGGGTGGCAGGGACCCTAGTAGTTGTACCACCACCTGCTGCCTCCCAGGTTACATTTCTAATCTACGCATTCATTTGCTATAAATTTCCCTCTAAACCCTGCTTTCACTGCATCCCAAAAATTTCAATAGGTTGTATTTTTGTTTTCATTTTGGTCAAAACATTTTTATTTATTTTAAAGATTTATTTATTTATTTGAATGTCAGAGTCACACACACACAGACACACACAGATCTCTTATTCCCTGGTTCATCCCCCAAATGGCTGCAACAGCCAAGGGCTGAGGCAGGCCAAAGCCAGGAGCCAGGGGCTTCTTCTGGATCTTCCATGTGGATGCAGGGCCCCAAGCACTTGGGCCATCTTCTGCTTTCCCAGGCACATTAGCAGGGAGCTGGATCGGAAGTGGAGTAGCCAGGACTCGAACCAGCGCCCATGGGGGATGCCAGCCTTGCAGGTGGTGGCTTTACCCACTGTGCCACAGTGCCGGCCCCAAAAAATATTTTTAAATTTCACTTGAGGTTTCTTCTTTGACTCCTGCTTTATTTAGAGGTATGTTGCTGCATCTCCAAGTATTTTGAGATTTTTTCCAACTATCTTTGTATTATTGATTGTCAGTTTAATTCCATTGTGTTCTGAGAACAGATATGAAATGACTTCTGCTGTTTTAAATTTGTTAAGCTGTGTTTTGTGACCTAGAATGTGGCTTCTCTTGGGGAGTGTTCTATGTTGGCTTGAGAGAAACAGATGAAATGGTAGAGAGATGTCAGTTATATCCAGTTGAATTGGTGGTGATGTTGAACCAGCTATGTCCTTAATTGATTTTTCTGCCTGCAGATCTATTATCTGATAAAAGGCTGTTGAAGCCTCCAGCTGTAATGGTAGATTCAACTATTTCTCCTTGCAGATTTACCAGTCTTTGCCTCAAATTTTGATGCTTTGTTAAGTGCTTGTACCTTAAAGGTTGATCTTCTTGGAGAATTGATCCTTTTATCATTCTCTAATGATAACCTTATCAGTAATAACTTTACTTGCTCAGAAATCAGTCTGTGTGAAATGGATGTAGCTACTCTTATTTCTGATTAGTGTTAGCATTGAATCTTTCTCCATTCGTTTATTGTAATCTAAATGTTTCTTTATACTGAGAGTGGCTTTTTAATAGCAACATATAATTGGGTCTTGCTTTCTGATACTCTTTGACAGTCTCTTTTGATGTTATGTTTAGATCATTGATGTTTTAAATGATTGTTGATAAACTTGGATTTAAATCTACCATATTTGTTGCTGTTTTTTATTCATTGCCCTTGTTTTTTGTTCTTACTTTTGTCCTCTTTTTCCATCTTCTGTGATTTTGATTGAGCATTTTATGTGATTCTAATTTCTCTCCTCTCTTTGTATATCAATTCTACTTTTCTTTCTTTTGTACTTTTTTTTTAGTGGTTGCCCAAGAGTTTGCAATATCATTTTTTTTGACAGGCAGAGTGGACAGTGAGAGAGAGAGAGATAGAGAGAAAGGTCTTCCTTTTCCGTTGGTTCACTCCCCAATGGCTGCTGTGGCTGGTGTGCTGCGGCAGGCGCACCGCGCTGATCTGAAGCCAGGAGCCAGGTGCTTCTTCCTGGTCTCCCATGCGGGTGCAGGACCCAAGCACTTGGGCCACCCTCCACTGCACTCCTGGGCCACAGCAGAGAGCTGGCCTGGAAGAGGGGCAACCGGGACAGAATCCGGCGCCCCGACCGGGGCTAGAACCCGGTGTGCCAGCGCTGCAGGTGGAGGATTAGCCTATTGAGCCGCGGTGCCGGCCTGCGATATCATTTTAAAAAATTAATTAATTTATTTGAAAGTCAGAGTTACAGAGAGAGAGGAGAGGCAGAGAGAGAGGTCTTCCATCTGCTGACCCACTCCCCAACTGGAGCATCGGCCGGAGCTGCGCTGATCCAAAGCCAGGAGCCAGGATCCCCTTCAGGGTCCCCGACATGGGTGCAGGGGCCCAAGGACTTGGGCCATCCTCTGCCACCCTCCCAGGCCATAGCAGAGAACTAGATGGGAAGTGGAGCAGCTGAGTCTCAAACTGACGTCCACATGGGATGCCGGCACCTCAGGCCAGGGCGTTAATCCGCTGTGCCACAGCGCTGGCCCCTGCAATATCATTTACAACTAATCTAAGTTCACTTTAGAATAACATCGTGCCACTGCGTTGGTAGAATGAGTGCCTTATAATAATAATAAAATAATCCTCATTCTTCCCTGCTATCCCTTATAACATTGCGTTAGTTCATTTCTTATACATAATCTTGGGTACACATGGAGTATATTGTTGAAAACAGTGTTGCTAATATTATTTTAAATGAACTCTTATCTGTTAGATCAATTAAGAATTAGAAGAACTGGTGTTTGGCACAGAGGAGAATGGCTTGGGATGCCCTTACCCTGTGTCAGAGTGAGAAGGTTTAAGTTTTAGCTCTGCTTTTTTTTTTTTTTTAAACGATTTATTTATTTATTTGAAAGGAAGAGTTACAGAGAGGCAGAAAAAGAGAGAGAGAGAAAGATATCTTCCATCCACTGGTTCACTCCCCACATGGCCACAATGGCTGGAGATGCGCCGATCCGAAGCCAGGAGCTAGGAGCCAGGAGCTTCTTCTGGGTCTCCCACATGGGTGCAGGGGCCCAAGCACTTGGGCCATCTCCCACTGCTTTCCCAGGCCATAGCAGAGAGCTGGATCAGTAGCGGAGCAGCCGGGTCTTGAACCGGCGCCCATATGAGGTGCTGGCGCTTAAGGCCAGGGCTTTAACCCGCTGTGCCACAGCACCGGCCCCGTTTTTGTACTTTTTGTAACTGTCTCATGGTTCTTGAATATACTGTTATGTTTTTGGTCTTTTTTCTCTTTGCTTTTTTTTTTTTTTTAAAGATATTTATTTATTTATTTGAGAGTTAGAGTTAAAGAGAGAGGGAGAGACAGAAAGATCTTCCATCCGCTGGCTCACTCCCCAAATGATTGCAACTGCTAGAGCTGGGCCAATCCAAAGCCAGGAGCCAAGAGCTTCTTCTGGGTCTCCCATGGGAGTGTGGGACCCAAGCACTTGGCCCACCTTCTACTGCTTTCCCAGTCCATTAGCAGAGAGCTGAATTGGAAGAGGAGCAGCTGGGACTCGAACCAGCGCCCATATGGGATGCCGGCACAGCAAGCTGAGACTCTGCCTATCATGCCACAGCTCTGGGCCCTGCTGTTTGATTTTGAAAGTTCCTGTTAATGTTAGAGATGCTTTCCTCAGCCATGTCCTGGCTGTCCATGAGTTCATCAGTTAATTTCTGTTACAATTCTTTACTGATCTCTAACCGTTTTTGATTCTATTTTATACTTTCGGTCCCTCTGCTTGAGTTGCTTGTCTGTTCTTGTATGCTGCCTGTTTATCCACATTAATCAACACGATTTTACATTCCTGGTCTGATAATTTCCATTCCTTGCCATATGAGTTAGATGGCAATGCTTGACCGGTCTCTCTTTAGCCATTTTGTTGTGTGTTGTCATTTTTCCTGATAGCTGACATGATGTACTTGGTATTGGTTGCCATGGAGGTTTCAGACTGGGGGTTTCTTCCCCATGAGTTTCATTTCTGTGGTTTGCCCTCTTGTTTCTCCAAACTTGGAGGCAACTGTTTGTTTGCTGTGTGACCTCATTTCTCTGGAGGCCCTCGCAGAGCTGTTGATGTCCTGTTTGCTCAGCTTTTTATTTGTTGGAATAGAGTGATGACTTTTGAGCTCCTCACAGGCTGGGCTGGAGACTAGAAGTCCAAAATTTCCTCTAAGAACCATAAAATTGCAAATTATAAAGCACATGAAACATCCTCTTGTAATCCTTCCTTTTTATCCACTCCTAAGTTGGATCACTGGATCAGAAAGACGGATTGTCCAAACGGTCCTGAGCGGTTTTCTTTGGCGACACTGTGAGTGTCCACTGCCACACTGTGGTTTGTTCATTCCATTCGGGAGTGTAAAGACAACACCTTACATTTCTGATGCGTTCAGCTATTCAGGGCACTCAAGGGAGGTCCCCAAGAGCCCTTTTTGAGAAGTGTCATTAACAGCACCCACCACGTAGCCATGTGAGCCAGTGACGAGGCACACAGCTCAGGGGTGAGGCGTGGGTAGACAGAGCCCCCAGCCATGTGTCTTATGCCCCGTGTGCCTGGGAGAGCACAAAACCGTTTCTGCTTCGCTGCTCGTGGTCATCGGCTTCTGTGAGCGGCTTGGCCACGTCTCTGGATTTTTGGGATCTGAGCGAGTTTCAGGTTTCCCTTTCGTCTTTCTGACGTTTCTCATCACTCAGCCTGGCAGTGAGAGCACAGCTTTGAAGGGCCCTCTGATCCTGTGAAATCGCCTTTCCTGGCGGTTTCTTGAAACAGGAGAGAATCCCTGTGGTGTGTTTGAGCTCAGCTGCACCTGTCATAGTGGGCATGACTCGTGGACCTGTCCAGTTGGGATGAGAGAACTGCGGGGGTCCTCAGCCGTGTTTTCTTAGCTCCCATCTTAAAGAGTGGGGGAGTGAGACCAAAGCAGGAGAAGTGACTTTTGAGGCTCTGTGGACTCTGATTGGCTCTTTCTAACAAGGGTTGAAAAAAATTCCACCCACTGTTGCCCCCAAGGCTTGATAAGAACATGCAAGGTGTGTCTTAAATTTTCTTAAAGGAAAAGTGCCAAGTAAATACTGGCTGTAGTTAATCTGATATTTTGGATAAGGCATTTTTTAAAAAAAGGTTTGTTTTTTATTTATTTTCATCTACTTGAAAGGCAGAGTTGCAGAGAGAAAGAGAGAGAGAGAGATCTTCCATTGCCTGGTTCACTCCTCAAATGCCCTCATCGGCCACGGCTGGGCCAGGCCAAAGCCAGGGGCCTGGAGCTCCATCTGGGAATCCCATGTGAGTGGCAGGGGCCCAAGCAGTTGAGCCATGATCCGTTGCATCTCCCAGGATGCATTAGCAGAAGGTGGATCTGAATCCGAGCAGCTGGGTCTTGAACCAGCGCTCTGATGGGGGATGCGGGTGTCACAGGTCAGGGCTTAGCCCACTGAACCACAATGCTGGCCGAAAGGCAGCATTGCTGTATCTGTTAGTATTAAAAATAGACCAAGGAGAAGCTGTTTTCACTGGGAGCCCAAGAGGATTCTTTACTTTTGGATATGTGTTGTCCCCAAAGGAGTTTTGGAAGCTGGTGACTTGGAACATGGCCTTCTTTTCCAAGTAAGGTGGCACCATGGACTGAGCCCCTGAGCCGGCCAGCACTGTGCTGCTGGCTCCTTGTGGGTTATTTTCTGAAATCCTTACAACACGTGCATGATTAGCTACCGTTTAGCCTCCATTTAATGGATGAGAAAACTGAGGTTTAGAAGGGGTGAATTCTCGCAGCCGGAGTCAGATCTAGTGCTGGCTCCTTGTCATCTTGCCACACCCCTGTGTCCCAGGGGAGCTTGGTTCAGAAAGCTGCTGACAATGCTGGCCCTGGCTTAGAGCCCAGCTACTGTGCCTGGGGAGGTTGCTGTGGGGCGTGAGCTTCGGGCTGTCAGTTGGGCTTCCTTCCAGTGGGAGGGCTGCTGGGCCTCCCACTCTCCTGGGATTGAGCCATGCGCATTGAGTTAACCAAACATGTACAGCTGCCATCTTCCTTTGGGAGATGGCGTTTGTGTTCTGGGTGAAAAGGCCTTGGAGTGGTCCCGCAGGCAGGGCTGGAGATGTGGGAGGGTGGGGATGGGGATGCCTGGGGTGGGCAGGGCCCTTCTGCGTTTACATTTGCTGCTTCTCAGTCCCTTCTCTGCTTCTGGGAACCTCGGGGAAGACACGAAGGCTCTCCTTTCCACCCTGCTGCTGTCGGGGCCCTGGCTGACTGCTCTTCCCTCTTCTGGTACCTTTAAGTTTCTCTGCATGTCGGTTCTGAAGATCGGACTTAGCTGACTGATTTCAGGTTTCCTTTCTTTTTTAAAAATTTATTTTATTTATTTGAAAGAGTTACAGAGAGAGGAAGAGACACAGAGAGGTCTTCCATCTGCTGGTTCACTTCCCAAATGGCTGCAACGGGCAGAGCTGCGCTGATCCGAAGCCGGGAGCCAAGAGTTTCTTCTGGGTCTCCCTCATGGGTGCAGGGGCACAAGGACTTAGGACATCCTCCCCTGCTTTCCCAGGCACCTACGCAGGGAGTGAGATTGGAAGTGGAGTAGCTAGGACTCGAACCGGCACCCATATGAGATGTCAGGGCTGTAGGCCTGGGCTTTAACCTGCTGTGCCACAGCACCACCTCCTAATTTCAGGTTTTTTGTAATCAGTTGCAAGTGCAGAAAGGCTCCGTTTGCTCTCCTGCTTAGGACATGGTAGGTTCCTGGTAAATATTTTTTGAAGAATCAATCTCTTTCATGTAGCTGACCTGCTGGGGTCGACTGGATGAGTTTACACACATGGAAGTTTGAATTTGATTCACCTGTCTTCTTTGGGGAACCCATTCCATCAGCATCTAGGACAGAGGGTCAGACCAGGGCTTTTGGCGTGAATTTGGGGAGGAAATGGATTGACTGAGGCTAATTCAGAAGGGGCCACAGCTGAGGGGAATAGGATCTATAGGAGGTGGTGGGCGAGGGTTGCACGCGGAAGCTGTGGCTGTGAATGAATGATATGCACACAGGCTGTGAATGAATGATATGCACAGAGGCTGGTTTCAGGAAAAGAGGCTTCTTATTGTCGGGTCAGTGGGAGCCCTCAGGTTTGTGCCGGCTCAGGCCTGATTGGATCAAGGGGTTCACTTGATAACACAACCAGAACTGGCTACATCATTTATGGGCCCAGTGCAACGTGCAAATATGGGACTCCTTGTAAAAACGTTAGGAAGTTCAAGATGTGTCAGCGGAGCGTGGAGTCAAGCACAGCGAGTCTCCTGAGCACAGCACTGAAGCTGGCCCTGATGAGGCTCCTGGCTTTGTCTGCGTGGCTCAGCCCCACCGGCCTCCAACTTTCATTTCAGACAGGCCTTCTTCCTGTGACATCAAAGTGACACCATCAGCCCCAAGCCTACAGACACAGTGCTATGGCTTCTGCAGAGCTTTGGTAAAGGTCCCAGAGAGAGAGAGAGAGACAGAGAGAGACAGAGATAGGGAGAGAGAGAGTTCTGACGGGCGATTGGCCAGGCTTGAGCTATGTACTAATCCTTGGGCTAATCCATGGCCGGAGGTGAGCGTGCCCAGGTGGGTGAGCATGGTTGTGCTGATGGGGGTGGGGGAGAGGAAGCAGGGCCAGCCCTGCTTACACGTAGGGACTGAGTTGGTGCAGTTGGATGGGCAAAGAATTCTGTCACTGTAGGTGGGGAGCGGGAGACGGAGAGCTGATCTCTCACCCACTCAACCTGTGACCGGAGCCAGGGCTGTATGGCAGGGCGTGGAGAAGTGATTTAGGGAAGATGTGGTTCCTGATGGCAGGCAGGTGGAAGGAGTATAGACAAAAGAGAAAGAAGAGGATGGAATCCCGGGACACAGGCAGGCAGGAGAGGAAGGAAGGGAGTCCTTCGGGACCTCTGGCCTGTGGGTTGGGGTGGCTGTCCTTGGCTGCCATCCAGGAATGAGAGAGTTGCGTCGTGTTGGGGCCAGCCTGCAGACACCCCAGGCCAGCTTTGAGGAATTCACACAGCGAGTGAGGATGTTTTAGCTCCCAGTTTAGCTCCCAGAAGGCAAGAGGAGCGCTGGGGTCACTTCTCTGTCACTTATTGGTGATTTTGGGCTAATTATATTACTCCAAACTCAGCTTCAGTTTTGTCATCTGGAAAGTTGGGGATCTTGGTGCTTCTCAAATAGCAGATGGCCTGGTAACAGATGTCTGACATCAGAATGATACCAGCAACCCTGAGGCGTTATGGTCCTTGGGCTTAATGATCTCGGAGCTGGACAGAACACTGTAGCTGTTTGCAGAGCTCTGGGAAAAGTCCCGGAGAGAATTCTCACTGGCCAAGCTTGGGCTAATCTCTGCGCCAGTCCGTTGGCCAGAGGTTCTTGCTGGTATTTGTTTCAGGACATGGAGGTCACTGCTGTGCCACACCCACATGCTGTCGGCTCCTCTAGATGCCTCTAGCCATGCTTACGGTGGAGGACGTGAGGGTGAGTTTAGAGCAGGCAGAGTAGAAATTCCCTCAGAGAGATCAGGGCTTAGCTAGCCCATGGAGCCTGGATCGATGCTTTGTAGGGCAGAGGCTTTGCAGTTGTGACGAAGGATCTGGAGATGGAGAGATTTGACACCGTGCACGGAGGTGAGGGCTTGTGTGAAGGTGGAGGCAGACTGGACTGCTGCAGCCACAAGCCAGAGATTGCTGGCAGGGCCCCCAGACCTGGGACAGCATGAGCAGGCGCTCCCCAAGGGGAATATGGATTTTGGACTTTGAAGCCTCTAGAACCGTGACCAAATACATTGCTGTTGGATGCAGCCAGCTGGCTTGTGCTCATTTGTTAAAACAACCAAAGGAAAAGAATACACTCTTGTGATGGGGGCTTTGGTTTGATTCAGCCCCTGTGTTGACTGTAACATTGTGTCTGCTCCAGTGTTCTGGTTTCAACTCTGGCAAGTTGGGCAAGACCGACCGCTGCGTGCCGGCAGGTGCCCAGGGGTTTTCCGTTGCACAGAGCTCCTCGAGAGCCGCAGGAACCCCAGGGTCCTGGTTGTATGGTGCCAGCTCTTCCACTCTGAGGGGGTGAGCCAAGGTCCAGGGACTGTCCGAGACCATGCACCTGGTCGTGGGGACTTCAGAGTAAGTGACGGACCAATGCTTTTCAAGTGTAATTTCTTTGTAGTTCACACACTTCATGGAAATTATGGGTTGAGTTTGGGTAACTAGCCCCAGACTTCTCATTTCACCCAGTCCCTAGCATTTAGAGGTGTGAACGCCTCATCCTGTCTGACCTCCCGCTTGCTATGGAAATCCGCTCCAGGGTGGTCCGCACCCTCATCTGAGAGTTGTGTAAACACTGCAGTGTTAGTGCTGTTTATTCTGCCTTTCCTAATAGGAATATAATTATCCTCCTTGGGTTAAGGGTAAACAAAATGGCATTTGATTAGTTATGTCTTATCTTTGTTTTGGTGTACTGTTGCACGATTTCTTCCAAATGCTCAGATTCCTTTTTTTTTTTTTTAATTTCAGAATAGAATTTCTACTTTTGTGCCACCATCAAACTTTAAATTTCAAAATGACAGCACACTTTTGGCCTGAGATTGAGATAGCAATACCATTCCAGAAGGATGGTGTTTAAACTTTAAAAGAAGGCATGGGGACGTTGCTGGTGTCCCTTGTTGAACTTCAGGTTGATTCTCTTAGAAACGCCTGTCAAAGGGCTGTTTTAAAAATGAGGCTATAACCATGACTCCTACGGATGTAAAATGAACGTGTAGCCAAGATTTTATTTGACATGTTAATTAATGCGGGAGCTGTGAGAGATCACAACTGGTTCAAAGGAATGCTCAGGTGAATTGATAAATAGATGCAAATGGGTCTGCCTGGGGGGCAATAATCAATTGGATTTCACAGTTAATTTGAATTTATTTATGTGAGAGACTGGGAGAGAGAGGGGACACACTGAGAGAGGTCCCATCCTCTGCTTCACCTCAGTGGCCACAATAGCCAGGGCTGGTTTCAGCCTGCAGCCTGGAACTCCGTCTGGGAGTGGCAGGAGCCCAGCCGCTTGAGCCATTAGTGCTGCCTTCTCGGTTCTACATTGGCAGGAAGCCTGCAGCCCAGGCCCTGCAGTGGGGAACATGATGGTCTAATCCTTAGGCTGAAAGTCTACTTCTAAGTTGCGTTTTTAGGATGATAAAGCGTTTGCTTTATTACCAGTTTCCCCACAGTTGACCTGGTTGTAAATTGCTCCAAGGTAGAGGTAACTCGGGAGGGGTTTTAGGCCGATCATCTTTGGGGTCCATTTCATGGTCTTTCACAGTTGTTCCCTCTGACTTTGGATACCATTCCACGTGGGCTGTCAAGTGATGAGGGTCGGGGGAAGCCCAGGGCCAGAGGAGCACAGCAGCGCAGTCATGGAGGTGTGTGGGAAGAGGTCGCCATTCCCTCTCAGCACCGAGGCGTGCCTGTCTTGAGGATAGGCTCTGAATATGGTGTGGACCTGCCATCAGGGAACGCGTGCTTGCTTGAGAAAGGTCGAAAGGGCACCCCCTTGGTCCGTCTTCCGCTGCTTTCCCAGGTGCATTAGCAGGCAGCTCCATCAGAAAGGGAGCAGCCAAGACTCGAACTGGCACTCTGATATAGGATGCCAGTGTTGCGGGCGGAGACTTAGCCCGCTCCTGCTGGTGCTGCACCACACCAGCCCCTCCAAAGTCATACTCCATGCATCTGCGGCCGGTCAATGAGCCCAGACCCTCTTGTCTCCTGGGCTGTTGTGATCCCTGGTAATTCTGTGAAACCAAAGTTTTTGCACCTGTGGTTTCTGCATTTGTTCAACCAACCATGGGTCCAGAATACGAGGACAAACATTTACATCTATGCTGAAAATGTCCTTGTTATTATTCCCTGAGCTGTACAGTATAATGACTGTTTACATAGCATTTCCACTGTACTGTGTAGTGTAAGCAATCAAGGGCTCTTTTAGAATACTCGTATGTGGGAGGATTGAGTAGGTTCTGTGCGAACACCGCACTGTTTTAGACAAAGGACATGAGTGTTCATGGATTTTGGTATCTGGGGAGGGTCCTAGACCCAGTCCCTCACAGACACCAAGGGACGACTGCACGTCCAAGTTCTAATTTAATTTCCAAACTTCAACCAAGTGATGAAGCTTTATTTGAAAACATATGGAAGCAGAGTGCATGGTATTTTCAGGTTTTTTTTTTTTTTTAATATTTTGCATGTGGGGTTAGTTTCAGAAACTTTTCTGTAATGCACGAAGTTCCATTCAAACATGTGCTTAGACATTGGGTGAGTTTCCCAGTGCTTCAGACTGTTGGCTGGGAGTCTTCCTAGTTTCTACTCTTTTCTTATGTTTTTAACATGAAGGCTGATTTCACGGTCAACCCTGCTTTCATAAATTGGGATGCTTTTCATATGCTTTGGTCAAAGGCTGTTTTTGATGACTGTTCTGCATGGATATGCGTGGGAGGGAGTGGTCATGCCTTTACCTCATCTGATTCATGGCCCAGCACCGCGAGGCAGCTGTGGTGCAACCAGTTTTATGTTTCGTTGGTGATTTTATGACTCAGTTTGGTGCTTGAGTCTGCCTGTGTGTGCAGCATCTTCATCTGGGTAGGAGCCCCTTTAGATTAGATAGGCTTTTAGGTGACACACGCAGGTGGCTGTAACAGTTTTTCTTCGTGAGTTTATTCCGCTAACTGTGTAGGCTGCTGAGTCCCTTCCTTGCCTAGGAGATGCTCAGGGCATTTGTTCTTCCCAGTGGACAGTTCATCTTTCACAGATAAACAGTTTACTTTCAAAGATTAGAATAGCTTCTGTCCCGGTCCGAAGTAGGAATACGCAGTTAATAAAGATAGCTGTAACAGATTTTTGGAAGTGTGATGACAACATGTTGACTTGAAAAAGAAGAATGTGCTCATTTTCTTTTGTTTGAATTTGTTACTTATTTCATTTTTTTGTCTCATGTCACAGAACTGGTGCTCAAAGTTACAGAGCAGAAAATATGATCTCATGTTTCCTTCTCTTTCTTTTTCAATGTTTGCCCACTTATATACCTGCAACTATACAGGGGTCAAGCACATTTCAAAAATGGATTCTAGGTATTCAGAATGGGATTCATTGTACTGTTTGGTTTATCACACTTTCATTATTACTTACAGATAAGCTTTTTTTTTTTTTTTTTTTGGACAGGCAGAGTGGACAGTGAGAGAGAGAGAAACAGAGAGAAAGGTCTTTCTTTTCCATTGGTTCAACCCCCAATGGCTGCTGTGGCCAGCGCACTGCGCTGATCCGAAGGCAGGAGCCAGGTGCTTCTCCTGGTCTCCCATGCGGGTGCAGGGCCCAAGTACTTGGGCCATCCTTCACTGCACTCCCGGGCCACAGCAGAGAGCTGGACAGGAAGAAGAGCGACCAGGACAGAATCCGGTGCCCCAACCGGGACTAGAACCCGGTGTGCCGGCGCCGCAGGTGGAGGATTAGCCTATCGAGCCGCGGCGCCGGCCTACAAATAAGCTTTTGTGATTTAATGATTTGAACTTTTTTCTTGAATTACAGTTGTATGATTTTCCACTAAGTTTTACAAAATAATTGCCACCTGTACTCTCTAGGTATTAAGCTGGCTTCTGGCAGTTTTGGAAAACATTTTAAAATCCAACATTGGCTTTCCTGATCAAAGTACGGGCTGGGGTCAGAGGATGAACTCCTTGGCTTGGTTCTCCTATTGCACAGCTCAGGGTTGAGCGAGTGATGCTGGGTGAGTGGCACTGGCACTGAGTGGGGTTTCAGCCAGTTGCTTTCAGCAGCTGTGACATGTCAGAGACAGAGCGTGCTCCTCTCCTGCGCTGGGCATCCTCTCAGTAGGACGCGTGGCTTTAGAATCCTGTTGGGAAGTGACTTGGGAAGTCAGCCGGCTCATCTGGCTCCCCCGTCCCTGCCGCAGCCCAGGCATCCTCCACCTGCCCCTGCCATCAGCCTCTTAGCCGGGGATGAGAGGCTCCGTCTCCCATGTCCGGCCCTTTTCCTTCACAGAGCACTTCAGTTATGGAAAAACTGGTTTTGTTGAACTTGAATGAGTGCTTCCTTGAAGCGTCCACTCATTTGCAAGTCATGTTGTTCTGCACTTGTAGATAACGGAGTCTCATGTCCACATGAATTCTTTAAAATGCTGGTAGAAGTAGGATGATTACGTGAAATTAAAAAATATATTTATTTATTTAGTTGAAAGAGTGACAGAAAAGAGGGAAAGACAGAGAGAGAGAAAGAGATCTTCCACCCACTGGGTCATTCAGCTGTAATAGCCAGTTCTGGGTCAGACCAAAGCCAGGAGCCAGGAACTCTATCCAGGTGTCCCAAATGGGTGGCAGGGGGCCCAAGCACTGGAGCCATCATCTGCTGCCTTCCCAGGCGTGTTAGCGTGGAGCTGGATTGGAAGCTGAGTAGCTGGGTCTTGAACTGGCTCTCTGATGTTGGATGCCAGTATTGGCAGCAGTGGCTTAACCTGCTGTGTCACTACAGTGGCCCCTACACGTACATTTTGACTGTTGCGTTTTCTCTGGGTGCTTCTGCTTGATAGATCTTGCGTCTGCTCCGCTCAGCAGGTACTTGTGTTGTGTATCAGTTACGCACACAGAGCTCTCTTCCGTGCCAGGGTGGAGCATGTGGGGGACACAAAACAGTGGGTGTCTGTCACCGAAGAGTGTGCTGCAGCATGACGTGGACTGGAAAAGCACACAGTTGGGCTCCGGGCTGGGAAGCCAAGTGCCAGTGGGGTTCAAAGGAGGGAGGTCGCTGTCATATTCAGCTGTGTTAGGAACGGTCCAGAATCAGGATTTGGGGTAGGTGGGCAGGATATTTTTGCAGGTCGAGCCTGGGAGAAGGGCATGCTGGGAAGGGACCAGTGTGGCCAACAGCTCAGGGGCACAAAAGCACGAGTTGTGCCTGGCAGGTATGTGTCCCGTTGGCTCAGCCTCTAGGACGCTTGGGGAGGAAGGGAGGGTAAAAGGGTGAAGTGCTGAGTTGAGCCGAGAGCTCGGCCAGGCTCGATTTGCCAGTTCGAGTGTTTGTCTGGGGGCCACACACTTCCAGTGCTACACTTCAGCCTTGGATTTGGACCTCAGCATCACCACGGGACCTCAGCCCCTACTCTGAAAGTGGAGACTTGTACCTGGTGTTGAGATTCCACACACATTCACACACTCACACACTTACATACTCTCACACACACATACACACAACACTCACACAGAGTCAAACACATATAACGCACACACACCCCACACAACAGACACATTTACACACCCACATACATACACTCACATATAACACACACACACACACACGTTCCATCCAAACGCCATCTGCAATTCGGGCCTGCTTGTTTCCTCAGAAAAACCCTTCGGGAAGCCCTCTGCTCTCCCACGAATGTGTTCTATTTAGCAGATTTTTGCAGAGGGCCTATTGTTGAATTTAAGTTGACCGGGCAGTCACTCGGCGACCGCAGAGACACAACCCACACGCCTGCCGCACTGAGTGGGGTTTTTGTTTTATGGAAAAGACCAGGAGGTGAAAACACAGCCCCGTCCTTGGTGAACGTGGCTTCCTGGCACGGTGACCTCAGGGCACCCTGGAGGGGAGGCGCTGGGAGGGCCCGCAGGCCTCGCCTGGCCTGACCCCTTGGAGTGTTGGTTGAGGAGACAGGCCCAGAGCCGTGGGAGCATCGCAGCGCCCGTGGGGCAGAGCTTGCGGCTTGAAGTGACCCATTCATCCCAGCCAGGACCTGTGGGTTCATTCACAGGCACACAGACGCAGAGGGACCTGCAGCCAGCTCTGTGTGTGTGTGTGTGTGTGCATGCGCTCACAGGGGTCATTCAGGGGCCGTCCGACTACAGAGCTTGATTATGGGACGGAGCCGTGAGACCCAGCTGGGTATAGTAGCGCCCTCCTAATGTTTAAGCAGAACTTTCTAACTAGTGTCTGTGGAGGAAAGTGCTAGAACATGAAGGTGAAAACTCGTCATTGGCAGGTCCTTATGCAGAACCCAAGCTTCCCCCCGCCCCCCCAGTTAACATTCACTGAGGACCTGTGGTGCTGGCGCTGTAGGTGTATTTTTTATGGATCACGTCTCATTCATCCTCTTAGTGTCCTTATGAGATGAGAATTTTTATTACACCAGTTTTACAGACTATGGAACTGAGGCAGCAAGAGATGGATTAACCTGCCCCAGGTCACAGAGGCAGTAAGTGGTGGAAGCAGGGCTGGACCTGTCCATGGGACCCCAGAGCCACACGCTTGTCTGAGTCTCTGGAAGATGTGAGAAGTCCCATGTCTCAGGCTGCATCCCAAGTGAGTTGCTTCAGGCTCTGCGGGGAGAACCTTGTGTTCGCATTGTTGGAAACTCTTCGGATGGTCCCAACTCCCAGCGAGGCTGAGAAGCACCGAGGCACGCCACAGCCTGGGGAGACGTAGTAGGGCCGCACTTCTCAAATCGGTGTGCATGGGAATCTCCTTGGGGGTGGGGTGTCCCATGATCCGGAAGATTGGGGTGGAGCTGAGACTCCGCACCTCTCACAGTGCCTTGCAGATGCTCTGCTGCTGGGCACTGAGTTTCCTGTCTCGGTCGAAGGCCAACCGTCAAGGGCGTTTCCAATGCTAAGATTGTATGTCTCTGCTTACGCTTGGAAGAAATGTCATGAACTTGTGATTTTTCCTTTGGCTAAGAATGTTACGTATGTTAACCCAGCAACCTCCTTTAAAGCAAGTGCCATTTCTCCCCTTTATAGATGAGGAAATGGAGGTTCCCTGAGCTCAGCCAGAATCCGAACCTGAGTCTTTAGAACCTAGACCATGGCTGTACTGGTACTCTGTTCTCAGACCCCTGCCTTCCAGATCCGTGAGAATTCCATGTCTGTTGTGTGTAAACCCCCTATTTGTGGTCTCCTGTTAGAGTGGCCTCAGATGAGACCGCTGTGGTCTGGACCAGTAGTTCTTTTTTTTTGACAGGCAGAGTGGATAGTGAGAGAGAGAGACAGAGAGAAAGGTCTTCCTTTTTGCCGTTGGTTCACCCTCCAATGGTCGCTGCGGCCGGCGCATCGCGCTGATCCGAAGCCAGGAGCCAGGTGCTTCTCCTGGTCTCCCATGCGGGTGCAGGGCCCAAGGACTTGGGCCATCCTCCACTGCCTTCTCGGGCCATAGCAGAGAGGTGGCCTGGAAGAGGGGCAACCGGGATAGAATCCGGCGCCCCAACCGGGACTAGAACCCGGTGTGCCGGCGCCGCAAGGCGGAGGATTAGCCTGTTAAGCCACGGCACCGGCCGACCAGTAGTTCTAAGAGGTGACAGTCCCTGGACATTAATGTCACCTGAGAACTTGCTGGAAATGCAACTTCTATCCTGTTCTCCTGAGACACAGTGAGTCAGAAGTGGGCCCAGTGAGCTCTGTTTCTGTATAAGCTCCATATGTGCTAAAGGCTGAGACCCACTAGACCCTTGCCACTCCACATGCGCTCTGTGGGCCGTCACGTGGGCGCTGGGTGGAAGTGCAGGGGCTCAGGCCCCACTCCTGCCTGTGGGGTCAGAATCTGCACGCTTATGAGATCAGTGCATGTCCTTGTGCACTTTTACCTGAGCGGCCTTTAAGAAACACCAAGCTCTGCCTCCACCCAGGGCCACTAAGAATCTCTGACATCTAATTTTAAAAGTTCCTCAGGCAGTTTGAATTAAGAAACAATGTAGTAGCTGAAGACAGTGACTCTCAGATGGGACTGTGGGTTTCCCAGCTTTTCATGCATCAGGGGCAGACATTGGGCACAGACATTTAGATGCAGTGTGGGCCACCCACAACCCATATCGGAGTGCCTGGGTTCGAGCCCCACCTCTGCTTCCCATTCCAGCTTCTTGCTAATGTGCACCTGGGAGGCAGCAGTGCTGGTGTAAGTTCGTTGGTCCCTTCGGCCCACGTGGGAGACCTGGATAGATGTCTAGTCTTCTGGCTCGGCCTGGCCCAGCCTTGACTGTTGTGGGCACTTGGGAAGTGAAGCAGCGGGTGGAAGATCTCTCTTTCCCTTTCATAATATACATATGCATGCATCAGAGTTATCTGGAGGGCTTGTGTAAGCGCACACCGCTGAGCTCCAACCCCAGGGTTTCTGACTCCATACGTCTGAGGTGGAGATGATAGTTTGTATTTCTAGTAAGATCCCAGCTGCTGCTGCTGCTCACTGTCTTGGAACCACATGGGAAAGCCATGGCCTTAATTTAAATCATGTTGGGGGCTGGTGCTGTGGTGCAGCGGGTTAACGCCCTGGCCTGAAGCGCCGGCATCCCACATGGGTGCCGGTTCGAGACCCGGCTGCTCCACTTCCGATCCAGCTCTCTGCTATGGCCTGGGAAAGTAGTAGAGGAAGTCCTTGGGCCTCTGCACCCGGGTGAGAGACTTGGAGGAAGCTCCAGGCTCCTGGCTTTGGATAGGCGCAGCTCCATCCGTTGCGGCCAATTGGAGAGTAAACCAGCAGATGGAAGACTCCTCTCTCCCTCTCTCTCTGCCTCTCCTCTCTTTGTGTAACTCTTTCAAATAAATAAATAAGTCTTTAAAACAAAAACCAAAAAACCAAAAGATTAAATCATGTTGGATGCCTCTGGCATCCACATCTTGTTGCATAACGCTCAGGGTGCGCATTAGCCTTCGGCTTCTGGGTTGTGCTTTGCTTGGTGTTGAAGTGTAATGGAGGGAAACGGCTTTCCTGATATTTAACAGTAACTGAGTGAAGACGTCAGTGTACGGCAGGGTTCTGTCTCAGGTGTGTGGTGCACTCACTGGCTTGCCTGGGCTCCATCCACGCTGATGCCCGTTGGTGACGTTGTCTTCAGGAAAGTGGTGGGGTGCTCTTGCTGCTCATCACACAGATGATGGGCTGTGGTGGTGACAGGGACCGGGCCAAGGTGTCTTATTGCCCAGGGGTCTGAATGTGGCAAAGGACCACTGAACATTGGTTACCAGAAGGCCAAATAGAAGGGCCCTTGTTGTGGCTCAGCTGGTTAAGGCTGGTTAGAGTTCTGACGGCTCTGCTTCCGATCCAGCTTCCTGCTGAGGCGCTTGAAGGCAGCGAAAAATGCCCAAGCACTTGAGCTCCTCCCACCATGTGGGAGGCCTGGATGGAGTTTCTGGTTTCTGACTTCGGCCTGGCCTAGCCCTGGCCGTTGTGGCCATTTGGGGAGTGAACCAGTGCATGGAAGATCTCTCTGTCTCTCCCTTGCTCTCTGTCAGTCTGCCTGTCAAACAAACAAATAAATATATTTTTAAAAGGGAAAATATAAGGATACTTTAAAAAGTTAGTGGAAAATGGAATTATAAGTGTTTTGCCTGGGCTGTGCCAAAGCCCAGAGCATGGAAATCAATCCACATGTCCCATTTAGGTGGCTGGGAGCCAATCACTTGAGCCAGGGTCTACACTGGCAGTGAGCTGGAGTTAGGAGCTAGCTGGGCACTCCAAGATGGGATGCAGGTGTCTTAACCAGAGTTTCAAACCACTGGGCTAAAATGTAGCCCTTAATGGTCTTTTTAATGACTACCTGCTTCACAGCCCCACACTCTTGCATCCAGCTGGGCGTGGTGGCAAGACTGTGGAGGCCTCCCTGTGGCCAAGCAAACAGGGTCTCCAGCTCTCTGCTTTCTGGGTCAGAGGACATCGAAGCCTTGTTCAGGCATGACCTGAGTCGCTGGTGGGAACCCCCTGGGGACTCTGTGCCTCAGTTGTTGAGTGTTTTGATAGGGCAAATAACTATTGGTATGGTTACGTTAAAAAAAAAAATTGCCCTTGACTTTTGTCAGCCCCCGTAGTGGTTCCTGCTCTGTGCTGCACTATATTTAATCCCAGCTTTCGACAGTACGCCTGGGCGACTCTGCTGGCTCCCCTCGGACAAACGCAGAGTGTAGGTAATAAGGTAATTACATTTGTGCAGGTGGTGGCGCAGGCGTGTGTGGGGTGCCGACAAGAAATGGGAGTGATTCCTGGTGCATGGGGTGGGCTCGGGCGAAACCCTTGCCCCCTCTCTGTTCAGCGGGTCCCGAGTGGTCTGAGGGGATAAGTGTTTCCAGGTGGATGTGAGCGGAGCTGTTGCTACGCACTGCTTGGGCAGACCCTGGAAGGTCAGGCCTCGGGTCTCCTTACTGCAGGGCTCTGATGGGCACATTCCTCAGCCCTCGTCATCCTGCCTCCCGAGGGAAGCAGCAGATGCTTGGAAACATACAAAGAGCCTCTGGGCATGACTTCCTAAAGAAGACAGACCCACGTGTGAGTCTGCTCTGCTACTCCCTGGGCTGGCTTCTTTGGAAACTTTCCGCCGGAGCTTGCTCTTGCCTTACAGCACACGGAACATTAAGAGCTGGCAGTCTCGGTGGGCGGCCTGGCTTCCAGACCCTGCTGCCGGTTGCTTCATACGGAGGTGGGTTCTGTTGTGATGGAGTTACGGCATGGATGCGTTGCCACAGGTGCTTAGTAGAAGGAGAGAGATCATGTTTAAACCAAGACACGGTGACCTGCTCAGATGGTAGGACACTTTGAGAGCCAGCGTGTGGGCCATACCGAGATCTGCAAGAGTCCTTTTGACCACAAGTGATTTCATCTTGGAACTGAACTCCCTGCCTTGCTCTTCCCCCAACAAGAGACTTTCTTCTGCTGTGTCCAACTTACAGATGTTGCTACTGAGGCCTACAAGGCTTCAATAACTTGCTGAAGGTCACAGAGCTAGTTGGTGTGGGGATTTAGATGAAACCTGTGCATTTGGCCTGGGGGTCAGTTAAGACATCTGTATTCCACTTGGGCGTCCCAGCTCTGGCTCCCAATTCCGACTTCCTGCTAATGTAGATCCTGGGAGGCAGCAGTGATGGCTCAAGTGATTGGGCCTCTGACACCCACGTGGGAGACCCGGATGGAATTCCTGACTCGCAGCTTCAGCCAGTCCAGCCCTGGCCATTTGGTGTGAACCAGTGGAAGGGAGCTTACCTTCTCCCTGTATACCTGTCTTTCTCTTCCTCTCTGCATTTCAAATAAATGCATTTAAAAAAATAGTGTATACTTTTTAATATGTTAAAATTATGGTAAGATATATGTAGCAAATTTTCTTTTTTTTAAGATTTATTTATTCATTTGAAAGTTGGAGTTACACAAAGAGAGGAGAGGCAGAGAGAGAGAGAGAGAGAGAGAGGTCTTCCATCCGCTGGCTGACTCCCCAACTGGCCACAATGGCCGGACCTGTGCTGATCTGAAGCCAGAAGCCAGGAGCTCCTTCCGGGTCTTCCATGTGGGTGCAGGAGCCCAAAGGCTTGGGCCATCTTCTACTGCTTTCCCAGGCCACAACGGAGAGCCGGATCGAAAGTGAAGCAATCGGGACTCGAACTCGTGCCCACATGGGATGCTAGCACTGCAGCCGGTGGCCCCGTAAATTTTGTTTTTCTAAAAAAAATTTTATTTACTTATTTGAAAGGCAGGGTTGGAGAGAGAGAGAGAGAGAGAGAGAGAAGAGTCAAAGAAATCTCCATCTGCTGGTTCACTCCCCAAATGGCTACAATGGCCGGAGCTGGGCCAATCCGAAGCCAGGAGCCAGGAGTTTCCTCTTGGTCTCCCACGTGGGTACAGGGGCACAGGCACTTGGACTATCTTCCACTGCTATCACAGGCCATCCAATGGAGAGCTGGAATGGAAGTAGAGAAGCTGGGACTCGAACTTGGGGCCTGTACGGGCTCAGGCAGCGACTTTACCTGCTACACCACCATGTCAGCCCTGTAACATAAATTTTCTATGGTAATATACAGTTGTGGGTAGTATTATCAAAGACAAGTATTTTTCTGTGCCTAGAGATCATTAGGAAGCTGGCTGCAGGTGAGGGTATTTGGGAAGGTTTGTGGGAAAATGGAATTAAAAGATAATGCATATTTCCCATGAGCTTTTAAAAGACCCCTGGTGTTTGATTGTGTTTAGTGCTTGAAAGAGCAGAGATAGCTAGGCCTGTGCTGAGTGCTCTCCTTTCTTCATAGGATTATAAGGTTATTAATCACATCTATGCTCATTTTTGTTTTGAAGGCTAGCCCAAACAACCGCAGTTGTCAGTGTTAATGCCAGAGGCCCAGCGTGGTAGAGTGAGCAGAAGCCGTGGAATGAGATGGGGTAACACTCTAGGAAGACTCGGTTGTCTCTCCCTGCAAGATAAATTCCTCTAGTATTTAGCATCTTAAAGCAAATGCAGGTGCTTGTTTGCTAATGATGCATGGTTGGACAGGGCTCAGTGGGATGGCTTGTCCCTGCCCCACGTGATGTCGTCTGGGGTGGCCTAGCACACACCGTGGAGGGGGTCCTTCCAGGAAAGCTTTGCAAGGCTGGCGCAGTAGTGCCAGCTGTTGGCTGGGAGCTCAGCTGGGGGCCCCGTCTCCTTCCACGGGGACCTTTCCGCACAGTCTCTTGGGCTTCTCTGATATGGCGGGAAAGTTCCAAGAAGGATGGACACTTGCCACCTGACCTTCTGAATGCCTGGGGATAGGGCCTCCGAATACTCCTTCTGCAGTTCACTGGCCAGAGTCATCACAGGCCCGGCGCAGCCTCAAGGAGGAGGGAACGCAAGCCCCACTTTTCTGTTGGGGGGAGCAGCATAAGCTGATGGTGGGGGTGGTGTGTGGAACTGTTGGAGGTTGGCATTAGAGACCAGCTGCCCTAAGAACCACTTTCTTCTCTTCCTCATTCTCACTCCACAGAAGTCTGTTCTAATCATGGGAGGAGCCAGTGATGGCAGTGATGGGAAGAAATCTAATACAATATTTTAGGAAGGGCACGTGGAATATGTAACCTTTAGGGAATTGTCACTTAAGTAAATGACTGCCTACCAGTCTGCTCGAGGGCTGTGCAATTCATACTCATTAATGTAGTTTCTCTGGGTTTATTAGAATCTTTACTTTTAGAATGGTTGTAATGAGTTTCTTTCTCTTCATAGTGTTTTTCAGTATTAAGGAAAGTTTTGGAAGAAAACAAAAAATATAATGGCATTCAAGTAAGTCAATTGTTCCTGCTTTCTTGGAACAATAGAAAGAATTGGATTAAATCTTTAGGAACTTATGACCGTTTATTTGTCACTTGGAAAACAAAAATATTAGAATTTGAGGGGGACAGTGATTTGGGGCAGTGGTTAAGATGCCTCTTGGGACACCCACGTTCTGTATCAGGGGCCTGGGGTTGGGTCCCAGTTCTGCTCCTGATGCCAGCTCCTGCATGTGCACCTGGGAGGCAGATGGTGACGGCTCAGGCGCTTGTGCCCCTGCCACCTACGTGTGCAGGCCCTGAATGAGTTCTGGGCTCCTGACCTCGGCTTAGACTGGCCTTAGCTCTTGTAAGCATTTGGGAAGTGAACAGTGGATGGAAGATCCTGTCTGTCTCCACCTTTCAAACAAAATAAAAAAAAAAAAAAAATAAATAAAAAGAATTTGAGGATGGCGACACCTGATTATTATCATCATCCATTATTTAAAAGCAAGTTTGGCAAACTGTATAGAAGGAAATAGTAACTTATTTTTAAGATTTACTTATTTGAAAGACAGAGTTAGGGAGAGGGAGGGGGGGAGGGGGAGGAGAAGGAAAAAAAGGAGCGGGAGGGGGAAGAAGGTCTTCCATCCACTGGTTCACTTCTCAAATGACTGCAATGGCCAGAGCTGAGCTGATCCGATCCGAAGCCAGGAGACAGGTGCTTCCTCTGGATCTCCCACACGGGTGCAGGGGCCCAAGCACTTGGGCCATCCTCCACTGCCTTCCCAGGCCATAGCAGAGAGCTGGATCAGAAGTGGAGCAACTGGGATTCAAACTGGTACCCATATGGGATGCCGGCGCTGCAGGTTGGGGCTTTAACTCCTTGTGCCACAGCGTTGGCCCCAGCAATTTATTTTGAAGTTGGCAACTTCCAAGGAAAGATAATCCTAATTAATTTCTGCTCTTAGTTTTTTTTTTTTTTGACAGGCAGAGTGGATAGTGAGAGAGAGAGACAGAGAGAAAGGTCTTCCTTTTTGCCATTGGTTCACCCTCCAATGGCCGCTGCGGCCTGCGCATCTCGCTGATCCGAAGCCAGGAGCCAGGTGCTTCTCCTGGTCTCCCATGCGGGTGCAGGGCCCAAGGACTTGGGCCATCCTCCACTGCCTTCCCGGGCCATAGCAGAGAGCTGGCCTGGAAGAGGGGCAACTGGGACAGAATCCGGTGCCCCGATCGGGACTAGAACCCGGTGTGCTGGCGCCGCAAGGCAGAGGATTAGCCTGTTAAGCCACGGCGCCGGCCTCTGCTCTTAGTTTTTTAAGTTTATGTTCATTTATGGATTATACATTGTTTACGTCTAACTTTATCAGAGATGACAGAAAGAGGGATCTGGGATGAATTAATTAAAAAACTTAAATGTAGGGACTGGCGCCATGGCTCACTTGGCTAATCCTCCGCCTGTGGCACCGTCATCCCATATGGGTGCAGGTTCTAGGTTGCTTCTCTCTCTTCCAGTCCAGCTCTCTGCTGTGGCCCGGGAAGGCAGTGGAGGATGGCCCAAGTGCTTGGGCACCGGCACCCGCGTGGGAGACCAGGAGGAAATACCTGGCTCTTGGCTTTGGATCAGCGTAGCTCCGGCTGTAGTGGCCATTTGGGGGTGAACCAACGGAAGGAAGACCTTTCTCTCTGTTTCTCTCTCTCACTGTCTAACTCTACCTGTCAAAAAAAAAAAAAAAAACAAAACAAAAAAAACCAAAAAACATAAAACAAAAAAACAACTTAAATGCATACGAAAAGCTGAGCCCAGTATATGGATAAAAGGAGCATTTTAGATTTACAGTTTGAGGGTCCTTGGAAAATTTGTAGAAATGGAATTAAAAGCTAATTTTGTTTTAGTGTAAGAAGTTGTGAAATCTGGGTATAACTTTTCATAGTTTGCATTTTCCATGAACTTTCAGAGGATCGTCTGGTACTTACAGACTCATTTCTGCATTCAGAGGGATGTCATAAATGAGACCACTTATCTTTTTTCAAAGATTATTTATTTACTTACTTTGAAAGGCGGAACAACAGAGTCAGACAGATGGAGAGAAGAAGAGAAAGATCTTCCATTGGCTAACTCACTCCCCAGGGGTTACAACAGCCAGGACTGGGGCAGGCTGAAACTGGAAGCCAGCAGCTCCGTCCTGGTCTCCCAGATGGGTGGCAGGGGCCCAAGCATGGGGGCCATCGTCTGCTGCTTTCCCAGGCACATTAGTGGGGAGCTGGATGGGAGTCTGAGCAGCTGGGACTTGAACCAGGACTCTGGTGTGGGGTGCTGGTATTGTAAGCGGAGGCTTACCCTGCTGCGCCACAACACCAGCCCCTTTTTAAACTTTTTTTTTTTTTTAAATGTTTTATAGTATTGCTTGGAGAACAGAGTTTTGCGTGTTTCTGTTCAGCTGTTCCTCAATGGGCCCTTGAAGTCCACAGTTCTTTTTTTGTCTAATTTCCGAGAATGGTTGTGTGGCATTTTTGCACTGAGGGGGCTGGTAGCAGAGGACTAACTGTTTGCAAACACGTCATCTGCGTGGGTTCCCTGCATTAGAGGAAGGGCCCCGTGTGTCACAGCCAGGCCTCCCCGGGTGCTCCGTCTTGGGATGCACAAGCCTCATTACTGTGGTCTTTGTGACGAGAGCTGTGTGTACAGCCTGTCCAGCGTGTGTATTCTACAGTGATACAAGCACATAGGTGCTGTTTGAAAGCGTTTTTATTTAAGCAAGGGAAAGCCTCAGAATGGCTTAGATCGCGCCTGTTCTACGGTGCCCAGTATCCTCAGTCACAAAACCCTGTTAATTTACCTTAAGGAATCCTGCCGAAAGAAACAGAATGGATTTGAAAAGACCTTCTCATTCGTGTAGCTATTATTCTTTATTCAGTTAAGAAAATTATCTGGAAGATTGAATCTGAAATGTCAGAGCAGCTGTGTAGTGCAGGGGTGGGGAGCGCCCGGCCCATGGGCAGTCCGAGGCCTCAGATGCAGTCTGGCCCTGCCAAGGCAGCCGCAGGTGGGACTCGAAGTGCAATACATCTACAGCAGGCGAAGTTCTCAGTTGATAACTTTGTGTGGCCTGCGAATGATGTTATAAATATCCAAGTGGCCCTTGGCAGGAAGGGTCCCCCAGCCCTGATGTTGTGCTTGATTTACTTTAGCTTAGTGTTACTCTGGCAGTTTGCTGGTGTCATGATTTTGCTCTGAGTGATTTAGCCTCAGCAAGAGAGAAGAAAGTGGTAGCTTAGTATGTTTGATTCAACTAAGAAAAGATGCTTTAGGTTAGTGTAAAATCGCAATAATATAAATAAAATTCTTTTAGGTCTTCTTTTTTTTCTTTTCCATGGTATCTTGGCTTTCCATGCCTACAATACTCTCATGGGCTCTTCAGCCAGATCCGAATGCCTTAAGGGCTGATTCTGAGGCCAGGGTGTTGTTTAGGACATCTGCCATTCTATGAGTCTGCTGTGTATCCCGCTTCCCATGTTGGATCCTTCTCTCCCTTTTTGATTCTATCAGTTAGTATTAGCAGACACTTGTCTTTCTATCCCTATATAAGTGTGACCTGCTTTCTCAAAAGCTTTTTTTGGGGGGGGGGGCAGCGCTGTGGCATAGCAGGTAAAGCAGCTGCCTGCAGTGCCAGCATCTGGCTGGGTGCTGGTTGGAGTTCCAGCTGCTTTTCTTCTGATCCAGCTCCCTGCTCACGTGCCTGGGAAAGCAGTAGAAGATGGTCCAAGTGCTTGGGTCCCTGCACCCACGTGGGAGACTCGGAAGAAGCTCCTGGCTCTGATCGGCTCAGCTCCAACTGTTGCGGCCATTTGGGCTGTGAACCAGCAGATGGAAGACTTTCTTTCTCTCCCTCTCTGCCTCTCTGTAATTCTACCTTTCAAATGAATGAATGAATGAATGAATGAATCTTTAAAAAACAGAAAAGCTCTCAGGAAGGCTGTTTTGGTGTGTGTTTGGGATGAATTGGGTGCGTTGGATAATACTAATTAATACCTGTCTGCGGCCAGTCTGAAGCAGGAGCTGTCCCAGCGCTTGTGTTACTTAGTCCGTGTATGAACTCTCTTTATCTCATTCCCTTTTGACATGTGGGGCAACAGAAGGTAATAGAGACACACACTAGGCCCCACAGCCAGTGTCTGACGGGGGCTTGTTTTGACTGCCTGGTGTCCGTGGACTCTGGCTGTTCACCCCCACAACACTCCCTGGTCAAAGTAAGCTATGTTTTCTGGCTTAGTCTGTTTTCCCCTTTCTCTCAAAGCGAGTTGCAGACACTTGAGTCTAAGGTTGGCAGTCATTTCCTTCTCATAAAGCTTTTTTATTGCTCCAGTATTTGAGAGAGCTTTTCTTATTTAACACTTTTGGCTGGAGAAAATACATGAAATCAGTTTTTTAAACAGATTAAACATGTTGCTAATAGTGCTAGACACACATATATATATATGTGTGTGTGTGTATATATATATATATATATATATATATAAGATTTTTTTTTTATTTGAAAGGCAGAGTTACAGAGAGGCAGAGGCAGAGGCAGAGGCAGAGGCAGAGAGAGAGAGAGAGAGAGAGAGAGAAAGAGAGAGGTCATCCATCTGCTGGTTCACTCCCCAGATGGCTGCAACGGCTAGAACTGTGCTGATCCTAAGCCAGGAGCCTGGAGCTTCTTTCAGGTCTCCCATGCAGGTGTGGGGGCCCAAGCACCTGGGCCATCTTCCACTGCTTTCCCAGGCCATAGCAGAGAGCTGGATTGGAAGTGGAGCAGCCGGGACTCGAACTGACGCCCATATGGGATGCCGGCACTGCAAGCGGTGGCCTTACCACAGGCTTTGGCGCTAATGCCACAACGCCGGTCCCAGTGCTAGACATATTAACCAATCATAGTATGTTAAGAATAAGTTTCAAAGTCAAAATAATATGTAAGTCCAATTTAGTAGAGTTATCATAAAGTCTAGTGTATGGTACTATCTCACATGTTGTTTAAGTTATAGAAATTACAGCTCTTAAAATTTGCTTAAAGTCATTTCAGGCATGGAAAGCCAAGACACTGGGGCAAAAAATGACCTACATGAAAGATCTCTGTGAGTTAGATTTTGGTGGAAAGAAGGGGCCATCAAAGAAGGAGGTACCTTTCTCTGAAGGGAGGAGAGAACTTCCACTTTGCTTATGGCCTTGACTAAATACTGACAGAGGTTGTGGACTCAAAAGGCTTTCATAGCCTTGGCAGCTCATGACAAGAGCCTCAGGTGATCACTGACGTCATAAATAAGAATGTCAATGCGTCAATTTTTAAAAAAAATATTTATTTATTTATTTATTTATTTGAAAGTCAGAATTACACAGAGAAGGAGAGGCAGAGAGAGAGAGAGAGAGTCTTCCATTTGATGGTTCACTCCCCAGTTGGCCGCAATGGCTGGAGCTGTGCCAATCCGAAGCCAGAAGCCAGGAGATTCTTCCAGGTCTCCCATGCAGGTGCAGGGGCCCAAGGATATGAGCCATCTTCTACTGCTTTCCCAGGACACAGCAGAAAGCTGGATCAGAAGTGGAGTAGCCGGGACTTGAACCGGTGCCCATATGGGATGCTGGCACTGTAGGTGGCGGCTTTACCCACTGTGCCACAGCACCGGGCTCAATGTATCAATTGTTAAATCACCAGCAGGAGTCACTGTGCACTTGCTTCCCATGTAGGGCTTCTGTCCTTAATGAGTTGTACTATGAGAATTAACGGTAAAACTAGTCTTCAAACAGTATGTTATACTTTGTGTGTCTGTGCGGGTGCAAACTGTTGAAAACTTTACTTAGTATAGAGTTGGCCTTCTGTATATAAAGATAATTAAAAATGAATCTTAATGAAGAATGGGATGGGAGAGGGAGTAGGAGGTAGGACGGGAGTGGGAGTGGGGAGGTGGGTATTGGGGCGGGGGGAGAACCACTATATTCCTAAAGCTGTACCTATAAAATTTATATTCATTAAATAAAAGCTTTCTAAAAATTTTGCTTAAAGTGTGCTTAAGCTAGCCCTTAAGTGACTTAACATTTCTTTCAAAAAAGTGTTGATTCTTGCCTTATTTTAGAAAAATGAAAAGTGTCATATGGTTTAAACAAAATTAGTAGTTTGTGTAATTTTGCTATTCATAGGTGAATTAGTCATGTTGGCATTAAAAGATTATTTATTATTTGAAAAGCAGAGCAGGGAGGAGGGAGGTGGGAGAAAGAGAGAGAGAGAGGGAGAGAGAGAGAGAGGGGGATAGAGAGGGAGAGAAAGGGAGAGAGAGAGGGAGAGAGAGAGAGGAGGATAGAGAGGGAGAGAAAGGGAGAGAGAGGGGGAGAGAGTGAGAGCGAGACCTCCATCCACTGGTTCACTCCCCAGATGACTGCCACAGCACAGGTTGGGCCAGGCTGAAGTCAGGAGCCCAGACTCCATCCGGGTCTCCCACATGAGTGGCAGAGGCCTAAGCTCTTGGACCATCATCTGCTGCCTCTGATGTGTATTAGCAGGGAGCTAGATCAGACATGGAGCAGCCAGGACTCAAACTGGCACTCGGGTATGGCATTTTGGTATCTCAAGTAGCAGCTAAACCCATTGTGTCGCAGCACTGGCCCCCATGTTAGGGTTTAAGAATCCTTTTTGACCTTGGCCTCCATTCCTGTGTTCACTCCTTTGACATTTTCTTACTGCTTATCTTCTCGGAGCCAAGCAGCCTTCTGGGAGCAAGGGTGGAGCAGCCGCCAGGTCTCTTCCTGTGGAGTTTACGCTTCAGCGGGGGAAGTGGGCAGCGAGGAGATGAGTATGTAGTATGACGTCATCTGGCAAACTGCTTTGACGAAAAGCGAGGTAGGGTAGGAGAAGAGGCGCCGAGGCTGCTGTTTTGGGGAGGGCAGTCCCACCATCTCAGTGGAGGCTTGGTAAGGAAGGGTTCTGTGACTGGCAGAGGACCTCACAGGTAGGGGAATAGCCAGTGCAGAGGCCCTGTGGTAGGAGGCTTGGGGAGGTCCAGGTAGCAGCGAGCAGGCCGGTGTGACAGCAGTGTAGTGCTCTGGGAGGTTGCTGAGTAACGGCCTGGGAAAGGTGGCAGAGGCTTGCAGGCTGCAGAAATCGGGGCTCTGCAGTGGAACCCCCGGGAGGCTAGGAGTGGAAGACTGATGGCATCTGACTTTGGTCCTAACAGGGTTCCTCTGGCTGCCCAGGTGAGAGCAGCCTGGGGGGACAAGGTGGTCAGGGGAAGGGTTTGGTGGGGGCTGGTGGGGAAGGTGATGGGATTCAGGATGTAACGCAGGGCCGGGGAATTTCCAGCTGGCTTGGATGTGCTGATGGAGAAGAAGTCAGACGTGATGATAACCTAGGCTTGGGGGTGGGACTCTTGCTCCCGCTACAATTCATGTGCAGGAGGTCCTAACCCCCTGCATCTCAGAGTGTGACCTGGGAAGCAGAGTCCTCTGGGGGCGGGGGCGGGGCAAGGGGATCCAATATGTGGATGCCCTTATAAAAAGGGGGATCTTTGTGCCCAGACTGTCGATAGAGGACCTGTGAAGATGTAGGCATGAGGGCATCTAGGAGCCAAGGTGGCTGAGGCTATCAGAAGCTACGAGAGAGGAAGGGAAGAGTTTTGCTGTATAGCTCTTGGGAGGTCCCCACTGCCCGTGACACCTCCAGAGCTGTGAGACGATGTGTTGCAGTGAGCTAAGCTGCCACCTGCAGTGCCAGCATCCCACCCTGGTGGAGTGCTAGTTCAGAGTCCCAGCTGCTCTGCTTCTAGTCCAGCTCCTTGCTAATGTGCCTGCGAAAGCAGCAGATGATCAGCCACGTACCTGGGCTCCTGCCACTCCACAGGAGACCTGGATAGAGTTCCAGGCTCCTGGCTTTGGCCTGGCCCAGCTCTTGTCATGGTGGCCATTTGGGGAGTGCACTAGCATATGGAAGATTTCTCTCTCCTTCTCTTTTTATTTGAAAGACAGAATTAGAGAGAGGGGGAGGGGGATGGGGAGGGAGAGGGGGGGGAAACAGGGGGAGAGGGAAGGAGGTGTCTTCCATCTATTGGTTCACTCCCCAAATGGCCACAACAGCCAGAGCTGGGCCAGGCCATAGCCAGAGCTTCATCCAGATCTCCCATGTGAGCACAGGGGCACAAGTACTTGGGCCATCCTTTGCTGCTATCCAGGGCCACTAACGGAGCTGGATGGGAAGTGGAGCAGCTGGAACACAAACCGGTGCCTATACTGGATGCCAGTGTTGCAGGTGGTGGTGGATTTACCTGCTGTACCACAATGCTTGCCTCTTAAATAAATAAACATTAAAAAAAAAAGGATGGCTGCTAGGCAAGAGCTAGGAAGGAGCAGGTCCTGGAGTCTGAAGTGGGGAGCAGACCCACGCTGTGCTGCTTGAGAAGCCTGCTTGGTTTCCGGGAGTCAATGAGGCAGTTGGGCATGGATACCTGGGAGTTCATAGGAGAGGACCAAGCACAACGACCACGTGGAACTCAGAGCCAGGAGACTGAATGAGATCCCCAGGAGGGCTGACCCAGGGTCGAGTAAGCCCAGCGCATTCCAGGAGTTAGAGGCTGGGGGGAGGAGGAGGAGGCAGAGAAGAGCAGGCGAGTGGGAGGAGGCAGGCGGGCAGAGTGTGGCGACTTGGTAACCACGGGAAGAAAGTGGTGAGGAAGGAGGGGCAGATCCACTGTGACCAGTGCTGCTAATGCCCAAGGAGGCGGAGGACTTGGTGGCCTGGAGGTCTCTGACAGCTCTGACAAGATCAGAGTCAGTGGGAAGGTGGAGGACCCAGGCTGGCTGGAGTGAGTTCAGGAGGTAGTGGGAACTTCTTTAAACTCAGCATGATATCATAAGCATCATTTCCTGTCGTTAACCATCACTGTTGGGGCAGGCTTTGTGCTGCAGCGGGTTAAGCCACCCCTTGGGGATGCCTGCATCCCATGGAGCAGGGCCAGTTTGGTCCCAGATACTCTGCTTCGGATCCAACTTCCTGCTTTTGCATCCCGAGAGGCAGCAGATGATGGCTCAAATGCTTTGATCCCTGCCACTCATGCGGGAGACCCAGATGGAATTCCAGGTTCCTGGCTTTGGCCTGGCCCAGTATTGGCCATTGCAGGCATTTGGAGAGTGAACCAGTGGGCAGATATCTCTCTCTCTCTCTCTCTCTCTCTCTCTCTCTCTGCTCTTTCTTTCTTTGCTCTTTCTTTTCTTGTTCTTTTTTTTGACAGGCAGAGTGGATAGTGAGAGAGAGAGAGAGACAGAGAGAAAGGTCTTCCTCTGCAGTTGGTTCACCCTCCAATGGCCGCTGCGGCCGGCGCACCGTGCTGATCTGAAGGCAGGAGCCAGGTACTTATCCTGGTCTCCCATGGGGTGCAGGGCCCAAGCACTTGGGCCATCCTCCACTGCACTCCTAGGCCATAGCAGAGAGCTGGCCTGGAAGAGGGCCAACCGGGGCAGAATCCGGCGCCCCGACCGGGACTAGAACCCGGTGTGCCAGCGCCGCAAGGCGGAGGATTAGCCTGTTGAGCCACAGCGCCGGCCTTTGCTCTTTCTATGTTACTGATCCTTCTCGTATTTTTCCAAATTCATTGTTAAGTTCATGGCCTCAGAGAGGTCTTGCCTAACTCCCAGAATCCCTCTGGAGTCAACCCTCATTGCACACTTGGAGACAGGCTTGTCACAGCTGCAGTGACATTTGTTGTCACTCTTCCAGGCTGGCTGTGGGTGCCACAGGACAGAGATGGTGTTTTCTTGTCCCCAGTTCTCGCCACAGGACATTGGGCAGTGCCAGGTGCAAAACAGAGTGCAGCCTTGTCACTTGTATTTTGCTGGATGACTGGCGCCCGGGTCACACTTGACAATTTGCCCAGTGGCTGAGGTTAGAAGGATCAAACCCCACCCCTGCCATCCCACTCTGTTTTTCCAGTACGTGAGCACAGGCAGGGAGGTGGAGGACCACACTTTTAGATGTTTCTAGCCTCTGCCAGCAGCCCCTCATGGAAGCGAATCATTTCTCAGAATTTCTTTGCATTTTTTATGATCTCTTGAATATTATAGTGAAATATTTAACACTTGTCCAATTAGTGTCTCCCATTTCTCATTCACTCTATACCCTTATTATTATAACACATAATTGTATTGTCATATTTTTCATCCTCTTTTTTAAAAGGTTTATTTATTTAAAGTCAGATTACAGAGAGAAAGGGGGGGGGAAGAGGGAGAGGGAGAGGGGAAGAGAGAGAGAGAGGGAGGGGGGAAAAGGGTGGGGAGGGGAAGAGAGAGAGAGAGAGAGAGAGAGAGAGAGAGATCTTCCACCCACTGGTTCACTCCCCAAATGGCCCCAATGACCAGAGATATGCCAAGCTTAAGCAGGAACTGGGGGCTCCATCCAGGTCTCCCACATGGGTAGAAGGGCCCAAGCATTTTGGCCATCTTCTACTGCTTTTCCAGGCCATTAACAGGGAGCTGGATCAGAAGTGGAGCAGCTGGGACATGAACTGTGCCCATATGGGATGTGGGCATCACAGGTGGCTTTACCTACTATGCCACAGTGCCAGCCCTGGCCATATTTTTCTATACTTGTATGTCTTCCCTATTGGACTCTCATCTCCTTTTCAATTTTTTCAATCTTTTTACCCACAATTATTGGCAGAATGCTAAGAGGAGCTCTGTGTTTGAATAATGAATGAATAATGTTAGTATGGATGAAATTGAAACAAAATGGCCAGTAGACTATACATCAAGTATCACAGTATATTGCATGTTCCTAATAGTCTGTAAAAACCACATTTGTTGAAATCTTGCATTAATCTTATGTCTGTATTAGCATGAATGAACAAAGCAAAATTATTGTATTATTATGTTAAAAGGAAAAACCTTAGATAAGTTAAATTTAACAGAGTTGGAGAGAAGAACCATTTGTGAAGGAGGCAGCCTTCAGAACCAGAACAAGTTGTGAGCACTCTGGCCCGGGGTGCAGGCAGGTGTCTTCTATGGACTGAAAGTGGCAATGAGGTGCAGACAGACAGCCTAGCTGATTACTCCTTGGCGTTTTGCCTCCCTGGACTCAGTAGGTCTGGGTGGATTGACTGAAACTCAGCTGCTGTAATCCAGAGACTCAGCTCTTCATTACGGAGTAGAGCCCAATTTCATCTTTTGGTTATTTTCATGCTAAATCAGGCTACAGGTCATTACATAAGGACTCAAGTGTGAAGGCATCCTCTGGCTGAATTCAGTTTAACGTTAGGGAAGGTGCTTAAGGAATGAATGAGTAATGAAAGAACATTGTGTTTTTATTCATGTTAAATAGCTATGTAATATCCTATTTTGCTCAAACTTCATGTTTTTTTTTAAAAACATTTTTGCTGATGTAAATACTGCTTCTGTGGACCCCTGACCCTAAGCATGCCAATAGTTACTTCCATTTTTGATTTTTGAGATGCATTTCTAGAAATGAGGCTATTGAAATGTTGGAAACATACTGTTACACTGCTTTCTAGACAGTTTGCAGCAGTTACCCCACCGCAGCAGCTCTAGGTACGCATTAGCATTTTCACACATTTCTTCAAAGTAGCCATAGTGTATCTCCTTGTTTTAATTTGCATTTCTTCTGATGACTTCATTAATTTGGACTTTATCCCATTAGTGTATTTATTAGTGCACCTCCCTTTGTCTTAATGGACTTTTGTCCTTTTTTTCATTTTGTTCTTTGTTAACTGCAACTTCTATGAATTTATTTCTATGCAATAGCATTTTTGGAAAAAATTTTTCTGCTTTATTTTTCCATTCTTTTGTTATTTTTTAATTAAATGTTAAATGTTTATATAGTCTAAACTCTAGATGTTTGGCTTTGCTTTCATTTCTTTTTTCCATTGAGCTTCTGTGACTTAAACAACAATAGACTCCATAAAATGGCAGAATGACCAGGAAACAGAATCCAGAAAATCTGCTGGTGGTTTTTCATTACTTGACTTATGAATCAATTATGTTCTGTGAGTGATTTTACATGTATTGATGGTGTCAAGAGGAGTGTGTTTGGTCCCAGCTCACTGCCTATTTTAAATTAGATCGTGTGGTATCAGTTGCTGCTCAGCTTAGGCATAGGGAACCACAGCCCCCCAGCACATGGCTCCTGGGGAGCTGGGTAGATGCAGGTTGAGTACTTGACCTAAACCTAGAGGTGTTCAGCTTCTGAATTCTGCACACGGCCTCTGTGACTTGTAGTCCATGTCACTTGCACTGTGCTCAACTATCAGTTTGCTTCATTGTTACCTGAGGGCCCAGGGGTATTTCAGAAACTTTGTGGAAAGTAAAGTTAAAAGGTAAGTTTATTTTGGTACCAAAAACTTTGAAATCTACACATACAAGGGATCTTCAAAAAGTTCTTGCAGAGGGCATAATATTTGAAAAGACTATGTCTGAATCAAAATATTTTGTACCAACGTAAACCTGTCTTTTATAAATTATTTTTACTTATTTGAAAGGCAAAGAAAGTGATATAGCTCCCATCCACTGGTTCATTCCAAATGCCCATAACAGCCTGATCTGGGCCCATGGAAGCCAGGAGCTGGGAACTCTAGCTGAGTCTCTGGCATGGGTGGCAGGGACCCAACCCTGGAAACCTCTAACTTTAAATCCCATCCCTCTGAAACTTTTTGAGGTATCCTTGTGGATTAGGAGAGCAATGGATGGGAAAGGGTGACAAGAAAGCTTGTGCTGCCTGATCATCTGAGTTGGAAGAGAGAGAGCAGTGGAAGCAGACACCCTCCCTGCCTCCACCCTGACCAACGATTTCAAACAGGTTCCCGTAACTAACTTTCTTTCTTTTTCTTTCTCTGTTTCTTTTCTTCTCCTCCTCCACCTCCTCCTTCTTCTTTTTCTAAGAATTATTTTATTTATTTGAAAGGCAGAGTTATAGAGGGAGAGACAGAGAGAGATCTTCCATCTCCTGACTCACTCCCCAAATGGCCGATGGCTGGAGCTGGACTGACCCAAAGCCAGGAGCCAGGAGCTTCTTCAGGGTCTCCCACATAGGTGGCAGGGGCCCAAGCACTTGGACCATCTTCTGCTGCTTTCCCAGGTGCATTGGCAGGGAGCTGGATAAGAAGTAGGGCAGCCAGGACTCAAAATGGTACCCATATGGATGGTGGTGCTGTAGGCAGTGGTTTAACCCACTACATCACGATGCTGGCCCCTTATAATTTTCAAAAACCTTTGGGGCATGGGCATTGACTCAGCAGGTGAGACGCTGCTTGGGATGCACAAACCTCATGCTGGAGTGCACGGCTTGAGTCTCAGCTCTGCTTTGGATTCTAGCTTCCTGCTAATTTGTACCCTTGGAGGCATCAGACGATACTCAAGTGGTTGGGTTCTTGCCTCTCACATGAGAGACCTGGATTGAGCTCCCAGCCTCCGGGCCTTGAGCTATCTGTCTGTCCCTGACTCTCTGTCTCTGCCTGCCTGTCTGTCTGTCTCCCTTTCAAATAGAAACAAAACAATGCTGTAAGCTTTCTTCAGTGTATTGGTGCTAGAGGGGGCATGGTTCCCACATCTAGAGGATTGTGTGGGATTCTTCATTGTTACAGAAGGCTGGACGCAAAGTGCACTGGGATGGTAGGCTAATATTTCTTTCTCTCTAGAGATTTTAGAGGAAGCTGACCCTGAGGCATTTACAATGGAAGTACGGCATTTATTTGGGTTTGGTGCAAGGAGAGCCAGAATTAGAGTAGACTGAAATGTGTGACCTCATGCTCTGATTCTTGGGATCTGATATCACTTAGTGTCATTGAAGAACTTCAAAGGGCAGCTGGGAATGACTGTGAAGACACACACAGCAAAGCAGTTTCTCACCTGCTGTCTCTGATCACAGCAGACCCAGCCAGACTCACATTTCGCCCCGGGACACATGCGGCGGACATGCCGCAACTTGTTTAGTGAGAAAGGCGAGGGACAGAGAGTCACCGTGTTTGCTCCGCGTGGGCCAGGATGCGTTTTAAATATAACCAAGGGCTACTTGTTTAGAATTAAAAGCAACAGAGGCCGAGTTTCAGGGCATGGGTTACCTCCTAAAAATATAGTCCCTGAACTTTTAAAGAACATGAGGATTTGCTTGTCAAATTGGAGTAGGTTCAGATGAGAAAGAAATCTGAGACTGTTACTATTCGGGGCAGAAATGGAGCATTTACTCCACTTTGATGGTTTCAGATGAGGACATGGAGCTTTCGCACATCAGCCCGGTGGCCAGGCTGCAGCGGACGTTTGTGGCCTGCCCCGCTCACCTCGAGCTCGCTCTCTGTTGCTTTCCCGCAAGCCTGGGATATGCACCCTGGGTTCCTCCTCTCCTGACGGCAGTCTCTGCTATTTTGACCGACCCCACCTGCATCGTCACCCCTCCCCCTGGGAACTAGGAACAGGTTTTAGCTCAGCTCTCTTCAATTCTCAGTTGCCTTTTGTTGGATTATTAAAAAAATTATTTTGAGGCCGGCGCTGTGGCGTAACAGGCTAATCCTCCGCCTTGTGGCGCCGGCACACCGGGTTCTAGCCCCGGTTGGGGTGCCGGATTCTATCCCGGTTGCCCCTCTTCCAGGCCAGCTCTCTGCTATGGCCCGGGAAGGCAGTGGAGGATGGCCCAAGTCCTTGGGCCCTGCACCCGCATGGGAGACCAGGAGAAGCACCTGGCTCCTGCCTTCGGATCAGCGAGATGTGCCGTCCGCAGTGGCCATTGGAGGGTGAACCAACGGCAAAAAGGAAGACCTTCCTCTCTCTCTCTCTCACTATCCACTCTGCCTGTCAAAAAAAAAATTTATTTTGAATTTGAGAAAGAGGAAAGTATACCTGAAAGTATGATAGTAAACACGTGTCTACTGCATAGACTTAATACTGTTTACTTATTATCATATTTTTTCTCTCTCTCTCTTGTTTTTAAAGAGTTATTTATTTATTTGAAAGGCAGAGTTACAGAGAGGCAGAGACAGAGAGAGGGAGAGGTCTTCCACTCACTGATTAACTCCCCAAATGCCTGCAATGGCCAGAGCTGAGCTGATCCAAAGCCAGGAGCCAGGAGTCTCTTCCAGGTCTCCCACACGGGTGCAAGGACTTGGGCCACCTTCTGCTGCTTTCCCAGGCCATAGCAGAGAGCTGGATCACAAGTGGAGCAGCCGGGACTTGAACTGGCACCCATATAGGATGCCGGCGCTGCAGGCCGGGGCTTTAACCTGTTGCACCACAGCGCCAGCCCCGTAGTACCTGTTCTTATACTTGTGTTCATTTCAGGTGTATGCAGAAAGCATGTAGTTTTGTTTTAAACTTTCTGTGGAGCATTGTTTCCATCTGATCAATAAGAGCAGCAGTGTGATGCAGCATCCTGACTTCTGTTTTCCAGCCCATGTGACCTCCAAGGTCCTTTCATGTTGCCAGGTGCAGATGGAGGATGGAGACTGTTTCTCATGGCTAGCAGCATCTACCACAGCTGGTTCTCCACTTCCTTCACCAGTGCCAGGGTTTTGCTGCAGTAGTTGTGCTGTAGCTGTTCCTATATTGGACACTTGCCAGCCTGGCAGTGAACTTGCTGGGAATCAGGGTTTCCACGTTATACGTGCACTAGATATTGTCAGTTGCTTCCCACAGACGTGGGCATGCAGCCTGTGCCTAGCAGTGTGTATAGGAGCTCTCATTTCCCTGATGTTTGCTAACATTTGGTGGCATCCGTGTTTTCTTTTTTTTCCTGCTCTGTTGAAGGTAGAGTCACGTCTGAGAGTTGTTTGGTTCGTAGTGCTCTGTTAACTGATGATGCTGGGTGTCTTTTCAGATGTGCGCCTCAAATTTCATCATCTGGGCGTAGCTGATTCGTTCTCTTTGTTCATTTTTTTTTTTTGTTTAATATTTTCCTGCCTGGTTATTAGTTCCTGGTTAAGTTTGTTGTACATATCTCCTCGTCATTTGTCTTTGCATTTTAAGTATAGTGTCTTTTAGATTTTGATATAGTCAAGTTTATTAATCCTTGATTTGTACTTTCTCTTTTACATTCAAAAAATTCTTTGTTCAAAATCATGAAAATATCCTCATATGTTTGGTTTTAAAGGCCTTGTGTGAGGCAGAAGGTCAGGATCTGATTTTAGTTCTTTTAATGAATTCCTTTGTTATGATTTCTTTTAGATGGATGGCCATTTCCTTTCCAACTCCGTTTAGTAAATTGCCTGTTATTTTCCCGCAGATCTGCTGTACACTTCTCTATCATTTTCCAGGCCTGCATTTATATTTGAGTTTTTATTCCTAAGCTTCCTATTAATTTTCATTAATTTGTTATTCTGGGTGACCCAGTACCACATTATCTTAATTGATTTAACTTTATAATAAATCAGTATTTGGTAGGGCAAATCTTCCCACAGTCCTTTGCTTTTCTTTTTTGGTTGTTTTGACCATTCTTGGTTCTTTAATGTCTTAGTAATGATTTTTCTGTTGTCTTTTCAGTTTCCCTGAAAAATCTTATTAAAATTTTAATAGGAATGGACTTGAATTGATAGGAAGATTTGGAGTGAGTTAAATCTTATAATCCATGTGTACGGGTACATATTGATATTTACTCAGGGATTTTTTTTTGTGTGTGTGCGTGTATGTTCCTTAAATGATTTATAATTTCCCTCAAAAACTTGCATGTTTTAAGATAGCTTATAATTAGTGTTGCCATTATGAGTAGTATCCTTTAGCCATTGCATTTGCCTACTTGTGTATTGCTGGCGTGGGCATTTGGCACGGTGGTTAAGACTCTGCTGGGGATGTGCGCATCTCAGATCAGAGTGCCTGAGGTTGAGTCCTTGCTCTGCTTCTGCTTCTGCCTTCCTGCTAATGAGCGCTGTGGGGGGCAGCAGCTGATGGCTCAAGTACCTGCCTCCCTGTCACTCATGTGGGAGACTGGAGTTACTTGTAGGCCCCTGGCTTTGGCCTGGTTCACCCGTGGCTGTTGCAGGCATCTGGGGAGTGAACCAGCTCATGGAGGCTCTCCCTCCACCTTTCAGGTGGTTAAAAAGTAATTACACATTGTTTGTCACTGGAAAAGCATCCCCTTTTCTGGGCTAATTTACTTGGTGGAACCTGGTTGATCTTTTTTGATGCAGACTCTTGTTACCTACCTAGCCAATTAGATAAGTACAAATAATGATAAATTTGTTTTCTTCCTTTCTAGTACTTAGAGCTTGTTTTGCCACATTCCCTGGAGCCTATAATTCAGCATCTACCGTGAGAGGTTATTGTGGACATCAGCTTCGACAGGAATATTCTACACTTTCTTTGTAATATTTCCTGTAACTTTTGGTATACTCTTTTTTTTTTTTTTTTGACAGGCAGAGTGGACAGTGAGAGAGAGAGACAGAGAGAAAGGTCTTCCTTTTTGCCATTGGTTCACCCTCCAATGGCCGCCGTGACCGGCATACTGTGGCCGGCGCACCGCGCTGATCCGATGGCAGGAGCCAGGTGCTTCTCCTGGTCTCCCATGGGGTGCAGGGCCCAAGCACTTGGGCCATCCTCCACTGCATTCCCGGGCCACAGCAGAGAGCTGGCCTGGAAGAGGGCCAACTGGGACAGAATCCGGCGCCCCGACCAGGACTAGAACCTGGTGTGTCGGTGCCGCAGGAGGAGGATTAGCCTGTTGAGCCACGGCGCCGGCCTTGGTATGCTCTTTGTGATGGGATTTGTTGTAGATATTGTTTACCAGAGTAAGAAATTCCTTTTGTATTCCTCGTTGGCTAACAGTTTTTATTTGCTGTCGTAAATAAATGCTGAATTCTATTAGAAGTGTTTGTTCCTTTAATTCTTGATTTTTAGCACAGGGAATCACACTGATGTATATTTGCTGACCTTGGTGCCATTATTGTATTTCTGGAATTGATTCTAGTTGCCTTTCTGTTTTAGAAGTACTGACACATTTGAAATACTGGTGTTTTATTTAGGGGTTTTGCCTTTGGTTTCTTTCTTTTTTTTTTTTTAAAGATTTATTTTATTTATTAGAAAGTCAGAGAGAGGAGAGGCAGAGAGAGACAGAGGTCTTCCATCTGTTGGTTCACTCCTCAATTGGCTACAACAGCCAGAGCTGTGCCAATCTGAAGCCAGGAGCCAGGAGCTTCGTCCGGGTCTCCCATGTGGGTGCAGGGGCCTAAGGACTCAGACCATCTTCTACTGCTTTCTTAGGCACAGCAGAGAGCTGGATCGGAAGTGGGGCAGCCAGGTCTCTAACTGGCGCTTCAGGCCAGGGAGTTAATCCACTGCACCAGGGCACTGGCCCCTGCCTTTGGGTTCTTACTAGCAGTTTGTGTGTTTTCATTCTTTAGGGTACTCTTCCTGTCTGATTTGGATATTGAGGTTATGGCTTCATTCTGGGCTCTTCCCTGAATGCCCGGATTGAAGCAGCTCAGACCTGGAGCCGTGCCCTGGGGGAGCTCTGGGACCCTGCAGCTCCGAGATCCTGGGGCGTGTTTGATCTTACCCTGAGCCTGTGCAGCCTACTACCTGGCAGACTCATGGGTGCCCCGTGCGGATCTGTGGAGTGTCTCTGTGTGCGGCTCTCTTCTCTCCAGTGCTCGGCTGCAGATTTCAGCTGGGCAGCCTCAGCCCAGTGAAACCATTGTGCTCTGCTTGGTTCCCCTCCCTGTGCTATGGTCCAGAGAGCCTTCTGCAGGAGCCGGGAGACTGTGGGGTCCGGCTTGCTGGATTTCCTTCTCTCAGGATCACAGTGTTTTGCTGCCAGTTGTCCACTGCTGGAAAACAGTTGTTTTATGTATCCCACCCAGTCTTCGAGATGTTTATGGCGAGAAGGCTCCATTTGTAATAGTTATCCCATCCTGTCCGGCTTAAACATTTTTAAATCTTTGTGTTGCACTGGAGGAAGGTGGTGAGAGAGTTAATTCCCTGTGCTTTTCTGAGCAGAACTCATTTGATAGGAATATCTGTTTTACTCATTGTTAGGATTTGCTTTCTTCTCCCTTTCTAGTTCATTTCTACAAAATGAGTATCAGAATCTCTTTCTTTCTTTTTAATTTTAAGATTTATTTACTTGAGAAGCAGAATTACAGACTTAGAGAGGGGTCTTCCATCCTCTGGTTCACTCCCCAAATGGCTATAATTGCAAAGCTGGGCTGATCTGAAGCCAGAAACCAGGAGCTTCTTCCAGTTCTCCCATGTGGGTACAGGGACCCAAGCACTTGGGCTATCCTCCACTGCTTTTCCAGGCCATCAGCAAGGAGCTGGATCAGAACTGGCACCCATTTGGGATGCAGGTGCTGCAGGCAGGGAGGCCACAGTGCCAGTCCCAGAGTCTCTCTCTTTTTTTTTTTTTTAAATTTTTAATTTAAAAAAAATTTTTTTTTGACAGGCAGAGTGGACAGTGAGAGAGAGAGAGACAGAGAGAAAGGTCTTCCTTTGCCATTGGTTCACCCTCCAATGGCCGCCGTGGCCGGTGTGCTGCGCTGATCCGAAGCCAGGAGCCAGGTGTTTCTCCTGGTCTCCCATGGGGTGCAGGGCCCAAGCACTTGGGCCATCCTCCACTGCCTTCCCAGGCCACAGCAGAGAGCTGGCCTGGAAGAGGGGCAGCCGGGACAGAATCTGGTGCCCCGACTGGGACTAGAACCTGGTGTGCCAGCGCCGCTAGGCGGAGGATTAGCCTATTGAGCCACGGCGCTGGCTGCCAGAGTCTCTTTCTGTCACACCCAAGCTCCTTCGGCTAAGCCTCTTGACACACTTTCCTAGTAGAAGCTTAGGAATTTGTCACCGATTTGTCACAGATCCTCCCAGCTATCAAGATATCCTTGGCTTTGTCCTTGACTAGTTTGTTTTACAGTCACCACCCTTTAGGGTTCATCCAGAACATTTTGGTCCTGGTTTTCCAAAACTGCGTCAATTATTCGTTGGTGTCATGTACTACACAATGTCACTATGGGCTTCATTTATTCGCAGAGCATATTTAATATCAGCTTTGATAGAAGACCATCTGCCAGAGCCGGTTGGAGGTAGACTGAATCACATGCAAACCCAGTCTGAAGGTGCAGGTGTTCTTATGAAATGAACTAAGAGCCCGTGGACTGTCTGTCATTTACAGGTGTCCTTAAATCCCAGTGTGATTTGGAAACTGGTGAATCTGCATTGACATCAGTCAGCCAGGGTGCAGTTCAAGCTCCTGACTGGCGGCCCAGAAAGTTCATCATAAGCCACTAAACTGACCTCACTGTTGATAATCTAGTTGGGAAGTAAGAGCTAACTTGGTAAAAAGATGGCTAATAATATATGACAGCTTTCAGGACAGTGAACGATGAAGGTGGGACAGGGGCTCTGGAGCTCGGAAGACCATGGTGGAGTGAGTGGACATCAGGGAAAGCTTCCTAGAGGAGGAGGAACTAGAAGGACTGTAGGTGTCCAGTGCACTCCTGGGGTCTGGTGCTGATGGAACAGGACACCCCGTGTGCAGACACCGGGAGGTGGCTGGCCTGGACCACTGAGCACTTTCTGCAGGGACGGACCAGTGGGCAGGGAGCGAGGAAGGAAGGTTGGTGGCCAGATGTCGAGGGTCTTGAACTTATTGCATGGGCAGCTAAAATGTGTTGAAAGTTTGTGAATGAGGGAGAAAAAATGATTCAGAGAGCAGCATTTAGGAAGCCTGGGCTGTCAGCAAGTCTGGATTAAGATTTTGTTCCCTACCCTAGCTTCGCTGCTGTGGCTGCATACTGTGGTCACTGGGGAGTTAAAAAAAAGGCCTAACGCTTGGGGACTTCCCCAGAGGCTCTGATTTAATCAGTCTGGAGTGAGGCCTGGATTTGGGGAGTTTTAAAAGCTCCCCAGGTGATGCTAATGTGCAGCTCGGGCCTGGGAACCACTGCCAAGCTGCTGATAAAAATCTTGATGTAGTCTCTACCCATTGTGCTGACCCACAGCTGGCCAAGCAAACACGGAATCAACTGGTGGGGGAAAACCCAGTTCAAAAGTTCTGTAACGTAATTTGTTGGATCCTGTATGGCTCAGCACCTCAGCTGTAGTAACAGGTTTTCTCAGGGATATCTACTCATTTTTGTACTAGCCATGAAGCACTGGGTGACAAATGCATAGACTTTTGGAAGGGCCCTATAGTCTCCCTGAGAATTTGGTCGTGTGGAAAACATGTTTTCTTTTGTATTAAAAATAATAGGACTGGGATGGCGCTGTGGCATGGTGGGCTAAAACTTCTGTCTGCAGCACCGGTGTCCCATATGGGCGCTGGATCGAGCCCTGGCTGCTCCTCTTCCAATCCAGCTCTCTGCTGTAGCCTGGAAAAGCAGTAGAAGGTGGCCTAAGTATTTGAGCCCCTGCACCCATGTGGGGAACCCAGAAGAAGCGCCTGGCTCCTGGCTTTGGATCAGCCCAGTTCCGGCCATTTGGAGAGTGAACTAGCAGACAGAAGACCTTTCTCTCTCTCTCTCCTCCTCACTGTCTGTAACTACCTTTCAAATAAATAAATAAAAGTCTAAACAAAAAATAATAATAATAGGGCAAGGTAGAATGATTTGAAGTGTGTTAATTTACAAACGCCGTGTGTCAGTTTCTCAACCACAAGCGTGGGTCAGGATTCCAGGGAGTGCGGCTGCAGGCTGCCGGGCTCCAGTTTGAGATTTAGCAGGCCTGGGGCAGCTCAGGAATGTGTATTTCTAAAGTGTACTCAGAGGCTGCTGCTGCTGCTGCTGTGGGCTGGGGACCACACGTGGACCACCACGGCTGCATTTATTGGAGGAAAAGCGGCGTGCATGGGATTGGTGTTCTGGTGCAGTGGGTCAGGCCTCTGCTTGGGACAGCAGCATCCCATATCCGGGTGCTGGTTGGACCCCTGGCTGCTTTGCTCCCTGCTAATGGGGCTGGGAAGGCCGTGGATGATGGTTCAAGTGTTTGAGTCCCAGGTGGAGTTTCGGGCTGGCTCAGCCCAGGCTGTTGTGGCCATTTGCGGAGTGAACCATTGATGGAAGATCTCTGTCTGTCTGTCTGTCTCTCTTCCCCTCTCCCCTCCCTGCTCCCTCTCTCTCCCCCTATCTTTCTCTTTCTCACTCTGCCTTTAAAATAAGTAAATAAATATTTTTTCAAAAAGTGGCACAAGTGCTGCTCTTTCATATCACGTGAGTGGCTTGTCTGGGCAATCAGGCCTCTGTTCATCACAGTTGAAGCCAAAACTTCCTTGTCCATGTGCTCCGAGGGAGCGCCTGCCTAAGCCTAAAGGTGGGACAGGTAGCAGAGAAAACTGTCTTCTTACTGTCCTTTTGAGATTTTCTACTGAAGGTTGGTTATTGTCTGAGCATCGCTAATGAAAGAATCGGACATGCGGCGTACCCCACGGTCTGAAGGATTTTGGGTGCTGATAGGATGGCACAGGTGGGAAATCCCATACCATGAAAGCTTCGTGTCGTGCAGAGTTGTTGTAAATATTGTCTAACATCACCTTCAGGCCAGGCATGTAAGGTCTATATGAAACACATGCATTTTCTGTTTTGACTTGGGCCCTATGCTCAAGATATTTCATTATGTGTATGCAAATATTCCAGTATGGGAGAAAATCTGAAGTCTGAAACACTTCTGATCGCAGACATTTAAAGTTATTTAATTAATTAAATTTGTTTAGGAGGCAGAGGCACAGATATGCAGTACATACATGCACACACGAGAGAGAGAGGGGGAGAGAGAGAGAGAGACTCCCATCTCAAACGCTTGCATGGCCAGGACTGGCCCAGGATGAAGACGGGATCCAGAAACTCAATCTGGCTCTCCCACATGAGTGGCAGGGATCCAACTGCTTTAGCCATCCCTTGCTGCTGCTTCCAGCATGTACTAACGTAGCAGGAAGCTGGACTTGGGAGCAGACCCAGTACTCGAACCCAGGCCCTCTGACGTGACATGGAGGCATCATAAGCGGTATCTTAACCACTCAGCCCAAAGCTTCCTCTGGTCCCAAGCATTTTGAATAAGGGCTACTTAGCGTGTATTATGCATAGTCATATTATTATTTAGCATTCTTTTCCTTCCAGTGGAAAGTACTAGCAAGTTTAAAGTCTGTTATCTTCTCTTGTTACTTGTTCCCTGCTCCTCTACCCTATCACATGCAAACTTGGAAGAGTTAGAAACGTGGCTGACCCACCCACTCCCCGATCTCCCACTAAAGACAGGTTCTGCTCTGTGGCATCTTCTGAGGGCTCTGTGGGTGAGTCCAGCTGTGGCCTCCGTCTGGCTGCTTGTTGTGCAGGCTGCTCCAGGCAGTCTTCCTGGTGGATGTAGGCATTTGCCGTACACCTTGGGAGGGAGGAAAGCGGAAATCATTCTCAGATGTTGCACTGAAACATGTTTCTAATTGAAAGCATGACGGGAATGTACACATGGAAGTGCCTGGGGGGCCATCGCTGGCTGAGGCACAGCTCGCAAAGCCGGGTCCTTCCCCAGAGCTGCTTCTGCTCTCCTGGGTGGAGCCCATTTCCGGTCCTGTGACATTCTGTAAATAACCGTGGCTAAGCAGGGACCGGAGCAGGGCATCTCGCATCCAGCAACCAAGTTTGCTCGGGTGATCAGGAGAACTCTGATGTGTGAACATCCTGAATTCTAGTTGTACATTGCTTTTGAATCTAAATGTTCAAGGAAGCCCAAGATGGGATGATTTAGAACAAGCTGCTTCTGCCTGCTTCAGACCGTCATACACACACAGGTGCAGAGGCCAAGGTGAGTGACTTACCTCCCCCAGGGTCACCTAGGGAGCTGGCCGCATTTTTTAAGAGGTATTCTCAGCTTTTTGAAAACTTACCAGCTTGTTATTCAGACACTCAAGACCTACTTCTTTTATTTACTTCTTTTTGTTCTTAAAGACCTTTTGATTTATTTGAAAGGCAGAATTAGAGAGAGAGAGAGAGAAAGAGAGAGAGAGAGAGATACCAGTTGCATGGCTTGGTCCAAGTCTGAGGGCATCATAACCAGGGCAGCCATGGGTGCAGTTCTCAGTCCTAGCCAAAAGCCCGAGTGGCACCAGGGGGACTGCTGGGGAGATTCTGGAGTCCGAAGTCCAAGGCAGGAGTCCACTGTTGTCCCAGCTTCCCCCCCGCCCCACCTCTTTTCACCTTCTATGTTTGTTCTCTTCAGACCCTCCACCAATCAGTGCTCCCACTCGCACAGAGGCTGGGTCTGCCCACCTAGTCCACATGCTGATCTCATAAGAAGACACCCTCACAAATGCACCCAAGATGATAACTTATCCAGGTTTCTAGTAGTCCTTAATACAGTCAAGTTCTCGCCTGGAATCACCACTTGGCATTGTCATCCACGTTACCATCATGCGTGTTTAAGTGTGGGTTTATTTTGAGGGAGAGCAGCGTTGAGGCTGTCAAGCCTTCGGAGGGTGGGTGAACGGTGATGCTGTTCTTCACACCTGCATCTCTCCTTGTCTCTCTGCAGCAAGCTGTGTCCCGCCGTGCCAGAATGGAGGGATGTGTCTCCGGCCTCAGCTCTGTGTGTGCAAACCAGGGACCAAGGGCAAAGCCTGCGAGATAACCATGGCCCAGGACACCTCGGCACCAGTCTTTGGAGGGCAGAACCCTGGCGCCGCCTCCTCCTGGGTCCCTCCTGAGCAAGCGGCCAAGCGCACTTCAGCCAAGAAGGCAGACGCTCTACCACGTATCAGTCCTGTGGCCCAGATGACCTTGACCCTGAAGCCGAAGCCTTCAGTAGGACTCTCCCAGCAGATCCATTCTCAGTGAGTGTTTGAGCTTCCTTCTAGCCAAGGAGCATCTTAATTGCTCTCATGGATGCATCACTTCAATCATTCTCCTCTTCCAGCACAGCATGCGGGAATCAGTTGGAAAATCACGTCTTTATTTCCTTTCCTTAAGCTTTCACAGGTTAGGTTTATATATCAAATCTCTTAAAAATATTTAGTGTGTGCGTTTTGCCTTTGCAGGGAAAATTTGTGAGGATTATCGGGATCATGGGTAGGAGGGGACAATAGAGATAATTATTGGATCGTGGTGAAGGTGGGCGTTTAAAAATTCTTTTTGGGGGGGTGCTTTAGGATTTTTGAATAGTCATTTAGAAAGAGAAACCGAGTGATCCTTTTGAAGCTACTCAGAGAAGTTAGGAAGTCCGCTTTGCACAGAGAAGGCTTTCATGGGAAAGGGACCGATACTTTCTCATCCTCAGTAGCAGCTTCAAAGTGTCTTCTTTTTCTACCCTGTTTACCTCCCAGTTGCCATGTGGGCCCATTTTTGGTGAATGAGCTTGTTTTCTATTTATGGGTACCTGGCTTTTCTCAGTGTGAGGAAGTGAGGGCCATGCCGTACCAGAGATCACGGATAAGAAAGCTAATCCGTGTCCTGCTCTGAGTTGCGTGGCAAGCAGTGTTCAGATGCATGGGGTCCTCACACAAACTGTCTCCTCTTAATTAGCCACTCGGTGTGGATAAGATGCAGAATTTACTACAACTATCACTTGTCATTGGTCTAGGAATGTAAAATACAGGAAGTTCTCAACTTGAAAACAGACTTGACCCCGCAGTTCATTTGTAAGTCACTGACTTGGAATTTAGAATGCTTTTCCCGCATGGAGACAGCTTCCACATGGTGATTAGTCTCCAATCAGCCCACAGCAGTTATTTAATCTCTTAGCAGAGATGGCATTATCCTAACTTATACTTCCCCTTGGAAGGGACCACCTACTGTTCCTGCTGCCTGAGTGGCGGCCTTTGTACTTTTTCTCTTCTTGTTCCCTCCTGGAACCTCTTTTGTTCCCCTGGTTTGCTTCATTTTTCTTTCATTTTTTTTCTGACCTTCTGCTTTTAAAGTTCTACCTTGGTGATTAGATTTAGGGCCTCATTTGAAAGTCTAACCTCTTTGCTGGTGTTTTTCTTGGAAAACACATCATGCAGCTCTCAACAAGAGACAACGATAGGTATGACAATACTCAGTAAGCGCTTACCGTATGCCAAGTACTGTCTTCGAGGTATTATGATGCTTCATGTGTTAATGTCCAACTCATAATGACCCTGGGAGGTAGGTACTATTAAAGTCCCAGTTCACAGATGAGAAAGGCCAGGTGCAGAGTGGTTGTCCGTTCAGGGTCACACAGTTACTAAGTGCAGTGTTAAGAATTTAAACAGAGGAAGTCGCTTCCAGCCTTCATGCCTGGAGGAGAGGCTCGGCAGGCGCCCCTCTGAAGGGCAGAGCATGGGTATTCTCAGCTTGGTGGGACAGAACGGCGTCTGTTGCAACTGCTCTTCTCCGCGTCTTAGCACAGCGGCAGCCGCGCATCGTGCATCAGTGAACGTGCAGGAGTGCGTTCCAGAAAAAGCACGCACGGATGCTGACATTGAAATTTCACGTGTCATGACAATGATCCTTCCTTTGATTTTTTTTTTTTCTTCAACCATTTAAACATGTGAAGATCCTCCTTCTCTAGCGGACCACATAAGACACAGCCTGTGGGCTGGATTTGGCTCAGGAGCTGTAGTTTGCTGGGCCCTTATTTTCCCCTCTGAAGGAAGTCAGTGTTATTTATTTATTTATTGTGCCAGGATACAAATGCAAGCGTGTATCCTTGGAATGACGGAGCGCCTTGACCCTGTCACAGCTAAGCGTCTCCCCAGCAGCATTGTTCTGGATCTTAACAACAAAGAACAAGTCTGTGTTGGACGGTGCTTTGGTGATCAGGGGTCAGATTACTATGCGTGGCCCTCATTTTTTCCTGGCATTATAGCTTACATAAACTGTGAAGTAATTTACAAGCAACACTGTTGGTCTTGAATATCACCATCCGCTGTTAGAGTTTGACCCCCTGTGGTGTGTGCGTATGGATTGTTAGTAAGAACCATATGTTGGATGTCAGATAAAGGAGCAATCTCTTTTCTTCTTCTTCTGTGGGTAGCAGTGTTGTAATTTAGACGGGAATGTTGTGAGCCAGGGAGGAGGCTAAGGTTACAACTCTGCTGGGCTTTGGGAAAAGGAAAGTTGTTGATTTGCTTGAGAGGCTTCAATATGCTGGATGAAGATACTTTTCCTGGTAGCACTGTAGGCAAGTGTGTATGGGTGAGCCTATTGTATGTTTTTGGATAGGGAGAGGGGATGCTATAATTCTGGTATTTACGTAGTATACTTTTATAGATTACAGGTCAGTGTCTGGTCAATGCAGGGAGAAATAACAGGTACAAAATCCAATCCAGCTCTTTTTTTTTTTTTTAAAGATTTAATATTTATTTGAAAGAGTTGCACAGAGAGAGGAGAGGCAGAGAGAGAGAGAGGAGAGAAAGAGAGGTGTCTTCCATCTGCTGGTTCACTCCCCAATTGGCCTCAATGGCCAGAGCTATGCCAGTCCGAAGCCAGGAGCCAGGAGCTTCTTCCAGGTCTCCCATGTGGGTGCAGGGGCCCAAGCACTTGGACCATCTTCTACTGCTTTCCCAGGTCATAGCAGAGAGCTGGATGGGAAGTGGAGCATCCGGATCTGGAACCAGCACCCATATGGGATGCGAGCACTGCAGGTGGTGGCTTTACCTGCCACATCCCAGTGCTGGCCCCTGGAAATTGCTTTAATAATATCATAGATATCTGAGGTGTGTGAGGGTGTCTGATATGTGGTGAATGGGATGGTTTCTGACAGAGCTTTGTGGTTGAATCCCCAAGATCATCATTCACATCTCACTAGGAGCTAAAAACAAATGCATTATCAATAGTTCCTGGCTGGCCGGTGGGTCAGATTTGGTTTGGAAAGCATTACATTCTGTTAATAGTTGTTGACATTGTTGGTGACTTCATCCATCCTTTTCATTGAAATTTATTATTATGGTATTACTTTTTCCAATTTCATGGACCATGTCATAGGTACTCCGTAAACGTAAAGGACCAAATGATACTTAATGGTTCTTTTCTTCATATTTTTTCACTGTCAAGTTTTGTGATTCCTCGAACATTAATTCCACTTTGTAATAATGGATTCCTTAGAAAACCCGTCTTAACACTTTGACTTGTTCCCATAATTGCATCACTTGGATGCTATTCAAAGGTAGCCATCAGTGTGTTCAGCCAGGAATTGCCTCTATGAGATTGCTGGTGTATCCCAGGGCCTCTGTGTGGTTCTGTGTGTGAAAAGGTGTGAATACTTACTCAGTGTGGCCAGAAGACTCCACAAAGGAGCATATCCGAAACTCTCAGCTTTCCAGAGCTTGGTCACCTGTCAGTGTCATTATTCACTTCTGCATTGAAGTTCTCCATGAAAGTTTGTTTTCAGCTGTCAGTGCTGCCAAATGGGGCTGTTTAGACTTGTGCAAAATGTCCATTTTTATCCTCTTAATCGTGATGGATGTTGTAGGAACTGACCATGGGCCCACAGGGCAGAGGTCGTAAGGAACATCCCTTAGCTGCCAGTGTCTGTTGTTGTTTCGGGAACGTTGGTATGATGGCCACTATTTGCCAAATGGGGAGCTGTTATCTGTACTGTACTCAAACAAGGAGGAAGCACTTTCTCAGGAGACGGTGCACCCCGTCCCCTCTCTTTGAGCCTGAGAAGGAAGTCTGCTTTTACTCAGGATGTAGATGTCAAATCTATCTGGAGAGCTCACATGTGTCCAGCCTTTTTGTCTTGTTCAGTAATGGCCATTTTCATCATCTTATGGTGCCCTGATGTTACAAAGGAGGTGCTTAGTTTTGTCCTTTCTAAAACCATATGATGGGACAGAGTGCACCTGATGGCATCCATTGTTCCTCTTTCACATCTTCCCAGGATATGAGGAAGACAAAAGTTCTTTCCAAAGACAGGAATAATTCACATGTGTTCTCCCCTTTATCAAGTGAGTTGGTAGTGTGCTGGATGTTTTCCAAATAGAGGGAAGGCCCTTTAAAATCGACACTGAGACCGTGGATGCTGCTTCCAGAGTTCTTAGAAAATGAACACTTCACAGTTATCGTGGGTCCGCTGATAGGAAGCAGCATTAAGTGAAGGTGGTCCCACGCAGGAGAGGGGAGTTCTCCGTGTGCCCGTCTCTGCCCACTTACTTCCTGTCACTGTGGATCCCAAACGCCAGGCGCTGTGGGATCACAAGGACGACCTTGTGGATTGCCCCTTGAAGTGTTCAGCCCTCCTGATCAACAACAAGATGTAAACTCACTTACCTTTTTTCCTAAAAGGAAAAAACCAAAACCAAAACAAAATCCATTGTAAAGCTACAGCAACAGTGAAAACTTCAGGATAGGTTTCCCAGTAACTTCTTGCAGCGTTGATCCCAGGGCCTGGCTGAACTTTCCAAAGCCGCCAAGCAATTGGCCAGGACTTGACTAGACAATGACCTCTCAGAGTTTAGGCAGGACGGTGTCCAGCCCTGCCTCGGCCCCGCCTGCCCTCCCCCAGGTTCCCGTGCTTCCCTATTTCATTGTTGCCCGAATGCTGACTGCACAGTCTGTGCCTCCTTGTCCACAGAGTACACAGAAGGGATTCAGTAACTGTTTGCTTAACATAGTGTTTTATGAGTTTTGCCTGGAGAAAAATGATATTAATGTCTAAACTCCGGTCTACAAATTGTTCCCCGAATCCCTTTTCTCTTGGAATCACACTGTTAGCTTTTGTAAAGCCTTGAACATTTTGCAGAGTACTTTGCATTCTTATGGTAGTTGATCTACTCACAAGTCTGAGTTAGAAGAAGGTTTTGGTTCTGGCTTGGTGGCTTGGGAAAAGAAGACAGAGTGTCAGAAAGACAAAGAAAGGAGCTCAAATCAAGGATTTCAGGGTCTGTTTCATGACACATTAGGGATGGGATGAGAACTAAAAATTTGAACCAATGACTTATTTTTATTTTTTATACATATGTATTCTAAACTTTTAAAAACTTGAAGTTAAATCAAAATTATACCCAGAAAAGTGCCCCAAAATCGAACGTGCGCAGAGCCTCGTACTTACCCATGCTGACATTGTATTCCTGTCAGCACCATCCACGTTAAAGCAAGGCAGGTGGGCAGCACCTAAGGCCCCCTGGTTCCTCGACATCCCTGCAGCCCCCACCTTCACTGCCTCCCTCCGTGGGGAGCTGCCATCTTGCCTTCTAACTCTGGAGATCAGTTGGGCCTGTGTTTGAACTGTACAGTGTGTCTTCCACACTCCCCTGCCCCCAGTATTGTGTCTGAGATTCATCTATGCTGTTGAATGGCTGTAGTTCGTTCATTCACATTGCCAAAGCTTAGTTTAGCGTGTGAATAGACCACCATTTGTTACTTATTCTGCTCCTGAAGTACATTGCATCTTTTTCAACTTTTGGCTTTTATCCTTAACTTTATTGAGCTATAACTGACAAGGAAGAATTGTATGTGTTTACAGTGTAGTACAATGTGGTGGTTTGCTATGTATATATATAGTAAAATGATTACCATAGCTAAGCTGATAAATATCCCCATTGCTTCACACAGTTGCCATATTTTTTTGTTGTGATGAGAACATTTAAGACTTACCATTCTAAGTATACAATATAGTATCATAAGCTATAGTCATGGTGTTGTCCATTAGATCTCTGTACCTTATGTCTCTTGCATAACTGACATTTTATACCCATTGACCAATTTTTGTGTCTTATGAATATGTGTATGCAGGAATTCCAGGGGAAATTCTATAAACCGGACTCATCAGAAAATCAACTCCAACTGGGTATCAAAGTCATCAACTGGGCCAGCGCCACGGCTCACTAGGCTAATCCTCCGCCTGTGGCGCCGGCACACCGGGTTCTAGTCCCAGTTGGGGGACCGGTTCTGTCCGGGTTGCTCCTCTTCCAGTCCAGCTCTCTGCTGTGGTCCGGGAGTGCAGTGGAGGATGGCCCAGGTCCTTGTGCCCTGCACCTGCATGGGAGACCAGGAGCAAGCACCTGGCTCCTGGCTTCGGATCTATGCAGTGCCGGCCGTAGCGGCCATTTGGGGGGGGTGAAGCAATGGAAGGAAGACCTTTCTCTCTGTCTCTCTCTCACTGTCTAACTCTGCCTGTCAAAAAAAAAAAAAAAAAAAAAAGTCATCAACTGGATATCAAACAATGTCGGGGTTTAAGAAGAATTTCAAAAACCATCAAAGTTTGATTGTATTTCTAGCTGTTGGTCAGTGCTGTTTTATTGTTTGAGAGAAATAGGCAGATGGAGGAAATAGTGAGATGACAGTATTTTGAGTACCTGGAAGCAGGGGACTCTGAAGTTTTTCCTTCCTGAGACAGAGCTTGAAGGAAGAGTACGCGGTGGGGTGGGAGTGGGAGAGGCAGGGATAGAGCAGGGCCAGTCCCTGGTGCCGTGTGCTGTCTGCAGACTGCCAGGGCCCAGGAGGGAGGCTTGGCTGAGGGTCACTGGGGCTGGAATCGCAACAGCCTGGGCTATGTGTTGGCCAAGGTGTGTGAGGAATTGGGTGGAAGCTCAAAGTTTGCAACTGCAAAAGGACAAGTGCTGGCATAGACTTTCTCCCTCGGTTTAAGTGCTGGGAATCAGGGTAGTATTCTGGGGCTGTGTATTCAAAATTGCTAATACTTCCTGTGTGTTTATCCTGTGCCTGGCACGATGCTCAGTACCTTTTGAATAGTCTCTCATTTATTTAATGCTCTCAGAACAAGGTGAGAAAGAGACAGTTCTTATCCCCATTTTGCATGAGGAGGCTACCTGGGTGTAAGGTACTGAGTAATTTGCCTGAATTCACTTAGCTGTCAAGTGTTGGGATTCAAATTTAGATCACTGTAAAGTTAACCTCTAACTTACTCTGCATTTGTATTCATTTTCCATCAGTGCCCCAACAAATTACCAGAGTTAATGACTTAGAATACCATAAACATATTCTCACAATTCTGAGATTAGGAGTCTGAAACAGGTCTCTGTGGGCTACAATCAAGACATCAGCTGGGCTGCACTCCCTGGGGAGCTAAGGCAGATTCTGTGTCCTTGTTTTCCTAGCTCTTGGGAGCGCCTTCTGCACTCCTTGTCCTGTGGCCCCTTCCTCCGTCCTGGAAGTCAGCAGTGTCAGACTGAGAGCCTCCTGTCTTCTCCATCCCTCTCTTTCGCTTTCTTTTGCCTGCTTTTTTTTTTTGGCTTTTAAGGAGTCTTGGGAGCAAATCGGGCCCACTCGGATAATCCTGAGTAATTGCCCCATCTCAAGAGCAGCTCTTTGTTGTATAGCTAACACATGCACAGGTTCTGGGGAGCAGGGTGTGGACATCGTTGGGAAGCTGTTGTTCTACCTAACTCAGTGTTTTACTGGAGATCTTGTCCTGTCCTGGCACTCTTCCTTTCTGTTCATGAGTAAGTTACAATCAAAGGGCAGAAAAAATGATCATCAAAATACCATTCAACTACGCTGTGGCGTAGTGGGTTAAGCCACCGCCTGCAGTGCTGGCATCCTATATGGGTGCCGGTTTGAGACCCGGCTGCTCCACTTGCAATCTGGCTCTCTGCTGTGGCCTGAGAAAGCAGTAGAAGATGGCCCAAGTCCTTGGGCCCCTGCATCTGTGTGGGAGACCTGGAATAAGCTCCTGGCTCCTGGCTTCGGATCGGCACAGCTCTGGCCGTTGCGGCCATCTGGGGAGTGACCCAGCGGATGGAAGACCTCTCTCTATCTCTGCCTCTCCTTCTCTCTCTGTGTAACTCTGACTTTCAAATAAAATAAATAAATCTCTAAAAAAATAGCATTCAACTACTAGCTGAGCCAGCCCTCATGGTTTTTTTTTTTTTTTTTTTTTTTTGACAGGCAGAGTGGACAGTGAGAGAGAGAGAGAGACAGAGAGAAAGGTCTTCCTTTGCCATTGGTTCACCCTCCAATGGCCGCTGCGGCCTGCGCATCTCGCTGATCCGAAGCCAGGAGCCAGGTGCTTCTCCTGGTCTCCCATGCAGGTGCAGGGCCCAAGCACTTGGGCCATCCTCCACTGCATTCCCGGGCCACAGCAGAGAGCTGGCCTGGAAGGGGGACAACCAGGACAGAATCCGGTGTTCCAACTGGGACTAGAACCTGGTGTGCTGGAGCCGCTGGGCGGAGGATTAGCCTGTTGAGCCACGGCGCTGGCCCATGGTTCTTATAAAAGTTAAACACTTCACATTTAAGGCTTGCATGTGGTCTCCCACATTGTCCTCTGAAATCTGAGGGCGCATACACTTAGGCACAAGTCTTGGGTAGAAGAAGGGGAAACCAAGAGATCAAGAGACTAGAGATGGGAGTGGGTGGCACTGTGTTGTAGTAGAATAAGCATCTGCCTGTGAAGCCAGTTCAAGTCCTGGCTATTCCACTTCTGATCCAGCTCCCTGCTGCTGGCCTGGGAAAGCAGTGGAGGATGGCCCAAGTGCTTGGGGCCCTTGCACCTGCATGGGAGACTTGGAAGAAGCTCTTGGCTCCTGGCTTCGGATTGGCTTAGCTCTGGCTATTGCAGCCATTTGAGGAGTGAACCAGCAGCTGGAAGACCTCTCTCTCTCTGACTCTGCCTCTCTGTAACTCTGCCTTTCCAATAAATAAGCACATCTTTAAAACAAGAGAGAAAGACTAAAGATGGTCAGGCACCAGGAGGGGCCCTGATTTCCTCTTAGCCTTACCAGTCGGTACCTCGGACATAGTGCCTTCCTCCACTGTAGACAGTGTGGCCCCTGAACTCTGATTGCAACTTTCTTGCAGGTGGGGGCATTAGGAAGAAGTGAGCAGGGGTGGGGAGAGGCCCCCACATTGTCCCTCCCTGCAACAAATACACAGTGGCCCTTGAACCTGCTAGAATATTTCTAGTCTGCTCGGCTCTTCTTGTCCTGTAGTTTAAATACTTCGTGTGCTGAAAATGAACTAATTGCCAGAGGACTTGCTGCAGACCGACAGTAGAACTGGGATTGAAACTCACGTGAATGTTCCAAGAAGCAGTTGTAGCACAATAGAATTTGGCCAACCCCAGAGGCTGAGGTGCGTTAGGCCTTGATGAGGGGAGGGGATTGGGGCCAAACACGAGGATGATTTTCAGAGTCTGGCTCTGGGTGTTGTGCAGATTGAGGGCGAGGTTTCTCTTCACACTTGGATACGCTTTGCATTCCATAGGTACTGCCCACGGATCCCTCGGACGTGCCGCTGAGGTTGCACTAAATCCTCTCTCCTATTTCCTTTGGCGTACAAGCGTGTTTATATTTGAGCAAAGTGTAGACTGCATTTAAAGCTGAATTTTCACAGCAGTTCTCTGCCTCAAAGCTGTCTAGGATCAGGATAGAGAACCTAAATGGTGTGAGTGTTGTGCGAGAGAGGTGAGTGGCACACCTCAAATTATACAAAATATGCAGTAGGTGGGAGATAAAAGGCAGAGTTCAGCACTTCGAAGGTTGAACTCACTGATAGTCTCAAGGTCGAATGTATGTTTTGCCTGTTTGTGCCTGAAAGTTGTGAGAGACGATCCAGCAGGAAAAGCTGATCGTGTGGTCCCAGAGGCAAGAACTTCTAAGTGGAAAGAATGTCTACTTAAGCATTATGAGAAGGGAGGCCCTAGGTTTGCTGATCCAGGAAAAAATGCCTGTCAGTATTCAGGACTGCTGTTTTTGGACGAGATGTTTATGTGTGTAATATGCAGTAGCAAGAGAGACCAGCAAGACCAGATGAGATTAAATCGTGGGTTGGAGAATGTTCCGATACCTGGTGGAGTTTGGCAGACTTTCCTATGAGTAGGTGGGGGAGGCCCTGACTGTCCTCCCTGTCCCAAGGGTTTGGGACTTTATGAAGCAGGAGAAGATTAAATCCAATCCTGTGTTCATAGCTGGAGACATCTTTGCAAATGGTAAGTCTCATCTTGTCCTGCCCTGGACCAGGAGCCTTCACTCCCTTCTCCGTGCTCAGCGGGTAAAGGTGGACGCCCTCCACGCCTGTGAGAGCTGACCTCCTGCCCTGCCTGTATTCCTTTCCCTGGTCACCGTCTGGGAACAGGCAGCTTCTTGACCTGTGCAGTTTCTTCCTGATATAGGCCTTGGCCTGTGCATTGTCTCTGTGATGCGCTGCCCTCCCCGTCCCTGTGTAACACCTGCTCATTCTGCTGCTGTCAGCTCCTTGAGGGAAGTATTCCCTGATACCCGTTACTCCCTGAAAGATGCTCTGCTCTCCTGGATAGGTTCATGTCAATTTGTGGGTGTTTAGGATTTACCCTGCCTGGCACAATGCTCACTTACCTGGTGACTGCCTACAAGACTGCTCTGACTCCAAAGCCTATCCAAGCAGGAATGCAGGGATGAACCCATGGGTTGCCTCGGTTTCCCCAAAGTGATGAGAAGAGTCCAGTCCAAGGAGTCAGTGGTTGGAGTAAGCAAAGGTTAACTCAGCCGTCCCACGCACCATCCCAGGTCAGTAGGTAATTCAGCCACGGCATTTTCTTCAGTGACTCTCCTAGGGAGGTCATGATGGGATCTACTTGTGTATCTCTAGATGTTGTGATGGTTTTAGTGATCACACCTTGTAACTCTATGGGTCATATGGGCAGCACTTCAGAAAGCTCATGGAAAAATGTAATGAAAAGGTAAGTTTATTTTAGTGCCAAAAATTGTGAAATCCACGCATCGTTTTTCCGTAAGGTGCATTTTTGTGAACTTCTTGGGGGCCCCTCATGTATTCTCCATCTTGCAACGCTGAGTCTTCCTGCTCTTGCACTTCTAGAATGCCTCTGGTAGACATAAGGCATATTCACAAACAGAAAGGTGACAGCAAAGTCCAAGCAGCGAGTCCCTTGGGAAAATTACTCACACTGACACTATAAATCCAGTTTATGAACCTGAGACTTCCTAGTACTCTTGAGTATTAAATTAAATATTGATTTGGACCTTGACACAAGTTTGGCCCAAGTGCTTGTGGAAAGCAAATAGAACATTCAGGCAACTTTTATGTTTCATTTAGAGTTTATACAATTCCAGGGTCATGTGATTTAATGGAATTAGTTCTCACCAAATCACAGAAGTATTTTGTCAATATTCATATCCTTGAACAGAATTAACTGGCACTTGTCCCTTTGAAATGTACTATGTAGGCTAATGAAAAATAGAGCAAGAATTAGATAGGTCTTTTCTTCCATCTTCCAGAATTTCCATCCCAAGCCAGCCGGGAAGTTAGAACTTTGAGGCTGGCTGACTGCCGTGCTCTCACTCAGTCTAGCAGGAGGGCGGCAGCAGAGTGACTTTACCAGGCTTCCTGACCTCTGCCCCGGGCTCTCCTGCTGTCTTGTGGGTGCCATCAATCGACTCCTTCTACCAAAACATTGGTAAAAGTTTTTGCACAATATCTTTGAAGCCCCAAACACATGCAAATAAAAGATGTAGAGGAGTGAAAAGTCTTAGGTGGTCCATGAATTCTTAAGTAATCCATTGTTGCTTGACAGAAAGTTGTTTATTTTCAAAACAATCAAGATTCACTTAAAATGTTTGTTTTCTAAAAAAAAGTGGCAGCCTTTATACACACACACACATATATGTGTGTGTGTGTATATATATATATATATATATATATATATATATGTAAAGTGCATTATAGTGCACTACCAGTGTAGAAAATTGCCCCCAAATCTTTAAAATTACCTACAGACTGCCACAGATGCAGAATTTTCTGTCTTCAAAAATTCTCCCTTTACAGCTTTCTTGACATGAGCATCCCTTTTTATTGCTTTCGGAGCTCTGCCTTTTACTTCTTTGCCCAATGTTGGTGTTTTGCCAAGTGCTGGTATTTGGAGATTTGATGGACAGAATCTAAAGTGAGACATCATTCTTCCTTAATTTGCTCAAAGCCTCTTTATGCAGCAGCTAATCCTTCCTAATTATATTTCTAGGAAGGATGTTTTTAACTCAAACAGGAAGATGACATAGACATTTTGAGAAGATTAGGATGCATTTAACTCCGAGAAAGGAAAAAATGGAAAGGAAAAGCTCACTAATTCCTGTTCTGCTCTCCCTCCCTGGGTGCACACGCCAGTCACCACCCTTCCCCCAGCTTCTTTCTCTTTCTTTCTATTCTTTTTTTTTTTTTTCCCCCCTGTGGCTTCTATTTATCTCCTAGCTTCACTAAGCTCTTTGGAAAGAGTTTAAAACACACACACACACACACACACACACGCACAAAGCAACAAATTTATTTTCATGTAATGAGGCAGGAAGTTCACAACTTAATTCCCTTAATATCTTGAAAGATTGACCTGTGTGTCTAAATAGTTGAGAAGGTTAGTGTGCACATACTTTGCATAATGTTGAAACACTTTGTAAGACTCCTTGATTCATTTCATTGTTGCTATGTTGCTTTGTATGAATTTAATGTAGTGACTTTCATGTGAAAGTAAATATGGTAGTCAGTGACAAAGGATATTAGATCATTTTAGATCCTTAATATTTTATTTTATTTAAAGATTTATCTTATTTATTTGGAAGGCAGTTACAGAGACAGAGAGAGATGGAGATAGAGATCTTTCTTCTGCTGGTTCACTCCTGAAATGGTCTCAGTGGCTGGGGCTGGGTCAGGCCAGGCCAAAACCAGAGGCCTGGAGCTCCATCCAGGTTTCTCACATGAGTATCAGGTACCATCTTCTGCTCTCTTCCCAGGTGCATTAGCAGGGAGCTGGATCAGAAGTAGAGCTGTGGGGATTTGAACCTGCACTCATATGGGATGCCATATGTGTGCCAGGACACCAGCCCCTAGGTCTTTGATATTTTAAGCAGAAAAAAATGTTGTTACTATCAAATAAGATTGTTATAAATCAAACCACAATCCGTGAAGCTTTAGTGGTTTTGAATATTATGAATTATGGCGTTATCACCTTATTCACAGGATAATTTTTTTAAAAAGATTTAATTTGAAAGAGTTACACACACACACACACAGAGAGAGAGAGAGAGAGAGAGAGAGAGAGAGAGAGAGAGAGAGGTTTTGCATCTTCTGGTTCACTCCCCAAATGGCCACAATGGCTGGAGCTGAGCCAATCTGAAGCCAGGAGCCAGGAACTTCTTCTGGGTCTCCCATGTGGGTACAGGGGCCCAAGCACTTGGGCCATCTTCCACTGCTTTCCCAGACCATTAGCAGGGAGCAAGATTGGAAGTGGAGCAGCTGGGACTTGAATCGGCACCCATATGGAGTAACAGTACCACAGGTGGATACTTAACCTACGACACCACAGTGCCGGCCCCTCACAGGATAATTTTAATTTGTGATTCTTTTAGTGAGGTAGAACATTTTTTCTTATTTTTATAAGCTCTTAGTATTTTTGTGTAAATGACCTAATCGTTTTCACACCATTTTTGGTTATAAGGTCATTGTTTTTTGGTAAGAGTTCTTTTACATGAAAGATCCTCTTTGTCAAACATTTCAAGAATTCTGCAAGGAGGAAGTTATATACAAGGAAAATTATTGATATTTATATGTGTTAACCCCTTATTTGGAGGAAGATTCTTAAATTAGACTTTTGAAAATCCCCGCTTACCATGAGGACAAGAATGTAATCTCTTACTCATTGGGCGATTTATTCTTCCTTTTTATGAATGGCTTACCAACTTACACAGATGTAGATTTTTATGTACTACTGAACATCTATACCTTTCCATGTCTAAATAGCTGTGGGTAAATTTCTAATTGGTTGCCCTGTCTTTGATTTATGGTTCCTGAGTATCAGTCCTGCTCACTTCCACAACACAGATTTCCTGTTGATAGTAGTGTATTCATTTGTCTTATTTGCAGATTTTTGGTGAGTGCCAACCACATTCCAGGTATGGTCCTGGCACTCCTGGTGGAGTGACTGGGCTAACTTGCCTGAAAAACTAGTAACAACATAGGATTATACCTAATATACTGCTAAATTATGTGGTATCTTGTCTTAATCCATTTTCTGCTTTAGCATACTTGAGACTGGGTAATTGACAAATGGAGATTGATAACAGATTTATCTGGCTTGTGGTTTTGTTGGCTGGGAAGCCTAAGAGCAGGGTACCAGCATCTGGCAAGGGCCTTTATGCTGTGTCATCCCATGGTGGAAGCCAGAAGGGCACAGTGGGGCAACAGAGTGTGTAGAAGGGAGAGAGAAGGGGCTGGTGTTGTGGCATAGAGGGTTAAGTGACTACCTGCCTCCTTGGCATCCCGTATGGGCACTGGTTCGCGTCCTGGTTGTTCCACTTCTGATCCAACTCCCTGCTTATGGCCTGGGAAAGCAGCAGAAGATGGACCAAGTTCTTGGGCCTCTGCATCCACACAAGAGACCTGAATGAAGCTCCAGACTGCTGGCTTTGGTCTGACACAGTCCTGGCTGCTGCAGCCACCTGGAGAGTGAAACAGTGGATGGAAGATCTCCATCTCTTCCCTCTCTCTCTGTAACTCTACCTTTCAAATAATTAAAAAATAAAGCTGAAAAAAAAAAAAGGGAGAGAGAAGAACAGGGGGCTAAGGATCTCCTTTTAACTAAGGAGCTTCTGCAACAGTGGCCTTAATCCATTCCTGGCAGTGCCTTGTGACCTAATCGCCTCTTCAAATTTCACCTCTTAAATATTGTCAGGATGGCCATCACAATGTGAGTTTCGGAGGGGCTAATACAAACACAGCACACCTCTTACAGGTTCTGGTGGAGAATGGGGGAGGGGACATCAGTGAGGACGGAGCAGAGCAGGACTTAGAGGAGTCCCCCGCCTTGGGAAGGTGTAGGGGAGGTGGCTGCCTTGAAGCACGTGCCCGCTGGCGAATGTGCTGGGTTAATGAGTCTTCTGTTTCCATTCGACCACGGCGGGGGGCGGGGGGGGGGGGCTGATCTGTTTAGAGGGAGTGAAGATTGGGAGAAAATGAGATTGGCTGGGTAGGTCCAGATCGTGGCAGGCCTTGACTGACAGGCCAGGGGTCTTGGAGTGGGATCGGGAGAAGTAGAAAGCTGTCTCCATTGGCCACTAGAGAAGGGCAGGACGTAACCTGTGGGAAGCCACGTCTGGCAGGATGCTGGGCAGGTTGGAGAGAGGGAAGCCTAAAGCAGCTGGCCTTGCAGGCTGCATGGCCCTCACAGTAACTTCTGGAAAGGAAAGAATATCTGATGTTTCTTTGAAACAGACTTGAGACTGCCAGTCAAGGGGACGGTTCCTGTGGCTGCTGTGTGGTCCAGTGTGCATCGGTCTCTCTGGATGTGCTCCATGGAGTGATGTGTATCTGAGTAGGAGTGGGAAGCAGGGGCTGTCTCTGAACGCTTCCTCTTCCTTATCCCACTGTACCTCTGCATTCAGATTCACCGACCCATAATCAAAACCAGATTCGGGTTCCTTCTGTGTTGATCAAATTAACAGTCTTCAAAATGTATTTGGTTATAATTCATTATACTCTTGAGGCCAGCGCTGTGGCATAGCGGGTAAAGCCACCATCTGCAGTGCCGGCATCCCATATGGGCACCAGTTCGAGTCCTGGCTGCTCCTCTTCTGATCCAGCTCTCTGCTGTGGCCTGGGAAAGCAGTAGAAGATGGCCCAAGTCCTTGGGCCCCTGCACCCATGTAGGAGACCTGGAAGAAGCTCCTCGTTCCTGGCTTCAGATTGGCGCAGCTCTGGCCTTTAGGGCCATCTGGGGAGTGAACCAGCCGATAGAAGACTTCTCACTCTCTCTGTCTCTGCCTTTCAAATAAATAATAAATCTTTAAAAAAAATTCATGGTTCTCTGTAGGAAAATCAAGGTCCTCTTTTTCAGTGTTATTTGGCCTCAGATTTTCTGTTCCTGTATTTTTGTTGACTTTACAACTTTTTTCACAACTGCTTCAAGTTATCATTGTCTCTTCCAACATAAGCTCCGAGTCCCTCTCTGTGTCCATGCTATGCTGGGGGTGCTCTGCTCCTCTGTGTTCTTCCTCCTTTAGGTGACAGAAGTCCTGTATCCTTCATCTGGTCTGTACAGGTGCCCTGGAGTGAGGTGTCAGTGATCGTATACACACACACACACACACACATTCTCAAACGTGTATAATCATGTGCTTCCAAGTTCTAAATGTCTAGTTTTTTAAAATTATTTAAAATCATTCAATATAGAGGAATGGATGTTTAGTCTAGTGTTAGGATGCACACTTCCCACAGCAGGGTGGCTGACACCCAGCCCTGGCTCCTGACTCCAGTGTCCTGCTGATGTAGACCCTGGGAGGTGGCAGTGATGGGTTCCTGCCACTCACATGGGAGATCTGGATTGAGTTCCCAGCCCTGTCCTTGGCCAGCCATTGAGGAAGGAACAGCAGAGGGGAGCTCTCCTATTGTCAAATAAATAAAAAATAATTTTAAAAATTAATGTAAAGTAAGTAATGCTGAAGTATGAAACAAAACTTGTATATTTATCATGTGATATTAAGTATTAATAAATACTATAATTTCTGTTTTGGGCTTATGTTTGAACTTTAGGTTTACTGTCAAGGTCTGTGGTTGCTAGGAATATCTCTTAAAACAAGATTAATACTTTTAATCATGTGAGTTTGCTTTTCCCCAGTATCTTATCATGTATATTTTTAAACATATAGCAAACTTAGAGAAAAATTTTTTTTGAGTTGCAGAGAGAGAGAAGGAGGAAGAGAAAGAGCTTCTATCTGCTGGTTCACTCCCCGAATGGCTGCAATGGCTGGGACTGGGCCAGGCTGAAACCAGGAGCCAGTAGCTTCTTTGGGGTCTCCCACATGGGTGATAGGGGTCTAGGGACTTGCGCCATCCTTCACTGCTTTCCCAAGCACATTAACAGGGAGCTGGATTGGCAGTGGAGCAGCTGAGACTTGAACCAACATCTGTATGGGATACCAGTACTGCAGACAGTGCCTTTAACCCACTGTGCCATAGTGCCAGCCCCACAGTTGGAAAAGTTTTATAGTAAACACTTGCATGTCCCTAGGTCTTACTGTTACATTTTTATTATACTGTTTTATTACACAGCTCTCCATCTGTCGATAGGAACGTTTTAATGATTTGCTTTGTGAAGTACTCAACCTAGTAATGTGTTTCTTCATCATCAATGTCTTCTATTTTAAGATTTATTCATTTATTTAAAAGCCAGAGTGGGCGGGGGGTAGGAGAGAGAGAGAGAGAGAAATACCTTCTATCCTCTGGTTTACTTCCCAAATAGCCACATTAGGGATTGGCCAGGATGGAACCAGGAGCCCTGAACACCATTCGGTTGTGGGTGGCAGGTGCCCAGACACTTGGGCCATCCTTTGCTGCCTTCCCAGGCACATTAGCAGGAAGCTGGATCAGAAGTGGGGCAGCCGGGACTCCAACTGCTGCTGATATGGGATGCCACTGTTGCAGGCTGTGCCTTAACCAGCTACGTCACCATGGCAGCCCAGGTCACGTGCTTCTTGATAGAAATGGAGGCATTATTGCCTTTCCCAGAATCAGAAGCATTTTCCAGATCTAGAGGAAATGCTGTGCTTTTCTTATGGGACTTATGTATCATCTTTATGTTCATACAAATAAGAATCTGATCAAACTCTAGCAGGAGCTCTTTGACATGCAACCAAAAGAAATGATTTGCTATTTTGAATTTCCTGTGTATTTTTTGAGTATTTACAATGTGCCAGGCATCAGGCTACCAACTAAATATTGCTTAGTCTCTCTCTCTCTCTCTCTCTTTTTTTTTAAAGATTTATTTATTTATCCGAAAGGCAGACTTACAGAGAGAGAGGGAGAGACAGAGACAGATCTTCCTTCTGCTGGTTCACTCCCAAGTGGCTGCAACAGTGGCAACTAGGCCAGGCTACATCCAGGAGCCTGGAACTCCATCTGAGTCTCTCATGTGGGTGGTAGGGGCCCAAGTACTTGGGGTGTCTTCTGCTGCCTTCCCAGGTACATTAGCATGGAGCTGGATTGCAAGTGGAGCAGCTGGGACTTGAACCAGTGCCCAAATGGGATGGCTGCACCTGGCAGCTTAACCCGCTGTGCCATAGTGCTGGCCCCAATATTGTTTAGCTTCAATGAAGAGTCTATACCTGGAATATATTTTTTCCCTCACTTCCTATTATTTTGAGAATGAGATTTTTAGTGATATGTTGTAGTGATGAGTTATGTTTTTAAGGGACAAAACATGAAACATTGTGACAGAGATATCATACTAATATGAGATTGTGGTAATAGGGGAAGCTGGCTGTGGGGTATATGAGAACTCTTTGTGCTACTTGACAATTTTTGTAAATAGAAAACTATTCCAGGGGCTGGTGCTGTGGCGTAGCAGATAAAGCCGTTGCCTGCAGTGCCAGCATTCTGTACGGGTGCTGATTCGAGTCCCAGCTCCTCCACTTCTGATCCAGCTCTCTGCTATGGCCTGGGAAAGCAATAGAAGACGGCCAAGTCCTTGGGCCCCTGCACCAGCGTGGGAGACCTGGAAGAAGATCCTGGCAGCTCCGGCCATTATGGCCATCTGGGGAGTTAACCAATGGGTGGAAGACCTCTCTCCCTCTCTGCCTCTGCCTCTCTGTAACTCTGCCTTTCAAATAAAATAAATAATAAATCTTTAAAAAAACTATTCTGAAATAAAAAATTAAATAAAAAGTTAAAAAAGAGAAAATGGGAATGCTATAAATATGAATACATTACCCACTTTTTTCTGCTTACATCATTGGGAAAAAATATGAAATGCTATTCTTTCTATTCATAGTAAGTCAAATATTTGTCCCAGTTCTGGTGTTAATAGCCCTGAGATCAATTAATGGAATGATTTACTTACTGTATCATTACCTGTGTGCCCCAGGTACCATTCTGTTTGATTTTTTAAGTTTTCATTTATTTATTTGAGAGGCAGAGAGAAGAGGAAGGACATACAGAGAGGGAGCTGCCAAGTGCTGGTTCCCTTCCTTAGTGCCTGCAACTGTTGGGTCTGGGCCAAGTAGAAGATGGGAGCTGGGAACTCAATCCAGGTCTCCCGTGTGGGAGGCAGGGACTCACCCATTTGAGCCGCCACCTGTTGCCTCCCAGGGTCTGTGTTAGCAGGAAGCTGGGGTCAGGAGCTTGAGGCGGGCCCCAAACCTAGGTACCCAGATGTGGTACCCCAATGTCTTAATTGCTAAGCCAGCACTATTCTGGACTGAAGGCGGAGCACGTGGAAGATCTAACTAAATCTAACTAGCCTTACAAACTCTAACTGTGTCGGCTGTTCTCAGGTGTGGGCAATCAGAGGCGAGCAGGAAAGAGATTTTTACCTATCAGAAACCCTGTACGACAACAGTGCGCACATTCATAGCTCTTGTAGAGTCTAAGAAGAAAGGGTTAAGCCAAACAAGGCACAACAACAAAACCCCCCAAAGGCCATTTTTTCCTGTGTGCGTGATCCTGGGGAACAGCAGAGTCTGGGTGTTCACTGGCTGCAGCTGCAGGGCCTTGTTTTGTATGGAGACGCTGCCTCTAGTGTTCAGGAGAAAAGGCACACTAGAAAATAGTGCAACCTTGTGGTGCCATCTGTCTGGAAAATGAGTTATATTTTATTGTCTGCTTTATGGTAGTTCCCAGACGACTGAAGCATTTCAGCTAGCTTTGGGTGCTATTTTGCATATGGACAAGTTCAGCGGGCAGAAGCCTTTAAAGTTGTATTTCAAAGGGCCTCAGGAGTTGTCCATGAGGCGTGATGAGCTTGCTTGGTGGAAGCCTCTTAAGGGGGCCCTACCCACCATGCTCTCCGCGGCTCCCTGGGGGATGGAAGAGCACGAGCCGAGCCGTCGGCCATGCGCCCTCCTTCACTCTCCGAATCAGGTTCGTGTGCTGCTTTTGGGTCTCTCTTTCAGATGATGTTTCCTTCCCCAAGTCCAAGTTTCATTTTCTCCTTCACGGTGTACTGAATCGCTTTTGAGGGATGATGGCATGGATACGCAAGTAGCAGGGTGAGCTACGAGATAACGCATGCCCGGTGTTTGTTTCTTCAGGCTACAGCTTGTCCGCTTCTAAGGTTTTCTTGGCATAAATCCAAATAAAAGAGAATGCTAGTACTGTTCATTGACGACCTATAAAGAGGTAGGTTGTTACTAATATCATGAAGAGATTTCAAAGTTTGCACCATGAAAGCTGATGATTAAAAGCAATGGTGGGGAACTTTGAGGTGAATTTTTTTCTTTTTGCTTAGCTGGCCTGCTACTTAAAACTTGGCAATAATGATGTATATAAACTTGTTATAAATGAATGTGTTTAGCTATTCATGTTTGGGTTTTAAAATCTTCAGGGAGCAAAAAAAAAAAAAAAATGCATTGAATATGCCACATCTGAGAAAGATGATAAGCGTAGGACAATGCTGGCACATTTTCAAAGGAATTTTCCCTGGTTCGGCACCTGTAGTCAACACAACTGTAGTTTGGTTAGTTTATTATGTACACAACATGTATCACAGTTTGGAAGTTGAGTTTTTTTTCCCCCTGGGTTAGCAGTACGCTGGTTATTGCTGATTATGTAGACGGTTTGAAATAGCATTGGATTAAAAACTTTGGGGCTGATTTTCTTAAAGACTGGTGAGAACTAACGAATAAATACATGATATACAAATATCCCGACCAATCAATTTGCAAAGGATTGAAGTTAAAAAATGTGGAGACAATTTGAGCATTTACGATTATGCCATCGGGCAGCAGGTGGCAAGCTTTGCTTTTCAATGTTATTTGGTTTTCTTTTTATAGTGCAGAATGCCAAATTTTGAAGAGGGTGGTTTGAGTCCACTGGAATATGTAATTTTTTGGCAGTGCAACCTTGAACCACCTCCTTTGCTCATTGTGTGTAATTGCCTTTCTTTGGATCTGTGGCTGAACCTCAGTTCCTCGTGGTGCAGATGGATAGGAATTAATTCATATGAGGAATGCTTTCTTTCTCTTGCGATTTTCTCTTGCAATTTTCAGCAACACATTGCTAGTGGAGAAAATAAATTAGAAACAAATGAGTTTCTCAAGGCAGTCTTTGTATGATGTATAAAGGGTTTTGTTGTATGTGTGTACAATTTAGTGTTAAGTAAAACTAAAGATTTTGCTTCCAATAAAAAAAAAAATTCTACCTGGCTAAATGCCTTGACATGGAGGTTAGACATAAACAAAACAGACTAGAGTTCCATGAAAACATTTTGAAAAGTTAGAAAAACACAATTGAAGACCAGAATTAAAAACTATTATCTTCCCTTAAGTCAGATTGGGTCTGGAAAAGAGATGAAGCTTAAAGATGGAAGAGATGGTAAGGTGGGCTCCACATTAGGCTATTTATGATTTCTGTATTAAAAAAATCTCACAATGTTATTTGACGCATTGTGAAACATTTGGGCGAATGAAAATGAAAAAGCTGTCAATCACTGTAAACATTAATATTCTGCAAGTACTCAACACCTGCTTTGTACTCAATGTTTTCCCTAGGCTTTTTGTTCAAAGTAGAGGTTACTTGGGGCATATTATTCTATGTTCTTTTCAGATAGGCTCTCATGTTTTTTTCTACCATTGTTCTACATCTTTATTTTGCCTTGGCAGAAAACATCATTCACAAACAGCTACATAATTTATAATACACACATAAAGGCAACAATAAATCCTAAATTATTGTGTCACTGCCTAAGAGGTGCTCTGGGTGTGTGATCCTTCGCAATCCTCAAGCCCTCTCTGTCCTACAGACTAATTGATGTCAGTCATTTCCTGCTTTTCTTTAAAGCTTTGCTGCTTTGTTAGGCATTGGAGAACGCTGCTCTGTGGTATTCAGCTTGTCTCCAGGATCTGACATAGAATGTATTCTCCCTGTTCTAGGACCTGCTTTTCTTGCTGCAGGTGCTTTTGACATTGATCCACAGCAGTGGCTCTCTAGCGTGAGCACAGAACAGAGTCACCTGGAAGGCTTGCGGGAGAGCCCTCCTCTGGGTCCCCCTTCCCCCAGCCTCCCACCTCCTTAGGGTTTCTGATTCAGGTGGTCTGGACAGGGGCTTAGAATTTGCCCGGCTAACAGACTTACAGGTGCTGCTCATGTTCCCGGTCTGGGACCACACCTGACTACAGTTGATGACCCTGATGTGTGTACCTTGCGTTCATTGGCTTTTGCATTTTTTTTTTTTTTTAAAGTTTTTTGCTTTATTTACTTGAAAGGTAGATAGACGGAGACAGATCTTTTCTGGTTCAATCCCCAAATGCCCACAACAGCTGGTGCAGAGCCAGGCTGAAGCCAGCAGCCTGGAACTCAGTCCGGGTCTCCCTTGTGTGTGGCAGGGATCCAAGTGCTTGAGCCATCGCTAGCTGCCTTCCAGGCGTGTATTAGCAGAAGCTGGATGGGGATCAGAGGAGTTGGGACTTGAAGCAGGCACTCCCATATGGGATGTGGGTGTCCCATGCCGCTACACTAAATGCCTGTCCCTACTTGTACACTTTCTATGTATCTAGTTTTATCCTTGTACCATGATTTATTTACCCTTTCTCCTGATGATGTACATGTGGGTTTCCGGAATTTTGCTGTTACAGCAGTGTGGTGATGAACATTTTTGTTCAAGTCTTTTTCATATTTTAAAATTTTTTGTAGGGAATAAAGATAATCAAAATGTTTTGCTTGTATTAAGGGCAGGTTTCTGGGGTTGGTGTTGTGGCTCCACAGCTAATAAGCCACTGCCTGCAATGTCCACATCCTGTATCAGAATGCCTGTTCAAGCCTTGAGTGTTCCTCTTACGATCCAGCTGCCTGCTAATGTGCCGGGCAGAGGAGCCTAAGGTGACCCAAATGGTTGGGCTCCTGCCACCCACATGGGTGAGCTGGATGGAGCTGTGGGCTTCTGGCCTCAGCATGGCCCAGCCTTGGCTGTTGTGGCTGTTTGGGGAGTGAACCAGCACATGGAAGATTCTGTTTGTCTCTCACTCTGTCTCTGACTTGGCCTTTCAAACATCTCGAAAAAAGGGGCTAGTTTTGTTTCATGGAACTCCTAGGAGTACACAGTCTCTTCTGTAAAATGCTTTACGCAGTGAACTCTTGCAGAACATTTAAAAGCTGCTTGTCTGGCATAAGTTGATGATGCTTTGTACATAACATTGTTAATCCTTTCCTATCTCATGTATAAAATACACTCTTTTCTCAAATTGCGTTTTCCTTCACATTGGCTTTCATGTACCTGGAATTGATTTTTGTTTCGTTTTCTGTATGGATAGCTTATTGTCTTAGCAGAATTTGACTAATTCTTGCCTTCTCCACAAAAACAAACAAACAAACAAAAAAAAACAAAAAAAAACAAAACTCTGAAGAGCTACAGTATTGTCCTTGTTGTATTCAAGTTTCTAAATATGTCCCAGTCTGCGTCTAAGTTCTTTATCCTAATGTGCTGGTCTTTTTCTAACCTTGAGGTTGTACTAGGTCAGCTTCAGTACTGTAGTTGTGTAATAACTGTTGGTACAAAAATCCTCCCTGTCAGCTCTTGAGCTGCATTTCCATGTAATTGTAGGATAAGCTTGTCGGGGTTAAAATTTTTTTTTTTATTTTAGAAAATCCAGTTGGACTCTTGATTGGAATTACACTGAGTCAGTGTCTAATTTTGTGGCAAATACGCATCTTTTTGATAGTGACTCTTTCTCTCCATAAATGTAATATGTCATTTCATTTATTTAGGTCATCTCTAATGTGTCTCAGTACATTTTTATGATTTCCTCATTAAAATCTTGCATACCTTTTGTGAGGTCTGTTGGCCTAATATTTCTGGTGGGTAATAGGATATTTAAAAAAATTTTTTTAAAAGACCAGTTTATTTTAAAAAGCTTATTTTATTTATTTGAAAGGCAGAGCAAGAGAGATTGATTCCACCTGCTGGTTTACTCCCCAATTGCCTGCAGTAACTGGGGCTAGGCCGTGCTGAAGCCAGCAGCCTAGAACTCAACTAGAACTCAGTCCAGGTCTCCGGGGTGGGTGGCAGGGACCCAGTTAGCTGAACCCTTGTCTGCTGCCTCCGAATGAGCATGAGCGGGAGATGAAGCAGCTGAGTAGCCGGGACTCGGGTGTGAGATGCGAGCCTCCCAAGCAGCAGCTAACCCACAGTGCCACGTTGCTCGCCCCTACAGCTTCCTTTCTAAACATGCTTTCCTACAGAAACGAGTTTCCCTTGGTTTTCTACACTGGAACTCTGCTAACCTGACTATTCTAGTCTATTGCATATTTTTTGGCTTTTCTACAGAGAATTGTAAATGATAGGAGATTGCTTTTTCCTCATCTTTCCCTCTGTCATTTTGTGCCTTGTTGCACTGGCTGGGACTTCTTGTTCACTGTTTCTGAAGTGGTGATGGTTGAAGTGTCCCTTAACGGTTTTCTTCTTATTGTTGAATATCACCTTTGCTGTAGTTTGTCAAGAATCCCCTTAGGAAGTAGATTCCTGCCTGCCTGATAAATTGCTAAGGTATAATTAGATCTGCTGGCTTCCTTTTATCATTAATGAATTATATTAAGAGATTTGTTAAGGTTAGAACAACCTTTGATTCATGTAACACTTTGCTCGGCCGGGATGCCGTTTTAATCTCTCAGCAGATTCAGTTAGCACTGGCATCACTTGTGAATACAGAGTATGATGCTCCTATCTAACGCTGGTTTCCTGTGACTTTGGTAATAAGGGCCATAGTTACCTGACAGAATACACTGGGGAGTATTCCTTCTTTCCATTTCTTAGGAAATTTTATGCAAAATCCAGTCCTTGATACACTCAGTTGTGAAACTGGCTATTATCTATTATTGTCCTTTTGTGCTTCTTATTTGTACTTAAGTCTTTTTTCTCTGGTTCTTGCCGATTCAGTAGGTTCTTCCCCACCTCCTCACTCCTTCCTCCTTTGCCATAAACTACTTTGGGTTATGTCCTCATTTTGTTCTCTTAGTAATTATCCCATGGATTTTTTTTTTTTTTTTGAGACACACCCACCCCTCTCCTATCTGCTGGTTTGCTTTCCCAACAGTTGGTGCAAGGCTGTGCCAAAGCTGGAAGCCAGGAACTCAGTTCAGACCTATTTTGTGGGTGGTCAGAACCCAATTACTTGGGGCATCACCTGCCACCTCCCAAGGTCATAATTAGCAGGAAGCTGGAGTCCTGAGCTGGAGGTGAGATTCTAACCCAGGCACCCTGCTATGGGATGCAGGGGTCTTCACTGGTGTCTTAACCACTAGGCTCTAAGCCAGCCCCCCCCCCCCCCCCCCCGAATTTTAACTTACAGATTCAAATGAGCAAAGGCAGAAGGTCTTCATTCAGTACTTGTACCCTCCTCCCAGACAACATAAGGACCAAGGACACTTCAGCTGTGATTACTCCCTCCAGGGTCTGTGGGTGTTAATTTTCAACACTTAGGGGGGAAAAGCCACTTTAATCTTACAAATGAGATACTGTAACACTGCTTTAAATTTTGAGTATTTAGGTCTTCCAACCTACTTACCAGTTTCTTTGTTCACCGTTCCTGCTTGCATTGTGGATGTTTTCTCTGGGACAGTTTTTCTTAAAGTGCCTCTTTGGGAAATTCCTGTGGTGAAGGTCTTTGTTTTTGTATCATTGAATCTTTCTGGGTGTGCAATTGTAGCTTGACAGTTAGTTTTTGGAAGTAGTTTGCAACTGTTGCCGTTCTGTCCTCTGGCTTCCCTTGTGCTCCATTGTTGACAAATCAGTGTCTATTTCTTGTTGCCTGAAGGTAATCTCTCTCTTCTGTCTGGCTTTTACCTCTTTATCCTGCTTCCAATTTATTAGGATTTGGATGGTGAAGATTCTTTTGTTTTTTTGCTTTTGGAAAATTCTCAGCCATTTGTTTTCTTTGAATACTGATTGTTCTCAATTTTTTCCTTTTAGAAGCACGTAGAGACAAGTATCAGACCTTCTCATTCTTTGTTCTGTTAATCTTGATCCATTTCTTCTTCCTTGTCTTTATCAGCTGTACTCAGGGCGCTTTCTTCTAGTTTAATAAGTTTTTAGCTCTGTTGCGTGTGCTGTCGTCCTTTGAGTCTCCCCTATCAAATGGAAGTTGTTTTTTACACTTTAAAATTTTTTTTCTACCTTTTTGACAGGTAGCGCTAGAACAAGAAAAAGAGATCAATTTTCTATCTTTTGGTTTACTCATCACATACCCACAATGGCTGGGGCTGGGCCAGGCTGACTCCAGGAACTTGGAACTCCATCTGAGTCTCCCGTGTGGGTGGCAGGGCCCCAAGCACTTGAGCCATCATCTGCTGCCGCTCAGGATGTGTGTTAGCAGGAAGCTAGAATGGGAAGTGGAGAAGCTGGGACTCGAACTGGCACTCAGATATAGGATGTGGGCATTGCAAGAGGTGGCTGAACCCTTGGTGCTACACATCTTTTTTTTGTTCGTTTGTTTCTGAAAGCTTTTTTTCCCCCAAACTTCTCTAGTCTAGAATGATAGTCTATTATTTATACTTTCAGTATTGACATTATATGTACTAAATATACTTAATTCTGAGGCCAGTGTCACGGCCTGGTGGGTTAAGTTGCAGCTTGCAGCACCAGCGTCCCATATGGGCACCGGTTCATGTCCCACTTCAGACCCAGCTCCCTGCCTGGAAAAAGCAGTAGGGGGTGGCCCAAGTGCTTGGGCCCCTGCCACCAGTGGGGAAGAACCAGAAGAAGCTCCTGGCTCCTAGCTTCAGCCTGACCCAGCCCTGGCTGTTGTGGTCATTGGGGGAGGGAACCAGCAGATGGAAGATCTCTCGTCTGTCGCTCGCTCTCTCTCTCCTTCTCTTGGCAACTCTGCCTTTTCAGATAAATAAATCTTAAAGTTACTTATTTCTGTGGCTTACAGTTGCAGTCTAGTGATCTGCGGTTCTTACTGGACCGATTCTAGTTTGATAATTCTACTGATTCTTGATTGATTGTTTTGTTTTGGGATTTCTGGTTATAGGTTAAGTATTCACTGGAATCTATCTCTAGAATTCTTCAGGTCTAGTTTTAAGGTAAGTTCCTACAGAGGATGTTCGTTCCTGCTTTTAATAAGTTCTTAGGAGTATTACCTGTTCAGGCTCAGTTCTAACTGAATTTTGGAGTTGGGATTGTTTTGGTTACTCAGATATTTAATTTCTTTTTTTTTTATCTTTTGAAAATTGAAAAGCAGGTACGGAGGCAGATGGAGAGAGGAAGGGAGATCTTCTGTCTACTGGTTCACTCCCCAAATGCCTATAGTAGGTGGGGCTGGGCCAGGCCAAAACCAGCTGTTGGGAACCCAGTGTAGGTCCCTAGCATGAGTGGCAGGAACTCAACTGTCTGATCTGTCACTGCAGCCTCCCAGGGCCTGTATTAGTGGGGATCGGGATCGGGAGCAGAGCGGGAACTTGAACGCAGGCGTGTGGACGCGGGGTAGGTGCTTCCCACATGGTGTCTTCACCACTGTGCCAGAGGCCCACCCCCTCCCTACCTGGTATGTTTAGTTTGAACGCCTAACTGGCACACAGGTGGACTTGCTGCTCAGAATTCTCACTTGAGATTTTTGTTGTTGCTGTTTGCCACGTTCACCCATAGCCCGAACAGAGACACCTGCAGGGAGTCTCCCGTGGGGTCTCGGGTCTGGTCTTTGACCTTTGTGGTCGCCGAGCTTTATCCCTGCGGCCCACGCTCCCCCTGAAGCCTGTCACCCAGGCGTCCAGAAGTGGCAGATGCCCCTCCTGACAAATTCCTGTGCTGCTGCCAGCTCACTTCCTCCCCTGGCTGCGTGCGCTCTGGTTGTTCCTGGCCTCTGAGGATCGCTCCTTCCCTCTGGCCAGCTCAGCCGTAGTTTTATATTTTGACCAGCAATCTTAGTTGTTCTATCCTGGCAGTTTTTCTTTCGACATCTAATCCTCTGTTTTGTCAGAAGTAGAGATCCGAGTTAATTTATTTGAAAGGATTCTGTTTCTGAGAAATAGAAAAAGTATTTGGAGGCTAGACCGTGAAGTTCCTTGTTCTGTAAGGCGCTCATATCACAGATGAGGAACTCGGCCCCGGGAGTTTGGAGAGAGCCAGGCTTTCTTTTCCCTGTTACTTACGACATGAGGAGTCTTAGGAAAACAACCTGGTGGTGGTGGTGCTGGGTGTGTGTGTGGGGGGGGGGGGGGGAGGGTCATCCAGCCCCAGGGCCAGTGAGCCTGAGAGATGCCAGCGTGCTATGGGACGGCTTCTGCCATCTCTGTCCCTGAGCGCCCTGAATGGACACCTGTGTTCTGTGCTGTGTTTCCATTACCTGCCTGTTAGCTTTTTGTCACCAGACTAGTTTTATTTGTTTTAATTTTAGCTTTTTTTAAAGATTGATTTATTTGAAAGAGTTACAGAGAGAGGTAGAGCCAGAGAGAGGGAGGGAGAGAGTCTTTTATTCGCTGATTCACTCCCCAAATGACTGCATCAGCCAGCGCTAAGCTGATCAGGAGCCAGGAGCCTCTTCCCAGTCTCCCACGTGGGTGCAGGGGCCCAAGGACGTGGGCCATCTTCCACTGCTCTCCCAGGCCATAGCAGAGAGCTGGATTGGAAGTGGAGCAGCCAGGCTATAACCGGTGCCCATATGGGATGCCGGCACTACAGGCAGCAGCTTTACCTGCTAAGCCACAGCGCCAGCCCCTCCAGCCTAGTTTTAAACCCTGGCTTCTGATTCTTCATTTGGCTCATTAGTTTTATTGGGGGGCTCTCACAAATGAGGTCTTTTAGAGAACTGAGTGTGTCCAGAGGTGAAATTGACCTTTGTGTGTTAATATCAATTTCACTCTTCTCTTGGAGGTTTCTAAAATAGTGGTTTTTTTTTTTTTTTTTTTGGGGGGGGGTGGATTGATTTATTTGAAAGGTAGGGTGTCTCAGGGCAGGGGGATTTTTCCATCCATTTGTTCACTTCCCAAATGGCTGCAATGCCTGGGACTGGTCTAGGCTGAAGCAAGGAGCCCAGAAATCCATCTGGGTCTTCCATGTGGGTGGCAGGGGCCCAAGCACTGGGGCCGTCTTCTGCTTTCCCAGGCGCATTAGCAGGGAGCTGGATCCAAAGCATACCTGCCAGGCTAGAAGTAGCTCTCATGTGGCATGCTGGTGTCGCAGGTGGCAGTTCAATCCACTGCACCACAGTGCTGGCCCCTCCGAGGGGCTGATGAGAAAAGTTTGCAGTTGTGTTCACTATTACTTTGGGAGGAGGAGAGGGATAGTAATTCTGGGGTAGGAAAAGAGCGGATGCATAGCTTTTGCTTCCGTTCTGACAGCAATAACTACACTTGCTCTTACTAGGGAGAATTGATGGGAAGAGAGGTCCATCTTTCTGTGACTCTGTATTTACTTATTTTTCAGTTATGACTACTCCTGAGTTCATTTTGGTGTACTTGTGGTTGTATAAACTGAATTAATACTGTGTTCTTTCAGAGTGCACATCTTACCTATTGTATGTAAATTTATAATCTTTAGTGTTCCATTTGAGGCGCATCTGTTGCATTGACCACCTGTAACTTGGCAGCCTGCAGAGCCAAATAGATCAGGACCCAAGTAAAACATCTTGTTAACCAAAATTGAAATCAAGTATATCTTTGGCTGACCAATTCTAGTCCTAGACTTGTCTAAATCACTGAGAAATTACATGTTATATTTGTGAGGGGCTATAATAATATAATCATAGGCAATTAAATTAAATTGAGGTTGTGAATCAAATTTTTTTCTTCTATATTATTTCTTCTTTGGGAATCTGAGTTGGAATTTGATAACCATCAGTTTATTATATCTGGGGTGATAATGGGTTTGGAAAGGCAGAGCCTAAGCTGGAGAAAGCTGATAATGGTTGCTTAACGTTGAGGTTTTAGCTGATGAAGGCTTGGTTCTGTGTGTGATTTATATTGGGACAGAAAACAAGATGGGGAAGGAGGGCAGGTGTAGAATTTTGGAGCGTAGGTGTGGTCAGATGAGAGAGGATCTAACTGAACAACTTTTGGGGTTTGGGAGTGGTTGACAAAGGCCAGGTAGGGCATGGGGTGGAGGCTCATGGATTTCAGCTCTGGGCAGGGAGGCTAACAGCAAGGGTTACTTGAAGTATAAGCATTGGGTTTGAGATCTTGGGTGCTGAATACAGGAGGCAACAATTTGTGGTTTGTGAGAGCCTAAAGGCACAAGGAGGCTTCTTGGAGTTAATACAGAGACTCCAAGGGTGGGTGTGCACCCAGGTTTTTGCAGCAGGGGACATGGGGTACCTCTGCTCATGATAGAGTTGGCTCTCGACACAAATGATTAGAGTGTGAAGGAACTCACTGTTCCTTGGAAGGTATGTGTACATACATACATACATATATACATGCAACAATATTTGGTTGTGATTAAGGAAATGGGAGAAGCTTTGCAGCAAGTGATCTGTGAGTTCCGAGAAGAGTGATTGCAATCTCCTGCACCATCAAACCTAAACTTACCTCCAGGCCCTGAGGAATAAAGGCCCATGTACCACTCCCTGCTCAGCCACATTCATTTCAGCTCATGTACTACTACCTACTACCTCCCCACCCTCTGTTCCTTGCCACGCTTTGTATTCTCTTTGCCTCCTCTGTTAGATCCTTCCTGGAGCTTCCATTCTGAAGAGCCTCCTCCCACCTTCTCACATTAGCCAGCATTTATTGAGACCTGCGGTGTGGACAACATGGCGTGCATTCTGTGTGCATGACCTTGAGACAGGCAGGGGTGATCCAGTTATCCTGCCAATCACCCAAGAGCACTGACATAGAGCAGTGGTTTCCTGCTGCCCTGAAAGTTTGCTTTTAGGGTTGGTGCCAAGTGGTAGAGAGATCTGCAGGAGAGATTGGGGGGCAGGGGGTGGAGTGGCACTGGCATGTGATGGACTCGGGACAGTGCCTCTTACCATCTGCTGTGGGGGAAGTTCTACAGCTTTCCAATGATGCATAGTACCGGTACCTCCCAGCTCACTGTCCGGCTGCCTCACAGCCCCCCCACCATCGATGTCTTCTTATGGATCAAGTAACCTGGCAGGCTGGCAGCTTGTCAGCAGGGGTCGGACCTTCATCCCAATCCTGATTGACCCCCAAAGAATGACTGCGCTCCTGGATGCCACAGCTCATCGGGCAGCTGGCAGTTCCTCGTTCAATCTTTAGTTGCTTTCCATTTCCCGTGGGTCAAGCCTGCTTCTCCAACTCCATGGCTCTGTGAGGATATGTTCATTCCGTGCCTTTCCTATCTCCCTAAACTGGAATGTAGGAAAGATCATGCATTTTCCTATTGATTCTCTAAACTCTGAGCATCTACTATCTGCCAGACTTTGGCAATGGGATAAAAATTTTGCAGTCTCTGCATAGTTTTTATCGTAATACACATTTTTGTGAATTTTCCAAAGACTCCATCATATGTTGTTTTCTAAATTGCTTTAAATAAAAATAAACTTTTTATTTTCCATGAACTTTTTAAAGTTCCTGGTATTGGGTCTCTTTGAAGAGATGCAGTGGCTCAGAGTCTCGTGGTAACTGTATGTTTAGCTTTATAGGATTCTCCTGAGCTTGTTTCCGGAATAACTGCACCTTTCTGTCTCCTTACCAGCGGCATGTCGAAGTTCTGGTTCCTGTGCATCCTCATCAGTACTTAGTATTGTTTGTCTTTTTTTTTTTTCCCCTCTGTGCCTTTTTCATGGGCACCTAATGGTGGCTCTTGTGGTTTTAATGTGAATTTTAGTAATGATTGATTTCTGATATGTCTTGATGAACATCTTTGCCTACACTTACTTGCCATACGTATATCTCCTTTGGTGAGGCATCTGTGGGGATCTTTTGCTCATGGTTTTAATTGGCCTGTTTGTTTTCCTAATTGTTGATATGACTGACTTTGAACAGCACTTCTTTTTAAAGAATTTGTTAATTAGGCTTTGAGTGCATTTGCTATACACAGTTTATAAAGTGCTTCAAAGAAGATGCTCTGTTAGTGCTTGCCAAGGAAAACTGAAATAGGCTTTGATCACCACTGGGGCAGGCATGGTGAGGTTGAGATTTAATGTGTGCTTTTCCTCAGTGTGGTTTTAAACCAGGAAGACAGAGAAGAGAGAGAAGTAAGAGCCAGAAAGCACAGGAGGGACTTTGATCTTCAGTCTGCAAAGGAAAACAAGGATTCTCTTAGTTTCCATTGGACGCTAGAAGGATTAGAAATGCCAAAGGGATGGTTTACTCTGATGAGAAAAGCAATTGGACAACAACAACAAGAAAGGCAGTGAGGCTTATAAAATGCACAGGCTTTTTAGCCCAGAGTTGGATGAAGACCAACAGGAAATCTCCACCACTGGGAAATGAGGTCAAATGATTTTGTAGAGTGATCTCAGCAGAAAATGAACACTTTTCAGGAAGAGTAAAAATACCATGATGCCTAGATATTTATAATAGCTATGCATTGTTAACATCCATGTTGATAGGCTTAAGTACACTTGTATTTTTTTAAAATGCTCAGCTGATTCTGTGAAAACTGTTGTGGAAAGAAGTCTGTGTAATGCTACTACACCTTCTTCCTGTCACCTGACGTGTAGCCCTGCGCCACTGGGAGAAGGCAACCAGGCTCCTCTTAAGGTTCAAGGCCTTTTGGATGTCTGACGTCTGGGTCGTCTACAGCTCTGTGTACACGAGCGTGTTTATGGAGAACACTTACATGGCTCTCGGGAGCCTCCAGGAGGCCTGTAATCCCCAGTGGCTGTGAACCACTGTGAAAGAGCTGTGCAGATTGGCTGTAGTGATGGCATAGCACAGCTTGGAAACATGACAGGAAGTCCTGTATCAGATAGTTAGGTGTGCATCAGAGTAGTGGGACTGAATCCGAGTCTTCGTAGCTGTTACATATAAGCAGCTTCAAGTGTATTCCTGACATTTTTTTTTTTTTTACTTTTTTATTTATTTGACAGAGTTATAGACAGTGAGAGAGAGAGACAGAGAGAAAGGTCTTCCTTCTGTTGGTTCACTCCCCAAATGGCTGCCACAGCTGGCACTGCGCCGATCCGAAGCCAGAAGCCAGGTGCTTCCTCCTGGTCTCCCACGTGGGTGCAGGGCCCAAGCACCTGGGCCATCCTCCACTGCCTTCCTGGGCCATAGCAGAGAGTTGGACTGGAAAAGGAGCAACTGGGACTAGAACCCAGCACCCATATGGGATGCCGGCACCACAGGCGGAGGATTAACCAAGTGAGCCACGGTGCTGGCCCTCCTGACATAATTTTTAACAATTGGCCAGGGGAAACTTTTTTTTTTTTTAACCTTATTAACAACATTATCCTGGTGATGTAGCTATAATTATGATTGTGTTTAATAACTAAACTCATACAATTTATGTGGTGGGCCTCATTATGTACAACTGTGTTGTGCCATACAGTGGAGAGAGCAAAACAGGGTAATGGAGGATCTTGGATGAAGACAAAGGGTGGCGTGCACATGAGAATCCCCAAAGGAGAGCCCCCCAAGGTGGGGTGGCAGGTGTTAGCTGTGGATGGATGTGCAGTGCCTCCTGGGCCAAAAGGGCCATGAACAGCATATTAGTTAGAGAAATCTGGGAGCAGTTGCTCAGAGGAGGAAATAGAAGGGGAAATTACATACATCTGAAATGCTATTTCATCATGCAGTTGATATAAAATATGAATGAAATATTGTATATTCTTACCCCTACCCCTGCTAAGCCTTGAAAACCAGGGTGTAGTACACTGTGTCAACGCAGGTCTGCAAGGACCAGCCATGTTTCCAGCGCTCATTAACCACCAAGGCTGGCTTCTGTGCTCGCTAGGGCAGCTTCCGAAGCTGGTCTGCATCGGCAGAAGGGACCTGGACACCATCTGCTTCGTGGGTTTCTGCGTGAATCGTTCTCGGAGCCCTAGGGCAGGGGCAGTGGAGAAGGAAGAGAAATCTCCACCCTCAAAAGCTACCTTGCTTTATCCGCTTTATGTCTGTATTGTGAGATCCTGCTTCAAGAAATGCCACTGAACAGTTTTGTTTCAGGAGAGTTCATCTGATCCAATCTCTTCTTACAGGTGAGCGCACTCGGGGACGCTCGGGAACATTAAATGAGTCCCCTGTCTTGGTTATCAGGCGTTGATATACTTCATTTACCCTTATATGTCCCCTTCCTTGTTGAGAAAAATGAAGTCCTGTCTTTGTGAAGGCCCCGTGATGGCTGATAGAGCACTTGTTCGGTAGCTGACCTATAGGTATATGTACTATTTCTTGGAATCCCTGAATCTTCTCCATGTATAGGAAGCTTCAGATGCTGCTTGGCACCTTTGTACATGCACTTTGCATAAAGCGAAGTTCGTCCGCATGTGAGGTCACGGAGCAACTCCTGAAGCGCTGCTGTCACCGGAGTGTGCTCCCGATGCTGATTGAGTCAGAACACCTGGTTCGGCGTTCCCCTTTGCGCCACCCTGGCTTTATCATCTTGGCGAAGCATGGAAGCGCTTGATGAGGAATCTTCAGCTAGCAAATGTGTAGGCGTTCAGAGTGCGGCTGTGAAGCCCGGCGGATTAAGGTGGAGGGGAGGGATGGACAGCTCCAACATCTTCCACAGTGTTCCTGGGTGAGGACGGGCAGAGACGCACGTGCCGGGTAGGCAGCCCCCTTCAACCTGACTGTGGTGGTCTTGCCCTAACTGAGCCCGAGAATTCTCTGGGTGCGCCTGGTAAACATTTGCATTTTGCTGGAGCACCACTCATAGCTGGGGTTTGTTTCTGATGGCTCCCTTGCTCTCCCGGTGCTCCTGAGCTCCTGAGGCCAGCTCTGCCCAGTTGTGTGATGTGTGCAGAGCTGCCGTGGCTTTGCCACGCTGGCCTTCTGTGGGGGTGTGTGGAGGGCCGGGAGATGCCAGTGCCTCGTAACCCAGAGCCGGTCGGTTTCTGCCCCCACATATCGCTCAGTCTCTGGACTGCCAACCGTCTAAATCCTAGAAGGCCTATCAGCTCTCCCCAGGAAATGGAGAACCCGGAGACACAGGCACATAGTTTCATTTCCTTTTTAAATGAACACAATCTCTTTAAAAAGTTTTATTTGAATACCGACCTGTGGTTTGCATAAGCTGTTTGAATTTTAAACAGATGTGTGTGTGTGTGCAAAGCTGAGAGGCAGCTTTGCATGTCTCAGGCCAGTTTTACGGTCCTTGACTTTTAGGGGTACAGCCTGGCCTCAGGCCTATACTTTGGGAGGAAGGCTGGTGAGGTCTTCCGTGTGCCTTCTGTCCAGAGCCATGGCAGCTTTCTGGGTGTCAGCGGGGGCAGGCGGTGGCATGGTGAGGAACTGCTGCCGTGGGGAAAAAACCAGAGCTCTCAGGTTCTAAATTACATGAATTGTCAAGCACATGGGTGTGTAGTATTTGGAAAGCTTTATATGAAATATTTCTTAGGGATGTACTGATTCTTTGAAAAGAGGTATCTTCTTATGTTCACTGATCTTAATCACGAATCAATTTTAATAAAGTTTATAACTCGCTAAGATTAAATTAGGTTGATAAAATGTATTGTAACTTTGTCTATCCAAGAGCGAATTGGATAATACTCAACCAAACAAACAAAACCACACTTATGGAGAAGAGAAATGGATTTAAAAAGAACCCCCAAAAGTTATTATCTAGTATTATGCAAGAGAGGGTCTAGGGGATTGTTTTACTATGTGGCAACTGAGGGAACTGGTTTGTTGAAGTATTTTGAATGTTTCACTTTTTTTTCTAATCGCCATTTTATAGTCCTGCTTGGTTGAAATCCAGTATCTTGGTCTGACTTTTGTGTTTTCAGATCATGTTCGTTGTTGGAGCTGCAGTCCAGTCTCACATTGCATGGAGCATTTCCCTTTCTTAGTCTCAGCAGTGAGAGCTGAGGTTGAGGGAGGAATGAAGAAGTGGCGCGAGGTCCCGTCCCGCAATCCTCCGAGCTTGGAGCAGTGGGAGGGATGTGAAAGAGGCAGGTGGCCAGTGATTGTATCTATGAGCAGCCACCTGTGATGGGATACTTCCCCAAAGCTCAAGATGTCTGGATAGTAATTAGGATAGGCCAAACTATGCTGTACTAAGAACACTCGGGAAGTGAGCCCCTTGTCCACAGCCAGCTGGGGCCCAGCTGGCTCCCCAGGGCAGCTCTCCGCCAACGGTGAATCAGGCTCCCGAGGCTACCTTTGGCAGTCTCTCTTAGTTCTTCACTTGCAATTCAGGGGACAAAGAGCTTGGAGTTGCCTGTGTCCTGTTCCTCCTCCTCCTCCTCCCCCTCTTCCTCCTCTTCCTTCCTTTTTTTTGGCTAACAGCTGTGTTGAGATTTTATTAATATGCCATATATCCATCTCCCATTTAAAGTGTATAATTCATTGGTTTTCCGTATATCCACACTAAATAACTATAGCTGTCTCTACACTTACTCGCCTCTATAACTCAGATAGAAAGTACTGTGCTCATGTTCTCCCTGGAGAATGTAGTTACATGGTCTAACTTCAAGGTCGTGTCTGCCAGCTTTTTCTACTGTGAAAGTACTGTTTTCCCTTTCTATATCCTATCTTTGGGAGCAAGTCCCTGAGTCTACATTCAAGGGGAGGGGAATAAAGCTGTGCCTTCTGGGGGCAGGGGTGTGTTTTCATGTTATTTGGAGTCCTTCTATAAGGAGGCTCTGTCCCCCCCCATTTATTTATTAAATCACATGTTTTGTATTAGTTTATCTTAATTTATTCTTTGGGTTACATTGTCTTTTTTTTGTTGCTCAAATGGCTACCCCTTTGGACATTCGAAGCTCTTCTGGGTTGAGTCCTAGGTCAAAATATTCTTAGAAAACCAGACATTACATTTTTAAGGCAGTGTTAGGTTCACGGCCATGTCGAGAGGAAGTCTGAGAGATTGCCCACACAGGTGGAGCCTCTCCCACTGTTGACATCCTCCACCAGGGTCAGAACTGACACTCCTGCACTGACACAGCAGAATTGGGTAAAGCCCACGGATTCCATTATAGCACCACACAGTTATTTTCAGTGCTCCAAGCATCCTCTGTGTTCCACTTCTCCATAAAAATAAGTAAACCGGGTGTCTAGCTTTGGTTTATGGTCCCTTTGGCTTAGGATGTGGTGGAACTTCTCCACTTTGTCCAAGTGGTGACAGTTAAATGAGAAAGAAGCATTTTATGGTTTTTCTAAAGCTCTTATAGACCAATAATAACTGCTGTGAAGTATATAGAAATTTTCCAGTATTCATAGAATAAGCATTTAGCAATTATTTTAATTAAAGCATTAAATTATTTCAAAGAGACCAATTTGTGCAAAAGACCATGGATTATAGGTTGTGAGAAGTTAAAAGCAAACTCAAAGTCAACTACCCTACCTCCTTTATTTTATAAATGAGACCCTAAGCTTCCAAAGTTTAAGTGAGCAGATCTATGCTACAACTCAAGTCTAGTAACTTCGAAGTCAGTTCTTTCCACCAAATCAGGTGGTTGGACTTCCTGTTCTTTCCTTTAGCACAAATGAATATTCTGGAATATTTTCTAGATATGAAATCAGAGAATCAATTTTATATATTTCCTTCCTTGCATTTCAGGTTGAAAGTTTGTTAGTGGCCCATAACAATCCTGGATTGAATTTCATATATTGGTTAGGCTTTTGGCACAGAAAAGCCATTTACCTTAAGTTTCTTGGTTAGACTTTTGATTCCAGAAGCACTGGTTAAGTGGTGCTACTTCCATGCCTTGTGTTTATCATTGATTTGTTTGTTCATTTATTTGAAAAACAGAGCATGAGAGAGCTACCTTCTATCTTTCAGTTCACTCCTCAAAAGGCTGCTACATCCAGGTCTGGGCCAGGCCAAAGCCAGAAGCCAGGAACTCATCTGGGTCTTCAATGTGAGTGGCAGGGATGAAAGTCCTAGGGCCGTGTTCTGCTGCTTTCTCAGGTGGATTGGCAGGGAGCTGGATTTGCAGTGGGGCAGCTGGACTTAAACTGGTGTTCCAATATGGGATGCTGGCATCGCAACTGGTGGCTTAACCATCTGCCGCCATTCCGGCCCCTGTTACTGTTTTCAAGACTGGCAAAGATGAATATAAATGTAGCAGGAGGAAAAGCATTGCCTTTTGAGCTCAAAGTGCTGAATACAGCATGCGTGCACTGAAGTCACAGTACTCTAAGAAAAGGATGGGAAACGTGTGGTGCCAACTTGTTGATGTTTTAACTGGTATTTACACAAATGTGGGCCTTCATCTTGTTCTTTTCCCAACTATATACAGTCCCTGCCTCTTGGAGTTATCCTTATAGGAGATCATCAGTAAGTTTGTCTTTACAGAGCAGAAGGAAAAGGATGAAGTGAATTTGACCTTGAAAATACAGCATTAGGTAGTGCAATGTTTAAGAAGCCTTTTGCCTGTGCTGGTAAGAGCTCTACCATTATGTTGATGGATTTGCTACTTTGTGTCCTATTAAGTATAAAATGTGGCCATATATTTCGGATTCCAGGGCCTTTTCTGGTTTGTTGAGCACACTGGTGCTTAAGATGATGATTTAAATTAGTTTTAATGTACTTGGGTAATCAAGCGTAGAGTGCTTTGAAGCCTCTAAGGGAGAAAATGAAGAGAGCTATTTCACCCTTGCCCAGTAATGAGACCCATAAATCAAAAGAATGAACATGGAAACCAAGCGAGCTGTGGGATCTAATTTCAAACTCCTTGAAGGATTCCTTTTTTGGTTCAGGCTTGCTGTGGCCATGATGCCCAGTGTAGAGGTTAAACTGAAAAACCTACCTAGATAAAAAAGAGAACCTCTGTAGGATTAAAGCCACCAAGCCACTCACTTTCACCATTAACCTTTGGGTTTGAGAGGTTTTGGTTCGGAAGTCTGGGCCAAAAAAGGGTAGAAATGTATGGAGATATGCTTGGGTGCAGGCATACCCATGTTCAGATACCAACTAGCTGTTGTCTAAGAAGACTACAAGATGAATATGCAAGGAGGGGGATGTTTTCCATTTAGCATATGCTTACAATGGCCTTTTCAAACTATGACATATTTTCTAAAAAAGATTTATTTATTTGAAAGGCAGAGTTACAGAGAAGCAGAGAAGGGAGGGGGGTGTTTCTATCCATTGATTGACTCCCCAGATGGCTGCAGCTGGGCTGATCTAAAGCCAGGAGCTTCCTCCAGGTCTCCCACACAGGTGCAGGGGCCCAAGGACTTGGGCCGTCTTCTACTGCTTTCCCAGGCCATAGCAGAGAGCTGGATCAGAAGTGGAGCAGCCAGAACTCGAACCAGCACCCATATGGGATGCTGGCACTGAAGGTGGCAGCTTTACCTGCTATACCACAGCACCGGCCCAGAAGTGATAGATTTTGAAAAGTATAAAAGCTTTTCAGTGGAGAGAAACAAGATGCATCCCTAAAAAGACAGAAGTGCTTTGTAGACTTCAGGTAGATCGCCAGCAGACAGGAAGACAAGCCATTTCTAGACTTCTGGCAGGCAGACTGGCCTTTAAGTCAGTTCTAAAAATGGAAGAAAGTAGGCAAGAGAAGTTTGCATCAAGAACTCCAAGTTCTTCTAGATGTTGTTGGTTCAGGCAGTGTCAGAAATTCTTCATCGTTGCTCCCTTGCAGGCTGATTTTGGGCTGTGCACATGGGCCTATTTTTAAACTGCAGACTCTATTTCACTCCCACAGATTTTACCCTCCTACTGTTCTGAGTGCTACAACCAGGGATTTGTTGAAGTTAGTTTATACTCTGTTGTAGCCTGAGCTTGTGGGATCCCAAGATTGTGTTGGAGGTGGATTGAGTGGAAGGAAGTGTGGACAGGCCACGTGCTGGTGGTTATACGGGTCCTTTTCCTTTTCCTTTTAGAAGTCATTCAAGTCCTGGGGCATGGAAAGGTATCTGACTCTATGGATATTTGCTGGATGGTTGTCTTTTGATTTTAATAATTAATGCTTTGGGCTCTTGGAGGGGATTATTTGAATCCACCAGGTAAGGACACAGTAAGACTGTGCTTAAATCCTGTTGTGGAGGTTGTGTGTGAGGTGTTTGTATGAAAGTGAGGGGTGTGTCTGGGTGAGGTGGGTGAAGTACAGTAGAAGGGAGAGGACTTTGAAGGGCCATTGGCTGCCCTGAATTTAAAACTCGGGTATTTTTGTGTGTGTAGGAAGAAACACATTTATGATGGCTACGTACTTGTCCATTATAGTGGCAAAGGGATTGGAGAGAGAATGGATTATTATTCAGAAGAAAACGAGGAGGCCAGAAAGGCCGGTTATCAAACTAAGAAAACACAATGTTTATAATTTTTTTTTAAACTGATGTTCTCTAGTGAATGGATTTTTTATGATTTGGGAGTTATTTTTAAATTAGCAACAGCTCTTGTAGATGGTTGAACAAATCAAAACTGAAAATTATAGCTGTGTTTATCATACATGTTGTAGCTATGTTGATTATCATAAAAAATAATGAGGACGTTTTGGCTGGTATCAAGATGCAGAAGTGAGTTGGTGGGGTACATTCCTTTGGCTTTGTGGGGTGATTAGGATGAGGTTGGGTCAAAGTGGTTATAGAATATAATTCAGGCTGTATTCATGGACTATTTTTTCTAACCAAGTGTGGTATTTTCTGTTTTCTTCCTTGTAACCACAGTGTCTAGCCATCAAGCTCTCTAATTTTCTTGACAATTTTTAGACTAAGCTACAGATATCATCAGTACGTTTTTACCTGTAGGTACTTTAGCATGCACATTAGCTAGCTAAAGATTTTTCTTTTAAGGCAAAATTTACAAGGTGCTGAAATGCATGAATCTTATATACACCCTTTGGATTTTGAGAATTGTATGCACCTTTGTATTCCAACTCTCTGAAGATAGAAAACTTGACCTAAGAAAGTTCTCTTATGACTTTGCCCAGTCAGGCCTATCTCAGAGACAGAGTCTGTTCTGGTTGTTTTCATCACAGGTTAGTTTTTATGATTCTAGGACCTTCAAATGAAGTTGTATAAGCCTTCCATTTCTGCTTCATTTTCAAGCTGTTTCTGGTATTTGTAGGTCTTTTGTATTCCCATATAAGTGATAAATTCATCTTGCCAGTTGCCTATTTCAAAATCCTGAGCAGGGAGCCGGTGTTGTGGTACAGTGGGTTAAGCCACAGCTTGTGCTGGCTGGAGTTCTGGTTGCTCCAATTCTGATGGAGCTCCCTGCTAATGTACCTAGGAAAGCAGTGGAAGATGGCCCAAGTACTTTGGCCCCTACCACCCATGTGGGAGACCTGGATGGAGTTCTTGGTTTCTGGCTTCAGCTGGGTGCTGTTGTGGCCATTTGGGGAGTGAACCACTAGATGGAAGAGCTCTTGCGCGGTCTCTCTCTCTCTCTCTCTCTCTCTCTCTCTCTCTCTCTTTCTCTGAAAGGCAGAGTCGCAGAAAGAGAGGAAGAAAATAAATCTTAAAAGCCCAGATTGGATTACAACATGCATTGCCAAAAATCTGTGACTGCCCCCTAGATTTTTCAAGGCCAAAACCATTCTCATAGCAATACTAAGGCCTTGTTTGCTTCCATATTCTCAATATCTCAGATGTGTACAATGGAGATTTCCAGATAATGCATAATCTGTGATTCTGTAGCAGACTGCATGCATAAACAGCAAATCTCCCTCTTGTGTGTTGCTAAACATGAAAGATATTTGCTAAATGGTAAGGCAATACAGATTTTTACTTAATTTATTTTAGGAAGAATTTCATAAACATTACACTTCATGGGCTTGTTCATTTTAAATGGACTAATAGTTTAACTTTTTGTTTAAATTTCTTGCATGACAAATTTGATAGCTATATCCCATAATTATTTGCAATTACTTTAAAAAGTATCAAGGAGACCTGAGGATGAAAATATTTGAAAACTACTATTATAGATACTTTGGTATGATTAGACACCATAACATTTGTTCTTCTGATCCATGAACATAGTATATCTCTACATTTCTGTTTTTTAAATTTTCAGTTATAGAGACTTTAAAATTTTTTGGTGACACAGAGAGATGGGCAGAGACACAGAGAGAGCTCTTCCATCCACTGGTTTACTCCCTGAATGGCCAAAACAGCTGAGACTGGGTCAGATGAAGCTAGGAGCCTGGAACTTTATCTAGATCTCCCACGTGGGTAACAGGGGGCTAGGTAATTGGATCCCCTTCTGCTTTCCCAGGTGCATTGTCAGAGAGTTGAATTGGAAGTGGAGCAACCTGGACTGGAACTGGCACTGTGATACGGGATGCTGGCATCACAGGCAGTGGCTTAACCTACTGTGGCACAATGCAGGCCCCAGTATAGACACTTGTAAACATCTGTTAAATGTGTTCCTAATTGTATGCCTTTTGATGCTGTGTAAATAGAATGAAGTTAAGGTTGAAAGAAAAAAAATTTTTAAGATTTATTTTACTTGAAAGAGAGAGAGAGGTTGATTCTATCTGCTGGTTTAACCGACAGATAACTGCAACAGCCAGAGCTGTGTCAGCCTGAATCCAGGAGCCAGGAACTCCATCTGGGTCTCCCAGTTGGGTGGTAGGGGCACACATACTTTGTCCATCTTGCACTGTTGTCCCAAGCATGCTAGCAAGGAGCTGGATTGAAAGCAGAGCAGCTTGGACTCAACTGTTGTTCCAATATGGGATGACAGCATCTCAAGTGACAGTTTAACCTGCTGCACCGCAGTGTTGGCCCCCAAAATTGAATTTTCTGATTGCTACTTAGATGTTGATATACATTCATATGATTTGTAGTGACAGTGGCCTTGAATTCTGTCAAGTTGCTGCATTCACACATCAGTCTGGTGGACTGATGTATGTATCTGGTGTATGGCAAGAACTGTCAAGGGTTTGAGATTTCTATTCTGCTTGCAAGCAAACATTTGCCTCCCACAGTTTTGTGCATGCTGACAAAAGATAGGGGAGTTCTGGGTCAGAGACAAAGGTCTTGGTTACTCATTGCATAGCAGGCAGTATCAGCTGCATGTTCTTAATTACTCCCCTCAGCCCCTGAATCCCGAGCATGAAAGCTAAGTAGCCTCAGCTCACAAAGTAGGCTTGTATCAGTTAAAGAACCTTGAGCTTAGGAAATGGGATTATTCAAGGGGCTGCTAGCAGGCCTCACTTACCATTTGCCACAGAGGGCAATCCCACTTCAACTTGGCTGATTAACAAACACATCTGCCCTTAGCCCCAGAGAAATGTATTGTCTGGTCTTTAGGCTATATGCTATTAAGACATTCTTGAGAATTATTTCCCAGCTTGTTCTGTTGGGATTTTCTGTTTTAAACATCATGTCATGTCAAATTATAATATTACTTCTTCTATTTATTCCTCTTTTTTCTTTGTGCTACTAGAACTTCTAGTACAATGTGGAATAAAGTGATGAGAATGGCCATCTTTGCCTTTTCTTTATTTTAGAGTGAAAATACTCATTTTATCAATTTCTATGATAATGTAACTGAGGGTTTTTGTTACAGGGGAAATTGTTTTATGCTCCTGAGGTGTGGGCATGTGGCACAGCAGCTGAGTCAGCCCGTGGGATCCCTGTGTCTCATCACAGTGGCAGGTCAGAGTCTTTTCTCTGCTTCTGACTCCAGCTTCCTTCCCATGGGCACTTGGGAGGCAGCAGGTGATGTCTGAAGTACCTGGGACCCTTCCACTCGGATGAGAAACCTGGATTGAGTTCCAGGCATCTGGCTTATGACCTGTCCCAACACTGGCTCTTTTAGGCATTTGGGAAGTGAACAGTTATTGTTGTGGATTCGTTCTGAGAGGAGGAACACGGAGGGTGCAAGAGGTGTGGAGTTACCACATAGATACCGGGAGTCAGGTGAAAGCAGGCCAGAGGCGAGCAGCCCGCAGCCTCATTTATTTCCGTTGGTGCAGCAGCTTATATAGCTGATGCAGCCACTATGGTCAAGGTATGGTTTATGCCTTAACCAGATGTGGTGGAATGAGAAGGCCATGCCAAGATGCTGCTGGCAAGCGAGTGTCAGTTACTCAGGAATGGCTTTGGAACCCACTTGGCAAAGGAGCCTGCCTGGCAACAGGCAGTGATTGGTTACTGCATAAACCAATTTTACCTGCTGCGCCACAATGCCAGCACCAGCCTCAAGGTAGCTTTATTAAAATACAATGTGAAGGGACTGCAGGCAGGCAGGCCAGCTGTTAGCTGACAACTGCTGCAGTCTGTATTGTGGACTAGGAGATGTAGGTCTGAGGCAGAATGCTGCCCTGCTATGGTGTGACTTTGCTTTGGGGAGTTCTCTTCCCTGGACTGCTCACTAGGCATTCTCTCCTTTGTCCCTTCTGCCTCTCCAAACCCTACTTCTTCAGACCTCATCTTTTAAACATATGTGGTCAATCCGTTCATTCTCCCCACCATCATTAATACTCCTTTGTTTCTAACTACCAAGGCATAAATTGACAGCGGTACATAAAAACAGGTTCTTAGTTATAGAATGAAGGAATATAGCTGTGCTAGAAGGTAGGGGTTAATCATCCAATGCTGCTCTCTGCAGACATTGCTACTGTGGTGCCTCTCCATTTGTTGTATGTTAGTTTTGTCTTCCCAATCATGTGCAAGCACCAGAGGGGAGTTTTGTATGTTTGGGACTTGGTGTGTGTCATGCACAGCACTTTGCATAATATTGGGAACCCAACAGGTATAACAAATATTCAGTTGATGAGTTTATTTGTGTAAGCTTTACATCTTCATTCTGTTTTCTGACATTTAGTTCTATGGGGAACATGATTTGACCTGTAGGATGTGTGAAACTTTAAAATCCACCTTTTAGTGAAATTCTTAGACTGTCGGCATGAAGCATGCTTTCAGAAAGGAGCAGGAGGGCAGGAGATTGTAAAAAGACTCGGAACAGCAATATCTTAATTCTGTTGTTGTACTGTTTATTTTATAGCACTTGATAAAAGTCACTTTTCTACTTTTTTAAAGATTTATTTATTTGAAAGGCAGAGTTGGAGGGAGTAGGGGTGGGAGAGGGGAAGGGAGAGGCAAAGATCCTCCATCCACTGGTTTGTTCTCCAAATGGCCACAGCGGCCAGGGCTGTGCTGGTTCAGAGCCAGGGGCTTCTTCGGGGTCTCCCACATAGATGCAAAGGCTCAAATACTTGGGCCATCCTTTCCTGCTTTCCTAGGCCATTAGCAGGGAGCTGGATTGGAAGTAGAGCAGCCGGGACACAAATTGGTGCCCATGTGGGATGCCGGTGTTGCAGGCGGTGGCTTAAGGCTGGCCGCTGCCTTCCTGCTGTTCTTAAACTTTGGTAAAAATATGAGTGACAACAGTTTTCCTTTTCCCTCTGAAAGGCAGACATAGACTGTAGTGCATCAGAGTTTGGGAAACTGTAGAGGGGGTGCATTTTGGAGTACAGAATTCCATTAAGAATTAGTAGACCTATTTGTGAGTTGCTGGCTCATCTGGAAATGTGATAGTTTTTTGAGGGGGCTGAGAATGGCCATGGTGAAGGGTGGGGCTTGGCAGGGTCTTCATTTCCAGGGGGATGAAAAATGTGAAGGAAAGTTTGACAGCACCAGCGTGTGGATCAGTAGCCGATAATGACTTATGCTAATTCCCTCAATAAGTTCTGGCTTTCCCACCGGGGCTTCCTTCATCTACAGAGGAGAACTGGGTGCTGTAAAACCTGCCTTATAAACAGACCCCAAGATTCCCTATGATGCAAGCCATTCTGTTCAGGGAGCTGGAATGTGCCAGGAAGTACATGGGAGAGCTGTCAGATTGGGTCCAGTGCCCTCCTCTTCCTCCTCTGGAGTAAGTGCACAGGAAGATTGGCAGTCATGCTCCCTTGAGGCCAGGTGTCTCTGCTTGGAGCCCGTGAAGTTGCCGTGTTCACCTGGAGAATAGGAGACAAGTGTGGCTGGCTGTGAGAATTCACCTGCTTTCTTCTTTGGGTCATGCCTGCCACCCACAAGCCCCAGTCTTGGTCAAAGTGGATGTCCTTCACATGTGGAAGGGCCATTCTTTGATAGAGTTCCCAGAGACACCAAGGAACAAAGAGGCATGGCAGGTCCATACAACGGAGTGAGTGAGTGACGGGTGTTAAGAACCCTTCGGAGAGATGGGTCGGAGTGGGCACCAAGAATTAAAGGATCTTGTAGGCCTCACAGTGTAGCCTAGGAGCAAATGAATACTTTTGAAATATTTAAGTGGCGTGAGGTTTGTAGGCTATTTGTAGGGGTGGGAGGAGTGGTGTACACGCACGCACATACATGTTAACACACTCCTGAGAACAGCCTCATGGCTGCCTGAGCTCACTCTGTGGTGGCCCCCATGTCTCACCCTGGAATGTCCAGAGCAGTGATTAAGGATCCCAGCATGCCTGAGATGAAACTCCTGCCCTGCTTTTTGCTACAAGTAATACTGCAGGAAAATCGTGTAACATGCCTTAGCTTTTCTCCGGGGAGTGACAGTGCCTGTGTCATAATGAAAGGACTGGATGGAAGGGCCATTGCCTGGAGTATTTAGTGGTTGCAGATGTTGTGGCTGTCGTAGTAACCAGGCCTGCAGTCAGGTGGCAGGGTGTTTGCCATTTGTGACTTGGTGAGTGAGCTGGAACCAGGGAAAACTATGAAAGGGACTAGGTTTATTCTGTGTTACCTTGGATACCTCTTTGCTTCCTACTCTGTTTATTTCCTCGTGCTCTTCAGGGACAGGGACAGTTTGCTTTCTGCCTGTTGCCCACAAATGAACAAGCTGAGTCTGCGAATCACATCACAGTGCTGATGGAAGCAAGTTTTTGCATCAGGGCTCAGCATGCAATAGCCTGCTCCCTGTTTTCGGTTGACCTAGGAGCATAGAATCCTTTTTGTATCTTCAAATCATTGAAACAAATCAAAGGAAATATTTTGTGATATATAATGTGAGAACAATGTGGAATTCAAATTTCATATTATTGAGGGCATTGGACTCAATGTCAGTAATTAACAATACAAATGATTTTGAAAATTTCTCCTGGCTGTTGATTACTATTCAGTTGTCTTCTTGGGGACCAGTGTAGAGTTAAAATTACTGAAAAGTTAGCCACTTTGAATAGATTTATGGTATTTATTTGAAAGGCAGAGTTACAGAGAGAGGTAGAGACAGAGAGGTCTTCCATCTGCTGGTTCACTCCTCAAATTGCCTCAATGGCCGGAGCTGTGCCGATGCGAAGCCAGGAGCCAGGAGCTTCTTCCAGGTCTCCCATGTAGGTGCAGGGGCCCATGGACTTGGGCCATCTTCTACTGCTTTCCCAGGCCATAGAAGAGAGTTGGATTGGAAGAGGAGCAGCTGGGACTAGAACTAGTGCCTTTATGGGATGCTGGCACTTCAGGCCAGGGCTTTAACTCACTGCGCCACAGTGCTGGCCCTAAGGTACACTCTTGATGTTGTGCATTCTGTGGGTTTGGGCAAATGTATAACATATAACCGTGATTATAGTATCATACGGTTTATTTCCACTGCTCTAAAAATCCCCTGTGCTTCACCTGTTCTTCTGCCTCTCACCTCTAACCCTTGGAAACACTGATCTTTTTACTATTTCTGTAACGTTTGATGTCTGCTGTTTGCTAAAGTATTTCTGGAAAGAAGAGGACAAGGAGACAGGTAACAGTGGCCCTGCTGACCTTGAGACCTCTGAGTATGTGTGGACACATCAAGCACACACGACAAAAAGTACCGATCTGGATTATTCTCAAGTCTCGTTGATTTAGGCTCTGCGCACAGATACCTGTGTATCGACCTGTTTTCTGCTCCCAAAACAAAATGAATGTGAATCATAGGGAGGAATACAGTGCAGTTTTGATTTTTGTCCCTTAATTTAATTTTGCCTCTGACCCACAAATGCTTGCCGTCCAATCTTCATTTCCCTGGGGTATTTCTAGGGATGGGTGCAGGGACAGTGTTCCTGACTCACTCACAGTGTCAGATACTGTTCTCCAGAGAGCTCTCGACAGCTCACAATCCAAAGAAAGCCCAGTGAGTCTTTGGTTTCCTGATCGTGTTGAACAGTGAGCCTAGGATGTGGGAAAATGACTCACGGGTGTGACTTCACCATTGCCCTCATATTAAACTTCGTACAGTGGAAGCATAACCCACTTTTGACAAGAATTTTCAGCCAGGGTTGGGCCTGCCTTTGACTCAGTGATGTGTCACATTCTCTCTGCCGGAAACTCAAATTCTTAACACCAATCCTCATGGCGCTGGCGAGAAACCTTTTGCAAGAGGTGTTGGTATTTGGTGGATTTCTTATTTTTTTTTCCAGCTGCCCACAAAAAACAAACTCAGAAATACCTGGTTTTTTTTTTTTCCCCCTTTAAAAATTTTGCTGGAATAGTTTGTCATTTCTCTGTCTGAGGTTGGTTTTTGTTGCCCTGCCGGGGATGGTTTGCTTAGGGCCATGGCAAGGTGACTGTGGCCCTAAATGAAGGGTAAGGGGTAAAATAAACTGGGGCAGAGTGCCTGTCTGGGATGGTGAACCTCTAAGGTAGTATTAAGCAGTGGGTGGCTAGCTGTGGCTGGTGGCCACGAGTCGTTGAGTGTGTCTGGGATTTGCTTAGTTTCTTAAATTCTTTAAGTGACGTCTGCCCATTTGTTCACCTAAGTGGGTGCCTCTTTACTGTTCAGTGGTTTTGTGCCAAGAGAATGCCTAGACTTGCCAGCCTGTGTTGGGAACTTCCCAGAAGCCCCAGGCCACACCCAATGTACAAGAACTGGAGCCCCCTTTCTGTTCTTCGGTTTGTTCTTCCAGCTTATGGAAAAGGCATGTTCCAACGGGCTCCTTCCCTCTGAAGGCTGTCATTCACATAGCTCCTGAAGAGGACGACTGTGAGTTTCTCTGCAGTACTCACTTCAGAGGAGACCCTAGCAGAGAAGGCTCCATGGTGTGGGGAGTAGCACCTGTCGAGAAGTCAGGAGCACCAGGTCAAAACTCCACGTTGGCCACGGGCTGTGAGATCTTGGCTCATACACTTGACTTCCCTGGGTGTCTCCTCATTATCTGAATACTAAGTTGAATGAGAGATGTGCAAAGCATTGGTCCTCACTCTTACTTTGAATCGGAAACATCTATGGACTTAAATTAAAATTTTATTTGAAAGGCAAATAGAGAGAAAAAGAGTTCCATGCTTTCTTCTTCCTTTCTTTATTTTTTTGACAGGCAGAGTGGACAGTGAGAGAGAGAGAGAGAGAGAGAGAGAGAGAAAGGTCTTCCTTTGCCATTGGTTCACTCTCCAATGGCCGCCGCGGCCGGTGCGCTGTGGCTGGTGCACGGCGCTGATCCGATGGCAGGAGCCAGGTGCTTATCCTGGTCTCCCATGGGGTGCAGGGCCCAAGCACTTGGGCCATCCTCCACTGCACTCCCTGGCCACAGCAGAGAGCTGGCCTGGAAGAGGGGCAACCGGGACAGAATCCGGCTCCCCGACTGGGACTAGAACCCGGTGTGCCGGCGCTGCAAGGTGGAGGATTAGCCTGTTGAGCCACGGCGCTGGCCCTTCTTAAATGCCCACAGTGACTGGGATTAAGGACTGGGCAGAAACCAGGATCCAGGAACTCAATCAAAGTCTCCCATGTGGGTGGCAGGAAGACGGTTATTTTAGCCATCACTGCTGCTTCTCAGGGTTTATAATGTCAGAAAACTGGGGTTAGGAGCAGGAGCTGGAAGTTGAACCCAAGTACTCCAATGTGACAGGTGTGTGTCTTAACTGATAAGTTGAATACCTACTTCTGGAATTTTGTTTTTAAATACACATGATTGGGACACATCCCTAAGGTGGATAGAACTTGGAGAGTGAAGATATGTCCATGGGCCAGGGTTGAAGACCACTACTTCCTGTCATTTATGCGTACATTCCATAACTGACTGGATAAGCAACAGGGGTACAGATGGAATAGTTGGGTCCATTTCCAAGATTACTCACATAGTTTTAGGTAGGTTGTGGTTTCACACTGGCTGATGGCTGAAGGCAAATTCATGTCTCTACCTTGGCCTCCCCATAGGGCAGCTGTGGAGCTAGCTAGCTTCCCCCAGAGTGAGCAAGAGGGTGGGCAAAATTGGCCGGCGCCGCGGCTCACTAGGCTAATCCTCTGCCTGCGGCACCAGCACACCGGGTTCTAGTCCTGGTTGGGGCGCTGGGTTCTGTCCCAGTTGCTCCTCTTCCAGTCCAGCTCTCTGCTGTGGCCCGGGAGTGCAGTGGAGGATGGCCCAAGTGCTTGGGTCCTGCACCTGCATGGGAGACCAGGAGAAGCACCTGGCTCCTGCCTTCGGATCAGCACAGTGCGCCTGCCGCAGCGGCCATTGGAGGGTGAACCAACGGAAAAGGAAGACCTTTCTCTTTATCTCTCTCTCGCTGTCCCCTCTGCCTGTCCAAAAAAAAAAAAAAAAGGCGTGGAAACCCCAGACTTTCTGTGACCTAATCTCAACAGTGGTGTCCTGTCATTTTTTTCTGTATTCTGCTCATTAGAAATGAGTCACTTAGTATGCTTCACACTGGATGGGAAAGAATTACATAACTGCTTTGAAAACCAAGAGGTGGGGACCATTGGGAGCCACCTAAGGGGACTCCTGGCACAGCATCTAGGGGCTCATCTGCTGAATGGGTTTTGGAACAAGAGCAGGAAGGTGGAAAGGCAGGTGAAGAATGTGGTCCCCCACAACCTAGTGGAAGGAGAATAGAATTCAAATATAAGCTCGTTCTTTGACTACATAAAAAAAAACTCATGATTGGAGGGGCTTAAAATAACAAAGATTTATTTCTTCTTTATGTGAATATTCTTTATGGGTTGCTTTAGGCTCTGTGCCTTATAATCACCGCTGGGATATGTCCATTGCAAGTCATTTGGGCTTTGTTTTCCATGCCATTTTCACTGTGGGGGCCCAAGCTGACAGAGCAACTATAAACAGAAACTTTGCTGGTTTCCATGGCAAAGAGAAAAAATTATGAAGAAGCACGTAGTACCTCTTAAAACTTCAGCCCGTATAATTTCCATTCACAATTCATTGGCCAAGTTAAGTCATATGGCCTGCCACCACTTCAAAAGGAGTGAGGTTATATCCTACTGCCATGTATCCCAAGAGTAGAAATCCAGAGGTATTTGATCAGTGTTAATGACAAGCCTAGGGAGAGAAGTCAGTGGGTGTCCCTATGCAAAGGGGACAATGCGACTACTGAACATGGTGTTTGGGTTGGCAGTGATCCGGTCATTGTTCATCTTAATCTTGGCCAGGGCAGTGACTGGCAAGATGAATATTCCCTGATTGCAGTGGGTTGAACAGTGAATGGGAGATGAGAAAGTAGGAGGAAGAAATTGTAGATACTTCTTAAGCAGGAAAGAAGCCAAATCACCAGTCTTTACTCATTCTTTGTCATTTAATCTTTGCATGTGTCATGGTGAATTTAAAAAATATCACATATTGGGTACATCTGAACAGATTCTTTAACTGGAAAGCGGTCAATATAGTTATGCTGTGATGATAATCTCAAACATGGTCAACGTGAGTTGATGTAATCTTGTGGGTTATCTTAATGTTGCATTCAAACAAGAAATCGGTCCTTTTTATTGTTTTCCTCTTATGCCAAACAAAGTCACCATACTGGGAGAAGTGCAAAGTTTTTTGAAGAAACATTCATTTGCTCTTCTTTATTTAACTTTTCTTTTTACTTACCATTTTTGGAGTTTGATTTAATGAACAAATTTGCTTGAAACTGTTTTCCATTTGTGCTGAATTTGATAATATAAGCGTGATATGTGAGAATACTTGATAAGTTGTCAAAGGCTACAAAAGTAGATGCTATGTTTCCACTGTTCCCATTAATTTTGGGTGGTCAGCTGGTAACGTGCATATTGCATTCCTTTTGTTTTATTTTTTCTTTTTCCTTCTTTCTTTCTTTCTTTTTTTCTTTTTTCTTTTCTTTTCTTTTCTTTTTTTTTTTTTTGACAAGCAGAGTGGACAGTGAGAGAGAGAGAGACATAGAAAGGTCTTCCTTTTACCGTTAGTTCACTCTCCAATGGCCGCTGCGGCCAGTGCAGTGCTGATCCAAAGGCAGGAGCCAGGTGCTTCTCCTGGTCTCCCATGCGGGTGCAGGGCCCAAGCACTTGGGCCATCCTCCACTGCACTCCCGGGCCACAGCAGAGAGCTGGCCTGGAAGAGGGGCAACTGGGACAGAATTCGGTGCCCTGACTGGGACTAGAACCCGGTATGCCGGCGCCACAGGTGGAGGATTAGCCTATTGAGCCATGGTGCCAGCCGCATATTGCATTCTTATGAGCTCTTTGTCTGAAGTCAGGAGCAGATGTCCTGAAACTGGGATAACTAGGAGTATATAAAGTAGATTGAGCATGTAATATATTATCCCAAGCTACTTATTTTAAATAAATAGATGCTTCATCAACATTTAAGAATCGATAGAAAGTAGATGCAGCTGCTGTCCAGGGCTGATCTGCAGAAGCACAGCAGTCCTGATTGCCTTTACCACCATTTTCTTCCCATGGGTGTTCCATTTCTTGTGCTTCTTCTGCTTCTTTCCCCAGCACTTTCAGTAGATTCAGTTACTTCCCCTGCCACCCTGCTCTAGGTGGAGGTACAGAAAAGAAGTCTGCATTACTGGCCTCAAGAAGATTAAAGAAAAAAATGACAGTGGGTCTGCAGGATTTCAGGATAACAGGGCTGGAGAGAGAGCACTTCTGAGCGTGCTACATGCTGTCTTAGCCACTTGCAGTTCTGTTCCCTCAGGAAGCTAATCTTAGCGCAGAGTGGCTGAAAATGTCAAGGAAAAATTCACTTTGATCCAAATGCTGGGACTTACCTGCACGTGGTAGGTTTTTGGTGACCTGTGGATAATTGAGTTTGGATAGAGGAATGGTCAAAAAAAAAATCACGGAGGATAAAATTTTCTAAAAGGTAACCATTAGGTGCCCATTTAGATTTATTCCTGACTTTGCATTGTGCTGTTTAAGCTCTGAAATTTGCAATGCAGTAAAGTTAGTAGTGTTATAATTATCCTGAGATATCTGCAGAAAACATTTCTTTGTTGATCCTATCAAAGAAATTGACATTCAGCTATGAGAGTTATGCTGGAATTATGTTTATGAAAAATTCCTTCCAACTTCTTGGCAAGATGCAAGAATGATGGGGCAGTAAAACTGAACCATTAAAATGGCCTTATGTGTGTTTGGACCAACATCTGACTTTGAAGTTACTCTACTGCCTGTTACTGATTTATTTGTTTTACTGGGTGTAAGTTTTTTTTTTTTTTCAATGAGGGCTATTAAATTTAATATTATAAGCAAGTGATATAATCCATTCTTCTTAGAACATGATGGTATTCTGGTGAAAAGTCACTTCCAGGTGCTAATAGATCAAATGCTTTAGCAGGCAAATCCTTCTAACAGTTTTTTTTTTCCTAATTAGTATAAATGTGCTTATATTTCTAGGCATTGGATCTGTCTTCAGGTTATTGTATGGGTCATTCAGTTACTGAGTTGTTTGTGTGTAGGAGTAGGCAACCAGTGCTTCCTGATTTGCTGGTGATGCATTAAACTTCGAATTGCTGAAATAATTGCCCATGTGCCTCGGCAAAAAAGGAGTATCAAAGAGATGTTTGGGATTGTAGGCATTGACTGTGAGTGGTTGGGAGAGAGGAGTTTCTGTCCCCCTCTGCCAGTGGAGACATTGTCCCAGGGCTAGGGGAGGTGCTATTGCCCCCTGATATGTAGGGAGAGAAAGCTGTGAATTCTAGAAGATAAGGTCAGCTGCTATATTAAAAGTTGACCATATAGCTGGTGCCGCGGCTCAATAGGCTAATCCTCTGCCTGCAGCACCGGCACCCCGGGTTCTAGTCCTGGTCCGGGTGCCGGATTCTGTCCCGGTTGCCCCTCTTCCAGGCCAGCTCTCTGCTGTGGCCCAGGAGTGCAGTGGAGGATGGCCCAAGTGCTTGGGCCCTGCACCCGCATGGGAGACCAGGAGAAGCACCTGGCTCCTGCCTTCGGATCAGCGCAGTGCGCCGGCCACGGCGGCCACTGGAGGGTGAACCAATGCAAAGGAAGACCTTTTTCTGTCTCTCTCTTTCTCACTGTCCACTCTGCCTGTCAAAAAAAAAAAAAAAAAGTTGACCATGTGGCAGTGGTGGATGTACCAAATAAGTTCCTCAAACTAGAAGGCAGGGCACTGTTCATGGATCTGCAGGGAAAGTTGTTGCATTGCTAGATTGCAATTCTTTTTCTTGAGCCCAGCTAAAACTTGGGCTCCAAAGATTTACTAAGGATGATGCAAAGCTTCTTCCATGTGTTAATTTGCTTTGAGAAAAATATAATTCTTATTCTGTAGTTTTCTGTAAAAGCTAAAACCCAAACTCTTAAGGGTTATCTGATTTTTAAAAGAAAAGATCTTTTTGAGATTGTAATAGCGGCGCTATGTATAAATTGTGTTCTTTTTGGACTAGACTGCTTTTGGATCACTTTGTTGGATGTGAGCAGCGAGTTTAGGTAAATGAATGGTGGGTTCCAGTTCACTGAAAAAGGGAATGCAGCAGAACGTGAGGCTGCTGAGCCCCCTGCTGTAGGTTTTGATGTTGAGTGGCCCGCAGTGTGTGCCTTTGGGTGGAGATGTGTGGCTCCCAAGGGGAGGTCACCTCTAGATGAATAAATTTTGGAGACATTTATATGTAACTGAAGCCTTGGAGGTGCTTGAGACTGCCCATTAATCGTGAAATGTGATAACCCCTGTTGTAGCAGCGTGGACTTGGTGTTAATCATCTGGCCAGTATAATTAAGTGGTACTAAGTGGTGGGAAAACAACCAACATTTTCTCTCAAGGAACTGGAAAACCTGCATCTTTGGCCTTGCAAATAAATATTGTGTGGGTGGGGGGGACAGAATAATTGACGGAATTCTAGGGAAGCAGCTCTACGGATCATGAGCACAAGCCTACAGATCTGCATTTTGAGGCAAGTAGACTTTGCCTAAAAGTAATCACACTGTAAGGAGAATGAGTGATTAATAATGCTCACAGTATGACCAGAAGTGCTGATGGTAAATTCCAGCTCATTTTGATTACATGTGTCTTTACGATGAGAGGAATAATTTAGGGAATAATTGTCAGGGAAAAGAAAAAACCTGAGGAGCAATAAACACTCTTTATATGGATGATTATTTTTAATTCAAAGGAAAATCACAGAGTCTTGTTATTTATAACCTCATCAGATTTTATGGTCGCAATTTAACTAGAGGTAAGCCTGTGTTAATTTTAATGAAGTTGCCTAATGCATATTTATTTTTAAAAGTGGAAATTTCAGAGGAGTACATGACTCAGCTGGAGTCTGTATAATAAAGTCCATTCAGCAAAGGGATTATTCTTGCCCTCCTGTGGCAAGGGGATAGAATAATTATATTTTCCTTTTGTTCTTTTTGGTTTAGCCGTCCTTACGTTCTGACTGGTGTTACAACACTGTTTTTTGAACAGCAGTCACTGAGCAGGAGGTACATGAGTCCAAAATTGAATCTGAGGGTTTCAGTCCTGGAGGATGAGTAAGCCAGAATGCCTGGGCAGTACAGTAAGTGCTGTGTTGGGGATTTTCAGAAAAATGGGCGGAGGAAGCTTTCTACATGTTTCCGGCTGTGTTGCACCAAAACAATATAACCAGCAGTTCATTTATTAAAACTGATCATGTGTCTTTAAAAGTTAGGGAAATTGGGCAATTTGGAGAACTGATACGATCATATCAGGAAACCCAGTGCTAGTAGGAAATGTGTGTGAGCTGAGCAGCGGTGGTTGACCAGGTGCTAAGATGTGCTGACCCTTTAGAGAGAACCTCTTGATAGTGATAGAAAGCTGGCCTTCCTTAGCAGTATCTGCTGACAAGGGATCCTTTCTGGAAATAACCAGTTGCCCTGTGCTGTCTATGGCACTCAGGCCTCCCCTCCTAGTTCTTGGGGGCTGTCTCCAGAGGCAGCCAGGCAGTCCTAAGCTGGCAGCCCCACCTGGAGCCCATCACAGGGACTGGTGTTCGTGGCCTGTCACTTCTTTCCTTGCTACTTAGGAAACCTGTCTTTGTTTCTGTCTTGTTTAATCACCTGTAATGCAGCCAGTTCCCCAGCTCGCTGCCTTTCCCCACTGTGCCCGTATGTTCGTCGTCCCTGTACTTCTTTACTCTTTATTTTGACCTGCTACCCTTTCTGGTTATTCCATGTGTAGACTAAACATGCTAATGAAGACTAATCACAATAGAAAGAATATAATTAACATTACTGTGTTACAGAAGGCAGCAGACCCCATGTTTGAACCACTGCCCCCATTTGCTAAAGATCTAGAAGTCTTACTTAAAAATCTCCATGTCTTTATCAGTTTATCACCTACTTTTATCTAACACTTTTCTTTTTACAGTGCCTGTGTTTAAGATCAAGAGTCTAATATTATTTTTTTCTGTAAAATCTTCAGAAAAGCATACATTGGTATCATGTATAACAATTTTTTAAATAAGATTTTATTTATTTGAGAGGTAGAGTTACAGACAGAGAGAGGGAGAGACAGAGAGAAAGGAGAAAGGTCTTTCATCTGCTGGTTCACTCCCCAAATAGCGGCAATGATTGGAGCTGGGACGATCCAAAGCCAGGAGCCAGGAGCTTCATCCGGGTCTCATGTGGGTGCAGGGGTCTAAGGACTTGGGTCACCCTCTACTGCTTTCCCAGGTGCATTAGCAGGGAGCTGAATTGGTAGAGGAGCAGCTGGGAGATGAACCAGCACCCATATGGAATGCTGGCACCACAGGTGGAGGCTTAGCCTACTGCGCCACAGTGCCAGCTCCATGTATAACAATTTCTATGAAAGAATGTGTTTTATTTATGGCCGGCGCCGTGGCTCAACAGGCTAATCCTCCGCCTTGCGGTGCCGGCACCCCAGGTTCTAGTCCTGGTCAGGGAGCCGGATTCTGTCCCGGTTGCCCCTCTTCCAGGCCAGCTCTCTGCTGTGGCCAGGGAGTGCAGTGGAGGATGGCCCAAATGCTTGGGCCCTGCATCCCATGGGAGACCAGGATAAGCACCTGGCTCCTGCCATCGGATCAGCGCAACGCGCCGGCCGAAACGCGCCGGCCACGGCGGCCATTGGAGGGTGAACCAACGGCCAAGGAAGCCTTTCTCTCTCTCTCTCTCTCTCACTGTCCACTCTGCCTGTCCCCCCCCCAAAAAAAATGTGTTTTATTTCAAATAATTGACATAGAAACTAACCCTGTAAATCAATCAGGTCTTATTCATTAATTTATTTTCTCTTTTACTTTATGTACTGAGTTGTTAAGAAGATGTTGTTATTGGAATCACAGCTGAATGCCTTGTGCTCATAAGATTTTGTCCTGGGGTAAAGCTTGTGCATGCAAGTGAATACATGCATAATCATGCATTGTAAATATACAATTATGCTGTATATTTATATGTATTGGCATATGAGTACATGGACAGTCATGTACCACATAGTGTTTCGTTCAGCTGTGGGCCACATACACAAGAGTGGTTGTCTAAGATTAAACTATCTAGTGATGTGGTAGCCACATGTAATTATGTGTAATTATACTTGGTGATTTTTGCATGGCCATGAACTCACCTAGTGCTGTTTCTCAGATGGTATCTCAGTCATCCAGTTAGCATGCACGCACACCTCCCAGCCCTCAGGCTTCTGCTTCCCTGTGGCCTGAGAATCTCCCTGAGGCTGCCAGCTGCAAGCCCCACCCTAGCACCCCTCCAATGGTGGGGGGTCTTGTCTGCTCCCCAGCAACTCTGCTTCTGAACCCAGAGACTCAGTTCTCCTTCCTGCCTGATGCAATCTCTTTCTAGTTGGGGTAGAAGCCAGGTAGTTTGGGTCTGGAGATTTGCTCTACCCATGAGAATCATTGCTTAGGCTTTGGAAGTAAAAGGAACACGGTAGGCTAGTTCTGTGTCTTCCTGGCCACGTCCCTGTCCCCAAACAATAGACATAAGGACCTATTTGTAGGTTGAAAGGGGAAGACAGAAGGGAGAGGTACTGGAGAAAGCCAAAATTGACTCATGTCTTAAAAATGTTGTGCCGCCTCCTCCTCTCGCAGCAGGTGGGTCTCAAATGAGAAGAGTCTTGAATAAACTGGGGAGTCTGGACCCCACTGGGGAGGAGTCGATCGGGAAGCCTTGGTGGCACTGGCTGGGGAGTGACACATGATGAGGGATGTGCTTTGGAAGGTCACCTAATGATAGTGGGATGCCTACAGCAGAGGCAAGAATCTGGGTTTCATGTGTCCCAAGGAGAGCACAATAGTTAGTACAGTTCATGCCCTGGGGCCTCATCCAAGGTTTAGTTCCTGGAATTCTCCAAAAGAAGTTGTATTAACTAACTCTTATCTGCGTGTTACCTTAGGGCAGAGCTGTTCCTGTTGCAGAATGCACCATTTGACTCGGCAGCTTTAGTGGTCAGCAAATGACCAGTCACTGAGAAAGGACATTCCAGAGGGTCGTTCACAGGGCCAGCGTTCTTTGATTTCATGCCTACTTGATGCACTGTCTCATGGAGGAGGCTGAAACTCCTAATGGGTGTGTTGACCTGAAAGGACATCGGATACTCGGAAAGAGGAAGCCACTCTAATAAGGCTGGCGGCTCCCTGATAGGTAATAGCTCATTAACTTGGAGAGGGCTTGCGGAGTGTTAATTAAATATGCATTACAGGTGGGGGTCTCTGCCTGGAAATACTTTCTCATGCCATTTACAGGGTGAGCTGCTGATCTCCAAGGCTGTTTTTCTTAGAAGCAAACAAAGAAGGCTTTTGTAGGATAAAGAAGCCGTTTTCACCATTTCCTGGTGAAACTTGAGGATTCCATATTTGTAGCATATACATGTATCAAATTTTTTTTGGTATGTGCCCAGATAGGCATTTACGCTTCTCAATGATCAGCCGAGTCTGATTACCTAATTAGTTTGGATTGGCCTCTTTGGGGGAGATGGGGGAGAGAGGCTTTGAAGCTGTGAAGGGGACCATGAAGCAGACAAGCCTGGGGAGCCGGGAAGGCACTGCCAGCGGGAGATGTCTTGTGGGCGTCTGTCTTGATCCTCCCTGCTTCTGCAGTAGTTCACGCAGGGAACCTCTTAGGGATCTGGGCTGATGGCAGCCATCTGGCTTCAGGAACTCAGTTGGAGAGCATGCAGACTGCTCAAAAGGGCAGAACAGAGAAAGCAAGGGTCACCATCCCCAACTGCCTCCCTCTCCCCTCTCTGGAAGCCACCATTGGCAAAAGACCTTCTTGTGTATTCCTGTAAAGAACAGCCTCGCACAGTCGCACAGGCTTTTAAACACAGGTGGATTTTCTTTTTCTCTATCATTTAAGTTGCACCACCTGACAGGTTTTCTTTTGCCACAGCACAATCCAGCTCAGGCCTTCCTAGAGCTTCTGAGTTGTCCATGCAGTCCCAAGTTTATTTAACCTGGTTTCTGAGATGAGCTCTTTGGCTGTTGGTGATTTCCAACCATTAGTGGGTTGGTTGAATGGTTCCCTACCTGCCCCACACTGACAATATGTCCACAGTTCAGCCCTTGAACCTGTGAATGTGACCTTGTTGGAAACAACATTGTTCTAACAATGAAGTTATCCTGGTTTAAATGGTTGGCCCTTAAATTCAATGCTACATGTCTTTGTAAGACGTGAAGAGACCGCACAGGGAATGTGGAGGCAGACTGGAGTGATGTAGCCAGAACCAGGAGATGCCTGGGATGCCCAGAAGCTGCAAGAGATAAAGAAGGATTCTTTCCTTGAGCCTTCACAGTGAATCCAGGTCCAAAGTCCTGATATTTCTCCTCTTCAGCATCACATGCAGCCTTGCCATAGGAGTAACAATGCGGTGAGTCACAGCCGCTACCGTGGGTTGGGTGCTCTTTGTGTGCCAAGTGTCGTGCCCACACACTTTTACTTAATACTCTCAACAACCGTGTCACACACTCACTACTGTCCCCTTTTTTCATAGGTAGAAAATTGAAGTTTACAGTATTGAAGTCACTTGCACAAATCACACCATTGTGGAGGAGGCAGGGCCAGTTTTCAGACTTGCTGTGTGTTCTGTGAACTTGGTCTGGCAGGTCCTGGCTACTGGGTGATGGGTTTCAGGAGGTGGCAGCCTCACTTGTAGCTACAGGACGAAGTCTGGTCTGCTGGGCTGAACTTGGGATCTGTAGGCCATTGGGAGTCTGGTGAAACAGCACCATGTAGTTGGTCCATCTTGGAATAATGGGATCCTGACTGGTGGCTAGAGTCTAGGAGTTGGAACACCAGTAGTATAACAAACCTCCACTTACTGTTTGCTCTTATTATGCATTAGACAGTTTTCTTAGTAAATCATGTGTATTCACCATTGCAAAGCACGAAAAAGGACCAACAGTAATTAGTGGGGTGCAATGTACAGATACGTTCCTGAATGAGGAGTCGCTGACACCAAGGCAAAGCTCTAGACTGTAAGAATGGAGGGACAAGAGAGGCTACCAAGGAAGATGTCAGTTTAGGCTATCAGGTGGGCATCCAGTTAATGGAGTTGCAACATGGGAATCTCAGCGTGGGGGAGACACAGAAGTCCCTCATGAACACGGGGGCCTATAGCCAGAGGTGAGGATGCTGGGGTCAGCAGTGACTTGCAGTAACCCCAGAGGTCAATTGTTACCTGCTGTGGAGAGTGTAGCAGCAGGCTGGTGACGGCAGGACAGGTAGAGCTTGACGTAGTTCCTGATGTTCCTCAGGGTTATGTCCAGGGGTTATGGTGACATACATGAGTCCTGGAACTTGGTTGAGTAAGTCCTTGATGTCAGTGTGTTTTGTTCTCATTTATATTCTCATTGCAACCAGGGAACGGAGGGTGCAGCTGCACAACTTCTGAGCAGCGTGCTCTGAGTAAACAATGATGTAATCCCTTGATTAATTCTTATTTTTAATAAAATTATCTCTCTTGGCTTTAGTGGTATCTTTTAATTCATTAGGAGCGTTAAGGACAGTTTCTGTTGGTTCAGCCACCAGAATTATTTTTACTTCCTTGTCTCGTTGGGCCCTGTGCCATCTTTTGTAAACTGTTGGCAAAAGAAAATGCAGTAACACATGATGTCTCTTCCTTTTTTCCTGGTGGGTGAATATCCCCATCTTGTGGATACTTGCCTTTTGTTTTAGCTTCTCCAGACATAGCCTGATGCGTGCTCTCTTCAGAGTTCTTAGAGGCTTCTCTGGCTTCCACGTTTGCCCTCGTGGTGGCTTTTGGACCTGATGGGTCCTGGGCAGTTTCCCGTGTCTGCTTCTTGCCTCCACTCCTGGGTTGCACTTTCAGCATTTTCTGTAATTATTTCCTATGCTCCTCCATATAGTCCAAGATTGAGGAATTCATTATGTAATACACAGTAACTCAGTATTAGGCCAAAGATGTCTAATTGTCCTTGCCTTTATCACTCCTTATCACTCTAATCCCCCTGTCCTTCCCTGAACCGCAGGGAAGGACAGGATATAAATGATAAAAGTGTCTCAAAGCATCCTTCAGAAAGCTGGCTGAAAGTATAAGTTGCTTTGTTTATAAAATGCCAATGGAGTTTATCCTAATGGAATTTGTTTTACCTTAATTATCTATTAAGTGTATTTGCCCAATTTGCAGGAATTGAAATGAATTTACTTTATAAAACCATACCATGATCTGAGTATTTTAAGAAATTTTAGAACTGCAAAAAATCAGCTATGACTTGAGTAGAATATATTGTGTAGGAGTGTGGGTTATGTATTAGAGTAATCTTGTCTGGTACATAGGAAAAAATTGGATTGAATGTAGTTAAAATGAATTTTAAATATGTGGTGCTAGATTAGTAAATGTCAGTCTTTAGGCATTCACTTTGGTAAAATTCCTGGATCGTATCAGACACGTGAAATGCTATCATGAAAGTGCTTACAAATGGGGGATTGGCATGTTTAATTTCATTGCATAGGGTAGTGCAAAATCTCTCATGTACTCCGTGTATTCCTGGAGATATTGTCTTGACACAGAAATGCTAAGGCAGATTCTTGATTGGCAAGTGCCGATACTCTGGTGTGTTCATTCTATTTGGGAATGTCTCACTAGGCTCTAAGCTCTAGGGAGCCAGGCATTTGTCAGTTTGGTGCATTGCTGTATCCCTTTGCCAAGACCAGCCTGAGGAACAGACTTAATATCTACTTGTTAGGTAAATTGCACTCTGGCCTCAGAATCAGCCCTTAAGGCATTCGGATCTGGCTGAAGAGCCCATGAGAGTATTTTAGGCATGGAAAGCCAAGACACTCTGGCAAAAAACAAACAAACAAAAACCCTAAATGAAAGATCTCTGCGAGTGAGATCCCAGTAGAAAGAACAGACCATCAAAGAAGGAGGTACCTTTCTTTGAAGGGAGGAGAGAAATTCCACTTTGACTATGACCTTGTCTGAATAAGCCTCAAAAGGCTTCCATAGCCTTGGCAACTCATGACTAGAGCCTAGGGAGATTTCTGACTCCATAAACAAGAGTGTCAAATTGTTAAGTCAACAACAAGAGTCACTGTGTACTTACTCCTCATGTAGGATCTCTGTCCTTAATGTGTTGTCCAATGTGAATTAATGCTATAACTAGTACAGAAACAGTATTTTACACTTTATGTTCTGTGTGGGTGCAAACTGATGAAATCCTTACTTAATATATACTAATTCAATCTTCTGTATATAAAGATAATTGAAAATGAATTTTGATGTGAATGGAATGGGAGAGGGAGCAGGAGATGGGAGGGGTGCAAGTGGGAGGGAAGTTATGTGGGGGAAAAGCCATTGTAATCCATAAACTGTACTTTGGAAATTTATATTTACTAAATAAAAGTTTTTTAAAAAAATTATTCTTGTAAACATTTAGGTAAATTGAACAGATGCATGAAGGTGGCAGAAAGAAAGGTAGGTTTTAATTAATGACAAATAAGGGAAACTAAAAAATTTAGTAATTGAGGACTTGTATGCGATTTGATCATATTCATGGGGATGGGTAAGAATATACCATTTTAAATAGTATGTAATTTAGGGGCAGCTGTTTGGTGTGCCACTTAAGATGCTGCTTGGGACACTTATATACAAAATTGGAGAACCTGACTTTGTGGTCATGCTCAACTCCTGATGCCAGATTCCTGCTGATTCATACCTTGAGAGTTGATGGCTCATGCCACCCATGTGGGAGACTGGGTTGGAGTTCCTGGCTCCCAGCTTTGGCCTGGCCCAGCCCTGGCCTTGTGGGCATTTGAGGGAGTGAATCAATGGATAGGAATGCTTTCTGTGTCTTCTCTCCCCTTCAATCTCTCAAATAAATAAACAGTGTTTAGTTTTAAAAGTACACGCTGTGAATGTGTGAAAAACCGGATAAAGCGTGAGACTTAAAGCTAGAAAGCCTCTGTGGTCATATCTTTTTAGAATGGGTTCATGCTATGGTGGGGAAATTGGAGGTAATACATGTTGAAAGCCCAGCAGATAAAACTGAGAAAATCATAAGCAGTGGTTCTCAATCATGGTGATTTTGTCCTCCAAATGACATTTGGCAATATTTGGGGGAGTTGATTGTTGTCACTTGGCAAGGGGTTGGTGGGGGCATGGAGTGGGCAGAGGCCAGGGATGCTGCTAAAAACCCTGCTGTGTACCGGGTAGTTGCCCAGCAAAGCCTTATCTGGCACATTGCATAATGAATGCTGAGGGTGAGAGTCCGGTGTCCCCTGTAAAGGCAATCTTAAAATACTGAGCTGCATAGAAATTGGGTAACATTGTAGCAATCTTAGTTTGACCACATTGCCCTTGGTAACATGTAGCAAAGAAGTGGATTTTAACCTTCCTTGGTATTTTGTGCCTAAGTTAATTTTAACTGATGGTTCTGTCAATAATCAATGTGCCTTTCAGTATATTCCAATATTTAAAAGAGTGGTTATTTGGTTTCTGCCTAGAATAGTCGATGTGTTCCTAATGAATTATTGCTGAGTTTGGATACAGGAATAGTGGTCATGAAGAATAGAGCTATTAAGTTGTGAATAGTTTGATCAAAATGCATTTAATTTGTAGGCATTTATTGAAATGCAACTTAGTTGATATTTTCTGTCTAACGTACACTGGACTGGCATTCTATTTCTGGTAATTTTTTTTCCATATTAAATAAAAAGATTTCTATTTCCTGAGAATATTGTGAATTTCTGTAGCAAACAGGAGTTGGAAAATTAGGGTAACTCCATTGTTTCCTTTACTCTCTCATTAAGACATTGTGCAATGTGTCATGTTTGAGTAATTGTGTGGGGTAGAATAGACTTTGAAGATATTCCCCGTATTTATTATCATTGGCTTGAAAGTTGACCCTTTTTCCTGGACATTTTGTGACACATCAGTAAGTCACATGGTAGGGTCAGAGGTGTTGCTTTTGCTGGGCTAACATTTCTTTGAGGGTGTGACAGATACCCATTCTATCTATTTTTGTGCCTGTGTTATGTTCAGTTACTTGGGTGCCAAGTTTTTGTAATGAGAACAGTTTTTAAAGTTGATTTATCTCATGTTATTTTGATTTCTAATTAGTTTTTAACAGATTCCTTGTAGTTTGTAGATAACAATTCTCAGAATGTAATGATGGTCCTTTCCTCCCGCCCTCCATTCCTCCCCTTCCCTCTCCCTTGCTTTTTTTTCCAGTTTTTGAGATAATGTATTTTAAACTTATATTATAGTAAAAAGGCTTAATGCTTCACCAAGTAAGAAGTTTAGCAAGTAAAAAGCAAAAATACTCTAGTTCAGTGGGAAAATAGACAATGGCTATAAACACTAATTCAATGGAAAAATGACCATTTTTTTCATCCATATACAGTAAATTTTGACGTAATCACAGATCATTAAAAGCAGAGTAGTATAACATTCTTAGTCATTGTTTTGACTGATACAAGTAGGCTTGTTGGCTTGCTTTTTTATTATTATTTTTTTAAATTTAGCTCCCATATATAAGGGAGAACACGTGCTATGTGGCTTTCTGTGTCCAGCTCATTTCACTCAATATGATGTCCTCCAGTTGTGTCCATTTAAAGTGGATTTGGTTTTATTTACTTGAGAGAGAGAAAGAAAATAAACAGTGTGATTAGAATGCGTATTAGCATGAAGCTGGATCAGGATTGGAGGTGGAAGTTGATCCCAAGCACTCTGATAGGCTTGGGATGTGGGTGTCCCAAGTGGTGGCTTGACTTGCTGTGCCACAGTGCCAACCCCTTGTAATGAAATTTGATGGCATTCACTGAGAGCTTAGTTTTTGTATCAGGCACAGTAGTAAATATTTTTCCTGAGTTTCCCATTTTATCCTAATTACAATGGATATGGCTTAGGAACTATTATGATTCCCAATGTAGCGATCAGGAAGGTGAGACTCGGGAAAGGTTCCGTGACTTGTCAATGGTTGTGTAACTGGGGAGTAGGGAGGCCAGAGGAGGTGCTGTTACTCTGCTAATGAAGTCTGCTGTCCTCATAAGAGGGGTTGAGATGGTCAGGGTACTTTGAGTGGGATGGCACACAGAGAGAACCTGACCTTAACTCCAAATTCCAACTCATAAAATTCCCAGGGAGAGAGAGTGTCACTCAAAACAATTTCTTATCTCTGGGTGAGGACAGGGAAGGTGCTCACTGGTAGAAAGGTAGGGTTTTAAAAGCATTACCTCGTTCAGTTGGGTTTCCCTCCTCATGGCTAACAGTGGGGGCAGAATGTGGACATGGAGACCTGCAGTGATGCACATGATCTGAAACACTGCTGGAGCCAGGCTTGGCGGCTTCTTTAGATTTTTTTAAATTTATTTGAGAGGTAGGGTTACAGACAGTGAGAGGGAAAGACAGAGAGAGAGGTCTTCCATCTGCTGGCTCACTCCCCAAATGGCCACAATGGCTGGAGCTGTGCCGATCCAAAGCCAGGAGCCAGGAGCTTCTTCCAAATCTCCCCCATGGGTGCAGGGGCCCAAGGACTGGAGCCATCTTCTTCTGCTTTCCCAGGCCATCGCAGAGAGCTGGACTGGAAGAGGAGCAGCCAGGACTAGAACCGTCACCCATGTGGGATATGGCACCACAGGCCAAGGATTAACCTAGTGTGCCCCAGTGCCAGCCTCCAGGATTGGCTTATGTGGTCTAGACAGAGCTCGTCATGCTCCTCACTGCCCTAACAACGGGGCCTCCCTATGCGTGTCTGGGACGTTGTATGAATTGGGGCTTGTTCTGTACTTTGTGTGTGTCTGTGGGCATGTGTGTGCACCCACATTTGCATGACAGCTTGACATCTGAAGCTGTGTTGATAGCCCTAGTAACAGAGACCCTTTGTAGTCTGGGCTCTTGCTTGACTGAGGAAGCAGCTGAGCCAGAGGGGTAACCCTTTGTGGAACTGTCTGATATCAACATCTGTCCTCATCACTGCTCTGCCCTCACTTCGCTGGTTCGTAGTCAGTTGGGGGAGTGACTGCTGCAGGTGAACACTTTGGGGCAGAAGCAGGCATTGCTTGTATCTGACCAGCACGCAGAGTTGCACCAATATCAAGGATAATGGTAGGCTGGCGCGCCGGCACACCGGGTTCTAGTCCCAGTTGGGGTGCCGGATTCTGTCCTGGTTGCCCCTCTTCCAGGCCAGCTCTCTGCTATGGCCCAGGCAGGCAGTGGAGGATGGCCCAAGTCCTTGGGCCCTGCACCCCATGGGAGACCAGGAGAAGCACCTGGCTCCTGGCTTCGGATCAGCGCGGTGCGCTGGCCGCAGCGCGCTGGCCGTGGCGGCCATTGGAGGGTGAACCAATGGCAAAAGGAAGACTTTCTGTCTGTCTCTCTCACTGTCCACTCTGCCTGTCCAAAAAAAAAAAAAAAAAAAAATAGTGGTGTGGATCTGTGGTACTTGGAGTTAACTGGTTGCCGGAAGGAGCCCTCTGTTCTCGGGGCATCTGCTCTGTGTCTCTTGGGTCTGCGATTCATAGCATCTAATGCTGTTTCACAATCTGCCCCTGAGCCCTTCCAAGAAAGCTCTGAAGGTTCCCTGACGCCGTTAGGACTTTCACTTTCAGTATGATTTTTCTTCTTGACATTCCTTGCCTTGGGGGCTCTCCTGTTGCCCTGGGAGCGAGGTCGTCCTCTACCCCCAGTGCCAAGGAACAACCTCGGCCAGGTAGGAGGCACCTCCAGCTGTGTGATCGTGGAGTGTCTTTGGCCTTCTTGCTTCTGTAATTTCTCATCTACAATGTCGGGATCTTGAAGTAGTCTGTCATCTCGTTCTGTAATTCTTGATCAGTTTCTTTTTCTTTAGCTTATGGGCCCCTTTAAGAGTCTACTAAAAACACACGTGATGCACCCACACCCACATACTTCCATCATGCCACGCCAAGGGACTCCAAGCACCCCCCCACGAGTTCATCTACCTGCTAGTTACCCCTTCGTAAATGACCTGTTCTTTGTTGGGTTCTGTTCTTTTCTGACAGCCTATGATATGTCATGATAAAAATGCATTTTAATGACTGGATTTCTTAAGGAGATATCTTGTATGAAAACTTGGGAACGTCACAGGTCCTTCAGCATGAACTTTGAAGCAAAAAGAGGAAAAAGGTTTAGAATCACGGTAGCCTCCTGTCAAATAGGTATTGACAGCTCCAGGCAGTGAGCTTTCTGGCTCATTCCTTTCTTCCTGCCTTCTGATGTTTAATCCCATGCTCTCATCATCTACAATGTATCATATGCAAACAATGTGGTGGATATTTTAGTCTTAAAGGAACAGAGAGTGAAGGATTTCCAAAGCTGGAATTTTACCCTTAGAACACCAGCAATTTATCTTTGGTTTTAGGTTAGTTGATGCAAATGTTTGAGAAGCTCCGGAGTCTTGAAAAATGTGGAAGTCTCTGTCCTCATTGCCCTTGAACTCCGCATACAGCAGCTAGCTCCAAAGAGTCCTTGTTTCTCTGGCCCTAAACTCACTCAAATCTTCTCACCCCTCCCAGCTCACCTCCCCAACCTCCCTGAATTTGCTTTTTGTCAATGTGTCTTGCTCTTCATTGTATCAATGCCACTCACCCTTAAGAGGCTGTTCTTTCCCTTAGCAGCAGCGGGTCTGTTTCAACTACTGCTTTCATTCCTGCCACAGGTAGAAGGCTGGAACCTAGGCGTTCAGAGGAGGAACCCGTCACACAGGGTGCCCAGTGCTGTTGGAAGCCCATTTGGTCTCCACTCCAAGTGTTGCAGACATTTTCTAAAGTGGAACATATCTTACGGCAAATAAGCATTTTGTTAGAAACTTTTGAACCTGTTTCTGGTATGTTTGAATCAAGCCTTTGTTTGACTAACACATATTTTTAAAGGGAAATAAGGAAGCAAAATCCAGTATTGAATTTCCAGCAGTTAAGATGGTTAAATGCGAACATTTCTGGCCTGCCCTCTTTCCCCTCCATCCATCTCTTGCCCTTGCTCGCCCCCCAATCCAGGGAGAAAGCCTGCTGCCCTAGGACCCTAATGGGATTGTATTTACTGCCTGGTGGAAACAGTTGAATAAAAACGATGTAGTTAGAACAATCCAAGCATTTTGAAACACTTTCTTGGCTTTTCCCTCCTATTGGCAGCTAGGATATGCCTGTTCAAAACACTGCCAGTGTTTTACCTTCGTGGGCTCTGTATTTGCCAATGTAAATGTTCTCAAATTGTTCTCTTGATTTCATTCTTAAGACTCTAGGCTATGAGTATACCATATCTCTATCCACACTTGTACAGAAATTACTTGTCCCTTTGGTCTAAACATGTAATTATTTCTTGAGAAAAAATGATAGTGAGGCTACAGTTATCAGAACACAGTTGAATTCCATTGAGGAGAACTATTATTGTATAAAATAATAATGGATGATGATGATGATGATGCTGTCATAGCATTTGTCTTGGCATTGACGGAAAATCTCACGATAGCAGTACATCTTTGAAATGAGGAAGTAACCAGTCCTTTTTATTTTTCTTTCAGCATTTCAATAGACAAACTGGGGCTTAGGCTTACCATCTCCTGCGTCCCAAATGGGTAGTTTAGCATGGAACTAAAAGATGTAAAAAGAAAATTTTTAACAGGATAAATGGGTTCTGGCAATAAAAGGCAGTGGATTAGTAATGTGAGTTAGTGACATAGGACTTTGAATAGAGCACTTATAATTTCTCATATTTGCAAACCTTTATTATTTCTGCAAAATAACTCTTGTGGAATGGGTTTATTTTGCTTCTTTATTGATGTAAGCTTTAATGCCCAGTCATGAGGATCAAAATTTAGGGGTTTTTGTTTGAGTTTCCATCTTCCCTTGAGGCTTTTGTCTTTGGTAGTTTTTCTTCTCCATTTTTGTTTTGCTGTATCTAGGAGAGTGAGTGTAATGTATTGGAACAAGCAGTTGGCTCTAGACTGGGTTCTGCCATCATTGACAGTTGCTTAATTTCTTGATGTTGAGTAAGTTAACTTCTCCAGCTCTCAGTTTCTTCTTCTGTAGGATGATGTGAGTGGACTAGATGATATCTGAGAATTTTTTAGCTGAGAACACTGCTTTTCCTCAGTGAAGTTATAACTGGCCTCCCTAAAGGGTGTAAAATACCAGGCCATTATCAACCGAATTACAGAGTAAGTCTGGGGAATTGCAAGCGGCTATGTACTGTAAATTGGCTTGCAGTATTTACTCTGAGTACCACTTACTCCTAGTACCACTTTGCTGTGCATTAGAGGTTGCAGATTTACCAGTTGTCAGGAATGTGATGGATCCTTTGGGTCTTGGCAAACAGACAGCTTTCATGAGTTGCTTTGCACATGGTTATAAATCCCACAGTTTTCTCAGCTAGTATGTGAAGTAATGCTATCTTTCAAATGAAAAGAAAAACTCTACCCCTTTCTCTAAAGAGAATATATTTTCCCTATTTTAAAGATAATTCCATTACCAAATCTAAACATGCACAATAAGATAGAATCACTTTCAAATGTATATCCTATATTTTTATTCCAGTGTAAGTAAACTGTTGCTATAAAACTGAAAACTAGCAGATCTTAACTATTCCTTAGGTGATCTAATTACTAATGTTGCTTTAAAAAAAAAAAAAATACTGATTTAGGGGGCCAGCACTGTGGCATAGCAGGTTAAGCATCCGCCTACAGTGCCGGCCTCCCGTATGGGCACTGGTTTGAGACTCGGCTGTTCCACTTCCAATCCAGCTCTCTGCTATGGCCTGAGAAAGCAGTAGAAGATGACCCAAGTCTTTGGGCCCCTGCACCTGCGTGAGAGACCGGGCACAGCTCTGGGCATTCTGGCCAATTGGGGAAGTAAGCCAGCAGATGGGAGACCTCTCTCAATCTTTTACTCTCTCTCTGCCTCTCCTTCTCTCTCTATGTAATTCTGACTTTCAAATAAATAAGTAAATATTTAAAAATACTTATTTACTAATTAGAAAGGCAGAGAGAGAGAGAGAGAGAGAGAGAGAGAGAGAGAGAGAGAGAAAGAACAGAAACAAATCTTCCATCTGTTGGTTCACTCCCCAGATGGCCACAACAGGAGGGGCTGGCTCAGGCTGAACCCAGGAATCCAGAACTCCTTCCAGCTCTCTCACAATAGTGGCAGAGACCCAAGAACTTGGACCATCATCTGCTGCTTTCCCAGGCACATTAGCAAGAAGCTGGATTGGAAGTGTGGTAGCTGTGACTTGAACTTGTACTCTGACATGGGATGTGGGCATCCCAAGTGGCAGCTGAACCTGTTGTACCATAATGTCCACCCCAGCAAGGAATGTTTCTATTCTATACTTTTTAAATATTTATTTTATTTATTTGAAAGAGTTACAGAGAGAGGTAGAAACAGAGAGATCGTCCATCCGCTGATTCACTCCCAAATGGCCACAACAGCCGGAGCTGCACCGATCCATAGCCATGAGCCAGGAACTTCTTCCGGATCTCCCATGTGGGTTCAGGGGCCCAAGGACTTAGGACATCTACTGCTATCCCAGGCCATAGCAGACAGCTGGTTCGGAAGAGGAGCAGCCAGGACTAGAACTGGCAACCATATGGGATGCCAGCGCCCCATGCCAGGGCTTTAACCTGCTGTGCCACAGTGCCGGCTCCAATATTCTGTACTTTTATAAAGCAGAATTCCATAAATATCAGTGTAAACTAATTGTCATCTTGAGTGAAATAAACAAGTTTGTTTATTTTTATTTATTTGAGATGAAGGGAAAGATGGGGAGAGACCCAAAGAGCTGTAATAGCTGGGTCTGGGCCAGGCCAAAGCTTGGAGCTGGGAACTCAATCCAAGTCTCTGACCTGGTTGGGAGGAACCCAACTACTTAAGCCATCACTGCTGCCTCTCAAGATGTACGTAGCATAACCTGGCTTTGGGAACAGAGCTGGACTTGAACTAAGCAATTCCCATATGGAATGCAGGGATACCAAGTGATATCTTAACTGCCAAACATATGTCCTCCCCAGAAACATGTTTGTAAAACATAGATTGGGGAGCTTCTTAAGATCAGACAACCATTTGAAGGTACTAGACAGCAATTAAAAACAGATAGAAAATGGATGGGAGTTGGTTGGCTATTAGAAGGGAGACCCAGACATCTATGTATAAACTCTGCTGAAATTGATGTCCGATCCTTGGGATACTCCAAGGGTTCCCATGAAAAACAACAGCTGGATAGCTGAAAGAATCCAGTCAAGGAACTTCCTGGTGGAAGCAAACATGCTCCAGAAGATTCAGTTGTCACAGAGTCATATTCATCACATCTGATACATAATAACAATCATGAGAGGAAAAGCAAGTGACTCAGGGTAAAGAGATAAAGCAATCAGTAGAAAACGACCCTGAGATGACTGAGAAGCAGTCAGAAGAACTTTTTTAAAAGCAACTACTTTGAATATGCTCAAGGACTTGAGAGAAAATATAGTCTGGATGAAAAAAAGAGATGGATGAATTTGAATAGGAAACATAAAATAACCTAAATGGAAGTTCGAAAGGATTGATGGACTTCATGATGGATAAATAGAATTTACCCAGCCTAGACCACAATGTGAAAAAAAAAATCATTCAGATTAAAAAAAAAAATCTTGCGGTTAGGATACTATAATCGAATACATAAGTAATTGTAATCTTGGAGAGCAGGAGGAGACAGGATGTGGCAGGATAACTGTTTGAAAAAATAATGACAGTGTTTCAGGTTAGGTGAAAAGCAAGCTGACAGATCACGAAGCTCAGCAGACCACAATGAGATGACTAAAAGGGAATCCAAGGGACAAGGGACAATCTTTAAACAAACAGTAGGGTGACATTAAGTACATTGAAACAAATGTAAATGATGGATCACTTCTCATTGGGAACCAGTAAGGTTATAAGACGGTGAAATGACAACTAAAAAAAAGTAAGCTGTCAGAATTCTGCATCTAAAGAAAAATATTTGAAAAACAGAGGATTAAGCTTGTAATTATGAAATAAACTTTAAGTATGCCATTGTAAAGATTGAAAGAAAAAATAAGGAAGGAGGAGTGAGGGTGGGAGCATGGGTGGAAGGGAGGATAGGGTGGGCAAGTGTTATGCTCCTAAATTTGTATATATTAAATACATGAGATTTGTTCACCTTATATAAAATTAGAATGAAGGATAAAAATATTTTCATCAAAATGAAAATTGAGAGTTTGGTTGTAGCAGATCTGTACAATAAGCAATTCTATTTTTTTTTTAAATTTATTTATTTGAAAGTGTTAGAGCAGGAGAGGCAGAGAGTCAGAGTTACACACAGAGAGAAGAGGAGGCAGAGAGAAAGAGAGAGGGGGAGAGAGAGAGAGGGCAATCTTCCATCCATTGGTTCATTCCACAATTGGCCGCAACGGCAGGAGTTGAGCCAATCCGGAGCCAGGAGCCTCTTCCAGATCTCCCACGCGGGTGCAGGGGCCCAAGGAGTTGGGCCATCTTCTACTGCTTTCCCAGGCCGTAGCAGAGAGCTGGATCAGAAGTGGAGCAGCCGAGTCTTGAACCGGCACCCATTTGGGATGCTGGCACTGTAGGTAGCAGCTTTACCCACTACACTGCGTTTCCGGCCCCCAATAAGAAATTCTAAAGGAAATTCTTCAGGCTTAGGGAAAATGACACCAGATGGGGACCCAGTGTAACAGAGTAGGGTGAGGCTTATAGTATATGTAGATGTGGTGTTTCCATGTTGAAGAATTTTGCATCCCGTGCTGTAGCAATCTCAAGGATGCTGATATCTGTCAGTCTGTTAACTGTTCTTAGAAAAATGACAAGAGGATCATTGGAGGCAGTTTTATGATACATTGGAGTTTTCAGACAATTTTTTAAAATGTCTTATATTTTGTTCTCAGCATTATTATCATAGGATTAGTAGAGGGAAAAAAGATTTGGTAGATGATGGTATAAAAATCACATTGTATGAGAATGAAAAGGAAGTGGCAGTGATGGGTATAGATTGATCACATAATTAGAGGGTCAGAAAGTAACAGCAGGAACAAAGAATTGTTTTTAACTTCTGAGAGGTCTTGTTTTGATAACTTGGGCGATAGGGTTGGAAGAGGTAGGCAGAAGGAATAAACTGATAATTCAATCTTGGTAGAAGCAGTGGTTGGAGCTGTTTCATAGATTAAGATTTGTCTATAGACCCTATAGAAGTATGAATCTATAAGTGATCAAAAGTTTCTTGGGGGGATCCTGGTGTTAAAATATATTCTGTTGAAATGTATCCACCATGGTCTCTAAAGTTTTTAACTCCATTTGTATATCAGCAAAATGCTTAAATGCACACCCTATATAAATAGCTAATATATTATATTATAAAACACCCTAAAAATAGACAAGAGAGTGGATGAGATAAATACAAGTAAACATAATAGGTGTTGAACGTTCTAGTATTTTCCTCTTGGGTCCTAGCATTATATTTGGTATCCTTTGGGTACATCTCCTAGTTCCAAGATGACTGTAGTGACAACAAGGTGGGATGTAGCAGAATTATTATTTTGTTTCTGATAATCTGTTTATGCATCTATTTGTGAAATACATATGTAATTTTACATAGTTGGAATATCATGTGCTTTTTAGAAAACAGACATCTTTCCGTCTTAACTTTTTTTTTTTATTTTGACAGGCAGAGTGGACAGTTAGAGAGACAGGGAGAAAGGTTTTCCTTTGCCATTGGTTCACCTTCCAATGGCCGCTGCGGCCGGCGCACTGTGCTGATCCTGAAGCCAGGAGCCAGTCTCTCATGCGGGTGCAGGGCCCAAGCACTTGGGCCATCCTCCACTGCACTCCTGGGCCACAGCAAAGAGCTGGACTGGAAGAGGAGCAATCGGAACAGAATCCGGCGCCCCGACCGGGACTAGAACCCGGGGTGCCGGTGCCGCAGGCAGAGGATTAGCCTAGTGAGCTGCGGTGTTGGCCTCCATCTTAACTTTTTAGCTTCTTGTTATTACTCTCCTTCACAAATAGCTAATATTAATTGGTGCATAACTTTATGTATTTTTCTATTGTGTAATTTTGTTTAACATTTTCATTGCTTAATAAAAGTAGATATAGTATGTAAACATTGAAATACCTTGATTTTCTCACAGGTTAAATATATAGCCTTACATACTAGACTTGTATTTCTTTGAAGTAAATTATGAAGAATGTGATTAGTAGGACACTGGATATATACTTCTTTTTTTTTTTTTTTTTTGACAGGCAGAATGGATAGTGAGGGAGAGACAGAGAGAAAGGTCTTCCTTTTTGCCGTTGGTTCACCCTCCAATGGCCGCCGCGGCCAACATGCTGCAGCCAGCACACCGCACTGATCCAAAGCCAGGAGCCAGGTACTTCTTCTGGTCTCCCATGCGGGTGCATGGCCCAAGGACTTGGGCCATCCTCCACTGCACTCCCTGGCCACAGCAGAGAGCTGGCCTGGAAGAGGGGCAACCGGGCTAGAATCCGGCACCCCAACCGGGACTAGAACCCGATGTGCCGGTGCCGCAAGGCAGAGGATTAGCTGTTAAGCCACGGCGCCGGCCCTTTTTTTTTTTTTTAAACAGACAGAGTGGATAGTGAGAGAGAGAGAGAGAGAAAGGTCTTCCTTTTTGCCGTTGGTTCACCCTCCAATGGCCGCTGCGGCCGACGCATCGCGCTGATCCGAAGCCAGGAGCCAGGTGCTTCTCCTGGTCTCCCATGGGGTACAGGGCCCAAGGACTTGGGCCATCCTCCACTGCCTTCCCGGGCCATAGCAGAGAGCTGGCCTGGAAGAGGGGCAACCGGGCTAGAATCCGGCACCCCAACCGGGACTAGAACCCGGTGTGCTGGCACCGCAAGGCAGAGGATTAGCCTGTTAAGGCACGGCACCGGCCTGGATATGTACTTTTTAAATTTAAGTTTTCCTAGATTGATTTCCAAAGTATGTTACAATTCATATTTCTACCAGGGATCTCTAAAAATATACTTCTTCCTTTATATCCCTGTGATAGTTTTTTCTTCTAATTTTGCTAACTTGCAAAATATAATCTTGTTAAGTTTAGATTTTCCTGAATACTGATAACTTTGGACTTTTTAAGTTATTTATTTATCTGAAAGAGTTACAGAGAGGGAGGGAGATACAGATGTCTTCATCTACTGATTCACTCCCCACAACAGCCGTGGCTGGACCAGGCCAAAGCCAAGAGATGAGCTTCATCCAGGTTTCCTCTGTGGGAGCAGGGACCCAAACACTTGGGCCACTTTCCATAGCTTTTCCTAGACCATAAGCAGGGAGTAGGATCAGAGGTGGAACAGCTGTGGCACGAAGCCATGAGAACCCATGCCCATTTGGGATGCCAGCATTGCAGGTGGCAGCTTCCCTGCTAAGCTACAACGCTGGCCCCTGGACATCTTTTTATAGATCATGGTCATTTGAATTTATTCTTCATTAAATAATGTATCTATCTTATTTGTCCACTTTCTGATTGGATTTTTTTGGTGGGTTTCCATTGAGTTACTGACTTTTTTTATTAGCAGTTTGTAAGATGCTTCTGTATTGAATGTCCTTATTAATTTCCACGTGTATTGCAGATACTTTTTATTTTTTAAAAAATATTTATTATTTGAAAGGCAGAGTTACAGAGATGCAGAGGCAGAGAGAGAGAGAGGTCTTCCATCCACTGGTTCACTCCCCAAATGGCTGCAGGAGCTGGAGCTGTGCTGATATGAAGCCAGGAGCCTCCTCTGGGTGCAGGGGCTCAAGGACTTGGGCCATCTGCTACCGTTTTCCCAGGCCATAGCAGAGAGCTGGATTGGAAATAGAGTAGCTGGGTCTCGAACCAGTACCCATATGGGATGCTGGCTCTGTAGGTGGCAGCTTTACCTGCTACACCACAGTGCCAGCCCTGCAGATACTTTATAATCTATCATTTAGCTATTAACTTTATTGGTAGTATATTTTTAAAAAAGATTTATTTACTTATTTGAAAGGCAGAGTTACACACACACACACACACAAGGCAAGAGAAAGAGAAAGAATCATCTTCCATCTGCTGGTTCATTCCCCAAATGGCCTGAACAGCTGGGGCTGGGCCAGCATGAAGCCAGGAACCTGGGTCTCCATCCAGGTCTCCCACCTGGGTCACGGGGACCCAAGCCTTTGGGCCATCTTCTGCTTTCTCAGAAGTGGAGCAACTGGGACCCAACTGGTGCTTAGATGGAATGCTGGAGTTGCAGGCAGCAGCAACCTGTACTCCACAGCCCAGTCCCCAGAGTGTCTTTTTTTGGTTTGTTTTTAAGATTTATTTATTTACCTGAAAGTCGGAGTTAGAGAAAGAGGGAGGGAGGAAGAGGAAGAGAGGTCTTCCATCATCAGGTGTCCACAACAGCCATTGCTGGGCCATTCTGAAGCCAGGAGCTCCGTCCAGGTCTCCTGCGTGGGTATCAGGGGTCCAAACACTTGGGCCATTTTCTGCTGCTTTTCCCAGGCCATTAGCAGGGAGCTGACTTGGAAATGGAGCAGCTGGGACATGAACCGGTGCCCATATGGGATGATGGTGTCATAGATGGTGGCTTTACCATCCACACCACAATGTCAGCCCCCAGGACAACCCATTTTTAAAAAGTCAATATATTTTTTTCAAAGTCAAATTTGAGTTATGTTCTTAGATGTTTCAATGCAGCGTAGGAAACGGACTGAGAATAAGGCTCTGCTAATGTGTATGGAAGCCGGGGAGGCATCGCCCTCACCATCTCTGAACAGAACTGTCAAGCTGGGCCTTACACTGCATCCACACCCAACTGGAGTTTGAATCTGAGCCCAGCTGTCCTAGGATAGGAATATCTGTGATGGGAAGAGTGCTTGATTTTGGTTTTGCTGTTTATCATACAGCTTTGTACTCTTAGCACTCTAGACATATTGGAAAAGCCATATTTTTTTTTCTTCCACCAGATATGTGTTGGGTTTCAGGGAAAAAAAAAATTTCCACATTTCCAATAGTGCTGCAAGATCTTGCAGGTCCTGTAGGGCAGTGGATATTTTGTTTCAGCTGGATCAAGCCCTGAAAGAGGATTGGAACAGATGTTTGAATTTGGTTGAATGCTTTCAATATTTATTACTTAGGTGACCTAGTTTAGCAGCAATTGTAATAGAAAAAAACAAGGCCATTTGGGAAAAACAGAGTTTATTACATTCACCTTAAAAGTTGAAAGAATTTTTCCTTTTTATTTAGTTTATTTTGTTTAGCTTGAATGTAGGAAAGTAAAACCCTGAGATGCGTTCTTCCTACTTTAACATAATATACATGTAGGTATCTGTTCAAAGATTTCACATGGAATTTTCTTTAGTGTGATTGGAGAGCAGTTTGGCACTACAGGCTACAATTCTTGGTGTGCTGGTTTACCTCTGAAGGCTGGGGACTTCTGAGGTCATCTAGAGAGTTCTATACTTCATAATTAGGGAAGCCATGCTTGGGGGAATTTGGTAACATTTGAGTGAGGGCTATCAAAAATTCATTGGCACATTGTCCTTGTCAGCTTCCTGTTACAATGAAATGCCCAAGACAAGCTACTTAGGAATCAAGAAGTTTATTTGGCTCATGGATCTAGGACTTCAAGTCCAAGATTGGATAACACCACTGATTGGCCTCTAATGAGATCACTGGAGATAATAGTAGAGCATTTGTGGAGAAGCTCACGTGAAGATCTGGGGGGAGAGAAGGAGAGAGAGAGGCTGGGTTCAACTCAGTCTTTTATAATCAGTGGTCTCGTGTGAGAATTATCTGCCAAAGGGCACACATTCCAATGACCTAAGGACCTCCCACTAGGTACACCTCCTAAACTCCATAAACGGATTAAATTTCTATCCTAGTACCATTAACGTTTGAATTTTGGATTTGAACATCGGCATGAATTGGGTTGTAAAATCATAGTCAAACCATAGCACAGAGGCAGAAGTATGGTTTGAATTTCCCAGGTCTTACTTAATGTGGTTTATTCTGCCTCCGTCTTGAGTACTGCATGCCATCAGGATGTCCTGTCTTGGAGAGTGTGCATTTGGATCCTCCTACCCATTGTATTTGTCCTTGCTCTTTGAGCACCTCTCTCTCAGTGCTTAGTGTAAGGGAAATGCTGGCTAGAAAGAGGGAAAATTGTGGAAGACCAGTCTCTTCAACATGTTCCCACACTGTTTAATCTCCTCTGTTCACAAGTAATGAGAAGGAATGCATAAAGTTACCACCCAGAGCCAGAATCCAGGAATGTTGATGTGTGATGAAAAATGTACTAAAATTGTCTGTAATTACAAATACAATAGCTGAAGTAATGTAAAGACTCGAACAAAATGAAGTATAAAAGGCTTTCCAGGTCAGTGGATGAGAGGAGAGAGGCTGTTCCCACATTTGACAAACCGGATGTTAAGTCCTCACAGGATTATTGGCGAAACTAACATATTAAGGCTACAGAGGCTGAAATCTCATATTGTGGCTTAAGGAGCAGCTGACAAGGTGAAGAGCATTAGAATGCAGGAAGGAAACAAAAATCTGAAGTAGCAATATGGGGGTTAGAACTACATACCTGGCTGACTACTCTAGAGTTGGCATCAACGAAAGACAGAGCTCCTGCCCAGTGGTTCATTCCCCAGATGCCTGCTATGTCCCTGGCTGGAGCCAAAGCCAGGAGCTGGGAACCCAGTCCAGGTCTCCCACATGGGTGGCAGAGATCCAACTATTTGAGGCATCACTTACTGCCAGCCAGGGTCTGCGTTAGCAGGAAGCTGGAGTCAGCAGCCCGAGTTGAGTTATTGAGCCCACACATTCTGATGTGGGATGTTGGAGTCTTGACTACTAGGCTAAACTCCTGCCCTTGAAATTCCTTTTTAATTTGGGTTCAGGGAAGCTATCCCAAATAACCCAATGTAGCAGCTCTTTTTTTTTTTTTTTTAAACTAAGAACTTTAGTTATTGACATTTTCTTCAATAGTTACTTATTAAGTAATTTATTCAGTTCAAAGTTTTAGTGATTTCACCCTGAAGCCTGGTGGCAGAGGGAGACTCAAGGTTGCTGGTCCCCATGAACAACATCAAGGTTTCATTTGTTTGGCTGGTCCACCAGATTGAGTAAGCAGATTGGCTTCCATAAAAATGTACCAGTTTGAGTGTTGATCTCATACCAAAAAACCTAGGCTGACACACAAAATTAACTAAAGGTGGCACCTTCAGATTGGTTCATTAGACCTTTTGATATCGTTGTTGGTAGGGATGTCGCTTCTCTTATTCTTGATATTTTTCTTAAGAGCCTTTGGTTCTTTTTAAATTTTTTTTTTTTTTGTTTTTGTTTTTGGTTTCATTGATTTCTGCTTGGATCTTTATTTCTTCTGCATATTTTGGTTCTCATTTTCATTTTTTTCCCTCTTAGTTTTATGTGGGAGCTGAGTGATTTGAGGCTTTTCTGTTTTTCCTAACACAGGTGTATAGAACTTCCCTTTACCCACTGGTATTGATTAAGGGGATCCTTAAAGTTGGGATAGGTTGATTTTTTTTTTTTTTTAATTTCAGTCAGTTCAGAAATTCTAGTTATCCTTATGATTTCTTCTCTGATTCATTGGTTATTTTGAAGTGTGATACTTAGTTTCCAAACATTTGGGGATTTTCCAGAGATTTTTGTTACTGTCTAACGGAATTCTATTATGGCCATAGAACACATTTTATCAGGCCCTTTAAAATTTGTTGAAACTTGTTATATGGCCCAGAATATGCTCTGTCTTGGTCAAGACTCTGTTTGTACTTGTGCTGCTATTGGGTAGAGTGTCTGTAAGTGTCTATTAGATGAAGATGATTGACAGTGCCACATGTAAAAGCATGGCTTTGGACATTGTGGGCTGGCTACTTACGTCTTGTGGGGGGCTGTCCTGTGCACACTAGGGTGTCCAGCAACTTCCCTGTCAGCAGGGCATCTTCCAATTTTGATGCTTAAAAATACCTTCAGGCATTGCCAAATGTCCCTATGGGGCAAATTCACCCTTTGGGTTAGAACCACTGGTAAAGGAAAGTTAATCCCAAAACTATTTGGTGGTGTTGGCCATGTTTATTAATGACAACTACTAAAATTTCTTTATTTTCAATATTCTTTTCCCCCCTCATCTGCCTTTCATGATTTTAATATCTTAATTCTTTCTGTTTCTTTCATCTATTGGACACCTAAGGCCAGTTTCTTATAGGCTCTCCCTAATGCGTTTATTTTCAGCGTGGTGGTCACCATCCTGCCGTTCTCAGGGCTCTGAGCGTGCTCGTTTCATTCTACTTTCACTATTGATTTTGGCATCCTTCCGTTCTCCCTTATTTTTGCTTGATTACTGGCTGTGCTATCTTTTGTTCATTGCAGCCTTTTAGCTCCCTAATTCTCTTGTGACCTGATAGGTAAGTCTGTATGGATTGCTCTTGGGCCATGCGTACTTAGCCCCTTTATGTGGTGTGTGTGTGTGTGTGTGTGTGAGAGAGAGAGAGAGAGAGATGCTGCCACATGGCATCTGCTCAATTTTTCCTTGTCATTTCCCAAGTGCATCTTGTCCTGAATGCTCGGTGGGGAAGAGGTTTTCTCCACAAAACCGTTTTCTAGCTGGTTTTTAAACAAATGCTCCAGTGCTCTCCCTTCCCTTGGAGTAGCATTCGCCTACGCATCTCAACAACTTGAAGGCAGCCAGGGTGCAGATGGTCACTTGAGTTTTGTGCCGGGAAACGAGCCCTGAACATTCGAGGTGACCTCGCTGTGCCTCCTCCTGCGTCCCTGGTCTGCTTTCTCTGACTCCTGACTGTAAACTTGAGGATGCTCACCGCAGGGAGAGGGTCAGATGCGGTCAGGCCGGCCTTCTAGGGGAAGCTTTTCATGGCCTGCTGGGGTTCCCTTCTGTGAGGTCCAAAGCCCTTTTCTTAAGTGCAAAGGTCTGTGTGCTTTGCCAGACCCTCCCACCCTCTCGAAAGGTCAAATAATGGCTTTAGGGGAAATATGGAAAAGTTTAGTTGCTCTGTGCGCCAACGATTGCCACTCGGAAGGCGGCAGTGTAAATAGTGTGTGACTAATCCTTTCTTCTAAGGAAAGTCGTTTTATGCAATTGTTTCCCTCTGCTTACACAGATCCAGAGGTTTCCATAGATTCAGTCTTAGACGACCAGCCATCTCCCGAACCTCTGGCCCGCGTCTCGTGTTCCTTTCCATGTGTCACAGCATCTTCCCCATGCAGGATTCCTCCTTGCATGGTCACATTTCAACTCCCACTGCTACCGACACCACACTGTTGGCGCTGCAGCCACCTTGCACCAAACCCAGAGCCTGTTCCAGTTGTGGGTGTCTGCCTTCTGTGTGGCAGTTTGCTGGTGTTCTCCCCTCCTTCCTCCTAGGCGCGTTCTTTCCTTCTGCACCTACAGGATTCCTGTCTTCCTCGTCTCAGTTTCCCCCTCTGTCTTCTCTGTGTGCCCCTACTGCTCAGTGTGAATATCTGCACGGCTGTGAGGTTCCATGTTCCCTTTCTTTTTTCCAGAAACGTTTTTGCCTTTGCAGATGTTGGCCCCTCTTGGAGCCTCACTATTCATCCACTTGGAGGCTGTCCCTAACTGCTCCCCGGAGAGCTGTCCGGGGTTTGTTTCTGAAGCTCACGTAATCACCTTCCTCACAGACTGGGCTTTCTGACTGCTGGGATTCCATGCACCTCTTTGCTCTTGCTTCTCCCCTTGGCCTTGAACCAGTAATATCCTTCCAGTCAACCAGGCTTGAAGCCTTCAGGTGTCTCTGGAGTCTTGGAGGTGCTTCCCTTTGGTCCCTTCTACTCGCTCCCTTAACCTTCCAGTCCTAGAAGCTGTTGTAGTCGTCACCTCCACACAACCACTTCTTGATTCACTTTAGATGTGGTCTAAAAATTTCTTGACTTAGAAAGCCAAGATAGTTTATTTACTTTACCACTTGTCACTGGCCTTCATCCCAATGTCATTGTGTGTTTGTCATTTATTTCCCCCATCTCTGAACTAAACAGCACATTTAAGCTTCGGTTTCTTGTATCAACTTTGTCTGTCAAGGTCGTGAATGTTATCTCATGACCCTTCATCATTATTTTTTTAAAAAGATTTACACAGAGAAAGAAGGAAAGGCAGAGAGAGACAGAGAGAGAGAGAGAGACAGAGAGAGAGAGAGAGACAGAGAGAGAGAGAGACAGAGAGAGAGAGACAGAGAGAGAGAGACAGAGAGAGAGAGAGAGACAGAGAGAGAGAGACAGAGAGAGAGAGACAGAGAGAGACAGAGAGAGAGAGACAGAGAGAGAGACAGAGAGACAGAGAGAGAGAGAGACAGAGAGAGAGAGAGACAGAGAGAGAGAGAGACAGAGAGAGAGAGAGACAGAGAGAGAGAGAGACAGAGAGAGAGAGAGACAGAGAGAGAGAGAGACAGAGAGAGAGAGAGACAGAGAGAGAGAGAGACAGAGAGAGAGAGAGACAGAGAGAGACAGAGACAGAGAGAGACAGAGAGAGAGAGAGACAGAGAGAGAGAGACAGAGAGAGAGAGAGACAGAGAGAGAGAGAGACACAGAGAGACAGAGAGAGAGAGAGACACAGAGAGACAGAGAGAGAGAGAGACACAGAGAGACAGAGAGAGAGAGAGAGACAGAGAGAGAGAGAGACAGAGAGAGAGAGAGACACAGAGAGACAGAGAGAGAGAGAGACACAGAGAGACAGAGAGAGAGAGAGACACAGAGAGACAGAGAGAGAGAGAGACACAGAGAGACAGAGAGAGAGACACAGAGAGACAGAGAGAGACACACAGAGAGACAGAGAGAGAGAGACACAGAGAGACAGAGAGAGAGAGAGACACAGAGAGACAGAGAGAGAGAGAGACAGAGAGAGAAATTGAGATTCCATCCACTGGTTCACTCCCCAATTGGCGGCAACGACACGAGCTGTGCCAATCCAGAGCCAGTAGCCTCTTCCGGGTCTCCCCTGTGGTTGCAGGGGCCTAAGCACTTGGGCCATCTTGCGCTACTTTCCCAGGCCATAGCAGAGAGCTGGATTGGAAGTGGAGTAGCTGGGACTCAAACTGGCACCCACGTGGGATGCTGGCCCTGCAGGCGGCGGCTTTACCTGCTGTACCACAGCGCTGGCCCCCCTTCATGTTTGTTAAGATGAGTAACCTTCCAAGTCTGTACTCCTCTTCTCCTTCCAGAATGTCCCAGCCTCCTCCATACAGTTCTGTGCATTCGTATGACCAGAGTTGGTAGTATGGGTTGCTGCTCGCTGGTACAACACTTTTTTCTATGGAGCTACCACTCGTGGAAAGCCAGTAGGGTGTGTGGATTTCTTCATTTCCTCTTTGTTCAGTGCCAACAGCTCTTGAAGGAGAAGGTTCCTGGACCCCACACTTGAATAGATGCCCCCTTTTTCCTTTACCATTGGTATTTGTCACCGTATAGTTGTGTGTCTCCAAAATCTAAATCTTATTGGCTGTTCCAATGACTGCCTTTCCCCCTCCTTCTCTCCTGAATCATTATCCTGTTTTAAACTCCTTTTTTCCTGGAGGGGCTACAGATTTGACTTCTAGATGGATGGTCTGCTTGGTACAGTCGGAGAGTAGTCATCTTCACGTGCGTGCTGGCCTTCAATTAAGACACCAGTGTTGAGCCTTACTTCGCATTATCACCCTTTGTTTTATCTGGTCTATGAATCCATTACCTCTGTGGTCCCCAGGGAAGATTTCTTCCTGTCCATGTCCTCGGAGTAGCTTCTGACCAGGGTCCTTAAGCTACTGGTTGCTACTCATTAGGGAGTCATGAAACATTGCAATAAATATAGTGGTTCAAAGCTCTATTTAAAAAATTAAAAACAGATTAAATGATGAAATATCCTGATGTCCTACACATAGTAAGGGTAAATAGTGTTTGGTAAAACTTGTTTTAGTTATATAAAATACGTTTTTATTTTTTTGTGTAGATATGGACTGGATTGCCATGTAAAATGCACTTCCACTTCTTACTGAGGATTGAAGTAAAAGAAATTAGAAAAATACTATTTTATAAGGTGGCTTCCTCCACAGCTACAACAGTCACTTTGAATCAGATTTGTTAAAATGTCTCTTGCGTGTTTACTAATGGAGGGTGTAAAAACACAATTAGGAACATGTGCGTCATAGATACTGATCAGGCAGAAGCAATGTTGGAGCAGGGACCCATCCATAGTTCTCCAGCTCTGCTGAACATTAAATTCCTGTTATGGGACTGAGGGGACATCCCACAGGTGGGGTAGGAGATCTGCCAGAAGAGAGGCGCTAGGGGCTTGGGGCAGGTGTTCTTCAAGAGTACACAGTATTTACACGTTTTAAACAACTACTGTGGCTGTACTATTACATAATAACCAAATATCAACTCTGGACTTTCATCTTTTTATTCTTTACATAAAATTTTAAGGATATCTTGGGAGGTAAGAGAGATGCAGGATTTCCCTCAATCATCTTGAGCTAGAGACCATACACTTTTCATTTTTAAAAAAAGATTTATATATTTGTTTGAAAGGCGAAGCAACAGAAACAGGGAGGGAGAGATCTTCCCTTTGCTGGTTTACTCCTCCAATGGATGCAATAGCTATGTCGGCCAGGCCAGAGCCAGGAACTTGGAACTCTGAGTCTCCTACGTGGGTAGCAGGGGCCCAAGTGCTTTGGCTGCCATCTTCTGTGTTTCAAGGCACATTAGCAGGGAGATGGAATGGAAGCAGAGGAGTTGGGTCTTGAACCGGTGCTCTGATAGGGATACTGATGTCTCAGGCAGCACCTTAACCCACTGTGCCATAACCCTGGCCTCCTGGTTTTCATTTTAAATCTGACTTTCTCTTCAATTTTAGTACCCTGCTCCCCCTTGCATTAAGAATGACAGTTGCGTTGCTGTGACTAATCTGGCATTCACTTGTGATAGTGTGTTTTTTCTGAGAGGCAATAAGGGAGAATAAAATCTCAATAGAGATTTTCCTGAAATACTTGGGGAAAAGAGAAGGGAAGAAGGCAGAGCTGGCATGTGCATTTGTGTGGCTGTGAGGTGGTCCAGAGTCGAATTTGCCTTAATGATGTGGGACGCAAAGATGACATCCACCATGATGGAGGAAGGTAGTTGATCAGACTTCATACCTACTTGTAGGATGGGTGTGGGACAGGTTCTTCTGCTTCCACAGCTGTGTCTGCCTTTGACTTTTGTTGGTTTTCTCCATGGGGCTGTAGGCTTTGGTCTGGATCTGTTGGCTGTAGAGCCTCTGTGCTTACGCCCTTGTCAGTGTGGAAAACAGGGAGGCAGTAAAGACATGGGGCACCTGTATAACCTCAGGTTTACAATGTGTTTATAACTTGGGGAGTACTTACAGTTGTATGGCCTCAGTACTAAATCTTTTTTTTTTTTAAAGATTTATTTATTTATTTGAAAGTTGGAGTTACACAGAGAAAGGAGAGGCAGAGAGGCAGAGAGGCAGAGAGGCAGAGAGGCAGAGAGGCAGAGAGGCAGAGAGGCAGAGAGGCAGAGAGAGAGAGAGAGAGAGAGAGAGAGAGAGGTCTTCCACCCAATGTTTCACTCCCCAGATGGCTGCAACGGCCAGAGCTGCACCGATCTGGAGCCAGGAGCTTCTTCCGGGTCTCCCACACAGGTGCAGGGGCCCAAGGACTTGGGCCATCTTCTACTGCTATCCCAGGCCACAGCAGAGAGCTGGACTAGAAGAGGAGCAGCCGGGACTAGAACCAGTGCCCATATGAAATGCCGACGTTCAGGCCAGGGCGTTAACCCACTGCACCACAGTTAGCGCTGGCCCATCAGTACTAAATCTTTAAGATGTATTTTATTTATTTGAAAGGCAGAGTGACAGAGGAAGAGAGAGAGATTGAGATAGAGATTGTCCATCTGCTGATTCACTCCTCAATTGGCTGCAATGACCAGATGGAAGCCAGGACTTTAGAACTCTAACCTGGTCTCCCCCATGGGTGGCAGGGGCCCAAGCACTTGGGCCATCTTTCCCTCCTTTCCCAGGTGCATTAACAGGGACCTGGATTGGAAGTGGAGCATCTGGAAGTTGAACTGGAGCTCATATGGGATGCCAGCCTTGCAGGCCGAGGCTTAACCCTCTGTACCACGATTCTCGCCCCTAGTATTAATATCTGTGAGTGAGTGCCGCCTAGGGTTGTCACTTCAGTTCTAGACCTGGTAGGGCTTGGTCTTAGACGTTTGTTTCCTGTCAGTTATGTTTAGGGGAAAGGAGCCCACATGTACATAGTGTTTGGCTCGTTTGTTGCTATTTCCACTCTGTTGATTCAGAGGGGATAGTTGGGAACAGCTCAAGTGCTAGGCATACCCACAGGCTCCCCTTATGGGTGCTGGTCAGGGCAGTGGCCACTTGTGGCAGCCCAGGGTCTCTTCGAATGCTGGGCTGTCTGTCTCCCAGGGAGTCCCAGCAGGGTAATGACAAAGTGACAGCATGGCCTATGGGACGAGAAGGAGGCTCCTCTTCACCCGTGGCTGAGAACAGACTTGTGGTTCCTAATCAGGCAACACCAGATGTGCCCAGCTGTTCACTGTCTGCTCCATCCCAACCAAACATACTTGAAGTTCAAAACAACACTTACATCATGAAAACAACAGTGTTTATCGTGTTAAGCCTTAGGCTTTAGTAATTGAGTCGTTATTCTGGCGACAAAGGGAATGTCCTTGCGTGATGCTGCATATGGGGAGATCGAAGCCCATGATGGATTTTCCAGGCTTTCCTGAGACCGCAGGGTCTCAAGTGATAAACTGAGACCAGTGGTTAGGAGGAAAACACCTAATCTGAGCCTCTTCTCTTGCTGAATGCCTCAGGTACACCTTGTCCCAGGCCTGGCTCCTTCATCTGCCCAGCTAGAATGGATCTAGCAGACTGAGTTCATGCAAAATTGTGCTTTTGATGAGATGCAGGGTGTGGTGTGTCGGGTGGTTTCACCGTTTACCTTTTGCACTGACCTGCTGTAGGGCCCCTCATGTCTTCCCCTTACTCAGATGGTGTCTCAGTAGGGTCAGCTTATGCTAGGGAGTAGATTTCCTTCTCTAAGCTCGGTTTACTGCTACAATGCACTGTCCTAAACTCCCAGGAGCTCTTTTGCATATTTCAAATTAGTTGATATGTTTTCTGTATATTCTTGTGAGTTATTCGTCTTACGTAACTGATGGTTTCCTTTCTGTCCCCCAGGGAATGATTGAATGTGGGTAAAGGTTTATTATTTGAAAGTACATGTTACGTGCAGTGGAAGAGAACTGTCACAATAAATAAAGCTCTGGGCCAGGAGGATGAAGGGTTGTAATTACGGTTAGAAGTCCCTGGAGGTCTTGACTCACGCCATTGGAAAGATAATCAGATTAGGATTAATTGTTCTTCTTGTTCTTGTATTCTTAGAAACTAGTAATTATAAAACATTTAACCTGAACAGCACAGTTTAATCATTATGAGATGACAGCATTAAATAAGTATATCTCTAAGGCATCATCATAGTTGATATTTCAAGAGGGAGTTAAAATTATTCATTTTGAGTCTCACACATTCATCTTCTGACAAGCTTGGTTTTTCTTCTTAGCTCTGTGTGGCAGAGATTCTATGTTTCAGATTAGGAAAGCTGGGCTCACAGACGTTCATGAACTAACCCTCCAGCGAGTGCTAAGCAGTTCTGGAAAGCCCCACTGGACCGTGCTGGCCCTAATTGGTCATGGATGATTTGGGGTAACTGGTGAAGCCGGAAACCCCCTTCCTGTGCTGTTCCTTCTCATGTCTCCCCTTCCCATTTCCAGTGCTGCCCACTTAGTTACATCTAGGGAGCTTCAGAAAGATCATGGAAAAGTGAAATGAAAAGATAAGTTTACTTGGGTCAGGAATTTTTGAGATCTCTGTGTAGTGTTTTCATAACAGGCCTTTTCCATGAACTTGTTGAAAACCCCTTGTATGTCCCTTCTGGTGTGTGTGTGTCTTCGCTTTCTTCTTACGCTCATAAGTGCAGTGTGCTTTGCATGAGTGCTTACGAAAGCTGTGCTCTGAGCCGCCTGGTAATGCTCCTGTGATAACCAACTTATCCTCATGCTTCTTGATTCAACAGGCAGGTCCCTTTTACCTGGAGATCTCCAAGGGTAAGCTGTTGGTTCCTTACACATCATGAGTGCTCAGCTATGGTATTTGGAAAAAAAATGACTCTTGTATAGAATGAATGCTCCTTTATGGTTTAACTGATTGCTTTTTTTAATAAGTATTTATTTTCATCTACTTGAAAGGCAGAGAGAGAGAGAGAGAGAGAGAGAGAGAGAGATCCATTTTGGATAGGCCAGGCTGAGGCCAGGAGCCCAAACTCCATCTGGGTCTCTCACATGGGCTGTAGGAAACCAGGCACCTGGGTCGTCATCTGCTGGCCCCCAGGATGCATCGACAGAGGGCTGGGTTGCAAGTGGAGCAGCAGGGACTTGCAGCAGCGCCCTGGTATGGGATGTTGTTGTCCCAGGCAGCACCTAACCCCTCTGTGCCACAGTGCCGGCCCCATGCATTTCTCCTTCTTTCCTCTTAGCTCTCTTTTAAAAGTTCCTTATGTGCACTCTCTTTCTTGCCAGCGTGGCGCCGCTGTCCTCACAGAACGTGGTGATGCATCGAGGCCAGAGCCCGGAGTATGTGCTCCAGCCCAAGTACTTTCCAGCCCAGAAGATGATTTCCGGAGAACAGTCCACTGAAGGCTCCTTCCCTTTGAGATACGGGCCGGATCCAGCCGTGGCTCCTTTTCAGTGTGAGTATGGTCCAGTCAACCATTTTCTTGCTTCGGTGTCACAGGGTAGAAGCACTTTATTTGGTCTAGATGGGTTTACTGTGCCACAGCAGACAAAATGCAAGAGTCATTGAGGGAACCCACATCGGTTCTGCCATAGCCAGGCAGGTGGTATTTAGTGTGCTTGCCTTCTGAGATAAGACAGTTCTCCTGGATTTTAGAAAGAAATCTGAAGCGACCTGCGTGTAATTCAGTTCTATGCGATGGCTCCATTTCTGAGACGTATTTGCTCAAAGTTGGGGTATAGTCGTGTGTCTGACATGTTTACATTGATAAAATATTTTCTTTGGTCAGCTCGCCAAGATCCATTCCTTGGGAAATGGCCGCAGTGTCCTGGGCTGCTCTCTGAGGTTCACCTACAGTGGCTATTTTCGTGTTGTAAGGTCCACCTAGTTTTTTAGCACATCGAGCAGCTGGTGTGGCAGAATTTACTCTGAATTTGTAAGGAAGTGTTGAATCAGTGGCCAGCTTGGTTAATGCCTCGCTGTGTGGGCAATGCAAGAACAAGCCCTGGCCCCAAGGGCGGAAATGTGAGGATTTGTCGTTGCGATATCAGAGTGTCTGCTGGCAGCATCTGTGAGGCACAGAGCATTCAAAGGTGAGCGAGAGACCTACTCTCCCCTTCCCGTGGCTTCCTGCTCTGCACCCCCGGGACGGATGGCTTGTGCCTCAGTATTGAAAGGAGAAGGCCAGAGGTGAGGTGCAGAAGGACTGTCTTTGAGCACCAAAACGAACATCAAGTGCTAAGACAGTTTTTACTACCGTTGGACACCTTGGAAGTCCGTATCTGTGTGGATGTGATTCCCTATGTCTCTTCCACCTCTCAGTTTCTATACCTAACTGAATGTGATGGATTCTTCCCCCGAATTGGTTATTTAACAAACAATATCTAATGGCAGGTTTGAACATCCCTGTTTTGTCTATTGGAATGCTCGGGTGGCAAGAGTTAGTGTGGTTTACTGAGATGATGTGGAGAGCGAGCCCTGGGCACCTAGAACAATCATTAGATCATCTCCTTGCCCCTAAGCAAGGTTTCTTCCAGGTCATTCATTAAAGAAGACAGATCTCCTTCAGTTTCTGTTTCAGAGCCTTTAAGTACTTAACCCGTTGTTTGTTTGTTTGTTTTTTTCTCAATGTGAATATCCCTTGAGTGTCTAAATTTTTCTAATACTAATTTAAAAGATACGTCAGAGAGAGGTGCTTCTCGTTTTCCTTGGGGTCTTAGTCTCATGTCCAGGATACCTTCTTTAGAAGTTCTCTGAAAATAGAGTGTGATGAGAAGGACATTTTTCAAAGTTTGATTATACTGATGGGGGAGAGAATTCTGAGCTACTTTGTGTACCGAAGAGATGATTGGAGAGTCACGGGTGTTAAGACTGGACACTAGACTGTAGCTTTGATTATTGATGCTTTCTGTTAAAATTTCCACTGTGTGTGTGTGTGTGTGTGTATTTCAAACTCTCAACCTGGAGGATTAAATTATATTTTAAAAGAATGTGAAGCTAAATCTAGGATCTGTATCACCTATAAGTTTCCTACTCATTCTGGTTAAATGTATTTTCTTACTAGTGTGGTGCTAATAAAGGGATGTAGACCAATGCATTACCATAATGGTGAAGTTTTCAGCTTAAATTCTCTCAAAAGGTGGCTTTTGTCTGAAATGAGGCCCAGAAATGAACTGAAACAGACATATTGAAGGATAGGAAGGGAAAAATGCTATTTTTGCTGAGCAAGAGCCCTACTGAGAGCTGGAGGGCCAACTGGAAAGTTTTTATAAAAGGTAATTTGGCAGGGCCATTAAGAATAGCAAAAATTGGGGCAGTGCTGTGGCGTAGTGGGTAAAGCCGCTACCTGCAGTGCCAACGTCCCATATGGGCGCTGGTTTGAGTCCTGGCTGTTCCACTTCTGATTCAGCACTCTGCTAAGGCCTGGGAAAGCAAGAGAAGATGGCCCAAGTCCTTGGGCCCCTGTACCTATATGGTAGACTTGTATGAGGCTCCTGGATCCTGGCTTCAGATCGGTGCAGCTCCAGCCGTTGTGGCAAATTGGGGAGTGAACCAGCAGATGGAAGACCTCTCCTCCCTCCCTCCCTCCCTCTCTCTCTGCCTCTCCTTCTCTCTGTGTAACTCTGACTTTCAAATAAATAAATGTTTAAAAAACTGAATATGGAAGTAGCAAAATTGAGTGAGAATGACAATAGGGAGATTCAAAGTGGAAAGTAGGTACAAGCAATAGGAAGGAACTAAAAGTGTTCTGTCTCTCTGCTGGCCATTCTGCATTAGCCACGAGTGGAGGCTCCGAGGAAACCTATGTGCAGCAGAAAGCAAGGAAAAGTCAATAATGGAAGTTTGAGGAAAAGTAGGAGCTCTCAGTATACTTTATTTTCACATGTATAGGAGATACCAAATGCCAACAAATGAATTTTTCATTCTGCTGAAAGATTTGAAGGTCAAACAGAAGCAGATGGTTCTGAATGTGTACAAAAAATTGACAATACTATTAGCTGGATATGATAGGTCTTGGGATGAAATTGAAAGGTTGGTGTGTGTCAAAGCAGTTCACTGACCATTTCCTTTGAATAGCTCTATAGGACTACAGAAAACACTTAGGTTGGTAAAGAACAGGTGCCATTTTCCCCCTTGAAGAGGGATTTGTGATAAAGGGGGTAGTCTGAAGGAACAAATTATTAGTTGGTAGATTTCTGTTGATAGCTTGCAAGAGGTGATGATGATGTATGCCCAGAGCTCTGTGCTATATAACGTAATCAGTTCACATTAGGAAGAGTAGCGGTTGTACAAGCCCAGATAAATGAATTGGTATTGATACTTGGCAAAAGAAAAGAGCAGTGATCAGAATAAGCCAGAAAGGGCCTGGGCTTGGGGGTGATGAGTTTAATGAAGCAAAACATAGGCTACAACTTCAGTAGTCTTGTCATGGGCGCTGTGCCTCCGTGAGGCAGGAAGTAGGGCGTGGTGTTTCATCCAACAGCTGTTTGATCAAGAAGGTATGTGGATATGAATGTGTGTGGCCACACAAAGTTTAAGGTAGCTGGGAAATGGTAGATGTGGATAGACTATGAACACTTTTACGAAGCTTACTCAGTAATATGACAACAGTGAAGGAAAACCTACTTGTGAGAACAGTTTGCTAAGTTTAAATTCCTCTGTGGGCAGCTTTTAGTGCAGAGAGAAGTTTTAATCTCAAAGCCTAAGATTTCATAACAGAGGAGCAAACTCAAGGATATTTCTGGGTGTTGAGATTGAATTGAAGTTACTACAAAATTGATCTTTAGTATGGCTCCAGAATATTCTAGAATCACTCTCTCTCTCTCACACACACACACACACACACACACCCTGGGAGAAAATGGGCACAAATTGACAGTTTGCACAGGGGAAACTACAAAGCAACAGATTGGGAGGAGAAAAACCTGCATAAGAAAAAGAAAAGAGATGGTGCCTACTTAGCCTTAGAATTTGCTTGGCAGAAATGGAGGGCTTTTGCTAGATTTTTTACTTCTGAATGGGAACACAATTCCTAGGGAATTAGTCATTGTTAGAGTTAAAATGATAGCTTTGATTCACAATAAACAAGACTGTACGAAGTACTGCTTGTGGGATGTTCCCAAGGGAATTGAAGTAGCCTGCTTTGTCATCTCATGAGTTCGTCTCCTTACACAAGGGCCCCCTTCACATTGAAAACAGTTGTCTTTTAGTGAATCTGTCCCTTTTTAAGGGAAGGATCAGTATTTTATGTGACATTTCTTTATCAAAAAATTTGTATTTGAGAGAAAGATAGATATAGATATAGATATAGATATAGATATAGATATAGATACAGATATCATCTACTGGTTCATTTCCCAGAAGCCTGCAACACTAGGGTTGGGCCAGACTGAAGCCAGGGACCAGGAACTGATTCCCGATCTCCCACGTAGGTGGCAGGGGCACAAGAACTTGAACAGTCACCTGCCGCCTCCCAGGGATGCACATTAGCAGGAAGCTGGAATCCAGAGCAGAGCTGGGACTCGAGCACTGTAGTATAGGATGTAGGCATCCGAAGTGGCAACGTGGGTGCTGTGTCAAATGCCTGCCCCATGCTTATTTCTGAAGACTTTGCTATGGCTGTCTGTGATTTTACTTCTGCATTGTTTATTTAAAAGTATTTTTGCCCCTTTAAAGTTGAAATTGAAAAGTACCTAAACTGAAACACGGTTGCCTGAATTCTTCTTTGTTCCCATACAAAGGAGACAGGAATGAACACAGGTCTGGGTAGGAGGAGAAGTTTCTTCTGTAAGAGGTAATTGCAGTGTGGTTATAGTTCAGTAATTCTTCAGGCAAAGTCTAAACTGTGAAATGTGTGTGTATATATACACCCACATGTTCAACCAGTTATCTATGTGTGTGCATTGCTAAAATGTCTTTTTGGTTTCCTATCCATAAAGGAAGAATAGTGAGCGCTATTTGGGTACTAGTAATGTTTTGTTCTTAATTTGGATGTTGGTTGTGAATGTGATCCGAGGCCGAAAAACTCATTTAATCTGTACACTTCTGAGTCTCGAAGCCCTGACGGCACCACACAAATTTGCTCTTTGAAAGTCCTCGCTTACACATTTGCAATAGGCAGTGGTTGCTTTTGTGGAAAACATGATTATTCAAAGCCCCTGTGTCCCAGAAACAGACTCAGATATCTGTGGTGAAAGAGGCCAAGCCTGTGTGGAGCAGGTGAGAGGGTGGTGGCCAGGGCTGCCTGCAGTTGCCGGCTGCCCAGCTTCTTGTGTGGGATTGAGTGCTCTCTCCTCACAAGGCCTGGAAGCTCGCACCCGCAGCTGTGCGCCTTGTTGGATGAACGCCCCTTAATGGCTGCAGGTGCACTCCCGTCGGCGTCCGCCTGACTGGGGTCCGGCGAGGCAGACTGTCCGCCCACGCTGCAGCTTACATTCCGCCGAGCAGCCGGCCTGAAGTCGGCGTCTGCTTTACTTGACAAGGCTACAGGATCGTCCTCCCTCCAAACAAAATCTTTTGATTTATAATTTTTTCCTTTATTCATCAATAAAAAATGTTGCACGTGTGTGTGTGTGTGTGTGTAACTGCAGATGTATAAAGCAGGAGTAATTCAGTGTGCTTTGCTTTGTTTTTAATAGGGAAAGAAGGAGGCAGGTATGTTTTTGTTACGAATGTGTCTCTGACCTGTGTCTTTTTTCTTCTTGCATTGTATCATCACCGAATGAATAATAAAAATGGTAGGCGGCATGATTTCTACACAATTCTTTTTCCCATCACCCCTCTTGCCATTTCTTCCTCCTGGGTTTAGTGGATTTTCCAACCCCATTGTCTCTGACTTTGGGCTTGGCCACATGACTTGCTTGGACCAACGGAGCAAGGGTGGGCTGAAGTCTGCCAGCTCTGAGCGGAGGCTGTGAGAGGCGTTGGATGTTTTTGCAGTTCCTTCTACCCTGAGAAGGCAAGTGTGTGGTCTGCTGGCTGCCAGCTCTTGTTATCTGCGATTTGTCCTCCATATCCATTCCAAAGGGAATGGCCACAGTGAGGGGCAGATCACTCCTCATCCCAGGAGAGCAGATAACAGTGTTGTGATCAGACACCTGTCCCAGGTGGCCTCACCTTCTGGCCACAGCAAGCTAGAAAACGGGTAGGTACTTGGCCTTGGAAAAATCAGTCCGAGGCTGGCCAGCTCTTTATAAGGTAGCCTGGTGGAAGAGCTTCCCCAGATGATGAGGCCTGAGTTAGATGCATCAGCATCTGTCGAAAGGAACTTGTAAATTAGAATTAAACAGTGAGTAATTTGGTACAGAAGAAAAAACTGAAGCAGCCAGGAGCATCTGTCTTTTAAGTATGACATTCAGCAGCATTTCTGGAAAGGGCTGGGGATGGGTAACATATAGGGATATTTCAGAAAGCTCCTGGAAAAAAAAATGGAATTAAGCAATATTTCTTTTGGTACAAGACTTTTTTTTAAATTAATGCAGATGTTTTAATAACCGTATGCACTTTCAAATAAGCTCTGTGAAGATCCCTCTCAGAATGCTCACTGAAGGTGCTGGAGGTTCTTCACGTACTTCCGGTTGCTGAAATGGGTGCCCAGGCTCCGTGCGCTCTGGCTTACGTGGCTGCTGTTCGTCCGTTCCTGTGGTGCTTGCGTCTTGCTTGTTGCTGTGCACAGCCTCGCTCTCACACCCTCTCACCTGCCAGAGCGCGCATCCCCAGCTCATGTGTGCTCTGTTTCTACGCTGCTCTCTAACAGCTGCATGTCCCGATTACACAGGGCACCCAAGACTGCCTTCCAGAGAGAGTAAACCCAGCTGTTGACATCTTCTCTTCATTCCCTTATGGCTCTGACTTCTGTACGCCCTCTGCTCCCTCTCCCTTCTCAGAAAGCTTGGGATGGGGTGGCAGATGGAGAGAGGGGTGAGTGGGTCAGTTCCATCAGTTCCCTGTGATCCCTGGAACGCTAGGGGTCAGGAGGGCCTGGTGTGCTGTCATCATCAGGCCTGAGTCCCCAGAGGGATGTTAACAGAAGCACTCTGAGTTGGCCTCAGGGACCCTTGCTGGTGTGGAGTGGAGGACTTTTGGTTTCAGTTCATGAGTGACTGTTGATGGGGGATCCTTCTCAACACGACTCTTGAAATCCCTTTACCTCCCATTAGTCATGTTTTCTGGTAGCCACAATGCAGTATTGTCTAAATATGTACCAGGCGTGCTGGGCCATGTCTTGAACATGGAAATGCAGCAAAATTAGATGCCTTTCTTTAAAGGAGTTCTTCCAAGACTCTTAGCAGAGAAAGTGATTCATAATATTTCTTGTCCGAGATCCCAGTTTGCAAACCACACCTTAGTCTACATTGAGAACATAGATTCTGAGTTCAAAAACCTGTTGAAGGAATTGTGAATTGTATTCTTGTCACTGAGGGTCAGGTAGTTAGAAAAGTTGAACACAGGCTTATTTGTCCCTACTAAAGATACTATGCTGGCTCCAACGTCTAGTTATTTAGCACTTTTCTGTGCCAACCACTGCATTCAGTACTTTGTATGCGTGAATTCAATGTTATGTTATAATGCTGGCACATTATTTGTCTTTAAAAAGTCTTGTATATATACTTCATGTTTAAGTTAGGATCTAAAGTATGAATTAATAGTTGTCCAGACAATCTTATTCTTTGAAAAAAGGGGCCACTAGCTCTAACTTAGGTGAGTACAAAGTCAAAATCTGATTATATTTAAATATTTGTCAAGTCTTACATATGTAGGACGTTCAAGGCAAAATATGCTTTTTTAAAAAAAAGATTTATTTATTTGAAAGTCAGAGTTGCACAGAGAGAAGGAGAGGCAGAGAGAGAGAGAGAGAGAGATGTCTTCCATCTGCTGGTTCACTCCCCAATTGGCCACGACAGCTGGAGCTGAAACTGGGAGCTGCTTCTGGGTCTTGCACATGGGTGCAAGGGCCCAAGGCCTTGGGCCATCTTCATGCCTTGCCAGGCCACACCAGGGAGCTGGATCAGAAGTGGAGCAGCCAGGACTCGAACCATTGCTCATATGGGGGCCGGCACTGGCCGTGGCTTTTCTTGCTATGCCACAGTGCTGGCCCCTGGTTGTTGTTGTGTTTTTTTTTTTTTTAAACTTGTTTATTTGTGAAACAGAATGTGTGGTCCACACACTGTTTGCTCTTCAAATACCCACAACATCAGGGACTACATTGGGCCAAAGCTGGTAGCTGGGGACTCAGTGCTGGTCTCCCATGTGTGTGGCAGGAACACAAACACTTGAACCTTCATTGCCCCCTCCCAGGGAGTGCACTGTCCGGAAGCTACAGTCAGGAGTTCGAGGTGGGTAGGGAACTCCAGTGTGGCAGTGGGCATCTTAACTGGCATCCTAAATGCTAGGTAAAATGCCTCTTCCAACCATGTGGGTTTTTTTTTTAATTAAAAAAGTTCATTTTAATTTTTAACTCGTTTTTAACAGATGGAATGTGATTTGTAGATAGAATTCCAAGAACATAATGATATTCCCTTCCTCCTTTCCTTGCTCTCCCTCCCATCCTCTTTCCTTTGTCTTAACTAGTATTTGTTACCTGAGAGTAGATACTGGCAAGAATTTCCTAGCTTGACAAAATTACTAAAATGCAAAGTGAGCCTTTCTCATGAGTAGGTTCCTACAACTGGTTGAAATCTGTTTTGATACCTTTCAAAGAGTCGAGTAGTCAAGTTATATCTAGAAATGATGTAGGGATGAAGTATACCATAGAATCTCTAGGCTGACACTGGGAGCTTGGAATTCAATCTGGATTTCCCACAAGGGTGGCAGGGCCCTAACTATGGGTAGCAGGGACCCAACTACTTGAGCTGTGACCTGCTGCCTCTCAAGGTGCAGGGCAGCAGGAAGCTGGGGTTGGGAGTGGAGCTGGGAGTCTAATGCCAGCACTCTGATACTGTACGCAGGCATTTCAAGTCGTGTTTTAACTGCTATGCCAAATGACTGCCCTCAATATAGTCTTTAATAGTATTTATGTTCATGAAAGAAAACACCTTGAGATGAACATTTCCCTGACTTCAGAAGCACTTACAGATGTAGTGCTATGATATATCATTGGTGAAGTGTTGTTCCTGGTGTGAGCTCTTCTCACAGTTGCTGCATTAAGAACTCAGCACAGGAAGTGCTAGCCTCATACATTTGCCTGACAATTTATAGCTTATGAGTTATATCCATCATTTCATACAGTCCCTGCCACAACCTTGTGAGGTAGGTGGATTGGGTGGCATTCTTCTGTATATGTGTGTGTCTTTTCTTCCCCTTGACATTTCAATACCCTTGAAGGTGGAGGCTATGAGTGGTTTTATTGTATCCTGTCCCTTACCATATCAATTTCTTTGTCAAATAGAAGTTTTAACACTTATTTCCTAGGCTTGTTGTGAGAAGGAAGCAAGATGAAGGATATAAGATATCAGGTGCTCGATCTGTGTTTGTTTCCCTTATCCCAGCCTTCCTGAGTGCTTAGTTGTTTGGGAAAACCCTGTATATGAGAATCAGCCACCAAAGACAGAAGGGGTCCTGAGGTGTTAGAAAGTGGCACACATCCAGGATTTCACAGAGTGTATTTTATCCAGAATTTATGGCTTGACGCTAGTCTTCAGTGGCTGCAAAACAAGTGGACCTATAGCCACTGGCAGGAGAAAAGAGATGTATCAATAAAGGTGACTTCTGGCTAACTGGAGCGCACCTGGGCTTTCTCAAGAGATGGTAACATTCTGGGCATCACCCAAGAGACACAGGTTATCTCCATGACTTTGTTTACCTTAGGAGGCTTGGGATGACTATCGGGGTCACAAAGAGGGAAGGATGGCGGTTGGAGCCACGAGGTTATGGTCACGTCAAGCTGGATCCTTACATAGTATCTATAGTAATGCTCATTACAAGTGTAGAAAAGGCATTGAGTGTTGAGGAAAGAACAGGGGGCTGTACTGAAATCCCACCTCCGCCGTTTCACAAAGTGACCCTGGTCAAGCTTCTGATGACTGTTTCTGTGATTTCCTTGTCTGACAAATGGGTATGGTTGTAGCTGGCATGATTGGTGTTTGTATTTGAGTTTGTAGGCTGTCATCATGCATACAGTGTTCTGTGTATTTAGAAAAGTCTATCATTTCTGCCTCTGTGTTCTCCAGATCTAGGAAAAAAGCAGAAAAGGAGTGTATTTTTATCTTGACTATTGCCATGTAACAGATTACGCCAAACCTTAGTGATTTGAAGTGCGACACACCTCAGTTTCCATGGATAAATAATTCAGAGGTATCTTAGCTGGCTGATCATGGCACAGGTTCTTTGATGAAGTTTTGATCAGATTATCAGTAGGAGCTGCTGTCATCCGAAGGCTCGACTGGGGCCAGGAGATCTGCTTTCAAGGTGGTTCACTCCCATGACCAATGGCAGGAGACTTCATTTCTTGGCCACTTGGACCTCCCTATAAGCTGCTTGGTTGTCCTCCAAGCTGGGAAAGATACTCACTCCAGAGAGTGATGCAACAGAAGGTACACAGAGATGACAAACAAGCAGTACTTTTTTTAAAAAATAAATTATTTAATGAATGAATTTTTACATAGATAGGACTTTAAGAATATAGTGGTTCTTTCCCCCATACCCTACCCCAGCTCCCATCTCCCCTCCCATTCCCTCTCCCATCTCCTTTTTTATTTTTTAAAGATTTATTTATTTATTTGAAAGTCAGAGTTAACACAGAGAGAGGCAGAGGCAGAGAGAGAGAGAGAGAGAGTCTTCCATCCGCTGATTCACTTCCCAATTGGCTGCGACAGCGAGCTGTGCCGATCTGGAACCAGGAGCTTCTTCTGGGTCTCCCATGTAGGTGCAGGGGCCCAAGGACCTGGGCCATCTTTTACTGCTATCCCAGGCCACAACAGAGAGCTGGATCAGAAGAGGAGCAGCCAGGACTAGAACCGGCACCAATATGGGATGCCAGCACTTCAGGCCAGTGCTTTAACCCGCTGCACTACAGCACCGGCTCCCCATCTCCTTCTTCATTATGGTTCATTTTTAGTATGACTTTATATACAGAGGACAAGCTCCATGATAATCATAGACTTCAACAATTTGCACCCATGCACACACACAACATATAGAGTACAGTCTGGGGAGACAATTTGCAGTTGATTCTTACATTACAATTCAATAGGGACAAGGTCGTACATGGGGAGCAAGTGCACAGTGACTACTATTGTTCCTTTAACAACTGACACTTTTTTTTATGACCTCAGATCATCCGAGGCTCTTGCCATGGGCTGCCAAGGCTATGGAAGCCTTTTGTGACTGTAGACTCCATCGGTATTTGGTCACGGCCATAAGCAAAGTGGATGTTCTCCCTTCAGAGCAGAGTGTCTCCTTCTTTGATGCCCCTTTCTTTCCTCTGAGGTCTCACAGAGATCCTCCTTGTAGGATATTTTTTTTGTCAGGGTCTTGGCTTTCCATGCCTGAATTGACAAGCAGTACTTTTTGCGATCTGGTCTCTGAAACCAATAATTGTCACTTCTGTTTTATTCTGTTCTTTAGATAGGAGTTACAAAGAGCAATCCATGCAAAGGGGAGGAGATTAGATTTTACTTCTTGCAGAAAGAACTATCAAGGAATTGGTGGACATATTTTAAAACCATGATAATGTTCAACAAGGCAGGTTCTATCTTGATGAGAGTTGAAAATGAGTAACCTAAGAAGAATTAGCTGACAGCTAGAAACTTACAATGTGTAGTGGCATATCCAGTAATTCATTTTTATTGGCACCTAATCATTTCTCAATTTTATTTATCACATGATACTAGAGCATAGCCAGGTGTAACATGATGGCTTTGAGTAAAGAGATTTTTAGGTTGAAATCTTTCCCAATAATGAGATCTATTGCAGTAATCCCTTGGGGAAGTAGTTGGGGCCAATGGATGGATTCATGCAAAAACTGAGCCAGAGATACATTTGCATTAAAAAAGGAAGTGAATGAGAGAATTGGTATTCTGAAAACTTAGAATCCCTGGTGTTGTAACTCCAAATTAACTTGGAGATTTTAAAATCCTGGTTTTCTATATAACTGATTGCTTCAACAGATTTTCCTTCAGTTGATTCCATTGAATTTGAGAGTTGGCCTGGCAGTTGCAAAAATGTTCGTATCTTCAATGTCCTTAGTGCATCTTAAACCTTATATGATGTGTTCAAATTATAACTTTGTTTATTCTGGATTTTCATTGCCTGCATGAAAACCTTGGAATGCCTCAGACATATCAAGACATTTACTTCCAGCCTGGTGGCTCCAGTGACTCCAGATATCTTGTTCAGGGCCTAGGATGTTTGGATTTTCTTCTTTGCCCTATCTTTTCACATTTTTTCCCCCTCTTAAATAGAATTTAAATTTTGTCAAGTGTTACGCAGCATTTCGTTCCCTGTATCTGTCTTGGGTGTCGGGAAATTCCTATGTCCTGTTGATGGAAGTAATAGAAGCTTGAGGGCACTGGACTCCTTTAAGGCTTGGTGGCTTCCAGTTATTAGCTGTTTGACTAAAAGTCACTTCCCTGCCCTTCCCGTTGTCTGTCTCCCGCTGTGTTCCCATTCTCTCTTCCTGTGACCTCTCCTCACTCATCTTCATTTCAAGTCCCCGCATTCTATTCCCATGTCATTCTCCTTTTCCCACACACCTTTCCATTCTCAAAGAGGAAAAACCACAGGTGGAACGTTTGTTACAGATAGGGAAGGAGGGTAAGAACTCATGCTGCTTTCTTCAGTTTGAGGCTAATGGAAGGTGGGAAAATGGAGCAACCTACATAATCAGAAGTATGTTCGGAGTCGAGACAATGAGCGGTTGTAGTATGTGCTTGTGCCTACAATGGTGAGAATCATGGAGGGAGGGGCTTGTTAGTTGTGTCAAAAGAATGGAAGATAAGAAACCAGGAAGGGTTTTCTAAAAGGGAAAAAACTGTATATGAAAGACATAGGTATGCAAGTGAGGACTGCTGGATGTTGTTGGAGAGTAATCTGCTGGTTGCTACATGGATGTGGCCATGACATGAGGTTAGGCTGGGTCTAGTTGGAAAGGATCTGAATTTCCTTTTAAGGAGTTTGATTTTTATCAGAAATATGTGTCATAATAGTTAATTGGATTGTATAGAATCATAATTCTCCAAGTGTATGGTAGAGACAGTCTAGGACCCTGGAGGGAAGTAACCCTCACTGAAGCTTGCGAATAAGCCATGAAATGTATTCCTTGGGAAATGAATAGCCCAGTGGATATCTCTCTGGTTAGTCAGACTGGCTCCTCCATGTACAAACAAACAGATGTTATTTATGGAAATGGTGAGTGATAGACTGGTAGCAAATGCCTCCATTTACTTGCTCTTTGAAAAACAACAACTGTGGGGATAAATAAAACCTAATTGTGTTCCAAAATTAAGGGACAGAAAATTTGAGTCATGTAGGGAGTACCTAACCCCTTACTTCTATAGGAGACACCTGCAAACCAGCCCAACGGTGTGAGTGTTACAGATGCAGGACAGGTACATGTTGGCTACTCTGCTCTTTTTTCTGCTTCACATTTAACAGCAAAGTCTTGATCTTGTCCATTTCACATGTGCCTGGGATGCCAAGGATATGAGACCTAAACTGATGCTGATGCGAAGACTGGCACAGGACCCTTGAAAGGAGACAAAGATTATTCACACGTAGGGGAAAAAAATGTGTCTTTGAAATGATTTTCACCCTTGGGAGACAAACTCTTAGAAAGAATATCATCTTGAACTGTGATGTTCATCACCTTCTCCAAAAAAATATTCCCAGGCAAACTCATTTAAGTCTCTCCAAGTATGGTTCCCACGATGGCTTGGATTCTACATCATGATGGTGGATTATGTTTTCGATCCAAAATTGAGAAAATAGGCCCAGTGAGCTCCTTGTGTGTGTTCTTTCCTTCTTTTAATGGACCGATTAAAGACTTGTCTTCTGGATGGATGTGTTTCTTCAGCTCTTTGATCACAGCATTTCATGTGTCATTGTCCATTCTGGATGGAACAGCACTGGTCAGCATTCTGGTATTCAGGATTAGGGGCAGAGGCAAGAGCTCCGGACATATTGCAGACAGGTAAATTTCAAAGATTGTAATCACAGAACAGCAGGCATACCAGGACCAAGGTGGGTGTGGTGCAGGCATACCAGGACCAAGGGTGTGTGTCCCATCACCGTCTCTAGTTCATGGGGAATGAGAGCCTGGATCTTCAACAGCAGGCCAGAGCCTGGGTGGGTGCAGGCATACCAGGACCAAGGTGTGTGTCCCATCACCGTCTCTAGTTCATGGGGAATGAGAGCCTGGATCTTCAACAGCAGGCCAGAGCCTGGCCTGGACTATCCTGGGTGTTCCTCATCCCTAAATTAAGAAGTATGCCTGGACAGTTGAATCCATTCAGAATCTATGAGGCCAAAGAAAAACATTTTACCAAAAGGGTCAGAAAATGAAAATGTCAAAAAGCCATTACTTGGTTTTGTTATTTCTTCACTTTTATTACCAACTGTATTTTCTTGCCTTAAACACTGGGTCAGATCCTGCTGAGTGAGTGAACTACTTGTTGGGTAAAGAGTCTATTGACTGTAAATATACCTTCAAAAATATGTGATTTAGTTCCAAGGATTAAAAATAGGACCTTTCCTTGTATTTATAGAGAAGTGATTGGTGTGTAAAGAGGGAAAATGCCAAGGAGAAAAAGGAAAGATTAAAACAATGCCAAAGTCTCAAGATGTGCATTTTAAAGTCCTACTGGGGGTGGTAGAGTCTGGCTAAGGTCAGGTTTGATGGTGAGAAAAATGCATGGTTTCATGTGGAAATCATAGTCCTGAAATTTTGAGTCAAAATAAAACAAAGGTTAAATGAGTGAAACAGGAAATTAGGCCTGACTCCTGAAATACGTAGAAATTTGGGATCCAGCCTCCTGTTGGTATTGCTAGACCCTCGAGTTAGTCTGTCAGTCAGTCTTCCTGAGCTGGCAACCACACTGTGTTTCTCTTTTGGGTGGATTTTCTAGTCTAGTGGCAATTCCTGTAAGAGCTGCTACATCTGGGTGGTAATGTTCCTGGCCTACAAAGTGAGTGAGCTCTTAGTAAATCAGAAACATGTTAGAAGTTAAAACACTTTCCAGATCATTATAAGTTTTATTTATGAAATTAGAGGAAAATGGGATGGATGTTTGGTACAGTGGTTAGGATGCCACTTGGGATGTCCATATCCCATATCAAAGTGCTTGAATTTGGTCCTGGCTCCACTCTTGATTCCAACTTCCTGCTGATGTACATCCTGGAAGGCGGCAGCAGTGATGGCTCAAGAAGTTGGGTCCCTGCCACACACATGAGAGATCCAATTTGAGTTCCCAGTTTTTAACTTTGGCTTGGTCCATCCCTTGCTATTGCAGGTGTTATAGGACTATGTTTCTCTTTTTATTCCACATTCTTGTTTCACCTGAGATAAGAATTCAAAACAGGCATTAATAACATGTATAAGTGGTAGCAGGATTTATTTAAAATGAGAAAAAAATCCATTCAAGTGCGAGTGTAGGTAACCCTTGTAGGGGAGAAACTCCTCCTCATTAGAGGGCCAGAGAGATGCCCATGAAGACAGAGCATGTGGGAGAAGGCAGACCACTGCTAATTCCAACAGTCCCCCCTATGGGGTAGGGTGGTATCCTAACTGAATATACAAATGAAATGGAGCTTGCACAGGATTGAATGTATCCACGGCGTCTCCACTTGTCTAGCTCCCATGTGTTCTTCATGGTATCTCCTCCATCCCAGGCTCAGATGAGATACAAGTGCATCATGGGAAAGTGTGTGGACTAGATTGGCATGTTAAGGGGGTGGAGTTAAAATGCAGGCTGCAGAGAAAAAATTGTGGGAAAATTTCCTAGCTCATTTATTTCTACCCAACTTCCTGACTGTTCCCATATCACAGGGATTTGGGAAATAAACCAGTAGGCAGGTGATATCTCTCCCTGCTTTTTGAATAAAATGAATAACAATTTTAAAAGATTAGAAGAAATTTCCATCATGTGTCAGTATGGTTTTTGGCATAATATATTGTGAAGCTTCAGTAGCAAATAACTGTTTTTCTTTGAAAAAGTGCTGAGAAATTGCTATTTCCTGTTACTTATTCAGTTTTTCTCCTCAACGGATTTAATTAAAAATTTTCACTTAAAAAAAAAAGTCATTGGTCACTTTTTGGGAATATTTAATGGGAAAACATTTTGTAATGATTGCAGCATTTCCAAGATGTAACAACATATGCTTTCCCATGATCTGAGATTTTTATAATGAAAATATTTCTGGTAAATATAATATTTAACAAATATTATGAGGCTCAAGGTTTTATATGAACTTTTTTAGAAAGTACTACTAAAAGCTACCTCATAGATAAACATCAAGTTTCCTGTCAATTAAGTTTATTAATCGCATTATTTTTTGAGCACATACTATAAGGTGCATATTAGGCATAAAGTTTTATTTCTATATTTGAAAGGCAGAGTGACAGATCTGTCTTCCATCTGCTAGTTCACTTCCCAAATGGCTGTGGTTACCAGGCTAAAGCCAGGAGCCTGTAGCTCCCTCCAAGTCTCTCCCATGGGGATGGCAGGAACTCAAGTATTTGGGCCAACTTCTGCTGCCTTCCCAGGCACATTAGCGGGGAGCTGGATCAGAATCAGAGCATCTAGAACTGGGACTGGCACTCTGATACGGGATGCTGGTGTCCCAAGCTGTGACTTAACCCACTGCACCATAATGTTGGCCTCCATGTTGGGCACATTGAAGTGGACAAATTCCTGTTTCCATGGAGTTTCCAAACTTGTGACAGTTGCAAGCATGTTTAGATTTATTTATCATAAGATGCATAAAGCAGGGTATAGGGAATGTGTGGAACTGTTAAAATTTTATAGCAGATCATGAGAGAAGGCCCAGATGATAATGTGATATTAGTGAGAAGTCCTGGAAGAGAGAATGGAGGAAGCTGTACCTCTCTGTGAAAGAGTATCCAACAGAGCGAACAGTCAAGTGCAGAGACCCCAGACAGAGTGTGCTGGTATGTGAGACTTAGCAGGTAAGCCAGCATAGATGTGCTGGGGGCATCACAGTGGATGAGGCCAGGTGGGTCACAGGAGCAGTTTGTGGAGGCCATGTGGGCGCTGTGGGGCCTTTGCCTTGTATCGTGATGGAAGTGGAAAGCTACAGAAGGGAATCGGGCCGTGATCTGACGGAGGAGCGTGAAGAGGGATGGGCTGAGTTCTGTGTGGAGAATACACTGTGGCAGGGCGTGGGTAGAAGCTGAGATTCTGGGGGGGGGGGGGGGGTCTGTTGAAATAATCCAGGCAGAAGATGACGGTGCATGGCACCGAGGCGTTTGCTGCCAGGTGGTGAGAAGTTGTCGCCTTCTGGAAATAGAACTTACAGGTTCCACCGTTGTGCCGAGCATCAGATGCTAAAACAGAAAGGTCCAGGATAGACATGGCGTTTCCTAAGGCAGGCAAAGGGCTGAAGAGGAACATGTTTGGGCATGTGTGTAGGAAGGACTCAAAGCTTGGTAAGTCCCATAAGCAGTTGAATTGTTGAAGGAATATACATGCATGTATATTTATGTGTGTGTGTGTGTACACATAGATATACTAGGGTACTTTAAAAAGTTCATGGAAATTGGATTTCAAAAATTGTGCTCCAAAATACAATTACTTAATTCTATTTTCCCACAGACATTTTTAAGTGCCCTCATGTATGCCATGTTAACCATGTATAACCAAAACTGGTTATAGGTCTTACCCCTGCATTTTGATGCGCAATAAGCAATGCGTTAATAAACTCAGAATATATCCAGAAATGTTTCCTTGTGTTAAATGATTTGATACACTGTCTTTTGCCTCTCTATAAGTCTGTCTCCTAAGTTTGTATAAATGGAAGGAAAACATACATACACACACATATGTACACACACACACACACACACACACACACATATATATATATATATATATATGAAAGAAGAGAGATGAGACTCTCACACTTCATTCCCTCTAGTGAACATTGAGGGCAAACTGAAAGGGGAAGAGAGCTCAGATGTTTTTATTTAGATTTCTGTTGCCTGTGTGGCAAGGAGTTTCTCTCTACTTCTTTAGTTCCTCCTACCTGAGAAACTCAAGAGGTGGAGCTGGGATTGATATCCCAATATGGGGTGCCATATGCTATCACCATGTGCTTATTAATAAAATTTCCAATATGAATAAGCCTGTGTGGGTTCTTGCCTAATATTCAGAGATGAGTTCTGAAACTGGCATAAATGAACGAGGAAGCGTGATAAATTTTTAAGCTTTTGTTCAGTGAGAGAAATGCATTGGAGAGTGAGGGCCCTATCTAAAGGAAAGAGAAATCTGGATGCATACCGAGTACCAGGAGCCAGCCATGTGGAGGAACATGCAGTCCAGGAAGCCTGGGGTGATGGCCCAGAGGCCATGTGCCCTGGAGGCTCAGGCCAGCATGGGCCTGCAATGGCAAAAGCCCAAAAAGAAGGAAGAGGGAAAAGGCTGGGTACATCATTTCCCAGGCTTTGAATCCACTTGCAAAGGGGAGTGGCTAATTAACCTGAGTGGCCGGTGGGCACACAGGGGTGGTCAGGTAGGGGCATGAGGTCACACAGGGGCGTGGTGAAGGCGTGGTCTTCCAGCTCACAAACCTAATCAATTTTATCCTGTATGCCTGCCTACATCAGTGTGAGGACCTGCCCACTCTGGTGCTGGAGGTCTCACCTGAGGTTTGCGGGACTGCGACAAGCTGAGGAAGCAGTGCGCTTGATCTTGTTCCTTATGTAGAGCACGGAGTACTCTCTGGGCACTGTTTCAGTCATCTTGGAGGCATTGAGTAAGCTGGGCGAGCTGAGCAAGAAACCCTGTTATTCTAAGCATCCTTGAAGGCTTTTACGATTGGTCCTTCGAAGACTTCTTGGCCTTGGGGCGAGCGATGGACTGTCAGTGGGAGAATGAGCTTTTGCCTCTATTTCTCTCTTGCCCAGAAGAAGCACACGTGGCCTGCACATTGCATCAGCCTGTAGGCCTTCGTTCCGGGCTGGGTGAAGGCATCAACCACAGAGGACGCCTGTTCCCAGAGGGTGTTGCGTGGGCCCGTCAGGCCCTGTTGTTGAAGTTGGGGGAATGCGGAGGTGCTGTCGCAGCGTTCTGTACAGGAGACTGCATTGGTTCACGACTTCGGATGGGAGTCTTGAGCTCGGTGGATTGATTCCTTTGGCTGCCTTTGGTCCGGGTCACATCTTGGCCTAGTGACTGAAAGATGGCCGCCGCACTCTTTCCTAGGCTGAAGGCTTTTCGGCAGGAACGGTCTTCACATGGTTGACCGATTCTCTATTGTTCATGATTGGGAAGCTGAAAGCAAAGCTTTTTATCTTGGGAGAGCGTCGGCCGCACTTCCAGCCCACTGCTGTTCCCTCTGAATATCTGTGGTTTGTTTTAAACCGAGTGCCAGTGCCTCCTCTTGGAGGCAGAAACTCCCACAGGGTCTGGCAGAGGCTGCAGACAGGATGTTGATCCTTGAGTGTCTTACTGACTGACTAGGAGGCCCAGTGAGGTGCTCCCCGGCTCCAGGCAATCTATGTTTCTGGCCAAGACCTCTGGAATCAAGGTTCTAAAGTGCTTGCTTAAGATTTCTGGGGCTGATTTACCTACAAGGATCTTAAAAAAAATTTAAAAATCACATTTTTCTCCCTCTGGAAGACTGAGAACAAAAGCTGTCCAGTGGTTTCCCTGTTAACTCCTTCCTGACTGGCCTAACCTTGGCTTCTTGGATTTGTAACTCCTAACAGGCCAGTAGATGCCACTGGGGGTGGTCTTCTGCCCCTGCTTGGTCCTGGGCTCGGTTCCTCACTAGTGAGTAAGGCCTTGGACCAGGATAGTCTCCAGCGTTCTGTGAGTCCTGGGTCTGAGTGGGGTTCGGTCATCTTGCTCCCTGGACACCTTGGGCCTCTTTATGTAGTCTACTTTTATTGGTTACCTACTACGTGCAGGACACCTGAGGTTCTTGGGTATGAGCTTCTTCAAGGCATTTGAGGATGTTTCTTGTAGCCCACTTGGCCTCTGGAGGGAAGTTCTTCTCCACTGTTAGTGAATTCCTATGACGCCCGTTGAAAGGTCTGTATTTTCTTGGACTTTTCCCATGTGACAAATTTGAGACTCAGAGCATTGGACCTTAGTTTTGTGTGCTTAAAAACCCAACTGTTTATACTGTCACCTAGATATGGGAAATGATTGTAAAGGAATGAGGATGGGAGAATATGTTTTCTGATCAATTCAGTGTTTATGGAGATTCATTTAGAGCTCTCAATGACAATTTTCGGTCAAATCAGCTTGATTTTCTCATGAATTTTGAGATGATCGATGTGGAAATCTAACGCTTGTTATCATGAAGAACTCAATGCTTCATGAAGAAATGAGAGGACCTGCCAGGAATACAGGTGTCTGAGAATTATATTGGTTATAGCAGAGGGCTTGAAAAGCCCAAGGAGAAATAAGAAATAAAATATATCTTCTCCTTCCAAGAAGATGTGAACATTGTAAAAATCAGAATTAAGTCATATGAAACTGTCTCTGCCTTTTGAAAATCAGATGATTCCAGGCCAAAAAAAAGTTTTTTGGCAGAGAAATGTAATACGTTTTTAAAAACAATAGGCCCGGAGAATCTCAAGCGCCTGTAAAGTGGCTACTGTAGCTGGGAGGTAAGACGGGAATAATGATTAAATGCTTGCTTGCTTTGGATGTCTCGGTTCGCCTAAGTGAGCATAATTTTGGTGCCTGAGCATCTGCATGGCAGCTGCTGGTGCTACGAGTTAATGCCAGAGAAGACAAAATAGTTGGCACACCGTCTCTAATTTCATTATTGTACCAAGAGCCAGGAAAAATAGAAGTTTATATTCTTTTGAAGTGGGAAGATGTTGTCTCTTTTTTTCCTGGGCTTCACACACTTGCACACATAAAGTATCCTCAAGATATTTATAAGCGTGCTCTGACAACTCGGAGTTGAAGCTGACGGCTTTGTGCTACTGTTGAAAAACAAATCAAGCTAGAGGATTGTGTCTGAGCGTGGAGTCGGCGTTCTGTTGTGTTCTCTTGGATTTCTAGGGTAGATGCCCAGGTAATTTGAAATGTCAGATAAGCCCTGAGGCAGAGGTTGGAAAAATGTTTCCGTAAGTAAAGTTTTACGGGAACACAACCAGACCCGCTCATGTATATACTATTTTTGACAGTTTACTTTCCAGTTACCACCGCACAATTGAATGGTTGCAACAGTATCCTTTTGGCTTACGGTCTTAAAATATTTACTATTTGGCCTGTTTTAGAGAAAGTTGACCAATCCCTGATTTGAAGCACCAATGGTAGCTTCCTATTGGGTGCCGTCTTGCAAGGGGCTGGTTGGCCATTGATCTGAATTTGTGTTAGAACCACCGAGAAGGAATGCTTTTTTTGTGACGGAATACTTTTTCTTCTGATAACTGAGAGGGCCAGCGCAGCGGATGGCTTCACATTCTTCCAACTTCAGCTTTCTTGGACGGTGTGCTGGTTATCTTTGAGTATTTGAAAGGCTGGTGTGAGAATGACATCTCACATTGTGAGATCGGAGGGAACTGAATTAGGATTAATGTGGGAAAGTTACTGTGAAAACACATTTCAGCTCAAGAGGGAGCAGTATTTGGTAAGAACTCCCCATGCTTGATTGCTGCTAGTGAGTAATGAGCTCCCCATCGTTAGAGGTATTCAAACAAAGGCTCAATGACCACGTGACCACGTGGCCCATGGAATGAGAGCACTGGATTAGAGATGGTTGTATCAAAAAACCTCTGAGGCCCCATTTGAACCTTGAAATTCTTATGCCATCTTTGTTAAAGGTCTTTGTTTCCAAGCTCCCATTTTGACTACAGTTTAATTTGTTGAGGGCTCTATCAAAACATCTTAGATGATTTCCTGAAAGTATTATAATGACCAAACCAAGACCGGGGACGGGGAAAAGCTCTGGTGGGCGGAGACGGCGGCAGGTGGGCTGACAGAGCCAGTTCACCCCTTGGCTGCTGCAGTAACACGGTAGCCATGGAAAGGGCACCTCATCTTGCCAGCCTTCAATCCTCGTGGAGAACCGTCCTCAGCGGCTTCTGCCATCTTTGCTTTCTGCCTGCAGTCCTGGCTGGTGGCATGTCATGGAGGTGGAGGTGAGAACGAGGTGTCTCCGTTGTAATTTACCTGAACATTTAGACTGGGACCTGGCTGTGAAGAGCTGGTCTGGGGGAGACCACAGGTGCTCTCTGTAATGCAGCTATCACAGCACAAAAGCAGTCATAGGCAGATGAGTGGGGGCTGTTTTAATAAAACTTTCTTTACAAAATACAGACGGTGGGCCAGCTTTGGCCCTAGAGCCATAGCTTGCTGACCCCTGATTAAAGACAGGGGAATTGAAAGGTGGCTGGAAAGTGTCAGCCCCAGTTCTCACAAGCTTTGGAGAAAAGGTGAAGTGACATGTCCAAGGTCACGCTATGGTGGAGCCAAGATTCCAAGCCGGAGTTGACTTTTAGTCTAGTTCCCGTTTTTACAGTACTATGCCTCGGCTATGCGGTTAGGTTATAGCGTTTTGGTTTTTAAGAGAGGGCCATGTGAATGAAAGAAATACCTGCTGCAGGCGGTCTATGAATAGCAATAGTGAAAGCCCAAGAATGGTGTTGTACTGGAGACAGCCCTTCATCCCCGCGACCTCACCTAACTCCGTCTGAGGCGGACCCCGTCCCTAGTAAAAACAAAATATGTGTTGCCTAAACTCACGCGGAGAAATCATGCCCTGGAGTTGTGAAAAAGAAATGGGCTCCTGCAGCTGCGTCACAGGATTTGATCACTTCAGCTGAGAGTGCCAGGAGATTTGAGACAGATGTTTTCAGACATGCCGCATGCCTAAAACATTTCCAGGGGTCGGGCTGCAAATAGTGACTTAATAAGTGGAGAAACAGGGAAAGTATGCGAGCTGAGGACACAAGCGTTTATTCAGCACTAGGTGCGTGGCCAACCTCTTTGCATTACATCTGCCTGTCAGGGTTGGCTCTTTAATCTGTCGTGCCCTTGGTATTGCTCTTTGTCTGCCCGTGAATAAAGTGCAGCATTGTGGTTAGTAATCCCACTCCAGTGACTCGACTTCAAATGTGGTTTTGGAGTGCATCCCAGAGTTCTGTTTGCTAAGCTTCCTACTCCTGTTTCAGAGACACCACGGGATACAGAGCAGCGAGCACTGAAGGCTGCCCTCTTTCCTTAAACCTGTCGGGTTGTGGGCTCTTGCTCTTTTCTCTTTTTTCTCTCTTTCTTTCTTCCCCCCCTCTCTTTTCCTTTTTTTTTTTTTTTTTTTTTTTTTAAACTTTGCAAGGCAAGTTCATGGCTACTAAGCTGATGTGTTTGTTGTTCTTTTTCTCCCTGCCTCCGCTCCTAGTGAGTAACCACACTGGCCGCATCAAGGTGGTCTTCACTCCGAGCATCTGTAAGGTGACCTGCACCAAGGGCAGCTGTCAGAACAGCTGTGAGAAGGGGAACACGACCACGCTCATTAGTGAGAATGGTCACGCTGCCGACACCCTGACGGCCACCAACTTCCGAGTGGGTGAGTGCCTCCTCGCTCCCTGCCTGTCCTTACCTAACGGAGTTTTGATGAGATGCCCGGGCCATTTCACACTGCCCTGTGCTTGAATGGGACGCGGACTAGGAGTACGAATGTGCTTCTGTCATGAGATCCTCTCGGCTGCTCTTGGAATAATTTGTAACCTGATGTTCGGTGTCTTGGAGAAAAGGCAGCTAGAATATTTCCTCCTCTTGCTTAGCATTTGCATAGTCGTGGGATGATGGGAATGGATGCAGTAGAGAGAGGAGAATGGGCTTTAGGTAGAGACTGCCATGTAACTTGAACTCATCAGCTTCACGTTGTATCTGCCCAGGGATAAGTGGGATTTGGGTTAGATTCGCCTCATGTTACAGCATTTGGAAGGTGGTGATGAAACGTAAATTGTTACTTCATAAATAGCCAGGCTGTAAGAAAAGCTCTAAAAGCTGTCAGGAACCTGTCTGTTGGTTGTAGAAGGGGATACAGACTTGAATCTGTTGTCATGTTTCTTCTTTATATCACAAAACTGAATTATGAATTGATAAGTAAAAATGCATTTGGGGGAAGATATACTAGTGTGTTGCTGTCAGCACTCAAAAACTTTAATTTAAATGCAAGCTAGTAGTTGCTGACTTTTTTTTTTCTTAAAGGCTTTTTTGCTTCTTTTTCAATTTTTGTTTCTTTTGACTTTTTTGTAAATGGAGAAAGTATTGCGGTCCACTGAGAGCTGTCATCCTGCCATGTTGTCATGCAATACAGTATTTTTGTCACAGAAAAAAATGTCTTTTATTATTTTTTGACCAATTATGGTTTGCCATGTGTACTCAAATAATCTCAGACACCCACGTTACTTTATGAGTTACTCACTAGAATAACCCAAATGTCAGACAGATAATAACACTGGCTAGATCTGGTCTTTTTATGGAATATTGCTGTTTAGTCTTGGGAGTGCGTGTCTGGGGGAACGGAGAAGGGGGTGTCTATTTCAGACTGATTTCCATCAAGACAAAATACAAGGGAAGCCCAGAGCCCTCCGAAGCTCTTAGATTATTCTCTTGCCCTATTTTGTCTCCTCTTCCCGAGGAAGTCGAGGCAAAAGGATTCTTGACCATCTGTACTTGGAAAAAATCGTTCACCCCCAATACGATTTAAAAGGGCATTGTAAGTTTCCTGGCTGTGAGTGGGGTACTCTGGGCATATTTTTAAAGGAATTTAGCTCGTAGGTGCCAAGTGGCACATTATGCTTAGCAGGGCAGGGAGCCGAGTCGGATGGGAAGTGTTGAACTGATGATCAGGAAACTGGATTTTGATCCCGGTCCTGTGCTAAGCCAGCTCCTGCACCGGGCCTGCCAGTTAGCATTTTTCAGCCTCGCTTTTTCGCATCCATAACATAAGTGGGGGTATATTTAGTGACCTCTAAAATTCAGTCCATCTCTAAAATCTCAGGATTTCTTATTGGCAGTAAGGAATATTGTTTTCTGGCTTTTCTGAAGGACCATGGACAAGGAGGGGGGAGGCATAGCTGGTGCCCCCAGGTTCTCACGGGCTCCCTGGCTCTCTCCTCTTCGCCTTCCTTGCTCACCTGCCTCGCTCACGGCTTCCCTGCCTCTGTCATCAGTGCTGTCTGCTCCTCCTTCCTGCATCGACTGTAAATCTTTACGGTAGCAACGACAAAAGAGTCGGGTGGGGGTGGCGGGTAATGTTTCTGGCTTGCAGTGTGTTCGTTCTGAAACTAAATATTTGAAGGCTTTGAGAAACGGAGGAAGTCTGCTTAGTTAAAACACACTGCACACTTTCCTTACTGGCATCTGACCAGGTGTTTCGGAACAGGGCACACATGGGCCTATTCAAAATATGAACCGGAGCACACTTCTTGACAAAAGCTTCGAAATCAGAACTCGGCTCTCCACAAAAGGCTTGGCAGAATAGTTTAAGTTAAAGAGCAGTGAGGTGGGCAATACTAATAATAAACATTAGCAATAGTTTCACATTGGAAATCATGAGAACTATTTCATGTCTATCCCGAGCACCTTCCTTCCTGTGTTTATATTTTCGTTATTAGATAGTATGAGGGACAAGTTTTATGATTTTTTCATATTGAAGAATAGTCATTTTGTGCAGTGTATTGCCTTGTGGTCTTTCCAATATACAGAACATTTGAAAAATTCATTTTTTGCCTAATACCGTTTCTGGACTTGACATTTGATTTTATCATTTATAAAAAGTGGTTTTCTAATATATTGGTTCTCCATATACACTTGTTGACAATATATTAAAGTTTTGACAAATACATATATGGGAAATGGAACAGTCTGAGGAAAATTCAGAATTAATCATAACTTGTTAGCTCTTCTTTTTGGCCTGTGATATTTAATGGTGCTGACAGGTGGGGGACTGGCTAGCGTCTTCTGTGAAGGGCCAGATAGGGACTCAGGCTCTGCAGCTCCGCACTTCTGTTGTGGCGGTGGGAGAGCAGCTGGAGGCACTGTGCATGGTAATTGGCCGGTGTGTTGCAAAGGTAGTGGGTGGGCCGCATTTGACTCTGGAGTCTGCAGACCCCTTCTCCAAGGAGTCGGAATAACATGAAGGAAATTGAATGGATTTCATTGTTAGGATATCTTAATCAGATCATCCTTTTTGATAATCAGTAGAAAAGAAAAAACTTTGAACATTTATGTGGTGCAGTCTTTTTGAAAGAAGTGGAACCCATCTTACCCTCACCATTTTCTTTATTTTTTTCCTTTTTTTCCAGTAAAGAGACATAGGTGCAGGGGGTTAAGTGAACTTGCCCTGGTTACACAGCAGACAGACTTCTGACCCTAGAACCGAGGTCTCCTGACGTCATTTAATTGCTTGTCTCCCTTTAGTCCGACTCTGGTGTATAGGAGGGAGATAGTGAAGGACCACATGGAATTGGGTCATAGATGGTGTCATAGAGAGCGAGAGGAAGCAGCTGAGAGTCTGGGACCTGGGTTTGAATCCTGACTTCGTTCTGGTCCTTTGGCATTTTCTGGCTGGTATGTTTCCTGGGCCCAGGTCGTGTCTTTCGTACCACGCAGGTAACTAGGAGGTAGGCGGAGGGTTGTTCTGTAGGGATAATTCTTCATTCAAGCTCCTCTGTTGGGCTTGCTGTCTCTAGTGATGGTGAGTCGGGGCATCCCAGATGGGAGAGGCAGCAGGAACTTTTCTCATAATGGGAAAGTTTCGAGTCTCTATTCTTGAGTATTTAGTGGGCTTAACAAGAAGTATGATTTCCACTGAATGTGACTCAACAAGCAGGCCCAAATGAAGATAACACCAAAGGGAGGAATTCCAAGATTCTAGAAAAAACTCATTTTTTATGAATGATGATAATGATAACAGCATAGTTGAGTGGTGGTTCCTGTAAAACAGATTTCTAATCATAATGACTTTGGTGTGTGTGTGAGTGAGGGGGTGAGGGGTGCATTTGGAACTCTGCCTCTGGGCTCCCTTTCTCTGTGTTTTTAAAGAATGGAAACATACTCCCAGTTGGGTGGGCCCCTAGGTTATCCATTGTTATTTTAATAGATTCTTAACATTTCATAGGGATCTACTGAAGATGACCTTCTGAGATTAAGTTGTTTATAAAGTCTTCAGTGCCTTCAACAAGAAGAACATATGAATTGATGTCACAACTAGAAAATCTCAAATATAATAGATGATCTCTTGGCATAACATATTTGGGGAGATATGGAATAGCAGTCATGATTGGTAAAATAACACATTTGGTTTATATGATGTTGCTCTCTCTGAGGACTTATGATAAAAGATTCCCAATCCATTAGTGCCAATTGGGTAATTATTTAAAAATATTTTTACATAAGTCTGTTCTTGTTTGTTATTTGCTGGTTACTGCCTCAGAGAGGTGAATGGCAGTATTCGTAATTTTTAAGTTTGATATTAAAGTTGCAGTGGTTTTGTGAAACCAGGTTTTCTTATCCTGGCGTCATGGTAACTCCAACTTTTAGGTGTTGCTTCCTATGGCCACATAATAGGGTTTTTCAAAAAAGTTTGGGGTGGGGGGGAGACAGGTGCCATGGCTCACTTGGTTAATCCTCTGCCTGCAGCACCAGCATCCCATATAGGCGCCGGGTTCTAGTCCTGGTTGCTCGTCTTGCAGACCAACTCTGCTGTGGCCTGGGAAGGCAGTGGAGGATGGCCCAAGTGCTTGAGCACCTGCACCTGCATGGGAGACCAGGAGGAAGCACCTGATTGCTGGCTTTGGATTAGCGCAGCCCATAACAGCCATTTGGGGAGTGAACCAATGGAAGGAAGACCTTTCTCTCTCTCTCTCTCACTGTCCATGATTGTACCTGTCAAATAAATTTAAAAAAAAAAAAAAAAAAGGCTGGAGACTGACCTCAACAGAAACAGGGTTGCTTTAAAAAAAAAAAGTTTGTGGGAAAATGAAATAAAAAATTTTATTTTGGTGCCAACTTTTAAAAAAAAAATCTATGCATAGGTTTTTATAATTCAGATTTTCTATGAACTTTTTGAGGGTCCCTTGTTTGAAGTGATTATGTTGAAAACATGCTACTGGATTGTTCAAGATAAACAGATCATAAAGCTGCACTCTAAGAGTTATGCTTTGGGGAGGGCATGAGGAATATTTGTAAATAACCTTCAGTCAAGGTAGAAAGCTCCTAGCAGGAGCCCAGAGAGCAGCTATCACCTCCACCACCGGAGGATGCTTAGAAGAGGGGATACTGTTGCTGTTCAGTATGCCATGCTGTCGGCCCCAGTTCCTAAACTGGGTGTCTCACGGCGGGGGCCGAGTAAACACATATTGCCTGAATGAAGACTATCTGGGGCAGCAAAGCTTGAAATATCAGTGAATTCCAAACTAAACGTGGATGTGGAGGAGAGAGAAGAGAAGCTGTGTTGATGTGGGAAGGAAGGATGTCTCCACTACAATTGGGCACGGAGACGAATCATACAGGTGGCTTTTGAGAATCCAAGTTGTGCTCACAGGAAGGATGCATGGAAGACAGTAGCAGGAAAAGACACGTCTGGGAAAGCAGACTTAGAGCAAGGCTGTGGAGAAGTTTGAATTTCAAGTTCAGGAGTTCGGAGGTCCCTCTTTTAGAACTTGCTGAAGTTTGATATATATCATTTTGAAAAAGAGAGGACTGTTGTCTCAGTTCTTTTAGGTTGGAAACTGTTTTGAGAGGTTGGAGAAGTTTCTGAATAGATGACAACCTGTAGCTTCCTTCACCTCTTCCAAGGCTGTCTGATATCTTACACTGGAAACTCAACACAGCGCCCAGGAAACCAGCTGAATACTGTGGTGCTGTGACAAGGAATGGAGCTAGTTCACACTGCTGACCTATTGTACAGGTTCTCCTCTCCGTGAGGCAGTCAGCAAACCACCATAACTGCTCAAGAAGGGGGAAGCAAATAGATGGATTATTTTTCTGGCATTTTAGTGCTGAGTCATATGTCCTCTGCCAGTTGTCATTGTTTGGCCTCCTGGTGTTTATCCAGCACAGAAACCAAAGCAAATGCCAGCTGGTCACTCGGGTTAACTGATGGATCTATTTTCCCCTTACTGCGTTGTACAGATACATCTGATGTTTTAGGGATGATTCAATACAGGACTAAATGAAAGTGGTTGCCTTTTGTTGGGGTGATTTATAATGTCTAGGAACTTGTTGAAGAAATTACTTCCAAATACTTTGGGTCTTATCAAATTATTTTATTTTCTAATACTAAATAAATGTCACAGTGTGGACTGTAGAGTGCCCCAGTATAAGGAACATTCATTCACTTAATATGTGTTTAGTGAGCACATATTATGTGCCAGGAGTTGGTTTAGACATTAAAGAGACAGCCATGAACAAAACAAAGTCATTGCCTTCCTGTAACATTAAGTATAATGTTGATGTGCACCCTGTGGAGTGAAATAAAGCAATCGCAAAAGACGAATCTCATCTTACTCTGTGTTGATGAGAATAGCTGAATTCTTAAGGGTGATTGCCAGAGCTCTAAGGAGAGCCACTAAAGAGTTGTTTAATACGTGTAGAGTTTCAGCTTTGCAACCTGTAAAAGCTCCAGAAATTGGACCCACAGTAGTGTGAATTATTTAATATGAATGAACTATGCACTTAAAAATAGTTAAATGGTAAGTTTTGTTATCTGCAATTTACTGTAATTGAAATTTAAAAATTAAAAAATAGGTAGTAGGTGTATATTCTACTATCAAGTATTTACTTCCACAAATATACTATAAGAAACCTTCTATGTGATATGTCAGAGCAGAGAGTCATGGGTACTATGAAGAAAAACTGACTTGGGAAAGGGGCTAGAGAATGGGGGTGTTGGAGGGAGGCCTGGGCTGCTTTTTTCAGGTAGCTCAGGGAAGGGCCCTCTGGTGGGATGACATTTGAGCAGAGACCTAAATGAAGGGAAGAATGAGTTCTGGGAAGGACATCACAGAGCTTAGGTGACAGTGGTTTTATTTTGTCTATGGAGTGCCTCCCAAAGGTAGGCATTAGGAGCACTCATTCAGGTTTGTATAGTTCCTCTGTAGGTAAAGGCGAGAGGCAAGTCTAGTCCTCTGGATGATTAGAGGAAATGGACCTGGAATTAATGTGGAAGGAGTTGTCTGTCTCTCTTTTAAATTAAAAAAATTACTTGAAAGGCAGGGAGAGAGAGATCGACTGATCAGTTGATCATGAAGTTGCTGGTTCCCTTCCCAGTTGCCTCCAATAGCTGCAAGTAGGTCAGGCTGAAGCCAGGACCTCAGTCTGGGTCTCCCAAGTAGATGGCAACTACCCAGCTACTTGTGCCAGCGCCACTGCCTCCTAGGGTATGCGTTAGCAGAAAGATGGAGTCTGGTCTTGAACTCAAGTACTCTGATGTGGGATGTGTCTTTTTTTCTTTAATTGAAGTTATACAAGTTTCATATATTTCATATGTACAGATTTATAAACATAATGGGATTCTGCTCCCCCCCCCCCCAATTCTGTGGGATGTGTCTTAACTGCTGTGCCAAATTCTCACCCTATAGGAGTCTTGGAGGTTTATAATAAGAAGTAAAAGCTTTAGGGGTGGGTGTTGAGGTGCAATGGGTTGAGATACCCACACCCCATTATCAGAGTGCTGGTTCAAGTCCTCCTGTTAATGTGCCTGGGAAGCTCAAGTTCCTGGAGTTCGTACCTGCTGTTAGGGAGACCAGGATGGAGTTAATGGTTCATGGCTTCAGCCTGGCCAAGCCCCAGATATTGAAACCAATTGGGAGGTTAAGCTGTGGATAGAAGATCTTTACTCTCTGCCATTCTTCTATTCAAATAATAATAATCAAATAATAATAAAAAAGCTAATATTTAAACAAAAAGTAAAAAGAGTTATATAAAAAAGTGAGTTACCACACAACTGTGATCCCCTTTCTCCAGCATTCTTTAATATATGAGAGATCTTGTGATTTTGGTTTGAAGTTTGCTTTGAATTGGGGAAAATGACATTGATTCCTGCTTCTGAGTGCAGGGGTGTGTGCGTGTATTGGGTGGGGGTCCTGGATGGAAGAAGGGAGCAGGGAAAGGCAGTTCTAGGGGTGAGTTGAAATCAGGGAGGGCAGCGTATTGCCCTTGAGAGCCACAGTCTGGGGAGACTGAGATCCTCCTTGGTTGATGGGGGACGCCCGCGGCTGAGGTGGTGCAGGGCGTCACAGTCGTATTAGTATTAGGAAGCGTGTCTGTAGCCAGGACAGCGGCAGATAAATTTCATCCTAGGTAAGAGAGTTCAGCTGTTGGCTGGATCTCTGGGAAAGGCATGTGTGATAGATGGCTCCTTTTAAGCCATGTCTGGCCTGTATCACGCATGGGGCTTGTTGAAGGGGTTGGGCCAGGCTAGGCTGGAATAAATAACCTTTCAGATTTCCACGGGTCTGTAACGCAATGTCACCGAGTGTGTATATTCTCTCCTAGTCTGTCAGCCTGAGCGTACTGAATGGTCTTTGGAAAAGTCCACACTGCTTGGCACTGCACACGGGGCCCTCCAGGGTCAGCCGCCGCCTGGCTCCTCGGCCTTTATCCTGGCTGTTCTTTTTCCTCCATTCCTGATTGTCCATTTTTTCCAAACCCTGCAGGAGTGCCAAATGTGCCCCAGGCCCTCTGTGCTCCGGTGCCTCTGTTCACACTGCTTCCTTCACCTGCACTCGCCTCATCTGCCAGGGCAGCCCCCCCAGGTCCTTTTCAAACCCAGGCGAGTGATGATCACGCTGCGTGCCTGATTCTTCCACCTCTCTCCAAGCCCACTGGAAGCGAGGACCTGTCTACTCCATGTTGTTACCCCCAGTTGCCAGCACAGTGTCTCCTTTTGAAGATACTTGATGTATTTTTGTTGCCAGTGAATTGTATGTGCAGGTGCTCACATCGTGGTGGCAGATACAGACCTTTCCTGATATGGCTGCATCAGTAATTCTCAGCCATGTACTATCACAGAAGCACAATAATCGACCCAGGAGACTCTGTCATGTTTTGGGATACAGGGAAAAGGAGATTCCACGGAACACAAGATGCATGAAAAAGGCTACTCATGTGGTACTTTGCATGGGGTTTTCAGTTTTGAACACTGACTGCACTATGCTTTGTACTCAGGACCAAGTGCAATTAGACTTCCATCCCTTCCACACAGCTGTTCCTGCACGCACAATTCCCACTCCGTCCTCCCGCATCTGTCTGCTTACGAGCAGTCTGCAAGAACCTTAATGGTTCTGCCTGTGGTGTGCTGTCTTCCTGTTACATACTTGTACCTCTAGTTGTCACCATGAGACTTGGAGATCTAGCTCGGTTGTATCATCCGCTGGCTCCAGGCCCCTGGGCTGGTGATTGCTTCTCTCTCTGCTTTTTTTTTTTTTTTTTTAAGATTTATTTATCTGAAAGATAGATACATGGGGGGGGGGAGGGGAAGTGGGATAGGGAGGGAGGGAGAGAGGGAGAGAGAGGGAGAGAGAGGGTGATATAGGAGTCTTCTATCTTCTGGTTCACTTCCCAGTGGCCATAACAGCCGGAACTGCGCCAATCCAAAGCCAGGAGTTTCTTCCAGGTTTCCCATGAGGGTACAGGGGCCCAAAGACTTGGGCTATTTTCCACTACTTTCTCAGGCCATAGCAGGGAGCTGAATCAGAAGAGGAGCAGCCAGCCCATATGGGATGCTGGCCCTGCAGGTGGTGGCTTTACCCACTAAGCCACAGTGCTGGCCTCTCTCTGGTTCTTAATTGCTATGTGGGTGAAATGAATCAGATAAGCTCTGGCCTTTCATGGAGCTGTCCTGAGTTTAGAAGAAAGAGCAAACTAAAAATGTATAAGAGTGCTTCAAAAAAGTTCACAGAAAATGGAATTAAAAGATAAGTTTATTTTGGTGCAAAAGGAAAACTGAATCCATGTGTCTTTTTTTCATAATACAAGTTTGCAGTGAGCTTTTGAAGACCCTTCATATGTGGGATTGTTGGATTGGTTCAAAAATCTTTTTCTGAAGATGTAAATCCTTCTCCTGAATCTTTGTTTCTTTTTGTAAAGATTTATTTGGGAGACAGTGTTGGAGAGGTAGAGAGAGAGAGGGGTCTTCCATCTACTGGTTCACTCTACAAGTTGCCACAATGGCCAGAGCCAAGCTGACCTGAAGCCAGGAGCCAGGAGCTTCTTCTGGGTCTCCCATGTGGGTACAGGGGCCCAAGGACTTGAGCCATCCTTCTGCTGCTTTCCCAGGTGCATTAGCAGGGAGCTGGATTGGAAGTGGAGCAGCTGGGACTCAATCCAGCTCACCTATGGGATGCTGGCATTGCAGGCAGCAGCTTAACCCACTATGGCTCAGCACCTGCCCCTTCTGAATCTTGAGCCTGATGTGCTATGCTGTGGAGTGGAGGTCTGCAGCAGTGTCCTTATAGCTCTTGGAGCTTCCACAGGGTATGCTCCTGTGTACTCCAAAGACATTTATTGCTTTTTAAAAAAGATTTATTTATTTTATTTGAAAGGCAGAGCCACAGAGAGGCAGAGGCAGAGGCAGATGGAGAGAGAGAGAGAGAGAGAGAGGTCTTCTATCCGCTGGCTCACTTCCCAGATGGCCACAGTGTCTGGAGCTGCGCCAATCCAAAGTCAGAAGCCAGGAGTTTCTTCTGGGTCTTCCACACAGGTGCAGAGTCCCAAGGACCTGGGCCGTCCTCCACTGCCCTCCCAGGCCATAGCAGAGAGCTTTACTGGAAGTGCAGCAGCCGGGGCCTCGTCCTGGTTCCCATATGGGAAGCCAGCAATGCAGGTGGTAGCTTCACCCACTACACCAGCATGCCAGCTCCAGTTATTCCCTTTTTTTTTTTTTTTTTTTTTACTGAACCCAATAGCATAGAAGCATCAAGAAAGAATTCAAAAGGTATTTCTATAATTCTTTCACTTTGGTACTCTGGAAGAAGTACAGAGAAGACGCTGTACTTGTTCACATTTAGGAAGGTTAGACCTTGCACAAAATAACAGGATCATCTCCTTGTGGCCCAAATAAGGTTGTAGCACCGTATCTTCTCATGCTCTCGCTTGAGGAGTTCACTTGGTAACCCAGGAAGCCTTTATATGTTGCCAGGCCTACTGGCATTTAAACAGTGGGGTATGTTTGGGAACTAAAAGTTGTGCTCAGAAGGAAAAGTCATCATCTTGAATCAACGGGGGCATCTCCAGTGATGCGTGATTATAACATTTGATCCCACTTTCTGCTCCTCACTTTGCTGTCAGTTGTGAAATTTACTTCTGGGCTCTGAGGTTAGAGTAAATTTGAGGAAACTGGACTTAAGTGTTGTGATCACATTTATGTGATGCAGTATATACCTACAGAATTTATTGGCTTACAAGTTGGGCTCAATTCTGCATGTCCAATGTAACTTCAATATTTGTATCAACTCCTAACTATCAAGATGATATATATATTCCCAAATGGAGCAGAAATAATCAACGTGTGTATTGTTGGAAAAATCTCCTGGAACTAACATCACAGATTTGTGAAAATGTTTTTGAGGGCAGCCACATAGTCATCTTTATGCTACGCAGTCCAGGAAAATAAAATAACTACCAAATGGGGAGGGATAAAGTCAGTGAGGACTTTAGGGATTCCTTCTTTAAAGTTAGATCACACGTAATGAAATAAGAGCCGGTTGCCATTCCATTGCCAATTTAATGCATTGCTGTTATTGATGCACTTATTAAACCTTGATTTTCTATTTAGGTCAAGGGTATGGACTGGAGGGATGGTGTGCTGCTTTGTTTCTGTTATTTTGAGTTTAGACTCCTGCAATGATGACTGGAAAGCTAGCCTGACTGCCTGTTGGCTTTTCCTAAGGCTTGGTGGTAGTGGTGGTTGGGGGAACGACTGTATGCAGTAATGAGAGCTTTCTTCATTATGAGACCAAACTTCAGATGCCCATCAGATTCAATATGAATTTGTTCTCGGTTATGGAGACTGTTTCGGTTTCCCTAGTTTACACACTCAGCCCAATTTTCATCAGATTTTCTCTAGAAGAGGTAAAGTGGAAACGACATTAAAAACCTTTGCAGTGAGGAAAGCAGAACGCTGCTCTTTTCTTGGCAAATTAGGAATGTGCTAGAACATTCTTAGCTAAAAATCTAAGGTTAGCCTATGTCACTGGTTGCCACTGCATTGTCCCTTTCTGAAGCAACAGTGATTCATGAGCCCCCTGGATCTTCTTGTGGTATTAATAACATCTTGAGCCAGCTGTTTTATTGGGTGTACACAGAGGGTAATTAGAAACATCTGAAAATACCATAATGTGCCCAGAAAACCATGACATTTGTGGAAAAGCAAAAAAAAAAAAAAAAAAAAAAAAAAAAAAAGCCAAAGTTGTGTACTTGCTAAATAGATGAATTAATATGAAGTGAAATTTATTTTGTATTCTATAGCATTTTCTGAAAAGAAGCTAAACCCTTTGAGCTGAAAACACCCTTTTATTGAAATGCACTCACTGCAAAAATCATAGCCTTATTTGGTAAAAGCCTCTGAGTGTGCCGTTCGTACAGTAATTATCATTTCCCTTCTGTCAGACTTCATCATATTATAGACCTTTTTCTGCCAGAAGAAGTATTTCTTCTTTTTACCTGGCAGTTACTTGAAAAGTTTAGAATTCTGAAGGATCTCATTTAAGAAGATTAATGTTTAAAAACATGCTGTCCCAGGGACTAATAGTGTTCAATTTGCCTAATAGCCTCGCCTAGAAGTAGGGTTGGGATGCGGGAGTTGGGGCTCCGTTTTAGCTGGTTACTGGAAATTTGATCTGCGCCAATGGTGGCTGAGTTGGAAGCATTTGGGTATGCAGCAGCTCAGTCAGGACCTGATTTAAATCAGGCACGGTTCTTCCTTCCCTCAAGACAAAATGTAGACAAGAAACGCTGACAATCTGGTGGTGGCTGGTGAAGGGTTCCTTTCATCTTCATTCACAAATAACAAGGCCTCAGGAGCAGTCCGTGCTGAGTCAAACTGACATATCCCAGGCAGGCATGGGCAGGGCTCAAGTTGGAGGCCTCCAGTGTCTTTTCAACCTGTCTTGCTTTGTGTGTCCCTGCTGGGTGGGCCATTTTTACCCTTCTCGATTCCTCAGTGATCATACAGAGCACGTTGTAGCCACTTGTGTTCCGCTGGAGGTTCCCTGGGGTGGAGCAAAGGTGTATTCCCCTGGGTAGTAATGCTTGCCGGTTAGAACAGTGGGTAGGAAACCTGGCTTCAAATCACTGCCTTCTTCAAACCCTGAATCGAAGGTTCTCGGTCTCAGCTATATGACAAAATCTAGAACTGCTTAAAGGGTACACACACCCAACTTGCACCCCTGGCTCCCTGGGTCAGTTGGAATGTCTGGGCGTGCTTTACCTAGTATGTGTTAAAAACAGCCATGCAGGTGGTTGTTAGAGCTCTGGTGGAGAACCTGTAGCCTCGGTCGGTGTTTACCACTCTTCACTGTCCCACGGAGTGACTGTGTGTCCTGTTAACATGCAGGTTCTGATTCGGTAGGTCTGGGTGGAGCTGGGGATTCTGCATTGCTAGCAAGTTCCCCAGGGTTGCAGTCAATGTGGCCTGCCTGTGGGCCACCCTTTCTGTCGCAAAGGTCTAAACTGTTATTAACCCAAGGTAAATAAGGCTTGACAGAATACATTATTATCATGAATTAATGGTATTTATTGAGTTCCTACGGAAGCCTTGTATTGTACTGCCTTAACTGATGCATAAGTGCCAGACTGGACTCAACCGTGCAATCAAAGTATGTCGGCCTTTTGCAAATCTCCCGGCTTAGTCCCCGTCTCTCTGAAAGCTGAGGGTTCCTCACCCTGCCAGCAGCCTTGCAGGCAGAGTCCCACCAGGATGGCTCACGTCTGTGTCGCATTAGCTGCTGGAGTGCGGGCTGCCTTCCCTTTCGGCTGGCCCTGGTTTGCTCCCTGTCTTCAGAATTTTTCAGGGGACAGTCAGAAAGTGTCTTTGTTGATCATGTCTCCTGAATTCCAAGGACTGTAAATCAAGCTCTCTGAAGAGTTTTCGCTTCTCTACTGCAGTGCAGTGAGCTGGTTCTGCAGCCTGGCCAGCACTCGAGGAAGAGAAATGACGATGTCTGCCTCTTGTCCTCAGCTTTGGGAAACTGGAGCCGGAAGTGATGGATCAGCAAACACGTAGCACAGGAGGTGCCTTTTGCACATCTCAGAAGTGTAATAGAAATCATTGTATAATAGAAATCACTTGTGAATGCTAACCATTGCGACCGCGGACACTCATTTGCAAAGTGTCTGAGCTATGGCTGCTGGGAGAGGCGAGAATGCTGAGTGTATGTATTTGAATGAAATCATCCTCACATGTCCAAATAAACCAGCACCTTGGGAGGGCGCAGGTTTGTTTTAGCTCACCCAAACATCTTTAAACGTGCCTTTGGAAGGGTCCTTTTTGCCAAGTTGGAAAGAAAAAAACCATCAAGTATTCCGAGTTTGACATACTATTTAACTTGTTGAACAAAGAAAAACCTCTTTGTGGCCAAAACACTCTAGGTTCACTGGACAACCATGTATATCATGTTCGTAAAGCACTTATTTCTGGACCCAGAAACAGCCCTGGAGAGCAAGTAAAAAACACAGCTCTCACCTGCATATAGCCTCATGAAGCAGTTTCCCTTGTGTTTTGGTCAGCTAGCCCTGGAAACTTGAAGTTTTCATAATTGTTTCTTTTGTGCAAAAACTTGAAGGAAATGCCTGTTTCTCAGAGTGGAGGTGCCTATGTTTCATTCCTTATCTTCATGAGACCCCACACCCATAATTCACTTGGCTGACTTTCTTTCAGTTACATCAGTTTTTAGGTGTTGTAATTTATATATCATATAACACTTATTCATTGACTATTTGTGGGTATATGTCATGGTACCTGAGGGTTCTGGGGTTCTGGGGTCATCGCCACTGTCCTTTTGCAAGCCTTTCCATCGTACCAAATAGAAACTGTTAAATAATAATTTCCTATCCCCCTTTCCCCATAGTCCCTGCTAACCCTGTTCTACTTTGTCTCTGTAAATTTGAGTGTTCTAGATGCCTTGTCAAAATGGGATCATACATTTGTCTGTGTGTGACTGACTTATTTCACTTTGCATAATGTTCTCAAGATTGATCTGTGTTGTAGCATGCATCAGAATGTCTTTCCTTCTTAAGGCTCAATAGTATTCCTATTGTATGAATATGCTACCTTCTGTCTACTCGTTTATCTGTTGACAGTATATTTGGATTGTTTCCAGCTTTTTTGGTGCTGTATATAAGGATGTGATGAATGCTGGCATGCAAATATCTGTTTGAATTCCTGCTTTGAAAATGTACTTGCATAGACAGCTGATGGATCTCTAACCTGAATGCATGGAGTCTGACTTGACACTCAAAAAAAAGAATTTGGATTCTGGAGCAGTTTGAATTTTCAGATTAAAGAAGCTTAACTGGTAAATATTCCAAGATCCCAAAAAGCTCTTAGGGATCTAAGACTTCTGGTCCCAGACATGTCAGATGAGGGATACTCAGCCTGTACCTATGAGTGGACTTCCCGAGTCGTTGGTGATGCTGCCGTTGGCTGTTTGAGGGGCTGCTGAAGTGTTTTTCAGGGCAGCTGTGCCAGCGTGCTCCCCCCTGGAGTGCTCTAGGCTTCCGGTTTCTCCTTGCCAGCACTCATCATTGTCCCTTACATGTTTTTTATAGCGGACATCCTAGTGGATGTGGTATCTCTTTTTTTTCTTTGACGGGCAGATTTAGACAGTGAAAGAGACAGAGAGAAAGGTCTCCCTTCCATTGGTTCACTCCTCAAATGGCTGCTACGGCCAGCACTGCACCAGGAGCCGGGTGCTTCCTCCTGGTCTCCTATACACATGCAGGGCCCAAGCACTTGGGCCATCCTTCACTGCCTTCCTGGACCACAGCAGAGAGCTGGACAGGAAGAGGAGCAACCGGGACAGAATCCGGCATCCCAACTGGGACTAGAACCCAGGGTGCCGGTGCCGCAGGCGGAGGATTAGCCTAGTGAGCCACAGCGCTGGCCATGACATGGTATCTCTCTACCTTAGTGATCGCTGGGTTTGAGCCTCTTTTCTTGTGCTTCTTAGTCATTTGTGTATCTTCTTTGAAGAAATGGCAACTCTGCAGCTCAATTTTGAATTGGTTTATTTGGATTTTTTTTTTTAATGGAATGTCCATTTACCAAGCCAAGTACCTAATTCCATTCTGCCTGCTACTGATGTTCTTGATGGCGATTTGGGGAGACTTGGCTTTTAGCCCTGGTTCCTCCACTTGACAAAGACTCATTTTAGTGTCTGCCTCTGTAAAAGGGAAGAGTTTAGATATTCTGGCTCCCGGCCGGCGCCGCAGCTCACTAGGCTAATCCTCCGCCTAGCGGCGCCGGCACACCGGGTTCTAGTCCCGGTCGGGGCGCCGGATTCTGTCCCGGTTGCCCCTCTTCCAGGCCAGCTCTCTGCTGTGGCCAGGGAGTGCAGTGGAGGATGGCCCATGTGCTTGGGCCCTGCACCCCAGGGGAGAAGGAGAAGCACCTGGCTCCTGGCTTCGGATCAGCGCGGTGCGCCGGCCGCAGCGGCCATTGGAGGGTGAACCAACGGCAAAGGAAGGCCTTTCTCTCTGTCTCTCTCTCTCTCGCTATCCACTCTGCCTGTCAAAAAATAAATAAATAAATAAATAAATAAATAAATAAATAGATGTTCTGGCTCCCTTGCAGCCCTCAAATCGATTGTCCCCTAGAAAGCCTATGAGGAGAAGGATAGAGTGTAAATGGGATTAGGCTGTCTTTTTAGTGTGTTTTGCTGTGAGAACACTTGCTGGCCTGAAGGAACGGGGAGAGGATGAGTAGGAAGGTTAAAGAGTGGAGTTGGGATAGGCCAGTCAGGTTGGAGAGCGCTAAGGTTTTTGTTGTCTGAAATGAGAGTATGTGTGTGTGCTGTTGGTTGTGTTGGAGCCCTGCTACAAAGGGCTTTGCTTCAGAAATATCTGAGCCTCAGGATTCAGTCACCTCGCTAGGGGGAAGAAGTCCACAGCCGATTTTGATAGTGGTCGAGGAGGTGGCTTTTCGGATACATACTTGAGTTCATTCATCTCCTGCCGCTCCCCAGGGTTATCTTAATCTGCTTGCAGTCACAGCTCCTGCAGTGCTTTCTGTGTGTGGCATTAAAGAAAAAGGGGGTACGTGAGCCTTCTCCAGCGTCTCCCCGAGGTATTCACCAGCAGTCCCTGCGCTGGGGATCCACTAGGAATCCCTTCCCGCCAGTCTGTGTTCTGGGGCTTCTCTCACCTCCACAACTGATGAGATCTTTACTAATTATATACTGAATCGATCTTCTGTATATAAAGATAATTGGAAATGAAAAAAAAAAAAAAAACCTGGTGTTAAATTGGAAATGGCATAGAAAATTAATTAAAAAAAATATTATGTAGGATCTCTGTCTTTAATGTGCTGTACACTCTTATTTAATGCTATAACTAGTACTCCAACAGTATTTTTTTTTTCACTTTGTGTTGCTATATGGGGGCAAACTGTTGAAATCGTTCCCTAATATATACTAAACTGATCTTCTGTATATAAAGAGAATTAAAAATGAATCTTGATGTGATTGGAAGGGGAGAGGGAGCGGGAGAGGGGAGGGTTGTGGGTGGGAGGGAAGTTTTGGGAGGGGGAAGCCATTGTAACCCATAAGCTGTACTTGGGAAATTTATATTCATTAAATAAAAGTTTAATAAAAAAAAAAGTTAAAAAAAAAAAAAAAAGAGATGGGAGGGCAGAGGGCAGCAGTGGTGGGCTTTCCCCCAGCCCCCTCCTGCGGGGGCCCTGGGGTCCTTTGTGTTCCTCCACCTGAGGACAGCCTCCATCCTGAGGCCCTCTCCCTGCCTCCCAGCCCTTTGCTTTTGCCATCCCCTGGTTCTCATTGCGGCTGTCCCAGAACTCTGCACCTGTCAAGAGACTTGGTTAAATTGTCTTCAATCTTGCCCCATTTGTACGGGGCTCTGCTTCCTGACTGACCGTTGACTCACGCTAAAATTATTGTCACAGTGAATTGAAGGTAGTTTTTTTTTTTTTTAACAAGTTAACTTGTGGCATCTTTCCAAAAATATGATTAGTTCTTTTTGAATATGTAACACATATTTAAGAGGGACAGCAGAGCCCATGGTCGAGTTGAAGAATAGATCTGCCTATCCCTGTCCGCTCAATACCCAGTTTTCTTGCTAGGGCCAAATCCATTTTCCTGTTTTCTGTGTCGTGTTCAAGAATGTTGAATGCACTGGTATTTCTGTGTACCCACCCTTGAAACTCCTAGAATATTTTATTTATTGTACTGTGCTCCATTCACTTAACAGTATTTATCAGATCCAATAAATCTGCTTGTTCTTTTTAAAAGACTGTCTAATATCACATCCTGGTTCCTACTCTAACTTATTCATTTGCTCTGAATTGCTGAGTGTTTGTCTTTTCAACTTGCACTATCATACACCTGCTGCCGTGAATAATGACTATCTTAGTATCCAGTTGTGAATGTTTGAGGATAAATACATATAAGCAAAATTGCTGCATAAAAAGTATGTACTTATTGAATGTTAACATTTTCCAAATTGTCTACCATAAAAGTTGACCTAAGTTACATTTCTGACAATTTGAGATTGTATCATTATTCTCTTTCTAGTGTAGCTGGTTAGATATGTTGAACTTTGCCACCCTGATTGGAGTTTTCATTTGCATTTTGCTGATTTGTGAGGTTGAGTTTCTTTTTGTGTGTCTGAAACTGAGGTGGTCAATGTCAGTGTTATTCCTAGTTGGGCAGATAATTCCTTGTTTCAGGGGACTGTCCTGTGCATCATAGGATGTTTGTAGCATCCCTGGTCATTACTCGTTAGGTTCAAATAACACTGCCCCACGCCTGAAGGTGGTGTTAACCAAAAATGTCTCCAGTCATTGCTAAATGCCTGTGGGGGAAAAAATATCCCTGGTTGAGAACTCTTGGTCTGAAGGTTCTTCTTTTTTGCTTACTTATCCTTTCTCCTGGGTTGTTGGTATTTTAACTATTCTTACGGTTTTGCTTTATATTGTTTTCTTCTTAGGCCATACGAGAATTTTGGATTTTTTATGTGGCTGATTTATCAGGCTGCTTCTTTTCAGTTTATCCAATTAACTGAGAAGTTGATTTATTTTATTTTATTTATTTATTTGACAGGAGTTAGAGTTACAGACAGTGAGAGAGAGAAAGGTCTTCCTTCCGTTGATTCACTCCCCAAATGGCCGCAATGGCCGGAGCTGTGTTGATCCGAAGCCAGGAGCTTCTTCTGGGTCTCCCATGCCGGTGTAGGTGCCCAAGGCCTTGGGCCATCTTGAGAAGTTGATTTTTGATAACATTATTAAATAAAGGTACCAAATTCATCTTCCTCTCATCAGCTATTGTTACTCTCCTTTTCAATCCTTAACGATATACTGCTAAGGGGAAAAAGGGTAAGCCCGGAATTTTGTCAAGGAGTGGTATATAGATGTATTGGAGAGGATCAGAAATTCTAAATAGATAACAGCTGCTGATATTGAGTGCCCTCTGTATGCCCAGCGCTGTGATAGGTACCTTGTGTATAATCTTTCTTAGTCTTATAATCCTGACCTGAATGATCAAGCTATTAGAAGGGGGGTATAAAGAGGAAGCCAAAGACCACAAAGGTAAATAACTTGTCCAAGACCAGAGGGCAAGCAAGTCATAACACAACTGGGTTGCAAATCCAGATCTCAGATCCCAGGGTTATGCTCTTCGCGGTTGATGGTGTTGTCTCATAGTCACTTCTCAGTCCCAGGCTTGGCCTGAAGCCTCATGAGAATCTCAGGGAAAAGTCTACAGCGATTATGCCAGTGACATCATCATCTTTGTGCTTGGCATGGACAGACTCATGAAGTACTTTCTTCCATTGCGTCTGATTCAGGCTGTTCACTGAGTCTTAAATCTTGCTTTGGGCCTAGCCACACACTTGTGGGCTGCTTTCTCACCTGCAGAATGGGAAGGTGATACAACCTTGTAGGATTGTTGTGAGGGTTCGATGAAAGCATGGTTGGCAGTAGTGCTCTATGATCAGCAGAGCAGTGTCCATGCGATAGGTGTTACTATTGTTTGCTGCTATTTGACCACTATGGTCATACATTTGATTACATCAAAATACAAATGTATTAAATTAGGCAATTAACATTTTAGTGTAAGATATAAACAATCAGTACTATAATGTAACTGGTATGTGTGTAAATTCTGACATTCATTAAGCTTAGAAAATATTCTAAGTTGATAGCATTGTCTAGTATGTTAATGTTTTTATGTCATTTTGCCACAATTCCAGGTCTAATTCAAAGAAATGCTCTTGTACTGAATATAGTTTTCATAGATTTTCAGAGAATCTGAACAGCGTTTATTCCATGTAATTTACTTTTTGGAGTTTTATGAAGAATTTAAAGGTTCACCGTTGTGTAGATGACAGATTTTACACAACTGCCAGCCATCCCATTGATGACTAAAAACAAGAAATTTTGTTGGAACTCAAGGCACGCTGGAAAGATCATGTAATCCCATCCCCTGTCCTCTGCTAGAGCTTTTGGCCTTGGAGATGCGGTGTTAATATTGGAGATGCTGAAACACGTGTAAGCCAAATATCAGAGGTTTTGTGATCCTTAGGAGTTTTAAATGGTCTGTGATTATTTAAGAAGTTATCAGTGCAAGCAGAGTTGAAATATGGCTAACGCTTATGTGAGAAGAGCTTTGAGAATGATGGAAAAACCCGGGAGAAACAGCATTTCAAATGTCACCTATTTCCTGTTGTTGGTATGTTTCTGAAAAGTCAAAAGCTCATGATCCTTGGATTGAAACAGGTGAGAAAAAATGAATGTTTTCTGGAAATCAGGGAATTGTTTTGAGAAGTAAATGGGAGACCTTTAGCACTGATAGTAACTAAGAGAAGGTCTCATTCACCCTTATCATTTTATTTTTATTTTTTTTGAAAAACATTGTTTTATTTGAAAGAGTGATGAGAGGGAGGGAAATGAAGATGGAGATGGAGAAGGAGGTGGAGAATGGAGATGAAGAGATGTCTTCCTTCTGCTGGTTCACTCCCCAGATGCCCACAATGTGCAGGCCAAAGCCAGGAGCCAGGAAATATCCAAGTCTGCTACATGAGTGACAGGGGCCTAAGTATTTGATCCATTATCTGCTGTCTCCCAGGTGCATTAGTAGGAAGCTGGATCAAAAGCGGGGTGGCCAGGACTTAACCAGGCACCCTGATACGGGTGCAGGCTCTTCCACAGTGCCCATACCCCTTGTCATTTTGTAGATCAGAAATTTGTGGCCCCAAGATGGAAATCCCTGTCTCAAGGTCACTGTTGGTGGCACAGCTCAGATTCAGACCCAGGCTTCCAAGTCCCATTGCATTATCAAGTGAGACTATTTGGGGAAGCTTTTTATACCAGGAGAGTTTTCGGAGTGGCTCTCTGTGTGCAGATTTCTAATGCAGTTGGTGTGTGTGAGAGAAAAGTATCAGAAGTTTTCTGCCCCAGCAGCTGAAATGCAAGCATATTTTCCTCATTCCCACCCAAAAGGTTGAGAGTCACTGGGTAAGTGGAAAAGGTTGAGATGACCACTCTCATGAAAGAATATGCTCATCAATGTGAAATAGAATATTCTCAGTCATTATGTTAAGCTTTGTTCAGCAGAAAAGGGAATAAATTATGCCGTGTAAACTTCAGACAGAGATTGATGTATAGAATATTAAAGCCAGGTATCCAGGGTAAAGAATTCAAAATGCTACCAGCTGTGCAGAAGAAATGTACCACAGCATTGGCAAGGTGGCCCTCCCAGCCCAACCATAGAAGCCCCTTAATTGCCAGTTGCAGCTTCTGCAGGGCGAGTAAAAGTGTCCACCATGGTTGTGTGTGTCATGTTCTGAAATTAACCCAGAGGAAGCAGTCAGAGAGAAATAAGGGGAGACTGACTTTGCCCTGGCGCATTCCTGGAGGGGATCCTGAGTAATGTTTTCTTAGATCATTGGGAGGAAGTGGAGTCGTAAAGTACCTATGACTCATTGACATTGTGGTTATCACAGGAGTCACCTTCTGGCCAGAAAGTGGAAGGTTTCTTTCCAGTGATTCACACATATTGCCCAGAACACTTTGGCTTCCTGGAATTTAAAATATAAACTCAAGTCTTGGCATTAACTCTTAAACACTGCAAGTCAGAGGATCTCCTGTCTCATCCTGCCCTCCACTCTCCACTCGACCCCTGACCCTTCAAATGGATCATAGTGAACCTAAATGTCGTGTAGCTGTGAGGACCAAAGCCCACTGGTTATCAGAATGCGGAAACACAGAGTATGCCTTGTTTCTTATTTGTAGTCCTGATGACACGTTCTCTGTCTAGCACATGGGGTAATAGAGCAGGAAGCACGCTTCTCTGGAAAGCCCGGTTAAGATGAGATGGGCATGTCCATTGTGACTTTGTCTCCAGACCAGACAGGATGCAATGAGATGGGAATGCTGGAGGCTTGGTGTCTGCTCATCCCAGCCCCGAGCACGCCTCTGTGAGTGAGGGAACAAAGCCTTGGCCTGGTGAGCTGTGGCTGTGGTAGCGACAGCTGCGCTGCACCTCACTCCCGCCCCTCTTCGTCCCCACTGAATCCTGCATGTCTTCCCCAGGGCAGGCAGGGGAGCATTCTGCTTGCCCCTGTGGCTCCAGGACTGAAGAGTGTGCTGCCACAAATAGTGAAAACCAGCGGCTCTTCTAGGCTATTGCTACATTAATGGTCTTGCTAGAAAGTTGACACCTGGTCAGTCCAGCAGCCACTAAACCAAGCTGTTGAATTTGAGGAAACCAAAAGCCCTCACCCCTAAAGGCTTCCTGTGTGATACCTTTTAATGGAACAACACAGCTTCCATTGCCTAAGAATTTTCCCCTTATCTCTTAGTTGTCCATTGTGCCTGAACATTCGACTGTTTATAAATTAAACCTTTAAGTGTTTAAACAGATATTTATTTGAAAGATTGAGTGAAAGGGAGAGGGAGAGAGAGACAGAACTTCCATCTGCTGGTTCACTCCCCAAATGGCCTCAAAAGCCACAGCTGAGCCAGGCCGACACCATGAACTCCATCTGGGTCTCGCACAAGGGTGGCAGGGGCCGAGCACTTGGACCACCTTCTGCTGCCTTCACAGGTGCATTAGCAGGAAGCTGGATTAGTAGCAGAGAAGCTGGGCTTGAATGTGGGGTGCCGGTGTTCTGAGACACAGCTTAGCCTCCTGTGCCACACGGCCAGCCCCATTTTTTTTTTTTTTTTTTTTTTTTAGATTTATTTATTTGAAAGGTAGAGTTACAGAGGTGGGGAGAGGGGGAGGAAGAGGGAGATAGAGAGAGATGTCTTCCATCTGCTGGTTCACTCCCCAGATGGCTACAATGGCTGGAGCCCATAAACAGAGAGCTGGATCAGAAGAGGAGCAGCCAGGATATGAACGGGGACCCATATGGGATGCCAGCACTGCAGGTGGCAGCTTTACCTGCTATGCCACTGCCCTGGCCCCATCAGCCCCGGTTTTTAAAATATATGGAATGCCAACCCTTTTAAATAATAAGAAAGACAGGAAGTCTGGTGATTGTGCTTCTATTTAACAATCTCCACTGATCTATTAAAGCTACTTGCTTACTGCTGTGTTTGGATGCGGTTTGTCCACTCAGGGTTTGTGACGCTTGATCTCCAACGTGGTGGCATTAGGAGCTAGTGTACCCTATAAGAGGTAGGGCCTGGCCGGCGCCGTGGCTTAACAGGCTAATCCTCCGCCTTGCGGCACTGGCACACCGGGTTCTAGTCCTGGTCGGGGCACCGGATTCTATCCCGGTTGCCTCTCTTCCAGGTCAGCTCTCTGCTATGGCCCGGGAAGGCAGTGGAGGATGGCACAAGTGCTTGGGCCCTGCACCTGCATGGGAGACCAGGAGAAGCACCTGGCTCCTGCCTTCGGATCAGTGAGATGCGCCGGCCACAGCGGCCATTGGAGGGTGAACCAATGGCAAAAAGGAAGACCTTACTCTTTCTCTCTCTCTCGCTATCCACTCTGCCTGTCAAAAAAAAAAAAAAAAAAGAGGTAGGGCCTGATGGAAAGCCATGACACGGTGGCAAAAAACAATCTAAATGAAAGATTCTGGTGAACAAGACCCCAGCAGAAGGAACAGGCCATCAAGGAGAGAGGCGCCTTTCTCTGAAGGGAGGAAGGAACCTCCACTGTGACACGGCCTTGACTAAACAAGTTCAGAGTCGGTGAACTCAAGGGGCTTCCATAGCCTAGACAGCTCATAGCAAGAGTCTCGGGTGATTGCTGATGTCATAAATAAGAGTGCCAATTGTTAAATCAACAACGGGAGTCACTGGGTACATGCTCCCCACGTAGGATCTCTGTCCTTAATGTGTTTTACTATGAAACTTAAAAACAACACTACTAGTGGAACAATACCCTATACCTTGTGCGGTTGTGTGAGTGCAGCCTGTTGAAATCCTTGCTTAGTATACACTAAGTTGATCTTCAGTATATGAAGGTAATTGAAAATGAAACTTGAGGAAGGGCGGGATGGGAGAGGGAGAGGGGAGGGCCGCGGGAGGGAGGGAGGTGGGGGGGGGAAGCCACAACAATACAAAAGTTGCACTTTGTAAATTCACATTTATGAAATAAAAAATTAAAAAATTAAAAAAAGAGGTAGGGCCTGGTGTGAAGTGGTTAGATCGCTGGGGACGTTGCCCTTGGAGTGGGTTAGTGCTGGTTTCTCAGAGATCCAGTGACAGTGGGTTCTGACGAAAGAGCAAGACTGGCCCTACCCTGTCTCTGGCTTCCTGTCTCACCACGTGAACCCATCTGTACACACTTGCATTATGTGCCGTCTGCCGTGAGGCCCTGGCCAGATCCCATCAGAAGCTGGCGCCATACTTGTGAACCTCCAGAACTGTGAGCTAAACAAACCTCTTTTCTTGATAAATACCCAGCTTCACGTATTTTGTTACAGCAATCAAAAAGACTGATTCACGTACTCTGCCTCTTAGATCTATGGATTGATCCAGTTTAGGTTACTTTAGCTTCCTATGCAGTAATCTGCAGGATTATAAGAGAAGCAAAAATTCCCAGATGAAAAATATGAGAGAGTATTTGGTTCTGAGTTGGAAGGAAAGGAAAACTCATGTTTATTGAGTGCCTTCTGAGTACCCAGCGTAGCTTTAGGCATTTTCACATGCTATTTCTCTTACAATAGCGGGTGTATTATTTCCATTTACTGATTATAAAACTGAGGCCTGTTGAATTTACATAGAATGCCCACTCCAGAGAAAGAATCCAATTGTAAAAATAACTATTATGGACAATTTCCATTTCTGTAGCCACATAAAGAAAATTTATTAGGGTCTTGAAGAGACTTGCCCCTTTTAATTGTTGTTAGATGAATAGCAAAACTTGAATTTCATGAAATCCAAGAGCCTTGGAATGATTTTGCACAAGTCATTCATGTGGTTAGGGCAATGCTGCTTCCAAGAGAATATTTTGATTGATTGTGTCAGCGTCCTTGGGTGGCCCTCCCAAGAGCTTGAATGCCTGTATAAGTTTGGTTTCCTCTAGCTAGCTTCTAAGTTTTTACAGATGGGGCATCACATCTCCTCTTTATTTTGTTCCAGTAATAATGATTAATATAATACATTGAACAGTATGGGAATTCAGTACAGGTGGGTTGACCTACTATAAAAACAGGCAGTTTTTTTTAATTAAACTTTTATTTAATGAATATAAATTTCCAAAGTACAGCTTATGGGTTACAATGGCTTCCCCCTCCCAAAACTTCCCTCCCACCCACAACCCTCCCCTTTCCCGCTCCCTCTCCCCTTCCAATCACATCATGATTCATTTTCAATTCTCTTTATATACAGAAGATCAGTTTAGTATATATTAGGTAACGATTTCAACAGAAAAACAGGCAGTTTTAAGCTCTGTTGAGAATTACTAGATGTTATAGACAATCATACAGTAGAATGGATATTTGGCTTTTGTGATTAGTGACAGTTCTAACTGCCTCATTATTATTGGTCATTAGGGTGCTTAATTCAGGGATGGAAAGTAGATTTTCTTCTATGTACCTACTGTATCTGTGGCAGAGAAGGATTCTGGTCCAGAGAAAGCCATAAGTTAGTCATTTTTGTTATGGGAGAGTAGAGTGCAGCACCTGCCCCACAGCCACTGGTCCTGTGGGTGTTTCTGGCAGCCCAGTGGTCATCCCAATGAAGACCAGGCCTTTTTGTTCCCTGAACCTCTCTACTACCCTCCCCTGACCCCTAACCTCTTGAGAAGTTATTGGGACACCGTGTACACCTTGGAGAAAGCATGGTTGACTTTGAATATTGGCTTTGCCATGTGTTAATAATACTCTTTGAATCTATTAAATGGCTGAGAATCTGAGTTCTGTCCTGTAACTTAGTGTAAAGTGACAGCATGCACAGGGTCGCTGTGGGTAGTAGATGATAACTACATGTATGGTGCCCTATAAGAGAGTGGCAGTCCAACAGTTGTTAGTACCTGTATTTTTTTTCGAAAGGCAGAGCTACAGAGACTTTGAGTGAGTGAATACTTCTACGCACTGGTTCACTCCCTAAGTGGCTGAAGCCAGGAGCCTGGAACTCGATCTGGGTCTACCACATGGGTGGCAGGGGCCCAAGTCCTTGGGCCATCTTCTCCTTTCCCTGGCATATTAGCAGGGAGATGAATTGAAAGTGAAGCAACCAGGACTTGAACTAACACTCATAAGGAATGTTGGCATCACAGGCAGTAACAATCCATTGAGCCATAACACTGACCCCAGGACCTTTCTTTTATTTGGAAGTCAGATAGGCAGTTTCCTTAGTGAAACGTTGTTGTCTTGGCCTGCTACAAACAAATAAGAATATTTTCATAGGAACAAATGGATCATGTTGATAGGCAGAGTCTTCAAAAAGTTAATGAAAAAAGAACTAGTAGAAAAACACTGCACAGACTTCAAAGTTTTTTGTACCCAAATAAACATCTTTTCATTCATTTTCCATGAGCTTTGTGAAGTATCTTTGTACTGGCATGAAAGCCTTTGTGAATAGACATGTTATCATTTCCATCCCTTTTATATCCTAAATGTATTAATTGCAAAGGGTTAATATATTTTACTTCATTAGCAGAGGGAAAGTGGTAATATTTCAACAGGTTTAATTGGACAGATTCAAGAATCTACATTAGACTGTACTGATGACAGTCTTCGAAATTATGAATCATTTGGTGAGTGACTAAATCGCTTTTTATACCACTAGACAAATTTCATTCAGCTCTTTATCTGCCATGGCTTTTGAATTGCCTCTTTCAGAAGGGAATGAAATGACTTGCTAAAAGTGAATGTGCTTCCCAGCATTCCTTTGTAGTTTCAAAAGAGCCCAAGAAACAAATGCTGAGGAAGCGCTTTGATAGACTCATCATTTTTAGAATACAGTGACAACCATAGATAAATAATTTGTTTTTTTTTTTTTTTTTTTGGTCTGGCTCAGAAAAGCAAGTTTGTAGGGAGACAGTAGAATTGTCCTATCCACCCTTCTGTTGCTGAAGTATTGAATTTAAGGTAACATAATCAAGGGTAATGTTTATCAGTTCTATGTGTTTATTTAATAGACTTGGATTTGCTCATATGTGCGTCAGTAGCTTCATACGTAATAAATAAGCATGAGTTAGTGGGAAACAACATTTTAAAATTAGTCTTAAATAACTTTTTCTTATTTGCTTTTGGAATTTTGTCTCAATGTCAAGACCATATATCTAATAATTACTTGGAAAAGTCTATCAATCTCTGGGTTTTCCTTTTTCCGTGGGGTATGGGGTTATGAAAGCCAGAATTTTCCATTTTAATCATAAGAACCCTGAAGAGTTTTATGCTAATGGTGAAAACAGAAATTTTGTTCTTGTCCTTGAATCAAGTTTAAGCTTTCCTAATCTAGACCATATTGATTACACACAGACTTGACAAGCGAGATTCAGTGTCTTTCATATGCTTGGCTGTTAATCAACCTGCTAGAAACTAGAAGATCTAATAGAAATCACTGATGAAAATTGTGAATAGGCTATAAGTTTACCCACATGTACTTCCTTTCTCCTCCCATGGTTGGTAGAGGCTTCATATTATATTATAGTTTCTCTGCCTTTTTTTTTTTTAATAAAAGGGAATAAGCAGTGTAAGTGAGCAAATAACTGAAAACTGTGGGAAGGATTCAGAAGAGGTCTTCTAGATAAGGGTGGGAACCATTGTCATAGACCCAGTGCCCACAGAGGTGGCACAAGAGGTCCTCTAGATATGGGTGGAAACCATTGCTATAGACCCAGTGCCCACAGAGGTGGCACAAGAGGTCCTCTAGATATGGGTGGGAACCATTGCTATAGACCCAGTGCCCACAGAGGTGGCACAAGAGGTCCTCTGGATATGGGTGGGAACCATTGCCATAGACCCAGTGCCCACAGAGGTGGCACAAGAGGTCCTCTGGATATGGGTGGGAACCATTACCATAGACCCAGTGCCCACAGAGGTGGCACCAGGTGCATTAGAGCAAAGGGAGAATGGCTTTAGTGAAGATGTGAGAGTTCCTTTTAGATCCAAGGAACTGGAAGCTTAAGAGACTTTGGATCAGCACTTGACATTGGAAACATTCCAATGTGCTAAAAGTGATGGAAAATACAATTATAGGTTTAAAAGAATTCTGGACATAATGTTAAATATGTGAAGGCAATTGGGGCTTATGCCTAATGTAGCAAAATCAATCAGTCTTTCAAGGATTCTTGTTACTGTATGGTGAGAAAAAGCATCAGAAGCAGTAGATGTTTAGATAAAAACTGTCACTTCATCTAAAGCATTATTACTTTGCTTATTTTGGTATCGTTGGAATAAAAGGTAACTTTGATACTGGGAAATACTCTTTATTGATCCATGTATCTGCCCTCCTAGAACTGAACTTTGAATCTTCTTATCTCTGTCAGGCGGCTGGAGAGTTGGCTGCCCTGAGATTCATTCAAACTACTGACATTTATTTGACAGCCACTTAGGGTGTTCCAAGCCGTTTTCTAGATGTTGATAAGATACATATCCTTAAAGCTTGTGTATAGCCAAATTCTGAATTAACACACATCTGTGCAAATGGTTGCAGAGGAGCAGGTACACCTAAGCCATCAGGGGGCTGTCCCTTAAGGAAAGGTCCTGCAGTGGTGCTGGGGTCCCAAAACTGAACATGAAGAGGATTAAAGCGTGGACTTCTTCCCGAATCTAGCCGGAAAGATGGCATTGTGCCTTGTCGGGGATTCGTGATGGGGGCATCACAAGCAGTTGATTTTCATGATCTCAGGTTCCCAAAAGCTGCACATGGCAGTGATAAGACTTGTGTATCCAGCACAGTTGGAGGGGCAGGAGTAAAAAGGGCAGCACGTGGTATTTAATGTGTAGTTAGCCTGAGCTGAGCCTTTAGTTCTCACCACCAACTCTGAGGCAGATGCTGTTGTTACCCCAGTTCTGTTGAAATAAATTTTCTTTTTGGGGGCTAGCAACCCGTAGAAAAATCATGTAGGGCAATGAACCTGATTGGTTGACTCCATATGTCAGAAAGTGCATTCTGGATATGATATGGAGAGAGCACAAAAGAGGGAGCTAAGAGACAAGATAGTGAGCTGTTGAGGAGGCTTTGCCATAGTCTATGGAAGATACAGTCCTGAACTTGGATTAAGGCACGAGGGAGTGGAGAGAAAGACATGAAGGGGAAGAGGTACTGAAGAGGGAGAAGCAGTTAGAACTTGGTCATAATTGACTTTGGGTTATGCGGCAGGGAAGAACCTAGATGCCAGTGTTTATGACTCACAAAGGGTATTCTGTAAAAACTTAGTATAGAGAGGAAGTTTTATATATACATATATGTGTGTGTGTGTGTGTGTGTGTATATATATATATATGTATGTATATATCTTAAATCTATCATTTTACCAGTGAGCAAACTGAGTTCCAGGGAGCTGAATTGAGTTGCCAAGGTCATGTAGCTGTGAGATGCAGATGAACAACTGTAACTAAGATCTCTTTTGACAAACTAGGCTTTATTATTTTTTTAAGACTTATTTATTTATTTGAAAGTCACAGTTAGAGAGCGTGTGAACATGAGCATGCTTACATCCACTGGTTCACTTCCCAGATGGCCACAGTGGCCAGAACTGAGCCAGACCAAAGCCAGGAGCTTCTTCCAGGTCTCCTTTGTAGGTGGCAGGGGCCCAAGCACTTGGGCCATCTTCTGCTGCTTTTCCTATGCTGTTTGTAGGGAGCTAGATCAGAAGTGGAGCAGCCGAGACTCTATCTGGTGCCTATGGGATACCGGTGTCACAGGAGGTGGCTGTACCCGCTACAGCACAACACTGGCCTCAACACTCTAGGCTTTACAGCAAGGATGGTTTAATTATTTGGAAGAATTATTATTTTAGCAAGCTGGGTCTCTTTCTTAATAAAAGTAATGGACTAGAAAATGTGAATCATGGGGTAAGGTTTTTCTTAAATCCATCAGTTCCATGAAGAGAGCTGATGGAACTTTAGAAGTATATGAGTGAAAATGCTTTATTCCAGCTGACTTGTGAAAGTAGGTTTTGGGAAGCCTCTAGTTTCAAGCTTTGACAGCACTGAGTATATTACTAGATGGAAAAGTTGTAAAATGCCTTCTTTTCTCATTAGCTTTTTCAAAACTAACTAGTTCAGTTTGAGAAATTACCTCTTCCATAGCAGCCTAACTTTAAAAGTAGATGCACATTCCTGTATGGGAAATGTATGTTCATGTCCTTATTATTTGGATCAGAACTTCTATAAATTATAGAACTTCATTTTGAAGTCATTTTGGTAGATTTTTCAGTTTGTAACAATAAGATAAATGTTACAGACTTAAAATACTCAATTTTAAATCAGTGGAAATTCATTGTATGGTACATTTTACTTCTGAATGAAAACATCCTTATATAGCTGCCATAACTTCAGAGTCTAGCCATAAAAGGAATGGAGAAAGAGAAATAAGAGGAATACTAGGGGAAGTTTCTGAAATTCTTCTTAGTATAACCAAGTAGTTTCTCTGATGATATTTGGTTTACTTAGGAGAGTTGCCAAGAGGATTTGGAAATTTTTCTAGTCCTGATTAATGATGGTAGTTTTAATTTACTTTTTTTTTCCATGTCTCTGATTCTTATCCTGTATAAAATCTAGACTTCTGATTGTTTTATTGTGGTAACTGAGTATTAGAGTATACACTAGGATGTTTGAAAAGACAACTTCATCTAAGTCTGAGCTCCATCTCAAGAGAGTTAATTAGAAACATACTCATGGGCCAGTACTGAGGATTAGAAGGAATTATCTTCAGGAAGTCAATTTTGATACATATTGTCTTGATTTAATGGAATGTTCCAGATTCAGGAAATATATATGGAGCCCTGAGGAATGAATTGGCATATTTTAATAACCTAAAGTTGACGTATTAAGTTATTTAAGTTAAATGGAAAGAGACATCTTGGCTCATCTTGTCCGTCAGTAATGAATCACGTGGCTTTGAATAGCTGTAGTGTTTGACTCTGGAAAGTTCTGCAGTGTGATTTTAAAAACTTCAGTAGAAGCTTTAGAATTACCTTCATGTGACTGTCTCTCCAAATTAACTAACACTCTACTCCTGTCTAAAAAAAAAATACTCCACTGATGCCTGTGGCATGCTAGATACTCATAGCTGAAAGGAGTGTCCTGTGTCTTGGGTCAGCCCACACATGATGCCTTCGTGTCCGAGTTGTATTCCTACCCAGAGTCATGTCTTTGTTCCTGTCCTGAAATTGCATTATTTAATTTAAAGCTGTACAAACTGACCAAAAATTCAGTGCCCCAACGAATTGCTTTTCATGAAAATTAAGATGAAAAATTTGGAACAACTCAATAAAAGAAAATCACTAATATAATGCTGGCTGCTCATTTAGGGTTAGGAAAGACATTAAGGCATTGGAAAGCACATTATTATTAAAATCTACAATTTGGCATTCAGATGTCTTCACAGTGTCCTTAAAAGTGTGTTTTGTTAAAAGCTCATTTATTCACTTAAAGTGTTTATTTTTGCAAAATGATAGACATTTTGCAAAGATCTAAGGATGAGCAACTGGAAAAGGCAAGGTCCCAGAGACAAGGTTCCCTTCCTCCTGAAGCTCCTGAGCTTTTGGAAGAGTCTGATACATCCCTGAATAATTAGAGTTCAAGTCCGTCTGTGCTGTGCCCATGGATGTGTTGTTCTGCCAGGAAATGGGAGTTAGCAGGGTAGCCCTGGCATCATCAGGGAAAGACCTTAGTAGCAGAAGGAGCAGAGTGGAAGAAGGAAGAGCCTGTATGCAGCCACACAGGTGGGAGGGCACGTGGGGTGGGTGGGAGAGACCATGTGTTGAATATGCGTGGAAAGGAAGAGACCGTGAACTAGCATAAGATAAGTCTGAGCAGGGAGCACAAACCACATCAGGAAGAGACTCTCTGCCATGAGTTGGCTTAGATTTCTTCTAAGGATACAGATAATTTTTGGAAGAAAACAAGAAATTGATATGTGCAGCTTTTATCTCAAATGAGTCTGCATCTCAGAAGGAGTGATCTAGTTTGAATCTGGGACTCTCTGCTGCCGTCTGAGTTGATGACGATGCTTGTCAGTCATCTTCTAGCTTCTGTGAGACTTCTCACCACTCTTTCATGGCTACAAGAACAGAAAGCTGGTTCTGTGTAAGATGAATAATCGGTGAAAAAATTTTAAGTAGAACATTTTTACAATGAAACTTGTAATGCAGTCTTACCAATTGTTACTATTTGTGAAGTGTCATTCTTTTAAAAAATGTATGAATTGGGATGAGGTAGAGGAAGAGACAGAGAAAGAACAAGGCTGAGACAGAGTGGGCTCTGATCCATTCGATCATTCCCTAAATACTGGGACTAAGCTGGGCTGAAGCCAGGAGCCGGGAACACAATAAGTCTCCCACATTGGTGGCGGGAATCCAACTACTTGAACCTTCATTGCCTTCCAGGGTCTGAGTTAGCAGGAAATTGGAATCAGAAGCTGGTGTTGGGCCTCAAACCCAAGTACTGCAATGTGGGGTACAGGTGTCGTAAGCAGCATGTTAATGGCTGGACTTGGTGCCCACCCCCTGAAGAGCCATTCTTTGACCTATAATGTCAGTTTCTTCAATTAAGGCCTATAAATCTAAATGCAAACAAGTGAAAAATCAGGCTTTTTTTTTTCCTAATTAACTGAAGTGTAGAGACTGATAAATCATGAAAACAGTTCTTAGTTGGTTACTCAGCCCACGTTTTATTCTGAGGAGTTTACGCCATCTCTAGGCCTTTGTCTTCTGCTGCTATGTGAGAGACTTTGAAACCCACCAGTAGTTGAGGTGTCTTGCCCACCGGTCTATAGAGGTCTCTAAGACCAGTTTTCTCTGGCAGTTTTTGCTTCCTGGAGATTTTATGGCCATTCCTGCCCAAGTGTTTTGCAGCTCAGGTATCTAGAAAGATCTGAGGCTGAGCTGCTGACAGGTCTGTCCTCCCAGCAGTTGTACAGGCTGTTCCATATCCTTTGGAATGGATATGTCTTTCAGCTTGGTGATTTTCAAAAATGTTTAAAGTTATTTACCCGAGAGAAAGAGAAGGAGCTCCTATCCACTGGTTCGCTCTCCAAAAGCCTGCAATGGCTAGGGTTGGGCTGGGGCTGAAGCTGGAAGCTGGGAACTCAATCCAGATTTCCCCTATGGAAGGCAGGAACCCAACTGCTTGAGCCATTATCACTGCCTCGCAGGTGTGCATGAGCAAGAAACTAGAGTTGGGGAACCAGAGCTGGGTGTTGAGCGTGGGCAGTGAACCCAGGTATTCAGATGTGGGAAGCAAATGTCTCTCAAGCAGAGTCTTAAACCACTAGGCCAAATGCCCGTGCCCTAAGCACAGAGGCCTTGGCACCTTGCATTGCGTCCCAGCCTCACCTACCTATCTGCTGGTCGGTGACTACTTGTTACTGAGAAGAGAGGACCGAACGGGATCCCTACCATTGCAAATAAGTGGAAGACCAGGAGAGAGACGAATCTGCCTTGGCTGTGGTAGCACAGTTAGGTGGGAGCCATGGGAAAGTAATGATCCGTGGAGGGTGGGAATGAAAAGAAGCTGTTGACGGGCCGTGCAGACTTTTGTTTATAGTAGGGGTTCCCAAACATTGTCTACCCAGAATTTATTCTTTTTGGCATCTGACTGAATTTTACAGACCCCATTTCATTTTATTACCCTGTGTGTTTCTTCTTTCATGTCCCATAGGGAATGTTTCTCTGCTTTTGTGTTAGTCCTCGTAGGTCTCGCTGTTTTTTTTCTTCCACATTCTTCCTCTGCTCTCCCATTCCTAACTTCATCCTAAACTGCCAAATTTATTTCTCTTTTCGAACCCTTATGTCTCCTTCCCCCCTTTGAAGTCTGTTCAAAATAGCTGCTTATCGTTTTAAAAAAGGGGAGGGGGGGAAGGGAGTTTTATTTCATAGCTAATATGAAGGTATTTAGATAACATTTGAAGCAATGTTAGTTATAATCTGTATTGATATATTAGGTAAAAAGTCCACATGGAATGAGTTAAATAATTAATCAAGACAGAGGAGAAAATAATCCAAAGCACTAGCATGAAGTGGGTTACTTACTGGATTCTTGGAGGGATAATAGCTATTAAAGGATTGAAGCAATGGAACGTGTTATAGAGAAGACTTATTTGTTTGAAAACAACCAAATAAGTTAATGTGTCTAAGACAAATCAACACAAGAAATAGATTGATAGAGGTAATTTCATCAGTAGACCAAGTAAGAGCTTAAATTCCGTTATCCATAGAAACCGTCATGAGGCGCTGGGCATTTGGCTTTCTGAGGAGCCCTGCGTCATGTCACGTATCGGTTTGCCTGGGTGTGAGGCCTGGATGTGCTCCTGAGTCCAGCTTCCTCATATGCACACCACGGGAAGCAGCAAATGATCGCTCAAGGACTTGGGTCGCTGCCAACCGCCTGGGAGACCTGGATTGTGTTCCTGGCTCCTGGCTTTGGTCTATCCCAGTCTCCATCATTGCAGACATGTGGAGAGTGAACCAGTAGATGGGAGGCCTCCCTCCCTGCCTGCCTGTTTGTCTGTCTGTCTCTGTTATTTTGCTGTCCAAAAGCATTGAAATTAAAACTACCTACCATGAACATTATTAAAAATGACTAAAACTGTAAGAGATAGGTAAAATAGTTGGCTAAAAATATAGTTCAAGCAAGGAGAAAAACACTGAAGTATGTAGGGAAACATTCAAGATCTTTCCTAAAAGACATGCAGAATCAGCATTGTGATGAAATGCGTATGGCTTATAAAAGTTTGGAAGTTAGTGTTTTGAAACTAGTAAATTAGTAGAAATAATGTAAAAATCCAAGTTGGACAAGATTTGAATTTGATGTGTGAATATACTGCTGCTGCTGTCACTGACCTATTCTCCTTGGGAGATTCGTCTGTCAACCACGCAGCAGTTCAGGAGCCCCACTCAGCTCTAGGAAGGGCTGTGAATGAAGCAGCATGCGCTACGCTGCACGGCCAGACAAGCTATAAGCAGATCACATCCCTTCCTTGCCAATATGTTGGTTTGGCTCCCCCTTTTGTATGTTCCCGTTGTACCGTGCCAGAATAGCCATGAAGCCCATGATGATGGCTGACATTTGCTGAGTGCTCACTGTTTCGTGAAGTTTAAGTGCTGTCCATATATAAACTCGTGCAAGGCCCACAGCGGCCCTTTGAGTTGGATACAATGTGATCTTCATTGTGCATGTAAAGAAACTGGGGAGAAAACCATCACATAACTAGCCCAAGTTTCTACTGCTAGTAATTGGATAGGAACCCCCAGCGGTCTTGTTGGAGGCTTTTCTCTGTGTGGATGCTCTGTGTTCTCCTCATGACAGAGGTGGTTACAGTAGCCTCATTGATGCACGTATGGTTTTTGGCCATTGAACTCTAGCACATCACCTATCTGTCACAGTTTAAAAGAAATGCAAGGGTGGGTGCTTGACACAGTGGGTTAAGCCACTCCTTATGATGCCAGCATTCCATATCGGAGTACCATTTTGAGACCAGAATACTCAGCTTCTGATCCAACTCCCTGCTGATGTGCCTGGGAAAGCAGCAGATGATAACCCAAGTATTTGGACCCTTGCCATCCATGTAGGAGACCTGGATGGAGCTCCTGGCTTCTGCTTGATCCAGTCCCGCCTATTGCAGACATTTGGGGAGTGAACCAGCAGATGGGAAATTCTCCTCTCCCCTCCCCCCTCCCCTCTCCCCCTCCCCCCTTCCCCTCCCCCTCCCCCTTCTCCTCCTCCCCTCCCCTCCACTCTTCCCCTCCCCCTCCCTTCCCCTCTTTCCCCTCCCCCTTCCCCCCTCCTCCCCCTCCTGTTCTGAGCATCTAGCCTTTGTTTCTCACCTCACTGGGACGCCAGGGGCGGAGTGGTGGGCTGCAGTGTGCAGAACTCTGGTCAGTGTTGGGAATGTTCTCTAGCTATGCTCTCCCACAAATGCTGTTCATTACCTTTTTTTTTTTTTTTATTTCATCATTATTTATTCTACTCCTAGTCTTCGTCCAACGTCTGTGGCCCAGAAAATTATTTATCCTTCTGTTAACAAGCAGAAAAGTAGATTGTATTACTCTGTTTCCTGTTACGATAACTAAATGCCACAGACAAGGTAGAGGTTTGTTTAGCTCCCTGTTCTGGAGGCTGGGAAGGTCAGAAGTAACTGCCCAGCATCTGTGAGACAGCAAGCAAGCCAGAGAGAACTCACCGTTGCCACAAACACACTCCTGTCACCACCCATTAATCCGTGAGAGGATTCATCCATTCACAAGAGCTTTGCCTTAAGACGCTCACCTCCAAAAATCCCAACTCTCAAATACCCCCCCACATATGACTTGGGGTTTAAGTTTGCAAGACTTGAAATTTGGGGACACGTGCACACCATAGCAGAGCCAACTGATGTATTTAGATCCCCAGAAAAGATTGAGTCTCCCTGATGAACCACTGAGCCAAAGCCTGGGTCTGTTAGGGCTCTGTCACCATGCCTTGCTACCAGTTATGAAAGCACAGGTGACCATGGAAGCCTGAACAATGGGTTTGCTGTGTTTTGCGATCTGGTGTGTGGGAAAGCATAGTGACAAAGGGCTTGGGAAACCTGGCTTCTCTTTCCAATTCTGTCACTACCTGGCCACGATATCCTGAGCACACACAGCCTCTGTACCTCACTATTTATATGCAGAATAAATTGGATGAATTAAATGACTTAGGTCCCTTTTTCTCTATGGAAACCTTAGCACTTTATGGACATAGTTTGGAAACTATTTCTCTAGTATTGTGCTAAAATTACATTATGGCAGAAAAACATTAAAACAGGTATAGCTGTAGGGGGTCTTCAGAAAGTTGATGAAAAATGCTTTTATGAAAAACTACATGTGGAATTCAAACAGGTCTATTATGCACCAAAATAAGTATCTTTTTAAAAAAGATTTATTTTACTTATTTGAAAGAGTTACACAGAGAGAATTAGAGGCAGAGATGGAGAGAGGTTCACTCCCCAGATGGCCACAACAGCTGGAGCTGTGCTGATCCGAAGCCAGGAGCCAGGAGCTTCCTCCAAGTATTCCCATGTGGATGCAGGGGCCCAAGGACTTGGGCCATCTTCTACTGCTTTCCCAGGTCATAGCAGAGAGCTGGGTCAGAGGTGGAGCAGCTGGGACTTGAACTGGTATCCATGTGGAATGCAGGGACTGCAGGCGGTGTCCTTACCCGCTACACCACAGTGCCGGCCCCAAGTTTATCTTTTTTTTTTTTGACAGGCAGAGTTAGATAGAGAGAGAGACAGAAAGGTCTTCCTTCTTCTGGTTCACCCCCCAAATGGCTACTACGGCCAGCACTGTGCTGATTCAAAGCTAGGAGCCAGGTGCTTCCTCCTGGTCTCCCATGCGGGTCAGGTGCCCAAGCACTTGGGCCATCCTCTGCTGCCCTCCTGGGCCATAGCCGAGAGCTGGTCTAGAATAGGAGCAAGCGGGACTAGAACCCGGCACCCATATGGGATGCCAGCGCCGCAGACGGAGGATTAGCCAGCGAGCCATGGTGCCAGCCCCCAAGTTTATCTTTTAATTCCATTTTCCATGAACGGTTTGGATCCCCCTTGTACAACTTCTACATATTTTCCGTCTGGAATCTTTAGGGAATTAAAATAGTGTCAACAATTTTTGTTGTGCTCCTATCTGTAAATTGCTGTGCTATGAAGTATGAGGGATAAGAGATTATAACATCATAGCTTCTATCCTGTGCATTCAAAATAAAGTAGGAAAGAGACAGACAAAATAATTGGAATACGGAACAGAGTGACGAACGATACAGAAATCATTAGCTGCCTGCCCCCGTAAATGTTTCCAGCATTCTATCCGGTCTCAATAGTTCGCTTCCTTGTTTCTTTTCTGAAAGCTGCTTTCTTGGAGCCCATATTTGGGCCAGATTTTGAAGACTACAAGCATTTGGACTGGCTATGATGTCAGAAGGTTTTCATTGCAGTTCTGTGCCCTGAAGTTGGATGTGTGTTGAGGTTCTGACTTTTGCAAATATTTAAAAATTCTAAACTTAGGTTGATCTCGAGACCTCTCCTGGGGCCCAGGAATAAATAAATAAATAAAGCAGATATTAATGAACTTAATAGGGGTATGAACTTAGTCTCTAGACACAACACAGCAGACAGAGTTTGTAAATTAGAGTGGAGAAACAAATTTAAAAAGGTTTTAGAGCTTATTTTTAATATTATTGTGGGTAGCCGAGGCTTAAGTGGTGTTCCTTGGTCCTTGAGAAAGCAGTGACATTAAAGTCCCAGGCTGCAGTGGCGGCAGAGGCAGCCTCCCAGCAGGTGGGTCAGTGACACCGTGAGAGAGGAGAGGTCTCTCAGAAGGAAGCCTGCCCCATTATGAGGAAGCTTGTTTCTCTGAACATCTGTGTACAGCGTTACTATGTTCCCGACTTGATGTATTCATATCGTTCCCCTAAGTCATTTTTTGTTAACCAATTTGAGTCAGTGCCTGATCATTCATTAAAAATCAAAATAAGGCATACCACTCAACATTAACTTAAGTCCCTTCTAGACGGTAGCAGATGGCCGGCTGTATTTTTGTCTTTGGTATTTAACTTCTGCTGATCATACTAGATGAGTGGGGGAGTCTGAGTTCTACTCTATTCACTAACTGAGTTGGAGTTGGTGGTGGTATTGCCTTTAAAGATTTGTTTTATTTATTTGGAAGACAGAGTTAGATGTAGAGACAGATACCTCATATTTGTTGAATGGCCACAGCTGTTGGTACTAGGCCAGGCTGAAGCCAGGAGGCCAGGAACTCCATCAGGGTCTCCCACGTGGGTGGCATGGGTCCAAGTACTTGGGTCATCTTCTACCTTCCTGGGCACAATAGCAGGGAAATAGTTGGAAGCAGAGCAGCTGGGACTTGAACTGGCACTCTGGTATGGGGTCTGGTGTTGAAGGCAGTGGCTCACTCCACTGCACCACATCACTGGCCCAGGGGTGGAGTTTTGAGAACCAAAGTGTTACGCATAGAAAAAGAACCTGGTCATCTCATCTTGCAGGTGAGGACAGTGTCATCTATGAAGTAAAATTATTTCCCAGAAGATTGTTATCAAAAGAGGTTCCAAACTCAACGTGTTTAGGATGTGTGTGTCTACTGTACTCTGCAGCTTGTAGATGCTGCTACATTTCTCCTAAGGGAAAAGAGCCTTGAGATTGGGTGTGACTAGGAGGTAGCAGCATTGACAACGCCTGCGATAAAGGGGATGCGGTGGAGTTTCGTGGTCTGCTGCTTAGGTTATGCGAAGTGTAAAACTTGATCAAATTAGACAGCCCACAGCCATGTGAGGTTGGTGGTAAATAAATACAAAGCATAAGCAAAGTGGGATGATGAATGGCCCCATTCCAAGTTGTGAGCTCTGGTGTACGTGATAGAGCATCATATCTCCTGGATTATGCACAGAACGTGGTATGGCAGTGCTTACTAATGCCTGTAAGCCTTCAGAATTAGTGATATTCTTGGAATCTTTGTGTTAAGGTTGATATCTGGAATTTGTTGCAATCCATATTTAGTTTAACATTAACTCCGTGTACTTAGTATATGCTGGTGGGAATGGAATGAAAATGGTCTTCCTAATTTGCAAGCAGATGCTGTATTTGATCAGGTGAACTAAACCTGTGGTTAAACACAGTCTTTAGGGGAAGGTTTTGGCACAGCAGTCTAGACTCCCACATCCTAACCAGAAGTGCCTAGGTTTGAGTCCCACCTCCACTCCTGATTTCAGCTTCCTGCTAATGTGCTCCTTGGGAGGCAGCAAAGGGAGGCTCAAGTAGTTGGGTCCCTGCCACCCATGTGGGCGACCTGGATTGAGTTCGATTCCTGGCTTTGGCCCGGTGCAGCCCCAGCTGTTGGAAGGCATGTGAGAGGTTAGTCAGTTGATGAAAGATCTCTGTTTACCTGCCTATTTGTCTGTCTGTTTCTCCCTCTTTCTGTTTCTGCCTTTCAGATAAACTTAGGTAAGTAAGTAATAGCCTTTGAAGTCAAGATGCTTGTATGGCAACTCAGGCCTATGTTGGTTGGGAAGATAACGGTCGATGCCGTGAGGGAACTTCTTTTACTAGTTCATTTCCTTCTGGAACATTTTGGCCTGTGTTTGAGCATTTCTCCTCCTCCAACATGCTTTTGTTTGTCTTTCTCTTAAAAATCATTGCTTCATCTAGAGTTTAAAACCACTGTTTACTACCAATATTTATGAAGTTAGTCCTTGTAAAAATATGCTCATAAATAGAAAATATTTTATATTCAAGCTGTGAAACTATAATGTGTGTATTTTCACAGCTGGTGTCAAATAAATGCACATACCCTGAAAACAGAAAAGAGATTCACTGGCAGGGAGAACTTAGTGTGTGCATTTTAACTCTGTAATGGAGGCATATTTCCTTTGCCCCTGAATCTCTTTGGAGCTGTCTCCCCCTTTCACGTGTTCTGTGGAGGATACTAACGTGTTCTCTCACGTGTTTAAAAGTAATGATCCTCTTACCTGCAAGATAGTTATACATTTAATGAGTTTTAAATGAAATCTTCCAGGAATAGAACTTGTATCTGGCTAAGTAGTTATTAAAAAATATGAATGAAGGTCCAGAACTCAAAGCCAAACTACCAATGTGTATTCCGTGTGTAGACCATAGAGGGTCTTGCAGCTTCCTTATCCTGCTCTTTGTTTCTCCCTGCTTCTGTAATCTGATGATGATGATCTGCCCTGGTCCTGATTTCAGCGTTTGCTTGTTTCTTTCCCTCTCGGTACACCTACTGGCTCCTTCCAAGCTCGTGGAAAGAAGCGGACTCTGTTCCGTGTCTCTGACACCCAGCTGCCCTCCCTCGCTCCTCGGCTCCTACACGCCACCCACACGGCCTCCTTTTGGTGTCTGGGTCTTTCTAAACCTTTCACCTCCAGATATTAGCTCTCGTTTCTTTTTCCTTTGCACTCTTCTGCCAACTTTTCACATCGACTGAATTCTTCTCTTCTTAGGTTTACCTTGAACTGGACTTCCTTGGACAGGTTGTTCTGGACCAACCTGTCAGACATTTTCTTCATTGAGTCCTGGAGTCAGAGTCAGTTAGCAGACAGACATTTAAGAATTGATGGTGGGCAATCTTAGAGCACAACAGTTATAAATCTGTCCTTCCCCTACGGAGGAAACCAATGCACATGCTTCTCTCCTTGGCTCCCGTGTGGGGCTAGGTCTCCTACGATCCTCTGTTCTAGCTCCAGAAGAATAAAACCATCATCTGGGCCTTCAGCTCCAGCATTTCTGTTTGTGTGATGTGTACTGAATTCAGAGGCAAGCACACCATTGTTCTTTCTTTCTTTTTTTTTTGTTTAGAGTGGCATAGGTTCTTAAAATGAGCAATGGTTTGCTACAGTTTATATAAACATTTATTATCTGCAAGCTTTCAGAGAATGTGATAAGTTTTTCTTTCTATAAATGTGACCCCTCCTATCGCTCCCTCCCCATAGGCCCTCCAAGGGATATTAACAAAAATGTTGAAGGCCTTGAAGGGAATATTATTCTTCTAATCAGAAACAAGTGGGAAAGTATAAGTAGCTATTCAAATGGCAATCATGTGCGTGTCTGTTCTGTGAAATGACAGATGTAGGTTTTTCTGCGGATGGAAGTTTGTTTTCTCTGTTCTGCCTTAGCCACAATAACTTGAAACGGTCTGTCTGCTGGCACAGAAAGCCGGGTGCGGGCACAGTGGCCAGCATACCGCTGCAGGAAGGTTGAGAACATTCTTAGAGCGCCCTTTGGAAACAAGCAGCTTAAGTATTTTTATAGTCAGCTAAAATAACAGGAAAGAAAGAGGCAGTGTATTCCTTTTTATAGTACAGCTGGTAGGAGAATTCAGTTTGCCCAAATTTGTGTACAAGTCGTTAGTATTTGTTCATTTAAACCAGGTTCCAGTTTGTGGCAAAGAACATGAATGCTACCATGTTGGCCCAATTTCTTGTATACCGCAAGTTGTCTTACAAACTGTAGTGAGTGGGGAATGCAATGGAAACCCTCGCTGTATTTAACACCCCCAGCTTTCTGCTCTACCAGCGTGGCTGCGTGTGCTCATCTTGACCTTTTAGAGTTGGACCATGAGATCCTTTCAATAGGTGTCATGAAATGACACGTTCTGTAATAGCAGGCTGAAAGCCCACATACCTCCTATTGTTTGCAGTAGTTCCCAGGTGACCACATGATGCAATAGAGTGAATTACGATGATGGCCAGCAGGATGTCAGATTGGCGAGGTTATGGAGTTGCTCAGCCAGCGTTCTACGTTATACTTTCAAGTTACATTCTCTAAAATATATGTGCCATGGCTGGACTTACAGCCCGCATACCACAGGCTTCTCCAGTCAGCCTTAAAGATGACTTACTCTTTCCTCTCTGTGACCTGAGTAGGTTTACAGAACACTGGCAGCCCTGACGATCCAGCGCTACGTGACGTTTTGAGAGTGGGGTGAACTTTGGTGAACAGAGAGAAGCCATTCATAGTAGAATTCCTAAAGTTTGTGGGTTGGTTTTAAATTTGTTTTCCTTGATATAAAACACAATCTAGGTGTAAAAAGATTACCTGCCACAGTGGGTTTAGCATGTAGTTATGAAACTGAGACGAAGAACTTTTTATTATAATTTAGATTTTAGACAATGTTGAAACAGGAGAACAGCTATTTTATTTCTCATTCATAAATGGTTATAAATAGTGGCCTTTTATTGGTTGAAATAAGTCAAGCAGAAACCATTTCCTTTATGGCCGGAGAGACACAGGATTATTACAATTCAGGGATTCTTGCCGGGCCCACTTAGACCAGCACAGTCCTTGAAATGATTGGGTAGAAGTTATCTCTAGGGTTTAGTAGATTTAAACAAAGCTAATTAAGTTTGTGTTAGATTCCAAAATGTGCTATTCATTCCAGAAATATCTACTAAAAATATCTACTAAAAGTTCTTTATAAAAAGATAGTCGTAGATATGAAGTCACTCTGAGTTATGGGTCGTCTTTGCATCTTAATTATCAGTGGAAAATTATGAGTTCTATGACCTTTAAAAATCTGTCAAAGCATTAAAAATCTTAGTGTTGGTTGTAAATATATAGATAAGTGGAAAAAAATTATAATGCTAGTATTTGTTTAATAGTCTGTAATTTAAAATGTTAGGAACAGTGAGAATTAAAGTGTTTTATTTCTTTGAATAGTAAAACATCAAGAGTAGTTTAAACATGCTTATTTTTATGGCATAATTTATGATATGGGGTACCTTTCCTTTTTAAAAAATTATTCATCTGAGAGAACACACACACACACACACAGATGAGAGAGAGAGAGAACATGTGAGTGAGTGAGCATTCATGGGCAAGCTAGTACACTCCTGTCTGCTGGTTCACTCTCCAAATGCCCACAAGGGCTGAAGGTAGTGAAGCTGTGAGCGAGTGGCATGAACCCAGTTTTTTGAGCCATCATTGCTGCCTGCCAGGCTCTGTGTTGTTTGGAAGCAGCAGTCAGGGAGCTGAAGGTGGGCATTGAGCCTAGGTACTCTGACACGAGGCACAGGCGTCACAACTGATGTCTTCAATGGTAGGCCATCGGCCCACCACATGCTCCTGTTCAAGTTCGGACAAAATGTTGGAAGTGGATCCACAGTTGTAAAATACTTGACACAATCACTTTTGAATTTCACTTTCAGCATTATCACTTTTCATTTCTTTACTTTTTTTTTTTTTTTGACCCATATTATTTTTTGGTTATCCACTTGTGTAAGATGTTCTGTGACTTTATCACTTTGAGATGAGGAGGCAACAGAACTACCTGTTTTGCTGTCTGTGCCTGAACTGATGAACCAATGTACAGTAACTGATAAGACTTTGAAAGAAGTGACCTTTGTCACTGGTCATGCATATCTGGTATTCACAAAATGATTTGTGTTCCTAAACTGGTGGTGGAGTTTGTACTTGATGCAGTTACTAAGTTAATACACTGTGATACGTGAAGTTTGAGTCGTGATGAGGAGGCTGGCCACAATCTGAATGCAGCCAAATTAAAAAATCTTTCTTAGAATTCTCCTACCTGGCGTACCCTCTTATTTTTCTGTATTCTAACTATCATGGTTCCGAACGAATAATCACTGCCTCTGGGTTTCACTGAGGTCTTCTTACTCCCACAAGACAAATTCTTATTGTCATTCAAAGCATCCTACTTTCTTGTTCAATGTCTTATACAAAACATTTTCAACCGATTATTTTATCACTCTCTTTTGTTTCTTCATTTATTTATTTAGTGTTCGTTGTGTGCAAGATACTGTTCTAAATGCCAAGCTTATAAAGATTACTAAGCCAGGCATAGTCCTTGTTCCCAAGAGTTGGTAATTTAGGGAGACAGTTATTGAATTAGTACTTAAGTAGGAAAGCAAGGTACTTAGAGATTAAGAGAGATACTTAAAACGACACTTTGATGGACAGTAATCTTGAGTGGCAACTTTACGTGTGTTCTTTTCCCATGAACTTTTCTTTCCATTGTTGGGGGAGAACCATCATAAGCTATTAGGGAATTAAATGACTCAGGGAAAGAAGGAGGAAGGGAGCATTAGACTGCTTTTGGCACGGCATGTACTCATCTGTTACCATTTCTCAAGGCAATAGGAGCAGGATGGATGGCTGTGTGAGCTATGTGTTTTGAGGGTCTTGTTGATTGGCTGTTCCTCAGCTTTGGAAAAACTGACCAACTGTCCACGGTTTCTCTTTTGCCTTTCAGTTATTTGCCATCTTCCGTGTATGAATGGTGGCCAATGCAGTTCACGAGACAAATGTCAGTGCCCTCCCAACTTCACAGGAAAGCTTTGTCAGATCCCCGTCCGTGGGGCCAGCGTCCCTAAACTTTACCAGCATTCCCAGCAGCCAGGCAAGGCTCTGGGGACGCACGTCATCCATTCTACACATACCTTGCCTCTCACCATGACCAGCCAGCAAGGAGTCAAAGGTAGGCTTTTTGTTCTCGTTTTGTACATTCACCAGATCTCCATTAAACCATGAAACCCGTAAACTAGAAGCCAGGTGTCTGCAGATGGCCAGGGCTGATGTTGAAGCATTAAGTAATACATGGTCAGTGGCCTGGAAAAGGCCAGTAGAGACAGACTCTGGCCTGAGCTTTGCGACGGCAGTACCTTCTGGGCCATAGTTAATTGGTGTCTATGAAATAAGAAAATGGAGAAGAATCCCTCCTCCTGTAGTGGCTTTTACTGCAAAGAGACGGTAAATGTGCTGGGCATTGTTCTAGACCTGGGAGGTGGATGAGCAGGGCAGCGTTCTTTTTGGTCTTTATGGCAAATTAAATTAGCAGGTCCCACAGCACCTGCTGTGAGTTTTGTAGCTGAAGAGTACATGGCTTTGGTTCTAAACAGTTATTTAACCACATTGGGCTTCAATTTGTCCATCTGTAGAGGAAAGTAAACTAGGTCACTTGGATCTCAGAAATGCTATGACTAATTCATTCTTTTAAACCTGGCGTCTTCGTCAATGCACAACTTTTAAAAAGAGTTCAGAGAAATGTTGCTGGTTCTTACCCTTTAAAACCTGAAACTTTGCATCAGATTAGATTTTGTTTTAAAGCTTCAAATGATTAATCTTTTTATAAGATTAAAAACACGCTGATATTTTGTGTATGTTACAAGAAGCACAAATATATGTGTGTATATAACTCTGTTCTTTAACAGAATTGTGCCTTGTAAAACTGGCTTTCTATTTATAATAGAAAAATGTAAATCCTAACATTTCTATGATAGAACCTTTGTGAGAAATTTAAGTTTAACCAAATTCTTGAATCTTTCCTATTGTTGGATAAAATACACTCATTACAACCTACAACATTAATTTCATAAGTTCATGACTATAAGAGTCAAGAGTATTTTTCATCTCATGAATGTGTTACTATTAGAGGTTTTAATTTCTCTTTGTATGTATAATTTTTTAAAATACATATATAAAAATTCAGGTATAATTTTCTTTTAAAATTTTATTTTATTAGACAGCGAGAGACAGACAGTACTCCCATCCACTGGCGCACTCCCTAAACGTCTGCAGCAGCCAAGCCTGAGCCAGGCTGAAGCCAGGAGCCTGGAACTCAATCAGGTTTGCCCAGAGGAAGCAGAGACCCAGCCACTCTAGCCATCACTGCTGTCTCCCCGAGTGTGCATTGACAGGAAGCTCGAGTTGGGAGCAGAACTGGAACTCAGATCCAGGCACTCCAGTGTGGAATGCAGGCCTAACAACAGGCAGCTTCAGTGCTAGGCCATTCACCTACCCTTAATGGTCATTTTGAGTATTCCCTTTCATTCTCAAGAGTTTTGAGGGCTAAGCAGCAAGGAGATATATAATATTATATATATATATATATATATATATAATGTATATAAATATATGTACATAAAAAATTTACTTTCCTGTTTTAAAAATCTGGACTTCTGGGCTGGCACTGTGGCATAGTAGGTTAAGCATCCTTCTGCAATGCCAGCATTCCAAATGGGCGCCAGTTCAAGTCCCGGCTGCTCCTCTTCTGATCTAGCTCTCTGCTGTGGCCTGGGAAAGCAGTAGAAGATGGCCCAAGTGCTTGGGCCCCTGCACCCGAGTGGGAGACCTGGAAGTAGCTCCTGGTTCCTGGCTTCGGATCAGCCCAGCTCTGGCCGTTGTGGCCATTTAAAGAGTGAACCAGTGGATGGAAGACCTTTTCTGTCTCTCCCTCTGTCTGTAACTCTGCCTCTCAAGTAAATAAATCTTTACCAACCACCCCCCGACCCCGGGCTTCCTTTTTGATTATTCTAATGAGTCTTCCTCTGAATCTGTTTTAGTGAAATTTCCTCCGAACATAGTGAATATCCACGTGAAGCATCCCCCTGAAGCTTCTGTGCAGATCCACCAGGTTTCAAGGATCGATGGCCCAACAAGCCAGAAGGTGAAAGAAGCTCAACCAAGCCAACCCCAAATGTCTTACCAAGGACTTCCTCCCCAGAAGACCCAGACTGTGCATTCCACGTACTCGCACCAGCAGGTCATTCCTCACGTCTATCCTGTGGCTGCCAAGACACAGCTTGGCCGGTGCTTCCAGGAAACCATTGGGTCACAGGTTAGCAACACTATCTTACTTGTTTTAGAAATGGCTTCTAGATATGGTGTTAGCGTAATGGAGAAAGTGAGTTGGTGTAAAAATGCTTTTCTGTAGAGGGCTTGGTTGGCAGACTGTGATCCCAGGGGCTAGTTTTGCAATTATAAGCAGTTTTTGCATAGTTCTTGGTATTTGCAAGGCATGGGTTACATTTGTTATCTTGTTTAGTCTTAAAGTCCATGAGTCCCATATTCTTGTCTCCACTATGCAGATAAGGAGTCTGGTTTTCTGCCACCAAGTGCAGAGAACACCCATAGCCACTCATGCAGTGAGGTCATTGGGTGGTTCCAGAGAGAACAGTGGTCTGCAAAGCTGAAATCTAAAGTAATACCCCTTCCAGAAAGAAAAAAATATTACCCTAACATATAGAATGGTTTTAAGTAGTGAACTTATTTCTAGAAATATTGCTGGAAGTCCATGATGGCCTGTTTGTATTTTTTCAGTTGGGGTGATCTGTGTGTAAATCATTTGTTGGACACAAGATACAGTGCAAGAAATGCATTCTTCAAAAATGGTTGAAAATGCTTTGCAGTAATTTATAGGTCAGTAGGAATAGTTGAATTTTGAACCCATTTTGCAAGTATATAACTCATGTCGTATTTTATTTTCTTTAACTAGAATGGCAATGTATGGGTTGTTTGGAGTGCATCTTAAATATCACTGGGTTTACTTATATCTTAGGACTATATTTATATTATAAAGTAAGAGAAGGACTAAGTTTTATATTTTTTTAACTCACCATTGAATATATGTAGTGAAGACAAACCTCACAAAGTGTTAGTCCTTCTACTCCAACTAGTGGGTGCTATCTGATTTGTCCTGTGGTTCTCCTCCTGTCCTTTGGTTATTGTTTAAGTACTCAGAAGAGTAGATGAGATATACTTATTATTGTCTGTTGTTTCCTGATCAATCAAAAACTGTGTGTTTGTGTATGTGTGTGGGTGGGGGAGAGAGGAAGGGAGGGAGAGTGAGTAGTAGAATCAGTTGTGACTGCCTTAGAAACCTGGAAAACATTTTTAGGTACTGAATGAGTCAATAGTAGGATTATCACCTTTCTTCTAGCAGTAGGAGGGAAATTGGTCTTTGGACCTGAATGGAAAGAGCATCCCTGGGGAGCTTTAAGACTTTGATTAAAGCCTTAGGCGAGCACTTGGTGGCAGGGAACCAACTTCCTTATCTGCAAAGTGGAGACAAGAATATGGGGCTCATGGACTTTGTTAAGATTAAACAAGATAATGAATGTGAGCCATGCTTTGCAAATGTCATGGAACTATGTAAATATTAGCTTAGAGAATACTAATAGAGTCAAACAAAGTGATCAGAGTAGGTGGTTGCCTGTGTCATAGAATTTCAGTGAGACAGGGAAAACCTCAGTTGCCCAAAAACAACCTGTCGTCTGCCTTGAGGGACTTGAAACATGCTCTCTAGGGGGCCTAACGTGGCTTTTCATTCCTCCATTGACATGCTTTTGGGAGAAGGAGCATCATCAATGTAAATTTGACTTGGGAGTAAAGACTGGAGTTCCGTGTAAAGGCTGAGTTTCAATAGGGGCAGTGGAGCTGAAGATCAGCATCCTACATCTCACGCTTTCGGACCAGACTAGCCTTGGCGAGGGAGGACGGACTTGGTGCCGTTTGCATTGTTTAGTCATTCCAGCCTAGGTTGGTCATGGAGAAGGGAAAAAGCAGATCCTTTTAAAACTGCGTGCCCAGTACCTTTCTCCCAGGTTTCCAACTTGGAACACAGATGATAAAAAGCCAGAAAATGAGGCGTAGCAAACTTGTTATTGTATAATGTTGGGCAGATGATTGGCAACTAGAAAAGATGAGATTATTTACTTGTAAACCTAAACTGGACTATACAATCACCGTGAATTGCATAATTGATGGAGTTACACAAATAATTTGAGCTCAGTGGAATACTTTTTCCTTATCTGGATACTTCTCTGACTTTTGGTCTGAATGATCCAGACAGTGATCTCAATTCTTAATTCATTTTGCATGTGTAGTCACTAATACACAGCTTCAAAATAAAGATCTGTTTTCAGAAAAGTGTCTCAGTTTGTATTTATTCACCTTCCTGATTACAAGAAATATTGCTGAATGTCCATAATTGCCTAATTAATTTGTGCAGTTAGGGTGACCCATGCATTTAAAAAATCCATAACTGGCAAATAGTTATCAGGATATAGATCCTCGTGCAAAGATGTCTAAAGACATATATGCTCTCCTGCTGTGGTTGGTTTACAAACATAGTTACACCCTGGAGGTAAAGGTAGATTGAAAATCAATGACAAAAATTGTTCAAAAAGGAGCAGACAAAAAGTATGAATGTTCTCTGTTGCTTTATTCAGTGGAAACTGAATTCTTGTTACAAATTTATTTAACAATAGTTAACAACATTATAAACAACATTCTTATAATAATAAACATTCTTGTTGCAGATTTAAACTATTGAGGCTTGTAATGAAATAGTTATCAATAGCACCTATGTTTATATGTTGGTATGAAAAATCATATGCAAAATAAATTTGGCAGAAATTGCCCTTATCTGTGGCACATTATAATAGGCAATAACCTTGGGATTGAAAACTCAGGATAAATGTATTTGAACTTGGAGAAACTTTAAAGAATAGAATTTCAGAACTATTTGGATAATGAATAAAAATAGATGATTGGTTAGGAAACCCAACTTAGCAAAGAGGGAGAATAATTAAACTGAGGAATGGGAATGTTGTAAGAAAAGGGTGAAGAAGAGGTGTCCGAAGAGATCAAAGAAGCACAATAGCTTGAGACTCTTGGCACGCTCTGCACAGATGGGAAACCTCTGAAGTCTAAGGCGTAGTGCAGTGTAAAAGGCTTGGTAGCAAAGCCAGGTATTGGGAAGCCCCCTTGACCCAATGATGAGGCTCAGCATTGTTGGTGCTGAGGCCAGCTGATGTTATGAGCCTCTTAATGTGACATAGTGTGGAGTTTACTGCATCACCCTTGAAGTGTTCTTGCCAGACCTGTCAGACCTGAATCTCATCAAACTTTTAGACCCTTGCCTCCAGCTTATAGGGAATACTTAGGATGAAGAAGCATCTGAAAATATCACACAGAGACATATGAAAACATCAGATAGATTGATAATATTAGACTTTACTACCTGACTTCTTCATAAAACCATACCATGAGACAAAATGAGATGACTTAATAAATGTAGTATGTAAACTAATGACATCTTAGTTGTTAAAGAAAGCTAATTCTAAAAGATATTTTGGGAACAATTGAAGAAATCTGGATAGGAACTGAATCTTAGATGATCTTTTGGAGTTGTTACTTGTTTTCGTGGGTGTGATAATTGTATTTGGGCTTACATAGGGGAATTAATGCTGAAAATTTTAGAGGTAAAATGCCATGATGTCTATAACTTACTTTCAAATGTATTTCACACATAAACGTGGCAAACTGTAGCAGTTATTGACTCTGAATAGTCCATATACAAGTGATTATTGTATTCCTTGGATTTCGCAGCATATTAGAAAATTTTTATGAGAGGAGAACAGAGAAAACGCTACAATTTGTAGATGTGTGTATATGTAATTATGCCTCTTTAAGCTGAACTTAAAATCTGTAACAATACATTTAAGGAACTTTTATAAGAGAATTTTTAGAATTCCTACTTTTGAAGGGGGTAGGCAGTGCGAGTGCAGGGATGGTAAATGGGAGGATGGCAGAGTCGTTCTTGTCCAAGTGTGAAATGGCTGGCAGCCAGTCTGGGAAGTGAAGTTCCCAGAAAAGTAATGACAAAGATGAGTATAGGAAGTTTTGTGACAACACAAGCCTCAGGACCTGCTTCTAGGCTGATGTGAGCGAAAAGATCACAATGAGTTGGACTACTTTGGAGGTTCTCATTTCAGAAATCGGAGGAATAATCACTACGCATGATTGGCTGACCCTTAGAGGAGGCTGGTGAAGAGGAGAGGGCTGCACCTTTGTTAGGAGCAGTCCCAGCCCTGAGGGACATTAACATTGATGTGTTCTTGAATAGCAGTCAGGGAGCCCAGTGCCATTGTAGAGATAAAAAGATAGAGGGCTGATGGAGAAAATCCCTGGGCAGTGAATCTACCCTACAGGTGATAGTGAAATTCTTGACAACAGAGGTCATTTCTTTAGAGTATATGAGGATATTTAAACTCCATGGAAAATAGAGTTTATTTTGTTACAAACAATTTGGAAATCTATGCCTGATTTTTTTCGTAAAATATGCTTTTTGTGAAGACCTGTCATACTTTGAAGAGAGAGAAATCCTATCTAATCCTATGGGACTGGAAATTTCTGGAATGTTTTTCACCTTGACAAAGAGTGCCAAGATGTAGGGGGAAATTTTCCCTACAGTGTTTTACTGTTGCAGAAAGTGATGTTTAATCTTGCAGAGTCCTTGTTTTTTCTTGTTTTAACATCATATAAAGCATTGATTTTTGTGGAAATCAGGCTGAGTGTAGGCGACACTGCATTAATTCACTTTGTCTGAAGAATAGATGTGATTCTAACACGACACAGAGGGTGACTAAGAGGAATAGGTTTTTCGAATGAAAGTCAAGGTTGAAGTAATAGGCAAGCCATAATTTTGGCAACGTTAGGTTTCTTGCCACTTGGAGTAAATTGTACTCAGTATATATGTGAAAACTTTTGCGAGTTTGCTCACTGGACAATCAAGTTAGAATTACGACTCCTGGGGTTACAGTTCCCAGCTCCTTTCAGGATAATCTCCTGTTTTCATGGGCTTGAACATTTCCATTCTTTGTTTGTTTGTTTTTGTTTTTTTTTTCAGCTGCCAGATTTATTATTCTGACTGAAAATAAAAACATAAAAACACAGCCAAGCAAACAAAAAATAGGATAAAAATATAACTTAAACAAAAAACCCTTTAGATGCATTTTTCCAAGAGTTTATAATGCAGTATTTGAAACCTTCTGTATTGGATATATATTTAACTTTGACCATATACTTACTGAGCTCAGTGAATCACTACATTAAATAGCAAAATACACAGTCTGCCCTTAAATATTATATAATTATTACCATTTCTTCCTTTGATACCTTAAGATAATTCACGGCCCAATTCTTTCTCAGGGATTAGAAGTAGAGTATTCAAAAGAGGGAAAAGAAAGCACAAGAGAAAAAAATCCACAAAACGATTTCCATTTAGAACATATTTTAAAGACAAACTTTCTCCTTCAATTTCACCAAATATCTCAATCATACATTTCAATTTTCTTTCCAAAAAAAATTTTCACTGACTATTTTAAAATCTGTTTTTCTTCAAAGTGCTGCAAATGCTTGCATGAGCATATGGGGGAAGAAAGTCCTGATTTTTAAGGCATATTTCTTAGCACATAAAGGACCCGTTGTTGTGTGATGTGGATATAGAATAGCCAGAAATCTCGGGTTTCTTACATATCTTGAGATTAGAAAATGGTTTTTGGAGGAATAGTGAATAGTACCAATTTGGCCAAGTAAGCTTCCTCCCCAGGGATCTGCAGTTTGGAGCTGCGATTGGTGTTAAGTGTTGGAGAATGGGCACCAGGGATATCTTAAATCATCGTTTGTAAGGTTTGTTCCTTTAACATTTTGCAGTGGACTCTTTAAAAGCAGTCAGTTATTGAACATTTAAATCCATGTTCCTGCTTGAATGTGGCACCACCATGGACTTGGTGTGTGTGTGTGTTTTTTTTTTTTTTTAACCGAATGCAACAGCAAATCCTATTTAAATACTGTCTTCAAATGTAACACAATAAAACAAAACAAAACAAAAAACTTTGAAATTTCAAATCTTAAGATCTTCTTTGAAACAATCCCAATCACATTTAGGGGAGTATCCAAAACAAGAAGATGGGCACTATGCATGCCAGCACTACGTCAGACAGCAACTTCCTGTATTCTATGATGGTTGTGCATAATTTCCCTTTCCATCAAAAATTATGAGCTTCCAAAGTTTCCCTTAGCAAGCTGAAGCTTGCTCTTCATTCGTCAATGTGCATAAAAGCTGCTTATAGCATAGCATGGTGTAAGCTATTTTTAAGCAATAAATGATCTGAATCATCTCTTTTGTCCTGAATCCATTCTCTTTTCATCTCTATGGAGAAGCCAGGTTTCAGAAAATACCCCTTAAATTTTTTTTTTCATCAAAGGGACATCCCATCTATGCCCCTTTTCTTATTATATGTGGGTGGCCTTTGTTTGAAACTGGCTGTCTTAGCAGTGACCTTTAATTCCAACCCACATGACATCTGAATTCTGGTTGTTTCAAGCAAGTCCTGCTTATTGCCCATTTGCTGGAAACAACCATTTAAGTGACCCGGTGACGCCAGGGACTATGAAAAGGCCTTGAAAGTCAAGAGTTCAGAATCATAACTCAGGTTCAGGGTCCAGCTTCCATACTGGGTCTGTCATTGCCTGGCTGTGCAGCCCTGTGCTCGTTGGTGAGCACAGGAACATGTCCCTTATTTAGACATAGGCGTTGCAAGAAGAGATAAACAGTTCAAGTACCTCATGACTTTCCTTTTGCAGATGCTGAAAATTTCATGTATAGACACCTGAGTTCATTAAGAAGCACAGAAACAGTGGTGAACCTGAAGTAATGTCAACAGAGGGAGAGAACGTTCTTATGTTCTCTATGGTGCTCTAGCACAGATAAGGCTGATAAAATGACATATGAGTGGTGCTGTGGCGTAATGGGTTATGAAACCATCTGCAGCGCTGGCATCTGATAGGGGCACCAGTTCAAGTCCAGCTCCCTGCTGTGTGCCTGAGAAAGCAGCGGAGGATGGTCCAAATGCTTGAGCCCCTGCACCCATGTGGGAGGCCTGGATGAAACTTGTGGCTCTTGGCTTCAGCCTGGCCCAGCCCTGGTCACCCCTGGTTGTTGCAGCCATTTGGGGACTGAACCAGCAGATAGAAGATCCCTCTCCTCTCCCTCTCCTCTCCCTGTCCCCTCCTCCAGCTGTAACTTTTTCAAAAATAGATAACTCTTAAAAAAAAAATGAACCCACTTTCATAGTTTATAACTATAAAATTTCCATAAAGATTTTTTAAAAAGGCCATAAAATAAACAAAGAGTAATTAGGTTCTCTAATATATCTTTTCCAGAAGAAAATAAGTTTTATGTGGAAGAAGGAAAGAAAGGACCAGCACTTGATGTGAAATCCCGAAATTATTGGAAAGGGTTTTTTTTTCCCACTAATTATTCATCATATAAATAACTTAGACAAGGGTAAAATTAAGTTAAAATGACGGAACTATTTGGGATTCTCCTAGAGGCGCCAAAAGTTGATTGAGTGGTTCTTTTTGGGCAGGAAAAATGGAAACAGAATGGACCATTGGAGAAAAAGATTGTTTAATTGGAGATAGGTCTCTTTTGGCAGATAGATTCAATAACATCCTTAAGCTCTAAAACTTAACACTGGAACACACACACACACACACACACCCCTCTGGAGGGCCAAAGACATGCACTTAGCTTTTGCTTAAAAAAATAAGCATCATTGAGAAATTAGCAGGAAATTGTGAGCTCATTGTAGTGGAAAGCATCCTAACTACGTGGCTGAAAAGTACTTTTTAAAAACATCTCAGTACTTCTCTCACAAGACTTTGAAGAAAAGCATTTCCTGGTTTCCATTGTACAGAAGCCGATGACAAACTTGTGGAATAAATGTGGTGCCTGCTAATTCCACATGACGGCACAAGGACGGATAGGTGGGTGGACAGATGGCCAGTGGATGGATGGAACTGTATATTAGATCGGCTGGAAAGTTCCACAATCTTTTCTCAATGATAGGAAATGAGTTAGTGCTAGACTAAGGGAGCCTGGCACATTAAGTTCTGCTTAGAAATCTTGCCCTTTGATTTCTATAAAATCTCTTCTGTCCTGCCTATGAGGGTATTACTGGCTAGGGCCTGAAGCTATGACAAACTAGTTTTAACCTCACAGAAATTGTGTCAGAATCAGTGGAACACTTTTCACCTGGGTATTGCTCTAAACTGAATCCATAAAGTACATATATAGATTAGAAGTCTGAAGAAAAAATCCTTATAAAAAGACATTGTGCTAAGAATTTTTGCTCTGTCGTGGGCGCAATATCCCTTATGTGGGAAAGAGAACTGAGTCAGCCAAGCTGGGTTGGCATAGGGTAGAGGTATGAGGGTCCTTCAAGAAATTTGTGGAAAAATGGAATCGCACATAATAATATTTAATAATTAATATTTAATAATCACACATAATACATATAATACTTTCTCTGAACTTTTTGAAGATCCCACATGTACATGGACTTAAGCTTATTTTGGTGGGAAAAGTTTTTATCTTTTAATTCCATCTTTCTATGGACTCCTTGAAAAACCCCTCTTTCTGTCCCTGTTGCCATTAGGGGAGGGGCCCCGCCCAGGTGAGCTCGGACCAGGGCCGTGGCCTTGATCTACTTTTGGAGGTGCTGCTGGGCTGATTGGGGAATGCAGGACTGGCACCATAGATGTCTGCCTTCTCCGTGAGCAAAGAGCTCTGTTAGGGCGTGCTGATTGCATTTGCTGAAGTTTGGCCTCCTTCAGGTGGAATAAGTCATTAACACCAGGCACTTCCTAGGCCATCTGGGTTTTTCTTCAGTGTCCCACTCAAGTACTCCTTTGGCATAATCGAAGAAATACCTAATTGAGTGTTAGTGAGTCTAGCTGTTTCCAGTGGCTCTGAAGTGGCTGCTTTTTGTAGCCATCCTTGCCAAGCCTTACCTGTGTCAACAGCAGAAGGTATCCCCTAAGGTGTCATAGGCCTCCGGCGATAGGTGCTGGCTCCCTTATGGGTTTACTGATCGGGTGCCAGCAGCCTCTGCCAAACTGACTTGGTGCAGGAGCCCTCTTGCCTGGAGTCAAGAAAGACCAGTTCGGACAGGGATGGGATCCAAGGGGAAGAGAACATGTGTGCATGCCGCTGGGCTTCTGCCAGTGGAGAGGAGCACTGCCCGTTTTAGTTGGATTGAGAATGTGGGGCTGAGACATTAGGATCATGAAAATAGAGATTCTTAGAACTAGAGTAGAGGAGTTCAGAGAATGGGTTGTGACCCAGACATTACCCTTCCTACTGCGTCATATCCAGTCTTTACCCAGGCAGGAGCCTTCTGGAAACCAACATCTGTCAGCTCCAAGTGTGCACTCGCCCTGACCTGCAGAATAGAGGGACGAGTCTGTGCCGCTTCGTGGGTTCTCCCTGAGCCTCACCTCTCGGCTGTTTTTCTCATTTTATTGGCAATGAAAATGCCTTTATCATGACTTGGAGTATCAAGTTTTCATAGTTTATACCTCTAGGGTTCACAAAAATCATGTGCCGATTGATAATTAGGCTCCCATTTTTACCTGAGAATAGGCATTTAGAGTGATTATGGAGCAGCTTGGGGTGGAAGGATGGTGAGCCCCTTCCGAGCTGCGGTTATTGTCTCTGAAGACCACAGTTCTGAACAGATCAGAAGTAGTTGTTAAAAAACCATGGGTTACATTGATGGTTGATTTAGGCTCTGCACGTGACAGGAAATGTTTGTGAAGATTCATAGCAGATATTTCTAGGATCTGGTACCATTTCTTGGTTCTGTGCAATCCCTTGGAATTGAGATTTGCAAAAACAAAATGGAATCGTCTGGTTTCCTGTGTAATCTGACCCTTAACATGGTAGCGAGAGAAGCAGCATTGACCTATGTAGAGAGATGACAGATGTGTCCCCTCCCTGCTTCCCCGGTTTCAACATGTCTGCTTTGAAGGAATTGTCTTAGAGAGCACTGATGAGCTGTGTTAGAAAGCTAGTCTTACTTCGCAAGGAGATCTTCCTGTCACTGATTCACTGTGTTCTTAAAGAATCTGAACATTCTCTGTGGTCAGGTCAACTCCAGTGAACAGAGGTTTGTTACCATTGATATGTCTTCAGCTCTGAGGAAGAATTCTAAAATTTGAACAAAGGAATGCTAAATATTTTGAACAAAGACAGTGATGCCTCCAAGGTGAACATTTTGTAGAGGAGACTGGTTCAGAATGTGCAAGCTCTAATGAGGTTGTTCAGAATATAGTCTGCTGGCTTCCTGCCAACATGTACCCTGGGAGGCAACAGGTGATGGCTCAAGGAATGGTATCCCTGCCACCCACTTGGGAAACCTGGGTTGAATTCCCAGTTTTTGGCCTGACCCAGCCATGGCTGTTGGAGGCATTTGGGGAGGGAATCAGAAGATGGAAGGTCTTTGTTCCTTTCTCTCTGGCTTTCAAATAAAATAAATTAAAAAAATTTAAAAAAGAAAATAATGGGGCTGGCGTTGTGGTTCAGCGAGTTGAACTACTGCCTACAATGCCATCATCCTGTATCAGAGTGCTGGCCTGAGTTTCAACTGCTGTGCTTCCAATCCATCTCCCTGCTAATGCTCCTGGGAAAGTAGTGCGTGATGGCCCAAATGCTTGGGCTCATGACACCAATAGGACACCCATGTGGAGTTCCAGGTTCCTGCCTTTGGGCTGGACCAGCCCTGGTGGTTGTGGACATTTGGGGAGTGAACCAGTGGGTGGAAGATTGATCTCTCTCTCTCTCTTTCTCTGTCACTCTGCCTTTCAAATAAATAATAGTTCTTAAAAAAGAATGTAGTCTTTTTTTATTAATATAGAGAACAGGTTTTCTGTAATTCATATATAGAATCCTAAGAGTATAATGTTACTTCCCTCCCTCCCTCCTTTCTGTTTTTGTTCTAAATTTTTGCAGTAATAATTTTAATTTCCTTTATAATCACAGGCTAAATCCTCTGTTACATAAAGAGTTCAACAAGTAGAATGTAAACTGTTCTGCAGGAGTATAGACAAGGGGTATAAACAATAAATCCCAGGATGTCAGTTTCTCTGAAATCCATTACATTTTTTGGGTACTCTGTATATTACCTACCACAAATCAGAGAAAACGTGTGGTACTGTCCCTTTTGGGGTCTGACTTATTTCGCTAAGCATATGGCATTCTGTGACTTCAGTACAAGTCTCTTTTCAGAGCACTTTTTTTTTTAAGATTTATTTTTATTTACTTGAAAGAGTTACAGCAAGAGGTAGAGAGAGAGAGGTCTCCCATCTGTTGGTTCGCTCCCCCAGATGACCACAACGGCTGGAGCTGCGCTGATCCGAAGCCAGGAGCCTCTTTTGGGTCTCCCGTGTGGGTGCAGGGGCCCAAGGACTTGGGCCATCTTCTACAGCTTTACCAGGCCATAGCAGAGAGCTCGATTGGAAGTGGAGCATCCGATCTCGAACTGGCGCCCATATAGGATGCTTCAGGCCTGGGCGTTAACCTGCTGTGCCACAGTGGCGGCCCCCTCAGAGCACTTTTATAAAATTGATAGCTCATGGAAATTTTCATTTTTGTGGTAATATTGAACCTTAAAAAAAATCATCAGACAGAAGTAGGTATTTTTCCTTTTTACTTACTTCTGTGAAACCTGGGGCTCAGAGATGGGGATTTCTGGTATTGGACTTTGGAAGTCCTTAGTGTTCTTTCCAATGTAGCAGACTCACCGTATCTCTGGTTCTCAGTTCCTTCATTTACCAAATAATTGGGTTAGATGAGAAGGCATATTTGAGGCCTATGTGACTGTGACAGTTTTTTTTAAAAGATTTATTTTATTTATTTGGAAGGCAGTGTGACAGAGGCAGAGTCAGAGCTCTTCCAACTGCTGGTTCACTCCCTAAATGGCCGTGACAGTCAGGGCTGGGCCAGGCCGAAGCCAGGAGCCAGGAACTCCATCTGGGTCTCCCACATGGGTGTAGGGGCCCCAGTGGGCCATATTCTGCTGCTTTTCCCAGGTGCATTAGCAGGATCTGGATCAAAAACTACAACTGGGGCAGGAACCGGTGCTCTGATATGGGACTCATGTTGCAGGCCATGGCCTACCTTACTGCACGGCAGCGCTGGCCCTGTGACAGTTTTGACTTCTTTCTTCTTTGCACATTCCTAGAGACCATTGACACTAACCTACAACAAGATGTCTGGACAGAGCCATCACTACAAATGTCAAGTGCAGTGAATACCCGTGTTGATCTCTCTGACCTCACTTTGAGATTCCTTCCCAGTGTCAGTTTCTCCGAAAGCTTTTGAGTACTTTTTCAACCTGTGCTGCTCTCTTCCTTGAATTCCTGCTGCATTTAGAACCTAATCAGACTGTTTTGAACTTATCTTAAAATTGTTCCTTTGGTGTCTCCTTGGTGTCTTCCCTACAAACCTGTGCTTTTCCTGAGGGCAGGGCCGCTTAGGAGTTGAGCTCAGTGCTGGGGGTGGAAGAGTTGTCTGTAAACATATTTGTGCTAGGCTAGGTTGTGCTTCTGTGACAAATCAATATGCAGTAAGCATCTGACAGTGGAGCAGGGGGCTCTGCAAACCCGTTTTGTAGGGCCTGGGCTGATGGCGTTACGGCATGGTACTGCTGTGCTGTTCGGAACATCTGTGCGGGATGCGCATTACTTTTCCCACACCCATTGTTTACAAGTCACGTGGTCCTGTCTGCTGTGCTGTAGGCTGAATGGTGCCCTCCCCCAAATCCAAATATTGCAGACCTAACTCCCAAGGTAGCTGTATTTGGAGATAGAACATAAAGGGAAGTAACTAAGGTTGAATAATGTTGTAAACCTGGGCCCCCACTGTGGTAGGATTAGCATCCAAGAAGGAACTTACTGTGTCTCCTCTCACATGCACACTGAGAGAGAGTCACGTGAACACTTGGGGCATTGGCTGCCTACAGGAAGCCGTGCCTCAGCAGAATCAAACGTGCTGGCACCTCAATCTTTGGCTTCTAACTTCCGGAACTGTGAGTGGATAAATACCACCTAAGCCACTGTCTATGATATTTTGTCATGGAAACCCACACTAAGACGAGATCTGAGAAATGGGGGAAAACAAGTGGCTCTTTGGTGAGCAATCAGTGTTATCACAGGTGATGGGGCAGTGAGCAAGGCAGACATGGTCCCCTGCTCTCTCTAAACGGATCTCAGTGAAGCTGTTACTTTTACTGTTGTTATTATTTTATTTGTGGCTTTCACTTTTTCTACATGACTTGCAACCAAACCACAGTTTTCAGTTCTGTGTACTTGAGACAGAAAAACTGAAAGCTTTACCAAATGAGACACACATTACCGTGAATTATTTTTTGTTCCTTTCATTATCTCTGCATAGTACAAAAGGAAAATGGCAAATGATGGTCTTTCATGTAGAAGACTTTTCTCCAAACACTTGCAGAAGAAGCATCGGGGGAAATCCGCCTTTTATGTTCATCCTTCTGGTGGTGATGGGGCTGCCGTCAAAGTAATAACTGTGCCTTCGTGCCCTTTTTTATCTTCTGCCTTAAAATGATTCTGTTTAGATAAATCCCTGGAAATAGAACTTAAAAATCGCTTTGACTTACTTCCCATCCAGTACTAGGTTTTCTGATATCATTTCTAATATTGGGCTAAAGGGAATTAGGATGTCAGAATACAATCGTGACAATCCTAATTTTTCTTATTGTAATTTAAGAAGAGCAAGTTACACAGATCACAACCTGGAAGACTTGACTGCTGAAATTCTCAGATTGTTACAGAGATGGAGAAAGTGCCCCAAATTTGATCATTTCTCTAGAAAAGCTGTCAAGGAAAAGCATGAGATTTACACTTCAGAATTTTTCTTCCTTTGTATGTTACTTTAAAAACCATTTTTGCCTTCTTGTGACTTTTAAAACCATTTTATAAACTAAAGGAGTTGTCTGGAATTCCTTGAAGCCCCATGGTTTGGCTTCAGTAGGCTTTAAACAAATATACGATCAGAAATCGATGTTATACATTTCCAGCAGTTAATGCCCTAGTCACAGTAGATACTTTGTAAAATCAATAGCCTGAAATATCAGAGGATTATGGCTGTATCAGATACCCTAAATGCCTAACATTGTTTTAATTACTCTAATAAAAGAAAGCTGGGCGGACTTAAAAAAAAAAAAAAAAAGAAAGGAAACCTTGCCTATAAAGAATGTTCTGCTCAAGCCAAAGCAAATTTTTTACTAGTTCTTTTAGAAAATCTGGAAGTATTTAAGCCTTTTCCTTTTCTTATGAGACAATACCTGTGACTCTGCCAGTGCTCCATTGTACAGGACTCTTTGTTACAACAGTAGGTCTGTAGAGCAAGTTGGTCCAGTGTGTTCTTCGAGTTGGATTAGCAGTAGGGTTAGGAGATTTAGCACTTTTTTTCCTTATTGGTGCAGAGAAATAAACATATTTAATGTTCCAGTACAGAACTTTGGAGAGATCATTCGTGAGTTTTCTAGTTTGATTTGGAGCCATGGTAGATGCAGAGGTTAAAAGAATGTCCTTTTGCTCAGAAAGTGGAAAGTGGCCGATTTGCCAAAGTGGAGGTATGTTTGTGTTACAGTGAAAAGGTTGGTAATAGCAGCAAAGAAGGCTGTGACAGAAACCTGGATTCATGCAGTCTATTCTAGAGAGTCAGAACTGGCTCTGTAAGGGACCTCATTCTGGTTCTTCTGTAGAGAGGTCTACGATTTCCAGAACTGGGATTGGCATTCCTCAACTAGATTCAGAGTACTGAGGGAAAGTTTATTCTTGCCTGAATGCCTCAGGGTTTTGGGTCAGAATGTTGGAGTGGGGAAGCCTGTTTCTGATTGTGTGTGGACATAAGGATGGTACTTGCCTAAGCAGAATGACTTGGGAAACATTCCTGGGCAGTGTGGGGTGATGGACTGCAATGTGACTGTGTAATCGTGATAGCGCCACACGTGTGAAATCTGCATCTCCATAGCCATATTGGACAATTTCTAAGACTTTGCCTACTGATTGACCACGTTTCATACATTACAATAATATAATATAATAATAATATAATATAACATTGAAAGGAGCCATGTAAGGGCCATAGCTATTTTCAGGGAGGTAAACGTGCTTTGGGGTATGTGTGGGTTAGCAGGAAAGGGCTGTTGTGAGCTGGGGCCAGCAAAGGAGGCCCAGTATGATTACCACTGATCAGACTGGTCCAGGTCAGAGTAGGGGAGCAAGATGAGTTAAGATGGGTGTCAAGGAACTTACTGTAGCAGCCTGGCAGGCAGTGAACATCTGAAGGCCAGGGATTGCCATGGGATTGTCCTGACGAGGGAGACCTGTCTATACCACCGCTCCCTGGCTGCCATCAGTAATACAATGGAGCCTTCAGGAAATCATAGAATTTGGATGCATAAAGAAGTATTAGCCATTAGTCTGCCCTCACAGTTTTGTTGATAAGAAAACTTCCCGAGAGGTATATTACTTGGTTACTGAGTTCAGCAGGTGGGTACTAAAGCTGAGCTCCCTGGTTCCTAGTTCGGTGTTCTTTCTGCCATTACAAGCTGGCTTCCAGGCCATCTCTTCTGGAGGTGGAGGATTCTCAAGAACCCATTAGTATGTAAACCTGAAGGGACGGCTACATTCTCTGGGCCCTGTCTCAGTTAAGGGGTCCCATGTTCTGTGTTACTGTGGGGTTGTGCCGTGGATACTTGTGTTGGGGGATGCACAGTGGGCTCCACCCTCTTCACTGTGACAAGAAGGATCTTGATATCCCCAACGTGAAATTGTCTGCTGCTTGAGCATTGATATCATGGTTCTTAATGGAATGAGGAATGCTAATTCAGTGATCTCATGTTGTGCTGCTTGAGTGGAATTAAAGTGAAAGCCATATAATCACAAAGCCTCGGCAGCAGCTGTTCAGTGTTTCTTTACCATCTAAAGTGCTTTTGAGAAAATCTGAATATTTTTAGAAAGGGTCTCTTCCTGATGGGGAGCTAACTGGGTGCAGGTGTGTGTCTGTCACAGGTAGAGTCTGGCTCATGTGTGTTGCCTCATTCCTCTTAAGAGCTCTGAGAAAATGAATATTTAGTTCATGGTATAGAGTAGGAAATAGGCAGAGAGAGGAGGTGAGTTTTGCCCATGGTCATGTTGATGGTAATGGCTAGAGAAAAGAGTCGAATCATTTTGTCCATCTGTCAAAGCTGTATCTTGCCAGCCCGCAGTGCTAGGAATGGTCCTTACCTCACTGGTCCCTGGACCCACGTGCAGAAAGATTAGTTGGCCTGTCAGGATGTGCTGGTGCTGCCAGACACGTGGATGGCTGGGAGGTTGCTGTGGTCAGGCTGCCTCTTAACTGTGTGTGCACAGCATTTGTTGGGGAAAGAGATCATTTGTGCTGAACTTAAAAATCCCCTTCTGCTATTTGAGAAGTGTAACTAATGAGCTTTGAATAATTACCCAATTTCATTTTTGTCTTATTATTCCTGATTGTATCTTAAATATGATTTCTTCCTTTTCCCACTGTGAATGATATGCTTTATCCTGATCTTTCTTTTTGATATTTGAGGGGAAGTACCCGGTATGGAAAACTATACCTTAATATAGTTAACTGTACCTAACACTTAATCTTTTGCTTTCCATCAATTTCCCTCCATTTACCATTGTTTAAAGGATTCCAGTTAATTAATCAGAAGCAATCCAAAACTTTTTAGCTTTGGGAAAAGGAACTGTGACTCTTCCTTTTCCTTGTGTCCTGGTTTTTTATCGAACTATAAATCTGATCCCAAATTTGAAAACTCTCCATGGCTTAGCTCCACCTCATGACTTTCCACACCCACTCTTTGTTCCTTTTCATATTTGGCCTGGCTTCTCTGGTCTTACCCACCCTCCCATCTCCCAGCTGGTGGCTGCTCTTGTGCTTAGCTTGAGCTGTTGTCCTCCTCTCTGGCTCTGTCCCCATTAGAGCCATTGAGTCATTTCTTTGTCTCTGCTCTTGCCTAAACACGGTCCTGCTTACTCTTGCAAGAGTTCGAATGAATCAGACTTGTATTTTGTTTGGTCTTTTCCCTCAGTGCAATCTCAAGGACTATTTTTTGAAAGCTGTATTGCTTTAAGTTTGGTTTATTTGCTTCTTTGGCTCAGTGCCTTCCTCTCTTTTGAGAAAATGTTCTTTCTTCAAGCTTAAAGTATTTCATACTTCATTATAAAATAGTTCCTGATAACAAAATAAAATGAATAATATACATGTGATAAAAATTTTAATACTATCATTTTTAAGTGTCTTAAATAGTGAGACCAAGTAGTAGGTCCATGATGTTGTGGCTGTCTTCACGGAAGGGTCTTTTGAATAATTAAAGATCTGAATACATTTTTAACAGTTTATTTATTTATTTGAAAGGCAGAGTGACAGAGATATCTTCCATCTGCCGGTTTGCTCCCCAAATGCCTGCACCAGCCATGGCTGGGCCAGGCCAAAGCCAGGAGTCAAGAACTCCTTCTTGGTTTCCAACACGGCTGATAGGAACCCAAGAACTTAAGCATGATAAGCACATTAGCAGAAAACTGTATTGGCAGTGGGACTTAGTCCCAGGCATTCTTATATGGGACATGGGCATCCTAAATGGCAGCTCAACCCACTCTGCCACAAAGCCCACCCCAAGATCTGCATGCTTTGAATAAATGGATCTAGAGAACCTATCAAATGGCCAGCATTTTAGCACTGATTGTAGGTTTTGCACATACAGGACACCAAGTGAGGATGATGGATGGGGAATCCAGTCTGTTCTCCGCTCACCAAACTGTGTCCCGTTGCAGGACATGAGCTGAAGGGCTACCTTTCTCCCATCCCCATATGGGCAAAGGGAGCCCAGGCAGCCCTGCTTACGTGTGTGTCATTTAATCTCATATCCGTTTGAGGTAGGATTATTGTCCCGTTGTCTCAGTACTGGCCCACAGAGGCCAGATGATGTATCGAACATTTCATTGCTGTTAAGAGCTGGAAGTTTGATCCAGGTCTAAGGATTCCATGTTAATACTCCCTCCCTGCACTGCTGGGTTCTCTTTCCTGAGGAGTCTACACCGTGCAGCAAATATTCCTGGGATGAGGATGTTGTAGGTACCAGCAATTTTAAGGTATGAAAATGAAACCTTAGAAACCACACTCCAGTATCTGTCACAAATTCTTCAAATTAACACTGATCTCTGAAGCGATTTCACTGGTGAGTTTTTAATTGACAGAAATTATAAGCTTTGATTGCCAAAGGGTAAATTTTGGGCTATCATTCCCCTTATACATTTATAGGAAAATCTAACAGCAAGTGTAATTAGAGCTTAACTTTGAACTGTCAGGTAAATGAGGAGGTATTACCTCAAAACCGGAGTTAAAATCTGAAGCTCTGTCTTCTCAATCAGGCCAAGAATTTACCTTGTAATCTGTTAATTTTTAACAACTAGCTTTAAAGCTAAAGGCTTTTACACCATTGTTTGTGACAATGCCGTGTGGTAAAGGCCACAACACAGATAGATACTCCTGTAGTAACAGTAATGACTACTCTGCAACATGGCACTATCTCAGGAGGGCAGGAAGGACCAGTTGGTTGTTCTCATGCACCCAGTTTTCAGAGAAACAAGGTCAGTGTACCTGGGAATCGGCCTGGGAGTAGCTGCTTGCTTCTCTCTCTCTTCTGTCTTGCTTGCACAAGTCCAGTAGGCAGGAGCTCAGATATGTGATGAGAATCTCTGGAGATGTGGAGATGAGGGAGGAGGAGACAAAGACAAAAAGAAGTGGTTAGGAGTGCATCTTCCCTGACGCGGTCATAGACGTGAAAACGACTTGAGTTTGGCCCTGGTATTTTGTTAAATTGAGTAATGTAACCTATCTGTACTTTTTTTTTTTGGACAGGCAGAGTTAGACTGAGAGAGAGAGAGAGAGAGAGAGAGGGAGAGAGAGAGAGAGGGAAAGGTCTTCCTTTTTCCGTTGGTTCACCCCCCCAAGTGGCTACTACGGCTGGTGCACTGTGCCGATCTGAAGCCAGGAGCCAGGTGCTTCCTCCTGGTCTCCCACACGGATGCAGGGCCCAAGCACTTGGGCCATCCTCCACTGCCTTCCCGGGCCACAGCAGAGAGCTGGACTGGAAGAGGAGCAACCGGGACAGAATCCAGCGCCCCAAGCAGGACTAGAAACCGGGTGCCAGCGCCGCAGGTGGAGGATTAGCCTAGTGAGCCGCGGCGCCGGCCTATCCGTACATATTGACCACAGACTCTTAGGACTGGCAGAAACCCCTGTGGCCAACTGCTTCGTATCCTGGACATCTCTGAGAGATGGGCTGCTGGGTTCCGCTCCTGGTGGCGATGTCAGCATCTGCCATGGTTGAGGGACATTGAGTGGTAGAAGAGTCACTTAGTGAATTGTGTCTCCCTGTGATTCGTAGTCTTTCATCCTGTTAAGATCCAGCAACAAGTGCTATCTTGCTCACTGTATCTGAACAAAGCTATCGTGTCTACATGTAGTCTTACTAGCCCTCTTCAATGGAGCCTCACGTGACCTGGTGGCCAGAACCTACACTGTTCTGCTTGGCCTTTTTGAGCTGGGTCACGCATTTGCTGAATCCCAGCATGGGTATGTGGGCTTGTGGTGCTCCTTAATCTGCAGCCCAAGGTTGTGTGAGCTTTCTTGAGGAGCTAGAGCACGTTGTCGTTTGCAAAGCTAGATTTGTGTTTGTGACTTGACACGGCTAAGAAGCGGCTTGTGAAGTTAGCACATTTCTCTAGGATTGCTCATATGTAAGAGTCATCCTGAAATGACAGGCCTTCCCTGCAGATGTGGTCAACGGCTCACAGCGGAGAAATGCCGTCTGTGTTTTGGACTTGCAACATCACCTCAGTCTGCACACAAAAGTGGACTTAGAGTGAGTCTGTTGCCGCATGGTTATGTGTCACCGAGAAGCAGTCTTGGAGAAGGACCTTCTGAATGCTCATGTCAGCCTCTTGCCTGTGTGGCCTTTTGCTGTGAGACACAGTGGCCTTTCCTCTGCTTTCCTTTCCTCTAGGGACTTCCTGCATCCAGGTGAGGCCAGTGGTGTTCAGTGGCCCTGGGGGAGAGCCCTCCGTTGGTGTTTCGGGCTGCACAGGGAAGCCTCTTTGTGGTTAAATACTGGAAGGGGCACGTGTGAAACCTTGTGTCTTGCTGTAGCCCTGACTTCATCTCTCCAACTCGTTCTTGTGCCGTGCAGACCCAGTTTGGAGATGAACACGGCGTCGTGGTGCCACCTACGCCACTGTTTATTTCATTGATTTGGATGGCTTGTGCTGCTCTTGGCCGTGGACCTGCGAAAGCAAAGCTGTGGGATAAAGCGGCCTGAATCATGAAATGAAAACCATGTACCTTTCTGGAGGCCCAGTAGAAAGAAATGATTTATTTTTGCCCTACCAAATAAAACATTCTAGGAATCCAAGGTGAAAATTGGATTTTAACTGCTACTAACATTTCGAGCGTATAAAATCAGCGAGTGTTGAGTGTTTTGCTTGATTAACAGAAGAGCCCAGGGCATCCAGTACAAGAATGATGTGCGTACGACGCGGACTGGTGTCTTACATAAATCTGACGGATTTATAAAAGTGGAAATAAACATTAAGCACACTTTGGCAGGCAGACCGCAGCACTGGAGACCATTGTGTTTTTAACCTAATCGTCTTGTTACCAGTCTGATGTCTGGATCATTGTTCTCGCTTCTTTCTCCTGTCCTTTGTAGTTCAAGTTTAAGTCTTCTTGTGGTTAAGCATAAGGCTTTGGGAACTACCTGAATCCAGCATAAAATACCTTTCTTCTCATAGGTTCTTATTTCTTCTGTTAGATGCTGTCTCTGTGTGTTTGTGTGTGCGCATGTGCATCTGTCTCTCCGACTACCTGTCTGGTTTTCCCCAGTCCTCCTCTCATGTCCGAGGCTGCTCCCCAGTGGCCCTGGTACCTGACCAGCCTGGGGCCTTCCCACATAGCAGCAAGGGCTCACACCTACCTGGGAGCGCAGTCTCGGACTTTCCCGGGTCAGGGCGCTGGTTACTAAGGGGGTGTTTGCTCAGCAGGTTGTTTGGCAGGACAGAGTCCTTACTTTGTCAAGGATAGCAGGCCATGTATCTGTGGGAGTTACAGCCCAGGCCTCATGGAACATGGAGGTCCTTGGGCTTTATGAATGTACACTAAGGCTTTTCTCAGTTCCTCTTCCAGGAGGGTATGGCATTGCAAGTTTAAGGAACAACAACAAAAAAAAACCTCCATGATTTTTTTTTTTTCCTATGCCTACTTCTACCTAATTCAAAATGTCTTCAAGCCAACTTCGGTTTCAGGGCTATTAACGTTGTCTTAGAGAGCCATTTCCCTTGGAGCCAGATACTCTCCAGTGGCCAATCTAAATAATCTGATTGATGGAGCACCCACAGTCTGCGCTACTCACATGCCTTTTACTGTCCGAGGGAGTGTGATAAACCGAAGGGAACTCATATGGGATGTCTGGGACAGGAGCTCCTATCTGTAGCAACTGCTGTCACAGTGCTGGTAGCCATGCACTTACACATGTTGGAAATAATGCCCAGTGTTGTACATTTATTTATTTCCCCTTTTGCTTTTCATGACCTTATGAAAAAGATCCTATAAGATGTACCCCGTGTTATAGATAAGAAAATTAGCCTAAGATAATGCATGTAAGAAGTCCTAGAGTTGGAATTGAGACCCATGCTGCTCTAACTCAAGTCACATTTTAAACCTCAGTCATATACTGTGTTTGGAGAGCACACAGCAATGTGTTGACATCATTAAATAACTAAGGGCGTCAAAGCTGTGTTGCAATTACAACTTCATTAACTGAGGTGGGCCTTCTGCGGTTTGTTTTTGCTTTGCAATTCGGGTGTGTTGTCCGCTAGAGCCTTGATGAGAATTCTTCGTGCCTGGGGACACCTGGGGGGTGACTCGTGACCACTGCCCCCTCCCCTTCTGAGAGTCATTGCCTGCTTGGACTTTGAGTCCACAGGCTCTGTTTATTGGCCTGGCCTTGTGCGCTAGCCTCGGTTTTCCCAAAGCCATTGCTGGCCTCAGTGGACTGCAACTGGTTGGGTCCTTAGTTCTTTAGGTAATTCGTTCCTTCCTTGGTTCATTCCTTCAGTGTTTATTGGAGCATTTGGAATGTGTACTGTGTCCTGGGATATAAAGATAAATACGATACATATGCATTCAATTAAAATGCGTAGCAGAGGCAAAAGAGCTGTGTAGAAAGTGCTTGGGGGTGGCTAGAGAGGAGGGAGGAACCCTCTGCAACTGATGAGACAGAGGGGGCTTCACAGTGACTGCTCTGCAAGCTGGATTTTGTGGGATGCATGCATGAAGTTTGGGGAAGGAAGAGAGGATGGGGCCTTCTAGGGAGAGACAGCACCTTTTGTAAGTGTGTTGTTGGTTCAGAAAGTGAAGAATCCTGTGATGAGCCTAAGAACACCTGTAGAGAGGGAGAGAAGAGGTTGCCCATAGTGGGAGTGGAATGGACCTGTGTGTCCTGCTATAGGAAGTTCTGTTTTTGGGCAATGGACAGCCACCAAATATTGAATCAATGGCTTGATGTGATCTATCTCATTTGTCTCTGAAAAGATAGGGGAAATCATCTGGGGGAGATTGTAGAGGGTGAGCCAGAGGCAGGCAGAGTGAACCCCTAAGTGTTCTGTATTTGCGCACAAGACAAAGATGTGGCAGTTAGACATAGCCTGCATGGAAGGGATGGAGATTCATGTGGTCCTCCTGTAAGACCCCTTAAGCAGGCGTCCCACAAATTGACCGGACCCCAGAAACACGACCTCCACTTCAACAACCGCTGTAATAACAAGAGGAAGTTTATTTCATTTGCAAATGGGCTGTCTCAATAGCACCCTCTAGTGTAGTGCAGAGAGAGCAGCAGCAAACAGCAGGTTTTCAGGGTATTTAAAGCTTAAAACCACAACATTAGCATATTTAGTCGTGTTACAATTTCATTGGATATGTTAATGGTTACTGGGTAAGGGGCTAAGGAAGGGGGCAGTTCGGGCAGTTTCCCAAGCAAGCAGGGCGGGGGCGTGCAGTAAATACCCTGCATACTTTTGCTGTCTGCCGGGACCTACAGATAAGGGGCGGTTGGGTGCTTCCCATGCCTTTATCTGGCGCCTTATCTCGAACTGCAGCTGCCTGCCCTCGACTCATAGTTTCGGCCCAATTTCCAGGAACTGTTTTACTAGAGTTCCCTAGATCCTAGTTTTTTAGCAGGTAAATTTTCAGAAGTCCTTCATTCCCCCCTTTTTGTTTTTGGCCAATTTTAATCTTAAAATTTTAGGGATCCCCCTTAACCCCTGTCTCTGTTATATCCTCTGTTGAAGGTCTGAAACAAAGGAAGGGAGCGGGGTGTTTGAGATGCAGATGCATATAGTTGTCTTCTCTTTAGGCCTGTCACACACACATAAGCTCATGACTGACTTCCTACCTAACATTTCCCCTCAAGAGGAATACCCAAAATTTTTGGGATTATGGATGGAGTTCTGTCTTCTGTAACTTCTTCAAAGCTGGCATGTGGGCGTCGAGGGAGATTTGGGTATTTCCCCTTGCTATCTGTCTTATGGTATGTGACAGTAGCCTTAGAAAGGCTGTGCTGCTCGGTCCAGGGGGCTGCTCAGGTCGTCCAGTGGGATGGGCTGGAAGCCTTATCTGACGACAATTTGGAGTTTAACAGCTCTTAGTCTGCTAGAGACAAAACGAACAAGGGCATTAAAAACACACAGTCTGAAGAGAAGCAGCAAGATCACAGAAGTTATTGGGCCAAGGAGAGGAAATAGCCAAGATTTCCATGACCAGATGTTAGGCCAGAAATCCCAGCCCTGCTTGGCCTGGTCCTGGAGCTGTTTGGAATTGTCCAGGAAAAGTACAAATTTGGGTTTGTACCTGTCCAGTCTGATTGACTCAGAGACAACATTTTTCCTGGAGCATGGCACAGATACCCCCTGGAGCAGTAGTTAGTATGTTTAACACTTTTTCTTATAACCTTTTGTGACTTTCACACACCCTCTTCAACTTACTTTAAACATTTCACCATTCCCATTCCAGTCTAGAGTAAACTAGCCATCAGGATAAAGTCATTCTTACAAACCATGTCCTTTCCTTTTTTTTTTAAACCCTTCTTACCAACAACACTCTTTCCTTCTAAGCCTTTCTTACCAAGTACACATTTCTGTACTTGATGTTTTCCATAGAGCCTGGTTGGCCCTTCTTACCTTACCAGAAGACTAAGGTCTCCATGCAGAGTGAAGATGCCTTAAAAATCCCTTGTGTGATCTAGAGCTCTGGTTAAGGCAATCAGTTCTGCTAGCTGAGCAAAAGTTCCTGGGGGCAGAGCACGTTCCAATAACGTGCCATGCTGTAACTGTTGCATACCCTGAGAAGCAGGTCCTGTCTGACAAAGCTGCTTCCATCTATGAACCAAACTTTATTTGCATTAGTCAGGGGGCTGTCTTTTAGGTCCCTTCTGTTGGCACAGATCAAGTCTATAGCCTCAGTACAGGAGTGGAGGGGACCACTTTCCCCTGGAACTGGCATGAATTTGCTGCATGGCCCATATCCTCTCTGGGGCTGGCTTTTTCTCCCCAGGGGAGAGAATAAGGGTTAAATATTTAACACTTTAATGGACTACCAATGCTTTGTTTTCCTCCAGATACCTAGTAGCTAGTTTTGCTAGGAAGTTAAGACTCTAGACTAGAGTCTCAGACTGGGAAAGGAGACAGACTACAAATTATTTACATTTAATCATCTACATTATGGATTATTGTGCACCCCCCTCAAGAGATAGTCCCTTTAAGTCCTCAGTGAGGACCTGTCCGAATAGGTGCAGGACTGAGTTAGCTGTTACCGAAAGTCCTGTTTTTAGGAACTGGCAGGGAGGACTTTCTCTAAGCTTAATACTATTGGATAGATGTTTAAGGCCTGGCTGGGTGCATGAGGCCCAGACCTATACAGGGGTGATGCGAATTTCCTTTAAGGGAGGCACCCTGTTGACTTGCATTACCTGGCTGGACTAGGAGGAGAGCTTTAATAGGAGGCTGGTACAAATAGGCAACTTGCGTTTCACTGACCCTAGGCCATCCCCTCAATAGCAGTGGCTGGAGCTAGAATCTAGGCAGAGGCTGGGCAGAGCTAAAGGCTTTTTAGCTCGGGGCCACAAGGTCTGCGGTTCTGAACCAGGAGTCCTTCGACACCCAGGGCAGTTCCGTGTCCAGTGGCTGTGTTCTTGGCAGAGCTGACAGAAGACAGTTTCTGTCTCAACAGCTGCTTGCCCAATGCCCTGGCTCCTTATATCAGCAACAGGTGCTGTTTGGGGTGCACTGGCCTTGCTGGGTCTCCTTGACGGCAGATCACCGTGCAGAAAGCCATAGATTAGCCTGTTGCCTATTCTTATATCGCTCCTGCTGCTAGCTTGCTCCTCGTTCTCCTGGTCTCTAATGAAATAGACCAAGGAGGCAGCCTCTATGTCAGTCAAGGGGGTGCTCAACCCAACCCTGATTTTTTTAATATTAGGGTGAGCTAAAAAACTATGGTCATGGGCAAATTCTGACACTTAGTATTTTCCTGCGAGTTAAGACCGTGCCCATGAGGAGAACTATGACCTTTTAGGTAAGATCAACTGTGGTGATCTGCTTGCATACTTTAAGGTCATCAGTACAACTTTTTATTCATCCCTCAATTTGGTCTAAAAGGGGAGTCCTGCCCATTTACCGCATACATCAAAAAATCGATCTAGCTGTCACATTATTTCATAGTTTAACCTCTTATTTTGGCTATGCTGTTTGGTCCTCCATACTGTGGCCAGGCATTATTACAGAAAAGGTCAACCATTCCTTACATAAGGTCAGGGGATCAAACCGTACATCACAGTGGAGAGTCCTGCAGAACTGTAGTAACTTCCCTTCTGGAAGAGAAAAGAGGAGATGTGAGGCAGCTGAGTCGGGTCTCCAGACTGACTTCCTGGGCTTCTGGGCTTTCACCGTGTAGCCTGTGGACACTAGAGTTTTCTTGGACTCCTGGAATCTGGTTCTCTAGCACCTGCCGCATAACCATCTCCCATTGTCTCCAAGTCTCTTTTGGAACACTCTCTCCCTTTTGGCTAGACCTCCCATTTGATCCACATTTAAACTAGTAATACATTTGAACTAGCAATGCCTGGTTGTTCAGCATTAGCTGGACAGAGACTTCGTCAGTCCCTCTTTAAAGGATCTGGCTTCTGAGCCAGAGACTGGAGCAGCTAGAAAGAAACACGTTTATAGCTGAAGTTTAGCATCATTTTACATCTTGGCACCACTTTTAATTTTAAACAGCCGATTGGTTATTATTTCTGTAAGATGAGAGATATCTCTTTTGACATGTCCAGGGGCCCTCTGGGGATGTCAAAAGTCCGGATAATTTAGAACTTTGATTTTCAGAAAGTCTGTTAAAGGTGCCAAGAGAACTTAAGAGTACCTGGTCAAAATAGAATTCCTTAACATCCTGAAATGATAGCCATTCATTAGTCAGGGTGATTTTTACACTTTTAAACCAGATCTGATCATAATACTTAACAATACTTTTCATTAATCTGAACTTAACAGAGACAGTAGAGTACACAATAGATTACTTTGGCAGAACATGAATTCTATGTTTCTTGTTTGTCGAATAAACCAGAAATAAAACCTTAAACATAAGGGTTCACATAATTTAGAACTATTTAACAGAGTCAAAAAGAGCTTACAGGACCTAACTCTAGAAATGGCAGAGCAACCGATTAAGCAGACACTGTTAAAATAGACATTACAGTTTTTGCAAAAACAGATTCCAAGATTTACGACTTAGACCATTTCCCAATATTTACTAACATTAGTGCACAATTTTTTTTAAAAAACCTCATTGTTGTAACAGAAGATTAGACTTTAACTTTAGGTAAATGTAATTTTGGCATTAGCACTCAAAGAAAACTCCGTAAACAATTTTAAAGTTGTAAACCTTTTAAAATTTTTCATGACTTGCTCACACCTTCTGAAATTTTACACCTGTAGTTACTTTTACATAGTCTTGAATTGTTATGTATAGACAATCTATGAGAATACATGTTAACAAACTTAAACAGTCTCTCTTATCGAATTTAAGATGTGAAAAGTACAATACATTTTTTCCACATTTTGCTTAGCATTGATGCCTAGATGGCTTAAGACACTGAGTTATTAATGAATACCACACCATTATCTGAATTAAAAGTCAAAATTACATTTCCATGCTTTTAAGTAACATAAGAATAACTCCTCCTGGACAGCAAACATGGACACAACTTTTGAAAAGATCTTCATCGTTAAGAGAAACATGTTTAAAGCATATCAAAGACATGTAAAACCGAGCAAGTGAGCTACCAAGCAAACCAAAGGGCTTTGGCATTAACTTGATTCTCTGAACCAATGTTAACAACATAAAGGCTTGTATACACAGAATTTACTCTTATTTTCATAAGACCACTCTAGCTGGAAAGCAAAAACATGAATACAGCATAGGTCTGACACCATTTACAACACTTTAATACATTTTACATAATTTGAATTGACTCAAGCAGCTGTTACTTTAACAAATTTTAGAGTCTCATCCTTTGAGAGTTCCAGGGATCCGACTGGAAGCCCAAAGTTGGAAGACTCGGTTTAGAATTTAAGCTGTCAGAGTCAAGCGGTTTAGCCAACAATTAGTACACTTCTGATCAGTTGGGTAATCACTCAAACACTGAAAACAGATAAACAACATAAACAACTTTGCGTTGCAGTTTTCCCAATCAAGACTCATAATGGCAATAGAAAAACGTGAAACCTTCAAGGCACTTATCTCATCAGATAAGTCAGGGACAGCAGCACAGAAAAGAACTAGACATCAGCATATGAACCATTGCTTAGGCTTCCATTAACTGCAAAGAGAAAAACCCATCAGGTTGGAAAGGGTTAATGGCTTAAGGCTCTGGCTCCCTTAGGTAAGGCCGGCAGTAGTATTGAATTGGAAATTCCTCCAGGAGAGGAAAAAAAGCAGCCCTGGGGGGGGGCGCTTTCCATAGGGATATCTGGCTATGCCTGCCTGGGTGCAGCAGGCCACGTGGACTGGAATAGAATGCAGAGAAAGGCTGTGGTCCCCCATTTACAGGGAAAACTGCGCACACCGGGGCCTGGCAGGACTGGCCGTGGGGTTGGGTAGGTGCGCCATTTCACCAAGAGTGCTGGGAACCTCCTATAATTTAGCCAAAGCCAGATCAATTAGGACTACTGCAAACAGTCAATTAAAACAGATAGTTAACTTGAGCTCCTTTCCAGATTCAGTCCTCAGACAATCAAAGCCTAGCAACAGTAATAGCTCACAAAAACTTTAAGATGTACCAAAGCTACCAAAAGCCTTCCTAATCGCCCTCCCGTTCCTTACAATCCCTCTGGAGTTTCGGCCGTAGCTAAGCCGTGGCCGGGGGGACTCCGCGTTCTCGGAGAGCTGTGGGGTGCCGGACACTCAACGGTCACTTCCACAGATCCGGTCCCGCTTGAGGGAAGGAATACTGACCTCCGATGTCTTCTCAAAGTTGCAGGGTTCTTGTCTTCGCGCAAGAAAGAATTCAGGCGTGAGACAGAGAGCAGCGGGAGGCAAAACAGCAAGGTTTATTAGGAAGGGACATCTGTAAGGATGGATGGGCACCTCTCCAGACAGAGCCTGAGAGACTCGGGGGAGGAGGAAGGAGGGAGGCTCGAGCGGAGAGGCCACACCCGACCAGGCCAGGCGGGCGGCCCAGCAAAGACGCAGAGAGCTGAGTGCGCAGTCCAGCCAAGGCTCAAAGTTAGTCCCTGTCCCATGTTAATGGCAAAAGGCAAGTAAACCGTAACACAGAACACAATCACAAGATAAACAGAGACACTGCGCGCGACAACAGAACAGAACAAAACTGAAACAAAAACTTCAGATGGGGTCGGCCGCTCTATCAGCCTTTCCCAGACGAAACAAAACTGAAACAAAACTTCAGATGGGGTCGGCCGCTCTATCAGCCTTTCCCAGACGAAACAAAACTGCAGATGGGGTCGGCCGCTCTATCAGCCTTTCCCAGACGAAACAAAACTGAAACAAGACTTCAGATGGGGTCGGCCGCTCTATCAGCCTTTCCCAGACGAAACAAAACTGCAGATGGGGTCGGCCGCTCTATCAGCCTTTCCCAGACGAAACAAAACTGAAACAAGACTTCAGATGGGGTCGGCCGCTCTATCAGCCTTTCCCAGACGAAACAAAACTGAAACAAGACTTCAGATGGGGTCGGCCGCTCTATCAGCCTTTCCCAGACGAAACAAAACTGAAACAAGACTTCAGATGGGGTCGGCCGCTCTATCAGCCTTTCCCAGACGAAACAAAACTGCAGATGGGGTCGGCCGCTCTATCAGCCTTTCCCAGACGAAACAAAACTGAAACAAGACTTCAGATGGGGTCGGCCGCTCTATCAGCCTTTCCCGGGGGAGGAGGGAGACAAAGTCCTTCCCTTCCCCCCAATACACCGTTGGGGGCGTCCCCCCACGGCTGAAGCCAGGGGTCCGGACACGTCTGTCCTGCCTACTACCAGCTTCCCACTCTTTCGGCGCTCTATCGCCCGGACGCTCTATCGCCCGTACAGACAAACAATAAAACACACAAAAATACACGGAACAGAAAAGACTTACCTCCGGTTGGGAGATGGAGGGTGGATCTGGGGTTCCAAATCCCGGACGAGCCCCCAAGAAATGTAAGACCCCTTAAGCAGGCGTCCCACAAATTGACCGGACCCCAGAAACACGACCTCCACTTCAACAACCGCTGTAATAACAAGAGGAAGTTTATTTCATTTGCAAATGGGCTGTCTCAATAGCACCCTCTAGTGTAGTGCAGAGAGAGCAGCAGCAAACAGCAGGTTTTCAGGGTATTTAAAGCTTAAAACCACAACATTAGCATATTTAGTCGTGTTACAATTTCATTGGATATGTTAATGGTTACTGGGTAAGGGGCTAAGGAAGGGGGCAGTTCGGGCAGTTTCCCAAGCAAGCAGGGCGGGGGCGTGCAGTAAATACCCTGCATACTTTTGCTGTCTGCCGGGACCTACAGATAAGGGGCGGTTGGGTGCTTCCCATGCCTTTATCTGGCGCCTTATCTCGAACTGCAGCTGCCTGCCCTCGACTCATAGTTTCGGCCCAATTTCCAGGAACTGTTTTACTAGAGTTCCCTAGATCCTAGTTTTTTAGCAGGTAAATTTTCAGAAGTCCTTCACTCCCTACACAATGGCCTTTGAATTGGACAGAGAAATAGCTGTTTTTCTAGGTCTTCCCCACACCAGGAACTTGCAGTTGCTGTCACTCAGTTTCTTTTGACCTCGTGTGTTTGATCAGGAGTCTGACCTGGTCTTTACTGTGGACAGCAGTGCTGTTCTGGTAGTTTCTAAGCCTCACTTTGTTGCCTGCTCAGGCTGGTTGGATGTCAACCCGCCAGCACGGTCCTAGCTTGCCTGACCTCTCTGAGTCAGGCCACTTGGCTGCCTGGAGCCTGTGTCTTGCCAGAACCAGTCTGGCTCAGCCCATCACCATTTCTTGTCCTGTCCATTCCTGTACTGTCCCTCCTCAGGCCTTGAGTATTACAGGAAGACCAGATCTGTGGCACACTGGCAAATTTTACACACATCCCCCACCCCGATAGCCCAGATCCACATGAAAGATTTAAACAGTTAAAACCGAAATTCAAAACGTTTAAATTCATCATTTAAATTATGAGGTTCTTACTGGGAACGAAAAAGACAATGGAAACTGGGGTTTTATAAAGTGCTCTGAGCAGCACGGCAGGTTTTCATAAACCTAAAAATGCAAAGGCGTTCTTCTTTGGAAATGTTCATGTTCATTTCAGTGTTGCATTTATTCTGCTCTGGTATTTTGTTGCTGGGTTTTATGGCTTTTTCCCCCTTCTCTAATTGTGTCGATAACAAGGGAGCTGTTTTATAACGTGACTGTGAAGCACAACAGTGCTCTGGAGCAGAGCACCCTGCCCTCAATTAACCCCCATGTCACACCTCCTCCTTGCAGTGCGGCAAAGCTCTCCCTGGCCTTTCGAAGCAAGAGGACTGCTGTGGAACTGTGGGTACCTCCTGGGGCTTTCACAAATGCCAGAAATGCCCCAAGAAACCATGTAAGTGATGTTTCATCATTCTTTTGCAGGTTAATGTAGCATGTCTGGGTTTTTTGTTTTTTGTTTTGTTTTGTTTTGTTTTTTTTTTTTGATTACTCCTTTAATAACGGCACCATTAGTTTCAAAGAAGCCTCATGCTGAATTCTAGAACATATTAAAGCTATGTCTAATGTATATTGCCTTTCTGGAAATCTTGCAACTCCAGGCAAACTTTCATTGATTTTTTTTTTAATTAGTTCAGTTATCAACTGCCTTCCTCAATTGGATTATTTATGGAGGGAAAAAAATGTGTTTTAAGAGGTAGTAAGCCAAAAAAAATTGTTTTTGTCTCAGGGAAAGATAAAATGCTAAATCAATGTTTTGAGCCCCATAAAAAGTTAGTGCTGTTATTTATATGGCTAAAGTACTTAAATGAAGTTTTCATTACTATCCTGTAGTTTCTCTTATACTATACTATAGGATTTTGTCCCCCCCCCAAAAAAAAATTAAAATGAAGAAATGATTGGTTGCTGCTGTATAAAATAAATTTGTAACCACTGGAGCACATTTTACCCCTGTTTTTCTTAGCACTATCTTTAAATTTTATTTATTTAATTTGAAAGGCAGAAAGAAGGAGGGTTAGGTGGACAGAGCTCTCCTACTCACTGGTTAATTCCTTCAAATGCCTGCATCAGCTGGGTTTGGACCAGGCTGAAGCAGAGGCTGGAAATTCAAGATAGGTCTCCCACATGGATGCGAGGACTAAACTACTTGAGCAATTGCCTAGGGCCTTGCAGGTGTGCATGAGCAGGAAGCTGGAATCAGGAGCAGGGACTCTGGTATGGGATGTGGGTACTCAAAGCAGGGCCTTACCTACTGCACCAAACGCCTGGCCCATTAGCACCACTTTTACACAATTATAATCCTCTTTGACTTCAATCTATGTTAATACCTATTTGTTTGGATTTGTCTTTAATACATTTTTCAGAACCTGTTGATTTGAATATATCTAGGCTCATTTCTTTCTGTTATTCTCTTCCCAAAAATAGTTTCGTTTTGTTTTAGTTTTTATTTACTTGAGAGTCAGAGTTAGAGAGAGGGAAAGACAGAGGTCTTCGATCCACTGGTTCACTCCCCAAATGGCTGCAATGGCTGCAACTGTGCCAATCCAAAGCCAGGAACCAAGAACTTCTAGGTCTCCCACACGGGTGCAGGAGCCCAAGCACTTGAGCCCTTCTCTCTCTGCTTTCCCAGGCCATAGCAGAGAGCTGGATCAGAAAAAGAGCAGCCAGGACATGAACCAGTGCCCACATGGGATGCTGGTGCCGTAGGCAGAGATTTAGCCTACCATGCCACAGCTCTGGCCCCCAATAATAGTTTTTTTTTTTAGGATTTTATTTATTTATTTATTTGAGAGAGAGTTACAGACTGTGAGAGGGAGACACAGAGAAAAAGATCTTCTCTCTGTTGGTTCACTCCTCAAATGGCTGCAATGGCCGGAGCTGTGCCTATCCGAAGCCAGGAGCCAGGAGCTTCTTCCGGGTCTCCTACATGGGTGCAGGGGCCCAAGGACTTGGGCCATCTTCTACTGCTTCCCAGGCCATAGCAGAGAGCTGGATTGGAAGAGGAGCAGCCGGGACTAGAATCGACACCCATGTGGGATGCTGGCGCCGCAGGTGGAGGATTAACCTATTGCGCCACGGTGCCAGCCCCCAATAATAGTTTTTGACCACAGTATTAACTCTGGGTAGCTTATTTCTTTTTTTAAGATGTGTTTATTTGATTAAGATTTATTTATTTGAGAGGCAGAGTTACAGACAGGGAGGGAGAGACAGAGAGAGGTTTTCCCTCTGCTGATTGACTCCCCAAATGACCACAGTGGCTAGAGCTGTGCCTATCTGAAACCAGAAACCAGGAGCCAGGAGCTCTTTCCAAGTCCTTCCTGTGGGTACAGGGGCCCAAGCAGTTGGGCCATCTTGGACTGCTATCCCAGGCCATTAACAGAGAGCTAGATTGGAAGTGGAGTACCTGGGACTCCACAGCACCAGCCCCTATTCATTTATTTATAAGTCAGAATTACACAGAGAGAGGAAGAGACAGACAGGGACACAGAGAGGGAGATCTTCCATCTGTAGGTTCTCTTGCCACATGGTCTCAAGCTGAGGCAGGCTGAAGCTGGGAGCCAGGAGCTTCTTCCAGGTCTTCCAAATAGGTACTGGGGCCCAAGCACGTGGGTCATCTTCCTCTGCTTTCCCAGGTGCATTAGCAGGGAGCTGGATCAGAGTAGAGCAGCCGGGACTCAAACCGGTGCCTGTATGAGATGCTGGTGCTGTAGGCAGCAACTTAACCTGCCATGCCACAGTGCTGGCCCCTAGATAACTGATCTCTAAAAAGTATTTCCTGGCATTTGGCATTTGGCACAGCCATTGAGTCACCACTTGGGATGCCCACATGCCATATAAAAATGCCTGGGCTCATGTCTGGGCTCCTCCACTTTCCATTCAGTTTCCTGCCAATGAGGCAGCAGATTAAGGTTCAAGGAGTTGGCTCCCTGCCACCTACATTGGAGATGTGGATGGAGTTCTGGACTCTTACCATTAGTCAGGCCCAACCGTGGCTGCTGTGGCCATTGGGAGAATGAACCATCAAATGGAAACTCTTTCTGCCTTTGAAAAAAAAAAAATGGGAGGAAAGAAGGAAATATTCCTAGAAAGTGTTTGGAGTTTTTTGTTTTGTTTTGTTTTACATGTAATCATTATATTTTTGCCTCATGTAATTGAAGATAGACAGGTAGATCATAGATTTAAATATTATGAGTTCATATTTTTAAATTTTGGTGAAATAATTGGAGCTTTACACTCTGCATGTCTGCAGCTTATGAGAATGTACTTCCTTCAGTGGGTACAGACATGAAACTTACCACACAGTACAAAGGAAAGGTTCTTTTAATTCTTACTGATGATGACCTAATATTAAAATAAAGCCATTGTTAGCCACAGCACAGGTTATTTAGCCCACCTTCCTAATGTGATGCCTTTGGCTTGAAAAGGGGGCTTGTTACATTTTCTGGTTACATTGATATTCACAGTTTTTCTCATGAGCAATAATATTTGTTCTTCTATTTTTGTTTGTAATTGTTTTCTCTCAAACTTAAAAGTTTTGTAAATGCCCCAAGCCAATTCCATGTAACATGTCTTGTTAATGCTGCTCTGATCTTTGGAGGACTCATTTGTGGAAATGCCCACTAAGTTTCTGATTATTACTAATTTTTGTTGAGGAAAATATTCCCATACTAAGGACATTTGGTCCTGAGAGAATGTTCCAAGTAGATTCTCTAAGCTGATTGGCTAATCATTTGCAGTGTGAGTGATGGTCTCTCCTTACGAGAAGATCCACTTGCCTCAACTTATATTGGCAACCTGCCAAAGGGCCATCTGGGTTGCCTTTGATGGATTTCAAGAGCAGGGTGCTTGAAGTTAGGTAGACCCAAGCTTGACTCCCAGCTCTTGGTGTTTGCTGTTGAATCTTAGGACTCATTAGGCAAGAGTCTAGATTTTAAATGTTGAGAAAGCCTCGCCCTCCTTTCTTTGAAGTGTGTACCCTTGCTGTGTGTGTAGTGGTAGGGCTGTTGCAGAGGGAGATCTTTTTGCTGCTGTTAAGTCGGGGGACTGAGAATGAGACAAGTTAGGTTCTTAAAACTTTGCTCTGAGGCCGGCGCCGCGGCTCACTAGGCTAATCCTCCGCCTTGCGGCGCCGGCACACCGGGTTCTAGTCCCGGTCGGGGCACCGATCCTGTCCCGGTTGCCCCTCTTCCAGGCCAACTCTCTGCTGTGGCCAGGGAGTGCAGTGGAGGATGGCCCAAGTCCTTGGGCCCTGCACCCCATGGGAGACCAGGAGAAGCACCTGGCTCCTGCCATCGGATCAGCGCGATGCGCAGGTCGCAACGCGCCTACCGCGGCGGCCATTGGAGGGTGAACCAACGGCAAAAGGAAGACCTTTCTCTCTGTCTCTCTCTCTCACTATCCATTCTGCCTGTTAAAAAAAAAAAAAAAAAAAAAAAAAAAACTTTGCTCTGTTTATGTTCTCCCATGCCTCCGTCATCTTCCTTATTTCTCTTTCATTGACACTTCTTCTCCATGTGTCTTGTCTTTGGCTGCTTTGCTTTCCTCTCTTTTCTAAATCCCAAAGTAACGAGAGAGCGATAGACGTTCCGTTGTCTTGATAATGGTTGATGTCGAATGTGAAATGACAGAGTAGCTGTTACTTTGAACTAAACACTGATGAAAATAATTCATATGGTAGCTCCTATAATGTCTAAAATCGGAGGAACCGATTTAACTTCAGGAGGGGCAATGTGGATTATGGATGAAGTAAACGATTAACATCTTGACATTTATGCTGTTTGTGCCTTCTTAAGTGACTCACTCTTAAGAAACACACTCAGGGTCACATTCTTCCTGTGTCATTTAAAAAAAAAAAAAAAAACTTTGCTTTCCTTGGTTGGTACTCCTCTCTAAATCATATTCATCTTGGAAGAGAGCAGACTTGCCTTGGCTTTAGATGGTATGGTTTTGTGTTCCATGCCTTTTTTTTTTTTTTCCCCTCCTCACTCAAAGTAGTTCAAACTCCAGTTTTCAATTGGCTTTTATTTAATGCTTGAAGTTCTATTTAGCCACAAACAGAAAGACCTTTCATTGTTGATCATTTTTGCTGTGAAAACTTACTTTTAAATCCACAAATGACTTCCATGAGCAGTGTGTGATCTATCAGAAATGTGCTTAGCATGAGCAAGCCACTTGGCCTTTAAACATTTTTCAAAGAAAATTGACACGGAATCCTAAGCTGAGGAGAGCGCTAAGAGTTCTGGCCTGGCTCTCTCCCTTGAGGCAGACAACTGTTGAAACTTCTAAAACACGTTATTCTCTCTCTTGTCTTTGAAGAATTCACAGAGATTCCACAATCTCTGCAAGCAACTTGCTCCGCAGTATCTTCGTTGTCTGGAGCAAGACTAGACGTCAGGCCCAGAGGCTGCAACTCCCATGTGCCAACGTCTTCCCTCGTAACTAACCATCTCCAGACTCTTCATTTTGACCTTCCATTTTTTATGTTTAAAAATGTTACTACTAATTTTATTTGAAAGGCAGAGATGTTTGATCCACTGGTTCACTTCCCAGATGTTTACAACAGTCAAAGAAGGTGGAGCCAGGCTAAAGCTAGGAACCTAGAACTCCAGTAGGGTCTCCCACATGGGTGGCAAGAACCCAGGTGCTTGAGCCATCTGCTGTCTTCCAGGATACACAGCAGGAGGTTGAATCAGAAGTGGAACAGCCAAGACTTTAATCAGGCATTCGATAAGGAATGTGGGTGACTTAAGTGCTGCACCAACCCCCCGATCTTCTGTTATAGATACCTAGAAAAATCTGAAGAGCAGGAGAAAAACAGAGGCACTTAAAATAGTTCATGGGGAAAAATGGAATTAAAAGATACTTATTGTGATGGAAAAAATTTTGAGACCCATGATAGGCATTTTCCATAAGCTTTTTGGAAGACCCCTCTACATGGTTTTCATGTTTTTTTTTTTTTTTTGGACAGGCAGAGTGGATAGAGAGAGAGAGAGACAGAGAGAAAGGTCTTCCTTTGCCATTGGTTCACCCTCCAATGGCCACCACGGCTGGCGCGCTGCGGCCGGCGCACCGCGCTGATCCGATGGCAGGAGCCAGGTGCTTCTCCTGGTCTCCCATGGGGTGCAGGGCCCAAGGACCTGAGCCATCCTCCACTGCACTCCCAGGCCACAGCAGAGAGTAGGGCTGGAAGAGGGGCAACTGGGACAGAATCCGGCACCCCGACCGGGACTAGAACCCAATGTGCTGGCGCCACAAGGCGGAAGATTAGCCTATTGAGCCGCAGCGCCGGCTGGTTTTAAATGCTTTAAAAGCACCAAAATAAGCATCTTTTATTGTTTTCCATGAACTTTTTTGAAGTAATCATTTCATATAGCAAAGAAAGGAAGTAAAGAAGGATAGGGACCCATTAGTAAGTATTCACCCTGTACCATTGGGATGACAGATAAAGCAGATATTGAGAGCAACATAATTTTATTTTTCTGAATAAAATTGCTATTTTCACTCTGAACTTTCCATTTTTGCTCCTATCCAGGCTTTTTTAAAAGGTCTAATCATCTATCCTATTTTGATTACAGCCTGTTTTCTGCTATACATTGCAGGAAACTACAATGACATTTGAGATTTGGCCAGTGCTTGTGGTCAGGTACTGTGGAAAGCATGTTGTGTGTGAATTATCTCTCAATACTACACAGCCTTTCCCTGCCTGGTATATGGGGAATATCCTCACTGTGCAGAATTTTAGTTTGACACCTAGGAAGTTTGTTGCCAAGGTCACAAAGCTAATGATAGGCAGAGCCAAGATTGGAACCCATGTCTGTTTGGTCCCCAAACTTAGGCTGTATTCATTATGCCTGGTAGTGTTTCTCAGGTTTCATTTTGGTGGATCAGGATCTTGGTGAATAAGGTTTTGTTGATAAATTGTCAGCCACGGCAGGAGTGGTGTTTGAGTGTTGTGAATCACCACATACCTAACCACAGCAGCCTTTTTAATGTCTTTGCCTCATCAGCTGCCCATTCTTCTCTGGTTTGCAGTGCTAAGAATCATAAGGAGAAGACCTGAACCTGTAGTTATGGTAGAGCTATGTTTTATTGTCAAAGCTGAGAAAGTTTTGAGAGTAAAATGCTGTTAACTAACTTTCCCAGAACAGCAAAAATAACCTGACCATGTCCCAGACAGAGCAGGACATTGTGGTCAACCTCCCTGGGCTGGATAGGAAAACCCAAGCCTCCAAAGCAAATTGGTGAGGGGAAAAATAGAGCCTTTGTTATTAAAAAAAATTTAATCACATGTTGGAAGAAAATTAAAAATAATTTATAATTGTTGTAGTTAGCATCATAAAAACTTACAACTTTTCAGACTGTAATGAAAATAGGAAGTACACTGAAAAACATGTGAAAGAAATCATGGAGATACATGTTGGTATCAGTGAATAAGTCCATTGAGCCTTGAATGGCTTCAGTTACCAAATACAGTAGCTTGAAGATTCTAAGTATTTAAGCATGTAACCAAGAATTATTTCTTCACTTACAGCTTATCATGGATATAATCAAATGATCGAATGCCTACAAGGTTATAAGCGAGTCAACAATACCTTCTGTCAAGGTAAGGTTAACAGAATTGATTGGTGTAGACTCAACAGCTGTTTTGGTTCTTTGGCAGCTCGAGTTGTCTTACCACATGTTACTCCTCAGCCCGGCCTGGAAAGGTCACACAGTAATTTACCTCCTGTTTGCTCCCTTTAGCTAAGGAAATCCAGAAATTTATTGTCTTGGTGCTGGAATTGCTTCACTACCATTGCAACTTTGGGAAAGTTTTACCTTCTATTAATTTGTGATAAAATCCCTAGAGTTTGGGTCACTTCACAGAGCACCCTGTAGTCTTCATGCACAGGCCTCATATCCATGCAGGTGCACCTACACATTTGGGGGTCTTCAAAAGTTCATGGAAAAGAGGAATTTTAAAATAATGCAAATTTTCTGTGAACTTTTTAAAGTCTCCTTATATGTCCCTAATGCTCTACTTCTTGGGTGATGCATGGTTGGGCAGTGGAATGCTCTTTTTTACTTTAATCACAGTTTGGCTGCCTGTCTTAAAATATTCAAGTATTAAATATCAAAGTGAACACACTTTTCATAGGCATTTAAAAAAGCAATGGAGCTAAATATGAAATGCCCTAAATTCTATTGCTCAGTTTATTTTGAATAATACCACTGAACTGTCCAAGCAGAGAAAACCTCTAGTTGTGTCTGTACTTTGTCAGTGAAGAACCTTAAGCCCAAAGAGGTTCAGTGTCTGTCCCTGGCTTTATAGAACTGAGATTGTAACTTGGGTTTGCCAGTGCCTAGTGTAGTACATAGTTAGGCTATCAGATTTTGTTGTGGTTACTTTGTGGGATGATTAGTGCTCTTCCTTGCCCTTTCCCTGTCTAGCGTGAAGGTCTTATTATTGGGATATTGGAAATAGGCATACATTGAAGTAAACAAAGAAACAGAGAATCTCCTAGAGTCTAAGTGAACCAAAAACCCCAGGAAAAACTGAGCCTGTGTTTTCTGACTTGGTGCCTATAGCCCATTCTCCTTGACTAGCATGTATCTACTGGCTATAGAGATTTTTTTTTTTACCAGAAACCTTTTATTTTAGGAATACAACTTCATGCATTTCATAAATACAACTTCAGGAACATAGTGATTCTTCTTACTGTACCCGCCCTCCCACCCACACTCCCACCTTTCTTTCTTCTCCCTCTCCTATTCCTATAATTCCTGTTCCTATAAAAAAATATTTTTGCTAAGATCTATTTTCAATTAACTTTATACACATAATATTAACTCTATATAAGTAAAGAGTTCAACAAATAGTATGACAAAAAAACAAAAAATGTTCCTCAACAGTTGAGACAAGGGCTGTTCAAAGTCATTGCATCTCATAGTGTCAATTTTGCTTCTGTAGCTTACCTTTTAGGTGCTCTAATAGTTATCATAGAAAAAATAGAACATAATGTATTTGTCCTTTGCTTATTTGTCCTATGCTTACTTTACTGAGTATGATGTTTTTCAGTTTCATCCATTTTGTTGCAAATGACAGATTTTCATTTTTTTAAATGCTGTGTAGTAGTCCATGGTGCACATACCCCGTAATTTCTTTATCCAGTATTCAGTTGATGGATTTCATATCGTAGCTTTTGTGAACTGAGCTACAGTAAACTTGGGGTGCAGATAACTCTTTTATTTGCTGATTTCATTTCCCTTGGGTAAATTCCCAGGAATGGGATGGCTAGATCATATGGTAGGTCTTTGTTCAGATTTCTGGAGTATCTCCATATTGTCCTCCACAGTGACTGTACCAGTAAACATTCCCACCAACAGTCAATGAGGGTACCTTTTCCCCACATCCTTGCCAGCATTTGTTTGTGGATTTCTGTATGAAAGCCATTCTAAAGGGGATGAGGTGAAATCTCATTGGGGTTTTGATTTGCATTTTCCTGATGTCTAGTGATGCTGAGCATTTTTGCATGTGTATCTTGGCCATTTGGATTTCCTCTTTTGAAAAATGCCTGTTTAGGCCGGCACCGTGGCTTAACAGGCTAATCCTCTGCCTTGCGGCGCCGGCACACCGGGTTCTAGTCCCGGTCAGGGTGCCGGATTCTATCCCGGTTGCCCCTCTTCCAGGCCAGCTCTCTGCTATGGCCCGGGAAGGCAGTGGAGGATGGCCCAAGTGCTTGGGCCCTGCACCCACATGGGAGACCAGGAGAAACACCTGGCTCCTGGCTTTGGATCAGTGCGATGCGCAGGCCACAGCGGCCATTGGAGGGTGAACCAACGGCAAAGGAAGACCTTTCTCTCTGTCTCTCTCTCTCTCTCTCACTATCCACTCTGTCAAAAAAAAAAAAAAAATGCCTGTTTAATTCTTAACTGGGTTGTTTGTTCTTGTTGAGTTTATTAATCTCTTTATATTCTGGTTATTAATCCTTTATCAGTTGCATAGTTTGCAAAAATTTTCTCCCATTCTGTTGATTGTCTGTTCACTTTGTTGAGTGGCTTTTTTTTTGCAGTGCAAAAGCATCTCAATTTGATATAATCCCATTTGTCAATTTGGGCTTTGATTGCCTGTGCCTCTGGGGTAGTTTCCAAGAAGTCTTTGACTATGCCGATGTCTAGCAGGGTTTCCCCAATGTTCTCTGAAAATTAGATGGTATTGAATCATTTTAGATTTAGGCCTTTGATCCATTTTGGGTGGATTTTGTGTAAGGTGAAAGGTAGAGGTCTTGCTTCATGTTTGTGCATATGGAGACCTGGTTTTGCCAGCACAGTTTGTTGAAGAGACTGTCCTTGATCCAGGGATTGATTTTAGCTCCTTTGTCAAAGATAAGTTGGTTGTAGAAGCATGGGTTGATTTCTGGGGTTTCTATTCTGTTCCATTTGTCTATTCACCTGTTTTTGTATCAGTACCAGGCTGTTTTGATTATAACTGCCTTGTAGTATGTCTTAAAATCTGGTATGATTTCTATGTTTTTTAATTTGCTGAGACTTGCTTTATGGCCTAACATGTTGTCTATCCTAGAGAAAGTTCCATGCACTGGTGAGAATGTGTATTCTTCATCTGTAGGATGAGAAGTTCTGTAGATATCCGTTAGATCCATTTGGTCTGTATTGTCAATTAACTCTGTTGTTTCCTTTTGATTTTTGCCTGGTTGATCTGTCCATTGCTAGAAGTGGAGTATTGAAGTTCCCCATTATTATCGTATTGGATTGTATGTTTCCCTTTAGGTCCTAAGTAGCCAGGTGCCCTGTAATTAGGTACATACACGTTTATTATAGTCAGATCTTCCTGTTGAATTGATCCCTTAATCATTGCACAATGCCCTTCTTTGTCTCTTTCAATAGTTTTTTTGTTAAAGTCTATTTTGTCTGATATTGGGATGACTACACCAGCTCTTTTTTGGTTTCTGTTGGCATGGAATATTTTTTTCCATCCTTTCACTTTCAGTCCATAGGTATCTTTCTTGGTGAGATGTGTTTCTTGCAGGCAGCAAATAGATGGGTCTTGTTTTTTAAATCCATTCAGCCAGTCTGTATCTTTAACCAGAGAGTTGAGGCCATTTACATTCAAGGTGACTATTGATAAGGAATAACTTGGCCCTGTCATTTTTCCACAAATATTCTCATTTTTTACTCTGGATTTCCTTTGCATTTTCACTGGGAGAGTTTCTGCCTTGATCTTCTTTCATAGTGATGACCATATTTCTGTGTATAGCACATCCTTGAGCATCTTTTGTACTGCTGGATTTATGGTGACAAATTATTTTAATTTCTGTTTGCTATGGAAAGTCTTTATTTCACCTTCATAAATGAGAGCTTTGCAGAGTACAGTATTCTGAGTTGATTGGCTTTTTTTCTCTTAAAATTTGGAATATATCTCACTATTTTTACTACCTTGTCGGGTTTCTGATGAGAAGTCTGCTGTGAGTCTAATTGGAGATCCTCTGAAAGTAATCTGGCATTTCTCTTGTGCACATTTTAGAATCTTTTCTTTATGTTTTACTGTGGAGAGTTTGACTACAGTGTGTCGTGGTGAAGATATTTTCTGGTCTTGTCTATTAGGAGTTCCATGTGCTTCCTGTACTTGGATGTCTGTTGCTTTCTCCACATCTGAAAATTTTTTTGTAATTATTTCACTATAAAGGACTTCTAATCCATTCTCTTTCCATGCCTTCAGGAACTCCTAAGACCCATATGTTGGGTCATTTGATAGTATCCCATGAGTCTTCAATACTGTTTTTAATTTTCTAATTTCTTGTACCTTTTTTTTTTTTTTTTTGGTCTGACTGTAAAATTTCCAGTGATTTGTATTCTAACTTGGATATTCTTTTTTCTGTCTCACCGAGTCTGTTGTTAAGGCTTTTCACCGGCTGGTGCCATGGCTCACTAGGCTAATCCTCTGCCTGTGGCACCAGCACTCTGGGTTCTAGTCCTGGTTGGGGCACCGGTTCTGTCCTGGTTGTTCCTCTTCCAGTCCAGCTCTCTGCTGTGGCCCAGGAAGGCAGTGGAGGATGGCCCAAGTGCTTGGGCCCTGTACCCGCGTGGGAGACTAGGAAGAAGCACCTGGCTCCTGGCTTTGGATCAGCACAGCGCGCCAGCCGTAGCAGCCATTTGGGGAGTGTGCAACGGAAAAAGGAAGACCTTTCTGTCTCTCTCACTGTCTAACTTTGCCTGTCAAAAAAAAAAAAAAAAAAAAAAAGGCTTTTCATCACATTTTTCACTTGACCTATTGCATTCTTCATTTCTAATATTTCATTTTGATTTCTCTTAAAATCTCAGTTTCAGTCTTGTTATGTATGGAGTTCTTTAATTCATGAATTTGCTTCTGACTACTTCTAAATAATCCTATGACTACTTCTAAATAATCCTATGATCAATTCTTTTGAATTCCAATTCCAGCATTTCTTAAGTCTCTTTATCTTCACATTTTAGTGTTTAAATGTTGTGTTTCTTTGGGGAGATCATGTTGTTTTCCTTATTCTTGTTTCTTGAATTGTTTTGTTTATTTTTAGGCATTTGTGGAGCTAGTTGGTTTTTTGTTTGTTTTTCTTGTATTGGCTTTTATCTTTGAACTATGCCTATATCCTATATCGCTTAGTGGAGTTCCGACCCTTTCAATAAATACCCAGAGGCATGTGCTGGGTGTGGCCAGTTTGCTGTGTTCTGTATTCCAGGGTAAGGGAAGTATCTAAGGTGACACTCAAGTTGGGTGTGGTAAATTCTCTCTCTCTCTCTCTCTCTCTTTCTCTCTCTCTCTTTTTCTTTAACAGAGGAGAGTTTTGTTCAACTCTGTTGGCATAGTCTCACACTCACCTCTTCTCCTCATGGAGACCTATTGGAGCTAGCCCCAGTAGGTAGAATATTGATCCATTCTGCCACAAGAATCACACAACTCCTCAGTGTGAACATGGATCCAGCAGCCATGACTCTACCAGGCAGTCACTGAGCCCTGAGCATGTGGAGCCATACACTGTGACTGCTCAGAGACCCAACCACACCTTGTGTCCTCCCACATAGCCACAGTGTTTTCACAGTCCTGGCACACAATGCTCCCATAGTCACAAGCACCCAAACCCCTGTCAGTTCTCCCAGCCAAAGGTGTCTCCTCTCTGCTGGTTGCTGGGCATGTGGACACAAGCTGGTGCAGCTATTATGTGTGTCCAAAATGGCGCCACTCTTCCTCAGCTCGTTACAGGACTCTGGTGCCAGGTGGTCATGGAGAAACGTGCCCCCTTTTTTTCCCTCTGGGTTGGCAGGTTCTCTGTCCCCTACAGGTCCAAGCTGTACTCATGCCAGGCTTTTCCCACAGCTTTATCACCGGTAGCTTGAGCTGCTGCAGTCTGGTCTCCCCTTCCTCTCCAATGCTGGTGCTGAGGCTCTTGGCTGCCAGGGTCCTGAGTTGTGTGCATCCACACTCTCCACAAGGATCCAAAGTGTCTGTCTAATTTGTATGGAGTTTCCTCTGCAGTTTTCTCCTAACTCGTCCTAGAGATTGTATTCTTTCCACTTTATTTTTTAACTATCTTTCCCTAGACTAGAGCAGTATAATCCCCACCCCCTTTCTGCCATCTTGGAATCCTCTGGCTAGAGATTAAAGTCATACATAGGTGAAGTCCATATTAAAATGTGATTCATGATTCATCATAAAATGATTCATGTCAAATAAGTATCTTAACCACCTGAGAATTTTCTCAAGTAAATTGTCTACTCCATAGTGTATCTGTATAACTTTTATGATATGCAGTGTCATTGTTGGGTTAAAGAATTTTCTTTGAAATGCACAAAGATATAGCATGCCTTAAACATAGTGGCTTAAAATATTTAAGCCTTCATTATACATGACAGAGTGTTGGAAAAGTTAGAATTAATCACTCGAGGAGAAGGCATTCAGTGTTTTTTTTTTAGAAATATCTGCAAACTTGGTAACAATAAAATAATGGATTAAACTATTTTAAGTCAATAGAATTTGAGATATGACCAAATTAAGTTCAGTGGATGATACACTGAATGAGTAGGTTAAACAAATGGATTAGATAGTTAAATATGTTCCGTATAAGTCAAGTTATTGTTTCATAGATGTGGATGAGAACCAATGTGAAAGGATTCAGCACATTTGTTGAATGTGTTCGTATGAATAGAATGGGCAGGGCAGTGGAAGTAGTAGCCTCGTACCTGTGTCCATGTCCATGAGACAGAATTTGGCGCTTGGAAGTTCAGCAGTCATTGTTTTTGGTTGATAAGGTCAGTGAAGGGCTTGGAAACACGAGTGTATTTAGCCTGCAGAAGTGAGGATTGAAGAGAAGTGTAATGACAGCTTTATAAACAAGACTCAACATATCAACCGTACTGCAAAATAAGACTTGTAATAAGTTGCTTCAGAAGCCAACATCAGTAAGATGGTGTTGTAAGGAAATAGATTTACAACAACTGTGGTAAAGTCCCTTTGTGGACTAGACTTTGCCAACTCAGTCCTCAAATGTCTTCAGAAAGTCCTGAGGTTGTGGCCCAGAATTGGGATTGGACAACTGCTTAGTAGCTCTTGGCCAGGGATGGTACTTGTCATTTTCATCCTGAGTACCATAAATGGTTAGAAATCACTGGAGGTACATGCCAGTCTGCACTCTGTCTTCAGGGACAAAGGCTGTGCATAAGAAAGAAGTGATAGCCCAGCTTATTGCGCAGGTTGTAGCTCCTCGATTGTTACATTCCTGAAGTGTCTCTTGTGATTAGATAAATGTATTTGCTCCATTGTACTTTAAGAGAGAGGAGGTTCCTTATTGATTCTTTGCTGTTCTAATCCTGTATAGCTAATTGATAGACACGTGTCCAGAGCATCTAATTTCTTAATATGTCAGATAGTAGAGAACACACAAGGATTCCTTGGTGTGGTGTGTTCACAGGTAATTGTCACTTCTACCTCTCGTAGATCTTGGAAGACAGAAGAAGTGCTATCTTTCAGAGTGTTTTGTGGCATTGTTTCTTCCTAACGTATGAGTATTTGGAATAATTGATTGAAGAAGACATTTGGTCCTAAATTTTTCTTTATAGAAAGGCTTTAAATAATGGATTAAATTGCTTTGATAGCGAAGGTATTACTCAGATTTTTCCATTATTATTTTGAGTCAGTTTTGATAGTTTGTGTTACTTTAATAGTATTCACTTCATGTAGAATTTGAGATTTTTTCATATAAAGTTTAACATGCTCTGATTATTATTTAAATATCCCCCTAGTTTATATGGCAACCCTAACACCCACCTGCTTTCAGTTATGCTATTTGGTATTTGTGCTATATTCTTTTTTATTGATGATGCTTCCAGTGCTTCACTGATTTTTTTTTTTTTAAATCGGACTTTAAAAGAATGAATTTTTGGCTTTGTTTCTGTGTATATTTGGCTTTGTATGCATGTATTTTCTGTAATTTCAGTTGTTTCGTTTTTTCTGCCTCCTTTTGTTCAGCTAGCTACTGTTGTCTAATTTCTTTGCATATGGACTGAGGTTGTTAATGTCAACCTCCTTTTCTAATCTGTACATGTAAGAATATAAGTTTCTGTCAGTCTAGGTTCTGACTTTATTTATATCCCTCAGTTTTGTGTTATATTCTTATTACCTTAAAGTTAAATTTTAAAAATTCCTGATTTCCTTTTTTAAAAAAGATTCATATAGAACCTCATTTTTTTTAGCTGAATAATATTCCATTGTGTATGCATGCCGCATGTTCTTTATCGCTTCATCTGACAATGGATACCCCTGTTGATTCTCTATTTTGGCTGTTGCAAACAGGGTTGCAATCAATGTGGTGCAGGTGTCTCTTGGATACAATGTGTTCATGTCTTTCAGATATGTTTACCGAGTAGTGGGACTGCTGGCCCCTATGGCAAGTCCTTTTCTAGTTGTTTTTTTTTTTTAAGAAATCTCCATTCTGTTTTCCACAGTGGCTGCAGTAATTTACATTCCCACTGACAATGATTTCCCACATCCTGGCCAGCACTTGTTGCTTTCTGTCTTTTGGATAATTGCCATTCTGATAGGGGTGAGGTAATGTGTCATTGTGGTGTTGATTTGCATATCCCTAGTGGCAGGTAATGTTCAGCAGTTTTTCATATATTTATTCATGTATTATTCTGCTATAAAAAAAGAAATTCTACTATTTGCATAAAAATGGATGCATCTGGAGGACATCACGTTGAGTGAAATAAGCCAGACACAGAAAGACAAATATCACATGTTCTAATGTGTGGGAGCGAAAATTAAGAAAGAAAACAAAAGCAAGATAGAAATGCCTATGTGTGTCAGTAGTGCTGCAAATATAGTTTTGTCAAACTTTGTTTTATATCTTTTTCAAACAAATGATTAAGAATGATATACTGTTATAGTTTTAGTGAGCTGTGATTATTTTAAAATTTACTGTGCATGAGTGAAATGGTCATCTTTTTGTCTGATTATTATTTGTAGCCCTTGCATGTATTCCTGCTGAACTATGGTCTACTTTTTACTTGTTGAGCTTTTGATTTAGTGGAGTGTTAAGCCTTTGACTATAATATAAATTAAAAATGTTATCTCAAAAGTTAAAAAAAAAAAAAGAGGAGGAGAAAGGAAAGGAAGTACTTTATTCTTAGACTTGTATCTATGAACTACATTAAATCTGTTCTAGTTATATTAATACCACAATAAAATTATTTTTAAGATTTATTTATTTAAAGGCAGTAACAGAGCGACATCTTCCATCCAATGGTTCGCTCCTCAAATGCTGGTTCATTTCCCCGAATGCCGGCAGTAGGAGGACTGGGTCAGGTTGAATCTAGGAAACAGATCTCCCAGGTGGGTGGCCAGGACTCCAGCACTTGAGCCATCATCTGCTGCTTCCCCTGGTGCTCTAACAAGAAGCTGGATCAGAAAGATTGAGTAAGGAGGACTTGAATCAGGCACTCGGATACGCAGTGCATAACCAGCGGCAGCTTCACCTGCTGGGCCCAGGATTTCAGTTATCTACCACCTTGTTGTAACGTAGGTGAGGCAAGCTGACATTTACTGCTCACTCATGATCCATATGCTTTGCATTTCATTTAATCTTCAAAATTTTCCTCTGGGATTTGGGCATTATTTTGAGTTAGAAACTGAGACATAAGGAGTATAACTTTCCCAAGATGGCAAAGATAAGTCTAACCAAGATCACAGTTCCAAGCTACTTGTGGTCTTTAAATAAAATTATATATGTATAAAGTATTACTAATGCAAATACTATCTAGTTAGAAGCAAAGGTGATATGTTTTGTTAGAGCAAATAAAAATAATATTAATTTGCTTTTATTTAATTGAAGAAGTTGGTTATCCAATCTATTTTTCTTACTGTTAGGTTTGTATTTCATAAAAATACTACTTTAGGGGCTGGCCTCGTGGCACAGTAGGTTAATCCTCTGCCTGCTGTGCCAGCATCCCACATGGGTGTCGGTCTAGTCCCGGCTGCCCCTCTTCCAATCCAGCTCTCTGCAATGGCCTGGGAAGCAGTAGAGGATGGCACAAGTGCTTGGGCCCCTGAACCCACATGGGAGACCTGGAAGAAGCTCCTGGCTTCAGATCGGCTCAGCTCCGGCTGTTGCAGCCATCTGGGGAGTGAACCAAAGGAAGGAAGACCTCTCTCTCTCTCTCTCCCTCTCACTGTCTGTAACTCTACCTCTCAAATAAATAAATAATACCTTTAAAAAAAATGCTTTAGAAGTGGAAGTGAAAATTTGCAAATAATCACTTACAATCTCACTTTGCAAAGTAAAACGGGCAGTCCTTCAAATAATTGCTTGAGACTTTTGTGTTTTCCCATGTTGGTCTGGCTGGGTGACCCTCAGCAAGTTTTTTCTTGCTGAGTGTATCCAATGGTTCTTCCTCGGTCACTTCTGCTGATGGACAGTCAGTAACACCAAGTCCTGGCTCACTGTGGTCTCAGGAGGATATTCACAAAGCGTGTTAGAATATTTTGGCAAAGATTCTGGAGTGAAAAAAATCACAGAAAATCCTATTTCATGCTGCCTCAATAAAGTACTGCTAAATGACACTACAGAGAAGTTTGACTCATAAAATAATGGGATTTTGTGCAGGGTAATCTATGAGAATTGCTTTTGAGAGAAAATCTTCATTTCATTTCCTTTGTGATTTAATTGGTCAGTAAGTGAACTAGGGCTTTCTCACATTACATATGACAACTCAGGTTTCCTGCAGCCTTGAAGCTTTTTGATTTCGTTATCCTAACATTTTTCAAAAGGAACCCATTCAACATCTAATTACTTGTGCGTTCTGCATTGTTCTTCCAAGCTAATGTCTTCTCCGTTTACAAAGCCCGTTTAACATTAAAGTGATTAATAACTAGAATTACATTATTTTCCTCAACTCAGCTGATGTCCTGAAGCAACTTTTCACTAATGTGAGCTCAGCAACAAAGAATCAACTGTGCACAAGTTAATTTGAGGAGCTTTCAGATAATTGCCCTCCAAATTGGGTTTTTTTCCCCCTCTACTGGTACTGCAATTATCTTTTCAAAGGAATGATTTATTGCATATCCACACATGGAGCTCTAAAACCTACCTCACTACCCTCAACGTTATGGAATTGTTATAATTTGCTTCATTTATCATAACAAACATAATGTTTCCTAGTGAATCTATAATGACTTTTGTCATTTGATTATTACGCTAAAGCATTGATGTAGAACTAGAATTAAATGAAATAATACCTTGTGGAAATGAAAATAAGAACTCTTACCTTCACTTTGCTTTTCTCTGAAACTTAGACCCGTTTTTGAGTCTGCTCCCACCTATCTTTGCCATGAGACAAGTGTGTTCTTTGTTCTTAAAATGTTAGTTCTAGAACTCAGTTTTAAAAATCGAATTTGGTTCTGAAAGTACTTTTGTTTGTTCAGTTAAATCTTTTATTAAAAAGCAATTTTCTCTTTCAACAATCTAAAACTCATTTGCCAGCTTACAGGTATAAAATTAATATTTTCTACATTTTTATCTTATGCCCAGGATGATGAGCCATGCCAAAATGTGTAAGTAGCTAGGGGATATCTATACTTCTATAAGCTACTGCATTTCTATTCTGTTTTCATAGATAACTTTGAAAAATTTTAAAAATCTACAAACATTGATGGAGCAGTCTTAAGCTATCAACTGAAAATATGCACTAAATAATGAATAAGTCCTTGTTCCTGCCCTTAGAATTTAGTGTAATTAAATTAGTTTGAATCAGCAGGATGCAATTTGCTTTAATCACTCTTGCAAACTAGCCTGTTAAAGGCTATATGAAAGAGCTGTCCACATAGCTTTCTTTTAGTGTCATTTTATTGACACTGGTTGTTCTGTTTAATGAGATTAATTTGCAGAATGGATATCTTCCGGCACAATAATACTCATTACCGATCTTCTCTGTAGGGCCCCTTTTAGGCAGAAAGCTCCCCAACCAGACTTTATTTGGGAAACACAAAAGGTAATACACACTTTTCCAGGGGCATGGCTCTGTTATTAAGTGAGACTTAGCAGTCTTGATCAATATTCCACATAAGTCCTGTATGCAGGCTGTTTGGTTACGAAGAGTTGTCTGGAGTCTAGCTTGCATTTCAGACCCCTTAAGGATTAAGAAAAACATGATTGAGTGTGAACTACAGTGTGATGAGTGGGTAGAGGAAGAATGGCCTTTGAGTGCTTTGAGAAAAGTGTACAAGTGAGGAAAAGTGAAGGCGGGAACCTCAAGAAAACCCGCTTGGCCAGAGAGGAGATGTGGTCTACAGCACAGTGTTGGGTTAAAGCAGATGGGTAAGCCGACATGAAGTGATTCATTTAGAATGGTAAGGCAAGGCTCTTAGGACTCGTTACGTGTACCACTTGAATGCAATTAGCTGTGAGCTTTGATACATGCTGGGAAAACAATTATTGGATTTATGCTGCTTTTAATATGGTGCTATGGAAAAAATATTATTCATGGCATTTGTTAAAGAACAGTAAGGCAGACTTTATTCAGGAAGACTATTAGAATAAGGGCCACCGTGGGGTTTTTCTGTGGAGGAGAGAGGTTGGTTTCAGCTCTGAATACCAGGAAAAAGTGGGAATGTATGGCTAGGGGCTGGAGGTTGGAGTGCTATGCCAGTGAATGGGAAATGACTCGAAGGAAACACCAGGGATATGGGGGAATTTTGGCTAAACTAACCTAACAGTTTTCTTGCAGAAAGCGTGTCATAATGATCAGATATCACTTTGGGGATGGTAGAAGAAGAGGAATCCAATCAGATACCAAGAGCAGGGGATTTTAGCTAACTTGACTCAGCAGGTTTCTGGCTAACATTGGAAAAAGGAGTGATCCCAGAAACCTAAAGACAGTTCAGAGATAGGTAATGGAATTTGGCCAAGGATAGAATCCTTGTCAGTAGAAACATTCAAAGGCCCCTATGACAACCTCTTGCATATTTGAAAGAAGATGGATTTGTGCATGAGTCATCATTTCACATTTATTGTCAAAGGCATAGTTAATGGAAATACAGAATGCTCTCCTCCTATGCAGTTAATTTTCTGATGCTTGATCCGTTTCGGCATTCGGCATTGCTTTTATCCTGTGCTTTCTTATTCTTTTTTTTTTTTTTTTTGAGGAGGAGGAGACTTTTTTGAGATAAAATACAGACACCCAATTAAACTGGACTTTCAGATAAATAAAATAATTTGGGACATATGTACACCAAACAGTGTTTGTTTACCTGTAATTCAAGTTTCATTGGGTGTCCTGTGTTCTTACTTGGTAAATGTGCTTTTTGAAGTTATATCTTTTAATGTTTTTTTATATACTTATGTGTCTGAAAGTATTTTTCACTTATTCTATAATGAGCGAAGTCATGTGAGCAATTCTAGGTTGACAGCTGTTTTCAAAAAGTACTTTGAGTATATTATCCCAGTGTTTTCTCACTTCTATCTGTTTGAGTCATCTTCCTTTGTAGATAATCTATTTTTTAGATCATTTTTTAATTCTTTATTTTGTAGTTTTATCTTGATGTGTCTAGATTTGTCTATTCTGTAGGGTGAAATATGAAACTCATGTCTTTTCTTGAAATTTGAAGTCTTTAGTTGTTAATCTTTGTGTTGCTTCTCCATAATGGTTTTATGCCAAAGCTCCTGTTACACAAAGGTTGGAGCCTTTTTTTCCCATGTCTCTTAAAAAGTCTTTAATGCTTTTTTTATTCTCATGTCTTATTTCTGCATTTTGAATGAATATATCAATCCCACCTCCTAGTTTTCTAATTCCTGCTCTACTTATCCCATCTGTGACATTTTTAAGAATGTTTTTCATTTCCAAGATTATTTTTTGTAGCTACCTGTTGTTGTTTTAGATTTTCAGTTTTAAAAATGTATCCTTTCATTTAACTTCTAAACCATGCTAAAAATGTTTAAAGAATATTTGTGAGAGCATTTCATAAATTATTTCCATCTGGAGAATTCTTGTTGCAATCATTGACTTCAGTTGCTCTCATAGCAAACCAGCTGTAGAAATTTTAGCTAAGTGTGCAGGCTCATTATCAGTCTGAAGCTTGTTTTTATACCTTCTACTCCTTACCTTTTCCTAACAATTTTATAGAAACTCCCACTTGGTGATCTGCCCTTTTTAATATCCGTAAATTTACTTTGTGAACATTGTTGGCACCCTACCTTCTGGGTCTATTTCTCTAGCTTTTATTGAATGCCTGTTTAGTATGAACGACTGCATCGGGTGCTTTGAGCAACACCTTGTGAACTGAGTTTCATTAATAATGAAACTGGATTCTGAGATTCAAAGAAGTGAAGCAATGAGACATCACATAGCTGAAGAGTGGTACAGTCTGAAGACTGGGCTCCTCTCTGTGCTGCTAAAGTTGGTAGTTGATGAAAGTACTTCTTTTTTCCCCCAAAGAAACATTTTATTTAATGAGTACAAATTTCTTAAGTACAACTTTAGGAATATAGTGATTCTTCCCACCATACCCACCCTCCCACCTCCACCCTCACCCCACCTCCTCCTTCCTCTCTCATTCCCAGTCTCATTCTCCAATAAGAAAAAAAAAAGTAAAATAAAATAACAGCAAAAAAACTGTTCCTTGACAGTCACAACAAGGCTGTTCAAGTCATTGCTTCTCAAAGTGTCAATTTCACTTCTACAGATTTCCTTTTAGGTTCTGTATTAGTTACCACAGGTCAGCAAGAACATATGGTATTTGTCACTTTGGGACTGGCTTATTTCACTAAGTATGACATTTTCCAGATTCATCCATTTTGTTGCAAATGACCAGATTTTATTTTATTTTTTTTACCACTATGTAGTATTCTATAGTGTACATACCCCATAATTTCTTTATCCAGTCTTCAGTTGACAGACATTTAGGTTGATTCCATGTCTTACCTATTGTGAATTGAGCTGCAATAAACATTAAGGTGCAGACAGCTTTTTTGTTTGCCAGTTTAATTTCCTTTGGGTAAATTCCAAGGAGTGGGATGGCTGGGTCCTATGGTAGGTCTATATTCAGATTTCTGAGATATATCCAAACTGATTTCCATAGTAGGTTTTTTTTTTTTGTTTGTTTGTTTGTTTTTTTTTGACAGGCAGAGTTAGAGACAGAGAGAAAGGTCTTCCTTCCTCTGGTTCACCCTCCAAATGGCTGCTATGGCTGATGTGCTGCAGCCAGTGCGCTGCACCAATCCGAAGCCGGGAGCCAGGTGCTTCCTCCTGGTCTCCCATGTGGGTGCAGAGCCCAAGCACTTGGGCCATTCTCCACTGCCCTCCTGGGCCACAGCAGAGAGCTGGCCTGGAAGAGGGGCAACCAGAACAGAATCTGGCACCCAAACCAGGAATAGAACCCGGTGTGCCAGCGCTGCAGGCAGAGGATTAGCCTAGTGAGCCGCAGCGCCAGCCTCCATAGTGGTTTTACCAGTTACATTCCCACCAATAGTGGGTTAGTGTGCCTTTTTACTCACATCCTTGCCAGCATTTGTTGTTTGTTGATTTCTGTATGAAAGCCATTCTAACTCGGGTAAGGTGGAAGCTCGTTGTGGTAGAAGCACACAATACAGTGGCTCATACTAAACAGGCATTCAGTAAAAGCTAGAGAAATAGACCCAGAAGGTGGGGTGCCAACAATGATCACAAAGTAAATTTATTGATATTAAAAACCAACTCCGATCGTATTTAGACAAGGCCACAGTCAAAGTGGAAGTTCTCTCCTCCCTTCAGAGAAAGGTACCTCCTTCTTTGATGGCCCATTCTTTCCTCTGGGATCTCACTCGCAGAGATCTTTCATTTAGGTTTTTTTTTTTTTTTTTTGCCACAGTCTCTTGACTTTCCATGCCTGAGAAACTCTCATGGGCTTTTTAGCCAGATCTGAATGCCTTAAGGGCTGATTCTGAGGCCAGAGTGCTGTTTAGGACATCTGCCATTCTGTGAGTTTGCTGTGTATCCTGCTTCCCATGTTGGATCATTCTCTCCTTTTTGATCCTATCAGTTAGTATTAGCAGACACTAGTCTTGTTTATGTGATCCCTTTGACATTTAATCCTATCATTATGATCAATTCTGAACTGAAACTGATCACTTTGACTAGTGAGATAGCATTGGTACATGCCACCTTCTTGGGATTGAATTGGAATCCCTGGCACGTTTCGAACTCTACTATTAGGGATACGTCCGAGTGAGTGTGTGCCAAACTGTACATCTCCTCCCTCTCTTATTCCCACTCTTATATTTAACAGGGATCACTTTTCAGTTAAATTTAAATGCCTCAGAATAAGTATGTATTAATTAAAGAGTTCAGCCAATGGTATTAAGTAGAACAAAAAAATACTAAGAGGAATAGAATAGTAAGTTGTTTCTCAACAGTCAGGACAAGGGCTGATCAAGTCACTGTTTCTCGTAGCGTCCATTTCACTTCAACAAGTTTCCTTTTAGGTGCTCAGTTGTCACCAATCAGGGAGAACATATGGTATTTGTCCCTGTGGGACTGGCTTATTTCACTCAGCATGATGTGTTCCAGATTCCTCCATTTTGTTGCAAATGACCGGATTTCATTTTTTTTTTTTACTGCTGTATAGTATTCTATAGAGTACAAATCCCATAATTTCTTTATCCAGCATCCTATTGAATGGGGAAGAGTTGGAAGCATTCCTACTGAGATCCAGAACTGGCCAAAGATGTCTATTCTCCCCATTGCTGTTCAATATAATCCAGGAAGTTTTAGCCAGAGCCATTAGGCAAGAAAAAGAAATCAAAGGGATACAGATTGGGAAAGAGAAAGTCAAACTATCCTTATTTGCAGATGACATGATTCTATATATAGGGGATCCAAAAGACTCCATCAAGAGACTACTGGAACTCACAGAAGAGTAGGTAAATTAGCGGGATATAAAGTCAATACACAAAAATCAACAGCCTTGGTATATACAGAAAATGCCATGGCAGAGAAAACTTTTTTAAAGATTTATTTATATCTTTGAAAGTCAGAGTTACACAGAGAGAGGAGAGACAGAGAGAGAGGGGGGGGGGGGTCTTCCATCCGATGGTCCACTCCTCAATGGGCCACAATGGCTGGAGCTGTGCCGATCCAAAGCCAGGAGCCAGGAGTTTCCTCTGGGTCTTACACGTGAGTGCGGGGGCTCAAGGACTTGGGCTATCCTCCACTGCTTTCCCAGGCCATAACAGAGAGCTGGATTGGAAGTGGAGCAGCTGGGACCAGAACTGGTGCCCATATGGGATACCGGTGCTTCAGGCCAGCGTGTTAACTTGCTGACCCTGAGAAAGAATTTCTAAGATCAATCACATTCACAACAGCTACAAAAAAAATCAAATACCTTGGAATAAATTTAATCGAAGATGTCAAAGATCTTTATGATGAGAATTACAAAACATTAAAGAAATAGAAGAAGATAGAAAAAAATAGAAAAATCTTCCACGTTCATGGATTGGAAAAATCAAGATCAAAATGCCCAGTCTTTCAAAAGCAATTTTACAGATTCAATGTGATACCAATCAAAATACCAAAGACATTATTATCAAATCTAGAAAAAATGATTTGAAATTCATGTGGAAACACAGGAGACCTCGAATAGGTGAAGCAATCTTATACAACAAAATTAAAGTTGGAGGCATCACAATACCAGATTTCAAGACATACTACAAGGCATTAATAATCAAAACATCCTGTTACTGGCACAAAAACAGATGAATAGACCAATGGAACAGAATAGAAATTCCAGAAATCAATTCTATCATCTATAACCAATGTATAATTGACCAAGGAGCTAAAACCAATCTCTGGAGCAAGGACAGTCACTTCAACAAATGGTGCTGGGAAAACTGGATTTCTAGATGCAGAAGTATGAAGCAGACCCTCTACACAAAAATCCATTACCCAAAAATCCATTCAAAATCGATTAAATACCTAAATCTACGACCTGATACCATCAAATTATTAGAGAACATTGGGGAAACCCTGCAAGACATTGGCATAGGCAAAGACTTCTTGGAAAAGATCACAGAGGCACAGGCAAGCAAAGCCAAAATTAACAAATGGGATTACTTCAAATTGAGAAGCTCCTATATGGCAAAAGAAACTTTCATGAAAGTAAAGAGGCAACAGACAGAATGGGAGAAATTATTTGTAAACTATGCAATTGATAAAGGATTAATAACCAGAATATCAAAGAGATCAAGAAACTCCACAACAACAACATAAACAACCCAGTGAAGGAATGGGCAAAAGACTTAAAGATATTTTTCAAAAGAGGAAATCTGGTCCTGACCTTTTTTTTGTTGGGAGGGCCTTTATTACTGATTAAACTTCTTTCTTGGTAATGCGTCTGATTAGGTTTTCTGTGTCTTCATGGCTCAATTTAAGTAGGCTGTATGTGTGCAGGAATCTATCTGTTTCTTCTTGGTTTCCCACTTTGTTTGCATACAGCTCTTTGTAGTAATTTATGATGATTCTTTTTGTTCTTTGGTCTGTTATATTTCCTTTTTCTTTTTCTCCTTTTTCTTTTTTGACAGGCAGAGTGGACAGTGAGAGAGAGAGACAGAAAGGTCTTCCTTTACCATTGGTTCACCCTCCAATGGCCGCTGTGGCTGGCACGCTGTGGCCAGCGCACCACGCCAATCCGAAGCCAGGAGCCAGGTGCTTCCTCTTGGTCTCCCATGTGGGTGCAGGGCCCAAGCACTTGGGCCATCCTCCACTGCACTCCCCGGCCATAGCAGAGAGCTGGACCGGAAGAGGGGCAACCGGGACAGAATCCGGTGCCCCAACCGGGACTAGAACCCGGTGTGCCGGCGCCACAGGCGGAGGATTAGCCTATTGAGTCGCAGCGCCGGCCTATATTTCCTTTTTCATCCCTGATTTCATTGGTTTGTATCTTCTCTCTCCTTTTAATGGTTAGTTGGGCCAATGGTGTGTCAATTTTATTTTTTTCAAAAAACCTACTGTTCGTTTTGCTGATCTTTTGTGTTTTTAATTCATTTTTTTTAATTCTCTAATTTTAATTATTTCTTTGCTCCTACTAGTTTTGGGTTTGGTTTGCTGTTTTTCTAGATTTTTGAGAGGCATTGATGGCTCATTTATTTGGTGCCTTTCCAATTTCTTGATATAGGCATTGATGGCTATAAACTTTCCTCTTAACATTGCTTTTGCTGTATCCCATAAGTTTTGATATGTTTTATTGTCATCTTCATTTGTGATTTTTCTTTTGATTTCTTCTATGACCCACTGTTAATTCAGGAACATGTCCAAGTGTTTGCATACGTTCTAGAGATTGCAGATTGCTGATTTCCAGCTTCATTACATTATGTTCTGAGAATATGCATGGTATGATTTTGATTTTTTTGAATTTGCTGAGACTTGCTTTATGACCAAGCATGTGGTCAATCCTAGAGAAGGTTGCATGTACTGTTGAGAAGAATGTGTATTCTGCAACTGTGGGATGGAAAGTTCTGTAGATATTTGTTAGGTCTATTTGCTCTATAGTGTCGATTAACTCTGTTGTTTCCTTGCTGATATTCTGCCTGGTTGATCTGTCCCTTGTTAAAAGTGGAGTATTGAAATCTCCTACTACTATGATATTTCAGTCCTTGTCTCCCTTTAGATACCTTAACAGTTCTTTTAAATAGCCAGGTGCCCTGTAATTAGGTGCATATACATCTATAATGGTTATATCTTCCTGTTGAATTGATTCCTTATTCATTACATAGTGTCCTTCTTTGTTTTACCAGTTTTTGTGTTAAACTCTATTTTGTCTATTAAGATGGCTACACCAGCTCTTTTTTGGTTTGTCTTAGCATGGAAAATCTTTTTCCATAGTTTCAGTCTGCATGCATCTTTGTTAGTGAGATGTGTTTCTTGTAGGCAGCTAATGTTTTTTTAATCTATTCAGCTATTTTGTGTCTTTTAACCAGAGAGCTAAGGCCATTTATATTCAAGGTGACTACTGATAAGTAATGATTTTGTCCTGCCATTTTTCCATATGTATTCCTTTTTTTTTTTTTTTTTTTTTTTTTTTGACAGGCAGTGTGGACAGTGAGAGAGACAGAGAGAAAGGTCTTCCTTTTTGCCGTTGGTTCACCCTCCAATGGCCGCCACGGCTGGCGCGCTGCGGCCGGTGCACCGCGCTGATCTGAAGGCAGGAGCCAGGTGCTTCTCCTGGTCTTCCATGGGGTGCAGGGCCCAAGCACCTGGGCCATCCTCCACTGCACTCCCTGGCCATAGCAAAGAGCTGGCCTGGAAGAGGGGCAACCGGGACAGAATCCGGCGCCCCGACCGGGACTAGAACCCGGTGTGCCGGTGCCACAAGGTGGAGGATTAGCCTATTGAGCCGCGGCCCGGCCCTATTTTTGACTTTTGATTTCCTTTGTACTTTTACTGAGAGATTTCCTTCCTTTACCTTCTTCTATAGTGATGACCATGATTTGTGTTTCTGTGTGCAACACATCCTTAAGTATCTTCTGCAGGGCTGGGCAGGTGTGACAAGTTCTTTCAGTTTCTGTTTGTCATGGAAGGTCTTTATTTCACCTTGGTTCATAAATGAGAGCTTTTCAGGTTATAATATTCTGGGTTGACAGGTGTTTTTTCTCTTTCCACACCTTCAGGAACTCCCAGAACCTGTATGTTGGGTCATATAGTATTCTGTATATCCCAACAGTGTTTTTTAGTTTTCTAATGTCTTTTTCTTGTGTTTCTTCTGATTGTATAATTTCTTGTACTTTGTTTTCTAAGTCGAATATTCTTTCTTCTGCTTCACTGATTCTATTGTTAATTCTTTCCACTGTATTTTTTATTTTTTGAATTCTTCGTGTCCAAGATTTCATTTTGATTTCTCTTTAAGATCTCAGTTTCATGGAAGAAATTTTCTTTCATGTTATGTATGGATTTCATTAGTTTGTGCATTTGCTTCTAATTACTTCTAAGTAATTCTATGATTAATGTTTTGAACTCCATTTCTGGCATCTCTTCAGTCTCATCATCTTGACAATATAGTATTGAAGTGTTGTGTTCTTTTGGGGGTGTCATGTTCTCTTTATTCTTGTTTCTTGTATTGGTGCATTTGTTATTCAGCATTTGTGGAGAGACTTGTTGGTTTCTTTTTTTTTTCTTCACTGTGGTAGCTTTTATCTTTGTACTATGTCTGAGTGGATTAGTGGAGCAACTTCTTTCAAGGAATAACTAGAGTTGTGTGCTGGGTGTGGCCATAGAGCTCTGTTCAGTGCTCCAGGGTAGAGGGCGTGTCTAATGTGACCTACAGCCAGCTGGTAATCCCTCCCTCCCTCCCTCCCTCCCTTTCTTCCTTCTTTCCTTCCTTCCTTTTCTTCCTGCCTTCCTGTCTTCTTTTTCCCTTTGCCTTTTTCCCTTTTTTTTTCCTTTTTTTTTTTAACAGGCAGAGTGGACAGTGAGAGAGAGAGAGAGAGAGAAAGGTCTTCCTTTGCCGTTGGTTCACCCTCCAATGGCCACCGCGGCCGGCGCACTGTGGCTGGTGCGCCGTGCTGATCTGAAGGCAGGAGCCAGGTGCCTCTCCTGGTCTCCCATGGGGTGCAGGACCCAAGCACCTGGGCCATCCTCCACTGCACTCCTGGGCCATAGCAGAGAGCTGGCCTGGAAGAGAGGCAACCGGGACAGAATCTGGCACCCTGAAAGGGACTAGAACCCAGTGTGCTGGCGCTGCAGGCAGAGGATTAGCCTATTGAGCCACGGTGCCAGCTTCCTTTTTTTTTTTTTTCTTTTTCTTTTCAGAGGGGAGGTTTCTTCTTATCTGTTGGCATAGACTCAGCTGAGCTCCTCTCCTCAAAGGAGATCAGTGCCTGGGTGCTAGCCTTAGTAAGTATATTATTCAACTTCTCTGCTGGAAGGACCACACAAAGGTTCCGTGCAGTCCTTTGTGTAAGCTCAGATTGCCTAGCAGTGTCCCTTGCCAGGTAACCAGGGAGCTCTGATCTTGTGGAGCCTCCCATAGTGACTGCTCAGTGTCCCAGCCACACCCTGAGTCCTCCCATGCAGCCTCAGTGTTTCACAGTCCCAGCACACAAGTCTCCCACAGTCCCAAGCACCCGCCCTTGTCTGTTCTCCCCACCAGACTCAGCTTGCATGGTTGCTGGGCTCAGAACTGAGCTGGTACCACTATTATGTTTGACCAAAATGCTGCCTGCTCTCTGTCGTCTTGTCATAGGATGCCTTTGCAGGATGATCAAGGAGAGAGAAAGTGTACCCCCTCTTTGTGTTTTCTCCTCTAGTTTGGTGGGTACACTACCAACCACAGGGCTCCAAGCTGGGTTCCCTCTAGGCCCTTCCTGCAGCTTTTTTGCCAGTGGCTTGTACTGCTGCAGTGTGGTCTCACCTCACTCTCCAGCGCTGGTGTGGAGGCTCTCAGCTGCTGGAGTCCGAAATTGCCCATGTCCTCGCCCTCCACATAGGTCCACTGTGCCCCTCCAATCTGTGTAGAGTTCCCTCTGATGTCCCTGACTCTTCCCTGAGCCTGCGTTCGGAAAGTTTAAAAACTATCTTCTCCTAGACTTGAACAGCAAGTTCCCTCCCTACTCCACCATCTTAATCCAATCCTGATTAAAGTACTTCTATTTTTTTTTTAACCTCATTTTTTCCTGAAACAACCACAGCTACTTTTTACAGGTGGGAACAGGAGCACTGAAAGCCTTGTTTAATAAATGACAGTGCTGGGAATGATGTTAGATAATATCTGAAACCATCGAGACCACTCTATCTGTTAGGCACTTTAATAGTCTGCTTTTGAATCACAGAATTCTCTGAATTTCATTTTTTATTTTTGATAACAGATACTCTTATTTTAAATAGATCTGCCCTGTAGTTAGTCAATTTCCTCTCATTCTGTCCGTAAGCCTGTGCACCTCCTTCTCATTTTTATCCTGGAGTCTTTGTACAAGCAGCCTGTTTATGGTCCTACAGATATTAGTTTGTTTTTTAAAAGCTAGATTTCCTTTGAATTTGGAGACACTTGCCACCTTAGATCACTCCTTTCCCCATTCCCTATCAGTTAGCAATTTCTTAGTAAAATAGTCATGTATTGTCTGTCATGCTTCTCCTGGGGTGCTTGCAGTTTTGCTACATTGGGCCAAATGTGGATGATCTTCTATCTGTGTTCAGCTGATGGCTGTATGGGCCAGGTTGGTTTCTGAGGGATGCCTTGGCCCCCTTCCACAAGGTCTCTCGTGCTTAGGTCAACCAGCTTTGATTGTTCTTGTGATGGTAGGGTTCTAAGCGACAGAATAGAGGCACTTGGAATTGACACGCTGTCACTTCCACTGTAACCCAGGGCATGGCGAAAGTCACATGGTTAACTTAATTTCAGGGGTCGGGGAAACAGACTCTACCACTTTGTGGGAGAAGCTACAAAATCACACAGCAAAGAGAATGGATACAAAGAGAGGAGGAGAGTAGAGCTATTTGTACTTATTTCTTTAAAAGGTTTTTATTTTGTCTTATTTTATTTGAAAGGCAATGAGAGAGAGAGAGAGAGAGAGAGATATCTATCTATCTATCTGCTGGTTTGTTCCCCAAATGCCTGCAACAGCTGGGGCTGGGCCAGCGTTAAGCCAGCAACTCAACCCAGGTCTCCCATATGCCTGACAGGCACACAAATTCTTGAACCATCATCTACTGATTCCCAGAGTGTGCAATAGCAGCAAGCTGATTTGGAAGTGGTGGAGCTGGGACTTGAACCAGGCACTCCAATATGGAATATGAACATCTCAAATGGCATCTTTAAATGCTGCCCGAATGTCCACCCAAGCCATGTTTATAATCAGTCTGCTTTACTCTTCACTTGATCTTAGCCAAAAGGCCAAGAAGCAATAGTCTGCTATACTCTTACGGTTTGTACTAACTTAGTAAGTAAGTGAGGATTTTGCTTCAGAAAAATATGTGAATTGAAGTTCTTAAATTTTATTATTGTGAGGTCATTGTGCATCTAAACTTGAGAGGCATATGAAAAAAGTATTGGTTTAAAAAAAAAACCCCTCTTCCAGGCCAGCTCTCTGCTGTGGCCAGGGAGTGCAGTGGAGGATGGCCCAAGTGCTTGGGCTCTGCACCCCATGGGAGACCAGGATAAGCACCTGGCTCCTGCCATCAGAACAGCGCGGTGCGCTGGCCACAGCGCGCTACCGCGGCGGCCTTTGGAGGGTGAACCAACGGCAAAAGGAAGACCTTTCTCTCTGTCTCTCTCTCACTGTCCACTCTGCCTGTCAAAAAAAAAAAAAAAAAAAACAACCCATAATTCTAGCAATTGCATTAGAAATGAATAGTTAAATTTTTAATTCAGCTTTTTGTTAGTGTTACTTATATATAGAATAATGCACAAATCATAGGGAGTATAATTAGCATGAGTAAATAGCTCACAAAGCGATCACACTGTGTAGCTGAGAGCTCAAGAAATAGAATGTTACCCGCACCCTAGGATTCCTCCGTTCGTCCTTTCTCAAGCTTTACCTTCTCCCTCTTTTCCAGATATAATCAGAACTCTAACTCTTAGAAACACAGATCAGTTTTGTTGCTGTGAACCTTCAAGTCATCCAGTATGTGTTCTTATTTCACTCAATGGTGCATGGTCAATACAGTTGCAATATTGAGGATTCTGGCCGGTGGAGTGCTAATGTCCGTTGATATTTTCATTAAAATCTTTTCAGTGCCTTTCCCCAATCCTTCATCATGTTCTTCTCTGACTTCTCTGTTTATTTTGCATTGCTTTTCAGTTACAGCTTTGTCCCTACAGTTTCCATTGTTTCTATTATTTTAAAGGAAGTGTATACTTATTTCCCTCTAGAAAGAAATAGGAAAAATACATGAGAGAAATGTGGGTGTAAAGATGAAACTTAGAATACATTGTTCTTGCTTTGTATTTAGGAAGTAAGAGAGTCTGTAAACCAGATTGGATCATTCAGTTCTGTAGCATATAAGGGGCTGGTGCTGTGGTGCAGTGGGCTAAGCCTCTGCCTGCCTGCAGTGCCAGCATCTTATATGGGTGCTGGTTCATGTCCTGGCTGCTCCACTTCTGATCCAGGTCTCTGCCTATATCCTGGGAAAGCAGTAGAAGATGGTCAGAGGGCATGGGCCACTGCACCCCAGATGAAGCTCCTGGCTCTTGGCTTCAGATACGTCTGGCACCAGCTGATGTGGCCATTTAGGGAGTGTACCAATGGGTGGAAGACCTTTCTCTCTGTCTCTCCCTCTCTGTATCTATAGCTCTACCTCTCAAATAAATAAAATCTTAAAGAAATTGAACATTCTTTTGGTTAAGTCTAACAGAGAATCATCATAATGTCCTACTGTATTTAGTGTCTTAATCCCACAAATTCTAGGGTACTTTTTTTTTTTTTTAAGATTTATTTTATTTATTTGAAAGACAGAGTTACAAAGAGAGGTAGAGACAGAGAGGTCTTCCATCTTGTTGTTCACTCCCCAGATGGCCACAACAGCTGGAACTGTGCCGGTCTGAAGCCAGGAGCCAGGAGCTTCTTCCGGTTCTCCCATGTGGGTGCAGGGGCCCAAGGACTTGGGCCATCTTCTACTGCTTTCCTAGGCCATAGCAGAGAGCTGGATCAGAAGAGGAGCAGCCGGGACTAGAACCGGCACTCATATGGGATGACTGCACTTCAGGCCAGGGCTTTAACCCACTGCACCACAGTGCTGGCCCCTCTAGGGTTCTTAATATGATGCCATGTCCTAGTTTTTCAAAACCCGTTAATTCATTGTTTTTCATCTACTTGGAAGGCAGAATGAGAGAAAGAGTTAGAGAGCTCTTTATCTGCTGGCTCACTCCCCAGGCAGGGCTGTGCCAGGCTGAAGCTAGGAGCCAGGAACTCCACCTAGGTCTCCTGCATGAGCCACAGGGACCTAAGTAGTTGGACCATCATCTGCTGCCTCCCAGGCACATAAGCAGGAAGCTGGATTGGAAGAAGTGGTGCCAGAACTCAAACTGATATGGGCTGTGGGTATCTGAAGCAGCAGCTTAACTCACTGCACCACAACGCTTAGCCCCAACTCCTCCATCGTAGTTAATAGTGGCTCAGAGGAATCAATAGGTATTGTGCCGATTGGAAGGTGCTGCTTTACTTTCTGGGCATCTTCTTAGAGCCTCTATTGCAATTCATAGTCGAAACAGGTACAGTATTTTCACAAAGAATTTAAATGAGTTTTGATCTGGACCTGATCAAAATTGGAAAATCATTAGAACCCATTCATTTGCACTTTAGAATTGTTTTCTTGGTACATCCTCTTATTATGCTGTATCACTGGGCTAGGATTCAAAAGGGAAGCGTGTGTTTTTATTTTATTCAGGTTTCCTCAGGAAAGACAGTGTTGAAGTGAGTCATTAACACCTTGTATTTCCCAGTAGCTCTTGGACCTTAATCTCGGGAGCTGTAAAAATCAGTGGGAAGAGGGCTGTTGTGTCTTGAGCGATGAGGAGAGCCCGTGGTGGGTTCCTATTGCTGTGAGTGTTTCCAGGAGGAATTTCTGTAGTGTGTGCAGACTGTAGTCAGAGCTGCAAGGCCAGCTGGGAGAGAGAGAGTGTGTGTGTGTGTGTGTATGAAGAGCAGTGTCTTCCATGTGTAACACACATGGATCCAGAAATAAATCCAAACTGTTCTCTGGGCTCTGATAACTCTTTTGCTATGTTGCCCCGAAGACAGAAGGATGAAGAGGAAGGGAGTTGTTCACACAGTGCTTTGACTGCTTCCCGTGGGTCTGCTCATTGGGTTCACCCTAGGGTGGATTTTTATTTTATCAAGGGTGCTACAGGTGAGGAGGGGAGGTTCTGGCTGCAGGGAGGCCTCGATGGAAGAAACGCAACCTCAGAGAGACCCCTACAGTGGCTTCTGGGGCAGCTGGAGAAAGCAGCACTCACAGGATGTTCTCCACACACCACCACTTCAGAGGGTGTTAATAGACTGTGTATGCGAAAGCAGGGTTCCACAGTCAAGCGTGTGGGAAAAGCCAAGTCAGAGAAAACCAAGAGTCCTTGACAGAGAACTTCCTGGATCTTACCTGTGCAGCGTGTGTGAGAACAGCAGTGCATCTCAAACATGTTTGGCCATAGAATCCCTCTGTTAGCAGAAGTCTCCCAAAGCCTGTGTTTTGTGCAAAATACCTTGGATAAGATTGCTCTAGAATGTTGGTCTTCATGGCTTTAGCTCACTTACCTCTAGAATAATTTTTGGAAAGCTTAGATTTTTAAGCTGACATTTAATGTTATAAATTTAAAAGAATCAAATGAATAACGTAGATTCATTTGTGGCACACTTGTATTAGATGCGTGCTCCTTCAGCTAATGCACATTGTCTTCAGTGTAGCCTGATTGGCAAAGCCAGGCCTCCTTTTGATTAAAAAAAAAAGTCAGTCTTATCACCGTTCCTGACGCTGCCCTTCAGAGGCTACATGTTGTGAATTGTTGATTCATTCAGTGCATGTGCGAATTTTACATTGTAAGGCAGTGTGCTTAGAAAGACCCTGGCCGGGTGAGAGCTACGCCTTGGCCCAATCAATAGGAGATGAAAGGGGAAAACAGAAAAGGAAAATGGGCTGATGTGTTCTTAGGCAAATCATTTCAAGAGGAAACATTTGAAGGCCAAAATCCAGAAACTGATTGTCTTAAGAGGATCCAAGCCTGGGTGCCTTATGAAGTGTCTTCATGTGGCAACACTGGGTATATACACCTCTGAAAAACTGCGTCTTCGCAAAGCTTAAGAAATACTGAGCTTCCTTGTTAGATTGGCTGGCTGGGCTTGGAACAGTATTTATCTCAAGAGGTATTGTTTCTGCTGTCAAGTGGAAGTCATACATTGAATTCTGTCATGGAATTTCTGTCCATCAGCAAAAGCGGAATCTCCAGAAAGCTTCATGTTTTTATATAGTGAAAAGATTGTCCTGCACTGTTCTCACCTTGTGCCTAACTCTGGCTGGTCACTGAGCATGCCTGATTTCCTGCCTAAATCCACGTCACAAAGAAGACAGTAAATTATTACTCACTTTGTTAGACGCACATGCTTTCCGATAGGAGAATAGATGCGTAGAAGTATATTTATATCCCCAAAGGGCACTTATGCTATTCATAATACATTATGCATTACATGTCATACTTTATTTATTCCTTGGCCTTTTCAACCTTGGCAACTGGCAGGTTGTTTTTAAGTCAGAATAATTCCCAGTAACCTTGGGAATTCAATGGTTCTGCCTAATTGTGTTACAGGAGAGGGAACTGGGATCAAAAGAAATTAAATGATTTGCTCTATATAACAAATTTAGCATGCTAGTTAACCTAAAAGTTCAGTCTTAGTGGGATAGTTCTCTCATTAGATTACTCATGCCCCTTAATATTTTTTAAAAATATGACTTGGAACAAAATTATCTCTACAAAAGGATAATAGCTATGATTATACCATTTCTGCTGAAGATAGAATCCCATAGTTTTCCAGAGAAATTTTGTAGTCCACAGAAGGAGGAAGATGCATAAATTCATTTTTTTCTGTTTTTGTTTTTTAAACTAAGTGCTAAAATAATTTTATGTAAATCAGAATATATGTAGAAAGTTTGGCTGATCCTATAAAGTGTGAACCTTCTGAGACACTATTTAGTCAAATATGTTATTAATAAAATTATCACTTTAAAATCAAAAAGCTTTTGATTTTTAAAAAATAAAATAGCTCAGCCTCAGGAATGGAAGTCTAAATGGAATTATAATTCCCAACTTGCCAGTCATGTTCCATACGGTTGTTAAATGTTGGCCTGTTGTCGTCTTCCCAGTGCGTCTCCCCAGTGTCTCATATCCAGATAGAACATGTTCATTTTAACCCATGTTTTATTAACGTGTTTGTAAATCTCTAATTGCCTTCTGTTTTGAAAGATCTTAAAGATTTTTACCACCTCCGAAAGTTATTTAGACAGTTGCTCATGTTTCTTATTAATTTCTGAGTTTTTCATTTAAAATTCATGTGGGATAAGAATTTTGTTTTATATTTCCTTCTAACACAAAAGATATAAACTATCTAGTCTCCTCTAATCTTCTCAGGAACAAAGCTAGGAATGGAAGAAGGAAGTTGCCAAAAAAAAAAAAAGCTAATTTTTAGATATGAAAGTTTGTTTATAAGTGTTAACTATTGAAGAATGGAATGCTTTTCACATTTTAATTTGTGAGTAGGTTGTTGAAACTTGAAGGTGATTTGTCACAGAAATGAGAATTCTGCCCCTCAGTATATACTCCAGAGTAGTGAGTACTGAGATCTAACAAACCACATCTATAGAAGGATCCTCACAGAGCGCTGTTACTCATAGACCCAAACTGGAAAGAACTCAGTTATCTATCAGTGGTAGAATGGATAAGTTGATTTTGATATTCCCATACAATAAAATAAAGCAGTAAAAAATGAATTCCTGCACTTACAACAATATTGATGAGTCTGGTAGGCATGATAATGAGCAACAGAAGTCACAAAGAATGTGTGATTCCCTTTATGTGAAGTACAAGGGCAGGCAAGACCAGTTAATGCTAAGAGTCCAAATAGTAGAAAGCCGTGGGGGACAGAAATATTGAACGGGGAGGGGCACAAAGCAGCCTTCTAAGGTGGTGGTCTGGGTTAACCGTGATCTGGGTGATGGTTCCACAGTATATATACACACTCAGGTCTGCATACTCTCATCTGTACACAACACACACACACACACACACATACAACTCCGTCTAGCTGTATACTTAAAATGGATATACTTGGGTGTGTATGCAGTCATGTATTGCCTAACAGTGGGGCTACATTGTGAGAAATGTGTTATTGGGCCATTTCATCATCATGCAAGTGTGTTCATGTGCACCTACACAAACCTCAACAGTGTAAGTGCATCACCAGACGTGGCCTCTCGATGCATTCAAGAGACATGGTACACACAAGGTGTGCGAGGCTACTGCTACCAGAACATGGCATTTGTTTTACAGTAAACATGTTGAAATTAGCAGACAGGATGTGTTCTAAAATAATGATGAAATGTGTAGTAGAAAAATACATAATGCAGTAACCTAGTCATTTATCATCAAGCGTTATGTGCCTTGCATAGTCGTATGTGCCATGGTCGCATGAAGCTAGAAACGGTATGTTGTTTACATTAGCATCACTACAGATGTGATTAGTGCCTCTGGCTATCCTGTGACAACAGCTATGATGTTACTAGGCGATAGGAAGTTTCAGCTCCGTTATAAGCTTATGGGACTGCTGTTACAAACACCATCCATCACTGACTGAAACAATGTTATGCAGTGCATGACTATAAATTGAGGAAACTTACAAACTTGGTTTCTAATTTTTTGTAGTTCAGAAAATATGAGAATACATAAATGAGGGCAGTTGCAGGAAACGGGAATTTTCTGGAAGCGTCAGAGTGTGTTACTAAGGAAGGTCCATGTGGCCAATTAGGCGAATTGAGGGTGCTGATGCCAGTGTTGGTAGCATAGGCTGATTAGAACCAATTAGAGGGATCATTGCTGTGGTGTAGTAGGTTAAGCCTCCACCTGTGGCACCGGCATCCCAAATGAATATCGGTTTGAGTCCTGGATACTCCACTTCTGATCCAGCTCCCTGCTAATGACCTGGGAAGGCAGTGGAATATACCTTAAGTACTTGGGCCCCTGTACCAGATGGAAGACCTGGGTAGAGACCTACTCAGAATAGGACAGTAGGAAGAGTCTTTCACAAATCTGCTTCTTTGTGGATTTTCTTGTTCCTTTTTGTCTGTACCTATAGGTTTATCTGGTTGTTCTAGTCTTAATTCCTGTCCTCGGTTTTCTCTTGGCATCATGATCAAGGCAGTGAGTAATGTTGAGAGTTGAGGGGGAGGCATTGGAAGAGAGCACAAGATTGTGACTGTAAATCCGTGCAGAGGGAGGGGGAACCTCCACCCTAACCTGGCAGCCAGCAGCAAGACGAGGTGATACTGAAAAGGGAACCTCCTAGCAAGGAAAGTTCTGGGATGCAGGAGGTGACACAGAATGTGTAGTAGTGCAACCAGTGCACAAGTGTACAGGCTGTCCAGGGGAAGATGGTGTTAATCACCCTGCCCAGGTAGGGCCTTCAGGGGAAGGGTTTTCTCCTCTTCTCTCAGGTTGGAGGGACTTGGATGCCTTTCTCTTATCTTCTAGAGTTGTGTTGTCCAGTCAAGCATCATGCCTTGTCAGTTGCTCTTTAAAAAAAAAAAAAAGTGCATTCCTCACCATCTGATGATCCTCACCATCAGCACCCCAGCTTGCCCCAGTCTCCTACGTGCCCTGCTGCTTCAGTGGCCAGACTTTGAATGTCTGCTCCTCAGGCATATGTTGGCCAGGTGAATTTTCCTAGAGCCTGCTTTTGATTACCTCTCTCTGCTGCTCAGAAACTTTTAGCATAGCTCTCGGTTCTCAAAAAATTGATTACAAACCTTGCCTGGTTTTTGCCAGCTCTGTTTCCAACTATGTACCTTCCAGAGAGTTCTTCTCTAGCCAGTGGTTTGACTCACCATTTCCTGAGCCCCTTCCCCTGGCCAGTCTCTGCACTCGTGCTTCAGCATTCACCCACGGAGAACATTCCTTCTCTTCCTTCCCTGTCCACCTAACTCCTCTCCAGACGGCAAGACCCTGTGCTTTTTGCACAGTGCCGCAGGCTTTCCTACCTGCAGCTTCCCTTCGTGGCTTGGATCATCTTTTACAGGCAGTTTGAACTTTGTCGAGTTCATGACCGTTCTTCTGTTTGTGATAACTTGGACTGCTTTTCACTACTTTAGTTTTTTCCGTGCATTTGTAAGCGTGCCAGGGCCTCCAGGTGAGGGTGCTTGCCTCACCTGTGAGCTGTGTTATGTCGCACTTGTCCTCGCACTAAAAATGCAAGTGGTCTGGAGCACAGAGGTTTCCGTCAGTTTGGTTCACTAGTACATCCTCTCCGCCTAACGCAAGGACCTGGCATATAATAAATATTACAAAATGAATATTTGTTAAAAAAATTGTAAGTGTTCAATACATTGTCACTGGTTTGAGATGAGGTCATTTCTACCTACTGCACCTTTTTTTTTTAAATCTATAACTGAGAGATTATCCTAGTGAAAAAGCATAATCTGCTTTGTAGAAATGACTGCCTCTTCTAAAAGAATCTTGTTTTCCTGTAGATATTAATGAATGCCAACTTCAAGGTGTGTGCCCTAATGGTGAGTGTTTGAATACCATGGGCAGCTATAGATGTACCTGCAAAATGGGATTTGGGCCGGATCCGACCTTTTCAAGTTGTGTTCGTAAGTACTAGTCACTTGTACTTCTCTTTTGGGTCAGTTGTCTTTGGGCTGTATCAGAAAGAATGGAAATACTCAGTGGTGTACTGAAGTCTGTAAATAACTGCAAAACACTGTTAGTGAAAGTGACAAGAGGGAGGGAGCCAGATAGGGCCTTCTCCGGGAAGCATTTTAGTGCTACCAGAAAATTATAAAAAACTTTGATAAAAAGAAAAGAGTTCATTAAAGTTAGCAAATCAACATCTTGTGGTCTCTGAGAGATGAGAACAAGTTTCTCTTTCATAAATGTTTAAAGTGTTCTTTACGTTAAACCCTGTCCCAGCTTCTGCCTTTATTCCAAATTCTGAATCAGTGGAGTGTGATTTAAAGCGGCTTCACTGTATTTTCTTAGCTGGAAGAATCTGGAAAACTTACCCAGGCACTGCCTTTCAGACGTTCTAGTCCAGCTCTAATTTTGAATCTCCTATCAAAGCTACCAGCCTGCCGCAGGCATTAGACAGCTTTGCCTTCCAGATGTCTGAGATTTTCTGTTGCTCTTGAAAAGGGTAAAGATTTACCTTCAACTGCACGTTCTAATATTGCTCTGAAAACAGTCTTTCTCCAGAGAGACTTCCACTCCCCAAAAACTGATCTGGTGTGATCCTTATTGGAGATGGATACGTATTAGGTACAACATTCTCACATGCAGAATTTTGAAGGTGAACGGTATTGGTAATTATACCTGATATCATAAAAGTAGTTACACACTGCAGAGTTTTAAAAGATACTGTCAAAGTTTCATATTTTAAACTAATCCATAGCAGACAACCATTAGGATAATTTTAAGAACAGTTCTGTATTAGTTTCTCTCTTGATGGGTTTTGTTTTATTTAGTTTTTAACTAGCTCTGGTATATGCTAAGCTGCATCCTTCTTGACCCTGGTGTTAAACTTGACCTTTGTTCAAGGCACATTCTTCATGAGCATTCCATTATTCATGTTTTGCTAAATTTATCTGTGCCCTAAGGTGTAATACATAGAAATGATGAAATAAAGTAGTTAAACAAAAAGGATAGTCTCATTTATTACTTTTGACTGAGTTTTCTGAGTCTTTTTTGAAGCATTGTTACTAATTACTATTTACTTATTCCTTTAAAAACTGTCAAATGCAGATTAGGAAATTTTGCACGTAAGTCCTTTTTTTCCATTTATTTTTTAACAGTCATTTCTGATCATAGAGCAGATGTGCACCCAGTTATAGGGCTTTTTTTTGGGTGGAGTGGGAGGGCTTGTAAAATTAGACCATAAAATTAAGTTTGCCTACAAGGTACGCTTGAAAATTGGTACAAGGATTTGGACATTTCTAGCCAAAAAATCCCATTGTTAATAATATCCATATAATTTAGAGATAGTTTTTGGCTGATTTGAATTACATGCATAAATATGTGAAATGGTTGTTTGAGTTAAGTGGAAAAGATTAGCTTGGATATACTATTTTCTTGTGCATTTTTTTTGGTTAAAAGATGAAAAAGAATGACTATAGAACTTACACATTTTTTTTTTCTCTTAAATAATTTGACTTGTGGTCTGGTTAAAATTCTTACAGGCTGCGGACTAGGTCAACTTGAAGAATTGGTCACAACGTGTTCTGTGAAATTTTGACTAGATCTGATGTCTAAGTTAAGGGCAGACATCCAAGTTTTAATAAGATTGTAGAAACCTGCCAATGAGAATTCTGAAACACTTGCACATTTCCTTAGCATTTATTTTCCTTGTCATTGACCAAATAATTCTGAACATATTAAACAACCATCCATTCTTATTTGAAAAATAAATAATTCAATTTTACGGTTCAGCTACAACAGCTGAAATGATAAGTAGTAAGAGATGTTTGTTGCTAGCTGAACATTCCAATGTCGAGTTTGGAGTTAAAACCTAGGCTTTTACCAGTGTTGAGTAGGCAGATTTATTTCTCTTTCTCTGAATTTACCACATGGAACATCATGGAGATGTATAGAGTTCTTCTGGGAGCCATGATCTGGGTCTGTTCAGAGTGATTGTCGGTGTAGTATTTAGAGAAATCTATAGGACAAGTCCGAAGATAGTTGAGAAAAATCAGGGAGGAAGGTGATGGCCACAGAGGAAAAGGGGATCGGGGAAGGAAAATTGGTGATATCCTTGATAGTCCTGGGGAAGTAGCAGGAGACTAGGGAATACCTACACAGGAGACAGAGATGACTGTGTAACATTTGAACCAGAAGTTCATGGAAAATGGAATTAAAAGATGAGTTTATTTTGGTGCATAAAAACTTTTGAAATCCATGCATTTGACAGGTTTGCAAAAAGTTCATGGGAAATGTATGTTATAAAACTGTGTGTGGATTTCACATTTTCTCACACCAAAATAAACTCATCTTCTAATTCTATTTTTCCAGAGACTTTCTGAAGTTCCCTCATGTTCTCAAGATGTGTAAAAGCAGCCTGAGATAGAGCGTGCAAGCAAACAGTGGAGACTAACAGCGTTTTCTCAGGCAGCAAGAATTTAGGGCAGAGCCAGGCCATAAGAGGTGTGGCTGACTCCCTGAACTCCAAGAACAGCACTTGGCAATGGCTGGAGAGCAGTAGGAAGCTCTCTCTGTTCTTAAATTCACGGACATGAACACCCTCAGCGTTCCTTAATTCCCACCAGACGGTGCACCCTTTGATTTTCCTTGCCTGCTCCCCGTCCTTAATTTCACCAAGCCAAAAGGAAAAAGGAGCAGGATGCTGTCATTTTCTGGCCCAGACCTCCATGCCTGTGTCTTAGGATGCTCTAGATCTGTCTCTGCCTATCATGCATGGACATTTTAGGACTTGTCACAGCAAATTCAAGAATAGGATAGTAACGATTACAGTCAGTGGAAAAGACCTTCGGGCATCTGAGCTGCAATTAATCTTCTTGAGAAATTTAAGGGCTCCAGGATGAGGGTGTGTCCACACGTTGAGTTAATAGGCCCAGAGGAAAGAATTCTGAGCCTGTACTTTTGCTGCTTCATACTGTTCTTGACCCGTGGACTGGAGCAATTTGACACATAGAGGCTTAGAGATAAGATGTGCTCAGGAACTTCCGCCGTGGCCCTGAAGTCATGAGATGAAGGCGAATCCCTCCTGAAAGCCGGGCATGACAATGTCCATTGTTTCTCTTGAGTTTCTGCAGCATCTTTAGGAGCTACGCATTATTCTCCTTAGCCTGCACATTGGGAAGCTGAGCTGGTAGCTTCACCTAAGATCACGTTGTTCTCCCGGGCACTTGGCTGGGTGCCTGTGCCAGCCTGGACACTTTCATCTCCTTTGGTTTTCAGGGCTGTCATTAGATTCTTCATAACTGGACCTTTCCACTTCTTTCTTTTTTAAAAAAGATTTATTTTTATTGATTTGAAAGTCAAGAGTTACACACAGAGAGGAGGAGAGGCAGAGAGGGAGAGGGAGGGGAGGGAGGGAAGGAGGGTGAGAGAGGTCTTCCATCTCCTGGTTTACTCCCCAGCTGGCCACAATGGCCAATCTGTGCCTATCCAAAGCCAGGAGCTTCTTCCTGCCCCCCCCCCCCCAAGTGCAGAGGCCCAAGGACTTGGGCCATCCTCTACTGCTTTCCCAGGCCATAGCAAAGAGCTGGATCAGAAGAGGAGCAGCTGGGACATGAACCTGTGCCCATATGAGATGCCGGCACTGCAGACTGGCTTTACCCACTACACCACAGTGCTGGCCCTGGCCTTTTCCTTTCTTTCCACCTCCTCTTCGCTCACTTGAAGGTCTTGTGGCACCACGGCCTGGAGGTTAGATGGGTCGTGGCAGACTGTTTGCTTCCAGATGATAACAGTTACAACAAAACTTTGATGATAATAATGTTTGTTGCATACTTAAGTTCTGGGCACAGTGATAAGTGCTTTACATCGATTATCATATTAAATACTTACTAGACTTCTATGAGATTATGCTGTTATTCTTCCTATTTTGGAAATGAAAGAATTGAGATGCTGAGAAGTTAGGGATCTTTCCAGAAGTCACAATCCTCTAAGAGCTTGAACCCAGGTTTGAAACTGAATCTGTCTTAGTCCAAAAGCTGAGCCTTTGATCAAGAAGAGGAACATGGCCAGAATACATGGGAGAAAATCGTATCATAAAGGAAAGGTACTGATGAGTCTCACCTGTCACACGGTAGGTCGCATGGCCTCACCCTGCAGTTGCCCTAGAATCATTACTTATTTTATTTTGGTTCTCCCAGAATTTATTTTTAATTGCCCATTTCCCAAAAAGGATGCCCTGAGGCTTATCTGCAGGAAGGCCATCTGCCTCTCAGATACCTTGGAACAGACTTCTCTGCCCGCTACCCGCCCCACACCTGCATCCTGACATCCACACCATAAGAATTTGAAGCTTAAAGGCTTAAAGGGAGGTGGAACTCTAATACTGTGTTTTGCCCCAGAAAGGAGGGAGAATATGGGAGGTATGAGAGTGACAGCAGCCAAGTAGGGTTAGCACAACATTTATGCCTTTGTTCTTTGCTAAATTTTTCTCTAGTTTTTAAACTTCTTCAAAGTGCTGGATGCATTTGTATCTGCTTGATGTTATTTATCATCCACATTTTAATATACTAGATTAGCATGTCTTTGAAAGTATAATGAGGGTTTATTGCCCAGCCCTGTGATTAGGGCCATAGATAAGTGTAAATTGCTTAATTTGCCATTGAGGAACCCAAATAATACTCACAGAACTATAGAACTTTGCCTTTTCACTCTGTTTTGTATTTGGATTGCCACCACCTGGGATTTATGGTTAAGATTCAATACCATACTTGGGTACGGAGCTCTATGTTTATTTTGATTTTTTTGAAAATTTGCCTCTTTCTCTATGACAAGAGCAAAACGTTTGTTTTTCTTGATGAATGTCTCTTCTGGTGGGTGTTATGCCTGAGAAATGTTTTTCGCTTTAGATCCAGAACCTGAATCTTTTTGCCCTCAAGTTAGCAACATACCTTGCAGAAAATACAGTCTGAGAATGCACTGGTGGTATATAGTTCCATATTAGAGCTTTGGTAATCACCCTTTGTTACTGTACCTCAGCCACTTTATACCCAGATCCATTTCTGTTTTTTCTTAAAAATCTGGCAGTTCTTACTTTTGTTGGTGTAGCATAAAACCATATGAATCGGAAGGTTTAATCACGTGTGCTATATTTTCAGTTATCAATATTAAACACTAATGACTTATCCTTCACGCTTAGCCTTCTGGGTGGAATTAACCTCGGTTTAACAGATACCCAGACAACAGAAACTGCAATCTTGCATTGTTCTGGATAGCAAAGTCTTGCTGAGGTTTTGTGTCATGCTGCCCAGAATGTGAAAATGCCAGAGGTGTTTAAAAATAAAATAAATGGAATTACCATGCAAGACATTTGAAGTGATAGAAGAATAATAGGTAGTATGATAGGTATTAAAATTGAGGCAGTTTTGAAGGGCACACCCTGTTAGAAAACGGAGGCATAAATGAATTATTTTGGTCTGCAGAGTTGTAGATCAAAGAAAACGTGAATCATGGGACCATCTGTAAAATTCGGGTTTGTACGCCAGATCTTTTCGGTGTTTTCCTTGCTCCTCTTCGGTCTTTGAGGGAGCAGATTTATTGTTAGTTCGTTGCTTTTTCTTATGTGCATTTGGGGCAGGTCAGAATGTTCAGTTTGAACATGAGCTGACGCTGCCTGCCTCACCGACGGTTGACTTATTGATGTCTTCTACAATCCAATGATTCTCTTTTTACTTCCATTCTAATGAACTCTTGAGCTGTTTTGAGAGCTGTCATTAAAAAAAAAAAAAAAAAAAAGCCAGTGCCCCCAGACATCCACAACATACAAGGAATATTTAGGTTAGGAAATGATGGACTTAGAAAACTGACATCAGGATGTTTGGGAGGAGCCCAGTGCTATGGCCTAGCAGGTTAAGCTGCTGACTGCAGCTCTGAGGTCTCATGTGGGTGCCAGTTCGAGCCCTGGCTGCCCCTCTTCCAATCCAGCTCCCTGCTAATGCATGTGGGAAAGAAGAAGATGGCCCAAGTCCATGGGCCCCTGTACCCATGTGGCAGACTCTGATGAAGCTCCTGGCTTTGGCCAGACCCAGGCTCTGTCCTTGTGGCCATTTGGGGAGTGAACCAGCAGATGGAAGATCCCCCTATTTCTCCTTCTCTCTCTGTAACTCTGCCTTTCAAATAAAAGTAAAATAAATCTTTGAAAAAAAGAGTTTTTGGGGGGAAGCAATAACTCATTAGAGCTATTATCTAATAAATGCCCAAGATTTTACATTTTCCTTTGTGCAGTACATGAGATTTCAACAACCAGAGTCTCTTTTAATAAGCAATATCTTAAAAGTAGCACACATATATTTCCTTAAAACACTAAATTTCTCATTCAGACTTTTGGCTTAACTTATGTACAGGTATGGTAGGCTGCTTCAAACAGAGAACCTGGGTAATGATAGCAGGCTTGGTTTCTAAGATAGTTTCAGTACCCTAGACACATGAGTGAGGTGGGGATAAGGGAGTGCACGGGGAGAATTGAACGGAAGGATGCCAGTGTCCCAGCTTGCCAGTGTCGAGCATTTGCAGGAACTTGACTTTGCTCTGAACAGCCCCTGTTCCTGGGACCTAGGAATAACCCTAATGTGATTAGTGTTGTAATTAAACCCACCATGTGTAAAATCTCTTGTGAGATGACTTGACATTGTTTCCATGGAAATATGTGTTGTAAGGCCCAAACAGTCAATTTGGAGAGGAAATTTTTGAGCGAAGTCCTTTGTGAGCTATGATAGAATCACGGACGTGTTCTAGGGACCACTATTGCAGAGACACACGCAGGCATGCACATGCTATTTGAGTGGTGCTGAATTATTCTGGGGATGTAGTATCCTTCTGGGGATATTAACCACGCCTTTTTTTTTGTCTGACTTTTTGTCCATGAACTTTGATCTTTCATAGCTTATTTGCGTGGATGCCAAAAAGTGACTAGGATATGAAGAAGTGAAGAGTTAGATTTCTCCATCTCACTGTTCTTTGGTTTTCGGTTTTTTTAAGGAGCTCTTGGCAAAGCTGGCCTTACTAGACGTACTGTGAACATTTCAAAGCTTCAGGGAGGTCCCCTCTTCACCCCCAAAACCTCCTGCACTGACCCCCAGTTCACCTGTACTATCTATCTTGAGCTTTCTACTCCTTGCTGGAATTCTACCACTAAGCAGTAGCCAAGTTGAGTACAAATGCCCATGAGAGGATGGAGATAGCTAGTTTTACTATCAGTAAAGGTGGTTGATTTTTATTTTCTGTCTGTTTTGTACTCTAACAAGAGTTTAGTCTGTTATTCCTAGCATGCATGGTGACCCTATCATTATAATTAAGGAAGTTGCTGAGCCCCAACCAGTGTATTACTTAGGGTTCTCTGCAGAGAAATACAACCAGTGGATGCGTGTGTGCGCCAATTCCTTGACATAAAAACCACCCTCTCTGATAAGTATATATATTTATATGGACACATAAAAATCTAGGCATAATTTTTCATACTGTGCCTTTTCTATGAACTCCTTAAAGGTTCAGCACATATGGGTTTAAAAAAACTATAAAAGTAAACTTTTAATTCCATTTTCCATGAATTTTTTTGAAGTGCCCTCATATGGATTATATATTAGTAAGGAGATTTATTTCAAGGAGTTGGCTCACAAATGGAGGAAACTGGCAAGTTCCAACCCTGCGAGGATGGGCCGGAAGGCTGGGGAGCCCAGGAGGAGTTGATGCTAAACTTGAGTCTGAGGGCAGCCTTGCTGGCGAATTCCTTCTTCCTCAGGGGAGATTTATCTGTTTTCATCTAAGGTCTTCAATTCATTGGAGGAAGCCTACCCAAAATATGAAGGGTGGTTGCCTTTCACTCAGAGTCTTTTTGTTACAATGTTAATCTCATGTAAGCAACAACAAGAAAAATAACTGCAAACCTTTATAGCAACATCCACATCAGTATTTTCCCAAACATCTGGGTAACATGGCCAAGCCAAATTGAAAAATAAAGTTAACCATCATAGCCCGTCAAAATGTGTTCCTTAGGCTTTACTGCTAGGTAGACCTATAATTTGGACCTAGGCCTGTCTATCTATAAAAGCCTTGCTTTTTCTGTAGTGCCTTAGCATAGAAATTTAATTGGGTTGTTTCTATAGCATCTAGCTGAGTTATCAGTCCCATTGGAAGCATGAAAATTTAGATGTGAGCACAAAGGATAGGAAGTGGACATGATTCCGGAGCACCAGGTGCTGGAAGAATTGAATGAAGTAAAGCAAATCGGGGAAACCTCATTTGGGTAGTGATAGAAGAGTGGATTGGGTTGGGGGGAGGGATTTAGCGGTCTAAATTGATTCTGTAGAGCACAGTCTGTCCACACTTGGATAAGAAAATGAACTTCTTGAAGGTGGGGTTGTCTTCCTTATTCTCCTGTTTGCCCAGTGTGCCTGGAAGGGTGTCAAGCTGTTAGACTGTTCTACTCTTAGTAGACAAGTTGAAAATTAGGATGTGGATCAAGGTATCAGATGACTCTAGCCTGGGGAGCTTCTGTGGTCTTTTCTGAGAGGTTGAGTATACCACCTACTCCTCCTCCAGGGTGTTACACGGCTAGAACAGGGGTTGTGGTTTTGATAATAGATGACTAGGTTTATTTGGGGACAAATATGTTTTTGTTGAAATTGTTTCTTTTCACTTAGGCACACATACCTGATTTAAAACAGAAGGGACCAGGCAGGGAGGGTCATTGTCAAGGCATTCGGTACCCTTACTCTAAAACTCATTTGATAAATTGACTCTCCATCAAGATGCCCTAAGTGGAGATAGATTGACTCTGAAGGGTGGTTTCTGATTCCTGCTTTAAGGTTCATTTTATTATGGTTTGAAAAGCCAACCTGATTTTTGTTGCTCATATGATGTCGGGCTTTATCTCTGCTTTAGCGGATCCTCCTGTGATCTCGGAAGAGAAAGGGCCCTGTTACCGCCTTGTCAGTTCCGGAAGGCAGTGCATGCACCCTCTGTCTGTCCACCTCACCAAGCAGCTCTGCTGTTGTAGTGTGGGCAAGGCCTGGGGCCCACACTGTGAGAAATGTCCCCTTCCAGGCACAGGTAAGACATGTCCGGCTGCATGCTCCCAGACGTTCCCAGTGACACAAGTATACGAGTTGACTTGGGAAGCTTGGAATGTTTTTGGTTTCTGACTTTAGTTTCTAGCAATGCAGTGTGTTTTCATCACTTCTGTAGAGAACACAGACATACAAGGTGGATCAGTGGGAAACATCACATGGAAAGAGATTTTCTCATTTTGTGGTAACAGCAAACTTCTTTTAAATATCAAGAGAAACCATTGTATTATATCAACAACTCCCAGTGTTCTACATCTGATACATAAGTGTAGGGAGACCAGCAGCTCTGAAGGGCCCTTTGCTTTCCTAATGATTGGCCTATCCACACTGCCCAGTAACTTGACCTTGTCCAGGTTGACTCATTCACTCATTTATTGAATATCATGCTTAATTTCTTTAATTGGAGAGGGAAGGAATTATATTCATGATTGAGTTTATACTATTAAGATTAAGAAATAACTGAAGGGCAGAACTTGCCAGAACCCCTGTGAACTTCCAGAGCCATTAAGTATTAAATTGATTCTTTATCCTTCAGTTTAGTGCGTAATTGCCTCATGCCCTAAAAGGGAGAACTTCTCTGTTCTAAACACCCTGCTTTCCACCAAGCCATCACTAACTCAAGCAGGCTCATATGCTGTTAAGTGGAAGAAAATGAACTGTAACTTGCAAATGTTGGGCATGATATTATCAAGGAATGGGTGGCCTCAATAACCCTGGCTTGCAAAACAGTTTACAATTACTTTTATTTGATGAGATACTTCCCACTTAGGGAAGTGCGTGAACTGTCAGAGCTTTCATGGCATCTTGCAGCTGTAATGTATGCTTTATAACTGCCAGGATTTAAATGTTAATTTAAATATCGTGATCCACCTTTGTTTGGGGTTGGACTATAAAAGAACTGTTAAGGCAAAGGATAGTACCTTGTGGATGATTAATTTTTAGGCTACATCATTTTAGGTACCTCCAAAAGTCCTTAGAAGCCTCCTGTACCATCTAATCCACTCATTATTACAAAGGAACAATCAAGAGATTTTCATAAAAATATTTAGTTTGTTAGTACTTTAGAATTTGGTAAAAATTAAAAAAAAAAACATGTCTTGTTCTGGAAACAACTATTTTCAAGTATGAATTGTATTTCTTGCTTAAATATAAGAATAAGCTACCACCATTTAGTGTGTGATCCTTAAGAAAACAATATCTTAGCATGCTTTAAAGAACTATTTCAGAGTTAGCTTTTTATTGAGAACTAATTTTAGGTCCAGAACATTCAATAGAAGACCTCTTGTTCAGTGGAAGTGAGAAATGGCTGACTTTACTTTCAGTTTTAAAAGTAGAAATGAAAAAGTGACCATAAGCTCCTCGGTGTCTGCTTTTGGTAATTTGCCTCCAACACTAACAGCAGAGGGATTAGGTGGAGTTTTCCTCCTTAGGCCACACACCGCCTTGCTACCCTTGGCTTTCCCCTTTACTTAGTTGTGGGGATTATACAGTGGAGGTTAGCAAATCTCATGTGCCGAGACTACTATTTTAAAGAATGCAAAACCACTTATTTTTGGCACGAATAGTGATTCCAGGGCACAGGCCATCTCCCCATCCTCTGGTTGTGGCAGGCTTTGGTCTCATCGTCATCCATTTCCTTGACAATTAACTCCATTCCTCTTGGCATTTCCTTCCTGTCTTGATTTTGTCATGTCTTGAGCATGTCTCACTTGGTGGGATGCTTTCTCAGCGTGTTCAGACTCTCCCTTCAGAAATACCCTTTTCTGCCCTTAACCAGCATCTCCCTACCAGCTGACACCCTGACTTCATTCTGACTGAGCCTTTTGGAGTCCAAGAGAAATAAGTCATGAGGATTTTAGCACCTCGTTCCCAGAACAGTGATTTCTGTTTGTTTCCTTTGTAATCTTCTTGCTCATTATCTAACAGAGCTATCACTGAACTCTGTAATAAGTAATGAAATTATACCAAAGCAAGAGAAAAAGCAGAAAGCCTAATTTTGGCTGATATTACATATACACACAAAACAAACTGTATATAATTTTTATACATATGTATACTGTCTTCTATGTATAAAATATCTGCTAATAGCTGCATGTAGCTTATATGTACATAATACTACATTGATGTATGTATGAGTACAGTATCTTCTAATTGGTTTGATATATTAAACTATGTTAAATATGTTATATATATTCTGATTGGGTAGGGTAAGGAATTAACAGATAGAAAAAATGTTTAGTAAAAGAAAGGGTTGGATTTTTCTGTAAATATGCAAGTTTACCAGAAATTCAAGCCATTTGCTAACATTTTGCATTTGTTTTAAAGTTTTTAATTGTAACTATATTAGCGATGATTTATTAAAACATATTCATCATGATATTTTCCTCTGTATAAGTTTGCACTGTTAGATTTTTAAAAGGAATATTTTCCCATCCCAAATCTAGCTGCTTTTAAGGAAATCTGTCCTGGTGGAATGGGTTATACAGTTTCTGGCGTTCATAGACGCAGGCCAATCCATCACCATGTAGGTAAAGGACCTGTATTTGTGAAGCCAAAGAACACTCAACCTGTTGCTAAAAGTACTCATCCTCCACCTCTCCCAGCCAAGGAAGAGCCAGTGGAGGCCCTGACCTTCTCCCGGGAACACGGGCCAGGAGTGGCGGAGCCAGAAGGTGAGAGTGGCAGTGGCCCATGGACTGTGGCCCTCTGTCTGTGTCCGTGTGTCTTCGCTTCGATTTTCCTGTTGATGTGCCTCTAGAACAGGCTTCCTCAGCTTTGGCACTGTTGACATTTTAGGGTAGATTATTCTTCAGTTGGCGAGGTGCTAGCATTGTAGGATGTTCAGCAGCGTCTGTGATCTTTAACCACAAGATCTCTTAGCACCCACCTCCTTCTAGCTGTGCAACCAAAAAAGGTGTCCAAACATTGCAGATGTCCCGAGCTGGGGGTGAGAGGGGGTGGGGAGGGGTGTAGGTTGGGGTAGCTAAATTATCTCTCATTGGGGAACCTCTGTTTTAGAATAATATGTACCTGGAAGGTAACAAGATTTCATAATAATTTCAGCACATTATCTTGCTGTTTGGGAGCTACTTTTGCTTGATGCTTATTCATAAAGAGTGATTTAGATCCTTTCGGTTACTAGCCCTAATTAATTTCTTGGTCCATAGGGTCATTTAATAAATATCGCTTTATTAAATGGAATCCACCTTAGGAAGTTAGAGCATCGACTGAGATCTCATGAAATAATTTAGCAGGCAGTCAGGAATAATAGAAGGGGAAGGGTAGAAGGCAAGAGACTGTCATGATAGGAGATCTGGGAGGTCACCTAGTGCAGTCCTTGGATTTACCTTTTGAGAAGTCTGAGACCTGGAGAAGGGACATGACTTGCCAGATGTCATACAAAGAATATAACCAAGTGGTATGTTTTTCCAAGGAAATGGTTAGGGCCTTACCCCTGAGAGGGAGTCTAGAGACAATTGACTTTGACTATCTCTTTGGCCTTCGGGGAAAGAAATCATTTCTCTCTGTCTCTTTATATAAATCAGCGTATCTGATGCTTGGAATGTCTTGGCGACCACAAACATTCTCTGCATAGAAGGCACAGAATTTTTAGATTTGTGTGGAAAATTGTCTATGTTTTTACTCTAATAAAGCTCCTGTTCACTTTTCACAGTTGATTCTTGGCTCCGCATTAAGGGAGACCATTTATGGGATCTTATAAGGACATAGGGCACCCAGAGAAGTGAAAGTCTGGGAGCTGGGGCAGCCTACTTCCTAGTAGGCAGGGTTTTTTGTTGTTTTTTTTTTTTTCCTGACTCTAGACAATTGTGGTTTTTGACCTATTTTGCTCTACTATTTTCACTCTCTGAACTTCATTGGTTAGGCAGAGCAGGTTGGGGAACTAAGCTGGAATGGTCAGAACTAAGCTGTATTGATCAGTTTGCCCTGTACATGTAGGATGTCATGGCCAGATCCTTTCAACTGTTTCTGCTTTGCACGGGCAGGAGGAAATGGGCTCTGATTCAGATTCTGCCTCAAAACTTTCTTGGTAATGGTTTTGGCAGGTTTCTGTAACCACAGACTCTCGCAGCAGTGATTTTAATGGATATGGTGCCCTGATTGCTATTAGCATGCACACCCAGCCTATAGACTGATGTTGATGGAAACATTAACTCAGGAGGTAAAGGTAGTGAGTGCTGGCTCAAGGCTTTAGGACTGATTCTGAGATTTCATGAATCCCAAGAATTCACTAATTCTGATTCATGACAAGCAAGTCTTTCTGAATACAAGGGCATCATTCCTATCACAATAATATTCATGATAATGTAATATGTAATTTGCCCAGTATATCAATGCTAATCCCCTATTTGCTCTTTCTGACTTGTGAGTTTTTTTTCATACTTAAAATATATTCCTTGAAATACACACAGGACTTCATTAAAAGTTGGGATAACTCAAGAAGATAGCACTTTTTCTCACGTTGATTATTGAATTAAGTGGCATTCTTTCTTTTTAAACATTGACATCAGAAAGCATTTCAAACATCATATACCATTTGTATGTTAAGGATAAATATTTGGCCAATTAATGCAAATATTTTCTGCAATATAGGAAGTTGCATGAAATTGGATTTAAGTATAAAATAATGTATCATAGTGTTACATTCTTTAACTTTCTAGTTTCTACTAATTCTGAATGAACAGTATTTGAAGGGCTTAGTCACATTTGCTCTGAGTTCCTATAGTTGAGGAATGAAATAACACTGAAAGTTCTTCTCTGTCAGTCATGTGTAAAATTCTCAAAAATAGCAGATAGCATTATTTGTGCATTTGGTTTAGTGTTATTTTTAATTACTTTAGAGGGACACCAGCCTGTATTGCTTTTTTAAAAAAATGAACTATAGTGGACAGATTGTACTAATGCCCTGTTTTATTTTCTGGTTTTAGTGGCAACTACACCCCCTGAGAAGGTAATTTTTTTTTATTACTTGCAAGTCTTTTATCTTCAAAATAATGTTTATTAGAATATGTGTGGGTTTTTCCTAAATACACTAGCCTGTCTATTACACATAATTTGATTTAAGAAAACGGAGCATTCATTCATCAAGAAACATTTATTGACTTAGCACTATTCTTGAGGCTAGGGAAATGATAAAGAACAAATCAGATAAAACTCCCTATCCTCATTGAACTTAAAACTCCAATGAGAAGAAAATGGCAGGAACTAATGGGAATTCGGGGCATTAAAGAGAATTCAGAGTCAGATGACTGCCTGGACTACCTACAGAGTAGCTCTGACATGTTTATGTAATTATGTATTCTTAGAGTGCATATGCAGTAAGTAAGGTACTTATTCATTCAACTAAAATTTAACAACCATGTTTGAATTTTATTACAGTAAGAATTTACTCTTAGAAGTTATAAACACATTAATGTTGCTTCTTAGGAATTTTAGAGAAATTTTTATCAATCTGTTGGTTCAGGAGCCATAAAACAAGACTGCGACTGTGAGGCCGAATAGGATCTAAGGCCTCTTTATGTAATAGTAGAGCTTCTCTGAACCTTGGTTTGATTCTTATACATTTGATGCTTATACATTTGTATAACTTATTCAGCTGACAACACATTGAATATTAAAATTTAGATGGGACTGATAAATATTGTAAATAGCTTTTAAAGTGACATACATATGGGGAAGCATGCATGCGTGCCTATGAGTGCTTGAAGAATCCAGAAACATTAGGATTTTGGATTGAGAACACTCATCAAGGAAGGGGTTAAACCGAGCTGCAGTACAATCTGTATGCATATTTCGCATGCACACTTGCAACTCTCAGCTTCTCCAGTGATTAGTGATAGACAGTGGCTTGCAGTTCTGCTGATTTCAACGCAGTTCTGACTGAATCACGATAGGCATCATTTAGAGTGTGAGTGGCCAGTCGGATACCAGATAGCCCCAGGAAACTTAGTTTTCTTCTTTGTGTACAACTGGGTTTATGGTGGCTCTCACTAATTTGAAAGTGGTCTGAACATGTTCTTGTATATTTTCACTGCATTTTATTTTCAGAGATCATGGGGAAAATGCAATCATACTTTGGCGGTCGTGGTCCTTAGAAAAGTCTCCAGGTGGGAGTAAGCAGTTAGTCTAGCGGTTAAGGTCCCTGCCACCCATGTGGGAGACTTAGATTGTTTCCAGTGAGTTGCTAGCTTCCTGCTTTGGTCTCTGCCAACCCTGGCTGTTTTGGGCATTTGGGAAATAAACCAGCCAGAGGGAGCTCTCTCTGTCTCTAAAAATTATATATATATATATATACACACACACACACACACATATATATATATGTGTGTGTGTGTACATATATATGTTTGTATATATAAATTTTGGATATTAAAAATGAAGGGAGGAAAAACTGTTTCAGGAATGAAAAATGTATACATTCAAAGGTGTGGCGGAAGGACAGCAGGGGTCGTGAAGGACGTGGTTTGAAAAAGAGTTTGGAGCTGCTTTGGAAGGCTTTGAATCCCAAACTGCAGTTGGAATCGGTGGGGTAACCCTGCTCCTCAGCTGGACCCTCCATGTCGGTGGACTAGGACCGAGAGCAAGTCTTCTGCCTCTTGCTGATGGGGAAGAGCTGTCTGTGAGCCACAGGAGTGGATTCCCATCTGATCGTGGTCTGCCCGTTGTTGGCACTGGCCAGGGGCTGTGGGGCCAGGGGTGCCATCAGGACTGGTGGAGATAGTCTTAGCTAGGCGATAGGAAACTGGCCTACACCGTGAAGGAGGGGAGGTGTAGGGAAAAAGCGGTGTGTGCTCAGTGTTTCTGGAAGGTGAGTGGAAGCAGGATTAAATGAGGTAGGGAGGAGGAGATAGGCTGAGACGCTAACTGAATTACAGTAAAGCGAGAATCAGAGAGTCCAGATGAGCGTAGGGGGGCTACAGATATTGAAAATGGTGAGTCGCTGGAAGGAATAATGCAGGTGAGCAGCATTTAGGATGAGAAATGGAAGAAGGAGGACTGAAAAGTGACTGTCAAGCTGGATGGGAACAGAGTAGACTGTGATATTGGCATAAATGATGGAGTTAAATGATAGGATTGTTTTAGAGAGGGTGGATTTGCGGAATCTGGAATACAAGGTCTCTTCAAAAAGATTGTGGACAATCTGTACTATGAAACACCATGCATGGGTTCCAAATTTTCTCCACCAAAACAAAGTTATCTTTCAATTCTATTTTCTTTTCTTTTTTTATTATTTATTTATTTGAAAGTCAGAATGACAGAGACAGAGACGACAGAGAGATCTTCTATTTGCTGGTACAATACCCAGATGGCTGCAATGGCCAGGGAGGGCCAAGCCAAAGCCAGGAGCTGGGAGTTTCTTCCAGGTCTCCCATGTGGGTGCAGGGGCCCAAGGACTTGGGCCATCTTCCACTGCTTTCCAGGTTCTTTAACATGGAGCTAGATTGGAAGTGGAGCAGCCGGGACTCGAACAGGTGCCCATATTGGATGCCTGCAGAAGGTAGCTTAACCTGCTGTGCCATAGCACCAGCCCCTTCATTCCATTTTCATAAACTTTTTGATGTGCCCTCATAGCTTAAACGAAGGTACCCTGGAAGCATTCAAGCTTAGAAAATTGGGTCTTTGGTGAAGTGTTCAGGCAGGCTATCTATTTTAGAAGCAAAAAAGAGGTGATAATTGAAGCCAGGAGAGAGAGAATGAGAGGGAAACGAGGTTCAGGGCAGTGAGCTCTCTGGAAGATGACAGGAGTAAAAGCCAGAGAGGGAATATATGGGGTAATGGTGATGAAGTATTGGATGAAAACTCTTAATGAAGTGATTTTGTGAGTTCTGTGGGTAAAGGCACAGATCCTAAAGTAGACAAACTGTTCAGCCAGCACGAGCCCTAAGCAGCTGCAGCTGTTCACCGAGGCATGGGTCATGAGGTCCAGGGGTAAAGTGGGTAAAGTGATGTCTGAAGACGCGCTGAGTCCTTCTGTAGGACCTCCGTTCCCGTCACTCTGCCCAGCCACCGCTGTTCAGAGACATGGGGGTGTGAAGTTACTGGATGTGAGGCTAGGGAGCCCATAGTGATGGACTGGTTTAAAATCTTCAACTTATCATGACCCGTCGGCTGTGTCCATTATGTAATCTGCAAAGTGTGGTTGGTCCTCACTGTGGGTCGCAGCCACATGAGAATGTAATGAAGGCTCTGTCCTCCCCTGGGGTTAGTTTACCCTTCTATAGGCCAGTGTGAATACCTGGGCCAAGACAGCCGCTTGAAACATCTGACTTTGGGCCCCAGAGAAACGGATGAGTGTTTCTGTGGTCACCCCTGCTGGGACAACCCAAGGACACGTCAGAGTAGCTGCACAATGCTAGTTCTTTTTTTTTTTTTTTTTAATTCCATGCAATTATACTGCCTTTTTTTTTTTTTTGTCTAATGTCCAGTGATATTTCTTTGCCTTTTGAAGAGTATTATTAACGAGATAAAAATAGTAGTATGCAGCCTTGTCTTGACTGTTGAGGAATAATTTTTTCATACTATTTGAACCCATTACTTAGTAAAGAATTAATCTGCTGTGTATAGAGTTAATTGCAAATAGATCTTAGTAAAAAATAAGAATGGGAATAGGAGAGGAAGGAGGAAGAAGGGTGAGAGTGTGGGTGAGAAGAATCATTAAGTTCCTAAAGTTGTACTTAAAAATGCATAAAGTTTGTATACCTTAAATAAAAGGTTTCTGGGAAAAAAATAAGTAGATGGTTCAACAACAACAAAAATATAGTAGTATGCAAGAAACTAAAAATAGTTCCCACTTTGAATTCTGCTTTTTCTCCTTCTGTTGTTTGAATATAATTATCCAGGAAATTCCTTCTTTGGATCAGGAGAAAACCAAACTTGAGCCTGGTCAACCCCAGCTCTCTCCAGGCGTTTCAACTATCCATCTGCACCCACAGTTTCCAGGTAACCCATGTTGCTCTGTGCTCCTTGTGAGAGTATTCTGAATGAAAGCACAGGATAGGAAGTTTTGTGTTTTTTTGTTTAATAAGTCATTGAAATTCATAATTGAAGTTGAATGTGAAAAATATACACTTAGATATCTTAATAGACTTATGTAGTAGTATTGTAAGTGGGCTATTTTTAAGTAGTATAATGGGAAAGTTAAGTTTTCCACTGTTTTCCGCAATTATTACTGGAACATTATTGAAGGTTATCATTTGATGAATGGTAGTTTTTCTTGGCTTCTCTGGCACTCTCAGACATTCTTGCTAAGTATTAAAACTAGAGCTGGAGATAAATACCATGAACCTTCAGGACCTATAACAGTTCTTTATGTTCAAGAGCTCCTGTGGTGTATTAGTAGACGAAGTTATGCTTGCATTTTGAAATGGGATTTCAGTGCACATAACAGGCTTTAATTTTCTTTTTATCCCCTGCTTCCTCTTATAGTAGTGATTGAAAAAACATCACCCCCTGTGCCTGTAGAAGTAGCTCCTGAAGCTTCTACATCAAGTGCCAGCCAAGTGATCGCACCTACTCAAGTCACAGGTTGGTGCAGTATTTATTATGTTAAACTCGCAGATCCTATGGAGAAATTGTCTGAACCTCATTTAAAAGTAATGGCAAGTGTATACAATTGCTCATGGCAGGGTTAGATGTAATAGCAAATGTTTGCATATCTAAATATTGTTAAAGAGGAGGAAAATGTGTAAATTATAGTGTATAGGCAATGGAATGTCACACAGCTTATTAAGGTAATGTTTTAAAGTACTATCTAATGTCATGAGGAAATGCTTGTGATATAATATTTATAACAATGATTCCAATTTTATTTTTTAAAATATTTACAAACGCAGAAAAGGAGATAAAAAGAAAATGAATCAAAATGTTCAGCTATCACCAGTTAATAGGATCATGGGTAATTTTCTGTTCTTTAACATATTTTTATCTATTTTCAAAATTTTGTAAGTATGTAGTAATCATTAAGAGATATAAAGATTTGTTATATTTTGAGACAAATGCAAAGACCTAAATGTTAATCCTTAATGTAAAATGAGCTCTTTTAAGTCAAAAAGGAAAATACCAACAATAGAGAAATAGGAAAATAATATCAGATGCAAAAATCATAAGAAAAATTGTCAAGGAGCACATCATGGGAAATTTCACTACCAAAAATGCAAAAATTTCACTATCAAAAAATGCAAATTGTAAAAGGATAGTACTTTATTCTTGTAAAATTAGTATTTAAAACCCAATGAAAGTTTTTGTTAGGGTGAAACTGAGACCCAGACACATTGCCAGAAGGAGAGCACATCAGGGTTCTCCAGAGAGACAAAGCCAGTAGAATGTGTTTAGATAAATGGAGTTTATCTCCAGGGATTGGCTGTTCAGGAGGCTAAGAAGTTCGCAGTGTGCCCTGGAAAGATAGTGGTATGCTTTCCATCTAAATTCACCGGTGGCGTGCGAACCAGTGGGGCCTGTAGTCTAAGTCTCTGCTGAGTCAGAAGGCCTGGGGACCAGCAGCACGCGTGTCTGAGGGTGGAGGAGGCAGCTGGCCTAGCACAAGCAGAGAGCAAACTCTTCCTTCCACTGCCTTTCTGTTCTGTTTGGGTCCAGCCCTTGGTGGATGGGATGACGCCAGCCTACGCTGGTGAGGGCGATCTTTACTGAGTCTGCCAACTCCAGTGCTCTACTTCTGGTAACACCCTCACTGACACACCTAGAATGAATGTTTTCCAAGCTGTGTGGCCAGCCTAAACCCAGTCAAGTTGACACATAAAATCCTAGAATGTAAATTGGGTCAACTTTTTTGGAAAATACAAAGTGGCAAAATGTTTAAGGAACTTTAAACAGAACTTTTGGCCCAGTAATCTTATTTTAAGATACCTTGTCTATGGAAATAATATCCCCAAAGACATGTATATAAATATATTCTTAGCACCGTGTATCATAGAGGAAAATTAGAAAGAATGTTAACATTCAGCTACAGAGTTAGTGTACCTTATCTGACATACTTTGGGCTAGACATGTTTTTGGATTTTGAAACATTTACCTGTTTGTCATGAGCTCTCTTGGGGATGAGACCCAAGTCTAAGCATGAAATTCATTTTTGTTTCAGCTTGTACTGTATGCGTTCAGCCTGAAGGTAGTCTTACGTGATATTTTTAGTGCACCTGCATCTTGTCTGTGACCCATCACATGAGGTTAGGTGTGTAATTTCCTACCCAAGGCATCATGTCAGCACTCAGAAAGTACACTTTGGACTGGCTCTGTGACAGAGTCTAGATAGACCTGCACCCAGAGCCACAGCCTCCCCACAATCACTGCGTGGTGGGCACCCTTCAGTCTTACTGGTAATCCTGAGTCAAGTGATGTAGAAATGTTGGCAATTCCAAGTATCTTTGGAGTCATACAATGAAATGACAGTGATTTTTTTTCTAAAATTATTCTGTATTCTGAGGTTATCTATGTATCTGCCCCTTTTATTAAACTCTCAGGACTGCTTTGCAATGCAAAGTGTACAAGCCTGGAATATACTATAGTGGTCAATAGGACTCTTCTAATTGTTTACTTCTATGTTATAAAGAAAAGTTGCATTTATTAAATAAAAGTTTTTTTTTTAAAAAAAGAAAAGTTGCCATGTAATAATGTAAGTCACTAGTTCTTTCTTAAAAAAGAAAACTAAATTTCCTTTTTCCAGTGTGAAGATAATCCTTATTTTTGAGTAGGCCTGACCTTCTTCAATGAACAAACCTCTTATATAAGCTAGCTTTGTAGAGGTTACTCGGTTTGCCTAGGGACATCAAGTTTTGTCTCTTACGTGCAGCTGTGTGAGGAATAACAACTTGAAGTTGCTCAGCTGCAACTGAACTATGGAGCTGATTGAAAAAAATTGAAAGTAGCCCAATGCTATGATGTTGCTAGAAGATGGCTTAATTTGAGCTTGGCAGATACATACAAGGGTAACATCTGCTGTCACATGTTTGAAGGGTAAATACTTCCTTCCAGGGAACAAGTGACCCTGCTTGTTTTTTTCCATGCAGTAGTTGTAGGTATTCCCACTTCCTATAGTAAAAGAATCTGGAAGAATCTATGGGGAGAACACATAGAGTCTTTGAACTGAAATGGTTTGCAACTTGAGAGCAATCCAAAAATAGTGATCTACATTAGTATAAGAAGACTGTTTTCTATCCATTTAAATCAAAATGTAATGTTCTCATTGGTTTGATATGAGGGCCAAGCTGAGATTTAAGAAATCAGCTGATCACTGCTCTCAGGAGTGGTGTACATAATTTTTATTTATTTATCTATTTACAAAACAGAGAGGAGATAAATGTTATTTGTTACTCTTAGTTTCCCCTGTAGTTGAAGAAAGGGCTAGAATAATAAGAGTCTAAAGTAAATATAATCAGCTCCACATTGCTTAGTGATGATATCTTTATAATGGTGAGCCTTTGACATGTCATAACTGTAAAGGGAGCTGCGTATTTGCAGGAAGTAAGTGTAATATTTTCTACTCCTAACAGCTGACCTGGTGGTTTGCAACATTGTTGGCATATTATTTGCAAATAAATTATACATTTCAACGTATAAATTCTTGATTTAGTGTCGTGTCTTGATAGTTAAAGGAGAGGTTGGAAAATCAAACCTATATTTCTCTGGCAAATGTTGACAAAGTGGAAACATCTGTTTCGATTGTTGTGGGACAATTCATGCTGATTGTGGGGCAGTTGGGAAGCCAGGCATTCTGTGTCAATCTTTCCATGACTGAACGTTTGATGCCTTCCTCTGGCTCATCCTGAACTTTCTCCATGGCCCTTACACGCCGGCCAGAAGTTACTCTTTCACTTCCATGCCTGCCTTGCAGAAGCCTCAGTAATGATCATGGCCCAAATATTTTGAAAACTACTTGTTCATCAGATCTTTTCCAGAACTCAGAATGGATCCTTTCAAAAGTGTTTGTCCCTGAAGCATGCTACCAGGGTCATTACAGTCTCAAGAAACCATGTGTGCTCATGGAAAATGAATTTTTTTTCCATGTAAAGTCATCACACTTCCATGTTTCCAGATTCTGTTTATTTATTTATTCGGATAATCATAAGATGAAGGAAAAAGCCGAAGGTTTGCGTGTTCCTCTTTGTGTCCTGCTAAAAGTATTCTTTTTTGTTGAATGTTAAAAGGTATAATAATGATACCAAAAATGTTAAATGCACCGTTGGCCTTGTTGCTAGGCTAAATAGAGCTTTTGGTTTTCCATTGGCTTTTGGTCATGGCTCTTTTTCCAAATTGTAAATGAGCTTCAATGGAAGAAATAAATGGAGATCATAAGCCCAGTGAAAGTGAAGTTGTTTGAGGGGGCACATGTGGGAAGAGAGGGTAGGGCTGCCCTGTGAACCAGGGGGCCCATGAGAGTGCAGGGGGATGCGCTCACTTGATCACTCTGGAATGCCAAACTTGCCCAAGACCAGACGTTCCCCCTCACCGGGATACGCCTGAGGCCAGTAATGAGTGCTGGCTGTGTGAGGCATTGCCACTGTGGTATGTCACAGCCCTGTTTCCAGAGCTTATATTGACACAGGCTACCCAAAGAAAATGTGTATTTCTCCAGAAATTGATCCACTCTGTGGGAACAATCTCACATGCCTGTGTGTGAATAGCCTCTCAGAAAAATAGAAAGTGTAATGTCTTTGCTCCAAAGCATCCAAAAAAGCAGAAAACCTTTCCTGTTCTTCAAGGCATTGCTGGCACTTGCCTGTCTGTACTGTGTGTATACTTGTGAGTAAAACTCAGCCATGGTGGGAGACATGTTCTGAAACAATGACACCAGTCAATTGTGATTTTACCTTAAAAAAAAAAAAAAAAGCCCTAGATGTTGCTCAACTTCTTCATGACTAGTAAAAAGAAAGCAGACAAAGGTGTTGGCAAGGTGCACTGGCTCTTTCTACCTGGCAGGGGGATACTGTGTGACAAGTGGATTAAAGAGAACTTGAGGTCAAACTGACTACAGTTATATTAATTACTCCCTTGTGTAAAAATGGGACAAAAACGTAGCAGTGTCCCTTCCCTCCTTTGAGGTATCTCTTAGTACCCTCTAGTGGCGTCAGTGTAACATTTTCGTACATATGTTTAGTGCCCTGCCAGCCAGGGTCAGTGTTTTCAATCCGCATCTCTGAATACTTAACCTATGAGGTCATCCACTAAAAATTGTCAACCATTCTTCATCAGTATACTTTCAACCTTATGGCTTCTATTTAAAGTACGAAGTTGGAAGCAGAGACCATTATTATTCATTTCATTCCCTAAGACTAAAGAGTTATAATTCCCAAGTGTTTTCTCCTTCCTTAGAGCATACTTGAGAAGAAATAATTTAGATAGCTGGCAAAGTGTAGAGAGGAAAGTATTGCATTTGAAGTGAGCGTCATATATTATTAAAGACTGTTTGTCACATTGTAAGAATCCCATCCTAAAGCTACACCTGCAAAATGACAAATATTTGGTAATGAGCAAATTAGTGTGTGTAGGAATGAGACAGGGACTGCTGATGGTTTTGTGAGAACCATTGGTTATATCTTTTAATTTGTTTTGAAACCTTGCCTCAGGTAATTCATCTTCTAATTAATTCAATTTCTTTTTGCAAGCCTGGTTAACCTGTCTTTTCAGTTTTAAGAATATAACAGAGAAGAGAATAAAGGTCATTAATTATTTGCACAAAGAAAACTAAGAAATATAAATACTAAAATTTTAACAAAAGTGTCTACCTGTAATACAGAATAAATGTTAGAGATGTTCTTCTTACACTATTTCACTAAAACAGTTCCTACAGGGGAGAGAATTCTTAGAACCTGTGAAGACTATCTTTTCAGACTTTAGTGGTATATTAAAAATTATATATTTTTAAAATGTTTATTTTTCATTTCATTGAAAGGCAGAGTGACAGAAGAATTGTGGGAAAGAGGGGTTGGTGGAAGGAGAGAGTGGGAGAGGGGGAGAGACAGAGAGAGAGTTGTCATCTGCTAGTTCACTGGTTCTAGGCTAAAGCCAGGAGCCCAGAACTCCATCTGGGTCTCCCAGGTGGATGGCAAGGGCCAAACGCCATCGGCTGCCTTCTAGGATGTGCATTAGTAGGAAGCTGGGTCAGAAGCAGAGTACCCAGGACTCAAACTAAGCTCTGTGATACAGAATGCAGGCATCCCATGCAGTGATTTAAACCACTGTGCCGCAACACCTGCCCCTAATAATGATATTTTTAAGGAACGTTTTCTGATTATGAAATACAAAAGTACTAATATATGCTCATTATAGAAATGTTGAAAATGGAAGAAGTATGAAGAATATATCAGTCCCCATCATCATAAAGATTTTCTATATTTCCTTCTACTCTTCTGTGTGTGTAATATAATTGAGATCATATTCTATATTACAATTTGTGCCCAACTGCATATTTTAAAACAATTCCTTCTCCTGTTAGTGATTATATTAGTGTTCTTTGTTATAATTATATCATAATTCACTGTTTTATATTGTAATAATTTAAGCAATCATGTCAATCACCTATATATTTAGCCTTTTTAATATTTTTTACTTTATTTTGGTAACATACTGACTGCAAGCAAATTTGTTTTTCTGATAGTGGGTTGGCATAAATAGGTTCATTAAAGGTATTATTAATTGGTTAATGCATGCTTTTTGCAAACATCTCATACATGCGGATGATTTTACATAAAATATGACAGCTTGTCTGCTTCCTGTTTCAAGTGTCTTGCTTGAGTGTTCTCAAAGTCTCAGCATAGTGAATGCCTGATGGAGAATGAAGAAGGTGGCTTTGGATTTGGAGGGCAACCTCAGCCCTCACTGAGGTCGTTTCCAGAGGGAACTTTCGTTAAAGCTCTGTTCCTTCGATCCCTTTTCTGCAGAATTTGCAGAGGGTTATTAGTGACAATAGCCCACCTGTTTTTCTTCTCTGAAACCATAGACCCCTCTAACAAAGCTGGATTGTGTGTGGTGCTCAGAGGCACCAGCCTAGTTATCCTGAGGGCTGTCTGGGTCTCATTCATACAGCATCTCTTTAAAGGCTTGTTTGCCGTATAGTGACATTGAGATACTAGCTCTAGGTAGCATTGATGTCAGAGTGCTATTTCTTTGTTATATGTTCTTAACTAATATCACTATGAACCCCAGCAATAGTGACATTTATGACTTATAGATTGTGTGTAATATGCCAGGCATTGGGCTACATGCATTATTTTCAGTATATTTTTATTATATTCCCATATTGTGCTCTGAACTTGGAACTCTGGATTATTTCCATTCTATATATATAGAAAAATGAGGCTTAGAGTGATTAATCACTTGCCCGTACTACAGAGTTTGAAAGGATAGCAGGATGTGTCCCTGTGCATTCTCCAAGCCAGAGCTTCTAGCCAGCAACTCTTCCATCTCCCCTGTGCCATCGTTCCTCTTTCTAAATAGTATTGAAGACAGGAACTCTTGGGGAAGTAGCCTCTCTCAGAAGGCCACTTTTGAGTCCCCGGGTCCTTTGGTAATGAAACTCATTTTGGTGGCTTCCACCCACTATGGAGTCCAGTGATCCTGTGAGTCAGTGAGGACTTGAACAATGCTAGTCTGCCTGGGCTTTGTAGGAGAAGAAAGAATCACCCAGGGATCAGGGGGAGAATAAGGGAGGGGTAAGCGGAGAAGACTTGGAAGAAGATTCTTCCTTACCAGTATACAGAAAATATTTTGGGTTGAAGTTGGCAAATGAAGAATAAGCACACCTAGAAATTTTGTCTTGGTTAGAAGTAGAAAGTGTTTTCTTGAGCATTAAAGGGAAAATTTGGAGAAGGTTGGACATTTTCTTGAAACTCAAATATGACCTGCTAACAAATGAGAAGTTAGTATGTATTTCCCATCAAGAGAAATCAAACAATGAGTCTTACTTCATCAAGTAAGATAAAAGAGAGTGGATAGAAAGTCCTTGATTGGTCATGTTAAGAGTTGTTTTAATGAAGAATTGATCCCCTGGGAACAGCATTTTGACGTGTTGGATGAAGCCGTCCTACCTGCTCCACTCCAGATACAGCTCCCTGCTGATGGCCTGGGAAAAGCAGGAGAGGATGGGCCAAGTGTTTGGCCCTCTACCACCCATGTTGGAGACCTGGATGAAGTTCCTGGCTTTTGCCTGGCCCAGTGTCCATAATTGCTGCCATCTGGGGAGTCAACCAACAGTGGAAGACCTCTCTGTCTCTGACTCTCCCTCTCTGTGTAGCTGCAACGTTCACAATCATTAAAAAAACCTGATCCCCTTAAAACTTCTAGCATGGTCCGTTTCTGAGTGTGTCTGTTCCAATTCATCTTAGAAATTGTTTCATTAAGAACTATTGATGACCATGGGAGGGACTAACCACTCCAGTTATTAAAAAAACCCTGAGTATTTATATTTGATTTCAGAGGTCAACTTTGTCTTCTAAATGGCTAATCTGACAGCTAGTCAGGAAACATGAAGTAATGCTTTGCAAGTAGTAGTGAAATCTTTATTCATGTGATTTTTTTATTTTTAAAGAAATCAATGAATGTACTGTGAATCCTGATATCTGTGGAGCAGGACACTGCATTAACCTACCTGTAAGGTATACCTGTATATGCTACGAGGGTTACAAGTTCAGTGAACAACAGCGGAAATGTGTTGGTAAGAGATACTTTTGATACTCAAAATTACTTAATATCAAAGATTTGCTTATGTAAAACATGTTTTTTTCTTAATCCATTTTTAACCATACTGGGAAAATGTCACTGTGTTTAATCTTGTAAAATGTTTACCCCTCAGCTAAGGGCACTCAAGCAAAAGGTTTGCTAAATTCCTGGGGTTTTCTTACCTTGTCCACTGCTATCCACTTCTTTAAATGTGATGCTTTGCCATAAAACTTAACTCATTCACAAAACTTCTTGGATAAAGTAAATAAACTGAGAGCTCTAGAAATAGCTCACACCTGCAAACATACATACATACACACAAACATATGAAACAGTAAAGAATTACATTCAAATATCCAAGTACATTAAACCTGATTTGGAAGTTTCTAAACTGAATTTCCATGTATACTGGCCGGAAGCTCCTAATGAACTTGTGAATAAGTGATCTTCTATATATGTCTTAGGGAAAAATCTGTCTTATAAAGAGGTATATGGAGTTAAGTTAATCATCTTAATGTGTAGACGCTACGCTTGATTTCATCATTTTTAGAAGAAAGAAATTCAGCCCTGAGTTCTAAGGGCAGGATAAAGGAACAGAGACACTTTGAGTAGTGTATCTACTCCTACATTAACATGTGTGAGCCTTGCTGTTTGGTTTTATATGTATCTGTGGGGTGAGAAGGCACCCAGCTGCTCCGTGACATGGCCATTTCCCTTTCATTTGCACACATGTGTATATGCATGTGTAGAGCCTAAAATATTAGGGAGAAAAGGCAAAGTGGTGATCTAATCCAGCCCCAGCTGTAGATGGTCTCTGACTGCCTCTCTGGAGAGCAAATTCCAGTGTGTGAAGATTCCATTATCAGGAGAGTCTTCCTGTGTTGACCTGAAGTCTGACCCTTTCAAACACCAATGTTATGGTGTTTTAGTCTTTGAAGCAATGTTCAGTAAGCTGCTTGCCTCTTCCCCATCACAGTCCAAGTATCTTATGAGCGAAAGATGTCTCCCTAAGTTGTAAAGGTTTGTGGTACCCCGGGAATAGTATAGTGGGTGGCTGAGTTCTTGCTGCACAACACCAATCTCCTGTTTGTGTTTTGTTAACAGATATTGATGAATGTGCTCAGGTCCAGCACCTGTGCTCCCAGGGACGCTGTGAAAACACTGAAGGGAGTTTCCTGTGTATTTGCCCTGCAGGATTTATGGCCAATGAGGAGGGTACCAACTGCGTAGGTAATGGCACTGCTGCATGAATTCTCAGATCTGGGGTTGTAGATCCCTGAGACCTCATCAGATCAGACAGCCCCAAATTTGCATTAAACATCTGTAACGACATAGCAATCTGCTAGATATAAAAATGGATTCCCCTCCACAAATTTTTAAAAAGGACTCACTTACTTATTTGAAAGATGGAGTGACAGAGAGAAAGAGATCTTCCATCTGCTAGTCTCTCCCCAAATGGCCACAAAAGCCAGAGCTGGGCTAGGCTGAAGCCAGGAGACAGGAATTCTTTCCAGGTCCCCCACATGGGTGGCAGGGACCCAAGCACTCAGGCTGTCTGCTGCATTCCCAGGTGCATTAGCTGGGAGTTGGGTCAGAAGCACAGCAGTTGGAACTGAAACTGGCACTCAAATACAGGGTGCCAGTGTTGCAAGCACTGGCTTACCCTGTATGCCAACCCCCTCTCATATTTTTAAAATTTTTAAGATTTTATTTGAGAGGTAGAGTTACAGAGAGAGGGAGAGACAGAGAGAGAGGTCTTCCATCCACTGGTTCACTCCCCAAATAACCACAGTGGCTGGAGTTGGGCTGATCTGAAGCCAGGAGCTTCTTCCGGGTCTCCCGTGTGGGTACAGGCATGTGGGCCATCTTCCCCTGCTTTCCCAGACCACAAACAGAAAGCTGGATCAGAAGAGGAGCAGCTAGGACACAAGACGGCACCCATACAGGATGCTGGGGCCACAGGTGGAGGCTTAGCCCACTACGCCACAGTGCTGGCACCCCCTCAACATTTTTGAAGGAAGAGTAGCAAATATATAGAATGAGAAGATTCTGCATGAATCAAAACCACACAATGCTGATGCATGTCCAACAAATCAAGGGGATGTGAGCAGAAAGCTGTTACTTCGTCATTAAACTTGAACTAACTGGGAGATGAGAGAGGTTCAAAACGATATTTTGGCAAATAAAACTTAGCAGTGTTTTCTGCTTCTCGTAGATGTGGATGAGTGCCTGAGGCCGGATGTCTGTGGGGAAGGGCACTGCGTCAACACCGTGGGTACCTTCCGGTGTGAATACTGCGACAGTGGGTACCGTATGACACGGCGTGGCCACTGTGAGGGTGAGTCTTCTGGGAAATCCAGGAGCCGGTGCCATCTGCCTGTGTGTGCTGAGCACTCGCGACCGTGAAATGCAGGACAGGTTTAGATCCAGGGCTGGTGGGCACCTTTCCTGTGCTGGATTTCCGCCACCTCTCTGCATGGCGCCAGCGTGCCCAGGCTCTTCCTGCTTGCTGGATTCACAGCCGCTTTGCCTGACTTCCATGACCCTGTCTGGGTTATTTTCCACCTTCATGCACTCATTATTTTTCACCTCATTATCTGCTTTCCCTGGTACTTGGAGTGAAATCACTTTAGAACAATTAATTACAGAATATCTTAGTACAAACCCAGCCTTAATTACAATGTCTGGCTCATTCATCTGGGAACATGGTGCAGGTGTGACCACTGTTGATGTTTCATTTTCAACCTTTTCACCTTGTCACATTCCTCTGTCTCCCTCGCGTCCTTTTACTTGTGTTCTGGGACTTTCTTGCAGACTCCCTACAGAAGCACTGTCTGACCAGCTCTGGGTCAGATTCCAACTGCGCTAGATAGAATTTCTTCATTACTGACCATAGCCGTGAGTTCGCGCTCATTATAAAAATGTTTTGGAAAATGTATGGCAAGGCCAAAATAATTAGACATGCAACAATATTTCTGCTCATATTTGTGTCCATGTGGCACGAGTTCTTTTTGAAACCTCTGTGGTACTTTTTTGTAATGATTTTCATGAAGAAATCCATTGAACTTCTTCTGCAGTCCTGCCGCGGACACCTCAGGGCAAAGGCACATGTTCTCACCTGAGCAGGTGCTTCAGGGCCTAGATGTGGGCATGGTGCTGACTGCCAGGCTTCCCCACCTGACTGTCTGAAGATCAGCCTGTCATGACGGGGCTTCTGGAGCGAAGGAGGGAGTCAGCCAGGCTGCTCTCTACCATCTGTTGGCTTCTGCTTGTTGGTTTTCTTCACAGCCCTGATGGCCAAACCTGGAGGGAGGGCCAGGGAGACATTCCTGGCAGTCTGCGCCTGGGTATTTTCCTTGGGCTCAGATCTGGAGAAAAGTGGGAGCAGTTCTGTAACTGGATCTCTGCTCAGCTCAGATCAGAATGGAGCCATGAATGCCCCCGCGATGGCTGAGAGGCCACGGGGCGAGCGCTGTGAAGCATCCCTACGCTCCTTCCGGGAACTCTGCCTCGCCCTCCAGAGGCAGAGTGGGCATGCAGAAGACCTGGGGCTGCGGAATCGGCTCAGGCCGCCACAAGCAGTGACTGCCTGACCTTGAGCCAGTTATCTAGCACCTTTGAAACCTAGTTCATCACCTAGAATACGTGAGCCAGAGAGTACAATTTAGGGTGACCAGGAGCTTAGTCAGTGTGTGTGTGGTATTGCCCATCACCTGGTTAGTTCTCAGAAAGTTAGGTTTTTTTTAAACCTCCCTTTTCCCCTAACCCCTTTTGGTTTTTTTGCCTGGGTTTTTCTCAGTTCGTCTGTAATTGTGGGGAGTGCTTACCAGAAAAATGGGTGAATTCATTTGGCAGGCATGTGTATGCAAAGCAGGCACCTCCCGAAGAAGTGAGATAGATACTGTCCCACAGTTCTACCCACAGCCCCCTATGCAGAGATCAGATAGTAAGTCATAAAAAAAAATGGCAAGGGGTAGAAATGAAATTGGGAAATTATGTGATTACATTGAAAGCTGATAGGAAAATAGTCAGTAATCCTCAATATATGGAAATTATTCAGCAGAGCTATGACTGGGCTTCCCTGAGTAAATAACCGGTAACTCCATTATCCCCCAAGAAAAAGCCTGAAAAGAAGGAAGAGCCAAACATCGTGGCCGTCCTCTATGTTATGGACCAGAACCAAAGGTCGCAGGGCTTCTGGCTCACGGAAGGTTTTCTCAGCTGTCACCAGCAAAGTTGCTTTCAAACAAGACCAGTCTCCAAGGAGTCTATTGTGGTTTGCAGACATTATCTCATTCATCCTTCCTTTATTCTCTTAAGCTGGTATTGCAAGGCAGGTAGTCCCTCAGTGATAGGAGAGGGAACCACCAACGGAGGTGAGAGCAGGGTGTTGTCTCCTAGTCCTCAACATCACGCCCTCTGTATTGGACCTGCCTGTCTCAGTGACGCTCCCTGATTTACTGGTTGTATTTCTATTAAAAAACAAAACTCCCATCCAGATGGGGCTGTAATGCTGTTTGGAAAACTGAGCTGGCAAGCATCATCATTTTGTAGAACAAGAAGTCCCAGACCAGCTGACCTTAAAAAAAAATCATTGTGTGTCATTGTCTATTGGCAAGAATTTTTCACTGATAAAATAAAAATTTATGGCATTGACCTGGTACTTATTTTGTTAATATCAATTTCAGCTTTTTCACTTGAAGCAGCTTTTCACACATGTTGAGTGATATATATATATATATGTGTGTGTGTAGAGAGAGAGAGAGATTAATGTTTTCTGTTTTTATTTTTAGCTGACACAAAAAAGTTGTGCATGCTTATGGGTTATCACGTAATATTTCCATATATTGAATAGTGCCCAATCAGGGTAAACCTAGGAAGGTACTTTGCAAGAATTTGCCAGAATGGTGCCAACCTGTGGCACAGCAGGTTAAGCCACCATTAGCAATACTGGCATCCCATATGAGTGCCAGTTCAAGTCTTGCTACTCCACTTCCAATCCATTTCTCTGTTAATGTGCCTAAGAAAGCAGCACACAAATGGCCAAACTACCCGGCCCCCTGCCACCTTTGTGGGAAACCTAGATGGATTTCCATGCTCCTGGCTTTAGACTGACCCAGCTCTGGCTGTTGCCACCACCTGGGGAGTGAACCAGGGGATGGAAGATCTCCCCATCCTCCCCCTCATCACTCTGCCTTTCAAACAAATAAATCTTTTTTTTTTTTCTTTAAGAATTTACCAGAAGGAAGGCATCAAATACTCGTGTATATTTATTTAGTATAGGAATTATATCTATATTTTTCAGCTTATGTCCTTCAAAAGCTGTTTATTTGCTCACTGTGATTCGAGGCCCTATGCTGGACACTTCAACATTAAATCCTTTCATTTGAATTCAGAAAGAAAACAATTATTTCAACTGGGGCTTGTACCCCAGATGTTACCATTGATTTTAAACTGTTGAACTCTGTCCTACATCTATCCTCTTCCCCACTGTGTCATTTTTACTATTCTTAAAAATGCCTAAAGCCACAACTGTATTTAAGGTGACTGGTTCCTCTTGTATCAAAAAGAAAGATGATTAATAAGTGAGCTGTGAATAGGAAAAGGTATATTTTTAACAGAAAATATTACATATGGTCATAGCACCTTGTTTTCTGGAAAATCTTGGAAGTATGTGATGAGTTCATTTTCTCCTAATGTTCTTTTTCCACCTCCAAGGAATTACTATCATATGAAAGGTTTTAAATTATTCATACTTGGGATGTTCTTGGGCCCATGAAGCCAATGTAGGGATTTCCCTGGGGCACCCAGTGTGTGCAGAGATCCACTCTCCAGCCAAGTGGATATATATGGTCGCTCACATTCATTTCCACTCATCGTATTTCTTTCTGGCAAGCTGGGCTATTCCTTCAAAGATTGGATGTCCAGAAAGTAGCCCCAGAAGTGCTGCCAGCTCCCAGAGTGGAGAGGCCTGGCTCTGCCATTTGAAGAACTGGGGCCAAGTTCTTCCTTGGAATTGGTATAAATATTTTAATCCAAGTATACCTGACCATTCATTGATGTCATATGTTTAAGTCTAGACCCAATGTGTCTCCTACCCTGTTATTGCTTCCCCCCAGAGGTGTAGATAGAGCATGTTTTTTTCTCTTCATCTCAAAAGTCAGATTTCACTTTGGTATTCTGATAAAATATTCATGACCTGCCTTCTTGATTCTCCAGATATCGATGAGTGTTTGGTTCCAAGTACTTGTCCGGATGAACAGTGTGTGAATTCTCCTGGATCTTACCAATGTGTTCCCTGCACAGAAGGATTCCGAGGCTGGAATGGACAGTGCCTTGGTAGGTACCATGTGTTATCCCAGTTTTGTTGCTTTTGTGTGGCCTGTGTTCTGATAGAGTAATGCCAATTGATCTCTTTCAAAATAAAAATCAATGAAATGTAATAAACTTAGACTGTTCTAAGAGAAGTTGCAAGTAACTCTTAGCTATGGAAAAAATAAGAACATGAGTGTTCATGAAGGATGCCACTGATTTTTTTTCTCAGATGTGATAAAGAACCAAAACCAAACACAGTGATAGGCATTAAAGGAGAGGGATGGAGAGCAGAAAGTTTGAAAAGAGAAGAGGCCTAAGAAGCAGCTACCACAGACAAACAAAATTAGGAAATACACACAGGTGCTCACACAAACATGCAACAGAAATAGTACGTGTAGTATTTTGAGGAAGTTGAAGAGACACATTTGCTTTGATTCTTTTCTTTTGTGTATCCATCTGCCATGCCATTTCTTTTTTCCTTATTTGAAAGTTGGAGTTAGAAAGAGAGAGACAGAGAAAGAGAGAGAGCTTCCAGCTGCTGGCTCATTCTCCACATGGGTGTAACAGCCAGCAATGGGCCAGGCCAGAGTTGGGAGCCAGGAGCTCAATTCAGGTCTTTCATGTGAGAGGCAGGGACCCAAACACTTGGGCCATCTTCTGTTTTTCCCAAGCCAATAGCAGGGAGCTGCATCAGAAGTGGAGCAGCTGGAATGTGAAGTGGCGCCCATATAGAATGCTGGCATCACGGGCAGCGGCTTTACTTGCTGTACCATTACACTGGCCCCAGTGGTTTGGTTTGGTTTGGTTTTTCCTAAAACTTTTCCATTTCATGAGAGAACTTTGAATATGTGAGTTTTACATTTTTCATTCAATCATTCATTGTTTCCTTCCTCCCCTAAAAAAGCTTACTATATATTCCAGAGCTTTCTGGGACACATTGAGGGATGAAATGAATGGAACCCTTTCCTTGGGGCACTTCCCGTCTGTCTAGTGAGACACTGACCTTCCCCTAGACACCTCATGGAAAACTGCAGATTTGTAAATGGGACAAGTTACAGGAAGGAGGTTCTGTGAGGCTCTGAGATGGTAGGATTAAACAAAACAATATTTGAATTTTATTCTGCTGTCTCTGGGAGACACTTAGTTGTTTTAGTGAAGGTGGGAATGAATTGTTCTTACCAAAGTTCTCCCTTTGGAAAGCTCTGGGCTCCTCGCCAGGCAGCATCAGCTCAGCCTCTGTAGCTGGTGCAGGTGCCCGCCCTGGCCTGAGTGTCTGTGCCCATCCTCAAGGGTCTCTACCAGCGGAATTGTGAGATGTAGACACGTTAGTTGTTTATCTGCTAAGTAGTTGTTTGTGTAATGGGAGCTGGCTGGTGAGTGCGTTTGGTTTTAATTTTCCTATTTGGCATGCATTTTGTAGTTGCCTATCAAGGTTCCATTCGTGTTCTCATTTTCATAGTGATGCATAATCCAGGAGTGGAGCCTGGACTCTAGCTTAAATAACTACAACACACAACATTAGTATAAACACAGGGCTCATTCATGAATTTGCTAATGGAATGTGACTGACCAAATTGGCAAGTGAGTCTTCTTCAATGTAAACCATACTAAGTGAGTTCTTGTACCTATATGTACCTCTATGGATATATAGGTATGTATGTGTGTGTATATAATATATGCAAACATTTCACTCTAGTTTTGTGACAGAAACAGAGCACCTCGTATAAAAGTAATTTTACTTTTGCCAACCAGAAGAGAAAAATCACAGACAGAAATGTTAGGTCACCATGTTGCTCAACTCAACCGAAATCCCACATTTAGCCCCTTGTTCCGCGCACTAGGTTTCATTTCTGCATTTCTGAGATCATGGATTTCCTATCATTAAAAGTAGGCAGTGCACTTTTTCCTTGTGCTTTGGGTAAAAGTTTAGTCTCTACGTAAACCACATCAAGCCTTGCTTCCATGATATCATTGCAGATATAGCCATCGTTCACGTTGGACTTACAGCTCTTCTGAATTTCTCATGAGGGTTTTTGCAGATTATACTGAAGTAGATTTTCCATCTTAATTTTTATGGTGGTAGAGTTTTCAAATGTTGAGAGCTGAGTGTGACAAAAAGCAGATAGTCCAGCATGACTTTGTTTTTGTATTGAGCCAGGGAGTGGAGTGAATTTTTCTGCTGAACTCTTAACGATGCTAATAAATGCTCAGCTGTATCCTTTTGTGCCTTTAGACATTTTAGTTCTGATATTTGTTCTTTGGTATTTGCAAATACTTTCCAAAAGTTACCTATACTTAAAAAGAAAACTTTATTTATTTATTTTAAAGGCAAAAGTGATAGAGAAGGAGAGAAAGAAAAAGAGATTTTCCATCTACTAATTTACTTCCCACATGTCCACAACAGCTGGGACTGGACCAGACCCAAGCCAGGAGCCTGGAACTCCATGCTGGTCTCCCACATAGGTGGCGGGAACCCAAGTACTTGAGCCATTGTCTGTTGCCTTCCCAGGAGCATTAGCAGGGTGCTGGATCTGGAGTAGGACAGCCAGGACTCTCAACTATCACTCTGATATGGGATGCTGGTACCTCAAGTGGTGTCTTAACTGGCTGTACCACCACACTGGCTCACATAAGTAACCCACTTTTGACTTCAGCTCATCAGTAACACATCTGACCTGTGCTTATTTGTTCATTTAACTAATACATTGAACACCTACTGTGTGCCAGTATTTTTCCAAAACTGCAAGGGTTGAGAATGAATGCAACAAAAACTCTCTCCTTGTTGAACTTAAAGTGCTTACAGATCAGCAAGTAAGCAAGTAAAACACATAGAATATTGGATGTCATAGTGTCATGAAGAAAAATAAAGGGACCTGAGATATAGGGAGTGTTCAACTTTCTTTGGTGGTCAGAGGTCAAGTGATGGCAGGTTATTAATGAGGCCTTCTTTGCTAATCATTTGTTCCCATCACTAACAATTAACCTGTGAACTGTTTATGCCTTTTTTGTGTCCTTTTAGTCCAGACAATTTATTGATTTATGTGGATGAGATTTTCTTTCTCAGTTTTTAATTGAAAAATTAAAGTGAATGTTAAAGCCTTGGAAATTTGGCTATACTCATCATTTTGGAGAAAGCTCTTGCATTGGACATTTGTCTTTAGCAATATTTGTTGTTTATTTGAAAGGTAATGGCGGGGGAGATGATTGTCTTCACCTGGCAGGGGTGTTGGTTTCCATAAATCTTAGTCTCATTGTTCTGTAGCACGCCCCTCACTGGCTGCATACTTTCACATTGCTGTAACCAAATGTGTGCGGCATTTTACATAGTAGTACTTATATTTGGCATTATGCCTCCTGGGATTTTTTCCTCTTAAGCTTTTCTATCGTCACATCAATTTGACTCTTTTATTCCTGTTAAATGGCTTCATTAAGCATTGCTATTTAAAGCTCTATATTTTGTAGAGATTGGACATCTCATACACTTTCTGCTTCTTTCACTGACTGTGTGAAGAACTTGCTGAAACCATTCATGGTCTCATTGTATTCATGCCATGCCACCTGGATTTCACTGGTGGATGCTTCTCCTTGAATTATGAATTAAGACTAGACATTGTCTGGGGGAAAAGCTGGTAAAATGTGAGTAAGTGTTGTCTGGGGACCCACACTTTTTCCTGGTGTTTAGTCCTGGACATATAGTCCTTCATGCTCAATAGTTATTGTCCACGTCAAATACTGTCTGTTGCTTCTAGACTCTACGTAGCACACATCATCCCTTAATGCTTTCTGGCAGCTCTTGTTGGCTCTTCTGTTAATGTTGCTGCTTCTTTCAAGTTGGGGATTTTGGTCTTCTCTGTTGAGCCACTTTCATCATTCAACACTGTATTCCTTGGACTTGAAGTTCTGCCTGGGGCCATTGCCCACTGGATCCCCACCTTGAATGACTGTTTCATCACCCCGGGTTCCGGCCAGTTCCCACTGCCTTCCTTAAGGGACGTCAGCCTGTCAGGTACTCAGTTTACAGATTCCTCCTAACTCGTGGAATGCTGGCCTGAATCAAATCTGATGAGAGCCATCTCTCAAGGAAATGCTCTTGTACTTGGTTATTTAAAGGGAAGTTCAATATTTCTGTTGTAGAGATCTTTGTTCCATGAATGTAGAGAGATTTTGGACTCTATGACCTCTCTGAAGCTTAGTTTGATTATCTGTAATATGGAGATTGAAATACCTTCATTGTAGAGTTTATTGCCCAAATTAAATAAGAAATAGGAAACACCTGTCTGCCATGTTATACCCCTTTCTCCCCTAAACATCTTACTCTCCTCTTTATTGCTCTGTCCTGAAATATAAGAAATGCAGAAGAAAAAAAAAAACCTGTTAAATTATATGTCATATTTCTCCTTATAACCATATTCTTTCTCTTTGGCGTTCTATAAACTTATGCCATGTAGTTTTTAACTCTCTCTGTGTCATAGGAGCTTTCTCTTATGAATTTAAGTGATTTTGAGATTTTGTTTCCACTTCCTTGCATTTTCACTTAGCTGGAATGTCCTCCTTGGGGATTCCATGCTTCTGTAGGATTGTTCCTAGCAAATGCTTAAGCTTCTGTGATAAAACCTTGCCATTTTGTCAGCTCATCTTCCCAAGGCAGACTGCCTGTCACCCACTGCATACCTACATCTGACCCTCTTTGGGTTTACTTTATTGTCTTGCTCTATAGCTGAGTTGTGACAGATCAAGTGACCTGGCAATACACATTTTTGATATCTTTATCAGAGTAATTCTTTGTTAGTTTCTAAGTTAAAGATTATCTCTAAATAGATCCTGGACATTGGAAGAACTTCTGTATCATTCAGTCCAGTTGATAACCATTTGCCCCAGTCTTGACTGAAGCTAGACAGAGAACTTACAGGATAAGCATGGAGAGATCATTATCCTAGAAGTTCTTCTTATACTAGGATCTATTTTCTGATTTTAAGATTAAATGTTAACCTTTTTGGAATATATAGATATTCGTAGACTTACCTGAAATTGGAGCCTTTCATAGTATATTTATTTTATATAACATGGTAACTGCAGACAACACAGACCTTTTGCAAATTTTCTAAAATGCACCAATGTCAGTCTTGTTACTAAATCATCACAGGTAAAGGGGGCTTCTAATCAATTACTCCTGTTCATTGAGCACTCGACTGTATGTGTGCCAGATGCCAGAGAGGGCTTGAAATTGTCCAAACAGCAACAGAGAGACACAACTTTTGAAATCAGGACCCATGTCGATGGGGAGAAGTAATTGTTATAACAAAAACCTTTCAATGTACAGTTTATAAAGAACTTTGACTTTATTGTTTTGATTCTCATAGCAGTCATCCCTATAGTATAGATATGGAAATAGTTGAGTGGATTCTCTCTAGGTCATATGTAATAAATGGCAGAACTAAGACATGACCCAGGTCTTCATCTTACAAATCCAGGGTTTTGTCCTGTACAATATGTCATGTGCTGACATACAATGGATTATCATTACTCATCCTTTAAAAAGAATGGAATTCTGTCATTTGCAGCAATGTGGACAGAACTATAGGACATTATGTTAAATAAGTCAGGCACAGAAAGACATACATCACATGTTCTCACTTGTGTGAGGGTACTTCAGAAAGTTCATGGAAAATGGAATTAAAAGATTACGTTGATGAAAAAATTTTGAAATTCATGCATGTGAGGGATTACTTGAAAAGTTCATGGAAAATGTATATTGGGAAAAAAGTGCATGGATTTGTTATAAATAAATTAAAAAGTAATTATAAATAGATAAAATAATTATTAACATCTTTTAAATCCATTGTTCATAAACTTTTAAAAGTACTCTGATATGTGCAAGGTAAGGATGATCTCAAAGAAGCAGAAACTAGAATACTGGTTACCAGAGCCTGGGTAGGGAGTGGGAGAGGGAGAGATGGAGAATAGATATTTAATGGATACACAGGTTCAGTTGGGTAGGAGTAATAGTGTAGATAAGTATGGTTGAGAGCAACTATTTAAATTCATAAAAATAGCTAAAAGAGGATTTTGAATGTTCTCAACTCAATGAAATATGTCCAAGGTGATAGTTGTACAAATTGCTCTGATCTGATCATTCCACATTGTATATACATATTATTAAAATGCCAGCCTTACATATGAAAGTACTTCAGAAAATTGATGAAAAAACAGAATTTGAAGATAAGTTTATTTCGGTGCAAATAATTCAAAACCCATACATTATTTTTTCATAATATGTAGTTTCCATGAACTTTTTGAAGATCCTTTGTATGTACAATTAAACACATATACATACATGCTATATATTATAACTTTAGAGTATGTTCAGTAAAAAAAAAATCTCAGGGGGCTGGGCCCATGGTGTAGTAGGTTAATCCTCCGCCTGTCGCACCAGCATCCCATGTGGGCGCCGGTTCTAATCCCGGCTGCCCCTCTTCCAATCCAGCTCTCTGCCATGGCCTGGGAAAGCAGTAGACGATGGCCCAAGTGCTTGGACCCCTGCATCCACGTAGGAGACCCTGAGGAAGCTCCTGGCTTCAGATTGGCACAGCTCAGGGCATTGCAGCCATCTGGGGAGAGAACCAATGGAAGGAAGACCTTTCTCTCTCTCTCTCTCCCTCTCACTGTAACTCTACCTCCAAATAAATAAATAAAATCTTAGAAAAATCTCAGGTACCCTTCCTACACTTAAATGAGAAACTGAAGAGTATAGTAAAGACAATAATAAAAATATAATTTTATAGAAAGGAAACATCATGTCAAGTGGAATCACCCCTTGAAGTGGCTCAGGGAGTCAGAGTTTGAGATGATGGGTCTACATAGGCAGCTGCAGTAGAGTTTTTCTGCAAGATGAAATGTCTCATTGGAAAGGTGAAGTTGGAAGCCCGCAATTTGCTGGGATTCGAGGGCTGATTTTCTGAGATCATCCTTGGCTGTTTCTGTGGGATGTGCACATTGGCTCTTCTCCAGTTCTGTGAAGCAGTGAGGAATCTTTGAGGGTTGTGTAACAACTTTTTGTCAGCAGCTCTGCTACTACATTGTTTAACCTCATCAGGATTGACAGAGGGTGCCTGATAGCCTGAACACTTCCTATACTTCAAGTGCAATTGAGATTGTTGCCGCACAGTGGCCCCATCAGCATGTGTCTCTCATTTTGCTATGCTTGCTTTTCTGTCAAATGTGTTCTCCCATCATTTTTGATAGAAGAGATTATGTGTGAATAGTAGTTGAGGACTCATTGACGTAATACCATGTTTGTGGTGAAGTGTAACCCTGCGTTTCTTGTGGCTGTATTGATAGAATCAGATGCTTTCTTGCTATCAGATGGTACTCATTCATTGAAGTCTGTCCTAGTGATAAAAGAATTAAGTGAGGTTGGGTGACTTCCGAGAAATGATTGGTTCTTAGTCTTGAGAGTTCATCTCCTTGGAAGTACTGTAAGTGATGCAGATACACTACTACTCTGGAATAATTTCTGTCCAACTCCAAGGACCTGATAAAGGGGCGCAGCCATGGGAGATTATGACAGGCTGATGTTAGCCGTTGAACACCCGCTGTGCCTGCAAAGGGGGTTGTGCCCACCAAAGAGGGGCTTGGGACAGTCTGGTTCATGGTGAGAATTTTAGGAAGGGACACTTCAAAAAAAGGCCCTGACCCAAATGAATTAGCTCCTGAGGCAGCGAGAGGGCTATGAAGGTGGGATTGCTGGCCAATAGGGAGTCATCTCTATGAAACTCCAGAGAATGGAAAGTTGCCAGCGAGCTAGCGAGGAAAATGTCCTCATTTTTCCTGAAAGAAGAGAGAGGGTAGAGTCCAGGAATGATTGATCTTCCATTTAATTTTGATAAAGAACTACACAATGTTTGGTTCAGATGATGAGGTGAAATACTTTCAAAAGTGGTGATTGTAAAAATCAGCCAAAATTCATCCAGATGAATTAAGCCAGACTATCCTGATTTGCCTTTTTCTGATGGGCCAGAAAGTCCTTTAGGCATGGCATATCTAGTTTTGAACAGGTATTTCTTAGTCTCTTGGAGCATGGTGTGAGTTGAGTGATTTGTGCTGTCTGATAGGGTAGTATACGCTGGATGCATAAACCTTTAAATTATCCCATCCACAAAGTCTGACCTCAAAACCTTATGACAGCTTTCATACTGTGGGAAGTTTCATTAATTTGTTGAATGGCAAATGCCAAATTATTATGTCCTGAAAACCCATTGGTAAATTGCTTGGCATTTGGAGCCCAGTCCCATGATCACAATTTTTTTTGTGGTAGTGTTCCTCCATGAAAAAAAAATACAACAGCAGTTGAAACAACTATATCCAAGTATTGGATGGATTTGGACGATATTCCTTTAAAAAAAAAAAGATTCATTTGTTTATTTGAAAGGCAGTGACAAAGATGGGGAGAAGACAGAGGAAATAGGAGAGAGAGAGAGAGAAATCTTCCATCTGCTGCCTCGCCCCACAAAATGCTTGCAACAGCCAGGGCTGGGCCAGGTTGAAGCCAGGATCCCAGACCTTCATCTGTGTCTCCCATGGTGGCAGGAGCCCAGTTACTTGGGCCATCACCTGCTATGTTCCAGGAAACACATTAGTGGGAAGCTGGGTCAGAAGCAAAAGAGCTGGGCTTCAATCTAGCACAGTCTATGCAGTGCAGACATCCCAAGTGTTGGCTTAGCCCTTTGCATCACAGTGCCCACATCCTAGGCAATATTTTTAGAAAAAGATGAGTTTTGAGCCCCAGTATCAAAAACCAAAGGCTTAATTATCTCTCTCTCTGTGGCGGGGTGGAGGGGGGCGGAGGGGAGAGTGACCATGGGGGATGAATGATGTGTGTAGGTCAAGACCATCTTGCTTCTCATAACATTGATGGGAAATCTGTCCAGTCTTTGGAAGCCAACCCTTCTCTTGTACCCAGGGCTCCACAATTGATGTTTTTAAGTGAACTAAAAAAATACTGGAAATCATCAGAGGTTTTCAAGTGAAGTAGAAATGCTATTGATCAGATTTGTGTTTTAGAACATTTTCTCTGACTGCAGCCTGCAGTAATCCATTAGGATTAAAGAGGATAAGATTTAGACAAATTAAAAGATCAAGTCAGTAACTCAAATGCAAGTAGTAGGAATATAATGAAATGGGTACGTTTGAGAGAGATTTGGAAGGTAGATTGATATGACTTGGCACCAAATTGAATGTGAGTAAAGAGGGACAGTAAGGAATCCAGGAGGGAAGACTCCAAGTTCCTGACCAGGGCATTTGAATACAGAGGGTGCCATACATCGATAGGAGGGGCAGCATAAAGAAAGGACAAGGGAAGGATCAGTTTTGGTTGTGAAGACTTTGTTCTGAGGTCCCTGTGGGACATCATGGGAATCCCCAGTGTATTAATAAGCTGGATCCATGGATGTAAAGTTTAAAAGACAAATCTTGTCTAAAGATGCAATGCTGTTTATCTTGCTCCATTTGCATCCACCAAGTGTGTGTGTGTTTCTCCTCTAGACACCTTCCTTATTTGTATAGATTGTTTACTAGGTGTTTACCATATACCCGTTCGATTCAAACTCTACTACTTATAAGTAAATGATCGCCTTGACAGAATTCTGGTTCCATATTATGTCTATAATAAATAAAGAAAAGAATAAACACACCAGGCTGCCCTAGATAGTTCAAGGCATTCTGCCTCATTATTAATCATGGTAGTAGCCTAGAAAAAGAAAAGTTTTATAAGTATCTCTTGAATGTAATCCGCAGTGTCTGTTAACTTTAGAGAAAAATATGGCCTTAGAAATAGATTTTGCTGTTAAAATTTGTAGCCTTATAAATCACTTTCCCTAGTGCATGAATAACTAAAGAGAGCAATCCTTACATTTCTGAGTTTGTTAGCATTTTTGAAACCAAACCAGATACTAGACATGACATTTTCCTGTCGCTATCTGGAATTTCTATGCCTAGTGTCTAGGCTCCCTCTGTTCCATTATTTACTTTGGCGCCAAGGCTTGGCTTCTTCTTTGAAATTGTTTGCCTTCAGTGTTTACAAAAGTAGATTCCCACAACCAAAGAAGGGGTGGGTAATAAGCTGGCCTGGAAGTGCTATTTTTATTGTCTTGGATTAGGATCGGTTCAGCATAATTAGTGATAATTAATGAAAGTGTCATAGAACACCTAGGTAGTGCCAGTTGCTTGGCTCTTTTCATACGTACATGCAACACCAGAAGTACCCATGCATGCATGCCCCCTGACCATGTTTGCTTTGTTTCTGAACTGCATGGTCAGGAAGGCAGAACAGAGTTGTCATGAAGTGCACTCCAAATGAATGCAATCTGAACTGTGGATTGCTAGATTAAGACTAGATCTGTCAGTGTGCTTGTGACTCTGTCTTAAGTGGATGGAAGGCTTTCTGCTTTCATGGTGTGGTGAGCATCGTGAAATGAAATGGATGCCAAAAAAAGAGCTTTTTTATCCTTATTTCTCTGCCTTCTGTTTAAGATGCTTTGATTCACGTATAGGCCACTGTACAATTAAGAATAAATCATGACATTGTGTGTGTAGCTTGAGCACTTTATGATTTAGCTTTTTCCTCTAAGTTTTTGGTGGTCCATTAGTGTCTGGCATTGCACACAGAGGGCTTGTGCAGGGACACTCACATGGGGCACAGAACTCATGTCTTTCTCTTTGATGAACATTGTCCTGGTAGCAACTTCATGCTTGGTGGATGCAATCAGTGAAAGTCTAGATGATTATTTTCCATTTGAATACTGTGTTAAGCAACTAATAAAAGCAAACGTTCATAATTTTCTCTTGCATTAACTGCTCTATCAGTAGACTAGGATTCTAATAAAATGCTTCTAAGAGGGCAAAAACCAACCTAGAAGACCAATTTATGCCTATTGGGCAACTTGAAGGTAGAATATAGCCTCAAGAAGTAGATGCAATAATACCAATAGTAGTGGTAGTAGTAATCATAATAATGGCTATTCTTATTAAGCACTTGCTGCATGTAAGCACGAAAATCCCGACATACACTGTGGCATCTCATCTTAACAAAAGCCAGATGAGCTAACCTTTTCACAGAGAAAGGAACTGAGATTTCGAGAAGTTCAGCTGTTTTCCCCCAGGTGACCTAGTTTGAAAATGGTGATTCTGAGACTTGAATGTACTTTTCTGCTAAAACTTCCCTGTGGTTTTGCTGCATCATGATTTGTATCTTTGACTTCTGAACTCTCCCATCCTACCCAAGTCATACTTCTCTGAGTACACCTCAACGAACTTTGGATTTTTCGGAAAATTTTATTTTGGAGGCGATGTTGTTCTAAAACTGCCTTCCTTCTCCTTCCTCCACAACAAGCCCGCCTCCCTTCTTGAATTTATCCATAGAGCGTATTTGGTTCCTTTTTGAGTTACTTGGAGAAAGTGAGTTTAGGTACAGAAGCATTACCCATGCAGCTGCCCAATCGGAGTTGCTTTTAATAAACTGCCTTGTCTTCTAAAAGTCTACAACTTTCATTTTTAACCAGATTTAACTTCATTCCTATTGTCTTTTTCTTTTCCATTATGCAACATTCCTCAAGATGTGGATGAGTGCCTGGAACCAAACACCTGCACAAATGGTACTTGCTCCAACCTTGACGGCTCCTACATGTGTTCGTGTCACAAGGGCTATAACCCGACTCCAGACCACAAGCATTGTAAAGGTAAATACTGCACTCTAACGTTCCATTGAACTTTATTTAGGAATAGAGCAATTAGCCTTATAAAAGGGAACCATGCTACTTGTATGTATATGTATGTATGTGTTTATTAAAAATTGTATTTGAAAGGCAGAAATGTGGAGAAGAGAGGGAAATAGAGAATCTTTTCTTCCACTGGTTCACTCCCCAGTTGGCCACAGCAGCCAGGACAAAGCCAGGAGCCAGAAACATTTTCTGGGTCTTCCACGTAGTTGCAGGGGCCCAAGGACAAGGGGGCCATCTTCTACTTCTTTCCCAGACACATTATCAGAGCTGATTGGAAGTGTAGTAGCCAGGAGTTGAACTAGTGCCTACATAGGATGCCAGCACTGTGGGCGGAGGCTTACCCTTCTATGCTGCAGCACTGGCCCCTACTTGTGTTTATTTTGGATGAGCTGCTTGGAGCACATTCTGACTGATGTCTTTGAGAGGAGCTCCTCATGATACTTAAATGCAGACTATAGCTGTTTACATAAAGAAAAACAGTATATACTTATAAAGTGTTTATGAACAACAGTCTGTTTATTTAAAATGTTTTTCTGGCATGGACATGTGATTACACAGTTATGTGAATATTTGAAATAGCACTGAATTGTGTAGATTAAAAAGAAGGATTGTATGTGAATTATATCTCAATAAAACCAGTATAGGCTGGCGCCGTGGCTCACTAGGCTAATCCTCCGCCTTGCGGCACTGGCACACTGGGTTCTAGTCCCATTCGGGGCGCCGGATTCTCTCCCAGTTGCCCCTCTTCCAGGCCAGCTCTCTGCTGTAGCCCGGGAAGGCAGTGGAGGATGGCCCAAGTCCTTGGGCCCTGCACCCGCATGGGAGACCAGGAGAAGCACCTGGCTCCTGGCTTCGGATCAGCGTGATGCGCCGGCCATTGGAGGGTGAACCAATGGCAAACGGAAGACTTTTCTCTCTGTCTTTCTCTATCTCATTGTCCACTCTGCCTGTCAAAAAACAAAAACCAAAAACAGTATTAAGGAAAACAACAACCACATATTGTATAAAATGTAGCAAATGCAGGAAAGCTGAAAAAAGAAAAATAACATAGTCTCATACTTTCATTCATGAATATTTATATCTTGTGAATATGATACGTAAAGATGTACAATTTTATATCCTGATTTTTGTCAGTAGTATGTCATAAGCATTTTCCCTTTGGCTAATTACTCTTTACAAACATTTTTAAAGACTGTGTAATATCCTAGTGTGTGGCGATCTCCCAGGTTTTCTTGTTGTTCTTTTGGTGTTCAACAAAGCTTTTCCAACTGCTCATTTATTATGTAAAAACTACAACAGGCCTGTTTCCTATGTACCTTTGTCTGAATTTTAGAATTATTTCATTATTCTTAATGGTGGAATACTTGAATAATTTTTTTGCTATTTTTTACTATTTTGATAGAATAATTTCTAATTTCTAGATGTCTATTTCCCCTAATTCTAAAAAGATAGCATATGTTTTTATATGCTCATTTCCATTAATAATTCCCTAAGTACTTCTGATTATTAAAGATTTAATACATATATTTATTAACCATTTTCTGTAGGCTTCTGTTCCTATCTTTTCCCATTTTGGGATTTTTTTACTTTTAAAATGTATATTATCGCTTTATATATAATACATGTGTATAAATATGTGTATATATGTATAAAAACAGATGCCATTTTTGTAGCACATTGTTGTAATTTGGCCCAAGTCACCTAATTTTTCTTTTTATAATACTTTTTCTTTAAAGCTTTACTGTTGCCCCATGATAAAACCCACAGATGGTTTCCTTTCTGTTTTCTTCCACTGCTCTTATATCTTAAAACATGTTCTTTCAAAAGGAAAAAAGAATAGTAGAATTTTTCTTCTTTCTCAAATAAGTATCTCAGTGTAAGTGAAGGGTATTGGGTGATGATACATTTCTCATTATGGGAGGCAATGGTAAATACCTCTGTGTCCTTGAAGAAGTGCACCCCGTTCCTCCGCGGGTCAGGAATTCAGGGGCAGCTGCATTGGGTGCCTCGCTGCTTTTGTACAGCAGGACGGCAGCCACTCCCAGGGGAAGTTGAGGCAGACACCTGTCTCTCAGTTACATCCACAGCTTTCCAAAGGATCCTTGACCTCAGCGTTGCCTCAGGCAAATTAAACATAAAAGGTGTTCCCCGCCCCCCACACTTGAAGATCTCAGTGCTGACAAGTCATTGTTCGTCTTTATTTGAATGCTATATCTAGTTTATGTCTGTGTCCTGTCATTTTGTCTGTTCTTTCCTGTCTGCCTCATTCTTCTCACCTGGTTTCTGTGGAAAATGCGTGTTATCTGTCCTCACATGCATATTCCAGACTTGTTTGTCACTATTTCGTTTTTCCATTTGCGTTCTCTGACCCATCCAACTCAATACCACAACTTCCTGTGAACATTCCTTGCTTCTTTCGACCCAAACACTTGCTCGTATCCTACCTTTTACACTCAACTCTTTCTTGACAGAACTGTGATCCTTCCAGTGGTCGGCCATGCAACCCTGGGTAGATAATCTCAGATTTCCAGATCTCATATAATCCTTAAAATTAGGGACTGGGCTCTCGACAGGGATAATGCTCAGAATGGGCACATATGGAGTAAACAGCTCGCTGCCATGTGTTGCTCCTGGCCACTGCCATCCTTGTTGAGGCTACTGCTGTCTGATACGCCTCCTGAGAGCCCCAGGATTCACTCCATCAGCACCATTTGATGCCTTTCCTGGGAGCGCACATTTCCAGTCACCAGAAGCATTGGCAAGGCTGCTGCAGAAACTGCTCTTTGCCTTCCTGTCCTCCTTCTAGTACCAATATGTTGCAGTTTCTGTGCTTGAATGCAAATGTTACTGAGAAGCTATAACTCTCAAACAATGTCTGCTACTTAGAAGAGATATAGAGGGGCCAGCACTCTGGCGCAGCAGGTTAACGCCCTGGCCTGAAGCGCTGGCATCCCATATGGGCACTGGTTTGAGGCCCGGCTGCTCCACTTCCAATCCAGCTCTCTGCTATGGCCTGGGAAGGCAGTAGAAGATGGCCCAGGTCCTTGGGCCCCTGCACCTGCATGAGAGACCTGAAGGAAGCTTCTGGCTCCTGGCTTCGGATCAGCACAGATCAGGCCATTGCAGTCAACTGGGGAGTGAACCATCAGATGGAAGACTCACTCTCTCTCTCTCTCTCTCTCTCTCTCTCTGCCTCTCCTCTCTCTGTTTAACTCTGACTTTCAAATAAATACATAAATCTTAAAAAAAAGATGTAGAACATACAGCAGCTAATTCTGGATAATAGAATATATTAAAAGGCAGTGTAAGTACCTCATGGATGTCATTTGAAGGTCATATGTTCCTGTGATTGTGTGATGACCTCCGTGCTGTGCTTTCCAAACACCCATTATCCCAGACTGATCATCAGACAAATGCAGATTGTGGACATTGTACAGGATCTTGGACTAAACCCTGTAAGAACGTTAAGGTCATGAGGAACAGAGAAAGAATGACTGGAGAGACAAGTAGATGCACCATAGTATCCTGGATCCAACATGATTGGAAGAACTTGTGAAATCCAAATAATGTCCAGAATTCAGTTAAAAAAAAAAGGAATTGTATCAAATCCTAACTCTGACATGTAGAAGCTGTGTGAGCTTGGATAAGTTATCTTTGCTAAGCCTCGCTTTTCTCATTTGCAAAAAGGGAACAACACTGGTACCTACGAGAGCTGATACAGGGATTGCATGAGGGAATACAAAGTCAGAGGTAATTCACGGAGAGTGAGTGGGTGCTCTGGCATTTGGGCAGTGGTGCTTGCTAAATTAGGTGCGTGATCTCTTTCCCTCTTTTGTGCTCCGTTTCTTATTTTCTCTGTCACTCTGCCTTTCAAATTAAGAGACGTGTAAAATGGCTTGTTAAAGCTGAGAAGGATATGCCCGATTCTCTTTGTTCATGGGAAAGCTTGGCAGAGGTGTTGGTATTTGAAGTTAGTCTTAAAATAGTGAACACAAAGGGGCGAAAAAAAAACGTGGCCCGCAGAAGAACAGCACACGCCACAGCTTAGAGGTCTGAAAGGGCTGTGACCTCCACTTGTCCCTTCCCCTTGCCCTCTGCTCTGATTCCATGATGTCTCCCCATTGTACTCGAGGATGGCATGAGTAAAGATCCCATGTCTGCTTTAGAAACCTCCACATGCACACAATGCTCTCCTTACTCCCCTACCAAAGCCTTGCCTTCCTACAATAACATCTTTTTCTTTAATTATCTCACAGTCTTTTCCTAAACCACATCGTTTCATGGCTGCCAAACTTACCCCAGATCATAAATCTGTTTTCCAACATCCCAGCAACTCTGCCCAACTTACGTTGTTGATCATTTTGAATACTGACGCTGTCTTCACCTAAGTGTGCTGACAGTTTTCTTCAGATTATAAATACATTACCTAATGTGTTGATGCATTACTTGTTTCTGTTGACTTTATTGTATCTATACATTTTAGCGTTGTATGTCCTAAACTGAGAAATACCTAGAGATCATTTGTATTCTGACTCTAAGGTGGACTTGTCACAATAATGTGTTCAAAATTCCCTTAAAGAAATGCTTTTCATGAGGAATAATGTGTTCTATTCATCTCTTGGCACAAAAGAAAGAAGCCATTTGTCTCGCATGCCTATTTTATTAGAAAGCTTTCTTTTGTCTCGGGAATTTTGTCCCTCATCACCAAAGAAAAAAAATTTTTTTTGTCTCTACAATTAAGCTGCCTCTGTTCCCCTGTGGTCATTTTAGAGGCTTGTTCAAGGTAGCTGCATTAAAAAAAAAAAAAAAAATTGGTTGCCCCAAGTGCTTCCAAGTATGTTGTTACTTATAACGAGTTAACTCCGACACTCTTCCCAACATAAATGAGTAGCTTATGTAAGACGTCTGGCATATCTTGACAGTCCTTGGAATGGAGGGTATATCCTTGCTGCACACATCTTCACATGGGAATGCTTAATTTGTCATCTTCTATGAGAAAGTCAATAAGAGTTCAAAGCACTAAAAATGTTGTCAGACATTCTGTGGGACCCAACCAACTGCGAGAGCTATTGTTGGTCTGAAGTTCATGAACGGATGTCTCGAGTTTTGTAGACTGTGTTGAAAGAAAATACGACGTAGGCTGATCTTTGCTGCCAAGTATTCCCGAAACTAATAGACTCTGAGTGTTAGAAAGGTGTACAAGAACTCTTAAAATGAAATTCTACTTGAGTATTGAAATTCTCTATGTCAATACTTGGTAGAAATTATTTATAAATGAAAGATGCCAGTAACACAATCAATGAAGCAAGTAAAAGTCACTAGTCAACTAAAGTAATTGCCATGAAAAGTAAGAAACAAATTTTTGTTTTCCAGTTACATGATTAGTTATGTAAGCTGTTTCAAGAAATAGAGTAAACTGACACCTTGCTTATATTGGTGTTAAATTCAAAAAGTTAATGCCTCATTTGTGGTTAAGAGTTGCATTGTTCCTTAGGAAGCAGGTAATTGTCAGTAATGCATGAAGCAAAAGAGTGTATGGTTAATTCCCTTTATATACCTTTCAAATAATCTTAAAACAACGCTCACAGGACTGGCATTGTGGCATAAAGGATTAAGCTGCCACCGTATCCTGTATGGGCCACCGGTTTGAGTCCTAGCTGCTCCACTCCCAATCCAGCTTCCTCCTAATGCACCTGGGAAAGCAGTGGAGGATGTTCCAAGTCTTTGGGTCCCTGACCTCATGCGGGGGACTTGGATGAAGCTCCTGGCTCCTGACTTTGGCCTCGCCTAGCCCTGGCCTTTGGGGAGTGAACCAGCAGATGGAAGATCTCTCTATGTGTATCTCCCCCTCTCCGTGTGTGTAACTCTGCCTTGCAAATAAATAATATAAATCTTTTAAAAATAACATTAAGAACAACAATAAAAAGAAAATAGCAGTCACATTGGTTTTTAAAAAATTGTTTATTTTCATCTTCTAGAAAGGCAGAGCAACAGAGAGAGGCAGAGACAGTGTTCTTTGATCTGATAGCTCACTTCCCAAATGCCCAAAATGGCCAGGGTTGGGCCAGCCTAAAGCCAAGAGCCTGAATTCCATTCACGTCTCTCTTGTGGTAAGAAGGGCCTGAGCGCTTTGGCCATCATCTGCTGCCTCCCAGGATACATTGGCAGGAAGCTGGCTTGTTAGCAGAGGTACCAGGAACTTGAACCTGCTCTCTGATATGGAATGTGGGCCATCCTAGGTGGCAGCTTAAACCATTGTACTACAATGCCTGACCCTGTATGTTGATCTTTAGAACATGGTTTCTTTAAGACACATCTTGTTTGTTTATTACTGCCTTTAGATTAGGGCTCCTTTTTCTTCCTCTGAGTAGAGGGCTGGTATATTTGTTCCCTCTGCTAATCCTTATGACAGACCTGTGGTATAGGTGATGAAGTTCAATCTCACCACGTTTAATAATCAGAAACCCTTATAAACTGACAGAACAGTTTCCCAAAATAGACCTTGCTAAGGCTGTGTTGAACAGACCTTGCTAAGGTTGTGTCTACACAGACAAGTCAAGACAGAAATGCCTAATTAGGCCCAACAGAAATGTTTGGAAAACTAACTCTACTTCTGGAAGTGTTCAAATATTGATGAAGCTTGTCTTTTACTTCAGTTCTGTAGTTATGAATACATGATGTTTCTAGAATGTTTAAGAATTCACGACTGTTGAATTCTTCATTTAGTGGAGGGTTAAGCTTGTGATTATAAAGAAAATTGAAAGTATGTAATTGTAAAACTTAAAAATATAAGGAAGAGGGAGGAAAGGTATGGTGGGAAGTATTATGCTCTTAAAACTGTATATATGAAATTCAAAAAAATTATTGCAAAAATTAAAGGGAATAGAGGGAAGAAGTGGGCCATGAGGGTGGGAGGAGGGGAGGCAAGTATGATTATGTTCTTAGAATTGTATCTGTGAAGCATGAAATCTGTTACTTTTATGTTAATAAAATTTTTAAAGAGATTCATTCTCAGCTTTACCTTCAACCAAGACATTTTCAAAACTGTTTTGTCTTATTTAGTTAGTTACTGGTTTTATTTACTTTGAAAGGGAAGGAGGGAGAGAGAGAATGACCTCTCCCATCAACTGGTTCACTTCCCAAATACCTGCAGGAGTCAAGGCTGAGCCAGGCCAAAGTCAGGAGCCAGTGATTCAATCCTGATCTCCCACGTGGTTGGGCAGGGACCAATTATTTGCCCCATCACCCGCTACCTCCCAGTGTGCCCATTAGTGGGAAACTGCAACTGGGAGGGAGCTGAGACTCAAAACCAAGCACTCTTTATCAGAATTTTATTTTCTACTGGGAATGCAAAGAAAATTTTTCTGAGTACAGCAGTACTTGGTACTCAGCCTTAGAATTCTGGTATTCTGGTGTTAGAAGTAAATAAATTTGAGAATTATTTGTATCAATAGATGCTTTCTTGTGGTTTAATTATATAACATTTTCTTACTTTTTGGCATTTGCTACTTTTTGGTTGCAAGCTCCAAAAGCAGCTAACAAAATGAACAAGTATGAACACAGCCTTTCACTGAGCTTAGTTTGCTAATTTTTTGTTTTGTTTCGTTCTGGTGGTCTTGTTCGTTTGGTGGTATGATTTTTAGATTGCCTAATATGTAACAGTCTAAGCTGAGAAAATCTTTAATCGTGTACCTGCATTGCTTTTGTTTATAAATTATATGCCTGCTGTAGAACTCCGGGAGCAGAGATGGCCTTTGGGAAGCTGATGATCTGGTTGGGGGAAAACCGAGCAGTGTCTTAACTGCATCGTCGAATGCTCGCCACAGCGTTCCCTCCCTGGCAACCCAGCCATCATCACCCGCCATTTCTCTTGGCCTCCTTTGTGACTCTGAGAAGGAGCTCAGTGTTCTTTAACACAACTCTTTGACTTTATGGTTCAGCTTCTAAATAAAGTAGAAATGTCAGATTCCTTCCCTAACTGCCCACATTTTGGCTTTTATTTCTCAAATTTTTGGTAGAGCTTTATTACTGCCTTCTTTCTTCCAGCTCAACAGTAAGACATTGTTCTGTGTGCTGCAGGTTCTAGCGTCTACTTTCAACCCTGAAATATTTCATAATGTACTTTTGTTATATCCAGAGAGGGAGAGAAGCTAAATTTTGTATTACAAGTAGTTTACTTACACATTTATTGTCTGCCTGTTCCTGTTTCTGGTCCACAGGTCAGCACACTGAGGTTGGTAGAAGGAGCACTGATGGGCTGGCACTGCTCATGTTTGATGATGTCTCACATGAGAAACGCTATTGTTTTTGAACCAGTAGCCCTAGAAGGCATTGCACTTTTCTTGATGTCCTCTGCATTTTCCTTGATGTCCTCTGTTCCCAGACATTTGTCACCGCTTCTGTTTACAGATATCGATGAATGTGAGCAAGGGAATCTGTGCATCCATGGGCAGTGCAGAAACACCGACGGCTCCTTCAGGTGTACCTGTGGCCAAGGCTACCAGCTGTCTGCAGCTAAGGACCAGTGTGAAGGTAGGAGGGTGGCAGCATGAACTGCTGGGGTTTCAGCCTATAGCACCTGCTCTGAAAACTGGTGCACTCGGTGCAGGGAGGAGGAACCTGCCCAGGTGATTGCTATGTAATGCTGGGAAGACAGGTATTAGTAATTAGTGGCTAGGTGTTAATGTCGGCCCAATTAATAGCAGATTCCCTGTGTAATTCTATCTATAGTACTATCATTCCCCCCTTTCAGACTAACTACTGTCATGATATTCCACGTTCTAGGAAGGAATGATTGGGGAGGGTTATGATATTACTGTGGATGGATGCCTTTGTAATTGCCACCATATACTGTGGCTTTTATAACACTCCCAGGAGATTTCTTTCGCTCATTCATATTCAAAGTTTGTATGTGGACACAGATATGACATGTTTCCTTATAATGGAACAATTGGTCTTATACGGTATGGATTCTGTTTTTAAACAAGAAATGACATTTTAAAAACTCTAAGAACTTGGCTTGTCAATAGTTTTTTTTTAACTATTCTACTTAAAAAAACATAGATTGTATTTAAATTCAATGAAGGATTTTGTGTTGGAGTTTCAGCAATGAGACAATCATTATATCCAGCTGTTTTATGCTGTGGCATGCTATAAACTTTAGTTTCTGTACTTAGCTTTAAAAGATATTTGTCTTCAAAAATATCAATACAGAAGACTTTGGGGTAGTACTGAAGTAAATAGTGTCCCCCTTATAGGTAAAGATGAAATTTGTGAAATATGTCCTATTCTTAGAGTTAATAGTAGGGATTCTGAACTCAGTGGGTTCACTAGACTTTTTAAGGTAATATCTCATTGAACTTTAAAAATAACTCACTTCCCAATAAGCACATGCTTCCTGAGCATAAACATATGATATCACTCATGACAAGCCAAGTATTGAGAGTTTTTAAAATGTCATTTCTTGTTTAAAAACAGAATCCATACTGTATAAGACCAATTGTTCCATTATAAGGAAACATGTCATATCTGTGTCCACATACAAACTTTGAATATGAATGAGCGAAAGAAATCTCCTGGGAGTGTTATAAAAGCCACAGTATATGGTGGCAATTACAAAGGCATCCATCCACAGTAATATCATAACCCTCCCCAATCATTCCTTCCTAGAACGTGGAATATCATGACAGTAGTTAGTCTGAAAGGGGGGAATGATAGTACTAAATGAATAAACTAATCAGTTTATTCTAGATTGTATGAGTCCCTCTCATAGTTTTTAATCTTAATTTTTAAAAAAGCTTTGTTTATTTGAAAGGTGAAGTTGCATAAGGGAGAGAGAGAGAGAGACAGACAGACAGAGACACCGAGACACCTTCCATCTGCTGATGTACTCCCCAAATGCCCTCAGAGGGAGAGGGGAGAGAGAGGCCTTCGATCTGTTGGTTCACTCCCCAAATTGCCCCAACAGCCAGAGCTGGGCTGATCCAAAACCTGGAAACTGGAGTTCCTCCCAAGTCTCCCACATGGGTGCAGGGGCCCAAGCACTTGAGCCATCTGCTGCTGCTTTCCCATAAACATTAGCAAGGAGCTGGATGAGAAGTAGAGCCCTGGGATATGAACCAGTGCTCATATGGGAACTTCAGTGTCACAGACAGAGGCTTAACCCGCCATACCACAACACCTGTGCCTCCTAGCTCATTGTTTAAAATTGTAGGGTCTCCTGGGGTTTCCCTGCTGGGGTACTACTGGCTTTTTCTAGATGCCAGTTTAAGTCACATAATGATTTCAAATGAATTATAAACCTGATCGTGTCTAGACCTCCTTCATATGAGTGACTGACATTGTTTTTGAGGCACCCAGCTCTAATTTCTTTGTGCTCTCTTGCTCACAGACATTGATGAGTGCCAGCACCATCACCTCTGCACTCATGGGCAGTGCAGGAACACCGAGGGCTCTTTCCAGTGCGTGTGTGACCAAGGCTACAGAGCATCTGCTCTTGGAGACCACTGTGAAGGTGAGAACTGCGCCTGGTTTCAGAATCAAAGGGAGATCTGGGCATCATCTCAGCCTCTGGCCCCACGTTCAGCCCTTTGACTTCACTGTTGAGGACACTGGAACCCTCTGAAGCATTTTCCCCAGGGTCACACAAATGATGCAGAAAAGGAAGGCTTAGAACTGTCTCTGAGAATTGTGCGAGCTCAAGAAAGGAGTAAACAGCTGGGTTAAGTTGCCAGTTATAGATGGTTTATCTTATTTGCATAGTTCCAAAGTATGTCATGCAGGACCAACTTTATAGTGTTCCAAAGAAGTAGATATAAATTAATTTTCCAGAATAATTAGAAGGTTAAGAGCCAACCTTTGAGCTTTTTGTATAATATTTCTCAAGGATGTTCCATGTGTCTAGCATGGTGCAGAGTCACCAACTTAATATGCTACTTGCCATGGCTCAGCACCTCTCTGTGGAGGTCAGGGCTGTGTAAGAGTGGGACTGTCTGCTCCCAGCATGCCCTTCCCGCTATCATCAACCTGTCACTTGTGATGTTTCTCTGTGATCAGGATCCCCCACATTTGTTTTTACCACTTCACCTTCTACCTTGCTACATTTGATGTCTATTTATGAACCAGAAACATGGGTGTGGTCAGGGTAGGCCCCCACGTGCAGAGTCCAAGTGTTTTAAAGAAGTGGCGCACTAGGTTAATCCTCCTCCTGCAGCGTCGGCATCCCATATGGGCGCCGGATTCTGTCCCAGTTACTCTTCTTCCAGTCCAGCTCTCTGCTGTGGCCCAGGAGGGCAGTGGAGGATGGCCCAAGTGCTTGGGCCTCCGCACCCACATGGGAGACCAGGAGGAAGCACCTGGCTCTTGGCTTTGGATCGGCGTAGCTCAGGCCATTGCGGCCATTTGGGGGGTGAACCAATGGAAGGAAGACCTCTCTCTCTCTCTCTCTCTCACTCACTCACTTTCTCACAGTCTGTATCTCTACCTGTCAAATAAATAAATAAAATCTTTTAAAAAATAAAAAGAAGTGGGTGAGCTTTCCATGGGCTTGTTTATAGCACACATTTTCATGGAACCAAATCCTTTTTCATTTGCAATCCAGGTGGTTGGTGAAGATCTAGAGTAGTTCATAGCATCCTGCATGTCTACCCAGAGACCTTGGCACAGTCAGGTCCCAAAGTGGCTGGATGCCTGTGCCCTTGTGCCACTAGGAATATCAAATGACCCAGCCCTTCAGCAGGGCAATTTGGATTATGTTTCAAAGGTCTGGAATTTTTATATTATCAATGACTCTGTAAATCAACTTCTAGGATTTTACCCTACTGTGATAATGTTCCTCAAAGGGTTAATGACATGAAAAGTTGTTCTCCATACCCTATTGAAATATAGGCAAGTGGTCAAATAAGTGATAGATCAGTGTAATACAGTACAACTGAAATTCATGTTTGGGCACTCTGTACCATGATTTAACAAGGTAAATATAGATGTTCAAAACATGACATTCCAAGACAGGAGGGGCAGTTGTGTTGGGGGAGCCAGCCATGGAAAAACAAGAGGTGGCAAGGTGCATCCTAGGAGCTGAAAATCAGAACTGACCATCAGACCCCCTTCTGCTCGGTTTCCAGCCAAGCCAAGAGTCTTGGGTGATGTTGCCCTTCTGTGGGTACGTTTGTTCCTCTGTGTTGTGTCTTCTGTTGTGAAGCCATCCTAACAAATGTCCGAGGTTTTCATTCAAAAACACATCCATTACATGAAAAGCCAAATGAAAACGTTTCAGCCAACTTGGTTTTCATTTATAACATCTATGTTTATAGGATACAATTACGTTCCATAAGAAAACTGCTTCTGGAATGTATAGCGAGACCCTCTTCTCTGAAAGTCAGAGCTAATTTCCCTAGTGTTCTGGGTTATAAATAGGACTGGAGTCTATCCAGTTAATCCAGAGCTCCTTTGAAACTATATTAGCACTTCACCCTGCTTGTACTCAACTAGGGCTGCTTCTGCCCCTCCCTGGTGGTTCTGAGCTGTAATGAAGCAAACTCTGGCTGCTCACATACCTCTCACAGCTGTGGGAGGAAGAGCCCTCTTTCTGGTTGGCCTTTTATATTTACACGTGTCATTTTCCCCTAATAACTCTGGCAGAGACCTTGTTTGCCTACAGCATTATCCTGCAGCCTTGCTGGCCTCCTCCTAGAGTCAGAATCCCAAATGCTGTGCTCGTGGCTGCGTGCGACTTACATAGCATACACAGTAGCCACTCTGTCCGAGACCATGGGTGGCCTCCATTGTCCTGGTTCTTGGAGGTCTTGGACCTCTGAGCCTTCAAAGGCTCTGCCCCTGCCTCACTCCCCTTCCAGGCAGTCATTAATTCCATTTCTGCCTTAAGCCTTCCCCAATCCCTTACTAAGATTTCTCCCAGGAAGCCCCTTGCAAAGCCTAACAAGGCAATTCATTGCTCACTCTGCCTACCTGTGGCCTTTTGCCTTTGATTATTTCCTTGTGGATAAGATCTTTAAAAAGTGGGAAGTAGTGATAGCGTTGCCTTGTTTCTGTGACTCCATTCCAGGTCAAAGTCATTCCTTGTTTCATTCTTGTATTCTTTCAACATCTGTTTCCTTAGGGTCAAATCTGTACCAGTCACTGCTCTAGGCACAAGGTGTATAATAAGGAACTAAACAGTCATTCCTGCCCCCCACGCAGCTTACATCCTAGTGGGAGGTGTAACAAACAACATGGCTAAGACAAATATAGTTTGCTAAATGGCAATAAATTTTAAGGAGAAAAAGTGGGATATATGGGGCGTGCTTGAGGGAGGGTGGTGATGTTAAATAAGGAGGCAAGGAGAGTCTTCCCTGAGATGATGACATTTGATTATTTATGGGAAGAGCATTCCATTCAAAGGAATAGCAGGTGCACAGGCCCCAGCGCAGGATTTGTGGTAGAGATTAGGAGCTCCACAGGAGCACTTTCAGTTTGCATGCCTAAAATACATGTTCGAATGAAGATATCCAAAGGGCAGCTGAACTTACGCATTTGGAATTCAGGGGTGACTTCTAGGCTGGGTGTCACCAGCATAGACAGTGTTTAGAGCCAGAGGATTAGATGGGGTCACCAAAAAAGTTTGAATATGGTTAGAAGAGAGAAGAAATCCTGGGCCCCGCAACACTTAGCTGCAAGAAAATGGATAGAAACCAGCAGAGGAGACTGATGAAAAAAGTGACAGTTAAAAAAGGAAGAAAGCCAGAATCCAAGAGAAGAAAATAATAGGGATGATTGAACATTATTGCAATGTCAGAGGAGAACCAACAGTTGACTGTAGGATTTAGCAAGGTGGGGATTGCTGGTGAGCTTGTCAAGCTTCGTCTTTGTAGAGAGGAAACCAGGATTCACTGTTGGTTTCCCTCTAACCTGTTCCTCAACTCCTAGTAGGAACCTTTCTTCACACCACCCTAGATGGTGGGGTTGAATGATCCATTTTGGGCTTTCAATGTTCAACCTAAGAAAAAGATCTTAGGAAAAAAATTTAAATTATACCTGACAAATCCACACTTAAAATAATGCTGTTTCCCTCTGATAATTACTGTTGGATTTTGGAAAATGGATGAAAATGAAATTAAAGTAATGTGAATGGAGATGACCATGTTTCCATTATGCTAGGTGATTGGGTGTTTCTCTTGTTGTTGACACTCATTTTTGTCATTCTCCTTGATAGTTTTTTGAGTTGAAGTTTTTGATAGGATGCCAATACGTGGGTATACTTCTTTTCACTTTTTTATCTCCATTTCTATGGAGCAAAAGAGAGGTTAATCTAAAAAGAAGTCCCTTAATATTTACCCATTAGACTAGTTATAGAGTTAATGAAATAAATATGGAATAGTTGAGGCTCTTGTACACTGCCAGTGGGAATGTAAAATAGTGAGCCACTTTAGACAAGTTTGTCAGAAATTAAACATCGTCCTGTGTGAGCCAGCCATTCTATTCTTTGATACTTACTTAAGGAAAATGAAAGCATGTGTTCACATACACACTTCCATGTGAATGTTTTTAGAAACTTTATTCATAATAGCCCAAAATGGAAATAACCCAAATGCTCATCGAAAGGAAATTGAATAAATAAATTGTGGTGTATTCATACAATGGAATACTACTTAGTACTTAAAGGAGAGAACTATTGATACAGTCTGGATGCCTCTCAAAAATGTGATGCTGAGCGGAAGAAGCCAAACGCAGAAGGGGCAAAGGGAACTTGTTGGGGTGTGCAAATAAATACCTAGACCTCGGTGTGATGGTGATTACAAGGATGTGTCCACATTGGTTACAGCTCATTGGACCAGATTCTTAAAATAGGCACATTTGTTGTGTGTGATTGTGCTTCAGAAAAGTTGAACACACGAAACAAACACTGACAGCCTGTTTTGGTTGAGTCAAAGTCACATCAGCTGTGATTTATGATTAGTATTCAGAAACATTTGAAGTCTGGATTGCCACTCATAATAAGCTGTCTTTAATTTGATAGAATGAAATGATAAGGCATTCACTTATTTCTGTTTTGTTTGCCCTTTGAGTAGTACAGAAGCCACTCACAGGTTGATTGGTTGATTGGCTTCTATAAGAAAAAATTCAGTGTCGCTGTGCTCGAACCAGACAGTGGCGACAATGATGAGACCACAACAGTCTCCATGTTCACTTCTTCCTGAAGCCGCTCTTGTAGTTTAGCAGTGATTATAATTATTTGCAAGAAATGCCATAAAATGCCAAAATTCTCAGAAAACAAAGAAGGTTTTGTTCCTTTGCTTTCCTCAGTGCTAATAATTTAAATCCTGCACAGACATGACAGAAGAGGGACTCATGGAGTGTGTTAGAAATAATGAGCTCTGACTAGGAATAAATGTGGTCATAAACAGCCCTGGAGAAAGATCTGCCCAGTGTTCGTGCAGCGAGCGGGTCATTAATTGTCTCACATGCTCACAGTCAGAACTCATTATTGGTTACGTAAACCATTTTTAGTTGCACATATGCTATAAATATTTACATTTTTGAGAATCTAGGCAACATTAAACCTGTTGTGGTAGCTGTGAAGTAAGTGACTTCAAGCAGGGTTTTATCGGCCTGGTCCCCATTCCTTCAAGAGTCTGTCTTCCTTCCCTTCACCCATTTTCTACCCTGTTATTCACTCCAAGTGGATTCCTTCTGATATATGGAGTCCTGTTTTTAAATTCGTTTGACCTCTTTGAAGTTTCTATTATTATTTGCCAAATAACTGTATTTTTTGATAATTCTTACATTAAATTGTTTTGGACTTATAAGGCAATTTAGTATTGTTTTTTAAAAAATACTAATGTAATGCACTTTTTTTATTTGAGAGCAGAGAAAAAGAGACAAGGAGTTCCCTTTCTCTGGCTTACCTCCCTAATGCCCACAGTGGCCCCGGCTGGAGCCACAGCCAGCGGCCAGGAACCCAATCCAGGTCTCCCGTGTGAGGGGCAGGAACCCACACACTTGAACCATCGCCACTTCCGCCCAGGATCAGCATTAGCAGGAGCAGAAACTGGGAATTGAACACAGGCACTCTGGCTGATGTGGAAGGTGGGCGTCTTAACCACTAGCCCAGATGGCCATCCCAGGTTTTTTGGTCTTTTTTTTTTTTTTTTTTTTTTTTTAAGATTTATCTATTTATTTGAAAGGCAGAGTTACAGAGATGCAGAGGAAGAGAGAGACATCTTTCATCTGCTGGTTCACTCCCCAGTTGGCCACAATGGCCAAGCTGCACAGATCTGAAGCCAGGAGCCAGGAACTTCTTCTGGGTCTCCCATGTGGGTGCAGGGGCCCAAGGACTTAGGCCATGTTCTACTGCTATTCCAGGCCTTAGCAGAGAGCTGAATTGGAAGTGGAGCAGCTGGGACTCCAACCAGCGCCCATATGGGATGCCGGCACTGCAGGTGGCGGCTTTACCCACTACACCCTGGCACCAGCCGCCTGTTTGTTTTTTGAAAAAGTATTTTACTTTGGGGCAGAGACAATGCTAAATATGTTTAAATTTTTCTTACATTGCATAATGCAGGCTATTATTTATGAATCAAAATGTTAAGTGTTCTGAAAATATACTTAACAATAGGTTTTTTTAAAGAAAGCTTTTATTTAATGAATACAAATTTCATAGATACAACTTTAGGAATATAGTGGTTCTTCCCCCCATACCCACCTTCCCACTCCTACCACCTCCTCTCTCTCCCATTCCATTCTTCATTAAGATTTGTTTTTAATTAACTTTATATACAGAGGACCAACTCTATACTAAGTAAGGATTTCAACAGTTTGCATCTACACACATATACAAAGTATAGAGTACTATTTGAGAACAAGTTTAACAGTTAATTCTCATAGTACAACTCATTAAGGACAGAGGAGTAAATACACAGTGACTCCTGTTGTTGATTTAATAATTATATATGATATATATATGATATCAGTGATCAGCCGAAGCTCTTGACATAAGCTGCCAAGACTGTGGAAGCCTTTTGAGTCCACAAACTGTCAATATTTAGACAGGGCCATTAGCAAAGTGGAAGTTGTCACCTCCCTTCAGAGAAAAGTACATCCTTCTTTGATGGCCCCTTCTTTTCTGCTGGGGTCTCACTCATTTATTTTCATTTGAGAGAGAGAAAGAGAGAGAATCCATTCACTGGGTCATTCCCCAAATGCCCGCAACATCCAGGACTTGGCCAGGTTAAGCCAGGAGCTCAAAACTCAACACAGATCACCCATATGGGTGCTGGGGACCTAAGTACTGGAGCCTTTCTCTGCTGCCTCTAGGTTGCACGTTAGCTAGAATTGGAAGTAGAACTGGACTTGAACCCCAGCACTCCAGTGTGGGAAATGGACATCCCAAGCAGCATCTTAACTGCTGTGCCAGACACCTGCTTCAGCAATAGATATTTTTAAAATGTTTATTTTCTATTACCAAGAATGTAATCAAGTAAATTACTGGTTGTTACTACAGAATTTGACTTTTCTTCTCTAGTTCCATTTGGTATTTGAAATGTCTTTTTATTGTGCAAAGCTCAGATCCTTTCAAAATCTCTCATTTAAAAAAAATACCCTAAAACTTAAAAATGTTCATCCATTGAAAATCTTGTTCTTAACAGTAGTAGGTACATTTATGTGGTGTTTGTGTATAAAGATACGGAAAAAAAAGTCTAGTTTTCTTTCATGCTGTTTATTTCACCTGTTATATTTTAATTGGTTTGTAGACATCAACGAATGCTTGGAGGACAGAAGTGTTTGCCAGGGTGGAGACTGCATTAATACTGAAGGGTCCTATGACTGTACTTGCCCCGAGGGATTCCAGCTAAATGACAACAAAGGCTGTCAAGGTACTTGCCTCTCGCCTCCCTAGCCCTCCACTTCTCCCTCTCTTGGCTCTTCCTGACTGCCCCACAAGTCTTCCTGTATTAATCAAGTATAGTAACTCCATGCCTGTTTTTTCCATTGAAAACACACACACTTATCTTTGTATCCATCTATTGCTGGTACTTGGATATAAATCTTTTTTTCTTGCTGCTCCTCTGCCGTTATGGAACTGTGTAGTGTATCTCAAAGGACAAAAAAATAAAAGGCTGTGGGATTTCTTCTTGCTGCTGAACATGTATGGCATTGTTGTTCTTCATTGCCATAATTTATATCTCCGTTCAGGTGTGCCAAATGGCAGTATTGTTGTAGGATGAAATGGTGTTTGCTCTCTAATATGTGGTACTCAAATAATGTTGTTCCCAGTGTCTATACTACTGCCCATACCTAATTCGTATCTTAAAGATGGAAAAGACACAGGCCTTTTCCTCAAGATCTTTTAAAATTAACTCCCTTAATGATCCCAAGATTAAAATGCCTTGCTGTGTCCCTCATTTAATATCATCTGTTTGTTTGTCATCAGGATGCAATATTGTAAATTTAAATTTTCCAGTGCAGAGATGGAATATGCTTGTATTTAATGTAGTATAAAAGGAACATTTGAGATATAAATTTATTTCAGAATATTTCCATTTGGAGACTTTTACATTTTAACAAAATGAACCTTGATTTATGAGAATATAAAAATGCCAAGAGATGAAAAAAACAAAATAAACAAAACACTTGAATCCTATTTTTATTATCAGCTTTTTGGCTTAAAAACAGTGTTTTTATTTCTAATTCCTCTCTTGTCACAATTTTTTTTAGCCAAATAGCAAAACCAAGTCTTAGTATAAATGCACCAGTATTTCATATTGCAAATTTTATCATTTAACTTCAAGTTAAATCACACAAAACTAATTTGCTCATCTGGTTTATTAATCACCACATATTCATTTCAGTGTCTGTGGTTTGATATCAACTCTCAACTACAAGTGACTGCTCCAAATATATGGAATTTTATTGATTAGCAATCATTGTTGACTTCATTCTCTGTCACATTTATTCCTGTGTTCCAGGATAAATTAATATGCCTTTCTAAAACATGTAAATCCAAAAATATAAGTCCAGATAAAAAAATGTAACTCTAAATAAACAGTTCTTAGGACTGTATGAAGAAGAAAAGTTTATCAGTTCTATTATCTGCCGGCTTCTATCGGAGGTTGCTTATAATGGCCTATGTGCTCACTTGACTTAGGTTTTCCTCTTTGCCCTGTCCCTGGGGCCAGCTTTGTGGTTTTTCACTCTCTCTGAAATCTGCATAGGTGTAGACTTCAGAATTTGTTTGCATGATGAAAATGTAGTTAATGGCATGCTAATATCCATGGGACATATGTGAAATAAGAGTGTGTAACAGACATTCTCTTTAAACCTTACCTACTGTTCTGAGAATAGTTCCATACTCACCAGAGCATTTTCATACTTGGGATTCTCTTCATCCCACAAAACTAATGATGATACACAGACACCATGGAAATTCCTTGTTAATAATCTCTTTAGGAATGTGGCGGGGTACATTTGAGATTCAGAACACACTGCAGTTTCACGTTTTGACTTACACATGCCAAATTGTGAATTTCTGTGGAATCTCGGACCCAAGAAAGAAGCCCAACTTAAATACAGTCTGGCTCTCCGCTCTGAGTTACTAGCAGCATATTTTAGAAATGCCTCAATAAGTACAATCCAAATTGAATGCATATGTTTCTCTAGTTCCAGATATTCATGTTGTTCTTTCTTAGCAGTTTCCTGGAAAAAAGTCTGGGAATTTGTCTTCAGTTCCTGTCATCAGACTTTTTAGACAATTATTTGTTAATCAGTGACTTCTTTTGAAGCAAGAACTGGTGCACATTATTCCCTGTGCAGAGTTGCAAAGCAGGTAGCTTTTGGTGTGCCACGTTGAGGCACAGGATTAAGTAAGGAGATCCTGGGGAACTGCTAGGGCTTGACTGGATGGATATGGATCTTGGGCTTGATCCCCAGGCCAGTGGAACTTTCTTGCCCAGATAGAAATAACTCTGAGCATCAGGTTGCAAGGAAGAGTGAAAGGGAAAAATGAGAGGAAGTCAGGATAGAAAAAGATAACCAATCTAAGGTATTATCAATAGACAGGGAACACAGATATCAGAGATTACATAAAGAAAGTGGATAATTTAATGGAGTAAAATAATATTGAAAAATTAACAACTAGAAAATGATTCACTGCTCTTCCTTGAAATATCTGAAAATTAGTGACAATGGGAAAAGAATGGGAAAATTGTTTAGAAAATATGAGTAATTCCTGCTTGGTTTCTTATTTTTAGTTCAGTGATAGGTCAAAAAGTTTGAATCACATGGCAGACGGAAGAGTAAAGAGCTCAAGAGGAATAGAGAGAGGTAGAAAACTCGTTAGTTGCCAGAATTGCCATTGCACTATGAAATCAGCAGGGTGAAATCAGCCAGGAGATCCTGGCTGCGCAGACAGGGTTGGTGGCTAAGCATCTTGTACGAGACACTGGGAAGCACTCATCATCTACCTTCCCCCCTTTTCCCAGTACGTCTTGCAGTCATTCACGTGGGTTCTTCCTTCCCTATTATGTTGTGAGCTTCATAATGGCAATGTCCCCTATCCTCTTCATTCTGCTTTTAGCAAGAATTAAGAACGCTTTTGGGGGAGAAGTATCACTATGTTCCTAAATCTGTATATATGAAATACATGAAACTTGCATAACCTAAATAAAATTTTTAAAAAGATTAAAAAAGAAATCTTTTGTAATTGACTTAAAGTTGGACTTCTAATAAGACATATTGGGGAGCTCTTCAATAAGATGAAGGAGGGACTAGAGACTTCAGGATGATAGGAAAATGACCTTAGTGGAACTACCACTTGGATGACACTGAGGGCAAGTGATTGGTTTTATGACCCCTTTCAGCTGAGACAACCTTAACCGATTACTTTTCAGCTTGTAGAGAATGACATGAATGAGAAATTTTGTAGTGTACAAACATTCATGACACTATTTTTGCATAGTACTAGAGATTAGGAAAAACAAAATTAAAATATGCAGTTCTCATAGGAGCAGTCAGTGTAAATGAGGGACACAAATGAGTTAAAACAATTAAAAGACAGTGCAAGTGAGCAGTTGCATGTATCAATACCATTGTGAATAGGTGGGACATCCCCCAGGTTCCTTATGTTGTCATCTGGAGCACCATTAGCCAACATAGTTAGAACCGGTTAGAAAGGTTTCACTGAACATTGACTGCTCCATGTGTTTGGTAATGCCTCATGGCCCTGGCCAGGGGGAAGCATAGACACTCAAGTTGGGAACAAGCAGCGTAACATAGTCAACACAAGTTTTCGGCCTGATCTGCTCATGAGTCTTCATACCACTCCTTGACCTTAGTTTTGTGTTATGCAGTACGGTAGGAGCTTTGCCCTGTTTAACTAATTTTATCATCACAAAGCATGCGAATAATAGCTTCTGTGGTCTAAAGTGCCTTCTGTTTCTTTTAATTCATCATCTCCAACAAAATATAGATTGGAGACTTCATTTATGTATTCAACAGACATTTATGAAATTCTATTTATGAGCCAAATACTATACATAAGATGTGTGCAGTTTTGCCCTTAGGAAGTCCACATCCTCAGGATGAATAGGCGAGGACACCAGCTGCTGAAGGCTACAGCAGAGCTGCATGCTTGGTAATGGATGAGGACACAGCATTCTCAATAGGCAGAATAGTCTTCAAAGTTGTTTTTCTGTCTTTCAGCCTCTAATGTGTCTATTAGAGGAGTAGCCTTGGGTTGAACCCATGAAGTTCATATCTTTGTAGGCCAAAAATGCTTGGACATTGGCTGTCTTATGAGTCAACCTGACTAGTTTCTCTCTCATGACAGTTCAGCTTGTCCTGTGGCCTGTACATGGACAAGTGAGAGTTGCACTACAAAGGAAGTATCTGCCGCCCTGTAAAAGATTTTCCTTGCTGTATGTCTGTTATTGTGTAAAGAGGAAGAAGTCTCAGGGGGAGAATTTCAGAGTTCATTTAAATATGTTCAATACCCTTATTTTTAAAAAGTTATGTACGCGTGTCTTTTTTTTTTTAATAAAGTGATTCATAAAGAAACATTAAAAAAATTTCTTTCAACTACTTGACATTGTCTTTTGATTTCCAGATATTAATGAATGTGAACAGCCAGGGCTCTGTGGTTCCCATGGGGAGTGTCTAAACACAGACGGCTCTTTTCATTGTGTCTGCGAACAGGGCTTCTCCATCTCTGCCGACGGCCGCACCTGCGAAGGTAAGGTAAACCCTAAGAAACCATCTATCATGTGATCAAGTAGGGAAGAGAGATTTTTCTACTGAACAGCAAAGACTGACTCTTAGATGCTAGGAGCTACTCACAGTTAGAGGCCACCCACCATGTGTGCATCAAGGTGAATCACTCCTGAAAACTCATGGATGGCTGGGGTTTATGAATCAGATAGTCTATGGTTATGATGGGGAAAACACAGATGATTCCATTGCTGGTTTTGAATGAATGAGTTGGCAACAAGGGACTGAATATTTTAGTTGGTACATGTGGGAGACTTGAAGGAAATGGTCAGTTTCTCTGTTTGAGCCCTACCTGTTTGACTTATGCTTCATGTAGAGCATCTTGATCATTGTATTTATAAAACGTAGCACCTTGCTTGATTTCTCTGTACCATTGTGAGCAGAGGTTTTCTAGAATCATTCCTCTAATATCCTTATCTCTAAGCTAATGTATTTTTTTTTACCCATTGGTGACTGGTAACCTCTATAAGCTTACTGAGTTGGAAGATGTTAAGGTACTCCTATTGGAAGTTTCCTGTTTGTAATTTTTGTAAGTTTGCATGTTTGCAGGGTTAAAGCCCAGGTTATTTTTATGGAGGTTATGTTCCTGTTGACCTAAATAGTCTGATAAATAGAGGAATGATTCATCTGAACCTTCTTAAAAGTAAACAGACTATTCCTAACATTATAATTTCCTTTCTCCTCTTGAGAATATGCATGATTGAAACCCAGCTCCATTTTAAAGTATGTAAAATGTAAAAGTTCCCTTCTGGGCCTGTGCTAGTCCCCACATTCTCTAGTCTAAAAAATAGTGCACCAGGAAGCGTCTGTTGTCCTTGCGAGTACCACACTGGAACCACGCCGAAGACTAGTGACCAGGTTCATCTGCAACTAATTATTACATTGGGAGGAATAGACTGATCTTATAAAAAGCAGGCGATTGTTGAAATTGCTCTCACGCTGAGAAGACAAAACATGGACGCCAGATTTGGCTTCAAGTAAAAGAGATAGCATAGGGTGGAGTTTGAACAAACAGATTGAAGGGTTTGGAAGGGATCAGAAGTTGGGAAGTAGAGGAAAGCATCATAATAATGCGGGCGATGAGAGATTTACAAGGAATCCATGCTTCAGTGGTTCAAGTTTTACATTAAGTTTACTATTTAGAGCTCTCAGACTAGCACATTTGGAAGAGACACTCTGTGAACACATGCATTCTTCTGGAGGGATTACGCCGTTCCCCAGTTCAGGGAGAGGGTGCTAGGACATGTGAGTCACCTCTGCAACAGATCCGCAGAACCCTGGCATTCCAGAGAGATGCACATTTGCTGCTTCTGTTAGCTCTAAACAGCTCTGCACCTTGAGTGGGAAAGATTTTCTTCAGTGAGAAGTGGTCCAAGTTATGACTGCGAATGGTTGTGCTATACAGAACTACAATCAGAAAAACTTAAGTCCACTCAGGTGCTCACTCATCAAAGCTATTGTTCCAGAAGGTTTTACCAAATATGAATATATTTGCGTTTATTGTGACTTTTGTACTTACTAAGTTTTCTTAATTCTGTACCTTTTAAAACACTACTCGCGGGTTATGTAATCACTCCAATTTAATTGCAGCTCTAATCTTGTTGGTCATTTACTTGGAAAATACTTGAATTTTAAAATGTGTTTTTAGGAAAACGTCCTGTGCTTTGTAAATTACTGTGCTCATTGAGCGTACTTTATTTGACACTAGGTGCATGCTTTCATACTTCAGAAACTGGACAGTTTTACAAGTAATAGGTAATTCAGAATGTTATGCTGATAAATGGTAAAATAACTAATAATTGTTAGGCATGTTATTCTCTTTCTAGAATAAGTTCTGCAAAAGATTCATTTTTTATGGACTTAGTCCAATACACTAATTTGGTCCAAATTTTCTTTTGTTGGACTTAGTCTAAAACTTATGGCAATAGTGCTATGTCCCGATTCCACCCCTGGCTGTGGTGTAGGACAAAGCCAGCTCATATGACTGGGATTTAGCAATGGAGTTGATATGCATAGTGTTTGAATTAACACTCAAAAGTGGCTGATGCTCTTACCTCATGCCCGCTCATCAACTTATTTCTGAACTTCTGGTTAAAGCAGCTGAAGCCATGTTGATGCTAGGGTGAGAACAGGGCTAAATGGATCCATCATAGCTGAAGGAAGAAGGGCCCTGCCCTGAGTTCCCACAGCAAGGACAATTGTCAGCATCTGGTTGTAGTTATTGAACCACAATGAAGAGGCAAACTGTGTAAACATGACTTAACTAGCGTGGCAGGTGCTGTTGAAATGTCAGTGGCACCACTGGATTTTCCCTTTCCCTTACTTGTGTATGGTATTCTGGGAGCACACACCTGGGAGATGGAGGAGAAAGTCTTAATTTTTTTACATGGGATAAAGAAGAGTGTTATTTCAGAATTCAGGTGGAGTGGGAGTAGGTGGAGGGTGAGAAGCTATTTATCATTTATTCATTCACTTAGCAAATATTTACTGAGCTAAACAGTATTGGTGACAGGCACTGTGTAGAGGACAAGACACACACAGATCTTATTCACACAGAACCTGCATCCCATAAGGGGAATCGGGGATAAATAAGTAAGTGCAGGTTGAGCATCGCTAATCCAAAACTCCAAAATCTGAAAGGCTCCAAATACCAGACTTCTTGAGTGACAAGATATGCAAGACGTAATTGCCAATGTCAAGAATAAAAAATGGGATGTCACAACAGATCCCATATGATAAGGTTTAACTCTTTTATTAGAACCTGTTAGACTATACACTTAACTTTTCTCAATTTGTATGTCATAAGTCTTGCTAAAAGTCATCATTCTGTGCTTACATTACTGTGACCATATAAATACTATTGAAGTGCAAACAAAATTGTAACATTTTGGGTTTTAGATTTTTGATTGGAGAGTGCTCAAAGCAGTAAAGCCTACACAAATACTAGTAGGTCTTTAAAATTCCAAAATCTTAAAAAGACTCTAGTCTCAGCATTTCAGATGAGGGAAACTTAATCACGGTATTGTAGGATATATTATGTGATTAATTTAAGGAATGCAGTTATAGTTCATAGATACAAATATGTGCCATGTGTGATGTGTGGTGAATCATAAGATACACATGTTATTTTGCTCAATTTCCAGGCTTGGGTGTCAGAAAATTGCAGGGAATAAGGGTGCTTCGGGTTGACTTGCCCCTTTATACGCCCTTCACCTCACTTGTAGTCCATCTCCTACCTCTTCTCACGCCCTAGCCAGGTCCTTTATCTCATACATAAAGTAAAGGATATGTACTTTTTACTTTTTTTGTTGAGCTCATTGTTTTATATCCCATTTTCCCTTGCCATTTATTTCAGAAGTTTCACATTCTTGTGGGTTTTTTATTGTGGAATTTTAGTTTGTGTGAAAAACACTTGTTCCCACATTTATAAGCAGACTGAGAGTTCAGTTTTTTTTTTGAGAGCAACAGAACCTGGGAGATGAATGGGAGATAAATTGGGAAGTATGTGACCTTCCATTTCCAAAGAATCACCACGCCATAGGCAGATGGCTCTTGGTCTCTGACTTTGTGTCGCTTTGTCCCATGCCTCTTTCCATACTGATCCTGATCAGGAGCCACTGTGTCCTCCCAGCTGTGTGACCAGGCTGAGAGCTTGGAGGACACGGGAGAGCTGGGGCCATCACACATCTCTAGACCTCACTGCGCTGGAGCTGGGGCCATCACACATCTCTAGACCTCACTGTGCTGGATATCTTATTCATAGGGCAGAATGGCTGTATTTGTCCTACGGGGACTCAGCAAGGGCCCAGTGTCACAGATGGGGCACCAGTGGTTTATAGAGCCCAGTACCTTTTCCTCCATTGCTGGCCATGCTTGGCTAGTCACATCCCATTAGGGCCTCCAAACCACGGCCAACATCACCGTCTTAGAGAATAATGAACTCTATGCAAAGAAGAGAAGTAGAGCAGAGGAAAGGAGATCTGAGTGCTTGAGCAAGAAGTAGGGAGCCGGTCAGAGGTGGCTTTCTCACCTCTGTTGGTGCGTTTGTAAAAGAAATTAAATGACAAATGTTGTGTCAAAGTGAAAAATGAAGCCCTATTAAGTGCCTCTCAGATTCAGGCTGGTCTTCTACTGGCAAAATGATAAAGACTCATCAGTAAATAGACAGGGGCCATGAGAAGGCAGTGGACAGCCCTTTGCCACTGCTGACATGGATTCTGTTGTACTGAGAAAGGAGTGAAAGGATCAGATAAACTACACCACCCAGAGAGGACCCCAGTGTAAACCGTGGGCTTTGGTTGATAATGATGTGTCAACATGGATCCACTGATTAGAACAAATGTCCCATTCGGGTGTGGGTATTGATAGTAGGTTAGGCTGGGAGTAGGGAGTATATGGGAACTCTGTATAATTTGGCTGTAAATCTAAAACTGTTCTGAAATATCCAATCTATTTAAAAAACATTTCTGGATTACTTAGTTTTCATTGGGAGAAAAAAATGAAAACCTTTCATTTTAATTCTATGTTTCTCCTTCCCTGGATGATGACAATGTTGTGTTTTCTCTTTTCTCAAAATAATACCCTGGACTGAGTATGTGATCAGCAACTGCTGTACCTAGTTTCCAAAACAAATCTAATATTGATCACAAAACTGAAGGACTGTAGGATTGGAGGGGAACTTGGTGTATCATCAAGCCACACTCCTGACCCCTACAGGACTTTTCCCAAAGTATTCAGAGAATTAAGGTCCTGCTGTTAAACAACTAGAAAGCCTCTAATCCTGTAACCTTTTTTAAGGTATTTACTAGAAACCTGTCCTTGCTAACACATTCATTGAAAGGGAAAACATAACAGATGTTACTGCTAATAATGGCCAGACTCTAAGTTTACTGAAAGCACTAATATCAGCACCCCCAAAGAAGGTGCATTCAAACTCTTGGGCTAATTTTGTATTCATTGAGAACCAGAAAACCCCGTAAAGGCAACTTTGCCAAATCAAAGAAATAGCAAATTGGGAGCAAGTGTGGTTTGTTTTCTGACATTTGGGTCCGTTTTCTACGGATAGTGTAGAATGAAAGCATAAAACCATTGTGGACAGCACTCCAAGGCAACCGGTGGCTTTGTGGTATGGAGATAGAACTTTCTATCACCAAAGAGGAAATAGTTTTGAAAATGATTTAGCCCAGTGGGACGCTGAAGTACCCTGACACAATAATATATTACATCTGGCTGCTTGGCCCAAAGATTTTTTTTAGGTTTTTGGTCCTTTAAGGGTCTGAATCTGAAAAGAAAAAAAAAAAAAAAAAAAAAGAAAAGAAAGAAAAAAAAAAAAAACCAAGAATAAGACTTGAGTGTTTCTTGTCTAAAAAAAAAAGGCGGGGGGTAGGATTTAACCACAAGATTCCATTCTCTCCAATGTGTTTTTAAAAAGGAAGGCGGGGTAGGGGGGGGTATCAATGCGACATTCCAGGTGAGGAGAGGAAGTGGCTTCCAGCTCTAAAGGCTACTGTTCACACTCTTCCCGGGAATACACTTCTGCAGAAGGGAGTGAAAATGGCTGTTTAAATCATTAGGGAGAGAGCTGAGGAAATTTTGCTGGAATAAGTTGCTTTTGGACCCAGAATACAGATTTTCCATGCATTGCTTGATTGTCTTCCGTATATCAACATTTGTATAAAGAAATTCATAATAGAAGCAGAAAAATTCAAGTGCACTTCCTAAGCCTTTTTATCATGGCTGACCCTTTAAAACCCCAGAGTTACGGAAAATCATCTGTTCACAGAAGGAGAAGTAAACTCTTGTGTTGCAGCCAGAAGGTGAAGTGTTTGAATAGGCGAGCTGGCCCTGCACACCTTGTGCTGATACCCAGGCACACCCTGGGCCCTGTCTGCCTGCATCTATGTTGGTGAGTCTTTCCATGACATAGACAACTCAAATTTGTACTAGGTCGTGGAAGGCTGTTTTACTTATTTTAATATTTTGTTTAAATACTTTATAGTGTTTCCTATCCATTCCAGAAACAGTTGCTTTTAGACATCTGAGTATTAAGGTGTTGTCTTGGGCTTCCATGTGGGTGCACCAGAGACACTTCCTGTGTCTGATTTTAGGGCTTTTTGGAAGCAATAGTAACACAGTAATCAGTCGTGTTCTCTGAGTTTTTATTATGAGCATTATGCTAAGTGCATTGTACCCATTTTATCATCTAATCTTTACAGTAAACTATGGAGGCTAGGTGTTAACTGGTGTGCTTGGGACTGTAGTTAACGTAAAATGAGGAATTGTATTATACTAGTAAAAAGTGCAGGGGTTGTCACCTCTTACTCCCTGTAGGTCCTTAGACAGGTGCTGCTTCTCCAGAGGGCTGTATTCTCACCACCTTGTCCACTCTCCTGCTAACAAATGAATTCCTTCACTTCCTTTTCCCTCTTTGGCTTTCCTCCCTCCCTCCATCTTTGCCATATTCTATTTCTCTGTCTTATTTATTGTTCATGATCAGACTCTGCTGCTAAACTCTGAGGCCAGTGAAGTAAGGATTGTTTGCTGTGTTGTTCACAGTTCTGGATGTCAGTGGCAGTAATTACTTAGGGCACAATGAATATTTGGTTAATGAATGGAAGGAAGAAGATGTGGTCTGTAGCTCATCCTGAACTATTAGGAAACGTTTTGAGTTTTGAAAAGTTTCATTTATCAGTTGCTTGTAAACTGATGGCCAGTGCTGGTGCCTGTTTGCACTCAAGTGCTGCAGCTGTTATTTCTAGAGGTACACTGTGTATTTCCTGTGGTTTCATAACTGATCTTTCTTGGCCTTCTGTCTGAATATAGAAAATGAAAAATCAGAAGAGTGAAAAAAATGAGAATTTTTTTGGCTGATCATATGTTGCCTCTGGGGCTCGAGTGTCAAAAGGATGAATCTGAGGTTTGATGGGTTTGGCCTGGCCAGGGCTTTCTCCTGGTCCTCACTGGAGCACCTGTGAGAATAAGGAAGCCTGTCGGGGAACAGCAGTGTACAGTGTGGCTGTACATTCAGAACAACACCTTTAGCTTTTCAAAAAATCTCAGGAATAAAAAGATAACACTGTTAAAGCAACGCAGAGACAATTCAAATGTTACAGATAAATATGTTGACAAAGTAATAGTGCATTTTAAAAACTTAAAATTTTACAAAACCACAAAACATATCTTTGCCGAGTATTATCTTTTGTAACTGTGATAAAAGAAATACAGTGGATGTTCAGTATGGTTTCCCATTGGTATCTAAAGAACTTTTTCTGAAAGGAATGGTTTTATTTTTAATGTGCTGAGACACTTTGCTTTTTGTGGTAGTCCATTATAATAATAAATTATGATTCTTTTCCCACAGGAGTAAAAAAAGTAGACTTTTTAGATTTTCTTGTTAACTTTTTAAAAATGGTTCTTGACTGTATTTGAATCCTTCCTAAAGCCTCTCCCAGTGTTACCGTCAGCCCACGGGGGGAAGATGTGGCGAGAAGGTATCTTTACACTCTCAACGCGCTCTGATTCCCTTCTCTCTAAGGCAGCAGGTGGCTTGCTGTGTATACAGGTTTTGTTCTTGCGAGAAGAAAATGAAAATGCTTTTTGTTTCATCCCACGTGTTTTAATCTAATTCAGCATTTTCCCCCTAAGTGTCCCACATACTCAGGTTTGAATCTCAGCCGACAGTAGCAAAGTTGTATTGTCATGAGCAAGCGTCTGACACCTACAGTGGCTTCTGCACACAGCAGCCCTCAGCTGTCCTGTTCTCTCTTCTCTGACTGGGGAGATAAGTGCCAGGCTGGCCTGCATGCTTTGGAACTGTTTAATGCTGCAAATGCCCTTTCCAGATACAAAAACTGAGCTCTGGGAGCTCCCTCTAGAGGAAAACTATTTGGCGTAGCTACTGCCACTGTTCCGGTCACTCGCTGAGTGAGCTCCTCTTCAATACAGTGTGAAATGCCAAAGCCACGTGCTCAGTAGGGATTTTTCTTTCGATGCGGTGAATCTAAAATGACTTCATTCCTGAGGATTTTGACTCTTGACACTGCTTTGGATGATGGAGAATCTTGTGCACATTTACTCCATTTTTTTGTCTTTACAAGCATGTTAGAAACGAGAACGAGAACTAAAATTTAAATATTTGAAAATTAACATTTGTAAATATCTAAATACATAAAAATAATAGAAAGTCTTAGGGTTCTTCTAGGTGTTCAAAAAAAAACTACAAAGTGTTGAAAACTCATTAATTTTATGTTTTGGTGTTATGTAAAAGAACATCCACTAATTGCATACATCTTTAAACATACGAAGAGGCATAGGATTGTAGAGTAGGGAAAAGAACTGGGCTGGAGGCCCCTATCCAGGTTCCGATGGACCCGAGGGAAGGAGAAGAGCTAGCAAAGGTCCTGGGGAACTGGACTGGTCTCCACCTACTATCTGATCATGATGGCTTTGCGTAAAATCTGATGTACCTTTTGAACATTAAATGTCTAATGTCCCTTTTATATTACCTGTTTAAATATTCGTAATTCCAGAGTCCTATATCCTAGGATATTAAGATTTCAGTCTGGGCCGATGCCGTGGCTTAACAGGCTAATCCTCCGCCTTGCAGCGCCGGCTAGTCCCGGTCGGGGCGCCAGATTCTATCCCGGTTGCCCCTCTTCCCAGGCCAGCTCTCTGCTATGGCCCTGGGAAGGCAGTGGAGGATGGCCCAAGTGCTTGGGCCCTGTACCCGCATGGGAGACCAGGAAGAAGCTCCTGGCTCCTGGCTTCAGATCAATGTTGTGCACCAGCCGCAGCACACCAGCCGCAACAGCTATTGGGGGGTGAACCAGCAGGAAAAGGAAGACCTCTCTCTCTCTCTCTCTCTACCTTTCTCTCTCTCTCTCTCTCTCTCACTGTCCACTCTGCCTGTCAAAAAAAAAAAAAAAAAATCAAATAACTTCCTTGACATGAAGAGAGTCCCTTAGAATTGTAGTGACATTTTTAAGGAAATAGGTATTGAATTCCATCCTTTTTCTCCCTTCTATTCCCAATTATGAAGCAACTAAACAAAAAAAAAAAGTTCACATCTTTTTGAAATTACAGAAAAACAAGTTTGAGAGTATGGGGATACCTTAGAAGCTGCAGCTAGGAGGTGGTGCTTAGAGTTAACTTCATTATCACTCAGTCTAGGATACATGCCACCATACCTCCTTATCGTTGGGAGACAAGCAAAATGAACTTTTGAAATAATGAGGTTGTCTTAAGCCAGGAACTGTAACCTTTTAGATTACCTTTTTAAAGTAAAAATTTTGATTGATATTTAAAATTCATATAGAAAAGTACATAAATCCAAAGGTTACAGGCTGATGAACTTCTACAGAATTAGCCCCTGAACCTGTTTAAAACTCCTTATGATTGTTATCTATTCCTTCCCTAAACTTTATCACAATGGATTTTTTTTGTTTTCTTTTGAACATTACATAAATGGAGTCACATAATATGTACATTGTTCTATCTAGCTTCCTTCATTTAACATTGTATTTGTGAGCTTCATACATATTATATGTAGCAATTCATTTATCTTCATGGCTCTATAGTATTTCATTATATGAATACACTACAGTTACATATCCATCCTACTGTTGCTAATCGTTTGGGTTGCTTCTGGTTTGGGGTTATTTTGAATAAAGATGGCATGAACATTCGTGAACATGTCTTTGAGTGGTGGCAAACTAATTTCTGTTCTGTATCACTCAGGACTGTCATTGTTGGGTTATAGCAAATGGGTATGAGAGGACTTCAAAAAGTTACAGAAAATGGAATTTAAAATATAAAGATAAAACTGTAAATTTTATTTCTCCACATGAGCGCCATCAAGTTCAAGACACATTTTGTGAGCAGTAAAGCAGCCATTTAGTCCACCCCAATTTTTTCATAATACATATTTTTCATGAACTTAAAAAAATTTATTTAAAGGGCAGAGAGAGGGAGAGACTGACCTTCCTTCTGCTAGTTCACTCCCCAAATGGCTACAGCAGCCAGGACGTGGTCAGGACAAAGCCAGGAGCCAAGAATTCCATCCAGGTCTCCCATGTGGGTGGCAAGAACCCAAACAGTTGGGCCATCTTTCTCTGTTTCTCCAGGCACATTTGCAGGGAACTGGGTAGGAAATAGAGCAGCTGAGACTTGAACTGTGCCCATATGAGATGCCCAACACAGGTTGTCACCACCCACTGTGTTACGATGCCAGCCTCTTGGGGTAAACTTTTTGAAAACTTCCCATTTGCTTCACTTTTGTTTATGTAATAAGCCAAATTTTCAGATTTTCAGAGTCTCAGTTTTCACAGTCACAGGCAAAGTGTGAGAGTTCCAGGTCCAAGTTCTTTTTTTTTTTTTTTTTTTTTTTTTTTTTTTTTTTTTTTTTTGACAGGCAGAGTGGATAGTGAGAGAGACAGAGAGAAAGGTCTTCCTTTTTGCCGTTGGTTCACCCTCCAATGGCTGCCGCGGCTGGCGCACCGCACTGATCTGAAGCCAGGAGCCAGGTGCTTCTCCTGGTCTCCCATACGGGGGGGTGCAGGGCCCAAGCACTTGGACCATCCTCCACTGCACTCTCGGGCCATAGCAGAGAGCTGGCCTGGAAGAGGGGCAACAGGGACAGAATCTAGCACCCCGACAGGAACTAGAACCCGGTGTGCTGGCGCCACAGGCAGAGGATTAGCCTGTTGAGCCATGGCGCCGGCCTCAGGTCCAAGTTCTTGTCAGTGAGTGGAATTACCATTCTTTTCCAAGTGTAGCCTTGCTGAGTATATGTATCTTACCTGTTGATAATGCAGGTGTAAATTTTCATTTCTCTGCTTGATATTTACTACCTTTTCATATCCTTATTGGCTCTTTAGGAATTGTTTCAGTTACCTGATTCTGTTTCACAAACCTTTTCAAAAGGAAGTGCTCAAAATAACTCAATAATTCCAGATAACCCAAAATACTAATTTTTTTAATTAAACTTATTTAATGAGTATAAAATACTAATTTTAATGAAAATTAAAAATACTAATACTAAAAATATTAAAAATACTAATTTTAATGAAGTCCAATGCAGTATTTCATTTGACATCAGTACTTTTTGGTGTCCAGAACCTCTGCATACGCTGAAGTCATTAACATACTTTTAGGTTGTGTTCTGTAAGCTTTATTTTTTTCTTTCGTTAGCCCCTCTTTCTGTTTCTTCACGTTTCATAGTGTTCTCTCTTTCTGTATTCTGGAAAAGGTTGTGTGTGATTGGCTGATTAATGGACTCATTAGAGTGGTTATTTGTGCCTGGAGGCTTTGGGATATGTGTGTGTGTGTGAGAGAGAGAATTATGAAGAACTTTTAATTGCAGGTAAGATTTCTCTACCAGATAAAATAATATGTAGACGTGTGACTTTTTGTGTCAGTTTTGGTGAGTCTTGTTTTTCAAGGCATTTGCCCATTTTAGGTAAAATTGCAGATTCATTGGCACTGAATTGTTGAAAATATCCTTATCTCTGTGGAATGTGCTGTCCTTGAATTTTCATTGTAGTGAACTGTTCCTTCTCTGAGTCTTGATCCGTCTTCCTGTGGGGGTTGGTCTTTGCAAAGAAACAACTTTTGTTGATTTTTTGTCTCTCTTCTATTTTGTCTATTTCTGCTTTCATAAAAATTGGTATGTTTAGGCCGGCGCCGTGGCTCAACAAGCTAATCCTCCGCCTAGCGGCGCCGGCACACCGGGTTCTAGTCCCAGTCAGGGCGCCAGATTCTGCCCCGGTTGGCCCTCTTCCAAGCCAGCTCTCTGCTGTGGCCCGGGAAGGCAGTGGAGGATGGCCCAAGTCCTTGGGCCCTGCACCCGCATGGGAGACCAGGAGAAGCACCTGGCTCCTGGCTTCGGATCAGCGCGGTGCGCCAGCCACGGCGGCCATTGGGGGGTGAACCAACAGCAAAGAAAGACCTTTCTCTCTGTCTCTCTCACTGTCCACTCTGCCTGTCAAAAATTTAAAAAAAAAAAATTGGTATGTTTTTCTATTTGGATTTGATTTGGTTTTATTTCTAACTTCTTGAAATACATCCTTAAATCATTAAATTGCCAATTTGCTAATATGTATGTATATATTTATAGATACACACAATTACCTCTAAGAATGGCTTTATCTACATTCACAAGGTTTGATATATTGTATTTTGCTATTTAGATAAAAGTATTTCTAAAGTCCATTGTAATTTTTTTCTTTGACCCATGAATTATTTAGAAGTGTTTTGCTTGATATCTAGACATTTGGTGATCTTCTAGTTATCTTGTTGTTATTTCTTCCTTAATAGCATTATTATCAAAGAACATAATCTAAATGATTTCCATCTTTGAAACTTGTTACAGATCAGAATATCATCAATTTTAGTAAATGTTCCTAGTGTACTTGAAAACAATGTGCATTGTGTATTTGGACCTACATATGTATGTCAGTTAGGGCCACTGTGTAAGTTGTTTTTCTTTCTCTCTTTCTTCCTTTTTTCTTTTTTTCTTTTTTCTTTTTGACAGGTAGAGTTATAGACAGTGAGAGAGAGAGAGAGAGACAAAGGTCTTCCTCCTGTTGGTTCACTCCCCAAATGGCCACCACGGCCGGCACTGCACCGATCCAAAGACAAGAGCCAGGTGCTTCTTCCTGGTCTCCCATGCAGGTGCAGGAGCCCAAGCACTTGGGCCATCCTCCACTGCCCTCCCGGGCCACATAAGAGAGCTGGACTGTAAGAGGGGCAGCTGGGACTAGAACCCAGTGCCCATATGGGATGTCGGCCCTGCAGGTGGAGGATTAACCAAGTGAGCCACGGCGCCAGCCCCATTAGTTGTTTTTCAAATCACATGTATTGACACTGATTATTTTCTCAGTGTATTGTCTGTTAGTAAAAGGAGTATTTTGTAATCTCCTGTTACTGTGAAAATCCCCATTTTATTTCAATTTGCTTTTTATTTTATATATATTCTGACAGTAGAATCAAATATAGAACTGTATTTTCCTGATGGATTGGCATTTTTATCCTTTTGAAATACCCTTTTTAATCCCATGGCTGCCTCTTGCTGTTGTCCTTTTATCAGTGTGGCTGTATGTGCCTACTTTCCCCTTCCCCGCCTTTCTGTGTCCTTACACTGAAAGGTCTTCTGTGAGCAGCATATGGTTTTTTCCTAACCCACACCGACACTTTTTGATGTAAATACACTTAGATAATTACTAGTGGTTTGGGGTTCAGACTTGTATACCTAACTCTTTCTGTTTGTCTCATGTTTTGTTCCTTTTCATTTCTGCCTCATTTCATTGGATACCTTCAGATGTTTTTATTATAGCATCCCCCATAATTTTCCTTATGATTTTTAACTGAACAGCATATGAAAGGAAATAAAATACACTGAAAGTTTAGAATCAGAAACACTCAACCAAGATTGACTATCATGTGATAAAAGATGAAATTGTATATAATAGTTACCTATATACAGTGGAATAGTCCATTTTAAAATGGAAAACATTTACAACTGACAAGTTACCAGTTGTAGTTGAAAAAGCAGTTATTCAAAGTTTATTTTTTATTCAATAGGCTCTCTGAATTAATATTCAGAAGATTTTACTTTTGGGCAGGCTCCAGGCTTTGTAAGCTAAATAAATACGGCTTGATAGTCATGAAAACTTGACTAAATTTAAAAGCATTTTAAAGATGTTATGTGGCATTTTTGTTTTTATTTTAGGAATTTGGGTTTGTGTTTACTTGTTTATAATCACAGATCGCTGCTATCATCTCCTAACTTAAGCATGTGTGTGCTATTAATAATAATCATCAGTAGCATTTTTTCTCTTACATAATTTTTATCATTCCAAGCAGAACACTTTATTTTAAATCGATTATTGTTAAATTAGAAGAAATGGAATGTTACATATTTTTAGTATATTTTAAAAATTTTTGAATATCCTTTCTGTGTTTTCCTGTGCAGCTTACATTTGCTGAAATATTTACTGCTCAAAGATGGAGCTTATCCTAAAATATTCATTTCATTATTTTTATTTCAGTAGTTTTTCTGGCTTTAAGAGTTCATTCTTGAAAATTCAAGCGCTGAGAAATACAAAGAAAAAAATCAGTCATTGATCCACTAACCAGTGATAACTAATGAAAACATTTGGCACTTTTAAAATAATGCTTTGGTGTTTACTTTTGTAATAAAATAGCATCATTTTTATCTTTACCTTTCCACTTAGCATTGTAGTCTTTAAATTTTTCTAATATTTACACCCCTTGAAATGACTACATCCTTCCGTCATACTATTTTGGTGTGGAAATATATTTCCCAGTTCTTATTCTAAGAATCCAAAGAAAAGACATAAATACAGTGCAAAACTGACAGCAAGATTTATTTAAAGAGAGAATACATTCATGCCCGAGTGTGGACATAAGCAGCAGCTCTTCCCTTTATGGGGTAGGCGATGGTCTTCTAATTGAATATGTAAATAAATGGGGTGGAGTTTGGGCAGAGCTTAGTGTGTGTGAGTTTTCTGGGGGTGTCGTGGTGCCTTCAGGTGGAATTTAACTTCCACGTAGCCATCGTGGCGTCTCCTCATTCCTAGTCCTGGATGAGATGCAGGTGCGTCGTGGGAAAGGCGGCTCACTGGACTGATACACAAGAGAATGGAGTTGCAGTGCGGGGCTGCAGAGACAGAAGTTGTGGGAAAATCTCCCAGCCCATTTATTCCTAACCTACCTGGCTAGTTTCTGTGTATCAATTGTAGCATTCATTTTTAAATGTGTGCTTCTAATTGTTTCATATGTGTGTGTGTGTTTCCTTGATGTTCCTATTTATTTTCATTAGTGATTATGTCCCTATATTTTTAAATTTTTTAAATTAATATAAAGAGAATAGATTTCATATATTTCATAGGTAACAATTCTAATAAGATAATCATACTTCCCTCCCTCCCTCGATCCTTCTCCTTTCTTCCTTTTTTTAAAAATTTTTGCAAAAATGTAATTTCAGTCCACTCTATAACTATAGGCTTAATGCACCACTAACCATAATATTCAGTAAGTAAAAATATAAAGACCACAGTTCCATTGGAGTATAAACAAGGGCTAAAACAACAATCAAATCATGAGTTCTGTTTCATTCCTATACATTTTTTGTATTATATATTAACTACTACATATAAGAGAAAACATATGAGTTTTGTCTTTTTGGGACTGGCTTATTTCACTAAGCATAATGGTTTCCAGTTGCATCCATTTTGCTGGATTTCTATACTAGATTTTAAGAAGCTACTAACAATATCAAAGGTTATGAGCCCTTTGATAGTACTTAGATATCCATGACCTCTTTGTTTTCCAGAAGGGTTCTCTCAATTTCTTGTTCCACCAACACCATAGGAGCCTTCCTACCTTCTAGCATCCTGTCTAAAAATAAACATGAGCTCATATTTTTTTCTCTGCAAATTTGATAAGGAAAAAGCAATATCTCATGTTAACTTGCATTTATTGTTAATAATGTTCAGTACTTTTGTGTCTGTCTGTGAAATAGTTTTTGCCTAAAGTGGCGTTTTAATATTTTCTATCCAATATATGAATGTTAATGTTACTAATCATTTATCAGTATTCTGCAAATACAAATTGAGTATCTCTTATCTGAAATGCTTGAGATCAAAAGTGTTTCAGCTTTTGGAATATTTACATATACATATTATTTTGTTGTAGGACCCAAGTCTAAATACAAAGTTCATTTGTTTTGATTACACTTTACATACATGGCCTAAAGGTGATTTTTTTTTCTCTTTTTTATTTTTTTTATTTTTTTTATTTTTGACAGGCAGAGTGGACAGTGAGAGAGAGAGAGAGACAGAGAGAAAGGTCTTCCTTTGCTGTTGGTTCACCCTCTTATGGCCGCCGCGGTAGCACGCTGCGGCCGGCGCACCACGCTGTTCCGATGGCAGGAGCCAGGTGCTTCTCCTGGTCTCCCATGGGGTGCAGAGCCCAAACACTTGGGCCATCCTCCACTGCACTCCCTGGCCACAGCAGAGAGCTGGCCTGGAAGAGGGGCAACCGGGACAGGATCGGTGCCCCGACCGGGACTAGAACCCGGTGTGCCGGTGCCGCAAGGCGGAGGATTAGCCTGTTGAGCCACGGCGCCGGCCTAAAGGTGATTTTATACAGCATTTTGAATGATTTTGCACAAGAAACAAAGTTTTATACATTCAGCTTTCATAATCATTACATTATGTTGGTGCTCAAATTTCAGATTTTGGAGCACTTTGAATTTCAGATTTTCATATTATAGGTGATTGACCTATATTTTCGCATTCTTTAATATATCTTTTCATTTGATAATACTTTTCTTTTACTTTTTAGAAGTTTTCCATATTTTGTGACCAATTGTATATTCTTCTGTATTTCTTACAATATCTTTGATATTTTTATACTTAACTTTTTCATACATCTGAGATACAAAATGAAACATATCCCTACCCATCATTTTGCTCTTGTCATTCTAGAAGAGCTTTCCAAGTCGGCCTCTGATCATATCTAATACAGATTCCTACACTGGGAATCCTGCTTTCTAAATCCCCAATACGATGGATTTTGGGTGAAACCGGAGATGCCATGACCACCAGTTGCTTCTCTAGCCCAGCCCCATGGCTTTCTCCAGTACAGTGTCTGTTAGTGCCTAGCCATGGGTTTTGGTGATAATGTGATGTTCCAGCATTTTAGGATCTTCGTAAAAGTTCAGTGAGGGGTAGGAAGACAATGTGTGAGTAAACATGTTTTTCAAGAGTCCAAAATGACTCCAGGAGGCCCCAGGTGAGCCTTCAAGAGCTAGGAAGGCAGAAGAAAGTTAAATGGATTGAGAATGTGATGTGAAAACTGTAGGAGGTAGTGTTCCTGGTAGAAAAAAAATGCCATAGGCAAAGATTTGAAAACATGAAATGTTGCACAGAACTAGGTACCCTGTAAGTCAATTAGTTTTGGTTGAATATGTGAAAAAGGACATAGTAATACGTGAAGTATAGCTGAAGAGGGAGGCAAAGGCTACATTGTGAAGGGCTTGCCTGCACTGAACAAGTATTCCCTGCACACTTCTGTGCCATGCTCTGTTGTGGACTATGCACTGCAGTGATAGTGGAACCGACATGCTTTCTACCATCCAGGCGCTGCTTAGGCAGGAGACAGATGTCAATAAATAACCTTTCCACAAAGCGTACGGCCACAAACCATCACACTGCTGTGAAGGGAAAAAGGGGGCCCCTGAGAGGAAGGAAGGGGAAGGCTTTGTGTCAGCTGGAGGATCTCTCTGCAGAATGGCATTAGAGCTGGACTGTGAAGAATGAGCTTACACTGGGAGAGTGGGAGATGACAGGTGGAGTGGGGCATCCCCAGGTGGAGTTGCAGCAAGTGCAAAGGCTCTGAGACAGACAAGTCCTTGGTGCGTTAAGAGAAGGGCAAAAGACCCTGCCTGGTGCCTAGAGAGGAACTGGCACAATAAGGATGGAGCAGGAAGGCCAGATTAGAATATGTACCCCTTACAGGGTACATATTACAGTAAGGAGTGTGGGTTTATTCCAAGTGTAATTAAAGCAGACTGATAAAGTAGAATCAGAATGGTATATAGTCTACACTTAATTTCCAAGATGTATTTTGCTTCCATACTTTAACATTGGGATGCTTCTTACAGTTAAGGCAGTTAACAAACAACTGTGAAATTATTTAATTTGCAAAGTATGTTTTTCTTTCTTAGTGATATATAAAATAATTATGTTCCTTTAAATGGGATAGGGAAGTCTTGGATTGGATTTACTTCAATAATTTACAGATATTCAAAGATAACTTTATTGAGATATAACTAACATAGCATACAATTTAACCATCTAAAATTTTAAAAAATGAGTAGTTTTTAGTTTGTTTGCAGTTGTACAATTTTAGAACATTTTCATCACTCAAGAAAGAAACTCGGTAGCCATTCGTAGTCATTCACTTTTCCCTCCCTGCCAACCTTAAGCTCCAAACAATCACTGTTCTACTTTCTGTCTCTATACATTGCAGATTCTGGAATTCTGAATTGTTCTTTCTATTGGTAGTTCTATATCCTTTGACCAACATCTTCCCATTTCTTGTCCCCTCCCCGTCCCCAGCCAGCTAAGCCTCCGATATTCACCGTTGTACTGTCTACTTCTAGGAGATCAGTTTTTCTAGATTCCATATAAGAGTGAGATCATGTGGTATTTGTCTTTCTGTGCATTATTTCATGTACCATAATGTTCTGTAGGTTCATCCCTGTAACTTACATTTTTTTTTTTTTTGACAGGCAGAGTGGATAGTGAGAGAGAGAGACAGAGAGAAAGATCTTCCTTTTTGCCGTTGGTTCACCCTCCAACGGCCGCTACGGACGGTGTATCTCGCTGATCCGAAGCCAGGAGCCAGGTGCTTCTCCTGGTCTCCCTTGCGGGTGCAGGGCCCAAGCACTTGGGCCATCCTCCACTGCCTTCCCGGGCCATAGCAGAGAGCTGGCCTGGAAGAGGGGCAACCGGGATAGAGTCCGGCGCCCCAACCGGGACTAGAACCCGGTGTGCCGGTGCCGCAAGGTGGAGGATTAGCCTGTTAAGCCACGGCGCCGGCCTGTAACTTACATTATTAACATATATACCATCCAGGATGCTGTTTGAAAGTGGGTTTAAAGGGGCAAAAGAAAAGTCAGAGTGTCTCCTAGGAAAATATCGCAGTAGTTCAGGTCAGACATTTTGGTCACTCAGGCTAGGGTGTTGGCGGTGTGATGGAGTGAAAGGGATGACTCATATGTTTTGGAGAGAGAACTGGTATTGGATTAGAATGTAGTATTGGATTAGATATGGAGCATGTATTGGAAGGAGTATTAAGGGCGGATCATAGATTGTGGCTTTTGCAAGTTGAGAACTGGGTACACTATTTGCTAATGTGGTGAAAAATGAAGCAGTTATTTTTAAATATCAAGAGTGTAGAGTATATTAAATTAGAGTAGCCTATGAAATATCCATGTGAAAGTGTCAGGCAGACAATTGAATCAACGGCGGTCTAGTGTTCAGTAAGTCTAGACTGGAGATACAGAGCAGGAATTATCAGACATAGATGGTATTTTGGAACCGTTGGCAGGAATAAAGCTTCCAAGTAAGATCATAGAAAGAGAAGAAAACAGGTCCTAGGACTAATCTGTGAGAAACTTCAACATCTAGGGATCCAGTAAAGGGAAGACTGTACGAGTGGTCCATGGGGTGAGAAGGAACCCAAGAGCATGTAGAATCACAAAATTGGGAAGATGGTGCTTCAACAAGAAGGTATTCAGCTGCACTGAGTGCTCCTGAGAGTTCTGGTAAGAACACAGCTAAGAGGAGATCTTTGGGTTTTACAAAGTGGTGAGCCCCATTTCCGTGGATTCTTGTGCACAGGAGTCACACAAGAATGACAGAAACGATGGAGTGAACCAAAGTTAAGAGCTTTGCCTGTTAAAGGGGAATAAGAAATATTCTGGTTGAAAGGAGGCTTTGTGTTTTGTTTTGTTTTGTTTTTATGGGAAATGCCAGGGGATTTTGATCCTGCTGGAATGATTCACCAGACAGGGAAAGTAGAAGATGTTAGGGCAGTGGGACCCCTGGGGAAAGTGGGAACAGAGTCAGAGGGCTTGTGGCAGAGCCTCTATACAGTTGTCTGTGGAGAGAAACTGAAGAGGATTAAGCAGATGGTTACTCGATTCGGTTATTTCAGTAGATACATCATTCGGTCATTAGGAGAGATGACTTGTCATGGTGAGAGGCAGAAAGCACACCAGGTAGGCCATTGAAGGAAGCTGGGTGAGCGGTAGTGAGGCCCTGAATCAGGTTGGAAAGGAGGGAGAAACTGGAGATATAACCAAGGACTGAATTTAGATGGGTGTGTTGACAGAAGGTACGGAGGTAATCAAGGATGACTCCTGTGTTTTTGGATAAAATAATTAGAATGATATGATTTATTTTTAGGTTGGTTTTCAAAAGTATTTCTTTATGAATGGGGAATGTACAAGGGTACTTCAAAAAGTTCATGGAAAATTAAACTGAAGGAAAAGATGTTTTGAGTGCAAAAAAATTGAAATACATGTAGTTTATTCATAATATTTTTCATGACAGTTTTGAAGATACCTTGAATGCGTGGAGTTCAAAAAAAAAATTTTTTTTTTTTTTTTTGACAGGCAGCGTGGACAGTGAGAGAGAGAGACAGAGAGACAGAGAGAAAGGTCTTCCTTTTTGCCGTTGGTTCACCCTCCAATGGCTGCCGTGGCTGGTGCATCTCGCTGATCCTAAGCCAGGAGCCAGGTGCTTCTCCTGGTCTCCCATGGGGTACAGGGCCCAAGCACTTGGGCCATCCTCCACTGTGCTCCCAGGCCATAGCAGAGAGCTGGCCTGGAAGAGGGGCAACCGGGACAGAATCCGGCGCTCCAACCGGGACTAGAACCCGGTGTGCCAGCGCTGCAAGGCGGAGGATTAGCCTGTTAAGCCACGGCGCCGGCCTCAAAAAAATTTTTTTAAAGATCTATTTATTCATTTGAGAGGCAGAGTTACAGACAGAGGGAAAGAGAGAGGGAAATCTTCCATCTGTTGGTTATCTCCCCAAATGGCTGCAATGGCCAGGCCAAAGACAGGAGCCAGGAGCTTATTCTGGGTCTTCCCCATGTGGATACAGGGGCCCAAACACCTGGACTGTCTTCCACTGCTTTTCCAGGCCATTAGCAGGGAGCCAGATTGGAAGTAGAGCGGCCAGTACTCGATCCAGTGCCCATATGGGATGCTGGTGCTGCAGGCAGAGACTTAACCTACTACACCACTGCACCAGCTCCTCAAAAAAATTTTGCACCAAGTAAACTTTTAATTCCATGTGCCATGAACATTTCGAAACACCTAGAGGCTGGCAATGTGGAATAGCTAATAAAGTCTCCGCCTGCAATGCCGTCATCCCGTGTGGATGCTGGTTCAAGTCCTGGCAGCACCACTTCCCATGTAGCTCCCTGCTAATGCACTTGGGAAAGCAGCAGGGGATGGTCCAAGTACTTGGGCCTCTGCATCTATGTGGGAGATCCAGAAGAAGCTCCTAGCTTCAGTCTGGCCCAGCCTTGGCCTTTATGGCCTTTTGTGGAGTGAACCAGTGGATGGAAGATCATGCTTTATCTGTAACTCTGCCTTTCAAATCTTAAAAGAGTTGATAAGAACAGAGTAAAGTTTTGGTTTAGTTTCTCTGAAACTTACAGCTTCTTGCAGAAATCAAGTGGGAGGCTCATCTGGGTAATTTTTAAAGAATAAGTAAAACTCTGTCAAAGTAGTACATTTCAAGGCAGGGGGAAAATTATCTATCATTGGCCAGCCGCATTTTTTCAAATTTATGTGCTAGAAACTTGTATGTGAAATAGCTTTCAGGATAGACTCGGACCATCAAGGTCCCCAGGTTTCCCCTGCCCTCCCTTATCAGGCCACAGCATGGCATTCAGACTCTACATGAGGACCATGGCTTTTGCTGTGTCCTGGCTCATCCCTATTTTTCAGAACGAAGTTATTTTCCATAACATACAAGGCCCACATTCTCCAGCCTTGTCGATGTTGCCAAACCTCAGTGGATCTTTTTTAAAAGCTGCCACAATATCCTATTGTATTGCCTGGGCCATCTCCAAATCCAGTTTTTAATTTCCTATTGGCTAAATTTTATGTTTTAGGCCTTGTGTTCATCTTCTGTGTAATGCTGGCTTCCCTCCTATACTGTGAGAGAGACCTTAATCTCTTTTGGGCCAGCAGCCATGCCATTTAAAATTCCTTTGGGCAGCTATTCAGATGGTTTCACATCTTTCAATCCCACTTTGGGGCTGGGATTTACTGTGTCCTAGTTGGCTTCCATTTCTTTTGGTAAGGAGTGGGAGGGCTGCATTTCCCTTGAGCAGGAACCCTACATCTCTTCCAGTGTAAGCCCTTTTCTTTGGATCTCTTTTCTTAATATTCTGGCGCCAAGTTTTAACCAATTGCAGTTGGTCAAGAAGATCTGGGTGGAAAGAGTGGGTCATTTCCTCTTTAGGATAAGGTCCAAGAGCCTTGATGCTGGACATGGGCCTGGGGCCTCCTGAAGTTGGCACACCATCGGTGCCTATGTGCTTGCTTCCAAGTGTCTTATAGAATCTTCTTTAGTGCCGAAAGTACCTCTCTACTTAGGTTTCTTTCTTTCTTTCTTTCTTTTTTTAACCCAGAAACCTTTTATTTAAGGTGTTAAACTTCATTCATTAGATTTCAAGCTGGTGAGGCTGATACTTCTGGTTTTAACAACAGAGATGTCAAGGTGTTGTTCAAGGACAAGAGTACTTGATTAAACTGCAGGCCAGTGAGTGATGGGTCAGGAGTTGTAGCTGAGAAGGAACGGTTTTCCATCTTCATGCGTATACTCCAGTAAGCTTATGGGGCTCTCAATTCAGTTAGTTTTATTCACCTTCCAGAACTGACTTTCCATAACCATTGTTGTGGGAGGCAACAGGATATATGGGATAGAGCCCAACAGCTGGATTCAGAAGATCATTCCTTGACTTTGCTCCATCGCTTTGCCTTCTCTACCAGGGACTGACCATGTCATCTGAGGGAAGTCACTCTCTGCTCTCAGCTTTAGTTTTCTGGATAATACTTGAGTTCCCTTCAAGGCTAAAGGAATCATAGGATTCATCTAAAAATGTTCTGCTGGCCAAAAGGCCATTTCTTCCCAATTCTGCAGCAACTGTGAAGGTTTTCTTGTGAATGATCCACTACTAGAAATGACACTCCCATTCCCACCATCTAACTGTTTAGTTTCCTGGCAGCACAAGGAAGTCTTTGCCTGATAAGTAGACGTGCCTTCTCAGAATAAGGACAAAGGAAATAAACAAAAACAAACAAACAGAAAAAACAAAGGATGACACCAAGCCTCTGGCCTTGTACCTTTATCTGAAAATTGGATGTGCATGGTTGTAGTTCTGCTCTTAGGTAGATTCCTGATGATGATCAGTGGGTTTTGGAAAACTTTGACCCTTTGAGAAAACACACTAGATAAAAAGCGTAAGGATTAGAAAATCAGGCTACCAAATAGCTCAGTAGTTAAGACCCTGAAAAGTATGGGCCTGTTCACTGACAACGTTGCTACTTCTAAAGTGAGCCAGTAGCTGTTCCAGCCGTGAGGAACGAGGTTCTATTTTTCTTTCTGACATTTAGGTAACTTGTCATGGGTGAATTCATCAGTGGTCCACTATTATTTTTTGTGTAATTCTTTCTTGACATCAGTTCCACTGAAACATCAATTTTTATCCCATGTTTTGTGCAACATAAGTAGAAAACACTTGTAAGACAAGTCAGCAGTTACTATCTGGATTGGCAGTTGAGAGATTATTGGACAGTCACTCCTGCAATCATTCATCTGTGAGGTGGCATTGTGTGTGATAATATCCTGCATGGCTCATACAGATCCCTAAGCAAAACTGACAGAATTGTCCTTTGTTCAGCCAAAGAGAAAACAGATATTTGGATAATTCAAAAAATTAATTTCATACACAAAATTCAACTTTAGCAAAAACAGGATGCCTTTCACTTCTCCAGATGAACAATGGAAAAATACTCAGATCTCAGGTCATCAACAAAAGTTCTAACAAAATAATTTTTATATAGGTCATTAGAAAAGTAAAACAAATATTGTCCCTTTGTCAAGGTATTACCTCACCTCATTGTTGAAAATGAAAACTTTCATGTTTTTATTGAGAGTTTTGTTATATCACGTTTATAAAACATTAGCTTATAAAAGTTTATAAAATCTTATTTTATAAAATGTTGGTAGAATCCCTGTTGTTAGTTGGGGACTAACAACAGGCTTTCTACTTTATTTCTTCCTGTTCATTCAAATCCAAAATATTGCTCATCTAAATTTTCTTGGTTAATCACTGTTGCCATCAGTCTGAGTCTGCAAGACTCCCAGGAATTCCTAATCATCTTGGGGCTTGTTCACATTCAGCACAGCTACTCAGCTCCCATGCTGGTGAACAGTAATGAGAGATCATCATCTGCTATTACTGCATGGGATTAATCTGGAAGAAAACAAGAGTTTCCTTTAAAAATCTGGACTGGCAGCTGGCGCCGTGGCTCAACAGGCTAATCCTCCATCTTGCGGCGCTGGCACACTGGGTTCTAGTCCCGGTCAGGGTGCCGGATTCTGTCCCCGTTGCCCCTCTTCCAGGCCAGCTCTCTGCTGTGGCCAGGGAGTGCAGTGGAGGATGGCCCAAGTCCTTGGGCCCTGTACACCATGGGAGACCAGGAGAAGCACCTGGCTCCTGCCATCAGATCAGCACGGTGCGCCAGCCGCAGCGTGCCAGCTGCGGCATCCATTGGAGGGTGAACCAACGGCAAAGGAAGACCTTTCTCTCTATCTCTCTCTCACTGTCCACTCTGCCTGCCAAAAAAAAAAAAAAAATCTGGACTGGCAAGCCACCAGATTTCTAGTGACTTCATTCCCTTCCTCTTTGGCAGTACCTCCGCTTATTTTAGTAGAGAAGTAAGTAGCTGGCGAGGCTCAGTTGAAGGTTCCCCACCTTGAAAAGAAGTCCTGATGAATGCAGCAATAGCACAGAATGCCCTGGGATTAGAGAGGAGTGGCCCTGCGCTGGCATCTGCTTTTGGAGTAGCCAAGGAAGGTACCACCAAGGAGGCAGCCCTTGGGCTGATTCTTAAAGGCCAGGAGGAGATTCTAAGACAGCCATGAGAGGCAGAGGGGCAATGTAGGGATTCCAGCAGAGGAAGGAATGTGCATCACATCAGTGAGAAATCAGAGGCCATGGCTTTTTGAAGAACTCTAGGATGCTTGATATAGGACTGGAGTGCACACTGGGAGGGAGGTTGGTTGAAAACTACATCCAGGCCGGCGCCGTGGCTCAACAGGCTAATCCTCCGCCTAGCAGCGCCGGCACACCGGATTCTGTCCTGGTTGCCCCTCTTCCAGGCCAGCTCTCTGCTATGGCCCGGGAGTGCAGTGGAGGATGGCCCAAGTGCTTGGGCCCTGCACCCGCATGGGAGACCAGGAGAAGCACCTGGCTCCTGCCTTCGGATCAGCGCGGTGTGCGGGCCACAGCACGCAGGCCGTGGCGGCCATTGGAGGGTGAACCAACGGCAAAAAGGAAGACCTTTCTCTCTCTCTCTCTCTCTCTCTCTCTCTCTCTGTCCACTCTGCCTGTAAAAAATTAAAAAAAAAAAAAAAAAAGAAATGTACTTGGGAGAAAGCTCTGGGATTCATCCCAAGGATCATGGAATTTGGGGGAGTCTAGGAAGGGTGGAGAGGGTGCATTGAGCATGCAGCGGCCCTCCCGAGGCGGGGGGGGGGGGGGGGCTAAGCCTCAGCAGACACCCACTCGCCAGCTGTGCAAGGGTGCAGGCAAGCCACAGTGGTTAAAGGTGGAACAAAAACAACATTCTATCCCTGAGCATGGGAAGAGAGAATTCATAGGATGGGAGTTCTCCAGACTGGGAGGTCAAGGGTGACTAACTGGAAAATGATCATCAGATGTAATGAGGAGTCAGCCACTGGTTTCTTTTCTCAAAGGGGCTTTGGTGGGTTAGAGTTAGGAAGTGAGATTCTAGGTCATGGAGGACAAAGTAGGTAGGCATTTGGCCTAATAGTTCAGACACCTGCAACCCGTTTGAGAATGCCTGGGTTTGAGTCCCAGCTCCACTCCTGCTTGCATCTGTCTGTGAATGCAGAACCCAGAAAAGCAGCACTGATGGCTGAAGTATTTGTGCCCCTCCTTCCCGTGTGGGAGACCCAAATGGAATTCCTGGCTCCTGTCTTTGGCCTAGCCTTGGCAATGGTGGGCATTTGGGGAGTGAAACATCAGATGATAGGGCTGTGTTCAGACTTGTTCCCTCTCTCTCTGTCTACCTCTCAAGTAAGTAAATAAATAAATAATGTAAAATAAAAAGAACCTTTTTAAAAAGAAGGAAGAGGGACTGTAACAGCAGAAGCAGCAGCAGCAATAGGAGTAACTGACATATCTTGGATGCTTCCTACATTAGCTGTCAGGAATTATTCTAAACTTGTGTTGTTTAATTTTTTTTCATTTTATTTTAGCTTATATTTGGTCTACCAGCTTAATGTAGATTTTTTTTAAAAACAACATTCCTTAAGCATTTATATAGAAGACTTGAGATACCAACTATAATTACATGGGCTTAACTATCCCACCAAAAATCCCATTAAAAGTCAACTCACATAATCTCTGCAGTAGTTATAGGAAAATACTAATGTTGTTAATATTATTGCTCATAGTGCTACTATTAATTTCTTACAGATAAGCTGCACAGTCATCATTCATAAAGTCAGCCAACCATGGGTAGAGAACATTCAGGAAAAAAAAAATGCATCTGGCCTGAACATGTCTAGACTTGTTTTCTTGTCATTGCTCTCTCAACAACACGGTGTAACAGCTATTCCTATAGCATCTACATTGTGTTAAGAATCATATGGAATCTAGAGATGATTTAAAGTGCATGAAATGATACATATAGGTCATATGCAAATACTGTGCCATCTTAGTTGAGGAACTAAAACATCCATGGACTTTGATATCCAATGGAGATCCTGTAACCAACCCCCCAGGTATACTGAAGGGTGACTGTTTTAAAAAAATAAAGGCAGTGAATTTAGACAATTGTGTTGAGAGATTTTCCAGTGCTGTGAATGAATGGGAAAGCACAGCATGTAACAGCATAATCACGTGTAAAGCTTTTTCAAGCAATATTAATTAACATTGTGGAAGGTGGTGAGGCCAGGAGGCAGGGAGGAATAACTGAAGATGCTGGAGGATTCTCGGGGCACTATGGGCTGCAGAGGCTATTTGTGTAGGAGAAGGAACCCTGACTTGAAAGGAAATAGGACAATTTCTTTTTTAAAAAAAATTATTTAAGGTATACAAACTTCATGCCTTTCATATATACAAATTTAGGAACATAGTGATTCTTTCCACCCTACCTTCCCTCTTGCCCTCACTCCCACCCTTTTTCCTCCTCCCTCTCCTATTCCCATTCTTATTTTTTACAAAGATGTATTTTCAGTTAACTTCATACTCATAAGATTAACCCTACACTAAGTAAAAGAGTTCAACAAATAGTATGAAGAGAAAAAAATTTTTCTCAACAGCTGAGACAAGGGCTGTTCAAAACTGTCGCATCTCAAAGTGTCAATACCATGCCTATAGATTACCTTTTAGGTACTCTATTAGTTGTCACAGATCAGAGAGAACATATGGTATAGGTCTTTTTGTGACTGGCTTATTTCACTAAGTATAATGGTTTCCATTTGCATCTATTTTGTTGCAAAAGACAGGATTTCATTTTTTACCACTGTGTAGTATTCCATTGTGAACATATACTGTAATTTCTTTATCCAATCTTCAGTTGATGGATATCTGGGTTGATTCCATATCTTAGCTATTGTGAACTGAGCTGCAATAAACATAGTATACAGATAACTCGTTCATATGCTTTTTTCTGTTCATTTGGGTAAATTTCCAGGACTGAGATGGCTGGGTCATATGGTAGGTCTATATTCAGATTTCTGAGGTATCTCCATACTGTCTTCCACAGTGGCTACACCAGTTTACATTCCCACCAACAATGGATTAGGGTACCTTTTCCCACACATCCTTGCTGGCATTTGTTGTTTGTTGATTTCTGTATGAGAGCCATGCTAACTGGGGTGAGGTGAGGTTTTGATTTGCATTTCTCTGATTACTAGCGATCCTGAGCATATTTTTTCATGTAAGACAATATCTTTCTAATCAGAGAATTCAGAAAAATAAGAAACTGATATAGTAACATGTTTTGTGATCAAAAGTGAAACTTGCACTTAGTAACAAAAATCCCTGGATATATTTCCATTTTCTTTTAGAAAATTTAATTCAGCTTTAAGAACTTAAAAGTGAAAAGTTCAATTTTGTTATTATATTCTACCCTTCAACTACATTCTGGCAAGCAAAGTTTAACTTGTCATTTTATTTATCATTCATTATCTGATATCATTATTTGGACATCAAAGTAAAAGTCTTCTTGGTGTGTCTTTGGATGTTATCATTACATTCTCTCAATTGTTTCTCTGAAAGTCTGTACTGATTTAAGGTCAGGGGCAGAAAGATCAGAGAACCTTGAATGTGGAAGTGTATACTGTGGCAGTTCACAATGAGAATGTTTAGGAGTGAAGAGTGAAGAAAATGAGCACTTGTAAGCATAAAGAACTCAATCTGAAAGTCCACTGTAACTTTACAGTGGAGACATCACTTTTATGAGCACTTAGTACTGACGCAGGGGAAGGCACAGGGTCATTGTCAGTTTATTTACAGAGAATAGCATGTGTTTGCAAGTTGGCTACTCAGTGGGAGCAGCGCTGGCATTTAGGACTTAGCGTAGTTGTCATTTGGGGACCCAGAATCTTCTCGTGAATAACTGACACTTGGCTGGCCACCCTGCTGACTCGATGGGTGTGTTGTGCACACTCAGTCAAGGTTATCGACAGGGCTGAGCACACTGTTGCTTCTTCTGATCTACAGATCTGCTGATAGAACTGTCCTTAGCATTTGCTGCAACTCAAAGAGCTGACAGTGTTGTCCGTGTTCCCCTTGTAGGAATAATTTCTTCTTGGAAATAAAGAGTTGGAAACGTTTAGGAAATACTGACTGCAGCCATTGTAGTAGTCAGTTCAGTATGAAAACATTTCCGGAGGACAAGTCGGTGTTTTCTCATGGAACCTAACGTTGTGGCTATGAAACCATTTTCATCAAAAACATTTTATTATTATGTAAAATGTTTTAAAAGTTCTGTGTCAACATGATCATCCTCTACTAATCGGGATGTGTTGCATGCCTCTGTTTATCACTAATAACTGGTGTTTGTCAGCCCATGTTTGTTTTGTACCTGATGTTAAATGTCTTTTTTACAGATATTGATGAATGTGTTAACAACACTATTTGTGACAGTCACGGGTTCTGTGACAATACAGCTGGCTCCTTCCGCTGCCTCTGTTATCAGGGCTTTCAAGCCCCACAGGATGGGCAAGGGTGTGTGGGTGAGTTTTTAGATTTTCTTTCCCCAACATGTGTCACGTGTCCCTAAAGAAAAGAAATCAAAGTTACTCTGACAATAGATGTTAAATCAAAAATCTGGGCAGAATTTCATCATGATTTAATGTTGCCCTATCATTTGAGGATGTGCAAAAATATCCCATGGCTTCTGGAATGGTGGGGGACGTTAAGAAAGAGAGAAGTGTGACTTTAAATATATTTCTTAAAGGACATCTGTTTAAACTCTCAGCTGAGTGTGCAGAACTCTGTAGTCCCTCCTGCACAGGAAAGAGTCTGGTGTGCGGTGTAGCATCTTCCAATTGCACGTTCTTAGGCGGTGTATTTAGGGAAGGGTCTTGGCAAGAGCCTCCTTTTCCAGGAAGGGCACCTGTAAGGTGGTAGTTTGGATTGTGCAGCTTTATTTCTTTAGGCTGTGTTCTGGGACAGATCAGACTGGATGGGGTCTTGAATACCATAAGATGTTCCAGAATATAGTCCAGCATGGGCATCTATAGAAGATACATTGCATTTCAGTTTTTCATCAGTTGTGGTTTCAACTCAGGTTTATCATGAAACACATTTGCAACTGGAGAATTAAATGGGAAAGAGAAGAAAGGTTAGAAAATTCAAAGTGTCACAGAGAAGTTCTCTTTTGCATTCTTCTTAATTAGATAAAAATAGCTTCTGCTACATGGAAGATGGCCTTTGAGGAGGATTCAATAAGTTTTTGATTTGAAAATGTACAATTAAAGCATCATTTATTGTCCATGTTAAACCGAGAAAACAAAATCTATCCATCCAGCACTAATGTAGTTTTGTGGCAAGAATCAGTCAAAAAAACACATACCGTTGTTCAAGAATTATTTACAAGAAGGCATGGTTATTTAATAATACAGCAAAGAAACCAGCTCCTGCGCTGGTCTCCTTCCCACTAAAATATGAATGATAAGAATTGCCTGACATCAGCCTAATGTTTTCAGTGAACAGGTAATGTGATCTGGCCCCTATTTACTTCCTAGCTTCACTCCTTCCTTCCTCACCTTTTGCCTTCTAGCATCTAACATCCACCTGCTTGTGGCTGCTCGAGTCACTAAGTAGTTACTTGGCTGTCGTTTGCTCCTTCTGGAAATATCTTCCCAGCCTCCCGCCCCTGAGTCTGGATTCATCCCACTGACTCTTTAAGACTGAAGTTAGGTGGCATCTCCAGGGGCCATCTGTGCTGCTTGTGTCGCTCTCATGCTGAGCTCAACTCCTCCTGCTGCTTCTAGAACACCCTCCGCACTCACCACCTCTCCCAGAATGATCCAGTCACATATGCCACCTGCAGCCCACTCCCCCAAGGTCAGGACCTCCATGTGGTTAAGAACTTTCCATCTTTGCTCTTGGGTGAACGCAGTGTTTGGCTGGTTGTGGGTCTCAGTAGATTTTAACCGTGACTGTGGAAATAGCAGATACTGAACCACTGACTCCATGTAGCTCCGTGTTCAGTTTCTAACCAGCCAGAGGAGTGTGCAGAACCCTTGCTGGTATTTCAGTGTGGCACACAAAATGTCATCATAGAGAAGGAGTAATTGATATCATTTCATCTTTTGTCATTCTTTGAAAAATATTAGCTGAGCACCTTTTATAGGCATTTCACCACACTGGCTGCTGTATGGAACTGGTATTTCCTCCACTTGGACCCTGGCTGCCTGTACCCATAATTGTCGCCTACTCATCCTTTAGATTTCACTCAGATACCATTTCACTAACTCACCCTCTATAAATTTGGGGTTCACACCTATGCTTTGAAAAAGTAATGTGCTGCTTATTCCTAACACTTCCCAAAGCCTGTAAGATTATCTGATCACTTTCCCTCGCTTGACTTTCAGCTGCACTAAGGCAGGAGTTGGGCCAGACTTACCATTATTCTCAAAAATAGGGCCCATATAGACCTGGTTCATACAAGCAAGCTAGAAAGTGCTTCTTGATTGGATGAAAGCAGTCCAGTGGAAGAGACCCCAGTAGCCGTGTAAATAACACAAGTTAGAAAGTACAAAATTTCATTTGACATTTACATGAAATTGACCAAGGTGAACTGGCAAATTTCTGAAGTCAATTTTCCTGGTCTGAATTGTGACCATCTGCATTGATTAAATATTCCAATTCTTCTTTATTTTATATTACAGTATCTTTTCATGAATGAACCCGTGATCATTTGGTTTACATACAAAAGTACACTGGAAAGCTTGGTAATTATCCAACTAAGTCAAAATATATAAACATTTTTATCCAATTAACTTGGTATAGCGGTGGAAATAGGATTCTTTTTCCTGCAAGGCTTGGATAATTACTCAGACTTCTAACTCTGTGTAAATCATCTCAGAGCATGCTCGTGAAAGCTGATGTTTGCACATGTTTAATGCATAAGACCCATGAGCACTTCAGAGATCAGTTCAGGTACTTTGCTGAGCTATGTGCTCCTTGGTAAAATTTAAGTACAGAGGAAAAACATTTAGCAAGGTAGGCATTAGGCTATGGAACATCAACAGAATCTGAAAAGGCAGAGTGAAATTAGGGATTTGGTATTGGACCAGTTCGGTCCACATGAATGATTAATGTAACCTGATGAATAGTTTTCACAATGCTTTTCCTTTGTTTCTTAAAAATATATTCAACCTGAATTCTGTTGTTACTTTATGTACATTTGGGCTGCTAGAGAACTATTTTCAGACATTCAAGTAGGTTTTTAAAATTTCGTTGACTGTGCTTACGGAATCCTGTGGCTTCTAATTGTCTTTGAATTAAGAAATGATGGTAGAGTATTGGTTGTTTAAGACTTGGTTATGTTGAAAAGTCAGGATGGTCAAAGGGTACATACCATGCCTGCAAACCAATTCCAGGATGTTCCTTAAAACTAGGAGTGGGATTTAGATCCTTTGCCTTGTGTTTTCCTGGTCCTTTCATAGCACCTGCCCAGAGCTAGCAGAAGGGGTTTGAGTGCTCACTGGGGAGCGCCTGATTACCGGCAGGCACTGCTAGCCTTGGCATGGCTGGTAAAATAGAGCTGTCGGGAATGAGGCACACATCTCACTCGCTCTGTGCGCCTTTTTCCAGATGTGAACGAATGTGAGCTGCTCAGTGGCGTGTGTGGTGAAGCCTTCTGTGAAAATGTGGAAGGGTCCTTCCTGTGTGTGTGCGCTGATGAAAACCAGGAGTACAGCCCCATGACTGGGCAGTGCCGCACACGGGCCTCCGAAGGTAAGTCAGTCCCCAGTCCCAGTGGCACTGTACTGGGGGTGGAGGGCTCCCCCCGGGGCCTGTACCTACACAGGGCTGGACCCTCTAAGCATGAGAGAAGAAACAGCCAAATGGCCTGCCACAATGCTGCCTCATCCGTGACCTTAGGATGCAGGTGATGACTGTTTGGGCTAAGTGACTTCCAGCATGTTTTCCAAGCCAGAGACACCACAAGCAGGTTGAAGGATCCAAAAGGATGAGAACATTTGTTGAGGACTGGTTGCAACTCGGATGGCTATCAGCTCAGGGTTTAATACAGCATCAGCTCATTAAGTTGCATAATCCTCCCTTCTTGGCCCTTGGAGAGATGTATCTTGACACTTCTCTAAATTAAAAGCAACATATAGGCCTCTCAGGATCTACAAAGACTTCCACTTGGAATCTTAAGATATTTTTCCAGAATTTGGCCACAGAGTGGCTGTGTTTGCATTTATTTAAAATTTGATTTTAGGCTGTGTTGTCACTGCACAAACTGAAGTGGAGAGCTGACAGTTTTCCAGATAGACTAATCCACTTCCAGATCACTCTTTTTAGTTTGTGCCATGGTGCTATAGCTTGGGTGTAATTTTAGGAAAGCAAAAGACCAAATGGTCCTTTGACAGCCAACTTAAATGAAACCTAGGCTTTTTTTTCTTGTGCAGTTAATTTTATCCATGCTTCTTTAATAGCTGGCATTACTCCTCTATATAGGGTACATTTGATCTGGTAAAATAACCGTCTTTGCAAGTCATAGGGAATAAAATATAAAAATACCTTCGCCTTTTTTTCCAATTATTAAATAGAGAAAGGCAAGCAGTACAGGAATAAATGAACAGTTATTCAAGCACATTGTCTGTGAAAGAGAAATGGTGCTGGCCATGAAGAATAGACTTCTACCTTCATTGTACCTACAGTGCCAAAACCCAAGAAAGCCAAACCTGGTTGGTAACAGAATTGGCTAAGTCACTGTCTTAATTTTGCTTTCCTTGTTTCCATAGAGTAGCATCTCACCCATAGTGTTATTTTGAATTAATTTATGTATCAGAAAGTCATATAGTCATTGAATGGTCTATATGAAGATTAAGTAGTCATGATAAAAATAATTATATAATAAATATAATGTTAAGTGGAAAAAACACCCCAAGATATTCCAGTTTTCACATTCAGGAAGGATAAAAATATATAAAAAGATAATCATAGGACTTTGTGGAAATTTTAGTTTTCCCCTTTGTTTTCTAAACTTTCTGTAATATTTTAGTTGGGAAGATCAGGGCTCTGGTCTACTTACCCACTTTCTGTTGATGTAAGCTTGGGCAACTCAGTATCTGTGTTTTGGTTTCTCACCTTCACCTCAGAGTTTTATGAATTTTAAATGAAATCATATATGTAAGAGTAACTTGTTAATGGAAAAATACAGCATAAAATAGTAAGCTCTATCTCAGATACAAAAGCAGTTTCTCTTTATTTCTCATCCTTTGAGGACTGGAATGCCTTGTTTGAGTCCCTGCTACTCTACATTTTTATCCAGCTTCCTGCTACTGCACTTAAGAGACAATGGATGACAACACATGTAACGGCCCTCCCACCCATGAAGGGGACTCAGATGGAGTTCCTGGTTCCTGGGCTTAGCCTGGCCCAGCCCTGGCTGTTACAGGCATTTGGGGAGTAAACCAGCAAAATGGAAGATTAGTGTCTGCCTGCCTGCCTGCCTGCCTGCCTCCCTCCCTCCCTCCCTCCCTCTCTCTCTCTGTCCAGTCTTTAAAAAAAAAAGTTTATATAGTTCACATAGGTTCAGTTAGGGTACATGTCTGGGATCTAGAAGTTTGCTCATTCCTTTTTTAGAGATCAATAATACCTTAAAAAACAAAACAAAACAAAACAAAAAAACCATGAGCGAATTTGATCTATTGTTGCTGAACATAACTAAGTTCATTGTATGAAGTTCACAACATTGCTTCGGAGAACTTTATGGAGTCTTTTTGTAAATCTTGCTCTTAATCTCCTGCTTTTCAGGTTTTACTATAACCTGTTTTGCCTTTTTGTTGTCTTAGTCCCTGTCTCTTCAGCTAGAATGTTCCTAGCAGTTTTTCCTAGTCAGAGTTTACTAAATACCTTAATTCTGGTTTTACAAAAAACATCATTTTGCATCCCTCACTTCACAACACTTGTCTGCCAGTGAATACATAGCTTTTTCTTCCTCTTAAGATACCTAATCCAGAGCCACCACTGTGGCATAGCAGGTTAAGCTGCTGCCTGTGACACCGGCATCCCATATGGGCACCAGTTCAAGTCCTGGCTGCTCTACTTCTGATCCAGCTCAGTGCTAATGTGCCTGGAAAAGTAGCAGAAAATGGCCCAGGTGCTTGGGCTCTTGGGCCCACGTGGGAGACCCAGAAGAAGCTCCTGGCTCCTGGCTTTGGTCTGGCCCAGCTCTGGCCATTTTGGCCATCTGGGGGGTGAACCAGCAGAGGGAAAATCGTTGGATCTCTGTCTTCCCCACCCCCTTCTCTGTAACTCTGCTTTTCAAATAAAAATAAATAAATCTTTTTAAAAATATACCTAATCATTAAATTATAAATATTTATGAATATTTTTCCATCCGTAGTTCTCTGGCTTCTGCCAAATGGGAAAGGACTTCAGAAAGTTTGTGGAAAATGAATATTATGGAAAAAATATTCATGGATTTCAAAATTTTTGCACTGAAGCTCATCTTTCAATTCTGTTTTCCCATGAACTTTTTGAGTACTCTCATATTAAACCTGCCCAAGTTTTTTGTTGGTTCATATCAGTATGATGTGACTCATCCAGTAACTAGCTGAGTGCATTAGCTCGTCTGGTTATTGGCACCTGTGGCTTCTGCATACCTCAGGCTGTACAGCTGTTGGCAAATGTTGACTGATCTTATGGAATCTTAAGCAATTCTCTAGCAATATCCTGAGAGATGGTGTTCAGCTATAAACTGCAGCAAGAGCCTCCTATCAGACGCCATCAGAGCCAAGAGTGATCAGTCACCTGAAGAAGGGGACATAAAACTGGAAATCATAAAACAATAGTGCATCTTTAAAATACTTCATGTTAAACCTACAACGTAAAATTGTGCATTCATTCACCAATCTTTGAAGAAGGGCCAAGGCCTTTCTTTGAGTACAAGTCGCTCTAGCTATTCTGGGAGGCTTGTCACACATAACGCCCGTCTATGATGTGTTTCCTGTACCGCCTACTTTAAGGGGAGGAAGAACATGAAGGCCTTTATAAAGCACATGATAGCAAAGTCCCTCTTTAGTTTTCCCAGTTTCATACAGTTGTCTCACTACATTTAATTTGATCATATTCTTTTTACTAAATCAGCATTAGTCTTTCTGAAGTTTTAACTTGCTCTGTGGACAACTCTTGTATTCACATTCATTTTTATTAGTTTATATACTTCTTAGTAAGTTCTATAAGCACAATATTAAATACACTAGCACAGAATGTTTGAGAATAAACATTGCTGAGTTTTGGTTGGCATGCTGCTCAACTTTCAGGAGCAAAAGTGTGTGGACCCACCCAGGAATAGCTGGCTGGCTGTGAGCCTTCGCCCTGCTATGGGCATCAGCCAGGATATTTTTCAGAGAGCACGAGAACCCAACAAGTTGGTTCAATGGGAGTCAGTTCAATGAATGTGTGCCTTATCCCATTCAAAGAATCTGCTCCTGCAGAGAACACATTTTATATCAAATTTAAATAAAAGCATTAAAGTAGGATTCTAGTAAATCTCACTGAATATGTGATATAATAACAGTGATATAATAACTCATCCTGTCTGAAAAGTTACTGGGAAAGGAAAGACAGACTTGCAATATGGGCTATAACTTTATTTTTTTTACTCAGCTGTACCATTTTCCCAGGACAATCGACATCCTAACAGTGAGCAAGAAGTCTGATGTGGTATCATACTGAGAACAGAACTGGGGCTAGGTGATGGGATTTCAGGTCGGTGTCTAGGGAGCTGTCCAGTAACTAACTTGACCCAGTCAGCAAATACCCATCCCATGAGTCAATGAGTGTTCTCCCCAGAACTGTCCGAGAGCAGCTGATGCTCCCTGGATGACAGGCGCCCACTGCAGCAGGGCATTACCCCAGAGTCTTTGGGGTCTAATATACTGGGATTTGTAATTCTAAAGTACTTCTTGGCTTTTTTTTTTTAAGGTCTAATCTAATGTTTTTTCACTGCCTGGGCCTATGGCATTAATTTACATTACTGTCCATTGCCTAAAACGTCTGAAATGGAAATAACTGAAAAATGTCCATACCAGGCCACTCATCACATTTAAGAGGGTATGGATATGAAATATAGTCTGATGCTTTTATTTCCTTAGGCCTGTGATAATTGCTCAATAAAAACTTTATGTCTTTGGGCATGCTAAAGGAAGCAGTAAATATTTAGTCTTGGCAACTGTAGCCTTCAAACCTTACCCACAAAATGCTGTTCTCGTCCTTGATGGGCGTTCAGTGGAGACTGTGGAAGGACCTGAATCTTACTCATAAAACAGAATGTATAATGAAAAGAATGTAGTGGAAAAGATATGTATTGAATTGATGCAAGTGTTCTCTACTTAGGAGAGAAGATAGAAATGATAAAAAAAAGATTGTTACCTAAGTTGAAAAATTATAACACAAATAATCACTCCAATTTTTTTTTCTAATACCCTTGGGAGCTTACTCAGCCATCCTGAGCTAGAGCCTAGACCTCTACATTTTGAAACCACCTGAAAGATTGCCCAGCCCAGCTCTTTTATTTATAGGTGAAGAGACTGAGGCCCAGAGAGTCCTAAATGTTAGGGCTGAAATCCTCCAGCTACTGTGTGGCAAATTGGTACAGGACCCCAAAGCAGAGGCCTTCGTGTACAGGGCTGAGGACCCCAAAACTCCAAGTTCTTCTAAAAATATAACTTCCTTTCACTTTGTCTTATTAAAATGTACATTCATGCTAGAAAATGGACAAATACAAAAATATGCCAAAACGAAAATGCCTTGCGGTGTTGCCCCCCGGGAATAATGTCCATTACCTGTTGACATCCAGACCCTGGGAAGGGACATCCGTGCTCCTGCCACCTTGATGGGACCATCTCGTGTTTGATGCTCAGTACGCTGAAATCGGGCCCCTGACTTCTCCTGTGAGCGAGGCTACTTTCCCTTGTGTCATCAGTAAGCTCCTGTGTGCTAAAGCCGTTCGTCTCATTGCCAGCCCCAGCTTCAGGAATGGCTGACAGTGAGCTTTGTCCCGACACCCCCGCCCCCACCTCCTTTTCCCTGCGATTCATTGGAGGCCATTACTCTTCCCTGTATCCTCCTAGCTCTTGGACCAGTCTGTCTCATGCCCGGGCTCCGCTTCTGTGGCCTATTCATTAAATAATAATGTTCTGCCGAGTTGCATGCTTGGTCCTTTGTTTCAGTCTGTATTCTCTGAGATATGTTAACGACTGCTGAGTCAACTGTTACTTACACGCTATTGCTTGCTAAGTAGATGCCTTCTGCCTCCACCTGTTTCCTGAGTGCCACCCTCCTATTTCCAGCTACACTCGACCTTTCTCCCCGTATGCCTTGTGAGCATCTCTGACAAGTATCCAAAACCGAATTAATTACTATTCCCTCATGAATTGCCAGATACTGATACTAGAAATCCTGAAGTCATCCTGTAGTTTTTCTCCACGCTCATCCCAGAAGTGCCGCAGCATCACGTGGTGCTGATGCGCCCTCAGAGTTCTCCATCTCATTACCACTGCCTCAGGCCAGTCCTTGAGCATCCGCTGCCTGGACCACTGCAGCAGCCTCCTGACTTCGCTCCTCTCAGATCCTGCTCCACACTGCAGCCAGAGCTGGTTTTCAGAATATAGGTCTGGTCCTTCTTCTGCTCTTCACTGCCTCCAGCCTAAATTCCAAATCCATTAGCAACCAGGCCTCTTGATGTGAAGGGACTTCACAAAGTTCATCAAAAGAAAAAATGGAATTAAAAGACAAGTGCATTTGGTGCAATAAACTTTTGAGAGCTTGGCATACTTTTTTAATGATGTGCATTTTCCATGAACTTTCTGAAGAATCTTCATGCATGGATTTCTAAAATTTGGCACCAAAATAAACATCTGTTAATTTCATTTTCCCCTGAGCTTTTCCAGGTTCCTGAATCTATAACAGCTCAAATCTTTTTAGCTTCATCTTCCACACTCCCCACCCTACACTCAAGTCTGAGCTCCTGCTCACTGCTCTACAGTCATGCTTTCCTAGGGCTGTGGCTCCTAACTCTTCTGCCTGCCTTGATCTTCCTTATAAAACTTTTACCCTGAAATCTTACTCAAGCATTTTTAAATTTGTTCAACTGTCACCAGGTTGTTAAGCTTTCCCCAGATCCCCAAAGAGGAACTACCAGATTCTGCCTCCCTGCTCGTTCATGTTGGGTTTGTTGCAGCGTGCTAACAGTCTGTCTTCTTCCTCTTTGCATTCCTGTAACCCAGCTCACCGCTTAGCATAGAGGCTGACATATGGTAGATAACTCGGTAACCATTAAATGAAGCCGTCTTTGCACATTCCAAGCTGTGTCCGTTCCAGACCCCTAGCTAGAGGATTCCTAACTAGTTCTGTAGAGTAAAAATAACTTGATTTTATCAGAGCAGTCTAGGGTGTAGTGAAGTGAAGCAATGTCTGGTCACACCTTTTTGTAGGAGATACTTCCTCTGCTTGCTTTGGTTAATTACAAGAGGAGCAAAAGAAAAAAAAAGGAGCACTTCTGTGCTGTCAGGGAGCACGTTGTGCATCCTTGTCCAACAGCTCAATGCAGACAGCATTCTCTTCTTCCCAGAGAGGTACATTCCAGGTTTTGTGTGTGTACATATTTTTTACAGGCAGGAAACCACATATAATATCAGTCAACTGCTATGCTTGGCAGAGTCCGTTTTTTTAAAAAATGTGTTTAGTTAACCTGTAAAATAAATTAACATTGAAAAACTATTTTAAAAAATAATTTGATTGAACAAAAAAGACCTTTGGTAGGGAAAAAAAAAAGTGAAACCGCAGTATTTAGAATGCAAACATTGTAAAATGACGTAAAACTCCTGAGGTCTCATTGTGTATTTGTGGTGGATCTATACCATAAACATAGGCAAGGTGGGGAAAATTTGCTTATTTGTTTAGAGAATGAACAGTGGGTCTGGTTTCTTCCTACATCCATAGATCATAGATGAACTTGTCAATTACCAAATGGGGAATTTTATTTTTATAAAATGTTCTGCTTGCTAGGTGTAGTATCTAAAATATTGTCTGAGTTTTGGATAGAGAGATGTCAGTATTTTATGAAATTTCAACCAGTGAAAAGTGGCAGACTCCAATTGCATCTGTAGACTATTCAAGGCTCTGCATACTACAGGATACGCCCACACGGTTATATTAGACATGCATTCTGGATCATCGAGTTTGCTATAAATTAGACTAATGAGGACTGGTTGTCCATTCCCTTGTATACAGTACCACGTGTTTTGCGTGTCATTTCATATTGGGCCGTGTTCACATGGTCCTCCCATCTCCGCAAGTTCTTCCTGTCCTCACTCCTCTCAGGTGTTCTTTTCTCCGTTTTTCTTGCTCGGCAGTACCTGATTTTGCATTCAGGGGCCTCTTCTCCCTCCTATTTCTGCTCATTTTTCTTCTCTTCCCACCTCCTCCCCAGCCTGTTCCCATTCCATACTCCTCCCTTCCTTCTCTTTCAGGAGCACCTGCCCTCCTCACTTGTCACCTGCTGATGTGCTGCTGCCCAACCTCAGCTCACGGTCGGGTTCTGTGCAATGACGCTTGGGCCCCTAACTGGTGCCCTTGGTCTGCTCATTTTTATAGACTATCTCCAGACCATCTCTGCCTTCACCTGGCCCTGCTCTGCCCACACAGACTTAGTACAGTTTTACTCCATACTCCTCCTCACCCCCTTGCACTTTGTCGAGTTTTTGAAAACCATTCAAAAGCTTGGCTCAGATAGCCTCTCTGATTGCCTTGTTGACCCAGTCGTGTGGCTTAGTCTCTGCGGGCATTGGATGCCACTAGAGCCTCCGGCCAGCTCATGGCCCCTTGCTGGCCTGACTCTGACCTGACCGAGCCCTCTACGAGCAGGAGCTGTATGGAGGTGTTACCCTTCAAGGTATTCTTACTTCTGAGCTGTGCTTTCCCGACTTCATGTTGACTTCTTTGACCTGTCCCACTGTATGAAGCTAGCGTGCATCTCGGGGCATCCCTGCAGAGCCAGCCCATTCCTATTATCAGGGCTTGTTTTCTGAAACTCGTCAATGGTCTCCTCCTGAATTCTACTTGAAAACACAAACAAAACATTCTCATTTTCCAAGTTCTTGAATGAGTAACTTAGGAGAAAAACTAAGCAAATATTTGTGGGGCCGTCAGAAAGTTTAATTTTTTTGCAACAAAGTAAACTTTATTTCTATTTCCCATAAGCTTTGTTTAAAGATTTATTTATTTTAAAGTCAGCATTACAGAGAAAAAGAGAGGTCTTCCATCTGCTGGTTCACTCCCCATTTGGCTGCTGGGCCAGGCCAAAACCAGGAGATTCATCTGGATCTCCCCTCCCATATGAGTAGCAGGGGCCCAAACACTTGGGCCATTCTCTGCTGCTTTTCCAAGGCCATGAGCAAAGAGCTGGATCAGAAGTGAAACAGCAAGGTCTTGAACCAGAGCCCAAATCGGATGCCAGCCTTGCAGGGGGTGCCTTTACCCTATACATCACAATGCTGGCCTCCCAATAAGCTTTTAAAAATTTTATGTATGTAGGTATGTATTTGAAAGGCAGCATTGGGCAGGCCAAAGCCAAGAGCAGGAAACTTCTTCCCAGTCTCCTGCATGGGCAGGAGTCCGAGTACTTGGACTATCTTTCACTGCTTCCCCAGGCTTACTAGCAGGAAACTGGATCAGAACTGGAGCAGCCAGGACTTGCCCAGTATTCTTATATGGGATGCCAACATCGGAAGCAGCAGCTTAACCAGCTTTGCCACAGCACTGGCCTCTTTTTCCATAAACTTTTTGAGGTACTGTTTTGAGGCCTGATAACTGAACCTTGTAACAGCTAAGCCTATCTGCTGTCCTCCCTCCAAGGTATGAAAGAGGGAAAGAAAAAGAAAGGCAAAGCAGAAGGCACTCATGCTAGCCGAGAAACTGAGCCGTAGGGAAGAGCTTGGGGGGAGGTGATAGACACAGAACACTGGAAACCAGCCTGTCTTCTCTTCTGGAGAGTGGGGATGCTCTGCCGCCTGCCCCACGGACTCAGAGCTGCTCTGGGATCACACAAAAAACCTCTGTAAAAGTTCCTTTGAAAACCAAATCTGAAAATGCTGGCAAAGAAGCAGTATATGTCTTGGAAGTTCGCGGCGTAAGGGATGCAGTATGGCTGACCTTACTCCTAACATCCTTAAAGAAAAGAAAGTCTGTTCTTTTTCATGCATGGCACTTTCCATAATCTCTGATTTTTGTCTTTTAAAATTATTAGAAACCCTCAGCCCCTAGCAACAGTGGCCTAAACTCAAAGACTCTTCCAGAAAATTGCTGTCTGTCTTCCATCATCCATCCGTCTGTCTGTCTGCCTTCACCCAGTGAGAAAAAAGGCTCAAGAAGGACCATTCTTTCAAGGTTACACAGAAATGGAAGTTGTAGTTTTCCCAGAATGACCTTTAGGGACCAGTTTTATAAAAAGATTTGCATCTTTGCCCAAACACGGGCGAGGGCCTGCTTAACCCTCCATTTCAGCTGTGTAAACATTGAGCTTTCGAATGGCTTAGAAAGAAAATAAGAGCAAACCTTATAACAACCAATGTAAAACCTGGGTAATACAATTACATTATTATTTCCTTTATGGATCTCTGTTTCCTTACAAAGAAAAGCCATACAAAAAGCAAAGATGGCTTTATTTTTCAGTTTCCATGATGCAAGTTTAACGAACATTGTAGAAAACAAAACAGGGTTTGGTATGTACAGGTTGTGCATCCCTAATCTAAAATCTAAAGCCTGAAGTAATCAAAAAGGCAAAACTTGGCCTGACACCGCGATGCCACAAGTGGAAAATTCCACATCGGACCTCATGTGATGGATTACAGTCAAAATGGGACCTACTGAAAATACTGTTTGAAATACTAAGTGAATATGAAACATTGTGTTTAGATGTAGGTCGTATTTTCCAAAATACATTAAAACCCCAAGCACTGCTGCTTCTCTGGAGTTTGGATAAGGGATCCTCAACCTGTATATATGTAAAATTGTGGTTTTTGGCACATGCCTTCACTTAGAAGTCTGTGGTTTCTGATTACCTGTGAACATAGCAATCTTCATTGAGGACTACTACGTAGCATTCTATCTTGTAATAAATGCCATGATATACTTGTAACTTTGTAGTGAAGAAAAAATTAGTGAACCCTCTTTTAGCATAAAGTAAACCTCATTTGCTTTCTTGATTTATATTTCTAAATGCATTCAATGATAGTTATATTTTCAGGCCAGCTGAATAAAAAAAAATTGAGCAGGAGTAATACTACTAGGCTGACAATTTAGGAACAATGTTGTAGGATGTTTATAGAATTTTCTGTAAGGAGCATGATTGATTTAGTAATTTAAAATCTGTGTTTTTAGTTTTCCCAAATCTCATTTTAACATCTTGGAGCATCTGGCAAAGGTCCCTTCCACTACAGTAGGCAAAGCAAGAATCCATTTTTTGTGTACTTGAATTGCACTGGGCTGGAGGAGGTGGATGGGTGGCAGGTATGCCCCAATTTCATACGTTAGGAATTCATTCAAAATCACTTCATAAACTGCTGCACAGAAATCAGCATTTCCGTTTTTTCCTGGGTGCTTGTCCTATATTTGAATTTGTCATCAGCTATTATCATTGACTTAGAGTCCAAGTTGAAATCTGTCAAAGACAAAATAATCTGAGATTTGACCAGAATCAAGTATGTGAGGGATCTTTTGTATTTTCATTGATACTCTGTGTTCCAAGGGATTTGTGTGTGCATGTGTGTAAGACACAGCATATACACACATGGTATATACATACATAATACACTGTATGTGCACACACAGATCTGTTTTCTGCTTTATTTTTTAATATCACCAAGAGGAAAGAAAGAGCAATAGCTCTTCTGATAGAATTTGTGAATGTATTTTTAAAACAACCTTACAATTTCATATACTAGTCAAGTTTCCGTAGTCAGCTAAACCTTGCCAAAATCAATATATAAGAAGCTATTATAAAAATAACTCAGTCAATATTCCTAGTTATATACTAACTTCAAAGGAAGGCTATCAGGTGTTGACATTTAAGTCTTACCCTCAGCAGCAAATGTTTTCCCTTTGTCCCCGTGGTTTCTTGGGGTATAAGAATCCAGAAACCATAGAGCTCTAAGTAAAATATTTCATTAGAATTAATGCAAGTAATTGTGATGGCAGTAGTCAGCTTTTATTTGATAGAGCATAAAACAGAAAACTGTTAATAAATTGTACTTGGATTGCTGCACTCATCTAAACTCAACAGCATGTGGTAGGGAAGGGATTAAGCCACTTTCCACAAGTAGTCACAAAAATACACATTTCTTTAAAGGCATGCACTTATTTAAGGACTTCAAACCTGATAGAATTAGTTTTTCCATTTTCTCAAAGTAGGTGGATTCTGTTCTCATCATTTGTATTCTTTCTCACCACCCGTGTTTTCTCACAGAAGGGCAAAATGCGTGTGTTAGAATACATTTTCCTGGGGTTGGTGTTGTCTACCATGTTAAGCTATTGCTTGTGGTGCTGGCATCCCATATGGGCCCCGGTTTGAGTCCCAGCTGCTCCACTTTTAATTCAGCTCCCTGCTAATGTGCCTGGGAAAGCAGTGGATGATGGACCAAGTACTTGGGCCCCTGCACCCACGTGATAGACCTGGAAGAAACTCCTGGCTTCTGACTCCAGCCCAGCCCTGACCTGGCAGTTGTGGCCATTTGGGGAGAGAACCAGTGGATGAAGGCTGTCTCTCTGTCTCTCTCTCTCTCTCTAAGAAATCTTTAAAAAAAAATATATATATATATATATATATTCCTCTGTACATCCTTATACTGGGACTAGACTCCCAACTTGAAATTCTACCCCGAGGCTTAGCTGGCTCTTATTTTTTCATTCGAAGTCCTATTTTCAGTAATTTAAGTAGTTAGATTTTCAGTGTTGAAAGGTTATTTTATGGGTTCCAGATTACTGCAGTATTTTCCTGGTTATCTTCTTATGTTATTTACTGTAAGAATTAGCCACTATAGTTGACTCAAATAACCATCTAAGAGTTAGACCTAGATCTCTCTGGTCAAGTGTTGGGAAAAAATTCATGGATTTAAATAGGTGTTATAACTCAGTAAAGAATAGCCTGTGTTTGGCAAGAAAGCAGATATGGAAACTCTACTCACAGCCAAATTTAAAAGAATAAAATGATTGGTTAACGTAAAAGGAAATGATTTTGACAGATTTACACTCTTGGGATGTGTTACAAATCTACCAAAACTCAGGATTCAAGTGCATTTTTATACTGAAATGGAAGAATCCAACCCTGAAATTGGAAAGCAATTTTGTGGCCAGGAAGCACTGTGGGCACATCCAGTCCTGTTTTTCCCCAGCTCAGTTGTATTACAGGTATGTGTGATGTGTCCTATCAGTACTCATTTTGCTTTCTCCACTCTGTTTAGATTTACGTGTAGACCAACCCAGAGAAGAGAAGAAAGAATGCTACTATAATCTCAATGACGCCAGTCTCTGTGATAACGTGCTGGCCCCCAATGTCACCAAAGAAGAATGCTGCTGTACCTCAGGCGCTGGGTGGGGCGATAACTGTGAGATCTTTCCCTGCCCGGTCCTGGGGACAGGTGAGAATGGGCGAGGGGACGTATCCCGCTTGGGTTTGGTCATATGGTGCACCCACGGGCCTTGAAATGTTCTCGTCTGGGTATTACATTGAGCCCTTGAGATGATGGCCTACTTACTGCCATAGTTGACTTGAGGAGAGGTTACCTTATTGTGAATTTCATTCAGGGTTAGAGCCAAAAACTCACATGCCACCTCAAAATGAAGCCTTCAACCTCTGTCCATCACAAGGTGTAATACTGCAGTCAGATTCCATATGCTTTTTTGGCAGAAAAAATAATTCAATTGTATTCTGTTTTCATTAAAATCTATCTTGTGTGCTAACAATGGCCCAGGATTATCTGTGTGTGGCACAGTTTATCTGTACATGCTAAGATTTTGCTTACTATGTTCTTATTCAACCCTTAAAAATCCAGACCTCACAGTAGGAGAGAAATAACATCAAGTAAAACATGAATAAATAAAATATAGGTGAATTAGGAGGGTTTTAAAATTTTTAAAGTCTGTTTCAGAAGTCACTATATTTATTTATGTAAATTTTGGAAATTGTGTTAGATTTATTTGTCTAATTTCCTCAAAGTTATTGGGTCTAAAAAACTGGATATAAAACATGCCTTTATCTTTTTCTTCTTTTTTCAATTTGTTTTGTTTCCCAATTTTGTTTTTCCTAAAATCAGCTGAGTATACAGAAATGTGTCCTAGAGGGAAAGGCTTCGTCCCTGCTGGAGAATCCTCTTACGACCTTGGAGGTGACAACTATAAAGGTCAGAATCAAGCAGAAAAAAGTTTGCAACATGTGTGTGTGTCTGACATTTGAGTGAAAGCATGGCTGCATTACACAGAAATAAGCGTTCTTTTGAGCCATGGACCCTGAGTCCAAAGCTCTTAGTTCTACCAGTTGGGATAAGGTTCCTGTGGACTCTGGGTAGAGCCGTGGCTTGGGATGCAGAAGTGTGAAGGCTGTGTGAGGTTGAGAGTTTCCATATCTTCTTCTCAAGGATTAGAATGAGGATTAAATGAGGTAATAGGTGCAAAGGTTTTTAACAGCAAAATTCTGTACTTAGTAGATATTTAGCAAATTTATTTTTTATTTTAGAGATATATTAGAAATCACAAGTTATGAGCATAAAGTTTGACCATCATGTTTGCCTTTGTGATCATCAACAAAACTGGTGTCTTGGGTTTTTGAGAATGGATACCATTGCTAGAACCTTTTCCTAATGGCCACACATTCATAATGAGGAATGGAAAAAGAAACAAAAAAGTAGATGTGTTTAATATACTTAATGCTGCTTTATAATTCTAATATATATATATATATATATATACACACACACACACACATATACACACACACACATATATGCAGCTTCTTGATTTTGGTGAATATTCACATGTATAAATATTTCCTAACTACTCACTTTTGATATTTCCATAATAGGGATATTATGGCCTTTTATATACAAAGTAAATGTGTTAATTTATAGTTTCACATTGGAAGCTGCTAAATGGAAAACAGACTATAAAAATATAGGCCATCCATTTTTTGAAAACTAGTGATTGAATAGTATCCAGGAGTTTAGTAGCTGGATAAGAAATTGCATTTTTGTTTTGAAAATACATCTATGATTTAGTTCAATTAAATGACAGGATGACTTGTTTGATGTATGTTGAATGGTTTTTAGGTTCACAAGTGTCATGCACTATATTTTTGCAGGGATGTAGTCAAGTCTCACCTCATATTATGGAAGAGAGCCCTGATTTCAACATAAGTCATCCTTTCTTTCATATAAAAATAAATTCCTCCTCACCCTGTCTTACTAGTGCTATAAATGGCTGGAAGAAGATTGGCTTCCAGTCCAGACAACCATATGTTCTAGGTTTGGCTTTGCTATTTTCCATCTGTTTAACCTTGAGCAAGTCATCTCTGGAGTCTTGAATTCTAACACGGAGACGAGATGACATTGGTTCTAAAATGATACATATTATTGTTATTATCATTCATAATAATAAAGTCATGAATAATACTTGAGCATCTGCTTGTGCTATAGCATATAATGAGTCCTATATGTGGATGTTCTCATTTAATCCTTTCGGTCTTACTGGATTGGTGTTCCTATTATCCCCAAGTAAACTGTGATGACAAAAATCTTAATTTTGTGGGAGAGTAGGTCTGCCAACCCCCTTAGCAACTTGTGCTTCAGCTGCCTTACGTTTATCACCAAGAAAGAAACCTTCCATCAGATTCTACCAAACTCTTCTTGGGAACTGTCTCAGTCTTAATAAGTGAATGGGCTAGAGCTTCAAGTCAGTATTCCTTACAAAATATTGTTGATGCCACTGTGGAATCCATAGACTATTTCATCAAATATGAGGCAGCATCTCAGATAACATTTGACCATTGGGCCTTATTTATTTTTTTTGACCATTGCTCCTTAAATATCACACACAAACTGCATCTGATTATGTTTCTGTATCACTTAGTCCTCGCTGTAAGAATTTTATACTGCTGTATCTTTAAGATTCTTTGGAGTAATAATATCTCACTTGAACTCCAGGGTTGCTTAGGCGCTTCTTTTAGCTGAAAGAGGAAAGCTAGCTTCTCCTTCTTAATATTTTTCCCCACAGATGCAGATGAATGCCTACTTTTTGGACAAGAAATCTGCAAAAATGGTTTCTGTTTGAACACTCAGCCTGGCTATGAGTGCTACTGTAAGCAAGGGACCTACTATGATCCCGTCAAATTGCAGTGCTTCGGTAAGTTTTAGGATAGAATATGGTGTGCTGTGAAAATATACAGATGGAAAAAATAAGTAACACTGTGTCGTAAAAACAATATCTTTGCCTCTAAATCATGTGTTGAGAAGATGTGTGAATATTTTATGGAGCTCTTTCATGAGCAAGATCTAAGACATAAAAAACTTCCATCCTGCTATTTGAACGGATTTCAAAGAGTTAATATTCAATGTGGAATTATAATTCAGGTCAGTGCTATAACTGAAGTGTTCTTTTGGTCTGTGCAACCTCCTGTTTCATCACTCATACCTTGCAAGTGAAAGGCATTTTTAAATACTGACACAGACTCCAGTGCTTAAGCAGAAAACCATATACGCCAGGCAGAAAACCATAGCAAAAGGAAATAATTTTTAAAGTATCATAAAGGGGCATTTTATCTTAAATTTCTAAGTATATCCTGTTCATAGAGGTTTTCTTTCCATATTTAATGTCGTCGTCAGCAGCAGCAATTTTGTTTTTCCAATCAGTACAAGTTAATATTTTATGGTCAGAGCTGTTCTCTTTTGGATGATGATGTGTAGTTAATTAAAGTGTGGCAGCTTCTGGAATCTGGGCTAAATTTAGCAATGTGTTAAGTTTGGTAAGTGTGTGAGGTACAACTGATTGTGGAGTTTCTTTAGTAATGTTTGCTTTTTCTCTGAAGATATGGATGAATGTCAAGACCCCAATAGTTGTATTGATGGCCAGTGTGTTAATACAGAAGGCTCCTATAATTGCTTCTGCACCCACCCATTGGTCCTGGATGCTTCAGAAAAAAGATGCATACGGCCAACTGAATCAAATGGTATGTGTGGATTTGTCACATTTTGACTAAAATCTGAGCTACTGAGAAAAAAAAAGATTCCGTGGGTATTTTGAAATAATTGAACAGCTAAGAGAAATAAAGATGCCTATTACCAGTCTGTAAGAAATTTAATATCTTGAGCATAGTAGGAGGCAGCAGGGTATAGAGTGGCTGAGCAGATAGCAGAGATGTTCTGTGTTCGAGTTTTAACCTCCAAAGGCAGCTGAGGAAGATTTAAGTTTGGGGAGAGAGAATCGGGGGTACCTGACCAGAGTAGGGGCCACACATGAGGCTGGGTGGAACTGAAGGTAAAAGTCAAGAAGGTGGTGGAGAGCCCTGAAGTCCCTGGGCAGGAATTCTCATTCATCCTCCCTGTGGGGCACGGTGCCCCCGACCCTTGGCATAATCAGTCATCACATCCAAGAGACGGCTTTGGATGAAGTCAACTGAAAAGGGAGAAAAGGTTGGAAGTGAAGACTGTAGCGTGGAATATCACTCACCCAGGATTTTGGCAGACGGGGTGGGTAAGAAGGTATGAATCCAAAAATTGACAAAGAAAGAAATGGCAGGAGGTAAGAGAGTGAACATGAAAGGGCTTGGGAAGGACAGACGAGAGCGGGGCATGTTACGTAACTCTGGGAAACCACAGAGGGAGGGGTTTCATTGGAAGGTGATGGGCAGGTTGGATTTCAGCTGATGGAATGGCACTCAGCTGGAGATGACAGAGCCTTGAGCCACAGAAAGACCAGGCTGGATTCAGACTTTGACTTGGAAGTCACTCCTAGAAGTAAGGATGGAAACTTTGAGACTAGCTGGCTTCCCTGCCAGTGTTGATGGGATGGGAGTAACAGTGAATTGTCATGGAATGGTGTCTTCCCTTTCAGAACAAATTGAAGAAACCGATGTGTACCAGGATCTGTGCTGGGAACATCTGAGTGAGGAGTATGTGTGCAGCCGGCCTCTCGTGGGCAAGCAGACGACGTACACGGAGTGCTGCTGCTTGTATGGAGAGGCCTGGGGCATGCAGTGTGCCCTCTGCCCCATGAAGGATTCAGGTAAGCCTGTGTCCGGGGTCCTGAAAGGGCAGGAGGCCTTAAGGAGCAGGTTCTTTGCCCCTCCTGTGGAGCCTGATGTTTCTCTTCGGGGCCTTTACTCTACCTTATTTTCATCGTGTGTGTAGGGGAGGGAAGCTCAGGATTGTACAAACATCTGGCTCCTGGTTTACCTCCAAACCAGTTCCTGTCATTAATTTTTGAAATTCTCCTTCCATTTCTCCCAAAAATGATAAAAGACCCAAGGAAATATTTAACGTAGCAATCCAAAGCATAGGGCTTTAGAATTTATATTTCCTGATTCTTTATTTTTCCTATAATCCTTCTCATTCCTAACAGTTTTGAGTAAAAGGTATTAGAGAATGTCAGAGAAGTAGAGATTGTTGAAGGTAAAAGACCAAATTTTTATGCCAGTTTCCATTATCATATTATAAGGAAGAGGTTAGGAAAGAAGGGATGGGACCAGGAAGTGGGAAAGTATTTGAACCAGTTCTTTCAAGTTTTAGATCTGGGGTTCAATCTTCAGTCAAATGCAAACAGTGAGACAGGCCAAGCCCCTAGTTTTATCCCCTGGTCTTGGTGCTGGGGAGGGGATGCTGACTCCATTCTTCCTGGCTGGGCTGTTTGGTGACTGTTGAATTCTGCAGTGGCTGCTCAAGACCCTCCTCATTCAAAGGGAGCACTTGATAGGGTTTGCTATGTAAAATGTACTTATCTTCATTCATAAACAAGAGTTGCCATGGGAACCCAAATCCCATTAAGCTGGGTGGTAAAAATGTCATCTTAAGTGTTAAAGTGAACATATAGATAGGATTAAGTGTTAAAGTGATCATATAAAAAGCATCAAGTGTCTGGTAAGAGTAATAGAATTATAAGGAAAGAATGTTTCAACATGGGAAGCAGTCCACACAGCAGACTCATTGAATGACAATTGCCCTAAGCAGCACTCTGGCCTCAGAATCAGCCCTTAATGCATTTGGATCTGGCTAAAAAGCCCATGAGAGCATTTCAGGCATGGAAAGCCAAGACACTGTGGCAAAAAAAAAAAAAAAAAAAAAAAATCAAAATCCTGCATGAAGGATCTGTGAGTGAGACCCCAGTGGAAAGAAGTGGCCATCAAAGGGTGTACTTTTCTCTGAAGGGAGGAGAGAACTTCTGCTTTGCTTATGGCCTTGTCTAATACTGATGGAGTTTGTGGATTCAAAAGGCTTCCATAGCCTAGGCAGCTCATGTCAAAAGCCCCAGGTGGTCACTGACGCCATACGTAAGAATGTTAATTGTTAAATTAACAACAGGAGTCACTGTGCACTTACTCCCCATACATGACCTCTGTCCTTAATGAGTTATTTCATGAGAGTTAAATGTAATTCTTGTTCTCAGTTTTATGTGTGTGTGTGCAAATTGTTGAAATCTTTACTTAGTATAGAGTTTGTCTTCTGTGTACAAAGTTAATTGAAAATTAATCTTAAAGGAGAATGGGGGCTGCGAAGGGAAGAGGGAGGAGGGGTGGGGATGTGGGTGGGAGAGTGGGTAAGGTGGGGAGAATAACTATATTCCTAAAGTTGTATATATGAAGTTTGTATTCCTTAAATAAAAGATTTCTATGAGGGGAAAAAATGTACTTATAAAAGCCAGAAAAATCATGAGTGATTCTAAAATGAACTGGATCATCAGTACATTCTCAGAACAGTGAATCAAGGCAGAATGACTTTAGAAAAGAAACGCATTAATTTTTAGTTCATTGGACTAGGATACTTCTTTCAGGCTAATTAGCTTTCCAGCTTGGAGATAACTGAAAACCAATGTTGCATGAAAAAGAAAACGCTGTGAAATACCACAAAAAGAAAATGCGTAACAGGACAAAAGCAAATACAGAAAGCATGAGATGGCCATGATAGTAGCTTAGAACTGGAGATGGGTGGGTGCTGGAGCCAAGACCGGCTGAGTCTGGAATCCAGCAGTGCCCCGTCAGCGGCCTCAGCAGGGGCAGGTGGCCTGACCCGGTACAGCTCATGGGTGAAAGGGAGGCCTGGACTGCTCTCTGATGGGGTTCTTGTGAGGGCTGGGAGGATGGCTGTAGGGCTGGCATTACTGTAGCCTGGCAGCAGATGCCACAGGAAACAGTACAACCAGTCAGAAGAGAGTTTAAAGGGTGAGGCCTCAGTCACCTCTCAGTGCTCTGGCACAATCTTTCCTTATGCAGTTTGTAAATTAATGCTTTCAAAAATAGAAGCACACTGCCAGAATTTGGTCGAAAGTAGAAATTTATATTTACTAAATAAAAGCTAAAAAAAATTTCCAAAGTACAGTTTATGGATTACAATGGCTTAGAATTTAAAGATAAGTTCATTTTGTTGACAAAAAATCTTAAAATTCATACACACGAAATTTATACACATGAACTTAAAAAAGTTCATGAAAAAATGTGTATTACCCTGCATGGTTTTCACAGTGTATTTGCTTCAAAACAAGCTGATATTTTCATTGTACTTTTTCCGAACATTTTGAAGTCCCCTCATCTGGTCCCTCTGAAGAATTAAAATCCTCAGAACGTGTGTCGTCCTCTACCTGCCCCAGCACAATTGATCTGTGCTTCTGTTTTTCACCCCTGTCTTTTTTCTACTCACTAATTGTATATTTATTAGAATCATTGCTATATATTTATAGCAATCATATTTAAAACTGAGGTCCCTGCCACCAGTCTAAGGCACACCTAGTTTTTTTGCTTTATTCTTCAGCATCCCTGAAATTGAGGTCATCTGAAAATTGATAGCAACTGGCAATGGCCACCAGCCAAGTTCTCACGTTTTCACACCTTACACTAGGATGCGGTTTTCCATCTGTGGTGTCTTAGAATTGATGCAAGATGGTGACTTGAAGTGGCTTCTGAGAATCTGTTTTGCCGAGGTTGCTTGGTTTAGGTAGCGAGCTCTGGTATGGTTGCTCCTTCTTCAACCTTGATTTTCCTGCTGTAAACAATGCTGCAGTGAACATCTATGTATGTCTCTACAGCAGCACCTCACTAAGAGTCCTCCAGATAAAGAGACTGGGTTAAGAAGAATATACGCTTTTAAAATTTGCTTCCCCAAATATTGGAAATGTGTGCATTCCAGATGCTTCTTCCCTCATTCCCCTGTACCACCGGATAGGCTTAGTTTTTAAAAATTGTTTGTATCAGGTGGGAAAGAAGTTTACTATATGTGCAACTCCTTTCTTTGTAGGGAATTTGAGCATCTTTTCTGTGTCTGTGGGTGATTTTTATTTCTTTATCGGTGAAGTATCGTGTCCCTTGTCCATTTGTTGGTTGGACTCTTCTTCATCCACAGGGGCTTTGTGCATGTTCTCCTACAGCCCTGACACGTGGGCTGCGGAATGCATGCACTTATGGAAACCTCTGTATGATAGGATCCACATTCACTTACATTTTTACTTGGTCTCTAACCAGATCCCGTTTTGGTTAAACACTCACTGCGTATGAATCTGAAATTCAGTGGCTTTGAAAATCAAATTTGATTGAGTAGGTTTTTAAAATGATATTCAAGTATTTTCCTGAAGTTTAGAATAATGTATCTATACTCTATGAATTATATTCTAAATATGAAATCTCATCTAACAATGGGGATTTTAGAATATTGCATCAGTGGGTTCCCACTGAGGTCTACTGATTATATTATGTAGGAAAAAATGCTATCACATGCCAAATTTAAAAAAAAAGGTTAGTGTCATTGTTAAACTATTTCTAGTTTATATATATATATATATATATATACACATACATACATATAATTATGAGAAATTCTCCAACATGAATCTCCAATGTGTTGGGTCAGCCAGATCCTCAAAATCAGTGACTTTGAATCATTTATCATTTTAATCTCCTGTGTATAAATTCATTAACATCACAGGTGCTGGAGAGATTTGCTGCAGAGAATCACTACTTAGGCTCTTCAGCTATCTGTGAAGGACCCAGGGTTCCAGGGATACCTGGGGGTAGCCATTGTTTTTCTCTTTTAAAAATTTATTTCTTTTAGAGGCAGAGTTACAGACAGAAAAAGGGAAAGATAGAGAGCTCTTCCATCTGCTGGTTCACTCCCCAAATGGGCTGCAATAGCTAGAGCTAGGCCAGGCTGAAGTGAGGAGCCAGATTCTTCCAGTTCTCCGATATGAGTGCAGGGGCCCAAACACGCGGGCCACCTTCTGCCGCTTTCCCAGGCCATTAGCAGGGAGCTGGATCGGAAGCGGAGCAGCTGGGTCTTGAACCAGTGCCCATGTGGAATGCCAGCATTGCAGACAGAGGCTTAACCTGCCGTGCCACCGTGCCGGCCTCCATGCCACTGTTCTTTGGCTGAGCATGCCTAAAGTTCCATTTTTCTGTGCTCTTCCAGAACACCCTGGACATCAGTTGCACAGGACTTCCTCCCCTCCCCTGCCAAATGCACCCAGCCTGCCCAGCAGCAGAGCACCCTATATGTTATTGCAATTCTGATCTTTCGGGAGTGGGCATCAGAGTGTGCAGATGAAAGGGCTCGATCTCACAAGATGCCTAAGACAGGGCCGGGCCACCTGTACGTCTGCCTCACCGGCAATGGATCCGGGTCTCCTCACCAACCTCGGGGCTTTGATGGTTTTCTGGGCTGGTTCACAGAAATCAGGGAAATGCTTTGCATACATTTAACAGTTTACTGTAAAGGAAATTACCAAGGATACAGATGAGCAGCCCAGTGAACAGTGACACAGAGCAAGATCCAAAAGGTCCCAGGCATACAGCATGGAGACAGTTGCTGAGAGTGGCACACTCCACCCTTTCCTTCTGGAAGCTCCAAAGACCCACTGTTTTAATTTCATTTGAGAGAGACAGAGACAGAGGCCTTCCTATCTGCTGGCTTTCTCCCTAAATGCGTGCAACAGCTAGACTGGACCGAGCCAAAGTCAGGATCCTGGAACTCATTCCAGGTTCTCCCGTGTAGATTGTAGGAACTTGAGTACTTGAACCATCATCTGCTCCCTCTCAGGGTGCACACTGGCAGGCACCTGGATCATAACCAGAGCTGGGACTTGAACCTAGATATGCCAAAATGGGATGCGGGTGTCCAAGGCAGCACTAAATCAGTGCACCAAACACTTGCCCCACAAGCACCATTTCAGTGTATAAATGAGAATTATCAGGCAGCCCAGAAGGAATTTTATTTTATATTACCAAGATAATGGCTTTGGGAATTGGACTTAGGGATCACCTAATCTGAGTCCCAAGAGAAGTGCTTGGTAAAATTAAACAGTTGTTCCAGAGGCTCTATGTCCAGTTGGCATTCCCATGATAAGCACCTGATCTTCTGTCAGACCCACACCAAACCATCTCCAAAGGAGCACTGCTGGTTGTGGTCAGTAGGAGAAGCCAGGGTCCAAGGGTTAGCACATGGGCTCTGGGACCAGGCTGCCTGGCACTGGATCCTGATCTGGTAACTTCTTTTCTGCGTGCACTTGCTGTCTTTTGACTCTGTGCCTCTGCCCCTGTGTAAGTCCCGTCACCTGCCTCATGGGGTTACTGTGAGGATTAAATGGCTTCATTCATCAGTAGAGCACTATTTTAAGATATGAACAGCTCTTTCCGCTGCCACCAGGTGTCTCAGATCCAGGGCATTTTCAAATGTAATTAAAATGCAAGGATCTTATCAAATATGCAACACCGAATAGCATCCGAATATGAATGAAGCTAGACAAATGCAGAGATTATTGTCAAGATAAAATGTCTCTTCTGGACTATTATTTCATAAATATTAATGAGCTTATTAATGACCTGGGGAGCTTCTAAAAATGGATTTGATTGTAAGGGGTGTAAGGTGACAGGATTCTGCATTTCTTCTTAGCTCCCAGGTTGTGCCCCTAACACAATGAGCTATGCTCAAAGGGTAATGGAGAGACTTCTGGTGGGTCTTTGGTTAAAACCTGCTTTAATTCTGGTAGTTGTTGATTTTTCAAAGAGGAAGCAAATGACTGAACTTCAGAACTGGCACGCTCAGTTTCTGCCACTGAATCCTTTAAGTACTCCGTCCCAAATACTGTGAACATTTTTCAAAGATGATTTTTTTATTTGAAAGGCAGAGCGATGGGGTAGGTTAGGGGGGAGTGGAGATAGATTCCATCTGCTGATTGACTCCTCAAATGGCTGCAACAGCCAGGCCTGGGCCAGGCAGAAGCCAGGAGCCTGCAACTCCATATGTATCTCCCACGTGGGTGGTAGGAGCCCAAGTACTTGGACCATCATCTGCTGCCTTCCCAGGCATATAGCAGGCATCGGGATTGGAAGAAGAGCAGCCAGAACTCAAACTGGCACTCCGATCTGGGATGCCAGAGAAGTGGCGGTTTAACCCGCTGCGCCACAACGCCGGCCCTCTGTCCCAGCTCTCTGGACGGTTGAGAAGGACCCCATTGTCTGTCTAAGCACCAGATCAGCCCCGGCCTGTCAGACACCAAGCCTCTCAGCTCCCTTCGGAGTGCAGCGCTGCTTTGGGGGAACAATTAGTTACTGATGGAAACGGTGCTGGAGGAATTTAAGGAATAAATCGCACCACTTGTCATCAGCTCTGAGCATTAAAGCACAGTGTAAAGTAAAGCGTTGGCTCTGGAAAAGGCTTTCACACTTCTGGTCCAATAGGTCACGGGCACCGACTCTCGCTAGAGCAGCGGCTACATCCGAGAAAACCGGTCGGCGGAGGAGGTGGGCCTGGCTCCGGCCACGGTGTTCTCTGGAGTTCCATGGCGTCTTGCGGGTTGGTGCTACGTGCAGGGGAAATGAGTGGGGGGTGATGAATTATGTCAGGGGGACTTCCCATGAGAGGAACTGTATAATTCAGTGCCTTCCTGGGGCTGCTCAGGATCCTATTTCAGTCTTCAGCTCAAGGCTCCGGGTACCAGCGCCAGGCTCCATGCGTCTGGTGGTGGCACAGCTGGTGTGACTGTGGACAGTGCATACAAGTGGTCATGTGTGCTCAGTAGACCTCGGGTCGCACCCCTGCTCCTGCCTTCCCCTTCCCCTGTCCCAGTACCCTTGGGGCTGCCCACTCCTACAGTGGTTTGCTGACAGCTGTTTGGAGAGGACCCTTAAATTTGATCTCTTTATCATGATGCCATGCCAGCCTCCGACAGACAGAGCTGTGGCAGAACCACGTCAGGAAAAGGAATGAGAGGGAGTGCTTAGGGCCTGAGCTTCCTGGGAAGTGCCACACTGGAGGGACATCATGTAGACATCAGACCTGGGCTAGATATGGAGTTGATTGGAATACGAATTTTCTGTTGCTTGCTTTTCTGAGTCTCGACCATAATAACAAATTCTAAGAGGCATATACATATGTGAGTGCATGCAAAGCCCGATGTCTGGCACAGTCCAAGATGCTTTCCACCTGTTAAGCTTTTTATTCTGGGGCAGGCTTCCGGTGCAGCAGGTTAAGCCCCTGCTTGTGATGCACACTAACCCACATTGGAGCTCCAGTTCTGAGTCCTACTTACTTGGCATCTGAGCCAACTTCTTGCTAATACACCTGAGAAAGGAGAGGATGGCCCAAGTAGTTGGGTCCCTGCCATGCACATGGGAGACCCTGGGGGAGACCCCGGCTCTTGGCTTTGTCCCGGCCCAGCCTCTGCTGCTGAGGGCTTTTGTGGAATGAACCAGCAAGTAGAATATCTTTTACTCTGTCTTCCAAATAAATGATCTATTTAAAAAAAAATTCTCCAGGCCACCTTAGGTGTACAATTATATCCTTTTTCTAGAAGGGGAGCAAGGCACAGGCAGGTTGAGTTAACTGCCACCATCCAATACCAGTAAATAGAAGATTCAGAAATCATGGCTCCAGAATCGAAGTGGTAGCCGAGTTCCTTTCTCCCTAAGATTTCAAAGCAGTTCTCAAAGAGTCCCTTAGAATAATAGAAGGCATAAAGTGAAGAGATTTTAAAATTTTCTTTTCCATTAAAACTGCAGTTTTAGGGCTCACAATGAACACAGCACAAGTGGAGGCAGTGTATCAGCAAACATCCGTACACAATAATGGAAACGAGATCACAACATGTCCCATAAGGTGATGAATTAAATCAAGCTGGTAATTTTCCGTAAATAAAATTGTTGATGATACCTAGCACTTGAAAGTGTAAGATGAAATTTTCTGGAAAATAGACCTTTAAGTCATAAGATATATAAGATACCATTAGCTCGTGGACATAAAAAACTACTCTTAAACAAATGAAAAGTTGATATATATGAATGCTGAAATCTAAAGTACCCAGGGCCTCCAGTGTCTGTAGTTACACTGGTAAAGTAGAGTTCTGACAAGTGCATCATTTAAATAATTACTTAGTAAAGTAAAATTGAATATGAATACTTGATAAAGTCTTGATCTAAAACTGAAATTCAGGAATTTTCTTAATGTGACATTTAGTGTGTTCAGAGGTTGCCACCTATTGGTGTTATTATGTACTGCAACACAGGTGTTTTAACCTTTGCCACAGAAAGGTGAGTGATCTGGGGGGAAATGTCCCTAAAGAAATAGCCACAGAAGTTGCAGAATGTTAGAGTGTAATAGCGTACTAATATTGATCAAAATGTAGGAGGTGTGGGTCCTCTCAGTGTTGCTAGGAGATCAGTTTGAAGATAACTCAGATACTAACTTTAAAAATTTAGCTCTTAAAATTTTTTTTCTAAAGATATATTTGAGTGCCAGGAAGGAAAATATAATTACAGTTCATTTAAAATTTAGAATCAATCCTGTCAATAGAGAATTGATTGCTAAATTAGACTTCATCCTCACAGAGGAAAATGGAGATAGCTATAGATTATAATGTAGAATGGTATCTAGTCTATACTTTAACTAGACGTAGAATAACCTGTTTAGAAAACTATTGCTTCCATAATAAAAAAAAAATGAATGGAAGGGCATAACCACCTGGATTGAGTGATATAATCCCCTTTTACTGTTTAAGTCTTTTTTAACAAGTATATGTTTTATTCAAACTATATTTTCTCTCTTAATGGCCAAGCAGAAGCTACCACGAGCTGCAGATAAGAAATCCTAAAATTTGCTCCCGAACAAATGGCCATCTACATCTTGGACTGCACATAAGTTAAAAGAAAGGTCTAAGTTTTAAACTCTGTGAGGACAGGGATTGTGCTTGGTTTGTCCATCACTGTATTCCCACGTCACTGTCAAATGGACGACGCATGCTCAGTGGAGGCCAGGTGACAGCAGCACTGTCCAGGTGGTCCCCTTTTGATGGGAAGATTGTGTGAGAGCTGCTCGTACTCCTCTTGACAATGATGAGGGGGCTGCTTGTTGCTGCACATCAAGTCCATACGCCGTATGGTTTATGGGGGGACGTGACTCCTCTGTTCTCAGCTTAGAATTAGTTACATGTTTCTTCATTTCATTGTTTACTGAACTCCTATTCGACAAAATTTTGGAACAGGTGTACAATTATAAGTGTAAAATGAAATTCAGAATTAGGATATTCTATTCCTAGGATGTCCTTTAAATGTGTGGAAAATGCCCTCATTTAATAAATTCACCATTTGCTATCACTAAATTTCTGAATACTCTCTAGTAGCTAGTCTACCCCTATTTTTAAATACAGTTTTGCAAAAGTAAAAGAATGTGGATCCTGTCTTGAACGATTGGACTAATGATTGTTCCACATTCACACATGGCTGTTAGTGTTTGCAAAAATCTCAATGTGAGGAGGAGGAAGGTGTGAAGGAAGACAGGGCTTTGACTCATGGACTAAACTTGCAAAAATATTGTAACTGGGCAATCATTGCACAAGGCCTCTCTAGAGTCATGGTTTTAGGGCTTTTCCAAGAAATATGTTTCCCAGGAATGCTAATGATTACTTTGGAACATCCTCAATATGATACAACATGTGTGTGCACTGTCTTGGGTTTGGACAACCCAGGGGTCTGTGCGTTGCACTGGCCAAGTTGCTTCAGCCTCCTTTATCAAGTGGAGACCTTTTTGAGGAATTATATCATTATGCTCTGGGTCTGAAGGCATTTATCCCTTTGAGCATAGATCCTGAACAATAGGATTCCGGAAAGAGTAGCTTCCTGAATTGAGTGGACACCATGCCTGCTCACCAAACATATACACTTGTGCACAAAATTAGTGTATTTAAACAGCTAAATGGTCCAGTTCTTTGGGACTATATTCTTGGTGTCCGTGGAAGAAGACTGAGTTGGACACCATATGCAGAGGCCAGTAAATAATTTATAGTTCCTAGAAAGTAAGGCTTGTGAGATGCTGAGCCTAGAGTACACGCAGCATAGGTTTTTCCTGGATTTTCTGAGGCTCTTCAACACCCGTTGAAGTTCTGATATCCAAGGGAAGCTTTGTGCACGGGAAGGATTGTAAGTGAACATTCAATATATTCAATTTACAGAGTTAAAACCCAGAGTTTTCTGCAAACTTGAGCTCATCTCATCTTGTCTGTTTTTTCATTCTGTTTAGAAGTCTATAAATTAAGATCAGTTTTATTTATGTGGCTGCAGGAACAGATGGAAGTTATTAACACACATATATAATTTGTTAAATACATGTGTGTTACACATTTGATTTTCTCTCGCTTTATTAGATTGGTGGGCTCTTTCAGCCATATAAACATTTTCTTTTTAAATTTTTAAACAGGGCTTAGAAGTCTAATGCAACAGTTGGATTCATAATAGATTTAAATACTATCAGCTAATAAAATCCTCATTCATCCTGATTCTAAATCTAAAATCAATAATATTTCAAACTGAAATCACAAGGCCTATCAGATTCTTTATTATATGATTCTCTTAAACACCATAGACATTTACAATCCTAAGGAGAAAAAAAGCCCCATTCTAATCGTAACTTATTTCATCATTTCTGTAGAATTACTGTAACGTTTGGTCAGCCAAAGTTACTTAATGGAGAAAGTCAGAACTCTGATTCACAATCAGTTATTAGGGAATTAAAACCAGGACTGGGGACCTACATACTCAAAGTATGAATTACTCAGGGATATAGAATAATGCATTCTTCTTGTTTCCATGTGAACAGACTCAGAGGATTTCTATTTTCACAGTATCTTTGTAATCAGTATCTGTCAATGCAGCACTCTCAGTGGGAATAGGACAGGGAAAAAATAAAAGCTTTTGTCCAAATACACCTGCTATCCCTGAAGAATCAGATACTATCTCCTACAGGGATGTGCTCACCACATTGAGATTCCCTGTCCCAGTGATGTGTCCCGGCTGGACAAAGTGTTTATGGCCAGTTTATGGCCGATCAGAGCCACTTTTTCTAAACTGGGACAGATCTACTGGGGTTGTGAAAGGGACCAAGTAAACAGGGAGGCGTGACCAAGAAGAAGCTGGGTACACAAAAAGGGGAGACAGCATATAAAAGGAAAAATACTAGAAACAAAAGTGAAAATGTGGGGTTTTTTAAATTATGTTTTGGCAGGTGTATTAGAAGAAAAGAAAGCAATGGCAAGGAAGTCACATTGTGGTTATGATCACATTGTAGTCATTGATTAGAAACACATTAGAAGGAAAGTAAGCATGGTTTGTCTCCAAGGAAGGATAGTTTGGGTGGGGGAGGGGGAGGAAGGAACCTTGACAAGAGGAAATCTTACTCCTTCATTTCCTGCTCAACTGCTGAAGACAAAACTCTGGAGGAGTGTGGTAGAGCAAGCTGCAGTTTCCCCAGCCCTGGTCCCTGGAGTATGGGCGAGTCAGCGAGAGCTTGGAGCAGCAGCTGGGAAAGACCTGAGAGCAGAGCTAGGCTGACTGTAGTGTGGACTCTGTGCTGACCACTGGGTGAAGCTGTTGTCTCCATGGCCTCAGCAGGAGTCACAGGGCAGCTCAACAGGAGGGGAGGGTGATCAACAGACAAGCAGTTCTGCAAGTTCAGTTTTCATGCACTTGGACTTTGGAGTGTGGTCGTTTGAAGATACTTGGAGAGGCAGAAAGAGCTCTCATCCACTGGGTAATGCCCCAACTCGGGCCAGATGCCCAAATTGTCCTGGACAGCGGTGGGCCAAAGCCAAGAAGAGTTGGGAGTTCAACCTAGGTCCCCCAGTGGGCAAGGAAGGACCGATGACTTAAGCCATCAGTGCTGCCTTCCAGGGTCTACGTTAACAGATTGCTGGGATCAGGAGCCAGAGCCGTGTCCAGCCCAGGTACTCCAGTGTGGGAGGCAGATGTCCCTAAGCTAAACACCTGCTCTCCGCTTTATACTTGCTGATTTCCTAAGCTCTATTACATGGAAATTCTAGGAAAGTCTTTGGCCATGCTTCCTTGCTTTTGAAAGAAAACAAATTTCATTAAGATTATCATCTTATCAAAGGCCTCTTAGACTCTAAGTGCCAAAGTAGAAAAAGTAAGGTGTGCAGGTAAAACAATTTGATCACCAAAAGCAACACTTTGAATTCACAAGCCATCTAATGTATCTCTAGAGCAGAGGTCTGAGCAGTTTAGTCAGAGCATGCGTGAGCATTTAATTTTCTCTTTCAGTGTAGTCTTGTACTTTATGATTTGCCTTTTAGTGGACATTTTACTTCCACATATTGAAAATAATTTTTTTTTTCCAATTTGATGTTGGGACTAGCTGACGTGTATTCTAAGAAAAATGAACTGTGAATGGGACTCTGGTAAAATCATTGTATACAGTTGAAGGCCCTGCTCTGTGTTGGAGGTTTGGAATTCCATCAATGATGTATTTATTTTGGTCTCTTCTTAAGTCACTTTGTAAGGCAACTATGGCTACAACGAAGTTGCCGACTGCCTATGTCTTTTAAAATATGGATCTCTCCGCCCGAGTCAGGCAGGGGAGTGACTTCAGTTTATCTGCTCTCTTGCAGCAAGTTCTTAGAAAGCAACCAGGTTTTTGTGTTTGCATCTGTCCGTAGCTAATGGAAGCTAGGAAGGTAATGACCAATGCTTTTAGAAATAAGCCATTGCAGAAAATTAGCTCATTGGGAAGGCTCCGACACAATGAAACTTTCTCTATGCTTCCTTCTGAGTTTCAAGTCTCGGTGTCAGGCAGAGGTGTTGTGAACGTTGTGCTGGGTGTGCACTGCTCAGCCTCAGGGCATAATGTTAATGTGGTAGTCTGAGTCCCTGCGAAAGGCTGCTCTTAACTTCTGGTGGTGATTTCCCTGCCTGCTCGTCTGATTGTGAACAGCTCCAGGAGGGAAGGTTGGAGGAGAGTCATCTTAGATCATGATAAACAGCAATATAGGAAGAAATCCTAAAACAGAACTAGAAAATCTCAAGATGGATCCGTTTTCTGTTTTACAGTGAGTGGAATATATTTTTATGAATAGTACTCCTTAATGGTATTTTGGTATTTTAGCATTTTATTATACTTTAGTATTACATTAAGGTCCTAGAACTTACTCTTCAAATAATGATACAGAGATATCTGTTATTTCATTATCTTGGTTTCCTGAATATTAATCAGAATTGAACATGTTTTAGAATATTTTGCAAGGTTAAAATGTGAGGAGCTCCAAAAACTAAATGGAAAATGGAATCAATCAGAAGTTTTGGTGCAAAATTACTGAAATCATGAGCAGCCTTCAAAGTTTTGAGCTTGCAAATTAGGAAAAGAATTGCATTGATTTCAAAATTTTTAACACCAAAGTAAACATCTCTTAGTAGTGTTTTCCTTGAACTTTTTTCAAGCACTGTAGTGTACTTTAAAATCTATATCCTGACATTTTAAGTTATTTCTAGAAAAGAAACAATTTATTCTGACTTGATCTTTAGACTTCTCTAAACCCTTCTCCCTTGGGGTCAAAAGCAACACAAGGAGGTTAGACTGACTGTGCTTGCTTTTGTTAAATCCGATGTTTATCTGTCATTCTGGAAACATCCAGGTGGGCATTGGGCACCACCAGAAGGTCCCACTGCCATCTAGTGGTCATTACCTCATATTACAGTCACAAGTTTTGATGACAAATTGTCTCTGAGAATTTGGCACCCTAATATTAAGAATGTTTTCTTTTTAAATCATACAATATGCAGACTTAGCAAATACCTTAGGGATGATCTAGGCCCATTTCCTTACTTTACCAGTAAAAAATATAAAGGTTAGATCAATTCCAGACTTCATAGAAGGGAACTTTATGAATTTTGTGGGAAAATAAAATTCAAAGATTTTATTTTACTGCAAAAGATTTTTGAAGTCCAGGAATATTTTTTCCATTATGTTCATTTAATATATAATATACATGAGCTTTTAAATTTTCTCCTGCATTTTTTTGGGGGGGCGTCTGGGGAGGGAGTGAAATTCACATAACAAAATGAACACTTCAATGGTGTTTAGTATGATTATCATGTGATACAACATTTTTTACGCATATGTATACCTGTATTTTAAAGTAACTCTTACTGGGTTAATGAAAAAAAGATGAAAAGAGATCACTTCATTTTTTTTCTCTATGTATATTATGTATTTTTCCAAATTGTTGCCTTCTCAGATTGTACCTTTTGAGTGATATTCAAAAAGCAGGAAAGAAACAGGGTATCTTTCCTTACAGCTGCAAATTAACACCTTGAATTTTCCTATTTGATTCTGTTGTATTGTTCAGTCTTATCAGATATTAAAGGTACCACATTTTAAATTTCTTCTGAGATTGTTTGCATATAAGACCTAATAATATACGAGAGTGCTTCCAAAAAGTTCATGGAAAAGTAGAATTAAGATTTTTGTGCCAAAAAAGCTTGAAATTCATGCATATTTTTCATAATACACATTCTTCATTAACTTTTCAAAGACCCTTCATGTGCATGGATTTCAAGACTTTTTGCATAAAAATGAACTTTAATTCCATTTTTCACCAAATCCCAACTTTACCAATTTTATATATATTTGTGAGACAGAGTCCCATCCAGCGGTTCATTCCCCTAAATGCCTACAAAGGGTTGAAGCCAACAGCTGGAAATCCAGTTCAGGTTCGCCATGTGGGTGGCAGGAGCCATCACCACTGCCTCCCAGGGTCTCCATTAACAGGCACCTGGGGTGAGGAGCTAGAGCTGGGTATCAAACTCAGGCATCTTAAGTGTCAGACTTAATGCCCACACCTCGATGAGCTTTCTAGAAACGATCATATTTCCCAAGCCCTGGATCCTTAGAAATGGGGAGTCCTTTTTCTTGCAGTCCTTACTAGGAAAATCCTAAATTGTCAATCATGATGAAAGACTTTCATGTGTGGCCTAACTTAACACTAGTACAAGGGTCTACATTTGTGAAACCAGAGATCTTCTGTTTTTTTGACATTTGTACCCAACAGATCTCTTCAGTGAGTCTGGCAAAATAAGCAGCATTCTGATGGGAAATGCTGGGAGTAACTGAACTTCAAAGGGCAGCATGAGGTGCAGGGTGGGGGAGGAGAGAACTGGATTGGTCTCTGGCCATGAGTTTCTGTAGAGCATTAATATTTATAGGAGTCCCACAGAAGATAAACCCTGCCAAGACTTTAGACTTCATTACTTCCCTGTCCTTGACAAGTACCATTTAATTGAACATTCAGCAATTTGATCTCTTTCACCTAATAAATCGAGCACATTCAATAAACACAAATCCTGCTAATGACAGAGCTGACCCTGGCGGGGCTGAGCTCATCAACACTCGCGGTTATTACTCTCCCTGGAATTGCAGTCACAAATGCTCATTGCTGGGCCACATACTTCTCAGATGCCCACTGTCCAGGGAGTGTATTGAACATTATCATTTTTAATTCAGGTTCCAGAAAGGCAGCTGTAGGGTTGAAAGAATGTGGGGTGGCAGATAAACCACTTTGGGTTCAAATCCCTCACCTGACCCTGGGCAAGTTATGCTCAGTTTTCTTATTGGAGACAAAAGGAGCTAAGTGCAGTTATCTCAAAGGTGGATCTGACAAGTTACACACAGTGTATGTAAGTTCCTGCCCAGCGCCCGGGAGCTCAGTGGTCACATCAGCCAGCGTTCTTTTCAGTTGTTCTACACAGGGATGCACAGTAGCCCGTGCTGCACGGTTCTTTCGTTCACCTAGTACTTCCTTATGTGCTGTTCACGCCTGTGACTCCTGGAGTTGCCCTCGCCGCTGCTCTGTTCCTGATTGGAGGCGAGGGTCTGCAGTGAGGTGGGCAAAGTGAAGCTTCCCCCGATCTTCCCGGCTGACCTGAGCCGGTGATTCTGTGGTCCCCAGGGCGCACTCATTCTTGACATCCTTCCTCTCCCCGCCAAGCCCACCCTGTCCAAAATACATTCTCATTCATTCATACAACCCGAGGCCAAATTAACGTGTCCCTGGATGAAACCGCTGATGCATCACTTTTAATACAACCAAAGCAAAGAGTACCTGACCCCATTCAATAGACAGAGAAACTGAAGCTCAGAGACACGTGTCCAGACCAAAGAAGGAGCAAGGGAAGAGCCCAGGACTAGAACCCATGCCTTTTGCCTCCAGGTCCTTTCTCAGTGGAGTTCTTGTCGTAACACTGTGCATTGTGATTTCGGGCAAGCACAGCTACTGCCTGTTCACCAGGGACCGTAGGTAAATGTTTTTTCTTTTTAAAAGACCAAAGTAGACAGATCCCCAAGCTGATGTCCAGCTCCACTGTGTTGTAATAGTGAGCGGATTATTGCTTTCACTTCCTTTGCCAGTACTAGTTGGAATGTCCTGGAAATATCCAGTGTTTTAAAAATTTCATAGTTTTTGATAATCTCAGTAAAATGTGGGCTCGGGGGTTCTGGAATACTACCCATTCCCTCCATGCTTCCCTTTCCTACTTGTGTGTTCCCTAGACATGCCATTAGGTGATAAGGTGGTTGAACCTGCAAAAAAATACCTGGTCTAGAAATGTGAGTCCGACATGGCCCATTTTTTTTCTTCATAAGAATCGGTCCTTGGTTCTTTCATACATACGGTTCGAAATGTGCGAGCACCGAGTTCCTAGCCCTGATGGAGAATGCAATACAGCCTCTTCATCTCTGAAAGCAGCTGCCTCCAATCTGCCTCAGTCACCACTATGCCGGAGTGGCATTGTGACATGCGACTGTCCAGACCAGCCCTGCAGAGATGTCTGTCATCAAGAATAGAGATTTCCTGCCAGGATACGATCATGTGCTTCTCATTGTTGCTGACAGCAGGGGCCCCAGACCCATTGGCTCCAGGGGGTAACTTTTTTTTTTTTCCATTTTAAAACAAAAATCAAAGCAGCACCATCTGTCCTAGGAATCCGCCATGGCAGGAAATTGGTGTGATCGGTGGCATGGATCTCGTTTAGACCACTTAGTGACGGTGGGTCCTCTCCCCGCCCCTCGCCATCCCATGCCTCTGGTAGCTTTGATCAACAGCTAAGCATTTGTGTTTGGGGAGGTGGGGAATGCAGCGTGTGTGGGGAGGGACTTGGTGTGAATATTTCCATTTCCGATTCATTTCACATTTGTGTCTGGCTAGATCCTTTACAGACGCATTGTATGGAAGCTCAGACATGCTATTGCTTCTCAAAGTATGCCTCCCAGGATAGGCCTGCTAGCAAAACTCTTCCTCTGCACCAAGCCCCAGACAACCAGGTGATACATTTTTGTTGATCCAATAAGCAAAGCGTGTTTTGGAGAAAGAAAAAGGCTCCAGGGAGAGAAAATACATGTTCATCAGCACACATTTAACTGAATGAAGCGGCGGCTGGGAGATTCTCAGGGGAAGATGTGGAACTAGATCAGAAACTTGCTCTTCTTGGGCTCTGTACCCTCGGCCAACCACAATACGCTGCTGGCCCCGAAACTGGACTGTAGCAATGACTGGCGGTACCCAAAGCCCGGCACCTCCAAGCCAGCGTGGTTTCTGGTTGGACTGCCCAGAGGATCCTGGAGAACACACCTTGCCCAAGACTCATGGGAATATTTTGCATATTCCCATTGGTCCCCCCAAAAGGTGGTGAAACACACTTCTAGAAACCTACCCTCCACTCAAGACTCTTCTGATTGATGCAGCCGTGAACATTCAGCTTTTCCCTATCCATTGAGTCCTGGTCTGGTGTTAAAATGTGCTCTTGTTCAGCCTTAATCACTGTCCAGTATGTCACTGAATTTGCCAAGACAGCCAACAATTTTTATGTCTTGTTGGAGATGGACTCCATGAAGACATTCTTCTCTATTTACTGAGCTAGAGTTTCCTCCATCCATTTAAAAACAATGCTGAAGCAAAACTCAAAAACACATGGAGACCACCAGTCATATTATCCCATCATTCGTTGCTCATTTGATAAACACCTTCAGGGTCTGTTCACATTAAAACTTATATTTTCTAATACTTCCTTCCAATACTGTCTTCAAAAATATTGATTTCCAGATGTTCAGCAGAAACGTTGTGATTTAACCTACAAGAAAAACCTGTAACCTCCATTTTCTTGGTACTCCAAAATTCGTGAGCAGCTCCACAACATAACCTCATTTTGTGTGTATCAGTAATGCACAGGTAGATGGAGAAGACTTTCTGTGCCCCATGCAACAGATGTGGAAACTGAGGCTTTGTCCAAAATTGTTAAGCTGGAAAGTGGTGCAGTGAGGGCTTGAGCTCCAGCTTCTGCCTCCCAAGTCCACGTTCTTTCCATTACTCCATGCTCACTGCACCCTTGACCCTGGCCAAGCATCAGAGCAGATGTGCGCAGCGGGAGGCGCAGCGTGGATGGATTAGGACAGACCCATCCATGCTCCCAGAAAAATAACTCAAAATACATGTCCTGGTGTTGATGGGACCATAGCACATCTTCAAGTACAAAGGAGAGTACATATAATGCAGAAATGATGTTTTGATAACTGACCAAACTGTCTGGAAGCTTGGAATGTTAGTGTGGTAGAGAAAGGGAGGCAGCAAAACAGAAATTCTGGAATCTGAAGAGGGGAGAGAAGATGTGGCAAGTCCTAGAGGTGCTGCCTGCCCATTCCTCTGCCCCTCACCAACCCAAACACAATGTAGTTTCCTTTCTCAATGTCCTTGGAAAAGTGCTTTTGAAAATTAATCCAGAATATCTTTTCCTGTAAGATAATCCCTTGTCACCTAGTTTCAGTTCAAGTGTCACTTTTTCCAAGAATTTGCTGCTTTTCCTTTCTCTCTCTCACACTTGGCCTTTCCTTTGGCCTTTGCCCAGTGGTGAGAGCTTTGTGCGTTGAGGCCATCTTGTGGCTCTGTGGAGGAGAGGCATGGTCCAAGGGGACAAGCATGGATTGAGCCCCAGGCAGCCCTGGCCAGGCCTTGAGTGTGTCACTCAACATCCTCGGGATTCAGTTGTCCCTAATAGCTGTCCCAAGGAGGATGCTCAGCCACCCTGGGTTTAGTTCTACAAAGCCAGCCCATGAATTAATTCATCTTTCATATTCATTTTTGATCACAACTGTTGCTTGGATATAAAATATTGAACAAGTCTCCCTCTCAGATGTACAACAAATGTATATAAAAAGTCATGAGAAAAGATGACCTCAGCTCTTGAAACTTGTAAACATTTCAGCAATCTCACTCTCACAGGGAAATCTTCAGTCTTTCTCAAATTTTAAGCAGAACAGACAACCATTTGGGCTCTGTTTGAAGTTGTTTTTTTTTTTTTTTTTTGAGGCAAGGGTCTTTTTCCAGGTTCAGCTATTTCCTAAATGAAATTAATATTTCTCACGGAATGGTTTCATGCTAAAGTGCTGGAGACGTCTGAGGCCTGGATGGTCCTGGAAGGCCTCCACGTAAGGAGAATTTTAGGAAGGGGCAGCCAGGCTCCTTCGCTATCTAGTGGTTCAAGGTCTCCTCTGGCCTGACACTTTCTTTGTGCAGTCGTGTGTGTGTGTGCATGTGAGCACACGTGGACACTCACCCTCGTTCCTCAAGTCATGTGAGTAGGAGTGGGGGAAAGAGGGGGAAAGAGAGCCTTCCGCACTCCAATGATTGCCTAGGCAGTGTTTTGATTATGAAAATACAGGAACGCTCCAGGCCAGGGGCCTGCTGCCTGTGAGAGCACCCTGAGAGTTCGGTCCTGCCTGAGCTGCGGAGGGCCAGGGCACCCCGGAGTTTCCACCACCCACTGGACATATCTGTGAGCAGTCTATGTGCCGTAACACACATGGAGAGAACATGAAGCTGTCCTTGTTCCAGCTTTCCTCCCTAGATGACTGCTTCTAAATGTAGGCAAGAGCCTGGCTCATAATTGCTTGAAAGCGTTGTAAGCCTACAATACATGGACAGCCGTGTGCTGAGTGCAGCCCCTGAGGACTGCAGGGCAGTCAGCAGGCAGATGGCCATGGAGCTGACCCAGCTTGGGCTGGGAACATGGCCTCGGGAAATAACCAGGTGAGTCTAGCTGAGGTCCAGGGAAGTTGAGGACAGGAATGCCAGTGGAGGGACAAGCACTGAGCCTAGCAGGCAAGATGGCCACATCCCACACTGTAATCCTGACTCTGGCTTCCAAGTCCAGCTGCCTGCTCATGCAAGACCCTAGGAGGCAGGGGCTTCCTGCCACCTCTAGGGAAGACCTGGGTTGAGTTCCCAGATGCAGTCAGGCCTAAGCCAGTATGAGCATTCGGGGAGTGAACCAGCAAATGGATGCACTTTCTCAAACTAATATTTAAGAGCTTCAAAGGAAGGGGGACGGTTGGGGGAGAGAGTGTGCGGTGTGGTGTTCCAGTAATAACTGCGGATGTGGCCCTGCCACATCTCTGTGCTTTTGTTTCCGCATCAGTAAACTGAAGACCCTAGCACAGCCCTTTCCTAAGGTAGTGTCAGTATTTGAGTGAATCGTGTGTGTTCTATGCTTAGAACAATACCTAGCATGGAGTGAGCCTGATCCAACTGTTAGCTGTCCCAGCCACTACCACACCGTCTTTATATTGTAATCAGCATTGCCGTAATGCTGTTCATAAGGGACATGTAGGAATATGAGTTGATAACAGAAAGCGTCTCCAAAAAGTTTGTGGAAAATAGAACTGAAAGATAAGTTGACTTGGGTGCAAAATCGGTTTTACTCCCAAATATGCATCTTCTGCGAAACGTGGACACGTTTTGAAACATCCTGAGTGGCTAACAGCTCACGCAGCATACAGAGCTACATCCTTGCTCAGTATCGGGTCATTTTTGGACACCAGAAGTCCATGGTTTCCTCTCTAGGGAGTGGAGACGTCCCTGCCCGTAGAGTAACTTTTATACCTTAAAAGTGTCTCTAATGATAGCTTTATTCAAACCCATTAGATGGGTTTGAGTAAAGCTGTTCTTCCCAAAGACCTGGCTCATTTTTCCCATTCCTTCATGTTCTGTCAATAGTTAGCTATGGGTTTTGGGCTTTGGGGTGGGTGTTTGATGAAGCAAGTTAACATGCCCTGTGGGAAGCCTGGACTGAGTTCCCATCTCCCAGCTTCAGCCTGGCCCACCCCCGTTGCAGGCATTTGGGGAGTGAGCCAGTGGGTGAACGCTGCCTCCCTCCCTCTCTCACTCTCTCGGTCCATCTCAAATTCTTTCAAGAAAAATCTTTAGACACAGTCTACATGCAGTGGTGCGTGGGAGGTAGAGGCTGGTATGACTGTGCCCTAGTGGATCCCCCTTTGCTCTGAGCTGCGAGAGGGTCCCCCCAGGAGCTGACAAGCAGGGATGGGGTCTCACGGTGATCACTGTTTGCTTCGTAGATGACTACGCCCAGCTGTGTAACATCCCAGTGGCAGGACGCCGGCGGCCATACGGACGAGACGCCCTGGTTGACTTCAGTGAACAGTACACTCCCGAAGCTGATCCCTACTTCGTTCAGGACCGTAAGCAAACTCGTGAATTGTGATGAAAGATACATGTGATTCCTGGGAATTTGTTAGCAATGCAGATTGTTGGGCCGCAGGCCAGACCTGCTGTTAAGAAAGTCTATTTTTCAAGCTGCACGGGTAGTTCTTCCATATGCTCTAGTCTGACAGCCACTGGATTCCGTGGTTCATCTTGCTGGTGGGTCGCGTCTGTTTACTTCTCTTAAAGAAAATGATCTTATTGTCGTAATTCCCATAGCAAAATCATCTATTTTGTTCTCTCAGTGGTGGTCTACTTCCAGGGCCAAGGTTTGCTTGGAAGCCTTTTTTTTTTTTTTTTTTTGATTTAAGGAAATGACAGATGTTAACTCTAACAAGTGTTTAAAAAAAACTTGCGCTCTTGCACATTTACTCACAAGGCGATTAAGTAAGAAATAGTGTGTGCTGGATTTTCCTGGATCTATGAGCAGAGCTTTCATGGGGGAAGGTGAGCCCGTGTCCAAGTGCACAGGTAGTGTTTGCCTTTCAGAAGTCCCCTAGTGTGTGGCCAGAGCATCCTGTGTAAGCAAGCCTTCCCACACACAAGCTCAGTTTTTAATGGCAGAAATCAAAACTGTCAAATACGCAATCACGAACCCAAGCCCGAAAGAATAGGTGATGTATTCATAGATAATAACTTGTCTCACTTCAAGAACAAGAACTAGAGAAGTGTGGGTTCCAGGAGTCTTGTTAGCTCCCCACGTGTCATTGTACCAGTTAAGACACAGCATCGCTGTGGACCCAGGAGTTGGGGGTTAGGACTTCAGCGATGTTGCTGGGTTAACACTGCACATGAAGCCTTTTCTTTCTGTGAGTCCTGTCACCTGTGCACAGTGCTCACTGCCTAGGAACTCAATCTTGAGCAACTAGAGCTTGATGGGTGCATTTAGGAACTGTTTCAATTCAAAGTCAAAAAGATTTTTTAAGGGTACCAGTGTATTGATCATCACAAAGAATTACGAATGCTTTTAAATGTACAAGGGGACCTCAAGAAGTTCATGGTCCATGCATGTGAACTTTTAATTCCATTTTTCCATGAGCTTTCTGACATACTCATACATGAAAATCACATTCTGTGACTGCAGCCAGAGGGTCTGCAGCCCCTGGCCAGGTCATGAACACCAGTTTCCAGAAGGCCCCTGGTGTCCTTTCCCATGTCTCTTCCAAGGTAACTGCTCTCCTGACTTCCAACACCATTAGTAGCATGATAGTAACACGATTCCTTTTCCTTGGCACCTAACCATGCACTGCTTTGGGCCTACATGAGCTCACAAATAGAGGGGGGGGGCCGGCGCTGTGGCATAGCTGGTAAAGCCTCTGCCTGCAGTGCCAGCATCCCATATGGGCGCTGGTTTGAGTCCTGAGTGCTCCACTTCTGACCCAGTTCTCTGCTATGGCCTGGGAAAGCAGAAGATGGCCCAAGTCCTTGGGCCCCTGCACCCACATGGGAAACCCCTCCCTCTCTCTGCATCATTCTGAGTTTCAAATAAATAAATGAATGTTAAAAAAAAAAAAAAACGGAAGACAGATATAACCATGAGCATCTTAATTTTTACTCTAGGTTCTTGCGTCACTCAGAGGCTGTGCATGTAAAACTTAGGTACACATACTTTGCTAAAAAGGAGAAACATTAAGATTGAAAGCCCAGCTTGTCCCTAGGTCTAGAAAGAAGAGCTTAAGTATAGTCCCATGGTTTGTGGATAGAGCCTCTATCACGCTATAGTTCAAATTCCCGACATTTTTATGTTGAAATGTTCTAGTTTATGTACCTCATTGTAGTACTGACATTGATTTAAAACTCTTTAATTCACTGCAAATGTTAAGAAATAAACATGTTGGTGTCTTATCAGTTTCCTATCTAGCAACATAACAAGTTGAGATGCAGTTCCAAGACCTCCAAGCTTTGGCTCTGGAATAGCCTTTAAATGTCTTAAAAGTTCCAAGGAAAGATCTCCCCTTCCCGGCCAGTTTTCTGAGCCACAGCTAGGGCTGTTGGTCTTGCTGCAGGAATGATCCTACGGGCATGGTGCATCCTGGAGTGGAGGGGAAGAGGCTTCTCTTCACCTGTATGGCCTGCCTCCTCCGTGACCTTTACTTAGACCAGTGTTGCTAGAACTAGAGCTTCTTAGAGGTCAGCAAGCTTTTTCCAGTAAAAGACCAGCTAGTACAACGTTGAGGCTTTGCAGAAGTATGTTCCTTGGGGTAGCTCTTCCCTTCTGCGAGAGTATCACAAAAGCTGCTGTGTTTATTTACAAAAATAGATACAGAATGAGATTTGGACCTGGGACTACAGTCTGTGGACTTCTCTAGAACCCGAAAGCAGTATTTCAGAAAGTCTGCTGGACAAACAATGGGAGTTTCCAGTTTTAATTTCTGTAATAAAAGAAATTTAACTAGCTATAAAAAGAAAATTATTTTTACATGGAATTCATGGAATTTGTAAATATTTGTTTAAAACTTTAATTTCTTAACTCGGTATTTCTCTAGCTGGCTTTGGGTATCTGCTCTCATATTCTTTATGGCCTGTAATATTTTTCTTTTTAACATTCTTAAAAGGGAGTATTAAAATGGAGTATTACTCAATGTTTAAAATTTGAGTTAAATCTTAAGGGCCTGCATAAGCAATGATAGTTTGCTGCCCCCTGCAGTTCCACAGGGGAATTACTTCACAGACCTGCTCGGTGGAACAGCTGTATTTTTGGTTCCCTTGGTGCTTATTTGTGGTGCAGCTGGATAGCAGAAAGGAGATGAAAGGATAACATGACAGCACCATGGGTTTATATTTACAACTTTCATCTCTGCAAATAGATTAGCAGTCACGGTGCTTGCTTAAACTCTAGGTATTAGCTCTAAATTGCTTTGAAAATAACTATTAAGAAAATCAAAGGAGTAGCTTTCACAAAAAGACTTTTTTTTCCCCACATCCATGTACGAACCACGCCCAACCCTGCTTAGCTTCTGAGATCAAATGAGATTGGGCATGGTGAGGGTGGAAGGGCCGCAGAGAGGACTTTTGGTTTTCTAAGCACACGTTTGATGTACTTTCTCATTTATCAGGATGCTTTGAGCTCCCTTTACTGTCTGTCCTTTGTTCCCCTGAGAGCCCTTTTATGTAAGGCTCATTCTGAAGTCAGAGCTGACAGACTTTGCATTGGCAAGACCACCCTGGCTTTTCTCTGGTCTTGAACTACTGAACTCGGATAGGCGCCTTATTCACTGGTTCCATCCCGATTATTCTGACCCTTGCCCTCCTGAGATGAAGGGATTCAGCATAAAAGCTTTTAATAATTAAGCGTCTGGTTTTTGCTTTTATTTTCTCATTTTATGTGATGGTAATATAGACCATCTGAAGTCAAGATGTCTGTACAACATACAGTGAATTTTAACTATTTTATGCTTAATATTGTAAATGGATATGTTCAGTATTAACTTAATATGGTTTTAAAAAGCTGTGCAAGAGGTTGAAGATTGCTAACTTGACTCCCACCTTGTCCTTTCCAGGGTTTTTAAATAGCTTTGAAGAGTTACAGGCTGAGGAATGTGGCATCCTCAATGGCTGTGAAAACGGGCGTTGTGTGCGGGTCCAGGAAGGCTACACCTGTGACTGCTTTGACGGGTACCACTTGGATATGGCCAAGATGACCTGTGTCGGTAAGCATGATGAACGTCATCTGGGAAATTCTCCTTTTCCAGAGATCCCTCAAATCTCAGGGGCCAGATCACAACCAGTTGTGTACATTTAAATCTAAAGGTAGATTTGCAGAGTTTCAGCTTGGGAGGGTGAGAAAGGGTTTGGAGACATACAATGGGATGTCCTCTAAAATGGTTAAAAAAAAAAAAAGGTAAATTTTTTGTTTTGCCTATTTTTCCACGTATTATTTTTATTTATTTAAACTTTTATTTAATGAATATAAATTTCCAGTGTACAGCTTATGGATTACAATGGCTTCCCCCTCCCATAACTTCCCTCCCCTCTCCCGCTCCCTCTCCCCTTCCATATGCATCAAGATTCATTTTCAATTCTCTTTATATACAGAAGATCAATTTAGTATAAAGATTTCAACAGTTTGCACCCACATAGAAACACAAAGTGAAACATACTGTTTGAGTACTAGTTATAGCATTAAATCACAATGTACAGCACATTAAGGACAGAGATCCCACATGAGGAGCAAGTGCACAGTGGCTCCTGTTGTTGACCCAACAAATTGACACTCTAGTTTATGGTGCCAGTAGCCACCCTAGGCTGTCGTCATGAGTTGCCAAGGCTATGGAAGCCTTCCAAGTTTGCCGACTCTGATCATATTTAGACAAGGTCATAAAAGAAAGGGTGAGGATAGTAACCAATGATCCTAAGAGTGGCATTAACCAGGTCTGAACAATTATACAGCATTAAGTGGGGAAGAGGACCATCAGTACACACAGGTTGGGAGTAGAGCCATTGGTGGTAGAGGTTATGATTACAAAGGAATGAGGCCCAAGTGTGCTAGACATGGTCTAGAACAAAGGACAGAGTCATTATTAGAGGAGCTAAGAAAGGTGCTGTCTAAGCTACAATTAAGTTTTCTGATTGAGAGGCAAATGGAACCTGATAGAAGGGGCTTGATAATAATCTTTTGGGCTTTAGGCCTTGTAAGTTAAGAGGCCCAGACCTATCTATCTCTTCACATGGGGTATATCCTAAGGGAGGTGTGAACCTCCTAGGGGAAGGCACTCTGTTGACTCTCATTACTTGGCTGGTCTGGGAGGAGAGCTGGCCAGGTAAAGGCAGGTGGCATCTCTAACAAGAAATTTACAGTTCTGCCTGCAATATTGCTGACCCTACTTGACCATCCCCTCAGCTGCAGTGGTCACTTTGGAAGTTGGGCTGAGTGAAGGGCTTTTCAGCTTAGAGCCAATAAGATCTGTGGCTCTGACCTGGGCATCCTTCGACTCCAGGGCAGGTCCATTTCCAGTGATCCAACTCTTGGCAGAGCTGCCAGGGCTCTTCACAAGCTGACTTCTGCTGAAGCCCAGGCTTACCACTTTGAAAGCCACTGCAGTGGACTGGCCTGTTGGGTCTCCTTGAGGGCAGATCACTGTACAGATCAGCCATTAATAGGCCTGCCACCCATTGCTTCTGATGCCTAGCTTTCTTTTCCTCCTGGTTTGTGTTAAAGCAGACCAGAGGATGCAAGTCAAGGGAGTGCCCGTGTCCCATCTCTAATCTTCGGTGGCCTGAACTACAAGTCTATAGTCACAGGCATGTTCTGTAGTAGTTTTTCTAAGGTAGACAATGCCCATGAGGAAAATTATATTCTCACTTTAAAACTTTCTTTCCCTTTTGTCTGAAAGGGAGGTTTTTTCTACTTACTGCTTACTTCGCTGATGGCGAAGTAAATCTAGCTATGAGATTATTATTTAAGTTCTTATTTTGGCTCTGCTATTACAGAAAAATGTTAGCCATCTCTTTTATAAGGTCTAAAGATTAAATTGTGCATCCTACAGATTCCTTCATAATAGAATTAGTTTCCTACCTTGAAGAGAATAGAGAAATGAGGGAGCAAGTCCTAGATCGCTTGCTGACAATAGCAAACAGTTTCAACCATTAGATAAGTATTCATGTAATATTGCTAACAACTTAAGAAAACATTTACCAGAAGGTCCAATGCCTTCTATAAATTTTAAGAATCATGTATTTGAAAACACCTCTTAAATATCTAACATGGTGTAGTTTGTTTAGCCAGTAAACTTAAGCACAACCATCTAAAATGTTTTTAGTTTCTTTCTACCAACAAGTTTAAAACATATGATACACAGATTCAGGTCACACAAATTAAAATGTATCTTTGATTGATTTTAGCAGCTTAAATTTATGGACAATCTTATCTATAAGCCATTTAAAATAAAACTCTTAATAAAATTTCCTATGTGGACATACAATATGTACGCACATATAACATAGCATAATAGACCAATATAGCAATTTTAATAATAGCTTTTAAAATCTAACTCTTTTTGTAGATTGCCAATTGATTTGAATTACTTTTTGTTTTTAGATTACTTTAACACATTGCTTTAACAGAGCATCAGAGTTTAATTCTATGTCAAAGAGAAATTGAGCTTCCTGTGATCTTTTGCTGTGAGGTTTCCTTCCTTTACCTTCTTGCATATTGGTGACCATGTTTCTGTGTGTAACACATCATTAAGCATCTTTTGCAGGGCAGGATGAGTGGCAACAAATTCTTTCAGTTTCTGTTTGCTATGAAAAGTCTTAATTTCACCTTCCTTCACAAATGAGAGCTTTGCAGGATATAATATTCTGGGCTGGCAGTTTTTCTCTCTTAGTACCTGGGCTATGTCTCGCCATTCCCTTCTAGCTTGTAGGGTTTCTGATGAGAAGTCTGCTGTGAGTCTAATTGGAGATCCTCTGAGAGTAATCTGACGATTCTCTCTTGCACCTTTTAGAATCTTTTCTTTGTGTTTCACTGTGGTGAATTTGATTACAATGTGTCGTGGTGAGGATCTCTTTTGGTCATATTTATTAGGGGTTCTATAAGCTTCCTGTACTAAGATGCCTCTGTCCTTCTCCAAACCTGGGAAATTTTCTGCTAGTATCTCACTGAAAATGCCTTCTAATCCTTTCTTCCTCTCCATGCCTTCAGGAACTCCTAGAACCCGAATGTTGGGTTTTTTAATAGTATCTTGTAGATTCCCAACAATATTTTTTAGATTTCTAATTTCTTCTTCTTTTCTTTGGTTTGCCTGTTTCCTTTCCTGTTCTCTGTCTTTTAAGTCTGATATTCTCTCTTCTGCTTTGCCCATTCTGTTTTTAAGGCTCTCTATTGTGTTTGTCATTTGATCTATTGAGTTCTTCATTTCATTGTGGTTTTTTGTCACTATCACAGTTTCATGTTCTACTAGTTGTTTCATTTCATTTTGATTCCTCCTTAATATTTCATTTTCACGAGAGAGATTTTCTATCTTGTCCATTAAGGATTTCTGTAGTTCAAGAATTTGTTTTTGAGAACTTCTTAATGTTCTTATCAATTTTTTGAGATCTGCTTCTTGCATTTCTTCAATCTCCTCATCTTCATAATCTTGAATTGGGGTGTCTTTTTCATTTGGGGGCGTCATAGTGTCTTCCTTGTTCTTTTTTTTTTTATTAAACTTTTATTTAATGAATATAAATTTCCAAAGTATAGCTTATGGGTTACAATGGCTTCCCCCCTCCCATAACTTCCCTCCCACTCGCAACCCTCCCCATTCCCGCTCCCTTTCCCCTTCCATTCATGTAAAGATTCATTTTCAATTCTCTTTGTATACAGAAGATCAGTTTAGTATATATTAGGTAAAGATTTCAACATTTTGCCCATATAGCAACATAAAGTGAAAAAACTACCATTGGGTTACTAATTATAGCATTAAATAGCAATGTACAGCACATTAAAGACAGAGATCCTACATAATTTTTTTTCAAATTAATTAATTTTCTATGCCATTTCCATTTTAACACCAGGTTGTTTTTTTTTTTTCATTTCCAATTCTCTTTATATACAGAAGATCACTTCAGTATATAATTAGTAAAGAGCCTAGGGAGATTACTGACGCCATGAACAGGAGTGTCAAATTGTTAAATCAGCAACAGGAGTCACTGTGTACTTACACCCCATGTGGGATCTGTCCCTAATGTGTCGTCTAAAGCGAAGTGATGCTATAACTAGTACTGAAACAGTATTTTTATACTTTGCATTTCTGTGTGGGCACAAACTGATGAGGTCTTCCTTGTTCTTGTTACCTCGGTTTTTGCGTTTGTTGTTTGGCATGTTGGAGATATTTGGTTTCTTCACTGTGGTGTTTTTTCTTGTTACACTATGGCTCTATATTAAGTGGACTGTCTGCTTTCGGTGGAGCCTTAGAGGCTTGAGATAAGTGTGGCCTGAGAGCTATGTTTGGTTCCTCAGGGTTGAGGGTGTGTCAAAGATGACACTCCCAGGTTAGGTGTGGTAAATCTTTTTTTTTTTTTTTTTTTTTGATTCAAAAGGGAAGTAATTCCGCACAGCTGAACGTAATTGGAGGTAGTTAGCAGGCAAATGATATACCCACAGGAGCCAGAGATCAGAAGCTCTTTCCCAAGGACCACACAGGGAATCTCTGCTGCCCTCGGTGTGGGCTCCAATTCTCCTGCAGTCTCCCACTGGGTTGCCAAGTTAGATCCTAATCTCCTGTTATTTCATCCCTCCCTCCAGAGTCAGGTTTTTCTGCTAGGCTCAGGGCCGGTGCAGACCTGAGGTCACCCTGCTTATGACGTATGTCCAAAATGGCTCCTGCTCTTAGTCTTGCTCGCCTTTGAGAGGTGAGTGGAGAGAGAGAAACTCGTGTCCGTATTGGTCACTTTTTTTTTTTTCCCTCTCTCTTCTAGTTAGCCTGGTGAACTTTCCCCCACGGAGTTTCAAGCCTCGTTCCCTCTAGTCTCCTCTTTCCGCTTGCCCGCTGGTGTCTCGGGCTATTGAGGTTCGGCTCACCTCGCGTTCCAGCGCTGGTGCGTTGAGTCTGCTGCTGGTGTCCCGAACTTGGGCTCCCACGCTCTCCACGCAGGTCCACTGTGAATCACTAGTTCCGGAAGAGTTTCCTCTGCTGTTTCTTCCCCTACTCTTCCTTGACCCTGCAGTATCTCCACTTTTATTAACCTGTGTGTCTTGCTGAACTATCAATGTGCTCCCTTCCTATTCCGCCATCTTCGATCTAACCCTCCACGCATTATTTTTAAAAAGTTCCTTTTTAAATATGGAGAAAAAACCACCATGTCCTAGGCAATTACTCTGCAATAAATAAATAAATCTTGGGGGGGAAAAAAAGACGATTCCAAAGAACTATTTTGGATAGCACTTTTCCTGAAACCATGTTTCCAATTGCCCTTCCTCTTCCCCTGAAGGGACTCTGTGTGAATCTTGGTGTGCTTTAGGGCCTTGTGCCCTCTTGGCAGAAAGGCTCCTACCTCTTAAGTTTTTCTCCTCTGTCCTACAGCAGTCCTTTGTCACTTTGGCTTGTTAGCATTACCGTGTCTGGAGAACAGGTAACATGGGTTCTTAAAGGTGTTAGAAGTCAGCGCAACCCATGTAGAAAGAAATCTAAGACCATCAAAGAAAGCTCAGGGAGCTCTGTTTTTGTTCCTTTTGACAATTGTTAATCCTTGTAGGTAAATTGAATTAAAAAATAAGTTTATTTGGATCCAAAAAGTTTTGAAATCTATGTAATTTTTCATAACACACATTTTCAAGGACTCTTGTATACCTATAGGAAGAAATTTAAAAGTAACAGTTCCTCCAGTTTTCTTAAGTTTGACTATAAAGCATCAGGCTAACAGAATGTTCATGTTATGTTAAATGACAAGGAAGGATTAACAGGGGATAATCCCCCTTGGTAAGATATGAAGAAGACTTTGTCTTGCCTGTGTGGTTGACACAGGCAATACTGGGAAGGAGGTGCAGCCTGCTGGGGACTCCGACATCTCAGGCAGGTGGAGGTTATGTTCCCTCACAGCGTGATCTTAAGGACTGTTCACCTGCATGGTTTGGTTTATTGCAGATGTAAATGAATGTGATGAATTGAACAACCGGATGTCTCTCTGCAAGAATGCCAAGTGCATTAACACGGAAGGTTCCTACAAGTGTTTGTGTCTGCCAGGCTACGTACCTTCTGACAAGCCAAACTACTGCACTCCATTGAACACCGCCTTGAATTTAGAGAAAGACAGTGACCTGGAGTAAAGAGAATCTGCGTAACCTAAGCCCATATACTCTGCACTGTGTAAAGGAAAAGGGAGACATGTATTATACTTGAGACATTGCACCCAACTCAGAATGTTGGAAACATGGAAACAGCCTGGAATTGTGCATCCTCCAAAGATGAGAGGATTTGGTGTGAGCCTGGCTGGTGTGACAGACCAAATGGACATTTCTCTGAAAAACCAGTATATATAGTCTGTTCATATGTAAAATTCAGTGGAAAAGAGGTGGAACAGTGCTGTTATTTTAAATAGAAGGTTGTATTATGATGTTGTTTTGTGTTTTACTTACTGCTTGATTAAATTTGGCATTTAAATAGTGGTGGAAATATTTTATAGAATTTTCATTTTTTGGTTGTGCAGTTTCTTGGCTACTGTTTTTCTTCAGTTTTTTTTTTAAAATATCAAGTGCAAAAGTCTTGAATAAAAGATTGTTCAAGTGTATTATAAGTATTGTTACACAGGGTTCTGCTATTCCTGGCCTGGAGCAATTTTAAAATTCAAATTGTCTGTCCTGTGGAGCAGGCAGTGATTTTGTTTCAAAACTTTTATATCATTTGGAAAAACGTGCTTTATATATTTTTGGTGTATTGTTTGATTTTCATGTCCATTCTTAGCCAAGCTGCTAGCAGGAGTCAATTGGATCCCTTCCCTTCATTGGAATGGAAGAATTTATGAGCTTACATTGATACTGTAATATGTAAAGCCCAGAAAAAAAATTTTAAGAACTTGATGATCCCACAGTATATTTACCATTGTATGTTAAAGCAAAATAAATCACCATTTTTGTAGAAAAAAAATTCTACCTGAGAGTGACTGTCATTGAATGCCTTTGGCTAAGTTATAGCCCCTCTCCTGCCTTTTCTTTTCACCCATGGGTCTATATTAGTGTAGAGTCTTGCAAGTTAATCACGAAGTTTGTTATATATTTTATGGCATAATTGCTTCCCCCTAAATGTCATGTATCCTAATACTCCGAATGAATTTGGAGATGGGTTCTTTAAAGAAAAATGTCATCATTAGCAGGGATCCTAACCCAACATGATCACTGAGCTTGTAAGAAGGGGAGATTAGGACATGGTCAGATGTAGAGACTATGTAAAGACCCAATGAGAGGCCTTGGTGAAGAAGGGGTACGGTTAGGGGGAAATCCGGCCTCAAGGATTGTGAAAAAATAAACTGTTTAAACCACCCAGCCAGTGCTACTTTGCTAAGGTGACTCTAGCAAATCAACAGGGATGCACATCACAGTCGGTATGAGTGACAGCTTTCAACACTGCAGTCCCTGCTCACTTAACACACAGCCGTGGGAATGCAACTGTGTCCTAACAAACTGATATTCAGAGCCCATTACTTAATAAAAGCATCCAAGTCTTACAAACAAAGTGCAAGCGTACCACCCAGCAGATAACCTGGCACTGAACATTTTCCTGAAAGACAGACTTGCTTTTTAACACCTGCAGCAGGCAGAATAATCACACCTCAAATATGCTCATGTCCTCATTCTTGGAACCAGTGACGAGGTTGTCTTACATAGCAAAAGGGAATTTAGCTTACAGGGGAATTTGCTAATCAGCTGGCCTTAAAATAGGAGGCCTCTTCTGAATTATCTGCACGGGTGCCTTGTAATCACTAAGGCTCTCAAAAAGAGGAGGAAGGCAGAGGGAGGTGTCAACTTGGAAGATGTCAGATGCAGTGAGCAAGACTCAAGCTGTCACTGCTAGCCTTGAAGATGGAGGAAGTGGAAAGGGGACACGAGACAAGGAGTCTGGGAGAGGCAAGGAAGCCGATTCTTCCCTAACGACTTGACAGCTGGGTTTCCAACCTGTGTCAGCTTCTAACCCACAGAATTGTAAGATCAATATGTACAACAATACAAAATAATATGGAAGCTTAATAGAATCTTACTATCTTCTCTGCCTTCAACATTTTGCAGCTGATGTTTATACAAGAGAAATGTGTTCACGTTCCAGCATGTCTTTTGTTCGGAATACGTTTTCCTAGTGCCTTCTATGTCTAGTCAGTCCCTCTCCTTCTCCCTCCCTTTTCCCTGCGCCTCTGTCACTGTGGGTCTCCCACATGGGTGCAAGAGCCCGGCAGTTGGGCCATCCTCCACTGCTTTCCCAGGCCATAAACAGAGAGCTGGATTAGACCGGAAGCAGCCATGGGGCCAGCATAGCAGGTAAAGCCATCCGCTTGCAGCGCCAGCATCCCATGTGGGTGCAGGTTCGAGTCAAAGCTGCTCCACTTCTGATCCAGCTCTCTACCATGGCCTGGGAAAGCAGTAGAAGATGGCCCATTTGGGCCCCTGCACCCACGTGGGAGACCCGGCAGAAGCTCCTGGCAGCGCTGGCCATTGTGGCCATCTGGGGAGTGAACCAGCAGATGGAAGGCCTCTCTCTGCCTCTGTCTGTAACTTTGCCTCTCAAATAAATAAATAAATAAATACATCTTAAAAAAATAAACAGCAGCTGGGACATGAGTCCATATGGGATGCTAGCGACACAGGTGGCTTCACCTACTATACCACAGCATCGCCCCTCTTAGCATTTTCACATGGAATATTTAACATTTGCAATTTACTGACATGAGGCAGGAAATGCCTGTACATGTCTGAAAGTACAGGCTTTAAATTTAACTTACTAGTTTTTAAATCACTTTGGTTACACAAACTTTTTCTCACATCATAGGAAAAATAGTTTTGAGATAGATAAGTTACTTTTAATGCCTTCCAGAAGTTACTGCAAGTTTACTTTTAAAGTCCAGGTGCCCACACAGGAGATTTAGGATTCCGCGGCAGCGCTCCTAACTCACTGGCCATAAAGAGGCAGGGACACAGCAAATGCATTGTTGTCATTTGTTAGACCCAAGTTTTCTGGCTGCTCTTAAGTAATGCATGCTTCAAGTGATAGCCACGTCTCTGTCCATCCACAGAAAAATGGTCTTAAAATACAAACAGCATTCTAATCTTTTATCACAAGTCAATCATTGTTCCAGGAAAACAAACCTATTATAAATGTATACGCACATAATTACAGGGCGCCTGGCTACCTGAAAGAATTACTAAATGGCTATATGATTTAACCTGTGTAATTTGTAGTTATATTCTTGAACTCTGCCATCTTAGTTGAAATGAACACAAATGCAGGAAATCAAACCCTTAAGTGTTAGAGATCTTTTGTGCAGCCACATTCACATTTCTCAACAATACAGATTGAAGAGAATGTCCTAATTTAACTTCAGTATTTTCATGCACAAAGACTAACTCTACAATATACTTTAGTTCTGGTGAATCCCAATACCACCATGTTGACGGAAACACATACTCGCAGGAATCCCATCCACATGAGGTTCATGCATATTTCATTAGAATCAACAGCGCAAGATGCCAGTTAGCATGTTGTCAGTGTAACTTGTGCTACCTTGTAGAGACAGACAGTCGTAGACCAGAATGTGCTGCTCAAAGTATGCCCCTTTGGCATAACAAATAGTTTAAGACAGAGCAGAAATGAGAAACTCCAAACACAGCATGTTACTTTTTCCTATTGGAGCACTGCATCTGTAAAGGAAATCTCCAATTTGAAAGGTGAACCTCTCTTTCCCATGAAGAGAGAAACATGTTGCTAAATCACAAGAGACTTATCAGTGGAGAAGGTTGCAAGGTCACAGCTACACATACTGCTCTGTACTACAGGGCACCAAATGGTTCAGAAATTGGTGAATTGTGCCCCAGGATCCTAAAAGGAAATGTGGCTGCCCCCTCAGAATTGAGGCCCAGTTCCTCTGTCACTCCCTAGCACTTAGGCAGTACACACCATCATTGAGACCCATGTGCTGCATACATGCTGTGTGCCAGTGCTCTCTTAACCCAGACCTTGCCCTTGCAGGCTGCCAGGACCTATACCACCCCAAGTTTGTGGACCACTGTTGGGATACACACAAACGTGCCAGGAGTGCAGGTCTGTGCACCTGCAGCAGTGTGGCATTGCCCAAACCCCTGCCACTGCTGCCATCAAGAAGAGCAGAAGAGAGCATGAGGTAACTACAGTGTCTGAGTGGAACTATGTCTACCAAGCCAACTCTGAGAAGACATCTTTGAGAGAAATCCTTCTGGGGCCGGTGCTGTGGTATAGTGGGCTGAGCCTCTGTCTACAGTGCTGGCATCCCATGTAGCTCTGGTTCTAGTCCTGGCTGTTCCTCCTCTGATTGAGCTCTCTGCTATGGCCTGGGAAAGCAGTGGAAGATGGCCCAAGCGCTTGGGCCCCTGCACCCACGTGGGAGACCTGGAAGGGGCTCCTGGCTCCTGGCTTCAGATTGGCCCAGCTCAGCCATTGCAGCCATTTGGGGACTGACCCAGTGAATGGAAGACCTTTATCTCTATCTCTCCCTCTATCTGTAATTCTGCCTCTCAAGTAAATAGTTTTTTCAAAATCCTTTTACCATGGAACCCACTTCTTAAAAGCAATAGAAACAACTAATCTTTTTTTCTTTTTTGGACAGGCAGAGTGGACAGTGAGAGAGAGAGACAGAGAGAAAGGTCTTCCTTTTCTGTTGGTTCACCCCGCAATGGCCGCTACGGCCAATGCACCGTACCGATCCAAAGTCAGGAGCCAGGTGCTTCTCCTGGTCTCCCACGCGGGTGCAGGGCCCAAGCACTTGTGCCATCCTCCACCGCACTCCCGGGCCACAGCAGAGAGCTGGCCTGGAAGAGGGGCAACCGGGACAGAATCCGGTGCCCTGACTGGGACTAGAACCCGGTGTGCCGGCGCCGCAGGCGGAGGATTAGCCTAGTGAGCCGTGGCGCCGGCCTACAACTAATCTTCTAGGTATACAAATATCAGTGTAGAAACACAGACAGTATGAAAAGCAAAGTAACAGCATGCTTCAGATGAAACACAGTAACTGTTTAACAACAAACTGCCAAAGAAGAGAGTATTGATGAAATGATTGATAAAAGAATTGAAAAGAGTATAAAGTCAATGAGATACAATATGGTTTAATAAAATTAGGAAAACAGTGTACAATATGAGAAATTCACTAAAGAGATAGTTTCCTTGTAAAAGAGAGATTAAACTATGATTAACTTAGTAAATCCAGTTTAAAAAGCATTTATAGGGGCCGGCACTGTGGCACAGAGGGTAAAGCTGCCGCCTGCAGTGCCAGCATCCCATGTTGGTTCGTGTCCCAGCTGTTCCACTTTCGATCCAGCTCTCTGCTATGGCCTGGGGGAGTAGTATAAAGATGGCCCAAGTCCTTGTGCCCCTGCACCCACGTGGGAGACCCAGAAGAAGCTCCCAGCTCCTGGCTTCAGATCAGCACAGCTCCGGCTGTTGCAGCCAACTGGGGAGTGAACCAGCAGATGGAAGACCTTTCTCTCTGCCTCTCATTCTCTCTCTGTGTAACTCTTTCAAATACATAAATAAAAATCTTACCAAAAAGAAGCATTTATAAAGACCAGATAAGAAAAAGAATCTTAATTTGAATGCAGAACTTATGAAATATTCCAATTAGACAAAAATAAAATAAAGACAGCTTCCAAGACTTTTGTGATAGCATTAAATTTACCAATATTTGAATTTAGGGACCTCATAGAAAAAAGAGGAAAAGAAAACATCAATGAAATAACAGCTGAAACTGAACCCCAAATAGACATGACCAGAAAAGTCCTCACTGTGAAATAGTCACACTATTTAAAGAACAACACAGAGTTCTAAAATCTGCACAAGAAAAATGCCAAGTCACATTTAAGGAAATCCCCTTTAGACTAGCAGACTTCAGCAAAAACTTTACAGGCCAGGAGAGAATGGAATGAGATATTCCAAGTGTTTGAAGAAAAAGACTCTCAACATACAACGGTATGGCTCAGCAAGGCTATGCTTCAAAAGTAGACATAAAGACCAAAATTAACAAAAGCCTGAGAGAATTTATCACTTCTAGAATGTCCTTATCAAAGATACTTCAGGGAGTCTTACATTCAGGAGGAAAGAAACATAATTGCCTTCATGAAAACACATTCAAGTACAAAGCTCAGAAGGGTAGATACACAAAACAGAAATAGAAAAGAATTAAACCTTATATTACAGTAAAACAGGGCTGGTGTTTTGGCATAGTGGGTTAAGCTGCCGTCTGCAGCACCAGCATCCCATAAAAGTGCCAGTTTGAGTCCAGGCTGCTCTGCTTCCTATCTAGCTCCCCGCAAAGGTGCCTGGTAAAGCAACGGAGAATGGCCCAAGTGCTTGGGCCCTTGTACCCGTGTAAGGAGACCTGGATGAAGCTCCTGGCTCTTGACTTCAGCCTGCCAGTCTCAGTGGTTGTGGCCATTTGGGGAGTGAGCCAGCAGATGGAAACTGTGTGTCTCTCCCACTCTCCTTCTCTAATGCTAACTTTGAAATAAATGCATAAATCTTTTTTAAAAAAAAATACAGTAAACTACCAAATCACAAGTAGGAAGAGAAAGAAAGAAAAAAGACGTTCAAAACAAACAGAATGAACTTCTTAGACAGGACTAAGTCATTATTTGCCAATAACAACCTTGAATGCAAATGGACTAAATTCCCCATTTAAAAGATTGAAGCTGGCTGAAAAGACAATAAAATAAGACTCACTAATGTGCTGCCTCCAATAAACTCATTTCACATTTCACACAAACTGGAAGCAAATGACTGAAAGTTATTTCATGCAAATGTAAACCCAAATGATCAGGAGTGTCTATACTCATACCAAATAAAAGACTTTAAGGCAAAAAATGTAAAAAAATGAGAAGGTCATAACATAGTGATAAAGATACTAATTTGGGGCTGGCGCTGTGGCACAGTGGGTTAACGCGCTGGCCTGAAGTGCCAGCATCTCATATGGGTGCTGGTTTGAGTCCCAGCTGCTCCACTTCCGATCCAGCTCTCTGCTATGGCCTGGGATAGCAGAAGATGGCCAAAGTCCTTGGCCCCTGAACCCATGTGGGAGACCCGGAAGAAGTTCCTGGCTCGTGGCTTCAGATCAGCGCAGCTCCAGCCATTGCGGCCAATTGGGGAGTGAACCATTGGATGGAAGACCTCTATCTCTCCTCTTTCTGTGTAACTCTGACTTTCAAATAAATAAATCTATTTATTTTTTTATTCTATAAAATAAACACTAACTCTGAGGGGAGAGACAGGCTGCAACACAATGGAGAGACCAGCCAGATTCTGCTCTCCCTGCCAAATCAACAAAGAAACATCAAAGTTAAATCTTGATGTAAGACCAAATGGATATAACAGTTACAGTACATTTCATTAGACAGCTGCAAAGTACATCCTTGTCAACAGCACATGGTTCACTCTCCAGGATGTCATACTAAGGCAACAAAACAAGTCTCAACAAATTTAATAAAAGTAAAATAAAAGTGAAAACCATACCATGGAATGAAATCAACAAAATAAAATTTAGGAATAATGCAAACAACATGTTTGTAAATGAACAAGAGGTCACTGGAGAAATCAAAAGGGAAATTGAAACATTTCTTGAAAGAAAGCAGAGATGGAAATATAACATACCAAAACTTATGGGGTACAGTAAAAGCAGTTCTGTGAGAGAATTTGTAGTGATAAGCACCTACATCAAAAAGAAAAAATAGCTAGATTACTTATTTCATATCTCTATGTATCACAAGGACTTAGAAAAAGAACAAACCTAACCCACAATTAGTAGAAGGAAAGAAATAACAAAGACCAGAGAAGAAATAGATGATATAACTGGGAAACCTACAAAAGATCGATGAAATAAAGAGCTGACTTTTTGAAAATATAAACAAAATTGACAAACCTTTAGATGGTCTAACAAACAAAAAGACCAACATAAAAAAATCAGAGATAAGAAGGACATTTCACAACTGATACTACAAAAATCCAAAGACTCATTAACTATTATGAACTACTATAAGCTGAAAACTCAGAAAAATCTAGGAGAAATGGATACATTTTAAAACACGTAACTACCAAAATTGAATCATGAAGGCATAGAAAACCCAGACAAGTAAATAGGATGCAAGATGGCTGAATAGGAAAAAGGAAAAAAAAAAAAAAAAAGCTGATTCTGACCACAGGAAGATAGAGGAAGAACAGGAGAGCAAATATATTCCCAGGAGATAGTGGAAAAAAATTTGGAAAGAAGAGAAAGAAGAGAGACCGTCTTCAACAATGATGACTGTGCAAAGACATAGCAGCTACCGGGACACCATGGGTGACTCCGGCAGCTGGTGGGGATGCCTTCTTCTCAGATGAGAAGATGGTGAGAGGAACCTTTAGCAGCCTGCGCACCCCTGGTGATCTTGTTTAAGGGGGAATCTTGTGTTCCACGTTGACCAAGTCCAGCCTGAAGAGCTGGCTGGGGGCAGGTGCCAACCTAAATCCATGAAAGGAGGCATGTTGATTTCCTCCACTTTCCCAGCAAGGCACCATGTGACTAAGCACCATCTTCCCAGAATGAAACGACTGAAAGCTACAGCAGCCCACACAACACTGGTAGACTTTATCTGAGGGAGAAATCCCCAGTCCCCATTAACTTTGAGTCTGGCTTGGAGAGTTGATGGTGGGGGGCGAGGAGAGGAAACAAGGTGCCCACATTATTCTGTGAATGGAGGGCACATTGCCTCCCTCCTATTACCTGTCAATATCTGTCTGGCAGGTGTCTGGCTCTGGTAATGGGATGGCTATCTTTGCAGATGGAGAAGTTCACAGGACAGAGAGTAGCTCCCCTGAGACTGTAAGAGCGTGGCATCCTAGACTATGGGAATCCTGGGATGATATGAAAGGCCAGGATACTGTGAAGGGCATGGGGTGTGGCTGGGCCTTTAGGCAATCAGGGGCTCCGACTCCAGATCAGAACTACCTGAGTGCTGGGGATGGTCATTGTAGAGGCCTCTGTGCTCACATTACGGAATGCATAGATCCTTTGTGTGGTCCAGACACCAGAATGGGTGGGGTGCACAGGCACTGTGGGTTCACTCTGGGCAGTTGGTTCACTTGACAGAGAGGAGCTGGGCTTGTGAATATGCCAGCCAGCACAATAATATCCACCCTCTGCTGACTATACAGGAGAACTACCATGCCCAACTTGGGTGTCACCCTAGACTCTTGCCCCATCCTCAAGTTCTAGCCAGAATTCCCTGGCCCCATCCAGCACACACCTCTGGATATCTGCTAAAGGATCAAACATTCCACTAAGCCGTTGAGGCATGTTTCACACTTGATCTTAGCCAAAAGGCCGAGAAGCAATTGAGGCATGTTTCAAAGAACAATATCTTTGCAGGAGAAATCAACAAGTGTTTCCCCAGATCCTTAAAAGCAAATGTAGAAATACAAGAAACATGAACCAGGAAGAAAATATGACTCCCAAAAAGGAGCACAACACTTAATATTAGACTACAGGGTTGGGGCTGGTGCTGTGGCGCAGGTTAATGCTCTGCCTGCAGTGCCGGCACCGCATATGGGCACTGGTTCTAGTCCTGGCTGCTCCTCTTCCGGTCCAGCTTTCTGCTATGGTCTGGGAAAGCAGAAGATGGCCCAAGTCCTTGGGCCCCTACACCCCCGTGGGAGACCTGGAAGAAGCTCCTGGCATCAGATCAGCACAGCTCTGGCCATTGTGGCCATTTGGAAAGTGAACCAGTGGACGGAAGACCTTTCTCTCTGTCTCACCCTCTCATGGTCTGTAACTCCACTTTTCAAATATATCAATAAAAACCAAGAAAGAAAAAAAGAAGAGAGAGAGAGAGAGAGAGAGAGAGAGAGAGAGAGAGAGAGAGAGAGAGAGAAGAAAAGGAAAAAGGAAAAGAAAGGAAAGAAAAGAAAGAAAGACTGCAAGGTTGAGGAGATTGATGAAATGCCTGAAAAGGAATTCAAAAGAATTATCATAAAGATTATGGGGCCGGTGCTGTGGTGCAGTGGGTTAATGCCTTGGCCTGAAGTGCTGGCATCCCATATGGGTGCTGGATCAAGACTAGGCTGTACCACTTCCAATCCAGCTCTCTGCTATGGCCTGGAAAAGCAGTGGAAGATGGCTCAAGTCCTTGGGCCCCTGCACCCATGTGGGAGACTCGGAAGAAGCTCCTGGCTCCTGGCTTCAGATCTGTGCAGCTCCAGCCGTGATGGCCAACTGGGGAGTGAACCAGCAGATAGAAGACCTCTTTCCCTCTCTCTGCCTCTCCTTTCTTTGTGTAACTCTAACTTTCAAATAAATAAATAAATAGTTTTTAAAAAAAGATTATCAAAGAAGCAAATATATGAGTTAAAGAAATCTGTACATGACATGCCTGAGAAATTCTGCTAGGAGGCAGGTATTATAGAAAAATAAAACTGAAATATTATAAATAAGAATTCAATATGTCAAAATAAAAATACAGTGGGCAACCTTAACAATAGACTTTATGAGACAGAAGAAAGAAAATCCAAGCTAGAAGAAAAATCTTTGAAAATATCTCAGAAAAAGAAAAAAAGGAAAAGAGGAAGAAGAAAGAAAAGATGAAGAAGAAGACATATGGACAAGAAGAAAGATGGAGGAAAAAGAAGGCAGAAGAAAGAAGAATGAGAAAGGAGAAGAAACAACAACAAGAAAACTGAAAACAATGTTTGGGATCTTTGGGAAACCACCAAATGACCAAATATACAGGTCTTGGGATTTCTTGAAGGTATAGAGAAACACAAAGGCTCAGAAGACTTTTTCAGTGAAATAACAGCAGAAAATTTCCCAAATTTGGTGAAAGATGTGGACATCCAAGTACAGGAAGTACACAGAATCCATAATAGCCATGATCAGAAGTGATCTTTACCAGGACACATTATAGTCAAACTTTCAAATATAAAACAAATATCCTAAAATATGCAAGAGAAAAACTCCAGATTAATTTTAAACAGTCTCCAATTAGATTGCCAACAGATTTCTCATCAGAAACCCTACAAACTAGGAGAGAATGGAGATATAGTCCAAGTCCTTGAAGAAAAAAATGCGTCAGCCCAGAATACTGTACACAGCAAAGTTCTTATTTATAAATGAAGGTGAAATAAAGACCTTCCAAAACAAATAGAAAATCAAAAAATACATCACCACCTGGCCAGCCTTATGATACTTAAAGATGTGCTTCACACAGAGACAAAGATAATCAACATCATAAAAGAATGTGAAGGCAGAAAACCACCTAGTAAATGTACAAAAGAGATTCAAAATAAACCATAGAAACAAAATCAGAAAACTGGCAGAACCAAGTTATTACTTACCAATAATAACCTTGAATGTAAATGGCCTAAATTCTCCAATTGAAAGATACAGACTGATTAAATGGATTGAAAAACACGATCCATCTATATGTTGCCTACAACAAACACACTTAACAGAAATATACACAAAGACTGAAAGTAAAAGCATGTAAAAAGATGTTCCATGCAAGTGGAATAAAAAATGAGAAGGAATAGCCTTCCTAATAATAGACAAAGTAGACTATAAGTCAAAAACTATTAAGAGACAAAGAAGGGCACTATGTAATGAGTAAGGGATCAATTCAACTGTAGTAAATGATACACACTCAATGCTAGGACACCTGGCTATTTAAAACAAATACTTGTGGGGCTAAGATGGCAGTATAGCAGTGGGACATTCTGAGTCATGTGGGGAAAAATGGATAGTTAGTGAGCAGAGGGCATGCAAGCTGGCGGTAAAATCACGAAAAGTTCGTGTAGAGTGGCCCGGGAGTCCACCAGAGACTGCTCAGGTCCACGCTGGGAGAGCAAAGAGGAGAGAGAGATGGCAGACGTGCAGTGAAACAGCAACCCAGGGACCGAGCAAGCAAGGAGATGGCGCACCCCCCACCCCAGGGAACCAGGTGAGAGGTCACAAGTCCACAGAGCTGAGGACAGGGGTGGGCGGAGAAGCTTGCCGAACTGTATTTGAAGCTCCAAGCAGGAAGGAGGAGACATTGTAGAGGAAAGGGGAGAGAGGTTGTGCATACAACAGTCCTTCTGTGTTGCTCCCATCCTCCCATCTGGACCTAGAGCTGGCAGGGAGAAGCCATACTGATTGTTTACATTTTCAAGTATAAGCAGGGGGCTGCTTTGTCTGCCTCCCGTGCACACACCAACCATGGAGCCCACCTCACAACACGCCCTACCCAGGAACAAGAATCACATTTTTGAGTGATTTCCTCCCCACCATGCAAGCTGGTCAACAAGGAGAAGTCCTAAACAGTGAAAACCTGAGCTCCTTTCACGTACTAGTGAGAAGCATGCCCAGCCCAAGAAGGCAGGGCTTAGTGTGCCAAAGCCCTGGTACCTGCCTCCATCAAAATCCAGAAGTAAAATGGGCTTCAGGAGGTGAGGCTACATGCTTCCACTTGTAACACACAGAAACATAACAGCTCATAGCAGAGGGAAATCAATTTAAAAATAAAACCAACCAGAAATGCTGAAGAACAAAGAAAAAATCATGAATAAGTAAGACTTTATGAACTCTCCAGAGGACCAATACAAATCCTCAATAATGGGGCTGAAGAAGAGATGGAGGATATGCCAAAAAATGAACTCAGAAAATTAATAGACCACTCAGAAGCAATCAGAAACAAATTCATGATCTAAATGAAAAGCACCCCCCAGAAGTTCAGATTTTAAAGAGAAGCCAGAATGAAATTATGGAAATGAAGAATTCAATAGGCCAAATAAAAATGCAGTGGAAAGTCTTAGCAATAGAATTGATGAGACAGAAGAAAGAATATCAGAAATAGAAGCCAAAAATTCAGGAAATACAGTCAGACCAAATACAAGAAGAAATTAGAAAATTAAAAATCACAATTGGAGAATTATATGATTCTATCAGACAACAAAACTTATGAAATCAAGGAATTCCAGAAGGTGTGGAAAGACAAGGGATAAGAAGGCCTTCTTAATGAAATAATAACAGAGAACTTTTGCAATCTGGAGAAACAACAAGACATCCAAGTACAAGAAATACACAGAACTCCCAATAGACATGACTAGTAAAGAACTTCACCACAACACGTGGTAGCAAAACTCTCCTCAGTGAAACAAAAAGAACAGATCTTAAACGTGCACAAGAGAAATGACAAATCACATACAGAGGAAACCCAATAAAACACATCCCGGACTTCTCATCACAAACCCTACAGGCAAGGAGACAATGGCAAGACATATTCCAAATCCTAAGAAAAAAAACTGTCAACCCAAAATATTGTACCCTACAAAACTCTCATTTATGAATGAAGGACAAATAAGGATCTTCCACAACAAACAGAAATTGAAAGACTTTGTAACTACTCACCCAGCCCTAAAAAAGATGCTAAAGGATGTGATACACACAGAAAAACAGAAACAGGAGCATCACTACAAAAGAAGATGAATGCAGAAAATGACCCAGCAAAAGTACAAATGAAATCCAAAGTACATAAAGAGGACAATTTAAGGAAACATAGCAGGGCAAAGATGGTATTAAAAATAGTCACACTGAATGTAAATGGTCTCAACTCCCCAGTTAAAAGACACAAACTGGCTGAATGCATTAACAAACAAAACCCATCTACTTGCTGCCTGCAACAAACACAACCTATCAACAAAGACACATGCAGACTGAAAGTGAAAGGATGAAAAAAGATATTCCATACCAACAGAAACCAAAGAAGAGCTAGTGTGGCCATCCTAATATCAGACAAAACAGACTTTAACACAAAAACTATTAAAAGAGAGAAAGATGGACACTACATAATGATTAAAGGATCAATTCAATAGGAAGATGTATATGCACCTAATTACAAAGCATCTGGCTATTTAAAAGAATTGCTAATGGAGTCAAAGGGAGACTTAGACTGCAATACAATAGTATTGGGGGACTTCAATACCCCACTTTCAGCAATGGGAAGATCAACCAGAAAAAAAAAATCAAAAAGGAAACAACAGAGTTAATCAACACCATAGACCAAACATACCTAACGGGTATCTTGACTGTTGAGGAACAGTTTTTTTTTCTTTTCTCTACTTCATACTATAATGTTGAACTCTTTTTTTTAACAGAGTTAGTCATACATATATAAAGTCAGTTGAAAATAGATCTCAGTAAAAAAAAAAATAGGAGGAGGAATAGAGAGTGAGGAGAAAGTTGATAACTTTAAAGCTAGAAAATGCCATCATAATTGTTAAAATGATCACATTAAGTGTTAAAGTGAACACATAGATAGAATTAAGTGTTAAAGAGACCATATAAATAGTATCAAGTGCCTGGTGATAATAATAGACACAATTAAAAAGGAGGGGATGTCCAACAAGGGAAGCAGTCTACATAGCAGACTCATAGAATAACAATTGCTTTAAGTAACACTCTGACCTCAGAATCATCCCTAAGGCATTCAGATGTGGCTGAAAAGCCCATGAGAGCATTTCAGGCATGGAAAGCCAAGACACTGTGGTAAAAAAAACATCCTACATAAAGGATCTCTGTGAGTGAGATCCCAAAGGAAAAAGGGGGCATCAAAGAAGGATGTACTTTTCTCTGAAGGTAGGAGAGAACTTTCACTTTGCTTATGGCCTTGTCTAAATACTGACAGAGTTAGTGGATTCAAAATGCTTCCACAGCTTAGGCATCTTATGTCAAGTGCCTTGGGTGGTCACTGATGTCATACATAAGAGTGTTAATTGTTAAATCAACAATAGGAGTCACTGTGCACTTGCTCCTCATGTAGGATCTCTGTCCTTAATGAGTTATACTATGAGAATTAAATGCAAAACTTGTTCTCAAACAGTACTTTATATTTTGTGTGTCTGTGGGTGTAAACTGTTGAAATCTTTGCTTAGTATAGAGTTAGCCTTCTGTATATGAAGTTAATTAAAAATGAATCTTAATGAAGAATGAGATGGGAGAGGGAGAAAAAGGTAGAATGGGAGTTGTGGTGGGGGTGGGGGTGTGGGTATGGGGGAAAAAACTACTAAAGTTGTACATTTGAAATCTGCATTTGAGGCCACACAGCAGACTCGTAGAATGACAAATGCCTTAAACAGCACTCTGTCCTCAGAATCAGCCCTGAAGACATTCAGCTCTGCTAAAAAGCCCATGAGAGCATTTCAGGCATGGAAAGCCAAGACACTTTGGCAAAAATGACCTACATGAAAGGTCTCTGTGAGTGAGATCCCGGTGGAAAGAAGGAGCCATTAAAGGAGGAGGTACCTTTCTCTGAAGGGAGGAGAGAACTTCCACTTTGACTATGGCCTTGTCGAAATAATGTCAGAGTTTGTGGACTCAAGAGGCTTCCATAGCCTCGGCAGCTCATGGCAAGAGCCTCAGATGATCACTGACATCATAAATAAGAGTGTCAATTGTTAAATCAACAATAGTAGTCACTGTGCACTTGTTCTCCATGTAGGACCTCTGTCCTTAATGAGTTATACTATGAGAATTAATGGTAAAACTTCTCTTCGAACAGTACTTTATACTTTGTGTGTCCTATGGGTGCAAACTGTTGAAATTTTACTTAGTATAGAACTGATCTTCTGTATATAAAGATAATTAAAACTGAATCTTAATGAAGAATGGTGTGGGAGAGGGAGTAGAACGTAGGACTGGAGCAGGGGTGGGATGGCGGATATGGGGGGAAGAACTGTTACAATCCAAATGTTGTACCTATGAAATTTATATTTATTAAATAAAAGCTTTCTATAAAAAAGGAAATTTGTATTCATTCAATAAAAGGTTTAAAAAATCAAACAAATGTTAATGGATCCAAAGGGAGACATATACTGAAATAATAATGAGGGACTTCAACACCTCACTTTCATCAATGGACATATCAACCAGACTCCCCTCCCCCCAAAAAAACAAAGACAAGACAAAACTTTCTATAACACTGACCAAATAAATCTAATAGATATGAACAGAACATTTCATCTCACTGCTGCAAAATACACATTCTTTTCAACAGTGCATTGAACATTCTCTAGGACAGACCATATGTTAGGCCATAAAACAAGTCTCAACAAATTTAATAAAATTGAAATCACATCATGCATCTTTTCTGACCACAATGGAATGAAGCTGGAAATTAACAATGTAAGAAACTCTAGAAAATATGCAAGCAAATGGAGATTGAAGAAGAAATCAAAATGGAAATTAAAAAACTAGAAACAAAGATGCCAGCATAACATATCAAAACTTAGCACAGAAAAGCAGTTTATAAGAGAATAGGAGAGGGAGGAGGAAGAGGGGTAGGAGAGTGGGTAGGAGGGTGGATACAGTGGGAAGAATCACCATGTTCCTAAAGTTATACTTATGAAATGCATGAAGTTTATATTCCTTAAATAAAGGGTTTCTATGGGGGAAAATTTTATATATATAATAAGTTATAATATAAATTTTATGTATATGTAAACTATGTAATCAATGCAGTGTGGTATTGGCCTAAGGCATAAACTAATCTAGATTTAAAAAAAGTTTCTGGGGAAAAAACAAAAACAAAAAACAATATTGATAAACCACTGGCCCAACTAACTAAAAAAAGGGACAAGGCCTAAATTACTAAAAGCAGAAATGAAAAAGATGTTACAATGGATACCACAGAAATGAACTACTGAAAACTACTACAAACATGTAAATGCCAACAAATTGAAAAATCCAGAATAAATGGATAGATTCCAAGACATATACAATCTACCAAAATTGAGCCATGAAGACACAGAACACTTAAATAGACCAATAACCGAGACAGAGATTGAATCAGTAAAAAAGACCCTCCCAACAAAGAAAAGTCCAGGATCAGATGACACAATATCCCTGATGAATACAGATGTAAAAATCCTCAACAAAATACTAATAGATTCCTACAACACATCAAAAAGTTCATCCACTCAGACCAAGTAGGATTTACCACTAGGATACAAGATGGTTTAACACACAAATTGATAAACATTACACATCACATTAGCTAACTCAAGAACAAAGCCCACATGATTATTTCAATTGCTGCAGATAAAGTATTTGATAAAGTACATTTTGTAATAAAAATCTTAAACTGGATGTAGACAGAACATACATCAACACAATCCAGGCAATATATATCAAATCCACAGTTTGCATGTTAAATAGAGGAAAACTAGAAGCATTTCCACTAAGATCTGGAACCAGACAAGGATACCCACTCTCACCATTACTATTCCATAAAGTTCTGGAAGTTCTACCAAGAAAAAGTTTACATAAGAAAAAGAAACTAAAGGAATACAGATGGGAAGGTAGGAAGTCATATTTTCCCTGTTTGTAGATGATACGATCCTTCACATAGATGAAACAAAAGTCTCCAATAAGAGACTATTGGAACTCATAATAGAGCTTGGCAAAGCTGCAGGATATAAAATCAACACACAGAAACCAGGAGTATTTGTATACACCAACAATGCCACGGCCAAGAAAGAACTTTTAAGATCAGTCTCATTCACAGAAGCTACAAAAAAAATTTAGATACCTTTGGATAAATTTAATCAAGGATGTGAAAGATCTCTAAAATGAAAATTACAAATCATCAAGGAAAGAAGACACAGAAAATTGAAAAATACTCAATGTTTATGAATTGGAAGAATCAACATTATCAAAATGTCCATAATACTGAAAGCAATTTACAGATTCAATGCGATCCCAATCAAAATATCAAGGACATTCTTCTCAGATCCAGAAAAACCAATGCTAAAATTAATATGGAAATACAAAAGATCCCAAATAGCTCAAGCAATCTTAAACAATAAAAACAAAGCTGGAGACATCGCAATATCAGATTTTAAGATATTACAGGGCAATCCCAGTCAAAACAGCCTGATACTTGCATAAAAATAGACATGTGTGGGCAGTTCCAAGATGGCAGAGTAGTGAGGTAGCTTACTGCTCTAGCCTAGGAGAAACAGTATTAAAAAAAAGTGGAGACAGTGTAGTCTCAGGGAAGAGTTAGGGAGCAAATAGCAGTGGAAACTCTATCAAAACTAGAGGGACCCAGTGGCCTGTGTGGAGGGCATGGGCACCCATGGCTCAGGACTCCAGCATCCAAGAGCCTATGTACCAGTGCTAGAAAGTGAGGTGAGACCAGACTGCAGTAGCCCACACAACTGGCAAGAAAGCAGCAGGGAGAACCTAGAGGTAACCTGGCTTGGAGCTCCTTGGGAGAAAGTATACCAGTCAAGCTAGATGAGAAAAAAAAAGGGGGGGACAGGATGGACACATTTCTTTCTCCCTGATCATTTTACAATGGTGTGCTGTAACAAGCAGAGCGGGTGCCATTTTGCACATACGTAACAGGTGTGCCATCTTCTTTCTGTGTCCAGCAACCAGTCGAGTAGAGACTCCTGACTCTGGAAGAAAGAACTAACAGGGGGCTAAGAGCTTGTGACTATATGAAGTTTCTGTACCGGGATTGTGAGGAAAACTGAGGCTGTGTAGGAGGCCTCATAGTGTGACTATGAGCAGTCTCAGTGTGAGAGCCCACAAGCTTGGGGATTCCTAGTTACCTGGTGAGAGACACTGCTGGGGAATCTGAACTTACACTGAGGACTACACAGATCCTTTGTGTGGTCCTTGGGACAAATCAGATGAAAATTACACCCACTGGAGATAGCACTCAGTTAGTAGTCACTATTAAGGAGAGGAGCACAGCTGAGCAGAATAAACCTCCCTTCTAATTAAAAAAAAAAGAAAAGAGAGAGAGAGAAAGAGATTTACCACGGCAAACCTGGGAGTGTCACCTTAGGCATGCCATTAACCATTGAGACCTGAACAGAGCTCTCTGGCTGCACCCACTACAAGCCTCTAAAGATTCACTGAAAGCAGACATTCCACTTATCTACAGAGTCACAGTACATTGAAAAAAGCTGCCATAAAGGAAAAAAAAAGAAATCAATGAGTATCTCCACAAGTGACAAACAACACACTAATCCAAGAAGACAACATGACACCCCCAGAAGAACACAACACTTCAATATTAGATTGTGAAGATGATTAGATGGAAGAAATGCAAGAAATGGAATTCAAAAATTTATTATAAGATTACATAGAAGTAATCAAAAGAAATGCATGAACTACTGAAAAAATATGCAGGACATGAAAGAAAGTTTTTCCCATGAAATTAACGTCTTAAAGAGAAATCAAAATGAAATGAAGAATTCAATAGAATAAAAAATGAAGTGGAGAGACTTGAAAACAGAATTGGTGAAACAGAAGAAAGAATATCATACTTAGAAGACAAAAGCACAGGAAAGATACAAACCAAAGACAAGAAGAAATCAGAAAACTAAAAAAAATACTGTCAGGAATTTATAGTATACTATGAAAAAAACCAATATATGGGATCTAGGAGTTCCTGAAGGCATGGAGAGAGACAAAGGATTAGAAGGCCTTTTAAGTGAAATAATAGTAGAAAATTCACCTGGTTTGCAGAAAGAAAGGGACATCCAAGTACAGGAAGCACATAGAAATTATAAAAGACATGACCAGAAAACATCGTTGCCATGACACATTGTAATCAAACTCACCACAGTAAAACACACACACACAAGATTCTAAAATGTACATGAGAGAAACACCAGATTACTCTCAGAGGAACTCCAATTAGACTCACAGCAGACTTCTCATCAGAAACCCTACAGTCTAGGAGAGAAGGGCGAGATTTAGTCTATGTCTTAAGAGAAAAAAACTGTCATTGCAGAATATTATACCATGCAAAGCTCTCATTTGTGAATGAAGGTGAAATAAAGACCTTCCATAACAAAAAGAAATTGAAAGAGTATGTCACCACCTGTCCAGCCCTACAAAAGATGTTTAAGGGTGTGTTGCACACAGAAAAATAGAAACATGGTCATCACTACAAAAGAAGGTAAAGGCAAAAAAATCTCTCAATAAAAGATCAAAGGAAGTTCAAAGTATAAATTAGGAATAATTTTGGGAAAATGGCAAGACAAAGTCATTACTTATTAATAATCACCTTGATTGTAAATGGCCTCAACTCCACAGTTAAAAGACACAGACTAGCTGAATGGATTAAAAAACAAAACCAATCTATTTGCTGCCTATAAGAAACACATCTCACCAACAAAGACGCATGCAGACTGAAAGTGAAAGGATAGAAAAAGATATTCCATGCTAACAGAAAACAAAAAAGAGCTGGGGTAGCCATCTTAATATCAGACAAAATAGACTTCAACATTAAAACTGTTAAAAGAGACAAAGAAGGGCACTAAATGATGATTAAGTGATTAATTCAAGAGGAAGATGTAACTATAAATGTATATGCACCTATTTACAGGGCACCTGGCTACTTAAGAGAAATGTTAAGGAATTTAAAGGGAGACTTAGGCCGGCGCCGTGGCTCAACAGGCTAATCCTCCACCTTGCGGCGCCGGCACACCGGGTTCTAGTCCCGGTCGGGGCACCAATCCTGTCCCGGTTGCCCCTCTTCCAGGCCAGCTCTCTGCTGTGGCCAGGGAGTGCAGTGGAGGATGGCCCAAGTGTTTGGGCTCTGCACCCCATGGGAGACCAGGAGAAGCACCTGGCTCCTGCCATCGGAACAGCGCGGTGCGCTGGCCGCAGCGCGCTACCGCGGCGGCCATTGAAGGGTGAACCAATGGCAAAAGGAAGACCTTTCTCTCTGTCTCTCTCTCACTGTTCACTCTGCCTGTCAAAAATTAAAAAATAAATAAATAAAGGGAGACTTAGACTCCAATACAATAGTATTGGGGGACTTCAATATTCCACTTTCAGAAATGGACAGATAAATGAGACAGAAAATCAACAAGGAAACAGCAAATTTAATTGACACTATAGAACAAATGGACCTAACAGATATCTACAGAACGTTTCATCCTACACTTGAAGATACACATTTTTCTGAGCAGTGCATGGAACTTTCTCTAGGATTGACCACATACTAGTCCATAAAGCAAGTCTCAGCAAATTCAAAGAAATCAAAATCATACCATGCATCTTCTCAGACAACAATGCAATAAAGCTGGAAATCAGCAACTCTGGAATCTCTAGAGCATATGTAAACACATGGAGACAGAACAACATGCTCCTAAATGAACAATGGGTTATAGAAGAAATCAAAAGAGAAATCAAAAAATTTCTGGAAACAAATGAAGATGACAACACAATGTATCAAAACTTATGGGATACAGCAAAAGTAGTGTTAAGAGGAAAGTTTATAGCAATAGGTGCCCACATCAAGAAATTGGAAAGGCACCAAATAAATGAACTATCAATGCATCACAAGTAACTAGAAAAATCACATCAAACCAAACCCAAAACTAGTATGAGAAAAGAAATAAAAACTAGAGAAGAAATAAATAAAATTGAAACAAAAAAATACAGAAGATCAGCAAATCAAAGAGCTGGTTTTCTGAAAAAATAAACAAAATTGACACACCCATTGGCTCAACTAATCAAAAAAAAAGGAAAGAGAAGACCCAAATCAATGAAATTAGAGATGAAAAAGGAAATGTAAACAACAGACATCACAGAAACAAAACAAAATCATCAGGAATTACTACAAACAATTGTATGCCAAAAAATTGGGAAAGCTAGAAGAAATGAACAGATTCCTGTAAACATTCAACCTACCTAAATTGAGCCATAAAGAAACAGAAAACCTAAATAGACCCATAACCAAGACAGAAATAGATTCTGTTGGGGCCAGTGCTGTGGCGTAGCAGGTTAACGCCCTGGCCTGAAGCACTGGCATTCCATATGGGTGCCGGTTCGAGATCCGGCTGCTCCACTTCCAATCCAACTCTCTGCTGTGGCCTGGGAAAGCAGCAGAAGATGGTCCAAGTCCTTGGGCCCCTGTACCCACACAGGAGACCTGGAAGAAGCCCCTGGCTTCTGGTTTCAGATCGGCAGAGCTCCGGCCACTGCAGCCAACTGGGGAATCAACCTTCAGATGGAAGACCTCTCTTTCTTTCTCCACACCCCGCATTCTGTAACTCTGACTTTAAAATAAATAAGTACATCTTAAAAAAATTGAATCAGTAATAAAGGGTCTCCCAAAAAGAAGAATCCAGGACCGGATGGCTTCAATGCTGTATTCTACCAGACATTAAAAGAAGAACTAACTTTAATTCTTCTCAAGTTATTCAAAACAATTCAAAGAGAGGGCATCCTCCCAAATTCTTTCTACAAAGCCAGCACCATTTTAATTCCTAAACCTGAAAAAGATGCTACAGAGAAAGAGAATTACAGACCAATTTCCCTGAACATAGATGCAAGAATGCTCAATAAAATTCTAGCCAATAGAATCCAACAACACACCAGAAAGATCATCCACTGAGACCAAGTGGGTTTTATCCCTGGTATGTAGGGATGGTTCAACATTCGCAAACCAATCAATGTGATATATCACATTAACAAATGGAAGAATAAAAACCATATAATTATCTCAAGAGATGCAGAGAAAGCATGTGGTAAAATACAACACCCTCTCATGATGAAAATTCTAAGCAAATTGGGTATAGAAGGAACATTCCTCAACAAAATCAATGAAATTTATGACAAACCCACAGCCAGCATCCTATTGCATGGGGAAAAGTTGGAAGCATTCCCATTGAGTTCTGGTACCAGACAGATCTGGTACCAGACAGGGATGTTCACTCTCACCACTGCTATTCAATATAGTCCAGAGCCATTAGGCAAGAAAAATATATCAAAGATATACAAATTGGGAAGGAGGAAGTCAAACTAGCCCAATTTGCAGATAAAATGATTCTTTATATAGGGGATCCAACGAACTCCAATAAGAGACTGCTGGAACTCATTGAAGAGTTTGGTAAAGTAGCAAGATATAAAATCAATACACATAAATGAACAGCCTTTGTGTACACAGTGCCATGGCTGAGAAAGAACTTCTAAGATCAATACCATTCACAATAGCTACAAAAAATTCAAATACCTTGGAATAAATTTGTCCAAGGATGTCTAATTATAAAATATTAAATAAATAGAAGCAGATGCAAAAAAATGAAAAATCTTCCCTGTTCATGGATTGGAAGAACAAATATCATTGAAATGTCCATTCTTCCAGAAGCAATTTAAAGATTCCATGTGATACCATTCAAAATACAAAATACATTCTTCTCAGATCTAGAAAAAAATGATGCTGAAATTCATAAGGAAACACTATAGATCTCAAAGAGTAAAGCAATCTTATAAAAGAAAACAAAGCTGGAGGTAACATAATACTAGATTTCAAGACATACTACAGGGTAGTTATAATCAAAACTGTCTGTCACTGGTACAAAAACAAATGGATATACCAATGGAACAGAATAAAAACACCAGAAATCAATCCAAATATATGCAATCAATATATATTTGATCAAGGAGCTTAAACCAATTCCTGGATCAAGGACAGTCTATTCAACAAATGGTGCTGGGAAAACTGGATTTCCACATGCAGAAGTATAAAGCAAGATGCCTACTTTACACCTTACACAAAAATCCAATCCACATGGATTAAAGATCTGAATCTATGACCTGACACCATCATGTTTTTAGAGAAACCCTGCAAGATAGTGGCACAGGGAAACCTTCTTGGAGAAGACCCAAGAGCACAGGCAGTCAAATCTGAAATTAACAACTGGGATTACATCAAATTGAGAAGTTTCTGTGATGTAAAAGAAACGGTCAGGAAAGTGAAAAGGCAACTGAGAGAATGGGAGAAAAATTCGCGAACTATGCAACTGATAAAGGATTAATAATCAGAATCTACAAAGAGATCAAGAAACTCCACCACAACAAGGATGTGGGGAAAAAGTTTCCTAATCCACTGTTGGAGGGAATGCAAACTGATAAAGCTATTATGGAAGGAAGTTTGGAGATACCTCAGAAATCTGAATATAGCCCTACCATAGGACCCAGCCAGCCCACTGCTTGCAATTTATGCAAGAGAAATGAAATCAACAAATAAAAGAGCTATCTGCACCGCCATGTTTGTTGCAGCTCAATTCACAATAGCTAAGACATGGAATCAACCTAAATGCCCATCAACAGAAGACTTGATAAAGAAATTATGAGATATGTACTCTAAGGAATACTACATAGCTGTAAAAAAAAATCCAGTTATTTGCAACAAAATGGAGGAATCTGGAAAATATCATGCTGAGTGAAATAAGCCAGTCCCAAAGGCACAAATATCATATGTTCTCCCTGATCTGTGACAAGTAACTGAGCACCTAAAAGGAAACCAGTAGAAGTGAATTTGATACTATGAGAAGTAATGACTTGATCAGCCCTTGTCCTAACTGTTGAGGAACAGCTTATCATTTTATTCTTTTTAGTGTTTTCTTTTCCTACTTAATACCACTGGTTGAACTCAACACAGAAATATTCATAGGTATTAAATTCAATTGAAAATGGATCCCTGTTGAAAAAAAAAATAAGAGTGGGAATAAGAAATTGAGGAGATGTACAGTTCAGCACATGTTCCCACGGACTCATAAGGGTAAAGCTAAAAACTTGCCATGGGACCTCAAATCTCATTAAATTAGCAGGTACCAATGCCATTTTACTAGTTAAAATGATTAGTTTAACTTCATAACCTGATCATAAAAATAGGAATAAGTGTTAAAGGGATCACATAGGGAGTGGCAAGATGGTGGAATAGGAAGGGAGCACACTGATACTCTGGGAAGCGACAGTTTAATAAAAGTGGAGATTCTGCAGGTTCAAGGAAGAGTAGGGGAAGAAACAGCAGAGGAAACTCTTCCGGAACTAGTGATTCACAGTGGACCTGCGTGGAGAGCGTGGGAGCCCAAGCTCGGGACACCAGTGGCAGACTCAACACACCAGCGCTGGAACATGAGGTGAGCCAAACCTCAATAGCCCGAAACACCAGCGGGCAAGCGGAAAGAGGAGACTAGAGGGAACGAGGCTTGAAACTCTGTGGGGAAAAGTTCACCAGGCTAACTAGAAGAGAGAGAGAGAGAGAAAAAAAGTGACCAATACAGACACAAGTTTCTCTCTCTCCGCTCACCTCTCAAAGGCGAGCAAGACAAAGAACAGGCGCTATTTTGGACATACGTCATAAGTGGGGCGACCTCAGGTCTGCACCAGCCCTGAGCCAAGCAGAAAAACCTGACTCTGGAGGCGGTGAAATAACAGGAGATTAGGATCTAACTTGGCAACCCAGTGGGAGACTGCAGGAGAATTGGAGCCCACACTGAGGGCAGCACAGATTCCCTGTGTGGTCCTTGGGAAAGAGCTTCTGATCTCTGGCTCCTATGGGTATATTATTCGCCTGCTAACTACCTCCAATTCCGTTCAGCTGTGCAGAATTACTTCCCTTTTGAATCAAAAAAAAAAAAAGAGAGAGAGAGAGAGAGAGAGAGAGAGAGATTTACCACGCCTAACCTGGGAGTGTCACCTTTGGCATACCTTCAACCCTGAGGAACCAAACAGAGCTCTCATGCCACACCCATCTCAAGCCTCTAATGCTCCATCCAAAGCAGACAGTCCACTTAATCTAGAGTCATAGTATAACAAGAAAAAACACCACAGTGAAGAAGCCAAATATCTCCAATATGCCAAACAACAAACACAAAAACCGAGGTAACAAGAACAAGGAAGACACTATGACACCCCCAAATGAAAAAGACACCCCAATTCAAGATTATGAAGATGATGAGATCGAAGAAATGCAAGAAGCAGATCTCAAAAAATTGATAAGAACATTAAGAACTTCTCAAAAACAAATTCTTGAACTACAGAAATCCTTAATGGACAAGATAGAAAATCTCTCTTGTGAAAATGAAATATTAAGGAGGAATCAAAATGAAATGAAACAACTATTAGAAAAAGAAACTGTGATAGTGATGAGAAATCATAATGAAATGAATAATTCAATAGATCAAATGACAAACACATTAGAGAGCCTTAAAAACAGAATGGGTGAAGCAGAAGAGAGAACATCGGACTTAGAAGACAGAGCACAGGAAAGGAAACAGACAAACCAAAGAAAAGAAGAGGAAATTAGAAATCTAAAAAATATTGTCGGGAATCTACAGGATACTATTAAAAAACCCAACATTCGGATTCTAGGAGTTCCTGAAGGCATAGAGAGAGAGAGAAAGGATTAGAAGGCCTTTTTAGTGAGATACTTGCAGAGAACTTCCCGGGTCTGGAGAAGGACAGAGACATCCTAGTACAGGAAGCTCAATTCGGTAACCTTAGCAGGAACCTAGTGCAGGAAGCTCATAGAACCCCTAGTAAACATGACCAAAATAGATCCTCACCACGACACATTGTAATCAAACTCGACACAGTGAAACATAAAGAAAAGATTCTAAAATGTGCAAGACAGAAACGTCAGATTACTCTCAGAGGATCCCCAATTAGACTCACAGCAGACTTCTCATCAGAAACCCTACAAACTAGAAGGGAATGGCAAGACATAGCCCAGGTACTAAGAGAGAAAAACTGCCAGCCGAGAATATTATATCCTGCAAAGTTCTCATTTGTGAATGAAGGTGAAATAAAGACTTTTCATAGCAAACAGAAACTGAAAGAATTTGTTGCCACTCGTCCTGCCCTGCAAAAGATGCTAAAAGATGTGTTACACACAGAAACACAGAAACATGGTCATCAATATGAAAGAAGGTAAAGGAAGGAAATCTCACAGCAAAAGATCACAGGAAGCTCAATTTCTCTTTGACATAGAATTAAACTCTGATGCTCTGTTAAAGCAATGTGTTAAAGTAATCTATTATGTTCTCTTGATGTCTGTTAAATTCTAATTGTTCAAAAACAACTGTATTTTTATTAAGAGCTATGGGTTATTTAAACATGTGCTTATTTTCAAAGATTTGAATAATCACCTTGTAACAATGATCAAATTTGGTCTATATTATGTCATGATTTTAAGGAATCTTATTTCAACCACATATTTGGATTTTGAGCCTTCTTGGCATTCTTGACAGGCATTCAAAAAATCAAAGTTTCAAACAATCTGGACTCTAAAATTTCCAGTAAATCTTGGACTTTGGTTTTTCCAGTTTGGGCCCAACTGAAAAAAATCGAAGGACCTATGTCTCTCATCTTATAGAGACACCAACTAATCAGGTTATTTGGATTATATTAGAAGTACTGTCAAGATTGACGTGGTACTAATGATCTTGTGTTACTAGAAATGATAGTTATCTTAATGAGAAAGCCTCAGAGGCCTAAAGGGTTAAATACTTGTAAAATCCTACAGGTGCTTTCAAAAATACTGTGAAGTAAGCAAGTGCCTCTTGTTGGTTGATGAGTTTATAATTTTAAACATGGCGACTTAAAGTCTTTTGTCATCCACAGTTATATATGATTTGCTGCTCATAAAACTAAAGTGTTGTTGGTTCTGTGATTAGCTGTCCTCCTATAGGTTCCTATGGACTTTTCCCAGCCACTTCTATTGTATTCAGTACTTTGGGATGGCTCTAAACAGATGAAGCCAATTATGTATTAACAGTACCAACTGAGAGAAAGTATGGTTAACTGAGATTACTAAAAACAAAAAGCAATTCAAATCAATTGGCAATTTACAAAAAAGAGTTAAAGATTTTAAAAGCTATTATTAAAATTGCTATATTGGTCTATTAGGTTATGTTATATGTGTGTACATATTGTATGTCCACATGGGAAAATTTTATTAAGAGTTTTATTTTAAATGGCTTATAGATAAGACTGTCCATAAATTTAAGCTGCTAAAATTAATCAAAGATACATTTTAATTCGTGTGACCTGAATCTTTGTATCATATGTTTTATATTTGTTGGTAGAAGGAAACTAAAAACATTTTATATGGTTGTGCTTAAGTTTACTGGTTAAACAAACTACACCATGTTAGATATTTAAGAGGTGTTTCCAAATACATGATTCTTAAAATTTCTAGAAGGCATTGGACCTTCTGGTAAATGTTTTCTTAAGTTGTTATCTAATGGTTGAAACTGTTTACTAAGTTTTCATGTGATATTGCTATTGTCAGCAAGCGATCTAGGACTTGCTCCCTCATTTCTCTATTCTAAGCCTAACTTGTTCTTTCATTTCTCTATTCTCTTCAAGGTAGGAAACTAATTCTATTATGAAGGAATCTGTAGGATGCACAATTTAATCTTTAGACCTTATAAAAGAGATGGCTAACATTTTTCTGTAATAGCATAGCCAAAATAAGAGCTTAAATAATAATCTCACAGCTAGATTTACTTCGCCATCAGCGAAGTAAACAGTAAGTAGAAAAAAACTCCCTTTCAGACCAAAGGGAAAGAAAGTTTTAAAGTGAGAATATAATTTTCCTCATAGGCATGTCTACCTTAGAAGAAGTACTACAGAACATGCCTGTGACTATAGACTTATGTAGTTCAGGCCACCAAAGATTAGAGATGGGACTTGGGCACTCCCTTGGCTTGCATCCTCTGGTCTGCTTTAACACAAACCAGGAGGAAAAGAAAGCTAGGCATCAGAAGCAATGGGTGGCAGGCCTATTAATGGCTGATCTGTACAGTGATCTGCCCTCAAGGAGACCCAACAGGCCAGTCCACTGCAGTGGCTTTCAATGTGGTAAGCCTGGGCTTCAGCAGAAGTCAGCTTGTGAAGAGCCCTGGCAGCTCTGCCAAGAGTTGGATCACTGGAAATGGACCTGCCCTGGAGTCGAAGGATGCCCAGGTCAGAGCCACAGATCTTATTGGCTCTAAGCTGAAAAGCCCTTCACTCAGCCCATCTTCCAAAGTGACCACTGCAGCTGAGGGGACGGCCAAGCAGGGTCAGCAACATTGCAGGAAGAACTGTAAATTTCTTGTTAGAGATGCCCCCTGACTTTACCTGGCCAGCTCTCCTCCCAGGCCAGCCAAGTAATGAAAGTCAACAAAGTGCCTTCCCCTAGGAGGTTCACACCTCCCTTAGGATGTACCCCATGTGAAGAGATAGATAGGTCTGGGCCTCTTAACTTACAAGGCCTAAAGCCCACCAGATTATTATCAAGCCCCTTCTGTCAGGTTCTATTTGCCTCTCAATCAGAAAACTTAATTGTAGCTTAGACAGCACCTTTCTTAGCTCCTCTAATGACGACTCTGTCCTTTGTTCTAGACCCTGTCTAGCACACTTGGGTCTCATTCCTTTGTAATCATAACCTCTATTCTACCACCAATGGCTCTACTCCCAACCTGTGTGTACTGATGGTCCTCTTCCCCACTTAATGCTGTATAATTGTTCAGACCTGGTTAATGCCACTCTTAGGATCATTATCCTCACCCTGTCTTTTATGACCTTGTGTAAATATGATCAGAGTCGGCGAACTTGGAAGGCTTCCATAGCCTTGGCAACTCATGATGACAGCCTAGGGTGGTTACTGGCGCCATAAACTAGAGTGTCAATTTGTTGGGTCAACAACAGGAGCCACTGTGCACTTGCTCCTCATGTGGGATCTCTGTCCTTAACGTGCTGTACATTTTGATTTAATGCTCTAACTAGTACTCAAACAGTATGCTTCACTTTGTGTCTCTATGTGGGTGCAAACTGTTGAAATCTTAATATATACTAAACTGATCTTCTGTATATAAAGAGAATTGAAAATGAATCTTGATGTGAATGGAAGGGGAAAGGGAGCAGGATAGAGGAGGGTTGTGGGTGGGAGGGGGAAGCCATTGTAATCCATAAGCTGTACATTGGAAATTTATATTCATTAAATAACAGTTTAAAAAAATAAAAAAATGAAAAAATAAAAATAAAAAAATAAAGAGATCACATAAATAAGACCAAATGTCTGCTAATAGTAATAGATAGAATTAAAAAGGAGAGAATGGTCCAACATGGGAAGCAGGCCACACAGCAGACTCATAGAATGATAAATGCCATAAATAGCACTCTGGCCTCAGAATCAGCCCTTAAGGCACTCAGATCTGGCTAAAAATCCATGAGAGCATTTCAGGCATGGAAAGCCAAGACACTTTGGCAAAAAATGACCTACATGAAAGATTTTGTGAGATCCCAGAGGAAAGAAGGGGTCATTAAATAAGGAAATACCTTTCTCTGAAGGGAGGAGAGAAATTTGATTATGGCCTTGTCTAAATAATGTCAGAGTTTGTGGACTCAAGAGACTTCCATAGCCTTGGCAGCTCATGGCAAGAGCCTCAGGTGATCACTGACATCATAACTAAGAGTGTCAATTGTTAAATCAACAACAGTAGTCACTGTGCACTTGTTCTCCATGTAGGACCTCTGTCCTTAATGAGTTATACTATGAGAATTAATGGTAAAACTACTACTCAAACAGTACTTTATACTTTGTGTATCTGTGTGGGTGCAAACTGTTGAAATTTTACTTAGTATAGAGCTGATCTTCTATATATAAAGATAATTAAAACTGAACCTTAATGAAGAATAGGATGGGAGTAGGAAGTGGGATGATTTCAGGGTGAGAGGGTGGGTATGGGGGGAAGAACCACTATAATCCAAAAGTTGTATAATCCAAAAAATGAAATTTATATTTATTAAATAAAAGCTTTCTATAAAAATAAAATGTTTAATTTTAAAAATTGTGTACATTAAATACATGAAATATGTTTCCTTTACATAAATAATTAAAAAAGAAAGCTTTAACAGACCATTAACATGTAACGAGATATAGTCTCTCAACAAAGTAAAGCCAAGTTTCAGATGTCTTTACTGATAACTTCCAAAATACTTTTAAAGAAGAAATAGTGACTATCTCAAATTATTCTAAAGAATTCAGTCTCTTTTCTTTTCTTCTTTTTTTGAGTTTCCTCTTCCAAACTCATTCTATGAGGCCAGAATTACACTAATACCAAAATGAGACAAAGACACAAGAACAACAGAACTATGAACCAATATCCCTGATTAACATGAATGCAAAAATTCTCAGTACTAGCAAAACAAATCTAACTGTATACTGAAAAGATCATTCACCATGATCAAGTGGGATTTCAAGGATGGATGCATGAATCAACATTTACAAATCAATAAATGTATTAAGTCATGCCAGGAAAGAATGAAAATCTTATGATTATTTCCATCATTGTAGAAAAAGTATTTTACGGGGGCGGAGCCAAGATGGCGGATAGTGAGGACGTGTGCCTTAGTTTGGGAAAATAAACTCTCATAAAAGTGGAATTACTGTAGCCTCAGGAAAAGACTCAAAAAAAAAAAAACTGCAGAGGAGACGCTTCCGGATCTTGTGGATGAGACACGGAGGACTTACAGGGAACCCACCGCGTGGAAAACCAACCGAGACGAGTCGAGCGGGAGAGGAGCCAGAGCCACAGAATCTCGCCAGCGCGGGAACGGAGGTCGGTAAGACAAAGACCTGAGAAGTCCGAGACACTGGGGGGAGGGGGAACAGAGGCCTCTCCTTTCACTCACCAAGCAAAACAAAGAGCACCGCGATTTTACATATGTAAAGCTCAGCCAAACTCAGTATCTTTAGCGAAACTGGAGAACACATTGAGGGCTGCATAAACCCTGTGTATGTTCCCAGGCATAAATCAAACGAATACCCACAGAGGCTAGATTTCAACTACCCTCAACTCCACTCCCAACTGAGTCAAAAGAAAAAAAAAAAAGAGAGAGAGAGAGAGAGAGAGAGAGAGAGAGAGAGAGCGTCCCAGCAAGGAGCAAGTAATCCGGGAGAGTCGCTCTTTACACAGCCTTAAACCTCAAGAAACAAGCATAGCTCTCTAGCCACACCCATCACAGCCCCTAAGGCTCCAACAAAACAGACAGCTCACTCAGAGGCACAGTATAACGAGAGAAAAAAACAAAAACAAAAACAAAAACAAAAACAAAAACACCACAAATTATCTCTAACATGCCAAGCAAGAAACATAGAAGCGGAGGTACCAAAGATAAGGATAGCACTATGACGCCCCCAAGTGAACAAGACACGCCAATGCAAGATTATGAAGAGGAACAGTTAGAGCAAATGCACGAAGCAGATGGCAAAAATTTCATAAGAACATTAAGAAGTTCTCAAAAACAAATTCTTGAACTACAGAAATCCTTAATGGACAAGATAGAAAATCTCTCCCGTGAAAATGAAATATTAAGGAGGAATCAAAATGAAATGAAAAAATTAGTGGAACAGGAAACTGCAGTACTGGCAAAAAATCTCAATGAAATGAAGAACTCAATAGATCAAATGGCAAACACATTAGAGAGCCTTAAAAACAGAATGGATGAAGCAGAAGAGAGAATATCGGAATTAGAAGACAGAGAACAGGAAAGGAAACAGGCAAATCAAAAAAAAGAAGAAGAAATCAGTAATCTAAAAAATACTGTTAGGAATCTACAGGATACTATTAAAAAACCCAACATTCGGGTTCTAGGAGTTCCTGAAGGCATGGAAAGAGAGAAAGGATTAGAAGGCCTTTTTAGTGAGATACTAGCAGAAAATTTCCCAGGTTTGGAGAAGGACAGAGACATCCTAGTACAGGAAGCTCAGAGAACCCCTAATAAACATGATCAAAAGAGATCCTCACCAAGACACGTCGTAATCAAACTCACCACAGTGAAACACAAAGAAAAGATCCTAAAATGTGCAAGAGAGAAACGCCAGATTACTCTCAGAGGATCTCCAATTAGACTTACAGCTGATTTCTCATCAGAAACCCTACAAGCCAGGAGAGAATGGCGAGATATAGCCCAGGTACTAAGAGAGAAAAACTGCCAGCCCAGAATATTATATCCTGCAAAGCTCTCATTTGTGAATGAAGGTGAAATTAAGACCTTTCACAGCAAACAGAAATTGAAAGAATTTGTCGCCACTCGTCCAGCCCTGCAAAAGATGCTTAAAGATGTGTTACATACAGAAACACAGAAACACGGTCACCAATATGAAAGAAGGTAAAGGAAGGAAACCTCAGAGCAAAAGATCACAAGAAGCTCAAACCAGATATTAGAAAATATCTTTGGCAAATGGCAGGGCAAAGTTACTCCTTCTCAATAGTCACATTGAATGTTAATGGCTTGAACTGTCCAGTTAAAAGACACCGATTGGCCGATTGGGTTAAGGACCAAAACCCATCCTTTTGCTGCTTACAAGAAACCCATCTATCCAACAATGATCCATACAAGCTGAGAGTGAAAGGCTGGAAAAAGATATACCACGCCAACAGAAATGAAAAGAGAGCGGGCGTAGCCATCTTAATATCGGACAACATAAACTTTACCACAAAAACTGTTAGGAGAGACAAAGAGGGGCACTATATAATGATTAAGGGATCCATTCAACAGGAAGATATAACGATTATCAACGTATATGCACCTAATTACAGGGCACCAGCCTATTTAAAAGACTTGTTAAGGGACTTAAAGGGAGACTTAGACCCTAATACAATAGTACTGGGGGACTTCAATACTCCACTCTCAGAGATAGACAGATCAACAGGACAGAAGATCAACAAGGAGACAGTAGATTTAAATGACACTATAGCCCAAATGGATCTAACAGACATCTACAGAACATTTCATCCTACATCTAAGGACTTTACATTCTTCTCAGCAGTACATGGAACCCTCTCTAGGATTGACCACATACTAGGCCATAAAGCAAGTCTCAGCAAATTCAAAAGAATTAGAATCATACCATGCAGCTTCTCAGACCACAAAGGAATGAAATTGGAAATTGGCAACTCAGGAATCCCTAGAGCACGTGCAAACACATGGAGATTGAACAACATGCTCCTGAATGAACAATGGGTCATAGAAGAAATTAAAAGAGAAATCAAAAATTTTCTGGAAGTAAATGAGGATAACAGCACAACATACCAAAACCTATGGGATACAACAAAAGCAGTGTTAAGAGGAAAGTTTATATCAATAGGTGCCTACATCAAGAAATTGGAAAGGCACCAAATAGATGAGCTTTCAAGTCACCTCAAAGATCTAGAAAATCTGCAGCAAACCAAACCCAAACCCAGTAGGAGAAGAGAAATAATTAAAATCCGAGAAGAAATCAACAAGATTGAATCCAAAAAAACATTACAAAAAATCAGCCAAACGAGGAGCTGGTTTTTTGAAAAAATAAACAAAATTGACACCCCATTGGCCCAACTAACTAAAAAAAGAAGAGAAAAGACCCAAATCAATAGGATCAGAGATGAAATGGGAAACGTAACAACAGACGCCACAGAAATAAAAAGAATCATCAGAAATTACTACAAGGACTTGTATGCCAGCAAACAAGAAAATCTATCAGAAATGGACAGATTCTTGGACACATACAACCTCCCTAAATTGAGCCAGGAAGACATAGAAAACCTAAACAGACCAATAACTGACACAGAAATTGAAACAGTAATAAAGGCCCTCCCAACAAAGAAAAGCCCAGGGCCAGATGGATTCACTGCTGAGTTCTACCAGACATTTAGAGAAGAACTAACTCCAATTCTTCTCAAACTATTCAGAGCAATCGAAAAAGAGGGAATCCTCCCAAATTCCTTCTATGAAGCCACCATCACCTTAATTCCTAAGCCAGAAAGAGACGCAACACTGAAAGAGAATTACAGACCAATATCCCTGATGAACATAGATGCAAAAATTCTCAATAAAATTCTGGCCAATAGAATGCAACAACACATCAGAAAGATCATCCACCCAGACCAAGTGGGATTCATCCCCGGTATGCAGGGATGGTTCAACATTCGCAAAACAATCAACGTAATACACTACATTAACAGACTGCAGAAGAAAAACCATATGATTCTCTCAATAGACGCAGAGAAAGCATTTGATAAAATACAACACCCTTTCATGATGAAAACTCTAAGCAAACTGGGTATGGAAGGAACATTCCTTAATACAATCAAAGCAATATATGAAAAACCCACGGCCAACATCCTATTGAATGGGGAAAGGTTGGAAGCATTTCCACTGAAATCTGGTACCAGACAGGGATGCCCTCTCTCACCACTGCTATTCAATATAGTTCTGGAAGTTTTGGCCAGAGCTATTAGGCAAGAAAAAGAAATTAAAGGGATACAAATCGGGAAGGACGAACTCAAACTATCCCTCTTTGCAGATGATATGATTCTTTATTTAGGGGACCCAAAGAACTCTACTAAGAGACTGCTGGAACTCATCGAAGAGTTTGGCAAAGTAGCAGGATATAAAATCAATGCACAAAAATCAACAGCCTTTGTATACACAGGCAATGCCACGGCTGAGGAAGAACTTCTAAAATCAATCCCATTCACAATAGCTACAAAAACAATCAAATACCTTGGAATAAACTTAACCAAAGACGTTAAAGATCTCTACAATGAAAACTACAAAACCTTACAGAAAGAAATAGAAGAGGATACCAAAAAATGGAGAAATCTTCCATGCTCATGGATTGGAAGAATCAACATCATCAAAATGTCTATCCTCCCAAAAGCAATCTATACATTCAATGCAATACCCATCAAGATCCCGAAGACCTTCTTCACAGATCTAGAAAAAATGATGCTGAAATTCATATGGAGACACAGAAGACCTCGAATAGCCAAAGCAATCCTGTACAACAAAAACAAAGCCGGAGGCATCACAATACCTGATTTTAGGACATACTACAGGGCAGTTGTTATCAAAACAGCATGGTACTGGTACAGAAACAGATGGATAGACCAATGGAACAGAATAGAAACACCAGAAATAAATCCAAACATCTACAGCCAACTTATATTTGACCAAAGATCCAAATCTAATCCCTGGAATAAGGACAGTCTATTCAATAAATGGTGCTGGGAAAATTGGATTTCCACGTGCAGAAGCTTGAAGCAAGACCCATACCTATCACCTTACACAAAAATTCACTCAACATGGATTAAAGACTTAAATCTACGACCCGAAACCATCAAATTATTAGAGAGCATTGGACAAACCCTGCAAGACATAGGCACAGGCAAAGACTTCCTGGAAAATACTCCAAAAGCACAGGCAGTCAAAACCAAAATTAACATTTGGGATTGCATCAAATTGAGAAGCTTCTGTACCTCGAAAGAAACAGTCAGGAAAGTGAAGAGGCAACCAACAGAATGGGAAAAAATATTCGCAAATTATACTACAGATAAAGGATTGATAACCAGAATCTACAAAGAAATCAAGAAAAACCACAACAACAAAACAAACAACCCACTTAAGAGATGGGCCAAGGACCTCAATAGACATTTTTCGAAAGAGGAAATCCAAATGGCCAACAGACACATGAAAAAATGTTCAAGATCACTAGCAATCAGAGAAATGCAAATCAAAACCACAATGAGGTTCCATCTCACCCCGGTGAGAATAGCTCACATTCAGAAATCTACCAACAACAGATGCTGGAGAGGATGTGGGGAAAAAGGGACACTAACCCACTGTTGGTGGGAATGCAAACTGGTTAAGCCACTATGGAAGTCTGTCTGGAGATTCCTCAGAAACCTGAATATAACCCTACCATACAACCCAGCCATCCCACTCCTTGGAATTTACCCAAAGGAATTTAATTCGGCAAATAAAAAAGCCATCTGCACATTAATGTTTATTGCAGCTCAATTCACAATAGCTAAGACCTGGAATCAACCCAAATGCCCATCAACAGTAGACTGGATAAAGAAATTATGGGACATGTACTCCATAGAATACTATACAGCAGTAAGAAACAACGAAACCCAGTCATTTGCAACAAGATGGAGCAATCTGGAAAACATCATGCTGAGTGAATTAAGCCAGTCCCAAAGAGACAAATTTCATTTGTTTTCCCTGATCGGGGACAACTGAGCGCCAAAGAGAAAACCTGTTAAGTGAAATGGACACTATAAGCAACAATGAACTGATCAGCTCCTGTCCTGACTTTAGATGTACAATGTAATACTCTATCCTTTTTAGTATTCGTTGTTGTTGTTGTTGTTCTAGTACTATTGGTTGAACTCAGTAATTAACACACAATTATTCTCAGGTGTTTAAATTTTAACTGAAAAGTGATCCCTGTTAAATCTAAGAGTGGAAAAAGAGAGGGAGGAGGTAAACAATTAGGAACATGCTCAATCGGACTGGCTGCAAATGGGGGAGTTAGAAATGTGCAGGGGATTCCAACACAATTCCATCAAGATGGCATGTACCAATGCCATCGCACTAGTCCAAGTGATCAATTTCAGCTCACAATTGATAGCTCTGATAGGTCTAAGAGTCAAAGAGATCACACAAACAAGATAAGTATCTGCTAATACTGATAGAATCAAAAAGGGAGAGAAAGATCCAACATGGGAAGTGGGATACACAGCAGACTCATAGGATGGCAGATGTCCTAAACAACACTCCGGCCTCAGAATCAGCCCTCAAGGCATTCAGATCTGGCTGAAGAGCCCATGAGAGTATAGCAGGCATGGAAAGCCAAGATACCATGGGAAAAAAAAAAAAAGGCCTAAGTGAATGATCTCTGTGAGTGAGATCCCAGTGGAAAGAACGGGGCCATCAAAGAAGGAGGTACCCTTCTCCGAAGGGAGGAGAGAACATCCACTTTGACTATGACCCTATCGGAATAAGATCAAAGTCAGCGAACCCTAAAGGCTTCCATAGCCCTTGCAACTCATGACTAGAGCCCAGGGAGATTACTGACGCCATGAACAGGAGTGTCAAATTGTTAAGTCAGCAACAGGAGTCACTGTGTACTTACACCCCATGCGGGATCTGTCCCCAATGTGTCGTCTAAAGCCAAGTGATGCTACGACTGGTACTGAAGCAGTATTTTTATACTTTGCATTTCTGTGTGGGCGCAGACTGATGAGGTCTTTGCTAATTATATACTGAAGTGATCTTCTGTATATAAAGAGAATTGGAAATGAAAAAAAAAAAAAACAACCTGGTGTTAAAATGGAAAAGGCATAGAAAATTAATTATTTTGAAAAAAAATTATGTAGGATCTCTGTCTTTAATGTGTTGTACATTGCTATTTTATGCTATAATTAGTAATCCAATGGTAGTTTTTTCACTTGATGTTGCTATATGGGCAAAATGTTGAAATCTTTACCTAATATATACTAAACTGATCTTCTGTATACAAAAAGAATTGAAAATGAATCTTTACACGAATGGAGGGGGAAAGGGAGCGGGAGGGGGGAGGGTTGCGGGCGGGAGGGAGGTTATGGGAGGGGGGAAGCCATTGTAACCCACAAGCTATACTTTGGAAATTTATATTCATTAAATAAAAGTTTAATTAAAAAAAAAAAAAAAGAAAAAGTATTTTACAAAACTCAAAATCCATTCATGATTAAAAATGTGATCAAATTAATATAGAAGAAACATACCTCAACATAATAAGTCTAATAAATAACAAGCCAACTGCAAATATAATGTTGAATTGGTTAAAGCTGAAAGCATTGTCTATAAGATCTGGAACCAGACAAGGATGTCCCTTCCCACCTTTCATTCAATATTGCATTGAAAATATTAACCAGAACAATTAGGTGAGAGAAAGAATGAAACAAAAGGCATACAAATGTGGAAGAAGGAAGTTGAATTATTCCTGTTTGTAGAGAATATGATTCTAAATATAGAGAATCCTGAAGATTTCACCAAAAGGCTGTTAGCATTGATAAGTGAACTCAGTGAAGTTGCAGAACAGGCAAAATTCAGTAATATTTAGTACATCACCAATCAGTTTTATGAGAAAACAGTCCTATTCAAATAAAACCTATGAATAATATTAAATGAGGATGTGAAAGACTTCTACAGTGAAAATTACAAAATACTAATGAAAGAAATGAAAGAAGACACACAACAAATGTAAAGCCTCCTCATGTTAATGGATTAGAATAATCAATATTGTTCACATGCGTACATGAAAATCACTTCCTTGTGTGTGATGGCTTGGGCTCTCCCACGTCCAGTGTTACAGGAGCTTGCCACAAGCATCCTCTGACAAATAAGCACCACAGTCAATTGCTCGAGATTCTCAGGCTGTGCTTTACAGCGGCTGCCAGTCTTGGACTTGCTGGGCCAGTTCCCTCCCATTCCAGCACCCCCCCCCCTTTTTTTTTTTTTTTTTTTTGCCTAAAACTACAAACATGTGTCCCACTCCCCACCCTTTCACTTGAGTTTCTTTCCTAGGGTCTCTGATGGGACCTCTGCTAGGACACAGCACACACCTTTAGACACAGAGGCAAGAGAGAGACACCATCCTTGTCCGGAAAATGAACTCAGAGCAGCGTTGCAATTCTCCAAGGGAACTCAGCTGTCTGGTTTAAAGAAAGAACAATAAAGATGATGGTCCAAGTACTTGGGCCCTTGGCACTCAGGTGGGAGGCAAGGCCCAGAGTGAATCTGGGTGGGAAATGTTTTCTCTCTTGCTCTCTCCCTCTGTAATCCCCTTCCCTCTCTGCCTCCATCAATAAATGAATGTATATATTACACAAGGTGATTTACAGAGCCAATCATCTCCATCAAAATACCAGTGACATTCTTTACAGAACTAGAGAAACATAATCCTAATATTCATATGGAAGCACAGAGGCTCTGAAGATCCAAGGCCATTCTGAGCAAAAAGAACAAAGCCATAGTGATCACAGTACCCAATTTCAAATCATACTACAAAACTACAGTAACCCAAACAGAATTATATTTTTATAAGACAGAAACATAGACAAATGGAACAAAATAGAGATCCCAGAAATAAACCCACTAAACCCAGATTCACTACAAAGATGCCCAAAACATTCAGGAGAAAAAGAACAGCCCCTTCAATAAATGGTGCTGGGAAAACTATTCCCTTATGCAGGAAATACTTTACCTTTCCCCGACCTTTCTTCCCATACCAAAAAAACTGTATCAATCCAGATTAATTTAATGTAAGACAAGCTGTTGAACTATTCAAAGAAAACATAAGGAAGCACTTCAAATTATTGGTATTGACAGCCATTTTTTTGGGTAAGATTCCAAAAGTGCAAGCAACTAAAGTAAAAGTAAATGAATGGGATATCAAATGAAGAGGCATCTGCGTAAAAGGGAAATAATCAGAGTGAGGAGACAACCTATAGAATGAGAAAAACTTTGCATACAATTCATCTGACAAAGGGTTAACATTAAAAATATATAAGGAACTAAATAAAACAAAATAGTAACAAAAATAATCCAACTTACAACTAGGCAAATCATATGGCTATACCCTTGTCAAAACAAGAAATTAAATTGCCCACACATTTATTAAAAAACGCTCAATGGTGTGATTAAGATGGCAGAGCAGGGCGGGATCTTACCTCTCTAGTCTAGGAGATGATAGTTTAAATAAAAGTAGAGAAAGTACAGTCTCAGAGAACAGTTAGGGAGAAAAGGGCAGAGGAAACTCTATGCAAATTAGAGGGACACAGTGAACCCATGTGGAGGGTGTGGATGCCCACAAACTCAGGACCCCAGCAGCTAAGAGCCTCCATACCAGCACTGGAGAGTAAGATTAGACCAGACTGCAGCAGCTCAAGCCACTGATAAAGCTGCAGGAAGAGCCTAGTGGGAATCTGTCTTGGAGCCCTGTGGGAGATAGTGTACCTGCCAAACTAGAGGAGAAAAAAAAAAAAAGGAGGATACGTTTCTCTCTCCCTGATCACCCTGCAATGACATCCTGTAACAAGCCAAAAGAGAGCAGGTGCCATTTTGGACATAAGTAACAGCTGCACCAGCTTGTGTCTGCACCCAGCAACCAGCTGAGTGGAGACTCCTGAGTCTCATGGGGAGAACTGACAGGGGGCTGGGTGCTCATGACTGAGAGGCTTGCGTACTGGGAAAAAACTGAGGCTGTGTGGGAGGGCTCGTGGTGTGGCTGGGACTTTGGGCAGTCACTGTGGGAGACTCCACACGTTCAGGGTTCCCTGGTTACCTGGTGAGGGACATTGCTGAGGAATCTGAGCTAATACTGAGGACTGCACAGATTCTTTGTGTGGTCCTTGGGGCAGAGTAAATGAATTTTATACCCACTGGGACTAGTGCTCAGGCACCAGTCTCCTGTGAGGAGAGGAGCTCTGCTGAGCAGAATTAACCTACCCTCTGATTAAAAAAAAAAAAAAAAAAAAAAAAAAAAAGGAGGAGATTTACCTTGCCAAACCTGGGTGTGTCTCCTTAGACATGCTCTTTGCCCTGGGGAACTGAACAGAGCTCCCTGGCCACACATACCACATGCTTCTAGGTATTCACAGAAAGCAGACACTCCACTAATCTACAGAAGTATAGTACAAAGATAAAAGTTGCCAGAGTAAAAAATAAAGAAGAAACCAACAAGTATCTCCACAAATGATGAATACAAATACACCAATTCAAGAAGAAGAAATTAGAAAACTAAAAAACACTGTTGCTAATCTACAGAATACTATCAAATGACCCAACATATGGGTTCTAGGAGTTCCTGAAGGCATGGAAAGAGCGAAAGCATTAGAAGACCTATTTTGTGAAATAACAGAAGCTTCCCTAATTTGGAGAAAGAGACATCCAAGTACAGGAAGCACATAGAACTCCTAATAGACATGGCCAGAAAAGATCTTCATCACAAGACATTGTAATCAACCTCACCACAGTGAAACAAAAAGATTCTAAAATGTGCGCAAGAGAAACACCAGATTACTTTCAGAGGATCTTCAGTTAGACTCACAGCAGACTTCTCATCAGAAACCCTACAGGCTAAGAGACAATGGCAAGATATATTCCAATTCTTAAGAGAAAATAAACTGTCAATTCAGAAAACTATACCCTGCAAAACTCTCATTTACGAATGAAGGTGAAATAAAGACCTTCTGTAACAAACAGAAATTGAAAGAGTATGTCACCACCCATCTAGTCCTGCAGAAGATGTTTAAGGATGTGCTGCACACAGAAACATGGTCATCACTATGAAAGAAGGTAAAGGAAGAAAATTGCCCAGTAAAAGTACAAAGGGAATCCAAAGTAAAAAATAGGAATATTTTTGGGAAAATGGCAGGGCAAAGATGATATTTAAAAATAGTCATCTTGAATGTAATTGGCTTCAACTCTGCATTTAAAAGACACAGACTAGCTAAATAGATTAAAAAAGAAAAATCCATCAAAGATGGATGCAGTCTGAAAGTGAAAGGATGGCAAAAAGATATTCCACGATAAAAGAAACCAAAAAAGAGCTGATGTAGCCATCCTAATATCAGACAAAATAGACTTTAACACAAAAACTGTTGAAAGAGCAAATAAGAGCACTAGTAATGTTTAAGGAATCAATTATTAGGAAGATGTAACTATGGTAAGTGTATATGCATGTAATTACAGGGCACAAAAATCAACAGCCTCCATGTACACAGACAATGGCAAGGCTGAGAATCAACTTCTAAGATCAATCCCATTCACAATAGCTACAAAAACAATCAAGTACCTAGGAATAAATTTAACCAAGAATGTCAAAGATCTCTACAATGATAATTATAAAACATTAAGGAAAAAAATGAAAGATACTAAAAAATGAAAAAAACTTCCATCTTCATGGATTGGAAGAATCAATATCATCAAAATGTCCATTCTTCCAAAAGCAATTTACAGATTCATTGCAATACCAATCAAAATTCCAAAGATATTCCTCTCAGCTCTAGAAAAAATGATGCTGAAATTCATATGGAAACACAGGAGACCTTGAATAGCTAAAGCAATCTTATACAACAAAATCAAAGTCGGAGGCATCACAATACTAATTTTCAAGACATATTACAAGGCAGTTATAATCAAAACAGCCTGATACTGGTACAAAAAACAAATGGATAGACCAATGGAACAGAATAGAAATGCCAGAGGCTCACTTCTCAATGGTGGATGGAGCAGGCTTAAAATTTTTTTTAAAGATTTACTTTATTTATTTGAAAGAGTTACAGAGATGTAGAGACAGAGAGGCCTTCCATCCGCTAGTTCACTCTCCAGATGGCCACAAAGGCCGGAGCTGCGCTGATCCGAGGCCAGGAGCTTTTTCCGGGTCTCCCACATAGGTGCAGGGGCCCAAGGACTAGGGCCATCTTCTACTGCTTTCCCAGACCACAGCAGAGAGCTGGATCTGAAGAGGAGCAGCTGGGGCTAGAACCAGTGCCCATATAAGATGCCATCACTGCAGGCCAGGGAATTAACCCACTGCCCCACAGCATTGGCCCCTTGGATTTTTGATATTCAATACTTCTTATACAGCTTGCATGGTGGGGAAGAAATTACTCTGAAATGTTGTAGTCCTCATTCCTGGGTGGGGGTGTGGTGATGTGGCCCCCACAATTGATGGGTGTGTGCACAGGAGGCAAAGCTGGCAGTCTCCTGCTTACATTTGAAACTGTAAACAAGCAAGATGGCTTCTCCTAGCCGGCTGCAGGTCCAGCTGGGGAGTGGAGGCAGAGGAGGCGGGCAGGGAGGTGCCCGACCTCTCTGCTTTTTCCTCTCTACCTTCTCTTTCTTCTGATGTGGAACTTAAAAGCAGTTCACCAAGCTCTCCATCCTGCTGCTATTTGCAGCTCCGTGGATCTGCCATCTCCCATCTCACCTGGTCTGCTAGGGGCTGGCACCAACCTTCCCAGTTCCCAGTTCTTTGCCACTTTCCTTTCTTATTTGCTCTTTTGGCATGGACCTGCCCAGTCTGGACTTACTATTGCAAATTTCCCATGGCTCGACCTCCGGCTTGTATCTTCTCCTTTTTAATTATTTATTTTGCCCTGCATGACTCAGATCATCCTCTTGCTATATCACCATCTTAGGACTCCAAGGTAATATATATGGTTCTTTAAAAAAAATTCATGGGAAATGCTTACTATGAAACAATTGCATGGATTTCAATTTTTTTGCAGCAAAATAAATTGATCTTCTAATTGTATTTTTCATGTTTTTGAAGTGCTTTCAAATATCCAAAGGAATGAAATCAGCCTATCAAAGAGATACTTGCAGTCCCATGTTTTTGCTTCACTATTCACAATAGCTATATACAACCTGCCTAGAAGCCCATCCATGGATGAAAGAAGAAAATGTGGAACATAGATAAAATGGAATATTTACAGCCACTTAAAATAATAATATACTATTACTGGCAGCAAAATGGTTGCAACCGAGGATATTATGTTAAATGAAATATGAGAGGCTAAGAGAGACATATACTGCATGTTCTCTCTCCTATGTGGAAGTTTAAAAAAAAGTTTAGTGCTGCCGTTGTGGCACAGTAGATTGGACCACTGTTTGGATGTCTGTATCCCATATTGGAGTGACAGTTTAAGTCCCATCTCCTCTACTTCTGACCCAACTTCCTACGGCTGCACCTGGGAGATAAGCAGATGTTGGCCCAAGATTTTGGGCACTTGATACATGTGTGGAAGACCCAGAAGGATTCCTTGGCTCCTGGCTTTGGCCTGGCTCAGCCCTGGCTGTCATGGACATTTGGGCAGTGAACCAGTGGATTTAAGATCTATCTCTCCCTCTCATTCTGTCACTCTGCCTTTCAAATAAATACATACACACACAGAAATAAATCTTAAAAATAAGTTGATCTTAATTTTCAATGGTGATTACCAGAGGTTGAGAAGGGGGAGAACAAAGGGAGATAGGTCACTAGGTAGAAGTAATACATGCTAGCACTCTACAGTACTGTGGAGCAACAATGGTTTATAATTGCCTATTATAGATTATGAATACATAGGAAAGAGGAGATTGAATGCTTCATTCAAAGTAATGATAAGGGGAGAGATTCATCAGCATACACATTGTATACATTTATTGAAATATCACAGTAAACTCTTTAAGTATCAGCAGTTGTTAATTAAAACTTTAAAATTGTTTAAGAGATAGAAATTTAACAAACCTGATTTGGTCATTATATCTTAAATACATGTGTTGAATTATCAAACTGTACCACAAAACTATGTACAATTAAAATATTTTTAAAACACAAAATAAGATCATATATTTTTTAAAAAAGCTTTATAAAGCAAGATTTATGCTGTGCAAATGGAGATTCTTTATTGCTGGGTGCAAACACAGTTTCAAATTTAACATTTCCATATACCCCTTTCCTAAGATGAGAAAAATCCTGAAGGTCAGGATACTATTCAGTCCTGAAATATGAATCTGCCATTTGGCCTAAGGATGATTTTAAGCTGAAGGCAACTAAGAAGCAGATAGAAAATCCTCTCTTTGTTTTCCTAAAAGTAGGACATAAATTTTTCAACGTTTTCCTTCCTCCACTCTCTACCAGGAAAGACAAAAGAGCTTGAACTTGCAACTGCACACATTGAATCAAAACTATGGCTGTTTCTACAAAGTGTCTGGAGCATAATAAATATTTTTAGAAAGCTTTTATTTAATACATATAAATTTCATAGGTACAGCTTTAGGAATATAGTGGTTCTTCCCCCAATACTCACCCTCCCACTCCCACTCCTGTCACACTTCCTGCTCCCTCTCTCACCCCATTCTTAAGATTCATCTTTAATTATCTTTATATTCAGAAGACCCACTCTATACTAAGATTTCAACAATTTGCACCCACACAGACACACAAAGTATAAAGTACTGTTTGAAGACAAATTTTACCATTAATTCTCATAGCAAGTAAAGATTTCAACTATTTGCACCCACACAGACACACAAAGTATAAAGTATTGTTTGAAGACAAATTTTACCATTAATTCTCATAGCACAACTCATTAAGGACAGAGGTCCTTCATGGGGAGCAAGTGCACAGTGACTCCTGTTGTTGGTTTAACAACTGACACTCTTATTTATGACATCAGTGATCACCCAAGGCTCTTGCCATGAGCTGCCAAGGCTATGGAAGCCTTTTGAGTCCACAAACTCCATCAGTATTTAGACAGGGCCAGCATAATAAATATTACCCAAAGTCTTTCCAGCCTGGAGTAGAAGGGACAGGGACTCACCTACTTCAGGGTGTCACTGCTCCCATCACCCTGAAAGCCATCCCAATCTCTTCCTCACCAGTGCTCCAGGCCAGTAAGGGAGAGCCTCTGGATCTACACTGTCCATTGTGACAGCCACTGGCTGCATGGACTATCACACACTCAATGTGTCACTGAGGATCTGAATCTTTAATGTAATTAAATTAGAATAGCCACACGTGGCTAGTCACTACCAAACTGGACAGCCCAAATGTACAGTCCAACCTCCCACTGTCCCTCACACTTTACCAAGATCCATTCTCCCTCAATCTTTGAAACCAGGGTGAAAGCTGGGGTCTCTAGACAGAAAACTTTTAGTAAACACTTTTGTTGCTTACAAATGCCCTCCAAAGCAAATTTGTAATCGTTATTTAAGAAAAATGAATGAAATCACATAAATTATCTTGTCTTCAGGAATCACATATAATTTTCAATTTTGCCAGATACAGTCCATTATTTTTGCCATAACAGCAAACAGTAGCAACAGAAAGATTACAGAACTCCAAAACCTGGAGAAAGAAATCCAGAGCTGTCAAGATAGAAAATTCCCGCTCTAGTCCCTCTGGCCCTCTTCATTGTAACTTAGTAGTTCTCCAAGTGTGGTCCTGTCCAAAAGCACCAGCATCACCTGGAAACTTATTAGAAATGTAATAGACCTACTGGATCAGAAGCTCTGGGGCTGCAATCTATCAATCAGCTTTGACAAGTCCTCCGGAAGTTTCTAATGCACAGTAAATTTTGAAAGCTGCTACATATAACCATCAGTTCAGTGGTTAACAGGTACTCAGTATGCTCCAGGAACATGGGGACTTCTTCAGGCAGAAATATTAGATAACAACTAGGTTTAATTCTCTTTTGCGTAGGTCCTCCTATCCTTATCCGTATTTTATTTTTTTAAATGACTGTTTATTAAAAAAAATTTGACACACAAAAATTGTACATATGTACAAGGTACCATGTGATGTTTCAATATATGTATACATTCTATAATGTCCAATCTGGGTAAATAAACCTATCTTCTCAAGCAGTCAACATTTTTTTATGGTGAAAAACATTCAAAATCCTGTAGTCTAGGGTTTTTTTAAATAGAGAAATATACAGCACACACATAGATGTATAATTATTTTACCTCTCTGTTTATAGATCACCTTACAGTGTGATAGAGAGAGAACTTCTTACTACTTCTTACTGCTATCCTACTATAACTTATTACCCATTAATCAACCTTTCCCATCCCTTTTTCCCCCTTCCCTTCCCAGCCTCTGTAACCCCCATTGTGCTTTTACTTACATGAGGTTACCTTTACTGGACTCCACATAGAGTGAGATCATGTAGTACTTAGCTTTCTGTGCTTGGCTTATTTTACTTTGTGACCAGATGAGGACACAGGGCTCAAGGTGATCAAGTAACCTGCCCAAGGTCCCATGGCTGCTAAGTGGCAAAGCTGGGCTGTCAATGGGCCACCTGGCCACATTTTCTTTGAACTAGCCCAGTCTTCACCCCTCCAAAAGGGCCCAGAATAAATGCCTCTCTTCTAAATATCACATCTAATAGGTATTTTATTGAAAATCTATAGCATTCCACTCATTATTTTTCATGTATTTCTTATTTAGCCATCATAACAACCCTGTAAACCTAAGTATGAGGTAGTATTGCTACAGTGTTGCTTTGGTTTCAGACTCCAAATAAAAGGAAATCAGTGAAGTTCCTGATAAAGAATGCAAATCAGTGGCCGGCACCACAGCTCAATAGGCTAATCCTCCACCTTGCGGCGCTGGCACACCGGGTTCTAGTCCCAGTCAGGGCACCGGATTCTGTCCCGGTTGCTCCTCTCCCAATCCAGCTCTCTGCTATGGCCCGGGAGTGCAGTGGAGGATGGCCCAAGTCCTTGGGCCCTGCACCCGCATGGGAGACCAGGAGAACCACCTGGCTCCTGGCTTCGGATCAGCGTGGTGTGCTGGCCGCAGTGGCCATTGGAGGGTGAACCAACGGTAAAGGAAGACCTTTCTCTCTTTTTCTCTCACTGTCCACTCTGCCTGTCAAAAAAATAAAATAAAATAAAATAAATAAAATAAAAAGAATTCAAATCAGTAATTATAAGGATGCTCAGAGAGATATGAGAAAACAGACAATTTAACAAAATTAGTGAAACAATGCATGATATGAATGAGGAAGTAATAAAAGGAATATCATTAAAAATTTTAGAACCAAACAGAAATATTGTAAATGAAGAACTCAATACATTTTTAAAAACACAACTGAAAGTCTCAATAGCAGACCAGATCAAGCAGAGTAAAGAATACTTGAACTTGAAGACAATTCTTTTGAAATAGCCCAATTAGACAAAAGAAAAATAAAGAATGAAGACATCATTTGAGACCTATAGTATAATATTAAAAAGTATTTGAATTTTGAGGAATCTTGAAAGCAAAGAGAGTAACAAAATCTATGAAATAATATTGAGAACTTTGCTAACTTCGGGAGTGATATGGACATACAAGTACAGGAGGCCCATAGCATCCCAATAAATATGATTTAAAAAGATCTCCACAATGACACATTATAGTCAAGTTCTCAAAAGTACTAAGAAAATTCTAAAATCTCCAAGGCAAAAGTGCAGAGTTACATTTAAGGGAACCACCCTTAGACTAACATTTTTCAGCAGAAACTTCGCAGTCAGAAGGGACTGAAATGATATATTCCAAGTTCCAAAAGAAAACAACTGCCAACCAAGAGCACGATGCCCAGCAAAGCTATTCTTCAGAAATGAAGGAGAAATAAAGCCTTGCCAAAGCAAGCAAAAACTGAGAGAATTCATTACCACTAAACTGGCCTCACAAAGATGCCTAAGGGAGTTCTGCTTACAGAAGCAAAAGAAAAATAACATGAAAATATATCAAAGTATAAAACTCACAAGGAACACAGATACACAAAAAATAAATAGAAAATAATCAATCTGTTAATATAGTAAACTACTAAACCACAAAGTGGAGCAGCAGATAAGAAAGAAGTATGTAGGATATTCAAAGTACACAAAAGATTTTTCTTTTTAACGATAGGACCAAATCATTCCTTACCAACCATAACCTTGACTGTAAGTGGGCTAAATTCCTCGATTAAAATATCCATACTAACTGAACGGATATTAAAACAAGACCCAACAATATGCTGTGTACAAGAGACTCACATCAACAATAAAGACACATACAGATTGAAACTGAAAGAATGGAAAAAATGCATTCCATGCAAATGGAAATCAAAAGTGAGCTTGACTAGCTATGACTATACTCATATACACAAAATACATTTTAAGATAAAATTTGTAAAAAAAGAGAACGTCACTATATAATGATCAAGAGGTCAATTCAAAAAGAAAATATAATGATTCTAAGTGCATATGCACCTAATGCCAGAACAACCAATTTTATAAAACCAACATTGTTAAAGCTAAAGGGAGGGATAGATCCAATACATTAATAATGAAGAATGTAACACTCCACTTTCATCAGGGGATAAATCATCCAGGTCAAAAAGACAAAATATATAAATAAATAAATCAAGCATTAAAGTTAAACCATACTACAGACCAAACAAACAGACCTGACATTTACAGAACATTTTATCCATCTGCTGCAGAATAACACATTTGTTCATTGGTCAATGGAACATTCTCTAGGATAGACCTTTTGCCAGGTCACAAAACAATTCAACAAATTAAAAAAAGAATATTATGGCCGGTGCCGTGGCTCACTAGGCTAATCCTCCGCCTTGCGGCGCCGGCACACCGGGTTTTAGTCCCGGTCGGGGCACCGGATTCTGTCCCGGTTACCCCTCTTCCAGGCCAGCTCTCTGCTGTGGCCAGGGAGTGCAGTGGAGGATGGCCCAAGTGCTTGGGTCCTACACCCCATGGGAGACCAGGAGAAGCACCTGGCTCCTGCCATCGGATCAGCGCGGTGCGCCGAAAATGCTGCAGCGCGCCAACCGCAGCGGCCATTGGAGGGTGAACCAACGGCAAAGGAAGACCTTTCTGTCTCTCTCTCTCTCACTGTCCACTCTGCCTGTCAAAAAAAAAAAAAAAAAAGAATATTATAGCATGTATCTTTTCTGATCACCATGAAATAAAAGTAGAAAACAAAACAAACTTTAGTGATGATAGAAACATGCTTCTGAATAAACACTGGGTCACTAAAAAGAAAATGAAAACATTTCTTGCAACAAAGATGCACACATAATAAACCAAACTTATGGGATACAGCAAAATAACTTCTACGAGGAAAATTTATAATGATCAGTTCCTACATCAATAAAATAAAAAGATTTCAAATACATATCCTAGGGGCCGGAGCTGTGGTATAGCGGGTAAAGCTGCTGCCTGCAGTGCCGGCATCCCATGTGGGTGCCAGTTTGAGACCTGGGTACTCCACTTCTGATCCAGCTCTCTGCTATGGCCTGAGAAAGCAGTGGAAGATGGCCCAAGTCCTTCGGCCCCTGCACCTGCATGGGAGACCTGGAAGAAGCTCCTGGCTCCTGGTTTCGGATCGGCGCAGCTCGGGCCATTGCGGCCAGTTGGGGAGTGAATCATCGGATGGAAGACCTCTTTTTCTCTGCCTTTCCTCCCTCTGTGTAACTCTAATAAATAAATAAATCTTTTTAAAAAATACATATCCTAACAATGCATCTCAAGGACCTAGAAAAGCATAAACCAAACCCAAATTTAGTAGAAGTAAAGAAATAACAAAAATCAAAGAATAAATGAAATAGTAAAAAAAAATTAATGAACTGAAGTATTGGATTTTTAAAAAAGATAAAAAAAAAAATCAAACTTTCAGCTGGACTAAGTGAATAGTCAAATTAAACCAAAGATGAAAAAGGACATAGTACAATAGCACAGAAATATAATTATGTACAATAAGCCAAAAATTAGAAAACAAAGGAAATAGATACATCTTTGGACATATAAAACCTATTAAAATTCAACCACTAAGACATAAAAAACCTCAACAGATCACTAAAAAGTAACGAGATGGAATCAGTAATAAGAAATTTCCCAAAAAGAAAAAAAACTGTGTACTTACACCCCATGCGGGATCTGTCCCTAATGTGTCGTCTAAAGCCAAGTGATGCTATGACTGGTACTGAAACAGTATTTTTATACTTTGCGTTTCTGTGTGGGCGCAGACTGATGAGGTCTTTGCTAATTATATACTGAAGTGATCTTCTGTATATAAAGAGAATTGGAAATGAAAAAAAAAAACTGGTGTTAAAATGGAAATGGCATAGAAAATTAATTATTTTGAAAAAAAAATTATGTAGGATCTCTGTCTTTAATGTGCTGTACATTGCTATTTAATGCTATAATTAGTAATCCAATGGTAGTTTTTTCACTCGATGTTGCTATATGGGCAAAATGTTGAAACCTTTACCTAATATATACTAAATTGATCTTCTGTATACAAAGAGAATTGAAAATGAATCTTTACATGAATGGAAGGGGAAAGGGAGCGGGAGGGGGGAGGGTTGCGGGCGGGAGGGAAGTTATGGGAGGGGGGAAGCCATTGTAACCCACAAGCTATACTTTGGAAATTTATATTCATTAAATAAAAGTTTAATAAAAAAAAAAACAGAAGGCTTCACTATTGATTTATACCAAAACTTATAGAAAAACTAACAGCAATTCTTCTCAAGCTATTCTAAAGATTCAAAAGAATGCAAACTCAGTCTGTGGGGTCAGGATGGCCTGGATATTAAAACCAAACAAGGTTTCAGTAGCAACAGCAAAACAGTATAGGCTAATTCCACTGACAAACTTAGATGCGAAATTTTTCAATAAAATGCAAGCAAATTAAATCCAACAGAATATAAATACCACCATAATCAAGTAGTAGTTAACATAGGGATGATTTAACATATACAAATCAATATATATATATAATAAATCACACCACCAGAATCAAGGATAAAAGCTATCTAATCACTTCAATAGGCAAAGAAAAAGCATTTGATAAAATTCAACATCCATTCATGATTAAAACCCTAAATAAATTAGGAAAGAAGGAATATATCTCAACATAATAAAGGTTATATCCAGCAAACATCAGAGTTAAGGGACTGAAGCTGAAAACATTTCCTGTAAGATCTGGATCCAGACAAGGAGGTCCACCCTTCACTGCTGTTGTTCAATATAGAATGGGTTTTAGCTGGAACAATTAGGGAAAAGAAAAAAAGTAAAAGGCATAAAAACAAGAAATAAAGAAATCAAATGATCCCTGCTCATAGATCATAGGATTCTCTATTTAAAAACAGCTGAAGAGTCCATTAAAAGACCATTAAAACAGATAAACAATTTCAGTAATGTTTCAGGATACAAAATCAACACATAAAAATCAGTGAACAAATAATGCATTCACTGAGCAAGAAATTATAACAGTAATCTTGGGGCCAGCATTGTGGTGCAGCAGGTTAAGTAGCAACTTGCCAGTTACACTGGCATCCCATATCTGAATGCCAGTTCGAGTTCTGCCTACTCCATTTCTGATCCAGCTCCCTGCTAATGTGCCTGGGAAAGCAGTTGAAAATGGCCAAGTACTCTCTCCCTCTCTCCTCTCTCCTTATCTTCTCCATGCCTCCCTGCCACTCTGCCTTTCAAATAATTTTTAAAGGATCAATCTCATTTATAATTACTATACCTAGATACATACATACATACACACACACACACACACTAGGAAAAAAATTAACAAAGTCTGTAAAAGACCTCTGCAATGAAAATTTTAAAACAACAGGGGTAGTCTTTTGATCTAGTTGTAAAGATTGCTTATACTATATTTGAATAACTGGGTCTGATCCCTGGCTCCAGCTCCTGATTCCAGCTTCATGCTGATACAGTGGTGATGGCTCAAGTAATTGGGTTCCTGCCACCCTTGTGAGATCTGTATTGATTTCTTGGCTCTTGGCTTTGACCTGATCAAGCCCTGGCCATTGTGGGCTTCTGGAGGTATGAATTAGTGAATCAGAACTATCTGTGTGTTTGTGTATATGCCAATCAGATGTAAAAGTATATAAGTATTAAATGTCAATCAAAATTTTAGAAATCTTTTAAAAAAGAGAATACTTTTTAAACTTTTATTTAATAAATATAAATTTCCAAAGTACAGCTTATGGATTACAATGGCTTTTTCCCCCCCATAACTTCCCTCCCAATCGCAACTCTCCCTTCTCCCGCTCCTTCTCCCATTCCATTCACATCAACATTCATTTTCAATTTTCTTTATATACAGAAGATCAATTTAGTATAAATTAAGTAAAGATTTCAACAGTTTACACCCATACAGAAACATAAAGTGAAAAATACTGTTTGAGTACTAGTTATAGCATTAAATCACATTGAACAACACATTAAGGACAGAGATCCTACATGAGGAGTAAGTGCACAGTGACTCCTGTTGTTGACTTAATAAATTGACACTCTTGTTTATGGCATCAGTAATCACCCTAGGCTCTTGTCATGAGTTGCCAAGGCTATGGAGGCCTTTTGAGTTCACCGACTCTGATCTTATTTAGACAAGGTCATAGTCAAAGTGGAAGTTCTCTCCTCCCTTCAGAGAAAGGTACCTCCTTCTTTGATGGCCCTGTTCTTTCTGCTGGGATCTCGCAGAGATCTTTCATTTGGGTCTTGTTTTTTTTTTTTGTTGTTGTTGTTTGTTTTTGTTGTTGTTGTTGTTTTTTTTGCCATGGCTTTCCATGCCTAAAATACTCTCATGGGCTTTTTAGCCAGAACCGAATGCCTTAAGGGCTGATTCTGAGGCCAGAGTGCTGTTTAGAACATCTGCCCTTCTATGAGTCTTCTGTGTATCCTGCTTCCCATGTTGGATCATTCTCTCCATTTTTAATTCTATCAGTATCAGCAGACACTAGAAAAAGAAAATACTTAAAGATTTAAAACTTTGCCAAAATGCATCATAAACAGGAATTTCAGCAAAACAACAGAAGCTACAAAACCATTGGGAATTTTAGAACTTCTCAAATAAAAATAGAACTAAATGTTACATCAATCCACCTACTGGATATATATCCAAAGAAGTTTGAATCAATGTCAGAGACAACTGTATTGGCATGTTTATTGCAGTGCTATTCACAATATATGGAAACAAACTATGTGTCCATCAATAGATAAGTAGATAAAGGAATTGTGTTATATATACACACAATGGAATGTGATGCAACCGTAAAAAAGGATAAAATTCTGTCATTTGCAGCAACATGGATGAAATGAGGGGTCTTATTATACTGCTGTGGTGTATTACATCAGTTGCTTTCCAGTTATTAAACCAATTTTTTATTTGTGATAAAAACCATTTGATCATGGTATATAATTTCTTACGTATTTCTGGATTTAATTTGCTGGATTTTCTTGATGGTTTGGGGACTAATAGTCATTATTGGTTTGTAACATTCTTTACTTTTGATATCTTTATCATGTAGTACTGACTGCACAGATTACACTGGGAAACATTCAACTCATTTTTTGGTTGTGAAAAATTGGTATTAATTCTTTAATTTCTTGATAGATGTAATCAGCAAAGCTATCTGGTCCCAGTCTTTCCTTTTTGGGAAGATTTTTGATGACTAATGCACTCTTTTTAGGTTAGAGTTCATCCAATTTTTAAAAAGCAAACACCATGCATGTGCTCATCTGAACACACCATCAGAAAAGGCAAACATAAGCAGTCATGAGTGTCATAAGGAGCAGAGGAAAATGGAGAGGAGACCCAGGGAGGGCTAAGCAGAGCTCAGAACAAAGTCACCTGCCAGCTCTCCACTCTGCTTACCTTTCCACCATGGGTAACAATGGATCTGGCTTCTGTCGGGCACTGTACCCCAGTGACACTTTGCTTTGGAGCTTTCTATCCTCATTTCTTCCCAGCAGGCAACTGTAGGGATACAGTTTCAGTTGAGATCCCCTGTTAATTGTTATTTCTTGGAAAATTCTTTGCACTCATCTTGGTTACCTAGCCTGCATTGTCCCCCTGCAGGCTTTCTTCACTCAACAACCCAGATGTTTTCCACAAGGCCAAATCGCCCAGCCATGCATGCCCATGATAGATTCTCTACTCTCATCACCCTCATGTCATCCAGTCCCCTATGAAAGCTAAGTCACCTCTTTCCTCTTAAGCTTGTCCCTCAGCTTCCATCCCACTTGCTGTCTTGGCATGCTTGTAGGAAATGCTAGGTTTACTGTGCCTGCAAAAGAACCTGAGGATGAACAGTCTAACCACTGTTAGAATTCCTTTGACAAATTGAATTTGTAGAGCTTATTTGAGCAAAACAAAACCAAAATGATTCATTACATTGGGCAACTACCAGTACCAGAGCAGATTCTGAGAATGCCAACCAACAACATGATCCGTCAGCATTTCTAGGAATACAGAAACCAAGCACAGAAAACTTCAGCAGTGACAGTCTAGTTGATCAACTAGTTAATTGGTATATCTTTTTTTTTTCAGATAAGGATTTATTAAGAAAAATTTATCCTTTAAACAAGAGAAATTGGAATTATATAATTTCTTTAACTTTTATTTAATAAATATATATTTCCAAAGTACAACGTTTGGATTGTAGCGGCTTTTTCCCCCTCCATAACCACCCTCCCACCCACAACCATCCCATCTCCCACTCCCTCTCCCATCCCATTCTTCATTAAGATTCATTTTCAATTATCTTTATATACAGAAGATCAACTTGGTATGTACTAAGATTTCAACAGTTTGCACCCACACAAATACACAAAGTATAAAGTACTGTTTGAAGATTGGTTTTTACCGTTAATTCTCATAGTACAACACATTAAGGACAGAGGTCCTACATGGGAGCAAGTGTAAAGTGACTCCCGTTGTTGATTTAACAATTGACACTCTTATTTATGATGTCAGTAATCACCCGAGGCTCTTGTCATGAGCTGCCGAGTCTGTGGAAGCCTCTTGAGTTCACCAACTCTGATCTTATTTAGACAAGGCCATAGTCAAAGTGGAAGTTCTTTCCTCCCTTCAGAAAAAGGTACAACTGGTATATCTTAACTAGTAATTGTTACAACCTAACCAGTTAACTGGCTACATTGCCTTTTGAAACCAAAAGCCCAGTTACCATGATTAAATTTTGTATTGATTTGGTCTTTTGAATCCAGATCAGGTGCTTAGTACAAATCTGTAGCTTCCTACAAATTTCATTCAATAATTCCCCTTCAGATTATGTGTCCACCGAGTGACAGTTTTATCAAAACTTAGGGCACCAGCGCCACTCTCAGTCACCATCAAACTGAGTTTCCAGTCTCAGCTCTTCATCCATTGATTATGGTGAATTTGAGTTCTTGTCACTCCAGCCAAACAGAGACTGTTTAGCATTCAGCAGATACTAAGGACTTCAAGAAAACACAGAGCACGAGAGACTGCTATACCACTATGGGGGGGGGGGCAATTCCAACCATCTGGAACATGTCCCTTAGTTATTGTCCTCATAAACTACACCAACCAAAATCATATTAAAGAATGAGAAAGGGTAGGCATTTATTTATTTAATCAAATAGGCTGTTTTGTTAATTTTCTTGTAATTGAAACTCTACAATACCCCATATACTTACTCATGTGCAACAAGAAGTTCTAGCCACTGCGCAGACTCTTCCCTATATCTAGCAAGTAATCTAGCATTCAATCATGTTAAAATAAGAGGGAAGATAAATATCAAGAAATCTAGTTACTTATCTAGTCCCATCAGGTGAAAAAAGGTAGGCAGAAGGGGGAAAAAATGAGAATCTCATCATAGTCTTGTTTCAGCATCTTGGGGAAAAGCAACCCACATGTTTGATGTTTACTAATAGGGGAGCTTTCCCTAGTCAGCTTTACCGTTAGTCCTCCAACAGGCAGATGGTTCCAGGAGTCCAGAGGGGCCCCTTTTGCTTATAAGATGAAGACCCAAGGTTGAGGCCTGGGGCTCTCCTGCAGTGTAGGTGATAAAAAACACTCAAAACTGCCACCACACCAACACTGCTCCCTCATGTATATCATCCTGTCCACTCCACAAGTTGGAGTACAGATGCTTTAGCAATGGATGCTTGCTTGAAAGGCTCAGGAAAGAGTAGGTGGCAGTGCAGGCCGTCCGTGAGTCCATGCTCAACCTTGGATCTGCCTTCTTTCAAATATCCGTTTCTCCAGCTGAGGTGTATTGCACTGTCCATTAAATGCACTGCCACAGGCAGCCTGCTGTGGGACAGCCTTGAAGAGTTCCTTTGAACTGCCTATGGCAGCAACCTCAGTACCTGTTCTTCCTGATGTTGGGTTAGCAGCCTTAGGAACAATCAGTCTCTTATTAGAGTTCTAGGAATTCATTTGTTTGTCTAAAAATTTTATTGTTTGAAAGGCAGAGCTACAGAAAGACAAAGGGCTTCTATCTGCTGTCACTCCTCAATGGCCACAACAACCAGGTCTGGGCCAAGCCGGAGCCGGGAGTCAGGACCACTGTCCTGTTCTCCTGCATGGGTATCAGGAGTTCAAGCTCTTGGACCATCTTCTGCTGCCTTCCAGGGTGCATTAGCAGAATGCTAGATTGGAAGAGGAGCAAGTGGTACTCAAACTGGCACTCCACTATGGAAGGCCAGCATTGCAAGTGGCAGCTTAACCCACTGCACCACACCAGCTGACCCAGTCCAGTGATATGGCCTCAAAGTTATCAAAAACCTGTACTTGGCTGAGTCTCTCCCCAAGGCTCCTTTTTGATGAAACACATTAGGCGATAATATACAAGTAACCATCTGTGAAATGATGAGACTCAAAAGGGCCATGTTTCAAGACTCGATGAGATTGTATTACGATAGAATTGATGAGGAAATTCTGTTTTCATTGTATGCAACATCTTAAGATAATAACCAGAATTAGGACTGGCAATATTCCCTCAGAATGATCAGCTTTCTGAAACACATAGTAACATATACAATTCCAGGAAGATACAACATCACTTATTGGACTATGCTTTTCATAAAATTTAACATATCCAGTAAGCCTAATTAGTTTAATCTCTCCCTTTCAGAGTCTCCAGATTCTGGAACATCCCAAAGTTAGCTTGAGGTCAAAAGAATTAGAATTTTACTTTGGAAAAATCTGTCAAAAATCAGAGGTTCAAAAAACTCAATCAAAAGATCACAGGTCACAGCAAAATAATGGCTATTCATCTAACCAAAATCACAGTCAAAACACAAATACAGGAAGCCACACAGACACAGGAGAAAAATCCCAGCTCTTTAATAGAAACAACTCAGTTTTCTTACGTAATTAGAAAAACTATTATGTTATCAGACACCTAATAAAGCTCTAGGTCCCATTAAGAGTGGATCAGTTCTCCGAGAAAACTTTCACATAAGTAACCAAATTCTAATTTTGCATATTTATGTTAATATTCAATTATTAGAAAACCTTATAATTCCTGTTTTTAGCCAACTTGATAACAAAATTCCTTTCACAAAATTCACCTTTCACAAACTTTCTACAATCTTCTTATATCCCTTCAGCTATTTCTCTTATATCCTTTCTTTCATTTGGGAACTAATGATTCTTTAGGCCAAAAAACGTTATTTTCCCCTTAAGAAAAAGTAACCCTATAGCTTTACTCATAAAAATTTCTTACTTTCCTTGCATAATGAATTCTTTATAATTTTTCTTGTTATTTACTTATTTATTTGAAAGGCAGTGTCAGAGAAAGAGAGAGAGAGAGAGATCTTCCACCTGCTGTTTCACTCCTCAAATATTCTCCACAGCCAGGTTGGGGCCAGGCAGATGCCAGGAGCCAGAAACTCCATCCTGGTCTCCTACATGGGTGGCAGAGACTCAAGCACTTGAGCCGTCATCTTCCACCTCCCAGACTCAAGCCTAGCACTCCATTATGGGATGCAGGTGTCCTGAGCTGCAGCTTAACTGGCTGCATTTTCTGGTTTTAATGACCATGTATTAGAATTTTACAAATTCTTAATTACCTTAGTCTCTAATGAAAATTTAAAAAGCAAGCAATTTTGAACTGGTTTATATTCACATCAGCATTTTTTCATCTTAATAACACATTTCCTCATAATACAATCCTTTCCATGTCCCAACACCCAAATACACCTAGCTTTGCTCTACTGCATCAAAACCAGATGTTCTGCTAGTACAATTTATTTATTAAATGTTAAACTGTGAGATCAGCACTATATCTGGTACTAAATGGTATGAAAAATATTTGGCACCTAAAGTTCAATCCAAATACTTATCTATTTGCAGATAATAATACAGGCAAGAGTGAAGGCACAAGCACTTGACATAATTAGTTTTCTACACTTCTTGCTTCTCTGTATGTGTGCATCTGTTTCTTCTATGACATCCCATGAGTGAAGGAACATCTACCTTATTTCTCAACAAATCTCTGGCTCTGGTACAGTGTGTTACACAGAGTAGATAGTCATGAATCTATTAAATGAGTGCATGTAACTACTCAGTTGTTCTCTAAATAGTCAAAGCATTCCATATTTTTTAATAAAAGCAGGGAAGAGTTGTTCTCCAGAACTATTTCTAGAAGCCTACTCCACTCAGCAAAGGGAATTTGGTACCTCACTAGTCAGAATCACATTTATCCTGCATTCATACTCTCCTCCAACACGGAGCACGATCAGGATGGTTAAGGAATAAGTTTTAGTCTGTTAATTTACTTGAAAATGACTCAGACATTGCAACAACATCCACCGCTTAATCCAATAGAACACAACTGGGACGCTTCAAGCCACTGCGATTCCTGGAATTACAATGAGTTCATCCACAAACTTCCACCCCATTTATATTCATCTGCTTTACTTGTTTTTAACAATTATGCTTGAATTCCTCATTAAACAAAGCTAGCCATGGAAGAAGTTCAGGAGCTACCATCCAAAATGGATACATGATATTGACTGCTTTCAGCCAAAGGCATCTGAAAAACAAGGTAAAGCTCCGAGTTCCCCTCCATCAAAGACAGAGCCTCCAAAGCCATTCAGCTGATCAAGCCTCCAAGATGAACTCAGAGAAGACATTTCACCACACTCAGACCTTGCTATGAACCGTCATCTCTTCTAAGGGCTTGTTCTTTCTTTAAAAAGCCACTGACTCTGAGGATCTTTTCTTTAATCCCTGACCATTTTGCTCAGATCAGCAAGGGGGTTGAGTCAAGGGATCCTTGCCCGTTTCTTGATTTCATTATTGCCCTAAACAATTGTTCAGCTGTTCATCGTAATCATATTTCAGGCCTAAATAATCACCATTTGCTAAGGAAGAAGAAAATCACCAATAGGACGACACTGAAGACAAAGTGATCAAGGCTGAGTGAGGCTTGTCACACAGACGTGAGCCTTTGCCTTGATTGTAAAAGCTTCAGTGATTTAATCGTCCGTCTCCTCCAGGTGCAGAGAGGGTGAGACACAGATAAGAATTTCCTCCACAGATGTCAATTTGCCTCAAAATAAACTACAAGGGGACTTCAAAAAGTTCAGGAAAACGGGATTTTGGTGCAGTAAAATGTTGAAATCCATGCCTAGTTTTTTCATAATACACATTTTTCATGAACCTTTGCAAACTACCCTCTTAGGTATGGTTTCAAATGTTTTTGCAGCAAAATGGACATTTCAATTCCATTTTTCCACAAGCTTTTTGAGGTGCCCTGTAGGAAGCCCACTAACCTAGTCTGTGGTCTTAACAACAGTTCAAAGCAGGACCTTTTAACCAACAAGGCAGACAAAGCACTGTCCTTACTCCACTGCTATACTTTTATTGTTTTGAGCCTCAGCTTGTAGCCAAAGCATAAAGGTGGCTATAGAAGCAGACTCCATTGATCTTTCAACTTCTATAAGCAACTATTTCGCCTTCATTTAGTCTCTCAAAATCCTCTGGGTGAGCTTTTAAAACACACACTCTGTGTTGTCTATGGGGGTTTTGATTCTTTTCTAATCTCTACAAACAAAATTTTACCCAAATTTCAAAACCCTCATGGGGGCCAATGTAATTCCAAATTATTTTTGGTAAGGTTCACCCATTTCTCTTTAAAAAAATAATAAAGTATGGGTTCTGAAAATTTTTATTCCAGAGGTTGGCTAGAGTTCCAGACCCTGGACCTAGTCCAGTTTCTCAGACACAGGCAACCAGCACAAACTCCAAGAAGGTCATATGTCCTTGCACAGCACAAACTGACCCTGGAAACCACCCACAGTTTACTTGCTCTCTCGTGCTCTTCTCTCTCTCTCAGTCTAAACTAACTCTGGATGGAGTTTCAGAAGGTAGAGCTCTAGGCTCCCTGGATCCCAATGATCCCACGACTTTCCATCTGCTAGCAACATTCCCTACATACCCAACCTAGTTCAGAAATTTTATCTGACAAAGTCAAATACCTAAAGCTCCTCTATAAGTCCCAGGCCTGTTCCTTCTGAAGCCACTTTGCTTTCTGTCTAACTTTGATGAGACTTACCTGAGACTTCCTGGTAGGACCCAGTCCTGTTTCTGTCACAGCTTCCGAACCCAATCTGGAACTAAAATTTGCTCAGACTCAGGCAACTCCAAACACAGATCAACAGAGCGTAGGAATCCCAGAGAGAACTTCCCCATGATTCCCAGGTACAGCACGAGAACAGTGAGCACATGAGGCCCAATGAGAACTGCACGTGGTTACTTAGTGCTTCTGGAGTTGCTGGAACCCTACTTAGCTGGAGGTCTGCTTTAGGTTGTGCAGACTATGCCAAAACTATTGAAAGGAAAATTCCTTAGACAAATTAAATTTAGTTGAGCTTACTTGGATAAAATAAAATAAGATTCGTGAGGCTAGCAGGTTCTGTGGACTTTACTAACCATGAGATCAGACAACATTTTAGAAAACCAGAGCGAGCTGTAGAAAACAACTTAATTGGCTACAGTCTGGTCAATCAAGTAGTCAATTGGTTATAGCCTAACTAGTTTATTGTTTACGGACTAATCAGTTAATTGGCTACAGGGTCCTCTGCAACAGCCAAGGTTGAGATTAAATTCTCTATTGGTTTGGTCTGTCAGCCCAGTGCAGGTGCTCAGTTCAAAACCATGCCCTCCTGTGAAATTTTTACCACCACTAAAGGTTGATCACCCATGCAGGTCATAGCCCCATAGCACTGGGACAAGTGTTCTGATAGAACCACCACACTGGCATCAAACATTTCTTTCCATGTCGTCTCTTTCTAGTTTTCTTTTCCAAACATCAAAGACACTATTTACTGATTCTATTTTCACTTGTTCTGTACAAAGCCTACCATTTAATTTTCATGAGAAGTATATTTTATCTCCGTGTTACATGAGGAGACTCGGTAACTCCCAGGCTTCCATAACTAATAAGACACAGAGCTTCAAATGACTTTCTAAACTTGTGGTCACTATGCCTGAATTTCTCATAGTTTTGCATCATTTTGCTTAGAAAAGAACACCTCCATTTAGAAGAGATAATAGTGTGTGTAGATAAAGTACTGCAGAGTTGCTGGGGAAAGCCCTGCATCAGATCCCTGGGTGCTTTGAGTTAGAGAATCCAAGGTCACAGGACACAGGCTCGGGAACATGTGTCACATCCCATCCATTCTTTCATCCACTCTCTCAATAAAGAGTCGCTGGGCATGTACCAGGTGTTAGGATCTGGCAGTGATGGAGAAACAACGTCCCAGCCCTCATGGAATTCCCATTCCAATGGAGAAACAAGGATTTCAAATATAATATCAAGTAGCAATAAACTCCCTGAAGATAGAGGGAACAATGCTGGTTCACGTGCAATCAGGAAGGGTGTCTAACGGGATTGTATTTGGACAAAAGTCTCTATGAATTAAGGGCATTAGAGGGCTGTGGATATCTTGTGGAGGTGTGTCTCACTTTTAGAAGGAATTCAAAGGCCCAGAGCTGAGAATGTGTTGGGAACTTTAGGACCATCAAACACAGAGAGGGTGCTAGGGGAGTGGAATCCAGGGAAAGTGATGGTGTTGTCTTCAGAGAGGCAAAGGGAAGCATTATGTCAGGGTTTCTGGCCTTCCTTCAACCTTTAGGCATGTCAACTTTTTCAGCCCTTTCTCAGACTTGAATTTCCTTTGAATTGTGAATAATTTTTCTGCTATCTGTAAGCAAACATCTCATCCTCTCCATAGCGTTGGTCCCCCTGCTTCCTTCCCTCAGGGCTTTAATAGTCCCCTGCAGGTTATTCTAAGCTATAAAAATCCCAGACCCTTCTAAGTCACACACACAACAGGATGTCATGTTGCTCCTGAGCTCCACATTGAATGCCTTGCTCTTGGCAAAGAAAAAAGCCCTTTCCTCTCACTATTTGCAAAAGCTTGAGAGCAAAAGGGAGGAGAGCATACTCAACTAAGTCACTTCCAGTCCTTTCCCTTAGGACAGAGAAGTACCTGGTATGGGGATCTGGAGGCATCGTATGCTCACCAAAATGCCCAGGCAGGGAGCAGAGAGGAAAGCAGTTCAAAAGGGGGATTTGGAGATCAGCACTGTGGCATAATTGGTTAAGCTTTCACCACCAACATCCTATTTGGGTCCTGGTTCAAGTCCCAGCTGCTCCACTTCCTATCCAGCTTCCTGCTAACTGCCTGGGAAAGCAGTGGAAGATGGCCCAAGTGCTTGGGCCCCTGAATCCACATGGGAGACCCAGAAGAAGCTCAAGTTAGACTGGCCCAGCTCTGGCATTGTGGCCATCTGGGGAGTGAAACAGTGAATAGAAGACCTCTCTCTCTTCTGTCTTTCCCTCTCTCTGTGACTCTGCCTGTCATAAATAAATTAAGTAAATGTTCAAGAAAAGGGGGCTGGGGAAGCCTTGTATGGAACTTTCCCATGTCGGAGAACCGGCTAGGTATTCATTAGGCCAACAGTGAAAAGAAGTTGTCCTTACATATTTCACTTATCCCATAAACGTGGGTTAAATGCTCATTTTGTACTAAACCCTGGGAATGTGGACATGAAAACTCACCATGTTTTGACCCTACAGCTAGCTCAGAGGACAGACGAGAGCCCAACTGAAAACAAGGCAATGAGGTAAGTAATCTGATAGAAACCAGAAGGCAGTGTTCAGGAATGGGGAGGAACTAACTGATTCTGCCTGGGGGAGGGAATGGGAGGTAGAAGCTCTAAGGAGAGGATGAAGTCACTGGAATTGTATGGGGCTTATTTTTCACTAGGAAGAAAGAGAGAAAAGGACACAACCGCTTCACCTGCCTCTTCCTTTTTGTCATGGAATGTGCGCAATTGTCCTGATAGGAAGAGAAGTGGACTTGACAGTCTCTGTAGAGCAACAACCTGAGTCCCAATTTCTACCTCTTCCACCCCCAGCTACCATATCTTGAACAAATATCTATTCTTATCATTTTTCATCAGCAGTGAACTCAGAAGTCTCTACTATGTCAAAATTGTCTAATTCTTTAGTTTCTCTTTAAGCAAATGTTTTCTTTTTCCCAGCCTGATTCTTTATTCCTGTCATCACATAACTGATTGACTACCACAGAGGGGCTTAGCAAGGACCTGGGCATCCCCAATCTGTTTGCAAAGCTGAGTGTTCCAAGTAGATGTTCGGCAGATGTACAGGGTCTGGAGGTGACTGCTCTAAGACACAGGCTCTCTTTTTATGCTCTCAAATGCTTTGCTTTTATCCATACATTTTAGAACTAGTTTGTCCAGTAAAAAATAAAAACATCCTGTTGGGATTTGGATTAGAATTACATTGATTGTACAGATCAGTTTTGGGAGAAATAACATCTTTACAATATTGAGTCTTCTGGGACTACTGAAATGCTTTTTTAGGTTTCCATTAATGTCTGTCAATAAACTTTAAACATTTTCTTTGTAAAGGTTTCACACATATTTTAGTAGGTTTATTAAGTGTTCTGTATTTTTGTTGCTATTGGAAATGTTATCTCTTACAGATTTTTGTTTAATAGTTTCTAGCTTATAGAAATACAATTGACTTTAATATATGGATCATTGCCTTGCTAAAAACTCTCCTTAATTCAAAAGAAGGTGCCATCAAAGAAGGAGGTACCTTTCCCTGAAAGGAGAAGAGAACTTCCACTTTGACTATGGCCTGGCTGAATAAAGTCTGAGTTTGTGAACTCAAGAGGCTTCCATAGCCTTGGCAGCTCATGACAAGAGCCTCGGGTGGTTACTGACATCATAAATAAGAGTGTCAATTGTTAAATCAACAACAGGAGTTACTGTACACTTGCTCCCTATGTAGGACCTCTGTCCTTAATGTGTGTGTTGTACTATGAGAACTAATGGTAAAACCAAGCTTCAAACAGTACTTTATACTTCGTGTGTCTGTGTGGGTGCAAACTGTTGAAATTTTTACTTAGTATAGAGTTGATCTTCTGTATATAAAGCTAATTGAAAAAGAATCTTAATGAAGAATGGGATGGGAGAGGGAGTAGGAAATGGGATGGTTTGTGGGTGGGAGGGCGGTTATGGGGGAAGAGCTGCTGTAATCCAAAAGTTGTACTCTTTAAATTTCTGTTTATTAAATACAAGTTTTCTATTTAAAAATCTCTCCTTATTCAAAAAATTTTCCTTATTTTGAAATTTTATGTTATCTCCTATGAATAACAATAGCTGTGTTCTTTTTTAGTCTTCATATGCTTCATTTTTTTGTCTACTGAACTAGCTAAGACCTCCAGGACAATATTGAATTATAGAGCAGGGATAGCAGGCATATGGACTTTAAAGAAAATCCTTTTATTTTTGCCCTATTAAATACATGTTTAAGTGTTTTTATGTACACCTTTTATAGAGTGAAGAATGTTCTCTTTTATTCCTAATTTGCTGGGGACTTAACACGAGTACGTATGTTGAATTTTAATGATTCTTTTTTTTAGCTAAAGGAAACATTCCTTTTTGCTTTATTGCCTACAGAAACCTTATATAACTTAAGAAAAAAAACCTCTGAGTTTGAAACATATCTGAGCTGGCCTCTGCTTGCGAGGACTAGCCAGAGGGTCATCCCAGAAAACCAGGCCACTGAGGATTATAAAAAAAAATTTCGTTCATTGATGGAGATAATTAAAACTTTTTGCCTTTCCCCCTTTCAGCAGGTAACTAAGCTAGTTATAACTTCTCTTAAGCAATGTCTAACTCCCAGTACATACTTTCGTGTAAAATTAAAATCACGAGGGCCAGGCATTTGACACAGCAGTTAAGAGGCCACTGGGGATGCCAGTATCCCCAGCCAACATGCCTGTGTTTGAGTCTCATCTCTTGCAATTCCAGCTTCCTGGTAAGGCTCACCCTGGGAGACAACAGGGGATGGTTCATGTCGTTGGGTCCCTGCCACCCACATGGAAGTCCTGAATTGAGTTCAGGCTCCTAAGTTTGACCTGGCTGAGCCCCAACTGTTGCAGGCATTTGGGGAATGAATCAACAGATGGGCTGTCTCTCTCCTTTCTGTCTCCTCTATCTATCTCTCTGCCTTTCGTAAGTTAAATAAATAAAATAATTGAAAACCAATTAAAGCTCTTGTCTTGACAATATACCCAAACCTTGGTCTTTCTTGCCTACTCCATACACACATCCTCCTGGAGTGTGACTGAGTTCCTACCAGGCAATTTCAAGTAATTTTTTAAAACAGTGATTTTATGACTCTGGGCTCCTACACTGACTGTCCAGAGATAGCCCATGAAAACAAAAAAGTGAATGGGTGCCAGATACCAAATCATTGATTTTAATAAGCAAGAGGCTTTGCCAATTCACTGAAGAAAAAAATAAAATTGTTATTTCAGGACTTAGAATAAAAGAAGTGGACCCAAGCATATCATGTAAGTTTTATAAAGTGAACTTTTTGGCCTTGATAAACACTATCCATGGTATGTGAAGCTCATAAAAGTGCTAATGTTTCCTATATGTGAAATGCACATATAGTGTTCTCTGTGTGCAAATGATATGGCTGTTACCCAAACGTGGAGCTTTCTGTGCTGTTAAGCCAAGCCCACCCACTAGCTTGTCCAAAGGCATCTCTGGCAATGATGTCAATCCTTGACACTAGAAATAAACACCACCCACATCTGTTTCCTTTCTCTTCAAGGTGTGCAGTATGTTGAAGAGGTGCTGATGGGTGAGGACTCAGGCACAACAGGGCTTTGTATCCACTGGCTTGAGCAGCTGGCTCCCAAGGATTGGCCTGCACCAACCAACCAAACAAAAAAATGAAACAAGAACACTTTCATGGAATGCTGGACAAGGTCCACTTATTGATTTATAAATGTGAAAGCCCAAAGTACATCAATGACATCCAATAAACTGAAAACATCTATTGTATTTACTGGCATGGCTTACCAGATTTACAAGGAAATTTGGGGGGGATAATTGAAATAGTTTCCATCTCTGATATCTTACAGAGATTAAATGGTTCTGGAGATGCAGTATACTAAATATAGAGTTCAGGGGCCAGCGCTGTAGTGCAGCGGGTTAACACCCTGGCCTAAAGCACCAGTATCCCATATAGGCACTGGTTCTGGTCCCAGCTGCTCCTCTTTCAATCCAGCTCTCTGCTATGGCCTGGGAAAGCTATAGAAGATGGTCCAAGTTCCTGGGCCCCTGCATCTGCGTGGGAGACCCGGAAGAAGCTCCTGGCTCCTGGCTTTGGATCAGCACAGCTCTGGCCGTTGCGGCCATCTGGGGAGTGAACCATCGGATGGAAGACCTCCCTCTATCTCTCTCTCTACCTCTTTCTGTAACTTTTTCAAATAAATAAAATAAATCTTTTTAAAAAAATATGGAGTTCAGGTGACAATCATTGGTTATGGTTATATAATAATATTCTGTTACCACTGAAAAATGACAAAAATCATGATCAAAGATACATATATCCATATCTATAACTTGTGGAGCTGAGTAGACTACAAAAGAATACATACATGCATACACATGTGCAGGCTTGAAAAACCCACCTCCAGACAAGGGCTTAAATGAGCCACATTCTATGCACATTAAGCGCACAAGAAGCCTATAATCTTCAGGCCTACAGGAAGACCAGAGGAAGTTATTGCTTTCAAAATCAAGAAAAAATGAAAAGTCTCATGGCAAGTTGGCATTGAGTGTTAGTCACTGAACTTGAATGAATGGCACATGGATTTTTCTGTGGAAAAGACAGTGATCATGGGCTTTGTACAGTATTGGTCTGAGAGCACCACCACTGGATGGCGATAAAAATCCTTGGATTTCCTTCTATTTTTTTTTTTCTGGACACAGAAACTAGCTCTTGTCTAGTTAAAAAAAATGTCATACTTTTAGGGTTAATTTCTACCAGAACACCTTAACAGCATATGCACATGCCATGTTAGAAGACTTGAGTTTTAGAAGGACAAAAAGGTTAATTATATGTCTTCTAGTCAAAACAGATTTAAAAAAATTAGAATACCACAAAAGTCAGGCAGTTTTGCCACCAGTTAAGATCAATTGTCACTCACTATGTCATGATTGTAACTCATTCTTTCTTCCGTTGGGCCTTTTCTGTAACCAGTCCTGGCTTGGAATACTCCCCTTCTTCTTTCCACCAATCCTGCTCAGTGTAAGTGCTCCTGTAGGTGTCAGTTTACCTGTCACTTACTCAAAGTTGCCTTCTTTGACCCAGTTATTTAGGTTAGGCCTCTTTGTATGTTTTGTCCTTAGTACTCTGTCCCTCTTCTCTCACGTCACTCATCAGACTTTACTGAGATGACTTGTTTAACCCTAACCTTTCACAGGATGCTAATGGTTCTTTACCCTAGAGCATTAATCACTGGTAATGACAAGGTCTGGTCATTTTGTTTTTCATTCTGATACAAATCGAATTTACAGAAAAGTTGCAAGAAGGGTATACGTAACTTCTCTATACTCTGACTCATCAGTAATTTACATTTTGTTCTATTTTTTATTATTCTCTTCCACTCTCCAATACTCCACATCTTTGTGTTCAATTTTTTGTAAGTCATGTGCAGTTAAGTTGTAGATGTTATATGTCTTTACCCCTATTTACTTCTAGTTGTGCTTCCTAACACAAAGGATAATCTCTTAAATGAAAATAGAAAAAACAGGTCAAATATGAGAAGATTGAACAAGGATACAAATGTTACTACCTAACCAAGAGCCCATGTTCAAATGTTATCAGGTATTCCCATAGCATTCTTGTTAAGGATGGGGTTCCGAGGAGGCAGACTCTGGGATGGAAATTAGTGAACAGGAATTATTATAGAGATGGCTCTCTGGATCAATGCTGTGGACAGGAAAGGAAAAGAAAGGATGGGAAGCTGTCAGTATTGAACATGGGAAGAAGGAGTTGGGCATATCACAGCTTCCACAATGATTAGATCTATTTCTTAAACATTCTGGGAGTAGCTGCCCCCCAGATCTTACTGAGCTTTCTCTGAAAGAAATGTGCAAGGTCAGCAGGATAAATTACACCTTAGCCACTGTAGTTGGAGCCACAACTGAAGTTCATCATCTGCTACCCATTCTAGGTTACATCACTTTCAGCCAGGATCTTTGCTGCGTAGATAACTTGCCCATGAGCATGACCCATGACCTCATACCTGAGGTCTCTCATCTCCTTATCTCCACATCCTTCTTGAGCAGGAATGCAGTGTTGGTCAGTTTATCTCAAAATGGGCAAGGGAAAGCTAAGAGGTGCCCAATGGATCAACAGGGTCCCAACCATTTTCTCTTCTATCCCATTATGGAGTTATACCCCCTCTTCTGATGATCCCTCACTGCTAGCTGGCAAGTGAATGGTAGCTTCAGAATCTTCTATGAACATTTGCTTTTTTGAACCACTCCTGCCACCAAGCTAGGTTTCCTGGAAAGCAGACTCTGAGATGGTGACCAGCATACAGGAAATAATACCCCAGGAAGGGAAGGACGTCAGCACTGCGTAGAAGATGGATTAGGATACAGTCTCAAGAGACTCCATCCCACCACAAGCTTGTAAATTTCTATATTTTTTAGAGATTTCCATTAAAACTAAGCATATCAGTCTACCAGGAAGTACAATTTCCTTGGTGCATTAGCTCTGCAATGAATGAAACCTTGGATAAACATCACAGAGATACCCATCTCTGTGAAGGTTTCCTGAATCCTTCCTTTTGTTTCTCAGCAAGAATGCCTTTTATCCTTCTGAATTCAATGGTTACAGCTCAACTGTTTTCCATAAAATATTTTCTATATTTATGAAATAATTTATCATTCGGATATTCCTCAGTATGACTTTTCCTTAAAATACTTCACAAGAAAAGAAATGATTCAGGAATTTAAATAGGGAAATAGAATCTAGCAAATACCGTAAGGTGAGGCATGTCAGAAGCATTTGTACTTTCACCCAAATGCATGCCAATACTGGGTAATTGGTTCTGACACTTGTTTCTTCACATCTCCTACGATATTTTCTACGTGAGTTCCCAGAAAAATGTGCTGACAAAGAAGTGCATTTTAGTTTGTTGGTCTTTGTTTTACAGTTATTTCAAACTTAAAAAAAAAAAAAAAAAACCTGTGGCAGCAAGAACCAGAGACCAGAATGGTTTGTAGCTTATGTTTCCCGATTGTGAAATAAAAGACCTCCAAAGAAACTTCTGAGCACTCATCAGTGAAATCTGTTAGAAATGCAATTTGTTGCAAGGAACTTTACATGTCTGAAAAATAGTTGAATCTTGTCTTCCTGTTGATATTTGAGTTTTAAAAATTTATTTATTTATCTTTTTTATTTGAAAGAGGAAGAGAGAGACAGAGAGTTCCCATCTGCTAGTTCACTCCCTTAGTGCCCACAGCACATAGGAGTAGGCCAGGAAAAAGCCAGGAGCCAGGAGCTCAGTCTGGGTCTCCCACAGAGGTGGCAGGGACTCAAGTATCTGAACCTTTCTAATTTGCTGCCTCCCGTGGTGTGCATTAGCTTGAAGTTGAATTGTAAGCAGAGCTGGGACTTGAACTCAGACCCTCTGGTATGGGGTGTGTGTCCCAAGCTACATCTTAACTGCTATACCAAACTCCCACCATGGATATTTGTCTTTTAAATATTGTGCAAACCACAATGGCTTTACATTATATCTAGTTAGCATCTCAAGTCATACTATGCCAGCCAACTAGGTGTAATTTTGTCATTAGTAATAGTAGATATGAATCCTTATTTCAAATGGTCTTCTTGATAATCTGAAATGTGGAGGGCCTACTTCCTATCAGTCTAATTATGTTATCATTCTTTGTTTTTCACCCTCATAACATGGCTGATAGTATGTTCTCTGGGAATTGTGCTGTGGTGTAGCAGGTAAAGCCGCCACCTGCAGTGCCAGCATCCCATATGGGTGCCAGTTCAATTCCTAGCTGATCCACTTCTGGTCTAGCTCTCTATTTTGGCTTAGGAAATCAGCAGAAGATGGCCCAAGTCCTTGGGCCCCTGCACCACATGGGAGACCTGGAAGAAGCTCTGGGCTCCTGGCTACGGATTGGTGAAGCACCAGACATTGTGGCCATTTGGAGAGTGAACCAGTGGATGGAAGATCTCTCTCTCTGTGTCTGTCTCTCTCCCTCTCTCTGTGTGTAATTCTGACTTCCAAAAAACTAAATAAATCTTTAAAAAAAAAAAAAGAGTTTGTCATAGAATGGCAGATGCCCTAAATAGCACTCTGGCCTCAGAATCAGCCCTTAAGGCATTTGCATCTGGCTAAAAAGCCCATGAGTATTTCTTAGGCATGGAAAGCCAAGACACTGTGAAAAAAAAAATGACCTAAATGAAAGATCTCTGTGAGTGAGAGATCCCAGCAGAAAGAATGGGCCATCAAAGAAGGAGGTACCTTTCTCTGAAGGGAGGAGAGAACTTCCACTTTGATTATGGCCTTATCTAAATAAGATCAGGGTTGGTGAACTCAAGAGGCTTCCATAGCCTTGGCAGCTCATGACAAGAGCCTCGGGTGATTACTGACATCATAAATAAGAGTGTCAATTGTTAAATCAACAATGGGAGTCACTGTACACTTGCTCCCTATGTAGGACCTCTGTCCTTAATGTGTTGTACTATGAGAATTAACGGTAAAAACCAATCTTCAAACAGTACTTTATACTTTGTGTATCTGTGTGGGTGCAAACTGTTGAAATCTTAGTACATACCAAGTTGATCTTCTGTATATAAAGATAATTGAAAATGAATCTTGATGAAGAATGGGATGGGAGAGGGAATGGGAGATGGGATGGTTGTGGGTGGTAAGGAGGTTATGGGGGGAAAAGCTATTATAATCCAAAAGTTGTACTTTGGAAATTTATATTTATTAAATAAAAGTTTTTTTTAAAAAGTTTGTAATCAGAGTAGGAGGGTTTTTTCTACCATTCTTTTTATTTTTATCTTGCTATTAACTTTCTTTTGCCTGTTTTATTTTTTCCCTTCAGAAATCTTTTCAAAGCATTTTGTTGCAATCTGTGTTTTAACTTAGATAAAATTAGGTGATAATATCTAAACATCTCCGGATTGGACACATAATGGGAATGTCTTAAGACTTGCTTAAGCAGGCAATGAAGCCAACCCCGTCATTCTTGCCATACTTTTAAACTGACAGGAGATCTTAAAATCAATGAGGCATGGGAACTGTGTTTACAGCAGTTAGCACACCCTGACTGATAGAACATCAACAAGAAGCATGGAAAGTACAGGCTTCTGTTCAGTCATGTCTCACTCCATTCTCAACTTCTACACTTGATCTTAGCCAAAAGGCCAAGAAGTGATCAATCCATTCTCAACTTCTATGAGTGGCTATGGGTAACTCCATGCAGAATGTTACCTTCCTTCTTTTATTTTTTTTAAGATTTATTTATTTATTTGAAAGTCAGAGTTACACAGAAATAGAAGGAGAGGCAGAGAGAGAGAGAGGTCTTCCATCTCCTGGTTCACTCCCCAATTGGCGGCAATGGCCAGAGCTGTACCGATCCGAAACCAGGAACCAGGAGCTTCTTCCAGGTCTCCCACGCAGATGCGGGGGCCCAAGGACTTGGGCCATCTTCCACTGCTTCCCCAGGCAGTTAGCATGAATCTGGATAGGAAGTGGAGTAGCTGGGATTCGAACCGGCACCCATATGGGATGCTGGCACCGCAGGCGGCAGCTTCACCCGCTATGCCATAGCGCCAGCCTCCCTTCCTTCCTTTTAATTCATATTCTGTACTTTGTCTTTTTACTTTAGCCTATCAAGGTATTTGAGATTGTGATCCTGTTTTCCAATATTGTTACTATCTTTTTCAAATTTGCATTTCCTCTATTTCCTTACTTAAAACATTAATATAAATAGTAAGAAGGGTATCACTTTAAGATAAAAAAAAAAAATAAAAACTACCTTCCTTTTGTTCAAGTTACTGAGCCCCTTGTAGGGTTGACAATGGCAGAATGATTTAGTATGTAGCCTCCCTAGGGTTTCCTGCCCGGGGACTCCTGGATTCAGGACTGGACAATATGAGTCAAACAGCTTTTGGAGAGTTTTGTTCTCAAACTCGCCCTTGCAAGTCAGAGCTAGAGGTCTTCAGAATTCCATCTCCAGGCTCCTAATCATCAGAACCAACCCCCACTGTCTCAGCTCCCCATGACTCCCTCCTAAGAGAGAAATTTATATCAAAAATTGTTCCCAACTGTATCTTTTGCTGATGAGATCAGGTTTCTATTTGTGATTGCTACACTGGAGGAATCTAGGACTTCCTACCTACTTTCCATGGGAAGGTTGGATGAAAAAGAAATTGAATCCAGTCTGGAGTGCAATGAGTTTGAGGTGCCCAGGAACATCCAGATTAGGGGAGTCCATGGGATGGACTGGTCTGGGGTCTAGAGGGCAGTTTGGCTTAGCGCTCTGGAGATTTTAGAGAATGCATCTGAGGACCCCTTTGGCAAGTGCTCTCACAACCTTGGTCTCAAGGCAATCCTGGTCCTTAGTAGACATGGGTGGCTAGACAGAACTTCCAGGCAAGCAGACACTCCTTTCGTGTTTCTCTCTAACGTCACAGTACACAATGATCACATTGTGGGGCCGGTGTTGTGGAAGAGTGAGTTAAGCTGCCACTTGGGATGCCACCATCCCATGTAAGAGTGCTCGTTCAAGTCCCAGCTCTTCTGCTTCCAATCCAGCTTCTTGCTAAGGTGTGTGGAAGGCAGCAGAGAATGGCCCAAGTGCTTGGGCCCCTGCCACTCCTGTGGGAGACTAAGATGGAATTTCTGCTCTTGGCTTTGGCCTGGATCAGATCTGGCTATGGTGGCCATTTTGGGAAGAAACCAGCAGATAGAGGATCTCTCTCTCTCTCTCTCTCTCTCTCTCTCTCTCTCTCTCTCTCTCCTGCTCTGCCTTTAAAATAAATAAGTAAATAAATCCTTAAAAAGAAAGAATCCCATTGCATGCTGTCCTTAGAATTCACCAACACCAAATCTAGAAAATGCATGTGCTCTTAGCCTTGGATTTTAAAATATAAGTTACTGCCCTATGAATCACAACAGAATAGTCCTTGGCTGGGTAAAGCAGGCTTGGATGAGTGAGTGGGTAATAGCCACCTTCTCAGCACTCGCCATGTTCTGGTTCTATTCTTCTTTTGACTCTGTCTCAGCCTAGCCATGTGATCAAAGCTACAAGATGGAAGGTTTGGGGATGGTGCTGCGGTGTAGTGGGTAAAGCTGTGGCCTGTAGTACTGGCTTCCCATATGGGTGCCGATTCGAGTCCCAGCTGCTCCACTTCCATTTTTTTTTTTTAAAGATTTAATTTATTTGACAGGTAGAGTTACAGACAGTGTGAGAGAGAGACAGAGCGAAAGGTCTTCTTTCCGTTGGTTCACTCTCCAAATGGCCGCAATAGCTGGAGCTACGCTGATCCGAAGCCAGGAGCCAGGTGCCTCTTCCTGGTCTCCCATGTGGGTGCAGGGACCCAAGCACTTGGGCCATCCTCCACTGTCTTCCTGGGCCACAGCAGAGAGCTGGACTGGAAGAGGAACAACTGGGACTAGAACTGGCGCCCATATGGGATGCCATTGCCACAGGTGGAGGATTAACCTACTGTGCCATGGCACCAGCCCCCAAGCTGCTCCACTTCCAATCCAGCTCCCTGCGAGGGCCTAGAAAAGCAGTAGAAGATTGTCTAAGTGCTTGGGCACCTGTACCCACGTGGGAGACCTGGAAAAAGCTCCTGGTTCCTGGCTTCAGATCAGTGCAGCTCTGGCCTTTGCGGACAATTGGGGAGTGAACTATCAGAGGGAAGACCTTTCTCTCTCTCTCTCTCCCTTTTCTTCTCTCTGTGTATAATTCTGACTTTCAAATAAATAAATAAATCTTTAGAAAAAAAAGGATGGAAGGGGGCAGCGAATCAAATCCTATCTCTTGGCCTTGTATTTGTATTTAATTTTTGTTTCTCTTGTGTTTGAATTATCATTTACCCCCTATTTCAGTTACTCTCACAGATTATGTCTAGAAGAAATGCCTTTCCCAAAAGCATAAGAAAAACAAAAATGAACAAATGGGATATCAAATTAAAAACTTCTGCATGGCAGACATAGGCACACTATAGGATGGGAGAAAATACATGTAAACTATACTCCTACATCTGACAAGGAATCAATAACCAGAATATATGAGGAGCCCACACAACTCAATGGCAAAAGAAATTTTGGTTTAAAAATTGGAAAAAGATCTAAACAGACAATTCACAAAGGAAGATGCACAAATGATGAAAAAGAATATGAAATACTCACCATCACTAATCAGAGAAATGCCTGCAATGAGAGATCACTTCACTCCAGTTAGCATGGCTATTATCAAAAGGCCAGGAGATAACAAGTATTGATGAGGATGCGAAGAAAAGGGAACCTTGCACACCATTGGCGAGAATGTAAATTTTAGGAAACAGTATGGAGTTTCCTCAAAAAATTAAATATAGAATGTCTATATGATCCAAGAATTCCACTACTGGATATACAAGGGTGATTCAAAAAGTTCATAGGAAACTAAAGTTCAAGTAAAGCTAAAAGAGGTTTATTTTGGTATAAAAAATTGAAATCCATGCATAATTGTTTCATAAAAAATTCATGGAAATTGACTGTTATGAAAAAGCTTTTCATAGATTTCAGAATTTTTGGCACAAAAATAAACTTGTCTTTTTATTCCATTATCCATGAACTTTTTGAAGTATCCTCATATATCCAAAGGAGATGAACAGAGTCATTTGAAGAGACTCCTGCATTCCGGTGTTTACTGCAACTCTATTCAAAATAGCCAAGAAATGGAAACAACTTCAGAGTTTAGCCTCTGATGAATAGATACAACCATGGCACCAGTACACACACATTCAGTCATTTAAAAGGATGAAATCCTGTCATTTGCAACAACATGGACGGAACTAGAGGTCATTATGATTAAGTAGAATAACCCAAGTGCATACAAACACAACCGCACGATCCAATGTTAAACTGGTGTCATAGGACGTAAGTGTATAAGCGTGGTTCCCAGAGGCTGGGGGGAGTAGGGGATAGAAATGGGTGAGTACTGTGTAAAAGCTGGACAACAGTAAGAAGTTCTGGTGCTCTATTGCACAGAAGGGTGACTGCAAATAATGATAACGCGTTGCATATATATACACACATATTATATATATATATATTTAATATTTATTTTATTTATATTGAAAGACAGAGTTACAGAGAGAGGTAGAGCCAGACAGAGAGAGAGGTCTTCCATTCCACTGGTTCACTCCCCAGATGGCCGCAACAGCCAGAGCTGCGCCGATTCAAAGCCAGGAGCCAGGAGCTTCTTCGGAGTCTCCCACATGGGTGCAAGGGCCCAGGGACTTGGGTCATCTTCTTTTTTTTTTTTTTTTTTTTTTTGACAGGCAGAGTGGACAGTGAGAGAGAGAGAGAGAAAGGTCTTCCTTTTTGCAGTTGGTTCACCCTCCAATGGCCGCTGCTGCAGCCAGTGCATCTCGCTGATCCGAAGCCAGGAGCCAGGTGCTTCTCCTGGTCTCCCATGCGGGTGCAGGGCCCAAGGACTTGGGCCATCCTCCACTGCCTTCCTGGGCCATAGCAGAGAGCTGGCCTGGAAGAGGGGCCACCGGGATAGAATCCGGCGCCCCAACCGGGACTAGAACCCGGTGTGCCGGCGCCGCTAGGCGGAGGATTAGCTTGTTAAGCCACGGCGCCAGCCTTGGGGTCATCTTCTACTGCTTTCCCAGGCCATAGCAGAGAGCTGGATCAGAAGTGGAGCACCCAGGACTCAAACTGGCACCCATATGGGATGTCAGCACTGCAGGCTGGGGCTTTAATCCCCTGTGCCACAACGCCAGCCTCATTATATATTTTTTTTTCACTCAGAACATTTTTAATAATGCACATAAAAAAAAAGTATTCGTCTTACAAAGTGTTCTGCAATCCAAATATACAACAGCTTGGAAAACAACATTTAGAAAACAAAAGCCAATGTAAAAAGATTAAAACAACTAAGACATTACAGGTATCGTATGGCTCAGGTTTTACAGTTTTCTTACTGCATCATCAATGTCAGAAATCTGTTCCTTCAGCTGGCTCCACTGCTCTGGATTTAAAGAAATGCCTTTTCTCCCTGGTTTCATTTCACCTTCTGGATCCATCCAGTACTCTCGAATGTCAAATAGGACTTTCCCTTTGAAGTCCCGAACACTGACGTACCTCATTTTCCCAATCTGAAACATGTTATCACCTCTGCTGCTGCTGCTCTGTTTGGGAGATGACAGAGCTCTTGAGGTCTCACCAGTCTTTTGCTTCTTCACAGGTTTTTCTGGGGTAATTTGCTTTTTCCTCTTTAACTTTTTGTCAACTTCACTGTCAGAATCACTGCCAGATGAGCTTGAAGAAACAAGTTCCTTTGATTTAGGCATTGCTCCGTCCCTGCGGCCACACACTCTACTACTCGCTCGCGACTCCATTATGTATTTTTAAAAGCCAGAAGAGATACAGGCATTTGGCAAAGCAATTAAGATGCCATGTGGGATGCATTATCTCACGTCAGAGTACCTGGGTTGGAGTTCCAGCTCTACTTCCAGCCCAACTTCCTGCTAGTGCCTAAACTGAGGTGCAGTAGGTGCTAAATCAAGTTATTCAAGTCTCTGCAACTCATCTGGGGGACCTGGATGGAGTTCCTGGCTCCCAGCTTTGGTCTGGCAATGCCCTGGTTATGGAAGCCATTTGAGGAATGAAGAGTGGGCAGATGTAGTCATTCTCTCTCTCTTCTCTCTCTCCCTCCCTCTCTACCTTTCAAATAAAATGAAAATGAAATTTTAAAATATTTTATTTACAGAATACATACCAAGAAATATACATAAGTGTACAGATCAGTGATGTATTTTTGGTCATTTGATCACACTCATAATCAACACCTAAATTAAGAACAACGCATTAGGGTTGGCATTGTAGTTTACAGAGTTAAGCCACTGCCTGCAGCACCAGCATCCCATATGGGTGCCAATTCAAGCCCCAGCTGCTCCACTTCCCATCCAGCTCCCTGCTAATGTGTCTGGGAAAGCAGCAAAAGATGTCCCTGGTCCCTGGGTCCCTGCACCCAAGTGGGAGACTGGGAAGAAGCTCCTGCCTCCTGGGTTTGGCCTGGCCCACCCAGCCCTAGTCATTGTGGCCACCTGGGAAGTGAACCACCAGATGGAAGAGCTTCCTCTCTCTGTCTGTCCTTCTTTCTCTAACTCTGCCTTTCAAATAAATACATCTTAAAAAAAAAAACAACAACAAAGCATTCCTAGTACCCCAAGACACCTCAGTATTTCCCCCTCTCCATTTCTTTTTTTAAACCTATGAAGAGAGTATATTCTCATTTATGTGGTATTATTCAGTGAAGCCATATTTACAAGAATATACCAAATTATTGACATCCACACAATTTTTATCCTCTCTCTATATTTTAACTACCACACATAAGAAAAAACATGATATTTTTCTTTTTGGCTCTGGCTTATTTCACTTAGCATAATGATCTCCAGTTGTACTCATTTTCTCTCAAATGTCAAGATTTCATTCTCTTTAATGATTGAGGAATATTCCATTGTGTGTGTGTATATATATATGTATATATATAAACACATTTTCTTTATCCAGTCATCAGTTCATGGACATCTAGACTGATTCCTTGTCTAGCCTATTGTGCATTGAGTTGCTATATAAACACATTCTTTAAAATCAGAACTTAAAGAACAAAACCACACAGCCTTACTCGTATCTGGCCCATTTAACCCGATTCTGACTCGAATCACTTGAGCAATTCCTACTCTCCAACAAACCAGCCCCCACCTCAACCATCGAGAGGGAATGCCATTTTAATTATTTCTTACTTTAGTTCTCAGAGTGTCTGCCTTTGCCCTGGCAATTGTGAGCAAATTGTCATTATCCTCTTGCATTGCCTGTGACATTACTGTGTGAGTACTTCACAGAGCCCTTCAGACAGGACCTGCCTTGCTAACTTCAGCAGGGCAGACTGTCTGCCTGACAAGCAGAAATGCCACAGCCATAGCAGGATCTTTTTATCATTATGATTCACTGGAAAGTCAGAGTTACAGAGAAAGAGGGACAAAGTTCTTCCAGCCACTGATTCACTCCCCAGATGGCTGCAACAGCTGGGGACTGGGCCAGGCTGAAGCCAGGAGCTTCATCTGAATGTCCCACGTGAGTGGAAGGCCCCAAGCACATTTTCTGCTGCTTTTTCCAGTCCATTAGCAGGGAGCTGGATCAGAAGTGGAGCAACTGGGACATGAACAAATACCCTTATGGGATGCTGGCATCACATGCCTTGGCTTCCCCTGCTACACCAAAATGCTGGCTCCCTGCAGTCTTCTACTCACCTCTACTCCTGTAGTTAGAAGAGGATATTCGAATAATCTTCTGGGCCTTCTTGGGCAGTGTCAGTTACTCTTGGGCTCTGGTCTGGTCATTAAATGTTGTGTAATAAATCATACCATAACTTAGAGGCTTAAGATAATAACAAGCAGGTATTTTCCGTCTCTTCTGATTTCGAGGGTTTGGGAATTAGGAAGCGGCTTCGCTCAGCTGCATTGGGTCTTTCATGAAGCTGCAGTCAGGTGATGGCTGAGGCTGCGGTCATTTTGGAAACTTCTGACACCTGAGCGAAGAAGAGGCATGCCGTTGAGGACAGGAACACCTGGAAATCCTTAGGTCTCTGCCGTCTGCCTATTTAATCTCTGTGTGTTCCTTCTCAGAGTATCTATGTGCCAGCTGAGGTTTCCCAGACCAGTAATCCCCAGTAAAGTTCACAGAAAGTGGGTTTCCTTTTTCCTTTTTTAAGACACATTTGCTTATTTATTTGAAAGGCAGAGTTAGAGAGAGAGGAAAAGAGACACAGAGAGAGATCTTCCATTTGCTGGTTCACTCCCCAAATGGCTGCAACGGCCAGGGCTGAACCAGACCAAAGCCAGGAGCCAGGAGCTTCTTCTGGGTCCCCTATGTGGGTGTGGAGGCCCAAGGACTTGGGCCATCCTCCACTGCTTTCCCAAGAACACTAGCTGAGAGCCAGATAGAAAATGGAGCAGCCGGGACTCGAACCAGCCCCCAAAGGGATGCCAGCATCGCAAGCAGAGGCTCAACCTGCCACCCCACAATGCTGGCCCAGGTGGCTGTCTAATTTCACTTGGAAGTTATACATCATTCACTTTTGTCACACTGTTCTTCAAGGCAGCGCAGAACCACATGACCACATGTGGGGGTCATAAATTCTGTTATTTGGTGGGAAGAGTGTCAAAGAATTTACAGGCATTTTAAAAACTACCATAGGCACCTGTGGCTTAGAGTTTGTGGGAAACTGAACTCTTGCTTTTTTCATATCTAGAATTACACGCTAAGTGAGCAGGATTCCTGGCCATGCTGTGTGGATGGTCTAGTGCCTGCATAGGAGTATGACAAAGAACAGATAGCAGGAACATTCCATCTGATGTTCGGGTCCCAGTGTTGGCTCAGGATCAGAGATTGCATCATTGGTGCTTCCTGCCTGAAGGTAGGAAGGCCTCTGAGGGTTGCTGCCTGAAGAGTTAATTTCCACGGTAAGCCTTCAAAATTACACAGGCAGACGGCAAGTCCCTGCAGCTGGCTATAATTACCACTTGTGATGGCACCTCTAGATGGGCACACAGCTGTCTGTGTATTGTGCTGGGGCATGTGACATGATATGTGGGGTCTAGCCTGAATGGCACATCCACTACTGGGGACATGAGATTGGCCAGGCTCCACCCATGGGGATCACAACAAAAAGTGCTCACCTACAGGTGTGAACCATGGTAGAATGAGGCACCATTAATAGCACCAGAGATTCTGTACACAGCTTGGGAGGAACAACTAGGTTGAGAAGGGGAGCTAGGGAGTTTGTCTTGAAGCTGCTTTTGTATAACAGGAATTCTATTTTTCCTTATGTGTTTATTTGGGATGACTGTGAGACTGGAGGCTAATGGATGGTGTGACAGCTTAAAGGCCAATGCAAGTTACCCCCTTGGTGCCATGGCTTGGCCCACCATGTTTTAAAAACTGGGTCTTGGTTGAGGAAGCCCAATATCCTGTGCCCAGTGTTGCCACCCTCAGGCTTCCATAAGCCATGCTGCCTTCCCTGGTCCTTCCCAGCCTCAGGATTCTACCACATCACATTCTGACCAGACTGCTTCCATCATCGAGAGGGGAAGTCATGCCTGTGTACCAGGAGAGCCTCTTCAGAGTGTGACAGGGGATAGAACCCATGCCTGTGATGAAGGAGTGTGTCTGATTTCGGAGCCTGTAAACGCATAGAAGCAAGGTTAGTGGGGAGGGTATGGTTAGATGTGGCGACTTGTGAATGGATGTGGACACGCAGATGTGCGTGGTTATATGTGGCTATGTGTGGCTGTGTGTAGACGTCTCTACGTGTGTGTCTGACCACCACCACAGACACAAAGGCCAATATCTCCCACAGCCCCACTGCCATCAGGGGCAGGTGGCTGTTCTTTGTGCAGTTCTCACTGCCACTATGTGTGAAGGAGCTAGAAACCAGCAAATGGCTCTGAGTTGTTCTCTCACATGTTGGGATCTGAATGTGCATGTTTTGGGCCTTAAGCTATGGGCATACATAGGCAATCAACAGACACCAAATCTGCAGGTGCCCTGTTCTTGGACTTCCCAGCCTGTAGAACCATTAAGACACAAATAGCAGCCTGAACAGACTAAGAAGAGTGCAAATAATGAAAATGTGTATCTTGGGGCCAGGGCTGTGGCATAGCAAATAAAGCCACGTCCTGGCTGCTCCTCTTCCAATCCAGCTCTCTGCTATGGCCTGGGAAAGCAGTAGAAGAAAGTCCTTGGACCCCTGCACCCACATGGAAGACCCAGAAGAAGCTCCTAGCTCTTGGCTCCTGGCTTCTGATCTGCCCTGGTACGGCCATTGTTGCCATCTGGGGAGTGAATCAGTGGGTGGAAAACCTCTATCTCCCCCTCTCTCTCTGCCTCCCTTTAACTCTGCCTTTCAAATAAATAAATCTTTTAAAAAATTTAAAAATGTGTATCTCAGGTGTGCTTCTGAAATAAGTGAGATATTCTAAGAAATCATGAGCTGGAATACTGTCATGTTTACAGACAAATATTTTATGGAGTTTTGAAACACTTTTCACATGTTTGTACATTAAATATACATATATATATATATATATATATAATAAAATACATGTGGCCAGCTGGGGCAGACAGAAGATTCTGTCTTACTGTGAGAAAACTGATTTCAAACCCCACTCTGCTTTCTAGAACATCAAGGCATCTCTTTTTTGATAATCCGTGAGTTGTTCTTGGTATGCTTGTTAGGAAGCACCATGAGGCTTGGGCTGGAGTAACAAATTGCCCCCAGCTGGGTACCCTACAACAATAGAGATGTATTGTCACAGTGTGGTAGGCTGCAAGTCTGGAACCAAAGCACTGGGGGTGGGTGCTCGCTGCAAAGGCCATAGGGCAAAATCCCTCTTTGCCTTGTCCTAACTTCTGGTGGCTCCCGGCATTCCGTGATGTTCCCTGAAATGCAGTTCTATCATTCCAATCTCTACTTTCATCTTCATGTGGCCTTCTTTTGTGTGTCCTCCCCTCTTCTTAAACAAACACCAGTTATTAGATTTGCATCCAACCTTAAATCGAGGATTATTTCACCTTGAGATCCTCAACTTACTACATGTGCAGAGAACCTATTTCCAAATGGGATCATGTTCTGAGATTATGAACGAATGCAATCCAGGGAGTCAACCCACTCCAAATGTACAGTGTAGAAATCCTCCTTGTGGCTTCCTACTGTTGAACAACCCCTTTTATGCTACTTAAATAGTTTAACATAAAACATGACATGCTGTTTTACAAGTACAGAATTTCTCCTCTGCAAGTATAAAATTTCCATCCATATGCAAACAAAGCAGTGAAGTGAATATATTTAAAATTAATGGTATTGATTTAGCATGACAGATAACATTTTCTGAGATCATGATATCCTTCAACCATGTCTTATCCTGTCTGTGGTATACACATTCTCCCAAGTCTGCCAATATTACCATTAACTCACCCTTCTCTCTTCTGACCATTAAATATTTTGGTTCATACAGCTTTCCACTGATTTATTCTCTGGCTACAATTTTTGTCCTCTTCCTTATCTAATTATCAAATTTATTATCTTAAATCATATGGCGAAAAAGTGCTTATCAGATGACCCAAAATATTTGCATATTAATTCTTTAAAGATTATAATCATCTAAGAAACAACCCAAAGTAAATATTTTTTTCTAGAGAATGTAGGCATCTACATGTTGACCCCATTAAAAAAAAAAAAACTGACATTTGGTTCTAAATCATGTGAATTCCTGGTATGGGTGTTCTCCATCTAATTTTAAAAATTGTATGTATTTGGGGCCAACACTGTGGAGTAACGGGTAAAGCCGTCGCCTGCAATGCCAACCTCTCATATGGTTCATGTCCCAGCTGCTCGACTTCCAATTCAGATCCCTGCTAACGGCCTGGGAAAAGCAGCAGAAAGTTGCCCAAGATTATGGGCCTCTGCTACCCACATGGGAGACTCCTGGCTCCCAGATCCTGGCTTCATCCTGGCCCAGCCCTGGCCATTGCAGCCACCTAGGGAGTGAAATAACCAATGGAAGATATCTCTCTCTCTCACTACCCACCCCCACCCCATAACTCTGACTTTCAAATAAGTAAATAAATCTCTGTAAAAAAAATTTATGATTTCATTTAAGAGGCACAGAAAGAGAGAGGGAGAGACAGACATACAGAGAAAGTTTTCATACACTGACCTACACCTGAAATGCCTGCAGTGGCTGGGGCTGGGCCAGGCCAAAGCTGGGAGAATCAGTAACATGATCTTAGTACCCCATGCTGAGTAGTAGGGATTTTAGCCATGACGTGCTGCCTTCCAGATTCTGCATTAGCAGGGAGCTGGAATTGGAAGCCAGAACTGGGAGTTGAACCTAGGTACTCTGATCTGAGAGGTGAACATCCCAACTAACATCTTAATCACCATGCCAAATGTCCACCACGTCCAATTTGGAATAGCCTCTTCTCTAGACTAACCATGAGAAATATCATATTAGAAAACCAGAAGTGGAGAACCTGAACTAATTGATGGTTAGCTAGGTTAGGTCATAATTCTAGCTGTAGTATCCACAGGCCTGGAGTAGTACCTGTCATCAGCCAATTACTGGGCTTTCCAAGGCCAGAACTTCAGTCCTGAGATAGATGCCTCTTCGTGGTCTGTTAACCAACTCAAGAAGAAAATGGGCAGTCTTTGCTTGGGTATCAGTCACAAGAGTGACAACTGTAAGTTCATCTTCATTTTGGCTTACCTTGATCTAGCCCTATTTCTAGTCTTTGGAACCAATGCTGTTGATATCTGGGTGGGAATGGTAGACATGTTCTGAATATCCTTTGCTTTGTTCCCCACCTTCCTCTATAACATATTCGGCCTCTTTGACTTTAATAACAGTTGTGAATCTTGGGCTGAGGCTAGCTGTAAGTCCTCATTCCTGGATACCATAATGGGCATGTTCCCTAAGCCAATCAGAATCCTGCCACAATAGTTTTCTCATTGGATATGGAAGAAAGGAGCCCTTTTCCTCTCTGGTCACTATGGAGACACATTTCTGGTTTCGTGGAGAATCCAAACTGAGAGTCTGAAGTGATATGATGGCCTGGGAAAGACTCACAACGGTGCTCTGGTGTTGACTCCACTGACTTCCCCACCTTTGTTATTCCCGAAGCTTAGTAAAAATAAGTTTGTAAAATCACACTTTCTCATGTAAGCCAGTTTACTTTGGATATCTTACACCAACCATAAGTCATGCTCATTCATTTTATTAAACAAAGGTACCTCACTGTTGATACCTAACTCTCTGCCCTGCTTGTGGCAGCTACTTGGAATCACATATAGATCTCTGTTGTAATCAACCATGAGTGGAGAGAGGTTCTGATTTGAGCTCCTAAGAGCGAAGACCTCACCATCTTTTACAGTAACTCACTTTATTCTATTTGGCTGTAAAAAACATAAGGCAATATCTCCTTTTGTTCTGAGATATTGCCTATGTTTGTGTAGCACTTCTATGTGTGGGAAATTTACTTTTCTTTCGTTTTTAATCTTCCTGCATCAGACACCTGCCAAAGGGTCTTCTCTGTCTTTGACTACAGGAGTGGAGCACATGGTCCATCCCAAATCCATCAGAAACAGCCGCCCTCTCATAAGCATTAGTTGAGTGATGCACACGTAGTCCAGTCAAAGCCAGGCAGACTTTGGCTGGGACCTCTGGAAAGCAGTGTTCTCCTTTCTACACTAGGTTTGAGTGTGAGGGGATGAGTGGGAACATCCAGGACCAGCTCTTGATGGAGCCTGCCTAAGAATGGCGTGAACTCAGAGGAAGTTGACCCAAAAGATGATGAGAAAAAAGCTGGGTCATATTAGCATCACTGGATCCACTGTCTCAAGCCACAGTTGACTTATTTTTGGTCAGGGTACATAAACTAATGATACCATAGATTCAGTTAAATAGAATAATGCTTAAGACCATATTCAAGGTATGAATATATCACTCGAAAGGACCAGGCTACCTATGAAGAAAAATGCGGTGACTGGGGTCTGTATCATTGAAAACAAAACAGAAATGAACCTGCCTGCCTGCCTTCCTCTTTTCTTTCATTCGCCCCTCCCTCCCTCTCCAATACCTTATACATTCTGTATGCATGATGACCCAGACAGATAAAAGAGCTGAAAAAAAAAAAAACCTGCTATGTGTCCATTAGAATAACAGAGTGTGATGGCAACCACTTGGCATACTACTCTGATAACAAATCGTCATAAGTATAGTACTTACAACCATCACAATTGTCATGGTGGGAAGTATTCTATATCATATCATCTTTATCTCCCAAGCTGTCTCCTATCTGATTCAAAGATATAGAAGTCTTTTTCAAAGTCCAATATGACTTACAGTTCTTATTCCAGTTTTAGAGAGCGCGTCCTCCAGGCATCCATACTTGCAGCCACGTGGCCAATCTATATCAACTGAATTCTGCAAAATGCCCCTGCTTCTACATCCACTTGTCCTTGCTTCATTTTTTTGGATTGATGTTCTCATTTCATTAATCAATCAATCCCCTGACTTTGATGTTTGGATTCAGTTTTCCTTGTTCTTTTTGTCCTGGATTGGATCTTAAAATGGTCCCAGTTTTACAACATAGAAAATATCTAGAGATCTGCTTCACAACCATGTGATTATATGCAACACTACTGAACTGTATACCTAGAGATGATTAAGATGACAAAGTCTGGGTTTTTCTTGTTTTTGTTTTTTGGCATCCAGAAAAAGAATGGTCCCTCTATCATAACCTTTTCTAGAGTCAAATTGAATTTGCTACCATTAGGTACAAATAAGAACTGACTTTAAAGGAAGTTTACTCCATAAAGTGTGTTCCAGTACAGAGCTTTGATGTTGGCCATGACTATTATCATGGTTCCCTCAGTACTTGAATAACCTTTTCCCTTGGGTCCCTCTCATGCATTAGTAAAGAATATATATATATATTTTTATTAAACTTTTATTTAATGAATATAAATTTCCAAAGTACAGCTTATGGGTCACAATGGCTTCCCCCCTCCCGTAACTACCCTCCCGCCCGCAACCCTCCCCTCTCCCGCTCCCTCTCCCCTTCCATTCATGTAAGGATTCATTTTCGATTCTCTTTGTATACAGAAGATCAGCTTAGCATATATTAGGTAAGGTTTTCAACATTTTGCCCATATAGCAATACAAAGTGAAAAAACTACCATTGGATTACTAATTATAGCATCAAATAGCAATGTACAGCACATTAAAGACAGAGAACCCACATGATTTTTTTTTTCGAATTAATTAACTTTCTATGCCATTTCCCCTTCAACACCAGGTTGTTATTTTTTTTTTCATTTCCAATTCTCTTTATATACAGAAGATCACTTCAGTATATCATTAGTAAAGAGCTCGTCAGTTTGTGCCCACACAGAAACGCAAAGTATAAGGATAAAGTATTACATTGTATATCTACTCCCGTGATACCTGGTTCATTGGTTCTCAAAACACAATATGCAATACCATTCACAGGCCATGATAAAGGCATATTCCAAGGCTTATCATAGAAATCCTCTAGAGCTAAGGCCCAGAAATTTGTATGTTCTATAAATATTCTACATTATTCTGCTACAAACTGCCAATGAACCGTAAATTGAGAAATTCTGCTTTAGAAGGTATGCTGCTCTGAGGGAAAGGAGCACATGTTTAATATTTTTTTCTGCAATAGCTCAAGCCCAGAACTTTGTACTTAGTAGGGACTTCCATATGGTTGAAAATTTTCAGTAAAAAAAAAAAAATGGTACTTTTTCTGGACTTCTCCAAATATAATACAATTTGTGACATGTGGAACCATTCATAATTAATTCTGCATTAATATTTGAACAATCCATATAAGAAGCTATAACATGGTGCTAGATCCAAAAATGTGGTTTTAGTGTTGTGTGCTTTGAAATTCAGACTCTGAGATGCGCTGATTTCCTATAGCTCTGAAAGTCATTTCCTTCTTGAGCGTCTTATCCCCCTTCAGCCTCTAAATGGAAATGAAGCATTCCTAATTTTAACTTGATTTACAACTTTTAATCAGTGTTCTCCATGAAGTATTAGGGAATATTTATAAGACATTTAATTCCCTCGCTCTGGGTATGGAAAGAACATATGAATTGCTTTTAATGAATAGAATGCAGAAAATATGACAGGATATGCATGATTACATGTCCATGATTACAAGAATAGTTATACATGTGTGTTTCAAATTCCACATACTTTAATTTGCCTGAAGAAAAAAGGAAAGTTTATTTGTATAGTGAACAAGCAATTTAGCATTTAATCTAAATGCCTCATTTAGATTACATTCACAGATTTGTTTTTAATAGGTCATTTTCACTTCTGACATCATAGGAAAGTGCCATGGCAGTATATCAATTTTTACTCGGGAATTAGGGAGACAATGTGTTCTTCATGTTCTGGAGGGGCTTTGCCCATCCGATAGGTGGTTAGATAGATGACTGAGATGGCCCCCTCTGACCCTGAGAGTGTGAGTGCACAGTGCCAAGGTCATTGTTCGAAGCCCTTGGTAGTATTTAGATGTAATGTGAAATGTAGTTTGTTCTCCCCTGAGGACATCGATTTTAGTCCAAAATTTGCCTCTACAGAATGAAGTTCATGATTGTTTCATCTCTGTGTGTTTTTAAATGACCTCATCCTTTAGAAATATAAACATTCAAATGAAAATTTTAAAATTGAATGAGATAGTAACACCCTAATAGAGATGACTTTTAATTTTGCTAAGAGACTAATCTATTATATATTTTCTTTTGTCCCTGTATTTTTCTTCTAAGATGTCAACAGTAATACAGTGGTCACCAAAATGCTTTGTATAAATCCAGTTAGGATCTGTGGCCTTCCCAAAATGTCTTGAGAGGCTTTGAAGGATAGGCCCAAAGTCACAGATGCTTCAAACTGAAGGTGCATCAGAGACAGAGCGATGATTTGATTCTCCAAGGCAGTGTGCGTCCCACTGATTCGAAAGAGGAAAGGTGTTTTGTTACTTTTGGGTAACCCCGTCCCAAACTATCCTTAAGTAAACTATCTAGTATTACGTATACATAAGTATTTTTTTAAGTTTATGGAAAATAGAATTAAGTAAGTTTATTTTTGTGTTAAAAAATTGAAATCCATACAGTTTTTTCATAGTACGTATTTTCCGTGAACTTTTGCAAGTATCCTTCTATTTGTTTCTTTTTAGGCTGGTTACCCAATGTGACAGAAAAACTTTAAATGCCTCCACGAGCTTCCTCTTTGATTCCACACCCTTGATCTTTTCCTTGAATAGAGCAAGGACCTATGACTTGCTTCTAGTCTAAGATGCAGCAAGATGACAAGATGTACTGATACATATCATGGACATATTGGTTTTGTGGAAGACTGTAAACCCTCTTAATAGGAGTACTCACCTATAGATTACATCAATATAAATTTGGCCATCCATGGATTAGCTGAGTCCAGTGATTCCCAGTCTTAAAAGGCTACAATTAGTGTGTTGGCTGGAGCTTTGGTCTCATCTGAGGATCAACTGTTGAAAGATCTGCTCATGTTGTTTGTGGCATACAGTTCCTTGCAAGCTGTCTGAGTAAGGGTTTTAGTTTCTTGCTGGTTGTTGGAGGGAGAATACCCTTGGTTCCTTGCCATGAGGCCCTTGCCATAGGCAGCTCACAACGTGGTGGGTTACTTCTTTAAAGCCATCAAGGGAAAGGGAAAGATTCTCAATCATTCTGGACACAACCAGAGGCTCAGAAGTTTTAACATGCTTCAGCTAAGGTGAATTTGCACTCCATAATCCATGGCAGAATTCTAAAGCTCATGGTTATGTTCACCTTGCCAATATCAATATAAACTCAGTTTAAGTTTTTTGTTAATTGCATAATGATGTGATTCAGGGAGTTATATGAAATATTGACCCTATTATGAATTCAAATTAATCTAGTGTTTAAACAAGAAACCTGAATAAGCTTTTAAATCAGTAACCAGACTACCATGTGGCTTTTTATTTGACTAGAGTGACTGCCAAAACAATAATTTTCATTGTTGATGAGTAAATTAATTTCACCACCATGTTCTCTCCTACTTCTTCCCCTGCTTCCTTCCAAATATTCCATAAAATAATGTAATATTTAGATACCAAAGCCCTTGGCACCCATGGTGGTCTCCCTTTGCCTTCAGATATGAGCCATGCTCTATCCATACAATGGTCTGTTTTCTTTCATGCATGCTTTATTCCAAGTAATGATTTTGCTTCTTCTTGCTGCCAATAGTGATTAGCTACACAAACAACCTTATGATTGCATCCAAAGCCTTTTCCCAAAAGAACACACAACTGACAGAAACAGCTAATTGAGTGTCCATGTTTCAGAATTAATAGAAAATATTTTACTACAACACCAACTAGAATTTCCTTTTGTTATTGTGACATCAGATTTTAGCTTTGACAAAAGTGAGCAAGCTGTAGACATTTAGTATCAAAGAGTCTCCAGGTTCTTTGTTGTTGTTGTTACTTAGAAACTAGTGGTATTTTACCTTAGGTGTGTGGCAAAGTGACAGAAAGGCAACAGAGAAAGCCAAATGCTTTGAAGGCAGGCTTGGTTAAAATTTCCCTCTGAAAGTTACCACAACTGGGCTTCTTCTGGGAGATATTGTGAGCTCTTTTATTTAGCAAGGTAATTTTTTATTTATTTATTTATTTATTTATTTATTTATTTTTATTTTTGACAGGCAGAGTGGATAGTGAGAGAGAGACAGAGAGAAAGGTCTTCCTTTTTGCCGTTGGTTCACCCTCCAATGGCCGCCGCGGTAGCGCGCTGCGGCCGGCGCACCGCACTGATCCGATGGCAGGAGCCAGGTGCTTCTCCTGGTCTCCCATGGGGTGCAGGGCCCAAGCACTTGGGCCATCCTCCACTGCACTCCCTGGCCACAGCAGAGAGCTGGCCTGGAAGAGGGGCAACCGGGACAGGATCGGTGCCCCGACCGGGACTAGAACCCGGTGTGCCGGCGCCGCAAGGCGGAGGATTAGCCTAGTGAGCCGCGGCGCCGGCTTAGCAAGGTAATTTTAATATTATGTTTACTGAGACTTGGGCTAACTAAAAATGAACTACTGATAAGCACAAATTCATTTCAATGAAATTAATGCGAACATTTCATTTCTATCTCACTAAGGGGTTCTAGTTTCTTCAAAGAGCTGCTAACTTTCAAATTTTATTTTTGGGATGAAGAATTCCTCCCTAACTTTCAATCATCTTTTTAATGTTCTTTCTAAAATATAGAGACCCATTCTTAACCTACATTCTTTTAAGTAGTCATTCCAGCAATTCAAATGTACTTTTATTAGCACAATACAACAATTCAAGTCAAAGGAACACCATGTAGAGCCTCTAATTTGGTAATCACTTAGAGCTTCTACCCTTGTGGACAAATATTGGTTATTATTAAAAACATCTATGGGTGGGGAGTGATGGACATTCGTTTAATGGTAAGACACCCGAGTCCCACATCGGCGCACCTGTGTTCGATCCTTGGCTCCTGCTCCTGACTCCAGCTTTCCACTAATGCAGGCACTGGGAAGCAGTTGAATGGCTCAAGTACTTAACTTGGGTTCCTGCCACTCCTGTGGGAGACCAGGATTGAGTTTTCAGCTTCTGGCAAGGCCCAACCCTGGCTATGGTGGGCATCTGGGAAGTGAACCAGTGGATGGGAGCTCTCTGTTTGCTTCTCAAATAAAGAAACTTTAAAAATAATTACTTTCCTATATTAAAAGAAATCTATGGGGCACACAGGCTCAGATGCGTACATGCAGTGCATCCAGCTCATTTGGATAATAGTAGTAGATTTTCTTTTTATTTTACTTTAGGGCTTGGGCTTAGGTCCTCTAGATTGTACATATTGAAACTTTTGAAATAAAAACATATTTTCCTCCACTTATGCAACCAAAATAATTCAAGAAACTTATATATTGCTTTTCCTAACAAGGCCTTTGACTTTCTCCTCTATACCTTTTGAGAGAGTCTGCCATTAATGTTAGATTAAGAATACAGAGCAGATCTGTCCCTAAAAGTGAAATGCTTCCTGCTTAGAGATGGGTTTTAATGGAAGCTCTGTGAAGTTTATTTTTTTTTTCCTTTTTGTAGAAGTAAAATATTTCTCCACCAGAGGAGAATAACCATTTCTAGAAGACAGTGAAACCCTGGTGAATATCCTTAGTTTCTTAGAAGCATTCATTCTTCCCACATGGGAGCATGGCTGGCTCCCCAAAACATGTCACCCCATTGCTAGCCATGTTCTTGCCAATGTCAACTCAGCTATTTCAACACACTGTGGCTGTTCTATGCCAACAGCCATGGATTTCCTTCATCTTTTCTGCTATTACAAGGAAGTCATTCACTTTCTCTTTCTCTCCCTCTCCCTCTCTCCCTCTCTATCCCTCTCCCTCTCTCCCTGTCTCCCCCCCCCCCACTTTCTCCCTCCCTCCCTCCCTCTCTCTCTCTCTTGCTCACATTTTCCTTCCCAATCTGTACCTGGGATGTGGATAGTCTTGCTTTTCCCCATAGCTCTGGCTGAGTTCATTGTTCAATAGCCTATTGTTTCTATTGTAGAAGGCTTTGCAAGAAGGGACAAGAAATGATGGATTAGAAAACAATCGTCAGATCACTGCACAAAAATAGGAAACAGGACGTTTTGTTTCCATGATCAACTTTTAATTTTAGTTTATCACAGTTTATTTTGGTTTTGTCTTGTTTCAAGTGACTCATAAATTTCAAATATATGTGTTAGTGAAATTTGTTTTGAATTCATATTTATCATGACTGCCCACAATGTATGAACTCTTTTATCTCTCCCTTAAATACAGTTGGCCTGTTCTTTGCACTGCTTTGCCCTGCTTTAGGTAGCTTCTCCAAGTAGCTGGGAAATTAATGTGTCATGTTGAATGACAGTAGTGTGGAATGATAGATAAATTTTTAGGCAGATAGGCAGATATGAAGGGTCTTCAAAAAGATCATGGAAATGAGTATGATGAACAAACTATACATGAATTTCAAAACTTTTTACATTAAAATAAATTGATCTTTTAATCTTATTTTCTATGAACTTTTTTGAAGTACCTGTGTAAATAGAGAGATAGGGATGATAGATGATTGCCTGACATATAATAAATAAGTATTTAATAGATTCATATGAAGGAACTTAAGTAATAGCAGTTTAAAAATTCTGTCTTTAAAATTAATGTTGTAAAGCATGACCTACACAAGATAATTACAAGAGTACAAAAATGAATGTCACAACTAAAACACCTTCCCTCTCCACACTTCAATTCTCACTTCACAGAATCAACCTCATTTAAGTATCTTGTTACTCTAGTTAATATTTTGAATGAAGTTGAGAATTGTCTTGCAAATAGTTTATGCCAACATAAACTTCCATGTACTATTGTATGAATGCTTAGCTCTCTATACTTCAGCAGCCTCAAACATTGTCCAAATTTTTATCTGCTAATCTATGTGAAAATAACTAATTTTTATTTCGTGTGTGTTGTCTATAATTATGAGGGAAGTTGAACAACTTTGAGTAGTGGGACTGTGGGTTATTAGTTTAGGTTGCAGATGCATGACAGTTTATAAACTGTACTTCATGTTTTCTTTTAAGTAGAAGTATCTGCTTTTCTTCACCCGATGGTATCTTTCTTATGTTGAAACTTGCTTCAAAAAGCATTTCAATTCTTCCCTCCCAACCCCAAATGAAAAACAACGAAAGTCCTCCCAAAGCCTCCTACCTCACACATCCTTTGTCTCCTAGAAATTCCATTTATATGCCACTCCTACAGAGAATGAAGGACTAGGAGTAGCTTTATTCATAGTATTTTATCAGAAAATGATACATCTTCAAGCCCAAGCCTTGCTTATAGGACATAACTACTTCTATTGAAACTGAGACTATAAGAAATTAAGGAAAATTTGACTATGGTGCGTACACCAAAGCTGAGTTATTTGAGGCCAAATTTTCTTTAGCTTGTTTATTGGCGTTCACTTGGAAAACACACACACACACAGGGCCCTAACTTGGGCTGCTTTTTCTAATCAAATGCATTTCCTGCCTTCTTTCCTCAGAGCTCAGCCTATTTATAGCCCTGGGAAGGAAAAAGCCCCACTGGAGGCAGGAAAACTAAGTTCGGAAAGAATAGGAGGAAGTGTGCCTGCCATTTAGCCAAACAACCTTTAATTCATTGAACTCAAAGCTTAGCAGCTTGACTGTCGTTGTTAGGCGTAAGCAGCTTGCAGATTTCTTTTCATTTTTTCCCCCTCTTTATTTTTGAACCGCATTTGGGCAATGGAGGTGATGACAGCATTTTAGAAGAGAGAACAGGGCTCTCTAGGTGTTTAGACACATTGAAGAGAAAACTTGCTAGAAACTGATGAAGTGGAAAGAAAAAGATGATTCAATAGTGGGAGGAACTATAAATGATCACACATCTGCAAATTAAGGTACGTGTTGTGTTTCAGTCTGTTGTATCTTCATGCATTTCAGGAATTATATTGATGTTAGCATGGGCAGCACTTGTCGTTTGAGGGCATGTAACTTTTCAGTGAGCCTTATTTTTACCTCTGAAGGAGTATAGCAACCTGCCTCAGTTGACATTGTTAGTCTTAACAATAAATATTTTATAAAATAATAATTTCCTTAAGATAATTTTATTCCACTAACTTTCTATAGTTTCTTTATCATCAGGAGATTAGATAGTATAAATAATTTCATGGATGATCACTTCATAAAAAAGTGTTTTTCTGGTATTTGTTTTCCTTTTTGAAAAACTAATTAATATCCATCTATGGTTCCTTTGATCAATGATGGCTTAGAATATATTTAATAAACAGGTCCTCAAGCAAAAATAGACATTTCTAGAAAAAGTCATTTTAACCAAAATTTAAATTTTATATGAAATTAATTTGAGATAAAGATTTTTTATTTAAATACAAATATTATTTTCCTGGAAATTCACTTTCAGAAAAGAACTTTCAAGAAGTACAAAAAAAAAAAAAAAAGTGAACCCTTTCCAGGGCTAGAAACTGCTCACAGCAAGTATTTGCATTTAAATTATTATTTAAAAACATTCTTTCAGCATCTATTTTCTGAGTGCCTTGAAAAATGTCACTGGGTTTGAAAGGTTGAAAGGAAATGGATTAAATCCAAGAACAGTTGATGCTGCCCACAAAAACTTGGAAAGCTCCTAGGGACATTCTGAATTCTTTGAACATTCCTTGCCCTAAACAAGCCCATTTGTTTAAATGATGCACCCTATTTGCATCTACTGCTGATAGTATCCACATTTATGTGTTGGAGTAACTTGATTGATGTCACCACAATAACTAACAAAGGAATACGTTTCTGGTGGTTTATTGAAAAGGAAGACAAGGAGGAAATGTGTTTCTGTGATTTTGGCTTATCCTCGTTTGAGATTGGGATGTTTAGAATCTGTCATAAGAAGATAGAGAAACTGGAAGTCAGAAAAGCAGGGCCAGCCAGAACCCGCAGAGGAGGCCAGGACTTGGTTCTGGCTCAGTGTGGATCTCATTTCCCGGAAAAATGTAAGGGTCATTATTTTTTTTTCTGAGTAGAGAATGCTAACTCATTCCGTGGAAACCATAGGAGGGTATGATGCTTTTAAACACAAAGGTCGTGATTTCTTAGTTGAAATTAAGTTGCGAGGAAACAATCTTGTGAATGTGGTAGATCTGAAGAAGCACACTCAGAGCGTATTTTCAGGACACTCAAGTGCTACAGTCAGTTCTCAGTCTATTTTGTTACCCCACAGGCAGAGTCTAAGGTAGCCGAGCTAATTGCCACAGCACAGAGCTGTAATGGTGGAGGGGTTGCTTGGAGCCGTCCTGATTCCTCTTGTCCTGGAATTCATTTCTCTCTGCCTTTGTCATGTTCACATGTGTCATGTGGAGAGAAGTGCTTTAATACTACTTCAAGTTTAAGCAATAGATAAAATTATGAGTTGTATATTTTATTCTAAGAATCTGGTTTTTTTCCACTTGTAAAAGTCTCATTGTAGGTCACTGGTTCCTGGATGTCCATGGGTGCTTATAAATCTACGAAATGCTAGTTATTGGAAATACATTTCTCAGGAATTGCTTAATAGTTTCACACAGTAATTGATGTGTTTTCAAGCTTTTGGGAACATTTTAAGTGAGAGCTAATTTTGAAAAGAAATTGTCCAATACTTTAACTTTTTTCCATTAAATAGACATTTATTGTTCATTTTCAGTATGACTCCTAGAATTCACTATGTGCTTGCAGTTTATGTAGTAGAACCACCCTTGGCCCTCTCATTTAAATATAAGTGAAATCAGGTTGCTGAATAGATCATGGGAAGCAGCAAGGAAATTAGAAGTTGTCAAATAGACTCTGCAAGTGTGGGATGTGTTGAAAACAAGAGAAGCACTAGGTCAGGTGGCTGCCACTCCTGCCATCTGGCCTCATGCTGGTCAGAGGAGGAAGGGGTATTACTTGTTGATTTTGTGCATCTACAGGAACCTGAAATTTGGAATAATGGCCTCTTGAGATTCCCTTTCTCCTATGTACTCATCCCCTCACATTCTCTATTACAGGCCAATAAGCAACTCCACATCATCAAAACATATTTTTAAGTTCTCCTTCTTATAATAATAGGAGAGAATGTGTTAAAGAAGATGATGTGGGCAGGCATTGTGGTGCAGTGGGTTCAGCTGCTGGTATCCCATGTCATAATGTGGGTGCCAGTCCTACTCGGCTTCCAATCCAGCTTCCTGCTAATGCACCTGGGGGACAGCAGATGATGATGCAAGTACTTACATTCCTGCCACTCACGTGGGAAACCTGGATGGAGTTCCTGGCTCCTGGCATCAGCCTGGCCCAGCCCCAGCTATTGGAAACATTTGGAGACTGATAGCAGATGGAAGTGCTCTCTCTTGCTCTCGCTCTCGCTCTCTCAAATTAATTTATTAAACAAAAAATAGGATAGCATACTTTATGGTCCAAAGAAATGACCAAAGAGACAGCAGCAGGTCAGGGAGTTAGCAAGAGAGATGACGATTTTGGTTTCAGTCCTGCTAGATTTGAGATGATGATGATGGAGAGCCAGGTAGGAAAAGTAAGCAAACAACTGGAAATGGGCAATAATTTAGGAGGGAGGTAACCACTGGAAGTGACAGCCAACCTCTAATGAGCATTCATTACACACCAAGGCTCTATTATCTTATTTAATACTCACAATCACCTTTGGGCAGGCTCCACCACTAGTCACATTTTGTAGATGAGTAAATGGATGTTCAGAGAAGTTAAACAACTTGTCTATGATAGCACAGCTGAGATAGAAAATGGAACCCAGGCATATACGAGGCCAAAGCCCATGTGCCTGCTAATTCTCATGGAAAATGCAAGGATTTTGCAGTGGATTTTACTTTCATCACCTGAAGAGGTCTAAAGGTACCAATTTTTCATGCTATGACCCAAATTCTAACCAGATTTCTTTTATTCTTCCTAACAGTGGTAGTACTAATAAAATCCTGCAATTTTTTATTTATCTCTCTTATGGGATTGGCTTATGCACAGAGGTTTCTTATTTATTTGCTTTTATCTAAGTAGCTTTCCACTTCAGTGATTTATTTTCGATTTTCCCTTCGTTATGTGGCAAAATGAAGAGTATGGTGAAGAAAAAAATTGAGCCCAAGAATGATACTGAATTCCTCTCCCTGTCCCTGGCTGCCCTCTAGTGGTGATTCCCGTGAACAGTGTTCAGACCAGGTCAGAGACCGCAGAGCCAGGCACTGGAAGTGAGCTCTTCCTTTGCAAGCTCTAAATAGTATTAGCAAGCACTCGCAGAGGCACAGCGGGGTAGCCTGGAATGGTGTGGATACTGGTTGTGTAATTCTGGAAAAGAACTTCATGGAATTCCCGACAGCTGTATAGCTAACTGGTCCAGAGGGCATTTTGCACAGACCAGTTTTACATCTATATTAAGCTTTGTAAGTGTTAAGAGTTATATCTGTCTCCTCCCTCTCACTGCCCACTCTGTCAAAAAAAAAGTTATTTCACTTGCTTATCCTTTTAGGAAGGCACATATGTCATATTTGGTTACTAAACTTTTAATACATACATATGCCTTTATGATTAAGAAGCCTACCTTCATATTTCATTGTAAATATTTTAAAATACACAGTATTTTTTAGTAAAAAATGAGAAGTCTATCTTCTAGGAATATTGCCTAAGGAAAGAGTCATAGATTCAAATAAAAATGTATGTAAAAGAATCTTTATCTGTTTGTAAGACATACTTGGTAACTAACCTAAATATACAAAAATGAAAGAGTGGCTAAATGAATTTCCACAGTGTGGGGAATTTTACAGCTACTCAATTATAATAAAATATTTAATGGCATTGGAAACTGTTCATAGTAAATGGGAAGTAAGGTGTGATCCCACTTCCTTAAACACATGTATCCATGTATGAGAAAGAGTTACAAGATAGAAATTCTTACGCCAAGCGTTAACAATAGGAATTTCAAATTTGTGGGGTAATGATGATTTTTATAATTTGTCTCCAGCATAATACGTAGGTACTACTTTTTTTTTTTTTTGGACAGGCAGAGTTAGAGAGAGAGCGAGACAGAGAGAAAGGTCTTCCTCTTCCGTTGGTTCACCCCCCAAATGGCCTCTATGGTTAGCGCGCTGCGCCCGATCCAAAGCCAGGAGCCAGGTGCTTCTCCTGGTCTCCCATGGGGTGCAGGGCCCAAGCACTTGGGCCATCCTCCACTGCCTTCCCGGGCCACAGCAGAGAGCTGGACTGGAAGAGGGGCAACCGCGACAGAATCCGGCGCCCCAACTGGGACTAGAACCCAGGGTGCCGGTGCTGCAGGCGGAGGATTAGCCAAGTGAGCCGCAGCACCGGTACTACTTTTGTAATAAAGGAGAAAACCCAGGATGTTTTTAAAACAAGGAGCTCTAAGTCTCTGTTCTAATTTCTTGCTATTTGGGGTGACAAAGTTTGTGCTAATTCAGCGCCATTGAGAGCCTTATGGTGCAGTGAGGAGCTGTATCCTGTTTGTGACAGCATAATTGATTGTAATGGCAAAGCTTAGGATGCACTGCCTGCTCCATGACTTCACTGCATCCATCAGCAACAGGAAACAAAGACACGCACTTTTTTTATGTTTTAGTAATAACTGACAATTGGAGGAAATGGACGGCGGAGAACAATGATGGACAGACAAGATGGTCAGCAAATCAGACTGGGAAATGCAGTGGAGCCAATCTCAGCCTTATTCATGAGATGGTTTCAGAACATTACAAAAATGTTATTGTTTTGTTCTCGATCTACTTTTGCAATCGCTATTGTTTTTACCAGCAGTTACACAATTCTTTGCTGGCAGCAATGGCCTCCAATATGTTTTTAATTCAGTAATCCAGTAATCCTACATCAGGGATTTGGTACTGAATTCTTATGTTTATTAATATTCAGGGTCAGGGTGAGCTCCTCCCTGTACACAAATCCAGGAATGAAACTCAACCACGTTTCTGTAACTCTGCTGCCTCTGATCAGCTGCTGGTTGCCCAGATAAGCACATTTAAAAATTTTTGTTTTCCATTAGATAAAAAAATCAAATTCATTGTTCTATTTGCTGTGATATGATCCCTAGATTTCAGTTTAGCAGCAATGGACAGAGGCTGGGGGTGGGGGGTGGGGGGCAACAAAAACTCAAAGTAAAGGAATTCGTGATTCACTGTTCAGTTTCCATGCCATGAGATGGGCACAATTCTTAATCCCTTAGAAGAAAATGAAGGACGGGGCACTGTACCTGAGGTGCCAGCCTCCCTTATGGGCTCTGGTTCATGTCCTGGCTGCTCAACTTCTGATCCAGTTCCCTGCTGTGGCTTGGCAAAGCAGCAGGAGATGGCCCAAGTGCTTGGGCCCCTGTACCCACCTAAGGACCTAGAAGAAACTGCTGGTTCCTGGCTTTGGATCGGCCCAGCTGTTGTGTTTGTTTGGGGAATGAATCATGGATGGAAGAACTTTCTCTCTGTCTCTCTCTCTCTCTCTAACTCTACTTCTCAAATAAATAAATAAAAACTTCTAAAAAGAAGAAGAAGAAAAAAAAATGAGGAGCATGTGATAAGTTAGGAAAGAGTTAAATAAATAGGTGTCATGCTGCAGGAATATTTGGCTCTTGTAGTGGCTTGTGTCCTTTATGTCTCCTTGGATACTATTAAAATTCTGTGGATGGGGAAACTAAAATATAACAGCAGCTTTGAGTTTTGGAGCACAAATCTGCAGCAGCACTGACTTTTAGCCTTAAAGGCTATGTACTGGTCAAGTTATTTTTTGTGGAGGTCTCTGGACCAGCACTGTGAGTGACATGGTTCATTACATATTTCTAGTGGCCATGTTAAAAACAACAGGTATAGGGTAAATGGTTAGCCTAATGGTTAAGACACCCATTGGGACACTCTACCCCATATTGGAGTGCTTAGGGTCAAGTCCCAGCTCTGCTCCCAATTCTGGCTTCTTGCTAACATGCACCCTGGGAGGCAGTAGGGAATGACTCAAATACTTGGGTCCATGACACCCATGTGGGAGACCTGAATCAAGTTCCAGCTCCTGGCTTTCGTCCAGTCCAGCCTGGACCAGCCTGGCCATTGCAGGCATTTGAGGAGCAGAGCAGCAGAGCAGCAGTTGAGAGCTCTCTCTGTTTTTTTGCCCAATAAATAAATAAATAAATAAATATTTTTAAATGTACAATGGATTTTAATAATATAGTTTATTTAACCAAATATATCAAAAACAGTATCATTTTCAACATGCAATTAAGATTTAAAAAATTGTTAATAAGATATTTTATTTTCCTCTTTTTGTACCAAGCCTTTGAAATCCAGTATGTGTTTTATGTTTACTGCACATCTCATTTTGGACCAACTTCACTTCAAATGCTCAGTAGCTTCAGTTGACTGGCGGCTACTGTACTGGATGGTGCAAATCTAAACAGAAAAGTTGTCATTTTACCCACAGTTACATACATAACATTTGAATTCTAGGTTGTGAGATGCTACTATTTATTTGGGAGTTGCATTATTCTCCATTCTGACGCATTCAAGTCTTAACAATTATTAACTGAATAATCAAAAAGCAAGCAAAGAGTTGGCAGATTACAAGTGTTCATTTAGGCTGGGTAACTATGGATTTCTCAATTGAGAATAAAGATAGTAGAAGTTCAAAACGATTCCAAAAATTTGAAATCTGAATTCTAGAGTTGTAAGAGATTTGTATTATGATGTTTTCAAGTGCATTTAGGCATCAGCATAGATTCCATTACATGGCCTAAAACCAGCTTCCAGAAGGCAAGATAAACAGTGGGGTCTTAATCGTGCATGAAACTTAGTATGAAAGAAGAAGTCTTCAGCAATGAAAGCACACATGCAATTCTAACACTGAGACCCTTTCCTGACATCTTTTCTACATTCTGCCTTGTCTTATGTGAAGGGTAGGAAGTACGCTTCAATAGTCGTGTATAACGACAATGCCTCAGGGACTCGCATGCTGGTCAGCTGGAGTGATAAAGATAGTTCTATGAGCTAAATATGGAGATACAAAAATAGAACTGGTGGAAGTGGACAGAACTACAAGACACTGTAGGTTCTCATGGCTCTGCCAATTGCAGAGACCTGGAAACACCGGCTTCTGAAGTCCTGGCAATGAGTTGCAGCCAACTGGAGCAATCATATTTTGGGTTCATTTCTTATTCCATGAGGGTTTGATTATAAAGGTAGATTTAAAGCAGTCAGAAAATTCTAAAATCAAAATAAAAGTTAAAGACATTTGAAATCTAAATAATGACCATTCATTGCATGATTTACGAATTGGTAACACTCCAAAAGCTTGTTTTTAATTTTCTTGGCTCTCTGAATTCACTTTCCATTCTCCCCAAAGAAACAAAGTTATAAATAGCGACTGGGTACATGCACCTAAAATGTAATATGTCCACAATGAAGTTATTCCAATGTATTCAGAAGGTATTATCATTTGTATTAAATTGTTTTATACATATGTATTAATAAGTAAATCAGTACAAAGCATTTATAATGGGATAGTATCAATATATTAATACATTATGCAGCTATGACTATGTTAAGAATTATACTACATTAATTAGTACAGTAATAAGTAACAAAAACAAAGAATATACTTCCTCAACTCAGACACTGATAGAGGCTCCAGGAAGCGCCACGTGCTATACTGGGTTTGGGGACAAGCATGAGAGAGAACCATATTTATTTTGTCTGTTAAAATTGGTAGGGGCCGGCGCCGTGGCTTAACAGGCTAATCCTCCACCTTGCAGCGCCGGCACACCGGGTTCTAGTCCCGGTTGGGGCGCCGGATTCTGTCACGGTTGCTCCTCTTCCAGGCCAGCAGTGCACTTGGCCCATCTTCAGCTTTCCCAGGCCATTAGCAGGGAGCTGGATTGAAAGTGGAGCAGCTGGGACTTGAACCAGTGCCCATAAGGGATGCCTGCACTATAGGCAGCGGCTTTACCCACTATGCCACAGTGCTGTCCCCAGAACTTTTTCCACTGGTAGTGGAGGCACAGTGACAAAAACAGGATAGGGTAGCTGAGCTATGTACTACTCAAACAGGTGTGCTTGCTCTGCAGAGTGCATGTCTGTGTTTCTATCTCAGGAGCTCCCACCCTGTGAAACACTTAGTTCATCCTTCTTAGGTATCCTCTCTCTCAATTTCTTTTGCTTCTAAAATATTTTCTTCAAAGTACCCACATTTCTTTTTTGCCATGAAAATTACTGCCCCACCTGCCTGAACCTCCTGCCCCTCCGGTCACCCACTTGGATCACCTGATGTAACAGCTGGAATTCTCCGTGTGCATCTGTCACACACCACCTTGATTTCCTCACTTCTCTTGCAGATTTTCAGCACATAAATTCTGATGCTCTTTTCCCCACTCCACTAGAAACTAGAAAATCAGAGACTCTAAATAATGAACAGTCCCTTTTCAGCTTTTCTACTCCCCTTCCCAGTCCCATTTCATATCCGAACTTTCCTTCCTTTATTGAATTCTGAGACACTGCAAGGTCCTTTGGATCTTCTGATCTTCGTGAGCATTATTTCCCTCTGCTTTTAAATGTAACAATTTAGTACAGGTTTCTGTTTTCTAGCTCCCTCCAAATTCTTTCTCCCCATGAGAACTTGTTCATGGCACCAATCTGTAAAGAACTCTGATTTTGCTTATAGAGCTCTCAGTTCTAGAACTGTACCCTATATTCTAGGACAAGGTGTCTAATTGCCAGCACTGTGTTTTTCCTTGATGTTCCATCATCACCTAAAACTGATCACGTATAAGATAAAAGTTCTGTCCTCTTCCCTTAGCTACTCCACCTCTGGTATCATTTCCTGTAATGGCGACTTCATCCCATCCAGGTTCCAACGGTCTTGTCCTCCGTTGTATCCTTCGCCTTCCTGTAACCCAGTTGATTTTTCCTGTTAAATGTGTCTCACATCTGTTCCTCCCTTCCCATCACTACTGCTTCCATTCTTGTTACTTAAACTTATTCATAGACTCTCTCAGTAACCCTAGAGGTGGTTTCCTTCCCTTAGGGGCTTCCCATACACTCACCCTTCCATCCTTCTGCAAGCATAATGTCGAGGAACTGCCCGGGATCTTAGCCAGAGTGAAGGAACAGAAATACATTCAAAGTGGTTATGGTTGTTGTAAGAAAAAATATGTCTCATGAAAATGCAAGAAGTGAAGTTGAGACAAGGCAAGGGTCTCTCTCCAGAAACCAGTTTTTAGCAAAGAGAAGACTGAATTGGGACTGGAAAACTGTCTACTGCACTATACATTTAGGTCTTAAAGAATCCCCCTGCTCTGCCCCGACTCTATTCTGACTTCCCTTTCTCGATCTCTCTCTCTCTCTCTCTCTCTCTCTCTCTCTCTCTCTCTCTCTCTGTCTCTCTCTCTCTTTCTCGCTTTCTCTTTCTAAGGTCCTAACCGATGTGCCTGCTAACTTGCCTTCAATGTGTCCTATACGTTCCCTGGCCACAGTTTTCCCTGTGATGATCTGGCCAGCTAGGTCTATGCCTCTCTTCCTCCTTTCTCTAAACCTAAACCCTACTTGCCCTTCTAGACGAAGCACAATCTGCCTTCTTTGATGAAGCCCTCACCAAGCTTCCGTGAGTTTGCCCTCTTCAAAAATACTTTAACATAAGTTGCCAAGGCTATGGAAGCCTTTAGGGTTCGCCGACTTTGATCTTATTCCGATAGGGTCATAGTCAAAGTGGAAGTTCTCTCCTCCTTTCAGAGAAAGGTACCTCCTTCTTTGATGGCCCCGTTCTTTCCACTGGGATCTCACTCGCAGAGATCTTTCATTTAGGTTTTTTTTTTTTTTTTTTGCCAGAGTGTCTTGGCTTTCCATGCTTAAAATACTCTCATGGGCTCTTCAGCCAGATCCAAATGCCTTAAGGGCTGATTCTGAAGCCAGAGTGCTGTTTAGGACATCTGCCATTCTATGAGTCTGCTGTGTATCCCACTTCCCATGTTGGATCCTTCTCTCCCCTTTTTATTCTATCAGTTAGTATTAGCAGACACTAGTCTTGTTTGTGTTATCCCTTTGACTCTTAGACCTATCAGTGTGATCAATTGTGAACTGAAATTGATCACTTGGACTAGTGAGATGGCATTGGTACATGCCACCTTGATGGGATTGTATTGGAATCCCCTGGCACATTTCTAACTCCACCATTTGGGGCAAGTCTGATTGAGCATGTCCCAAATTGTACATCTCCTCCCTCTCTTTTTCCCACTCTGATATTTAACATATGACTAGATATTTAACTCATGACTAGAGCCTAGGGAGATTACTGACGCCATAAACAAGAGTGTCAAATTGTTAAATCAACAACAGGAGTCACTGTGTACTTATGTCTCATGTGGGATCTGTCCTTAATGCGTTGTCCAATGTGAAGTGATGCTATAACTAGTACTAAAACAGTATTTTTACACTTTGTGTTTCTGTGTGGGTGCAAACTGATGAAATCTTTACTTAGTATATACTGAATCGATCTTCTGTATATAAAGATAATTGAAAATGAAAAAAAAAAAACCCTGGTGTTAAATTGGAAATTGCATAGAAAATTACTCAATTTTTTAAAAATATCATGTAGGATCTCTGTCTTTAATGTGCTGTACACTGTTATTTAATGCTATAACTAGTACTCCAACAGTATTTTTTCACTTTGTGTTGCTATGTGGGGGTAAACTGTTGAAATCTTTACTTAATATATACTAACCTGATCTTCTGTATATAAAGAGAATTGAAAATGAATCTCACTGTGAATGGAAGGGGAGAGGGAGTGGGAAAGGGGAGGGTTGTGGGTGGGAGGGAAGTTATGGAGGGGGGGGAGCCATTGTAATCCATAAGCTGTATTTTGGAAATTTATATTCATTAAATAAAAGTTAAAAAAAAACTTTAACATACATACATTCAAAAATACTATAACACATATACTGTGTAATGCTATAACAAATGTTTATATATGAAGATCTCTGCATACTTTGTTAAGATTTTTATTCATTCATTCATTAAACATAAGTTTAGAAAGTTGGTATGTGTACTCCCTTATACCAGGTACTCTAGGAGAAGGAAAAAAATTAATACATAGTTTAGGATTTCAAATTGTACCTGGATAACACTTGGTTTGTTTCTAAATCCCTATCTCAGCCCAAATAGTCTGTAACCCTGTCATTCCTGATAAGTAGTCTTATATTTTTTTGCAGCCAATTTTTTTATCATTGTGGGGATTCAGTCTTTAGGGCTATGACATTGCTTTTTTTAAACATCTTTTTACCTATCTCCATAGATATATGTATCTCTACATATATATATTTATCCTCATATTACATTATGCTATATATGAAAGGGCCTTCATATGGTTCATGAGAAATATTAATTATCTTTAATTCCGTTTCCCTTAATTTTTAAAAGCAACATCATCAATATGATGGAATATTGTGCAGCCATCTGAAAAAAATTATGTTTTGGGAAGACTGTTTAATGGCATTGGACTCTTTAAGGATATTTAATGATATTTGGAATGTTTATGATATAAGGGAAACTACAAAAGACATCATGACTTTTAGAAGAAACAGGAGATATGTTTTATTGTTACCTATTTCTATGTAATAAATCAAGTGCCTTTAAACAGCAGTAATCATTTATTACCTCTCAGAATTTCTGTGGTCGATGGAGGAGTGTTTCTCCTACTCGTGAGATGCAGCCAGATGTCACTTGGGGCTAGCAACATCTGAAACTCAGCAGTGACTAGATGAACTCTCTCTGTTTTCTTTTTGTTCCCTAGCTTTATTAAATATAAAAGACAAAAATCATATATCTTTATGTTATGAATCATGATGTTTTGATATATGTATGCATTATGAAGTAATTAAATCACCCATGTAACCTTTTGTGGTAAGAACATTTAACAACAATTTTCAAGCATACAACACCTCAGTATTACTAAAGCCATCGTGGTATATGATCGATCTCCAGAATCTACAAATCCTAACTGAAACTTCCTCCCTTTACGAAGACCTCCTCCTTTCCCTCCCACCTCCTCAGCCTCTGGCAACCATAATTCTACTATATCAATTCAACTTTTTAGTAATAAAGAGTCTTCCAAAGCTTCATGGAAAAGGGGTATTATGAACAATTTGCATGGATTTCAATTTTTTTTCCAAAAATTAACCTTTTATTTTATTTTAAAAAATGTTTTAAATTATTTATTAATTTATTTGAGAGGTAGAGTTACAGACAGAGAGGGAGAGATGGAAAGAAAGATCTTCCATCCACTGGTTCACTTCCCAAATGGCCACAGTGGCCAGAGCTGGGCCGATCCAAAGCTAGGAGCCAGGAGATTCTTCTAGGTCCTCAACATGGGTGCAGGGGCTCAAGCACTTGGGCCATCTTCTGCTACTTTCCCAGGACATAGCAGGGAGCTGGACTGAAAGTGGAACAGCCGGGACACAAACAGGCACCCATATAGAACGCTAGTACCACAGGCGTAGTCCTAACCTACTACGCCACAGCACCGGCCCCAATAAACCTGTCCTTTAATTTCACTTTCCACAAACTTTTTGAAGTATCCCCATATAAATGATATCATGCTGTAATTGTCTTTCTGTACTTGGCTAATTAATTCAGCACAATGTCCTCCAAATTCATTCATGTTATCTCAAAGGACAAGATTTTTGAAAGGCCGAGTAGTATCCATTGTGGTTTTATCACCTTTACCTATGCATCCATCCATTCCTAGCCTGGCTATTGTGATAGTTCCCCTACAAGTGTAAGTGTTCACATGGCTCTTTGACATGCTGCTTCTATTTTCTTTAGGTATATGAGAATACTTAAAAAGTTCATGGAAAATGGAATTAAAAAATAAGTTTATTTGTTGTGACAGAATTGAAAACCATGTATAGTTCTTCTCATAATACCCATTTTCGTAACCATTTTGAGCTATGAGTTTCCTTTATAATAATTCTAATTTTTTGAGGAAACTCCATACAATTTTCTATAATAGCTATACTAATTTGCATTCCAACCAACAGTATATAAGAGTTTCTTTTTCTCTGCCTTCTCACCACCACTTGCATCTTGTCGTTTTGATATTACTTGTTCTAATAGCTATGTGGTTATGTCTCATTGTAGATTCAATATACATTCCCCCAGTCATTAGCGATTTTGAATATTTTTTCACATAACTGTTAGCCCTTTGTATTCTCTTGAGGAATAACTATTCAAATCTTTTGCGTGTTTCAAAATTAGATCATTTGCTCTATTGCTAAAGAGTTGAGTTCTTTACATATTTTGGATGTTAACTTTCATCAGATATATGGTTAGCAAATATCTTCTACTATTCTATAGATTATCTCCTCTCCATTGATTGTTTCCTTTGTAGTACTGAAGCTCTGTAGTTTGATGCACTCTCAAGTATCTATTTTCACTTTTGTTGCCTATGTTTTAGAGTTGTATCCAGAAATTCATTGTCCACACCAATGCCAAGAAATTTTCCCTAAGTTTTCTTTTAGTTTCAAATTTTATATTTCAGTTAATCCATTTAAGTTGATTTTTGTATATGATTTTTCTTCATTTGGATATGAAGTTTTCCCAACACTATTTCTTGAATACACTTTCCTTTCTATTGTGTATTCTTGGCAACTTTATCAAAGTTCAACTGACCTTAAATGTGTGGATTTATTTAGGGCTTTCTATTTGTTCCTTGGTCTGTATATTTTTTTTAAGCCAGTTCCATTCTGTTTTGATTATTGTAGTTTTGTAATACATAGAAGGCAACTCAAAAAGTTTGTGGGAAAATGGCACTAAAATGTAAGTTCATTTTGGTGTAAAAATGTTGAAATTGTATATATGAGAATCTTCAAAAAATTCTTGGAAAATGCACATTATGAAAAACACAATTATTCTTAGGTGTTTAAATGAAAAGTGATCCCTGTTAAATATCAGAGTGGGAAAAAGAGAGGGAGGAGATGTACAATTTGGGACATGCTCAATTGGACTTGCCCCAAATGGTGGAGTTAGAAATGTGCCAGAGGATTCCAATACAATCCCATCAAGGTGGCATGTACCAATGCCATCTCACTAGTCCAAGTGATCAATTTCAGTTCACAATTGATCACACTGATAGGTCTAAGAGTCAAAGGGATCACACAAACAAGACTAGTGTCTGCTAATATTAACTGATAGAATAAAAAAGGGAGAGAAAGATCCAGCATGGGAAGTGGGATACACAGCAGACTCATAGAATGGCAGATGTCCTAAACAGCACTCTGGCTTCAGAATCAGCCCTTAAGGCATTTGGATCTGGCTGAAGAGCCCATGAGAGTATTTTAGGCATGGAAAGGCAAGACACTCTGGCAAAAAAAAAAAAAAAAACCTAAATCGAAGATCTCTGCGAATGAGATCCCAGTGGAAAGAACGGGACCATCAAAGAAGGAGATACCTTTCTCTGAAGGGAAGAGAGAACTTCCACTTTGACTATGACCCTGTCTGAATAAGATCGAAGTTGGTGAACTCAAAAGGCTTCCATAGCCTTGGCAACTCATAACTAGAGCCTAGGGAGATTACTGACACCATAAACAAGAGTGTCAAATTGTTAAATCAACAACAGGAGTCACTGTGTACTTACTTCTCATGTGGGATCTGTCCTTATTGTGTTGTCTAATGTGAAGTAATGCTATAACTAGTACTGAAACAGCATTTTACACTTTGTGTTTCTGTGTGGGTGCAAACTGATGCAATCTTTACTTAATATGTACTAAATCGATCTTCTGCATATAAAGAAAATTGAAAATGAATGTTGATGTGAATGGAATGGGAGAGGGAACGGGAGATGGGAGGGGTGCGAATGGGAGGGACGTTATGGGGGGAGAAAGCCATTGTAATCCATAAACTATACTTTGGAAATTTATATTTACTAAATAAAAGTTAAGAAAAAGAAAAACTGCATGGATTTCAAATCTTGTATTTTAAGACATTTACCCACAACTTTTTCAAGTTCCCTTGAGTTTTTAAATCAGGTAGTATGATACTTCCATCTTAGTATGATACTTCCATCTTAGTTCTTTTTTTTTTTTTTAAGATTTTATTTATTTACTTGAGTGGTAGCTACAGACAGAGAGGAGGAGAGACAGAGAGAAGGAGAGACAGAGAGAAATATCTTCCATCTATTGATTCATTCCCCAAATGGCCACAAGGATCAGAGCTGGGCCAATCCAAAGCCAGGAGCTAGGAGCTTCCTCCATTCTCCTACATGGGTGCAGGGGCCCAATACTTGGGCCATCTTCCACTGTTTTCCCAGGCCATAGCAGAGAGCTGGATCAGAAGAGGAGCAGCTGGGACATGAACCAGCACCCATGAGGGATGCAGGTGCCTCAGGTGGAGGCTTAGCCTGCTACCCCATAGCACTCACCACACCAGCTTGGTTCTTATTGTTCCAGATTGCTTGCACTATTCAGGGTTTTGTGGTTCCATGTGAATTTTCAGATGGCATTTGTTATTTCTGTGAAAGATATCATTGACATTTTGATAGAGATTTCATTGACTATGTGGATCACTTAAAGTAGTATGGATATTTTAACAATATTAATTTTAAAAATACAATTACATGGTATATCTTTTATTTATGTTATCTTCTATTAATATTTTGTGATTTTTAGTGTACAATTCTTTTACCACTTTAATTAACTTTATTTTTAGTCTTTTATTTTATGTTACTGTAAATGTGATTTCTTAATTTCTGGATAGCTCACTATCAGTGTATAGAAATGCTAGTGATTCTTCTATGTTGACTTTGTATTCTACAACCATATTGAATTCATTTATCAGTTCAAACAGTTTTTCTGGTGAGTGTTCCTGGTTTTGAGTATTAAAGATCATATCATCTTCAAACAAGAACAATTCCATATTTTTCTTTCCAATTTGGATGACTTTTATTTCTTTTTCTTACCTAATTGCACCAACTAGAACTTCAAGTACTATCTAGTCTAGAAGTAATGTGGTGAGCATCCTTGACTTGTTCTTGACCTTAGTATCATAATATCACAACAATTGTGATACTAGCTATGGTCTGGTCCTATTTGACCTTTATTCTGTTGACATATATTCCTTCTATAATTAATTGGTGGGAGTTATTGTCATGAAAGGACAATGAATGTTGTCAAATACTTTTTCTGAATCTAATGAGATGGTCATATGATAATCACATTATTAGAATGAAAAACAATCTCATATTTATTGATTTGCATATTTTGAACCATCCTTGCATCCCTAGAATAAATTTCACTGGATTATGGTATATGATTCTTTTACTGTGCTATTGAATTTGGCTTGATAGTGCTTTGTTGAAGATTTTTGCATGTATGTTCATCAGAGACACTGGTTTATAATCTTATTTTCTTATAGTTTCTTTTATTATCAGAGTATTACTCCTCTCAAAAAATGAATGTAGAAATGCTCCCACCTGTTGAATTTCTCATAAGAATTTGAGAGATTGGTATTTCTTCCTTAGATGTTTGGTAGAATTCACCAGGGAAGTCATTCAGTCCTCACCTTTTCTGTTTGGAGGTTTTTAATTATTGATTCAATCTCCTTACTTATTGGTCTATTTAGATTGTCTACATTTACATGACTCAAGCTTGGTAGGTTGTGTTTCTATAAATATACCCATTTCTTCTAAGCTATCTATTTTTGGTATATAATTTTTCATAGTAGTCTTTTATGATCCCCTGTTTTTCTTTTTCTTTTTGATTTGACAGGTAGAGTCATAGACAGTGAGAGAGAGGGACAGAGAGAAAGGTCTTCTTTCCATTGGTTCACTTCCCAAATGGCCGCCATGGCCAGTGCTGCGCCAATCCGAAGCCAGGGGCCAGGTGCTTCCTCCTGGTCTCCCACATGGGTAGGGGCCCAAGCACTTGGACCATCCTCCACTGCCCTCCTGGGCCACAGCAGAGAGCTGGCCTGGAAGAGGAACAACTGGGACTAGAACCCAGCGCCCATATGGGATGTCAGCGCCACAGGCGGATGATTAACCAAGTGAGCCACAGCACCGGCCCATCCCCTGTATTTCTATAGTATGAGTATAATGTCCCATATTTCATGTATAATTTTAAAAATTATTTATTTATTTATTTGAAAGGTAAAAATGATAAGGAAAGAGGGAGGGGGAGAGAGAGAGAGAAAGAGAGAGAATCTCTTGTTCACTGGTTAACTCCTCAAATGCTCACAACAGCTGGGGCTAGACCAGGCTGGAAACCCCAGCTGGGTCTCCAAGGTGGTTGGCAGGAACCCAAGTACTTGGGCTGTCATCTGCTGCCTTCCTGAGTACATTAACAAGAAGTTAGATCAGAAATGGAGACGCCAAGGCAAAAACGGGCACTCAAATATGGGATGTGTGTTTTCCAAGAAGCAGCTTAATGCACAATGCTGCCCCTCAGGTATAATTTTATTAGTTTGAATCCTTTGTCTTTTTGTCTTAGCCTAGATATTATTTGTCAAATTCATTTGTCCTTCTCAAAAAACCGATTTAATTTCTTTGATCTGTTCTATTGGTTTTCTAGTCTACTTTATTTGTTTGTTATAATTATTATTTCCTTTCCTCCACTGACTTCGGGCTTATTTTTTCATGTTCCTTTGAGGTGTAAAGTTAAGATCTTTCTTTTTCCTTCATGTAGGCATTTATTACTATAAAATTCCCTCTTAGAACTGATTTTTGTGGTATCCCAAAGTTTTGGTATTTTGAGTTTCCAGTTTTAATTTCTAAAATAATTCTCTATTTATTTTCTTTATTTGAAGGGGAAAGAGAGATTGATTGATTGATCTTCCATCCACTGGTTCACTGCCTAGATGTTCCAAATGGCTGGGGTTGGGTCAGGCCAAAGCCAGGAGCCTGGAACTCAATCTGTCCCATATGGATGGCAGGGACGGTAGGGACACAAGTACTTGAGTCATTACCTCCTGCCTCTCAGGGTGTGCTTTATAGTTACATCAGGCTTGTACAATATAATTGTAGTTGCACCTTATAGTAAGTCTGTCTTAGACTGTAAGAAGTTAACATCAACTTCATACAAAAACCACACTTGGGGCCAGCATTGTAGCACAATGGGTTAAGCAGCTACCTGTGATGCTGGCATCCCATATGAGTGCCGTTTCAAGTATTAGCTACTCCATTTCCAATGTAGTCCCCTGAAAATATGCCTGGGAAAATAGTGGAAGATGGCCCAAGTGCTTGGGCCCCTGCCACCTGTGTGGGAAACCCCAGTGGAGTTCCAGGTTCCTGGCTTCGGCCTGGCCCAGCCATGGCCATTGTGGCCATTTGGGAAGTGAACCAGAGGATAGAAGATCTCTCTCTCCCTGTATCTCTCCCCTCTCTCTGTAACTCCCCCTTTCAAATGAGTAAACACATCTTAAAAAATATCTATACTCTAACTTTTCCTCTACTTACATTTTGCATCATTAATGTCACAATTTACATACTTATATTAGTATTCTTTATTTTTTTGTTTTTTTTAACTTTTATTTAATGAATATAAATTTCCAAAGTACAGCTTATGGATTACAATGGCTTCCCCCCCATAAAATCCCTCCCACCCGCAACCCTTCCCTTTCCTGCTCCCTCTCCCCTTTCATTCACATTGAGATTCATTTTCAATTCTCTTTATATACAGAAGATCAGTTTAGTATATATTAAGTAAAGATTTCAACAGTTTGCCCCCACATAGCAACACAAAGTGAAAAAATACTGTTGGAGTACTAGTTATAGCATTAAATAACAGTGTACAGCACATTAAAGACAGAGATCCTACATGATATATTTAAAAAATTGAGTAATTTTCTATGCAATTTCCAATTTAACACCAGGGTTTTTTTTTTTTTCATTTTCAATTATCTTTATATACAGAAGATCAATTCAGTATATACTAAGTAAAGATTTCATCAGTTTGCACCCACACAGAAACACAAAGTGTAAAAATACTGTTTTAGTACTAGTTATAGCATCACTTCACATTGGACAACGCATTAAGGACAGATCCCACATGAGACATAAGTACACAGTGACAAATGATGGTAGCTATGGTTATTTTTAACCCTTACCCATTATACTGGAGTTACAAGTGATTTATACAGTGTCATTACAGTAGTGGAGTACAGAGGGTCCATGACTTATGATGATTTGACTTTAAATTGTTTATACTTTATGGTGGTGTGAAAGTAATACACATTCAACAGACAAGTATACCTTGAATTTTGACTTTTGATTTTTTCCTGGGCTTCCAATATGTTGTACAATACTCTCTGGTGATGCTGGGTGGCAGCAGTGACCAATGACTCCCAGTCATCCACACAATCATGAGGGTAAGCAACTGATACTTTAGAGTGTATTGTGTTGTTAACTATGTAGCTTAAGTGTATTAAATTCATCTTTTTCATTTTATTTGAAAGGCAAAGGGATAGGGACAGAGACAGAGATACAGACAAGAGAGAAATCTTCCATTTGCTGGTTCGCTCCCTGAATGCCTACATCATCTAGAAATTGGCCCAGGACAAAGCCAGGAGTCCAGAACTCCATCTGGGACTCAAGTCCTTTAAAAATTATTTATTTGCTTGAAAGAGTTACACACACACACAGAGAGAGAGAGAAACAGAGACAGAGACAGAGACAGAGAGGGAGGGAGAGAGAGATCTTCCATCTACTGGCCCACTCCTTATATTGCCAAAATGGCTGGGGCTGGGCTAGGCCAAAGCTAGGAGCCAGGATCTTCTTCCTGATCTCCCAAGTGGGTGGCAGGTACCCAAGCACTTGGGCCATCTTTCACTGCTTTTCCTCGGCCATTAGTGGGGAGCTTGATTGGAAATGGAGCAGCCAAGATTCGAACCAGTGCCCATATGGAATACTGGCAGGCAAGAGGCTTTACCCACTATGCCACAACACCATCCCCCTCAAATATCTTTTTAAGAAAAGATTTATTGGGGGCCAGCGCTATGGTACAGCGAGTTAAAGCCCTGGCCTGAAGTGCGGGCATCCCATGTAGGTGCCAGTTCTAGTCCCAGTTGCTCCTCTTCCCATCCAGCTCTCTGCTGTGGCCTGGGAAGGCGGTGGAGGATGGCCCAAGTCCTTAGGTCCCTGCACCCACATGGGAGACGCAGAACAAGCTCCTGGCTCCTGGCTTCAGATCGGCACAGTTCCGGCTGTTGCAGTTATCTGGGGAGTGAACCAACGGATGGAAGACCTTTCTCTCTGTCTCTACCTCTCTCTGTATACTCTTTCAAATAAATAAAATAAATCTTTAAAAAAAGAAAAAAATTATTTATTTATGGGAAAGCCAGAGTGAGAGAGAGAGAATCGATCTCCCATCCACTGGCTCATTACTCAGATAGCTACATTGGCCATTGCTGGGCCAAGCTGAAGCCAGGAGCCTGGAACTTCATCATGTAGGATGCCAGCATCATAGGCAGCAGCTTAATTTGCTGTGCTACAATGCCAGTTCTTCAAATACTTTTTTTAAAATACTGATTTATTTGAAAGACAAGAAAAAGACAGAGATATCTTCCCATAACTGGCTCACTACCAAAATGTCTGCAACAACTGGGTTGGGACCAGCTGGAAGCCAGGAATAAGGAATTCTATGCCAATGTCACAAGTGGTATTAACTCACTGTGCCACACACAGGGCACTACTAACTCTGGGACTCAAGTGATTGAACCATCATCTGCTTTCACCAAGAATGCACATTAGGGGCGCAGTAGGTTAATCCTCCGCCTGTCACACCAGCATCCCATATGGATGCCGGTTCTAGTCCCGGCTGCCTTTCTTCCAATCCAGCTCTCTGCTGTGGCCTGGGAAAGCAGTAGAAGATGGCCCAAGTCCTTGGGCCCCTGCACCCACATGGGAGACCCAGAAGAATCTCCTGGCTCCTGGCTTCGGATCGGTGCAGCTCCAGCTGTTGTGGCCATTTGAGGAGTGGACCAACAGAAGGAAGACCTTTCTCTCTGTCTCTGCCTCTCTGTAACTCTACCTCTCAAATAAATAATTAAATGTTTAAAAAAAAAGAATGCACATTAGCAGGAAGCTGGATCAGATGGGTAGGTGAGACTCAAACTGGGCATTCTGATGTGGGATGCCAGTATCCCAAGAGGCAACTTAAACTGCAATGTCAAATACTCCCTAAATGCATTTTTTACTTACAATATTTTCAACTTTAGATAGGTTTATCAAGATATAACCCCATTATAAGTCAAGGAGCATCTATATTATGAATCTGACCATGAATATACTTGTACCAGGTTTATACCTTTATGTTTTTATATAGTTAATCAGAATAATTTCATTTCAACTTGGAGAACTCCCTTCATGATTGAAGGCATATCTAGTGGCGATAAACAAGTTTTTAGATGGGAAGCTCCTTACATGTCCTTCATTTCTGAAGGATAGGCTTGCCAGGTATAGTATTCTTGGTTGGAAAGTGTTTTTGTATAAATGATCCTCTTCCTACCTCCCCTAGCCTGTAAAGTTTCTGCTGAGAAATCTGTAGGTAGTCTCATGAGGATTCTCCTGTATGTGATAAATTGCTTTTTTTCCCTTGTTGTGTTCAAAATTCTCTTTGTCTTTGGTTTTTGAGAATTTGATAATGTGTCTCCATGAAAGGTTCTTTGCACTTCATGGATCTAGCTATTCATTTACCTACTTAGATTTGTAGTTTTTCTTTATTTTATTTTATTTTATTGACAGGCAGAGTTAGACAGTGAGAGAGAGGGAGAGAGAGAGACAGAGAGAGAGAGAAAGGTCTTCCTTCCGGGTCTTCCTTCCGTTGGTTCACTCCCCAAGTGGCCACCACGGCCAGCGCTGCGCCCATCCAAAGCCAGGAGCCAGGTGCTTCCTCCTGGTCTCTCATGCGGGTGCAGGGCCCAAGCACTTGGGCCATCCTCCACTGCACTCCCGGGCCACAGTAGAGAGCTGGACTGGAAGAAGAGCAACTGGGACAGAATCCGGTGCTCTGACCAGGACTAGAACCCCGTGTGCTGGTGCCACAGGCTGAGGATTAGCCTAGTGAGCGACAGCGCCGGCCATAGTTTTTCTTTCATTACTTCTCTAAATGAGCTTTCTGCCTTTTTCTTTCTCTGTTTCTTCTGTGAATCCCATAACATATACTGGATTTCTTGATGGAATCAAGAATATTCACTTTTATTCATTCTTTTTTCTTTTAGTTTTTCTGACTTAGTATTTTTCATGTAAGCTGTCTTTGCTCACTGATTTTTCTGCTTAATAGAATCTCCTGTTAAGCCTCTGTAATGAAATTTTCTGTTTAGTCGTTGTGTTCTCTTGCTCCAGAATTTCTGTTTGACTTTTTTTTTTAATGGTTTCTATTTTTTTTGAACTTTTATTTTTATTTGTGTATTATTTGTCCTGATTTAATTTTGTCATCTTTCTGTGTCTTCTGGCTTACTGAACTTTTTTTTTTTTGTTTTTGGTTTTGGTTTTTTTTTTTTTTTAAATATTTATTTGTCTATTTGTAAGTCAGAGTTACACAGAGACAGGAGAGACAGAGAGAGAGAGAGGTGTCTTCCATCCACTGGTTCACTCCCCAGTTGGCCGCAATGGCCGGAGCTGTCCTGATCCAAAGCAAGGAGCCTCTTCCGGGTCTCCCATGTGGGTGCGGGGGCCCAAGGACTTGGGCCATCTTTCACTGCTTTCCCAGGCCATAGCAGAGAGCTGAATAGGAAGTGGAGCAGCCGAAACTTGAACCAGTGCCCATATGGGATGCTGGCACTACACACAGTGGCTTTACCCACTATGCCACAGTGCCTGCCCCTTGAACTTCTTTGAGATGAATTCTTTGAATTTTTTTGAGGCATTTCATTTATCTTAATTTCTTTTGGCTCAGTTACTTATGCTTTATTTTGTTGTTTTGTGATGCCTTGTTTCCCTGATTGGTTCTGATCCTTGTGGGCATATGTTGATGTTTTCATATTTGAAGAAGTAAACAGCTATTCCAACTGTTTCATATTTTTGTATGGAAATCTCTTAAATAGCCCATCCAGAGATTCTAGATGGGCTATTTGGTGGGTTCTTGGAATGAGCTTGCTGCTAGAGTCCTTGAGCAAGCTGGATTGGTGCCTGGATCAGTGGGTGGGAAAGTCGAGGGCTTGGATCTGCTTGGCCTAGATCCTGGGTCCTTTAGGGTTAAAATGGTGCTAGGATGGAGCTTGATTCTGAGTCCTTGGAGGCCCACATATGCATGTCTGTGGAGTCTGGCATCACACTGAGGCTCCCCAGAGGAGAGCTTGACTCTGATGAGGGTATGCAGCCTAGGGATATGGGGCTGAACCTGATACCTGGACCATAAGGGCTTCCTTGAGCTTAGGGCATGGGGGCTTGGTCCAGGAGGCTCCAGCTGTGGGTGCTGGTCTGGAGCACACGGTTGTGAGGGAAGCTCTGGTGCTGACTTCACTGAGGCAGGCCTGTCTCAGGGTAGGGCTATGTAGTTAAGCCTTCTTTACTATTTCCCTCCCCCTCTCCCTCTTCCACGAGGAGGGTGTCTCTCTCTGTGCTTTGCTGCCAGTTCTTAGGGGAGCAATGACACACATAACATGAGAATGTCCTTCAACTCACTTCATTACAGCTTCCCTTGTTTCTATACTATACCCAGGTGCTCTCACCTGAATTCCTTGGCTTTTTGTGAAGGTATTTTCATGGATGGAGGAGAGCTGATCAAACTGAAGTTTCTTCGAAGTGGGGGGTACATATGCTGGGAAGTGCTAATCTGCCATCTTGCTGACATCTACTTGTGAGGTGACTCATATATGGCTGGGAATGTGGAGCCAGTTGTTGGCTGGGAGCCTCAGACCTTCTCTTTGTGGGATTGCTTATGGGACTGGTAGACTGACTTCATGACATAAGAGTATGGGATTCAAGAAACCAAGGTGAAAATTGTGATGGTTTTTATGATCTTGCCTTAGAAGTTATACGTCATCATTTTCCTTGGATCCTATTGGTCACTCAGGGCAACCTGTGGTTCAGTGTTGATTGATTATTAAAGGTGTATTCAAAATAGTAGTGTAGTAGACTCACTCTATCCCTCAAGTAGATTAAGACAGGGCTGGGGTGAGAAATCATGTGTTTTGATTCTTAGTCCTGTGCTTTAGCATTCAAGTGATCATGACAAGATCACAAATTCCTAGATAATTAGGCTTGGAAAAGATATTTGGAGAGATGTTGCTTTCAGGCGATGAATTGCATTAGTGTTCATAGTTTCCTTAGTGTCTCACCCACAGTTCTCCGCACATCAACCTCAACACGTGTAAAATCAATAGAGGCTGGGAAAGTGGTGCCAAGTGCAAACAGCCTGGAGGAGCCACATGGCCTCCTTTTGGAAAACAAGTAAAGAATTAACTTCTGGGAAGAAACTTCCATCTGTTTTCCCGATAAGAATGATTGAAACCATCTATGCAGTTTTGCAGATTCCATGAAATAACAGATGAATTTTAATGTCTGGCCTGGTTGAGTTCAGTTTAAAATTCTCAGTGGAGTTCTAGTTTCGCCATGCAGGGGCCGACTCTTACCTTCAGGCCTCCTGAAGAAACTAAGAGTTAAGAGATCTCAGACATTAGCCCCACGCTACCCTGACTGTCTCACTTTAAATAGGAAGCGCTGCATCATTTTCAATCTACCAGCTGGGTATCCATGTGACAATTTCACATGAATTTCATTTCACATGAGTTTTGCTGAGATTATAGCATGAAAATATTATTTCTCCTTGCCAGTTCTCTTTGTCTCCTTTCCATTTCTCCCACTTTCTCTTCTCCCCACCAAGTCAGTTTTCTTTGTTATTTTTGGTGTGAAGAACTTTCCTTCAATAAATTTCAAGGCTCCAGAAAAGCAGTCAAAACAGGTTAAGTTGGGGAGGGATATTAGATCCTCCTATCTAAACACATACAGCTGTATATCCATGGAACCAAATTGATGAAAGATGTGTCCATATTTTTGTTTGCTATTTAATGATGGTCTTTACATTTTAATGGTAAGTTTAGTCAGTCTACACTATAGATATTGAACTGTTAAAGCTATTATTTTTCTTTTCTATTTATTATTCTTTTAATTAATTTTCTCTTCTTTCTTACCTTCTTTGGATTTTTAAAGTTTTCTTTATCTCAAATTTTCCCCTCTAGTGATTTGGAAATTATATAATCTAAATTTTTTTCTTGTTTCAGTGGGTATACTTTAAAATTTGAAGTGCATACATCTTTTATGTTGTTATTCTTGAAACTTTTGGTTCCACTTTTTTAAACAACAGCTTTGTTGAGCTATAGTTTATGTGATAAACACCAAATTTAAAGTATACAATGTGATGTCGTGACACATGTATACAGCTATGAAACTGTTACTAACAATAAAAAGTTCTTATGCAAAAATAACTGATTGTATATTACCAAAGTATACTATTTTTGTGAAATCATTTTACTTAATGAATTCTGTAGCTTCTGCACAGAAATAACTATAGTAATCACCATTCATCAAAATCCACTAGGAATTGTGCTTAAGGCTTTACATTAATTGTCATTAGTTTTTTTTACTGTTCATAATTTTTAATTATTGAATCAATACAGATTTGTTATAAATAAGTGTACTCAATACTAAAATAAATAATACAAAGAAGATAAGAATCTCTATTGTTTAAAGATTTGTTCATTTGAAAGGCAGAGTGACACAGAAAGAGGGAGAGATATAGAGAGAGATGTCTTATATCTCCTAGTTCACTCCTCAGATGCCCACAACTAGAGTTAGGCCAGGCTAAAGCCAGGAGCCAGGAGCTTCTTTTGGGTCTCTAACATGAGTGGCAGGAACTCAAATATTTAGGCCATCATTTGCAGTCTCCCAGGCATATGAGCAGCAAGCTAGATCAGAAATGCAGAGTAAACAGTACTATGGCGTAAGATGTGGGTGTCCCAAGTGGTGGTTTAACCCACTGCACCACATGCCTGTCCTGGAACCCTCATTTTTTTCTTGTGTGAATATATATTTATTATTTGTTCTTACTGCAAAAATTTCTGTGCATTTGAAAACATTACTATAATAAAAATAGGGCTAAATTCATAGTGTTTCTTCTGCTCACCTATTCACTTTCTACATCAAGGCCATTGTCCCACCTCATTTCATCTTTTTATGGCTGCATGATGTATGTATTGTTGAATGCTCCATTGTGATAACTTTGATCATTCTGTCCTTACTTTTTTTAAAAAATATTTATTTATTTATTTATTTGAGAGGCATAGTTACAGAGAGAGGGAAAGACAGAGAAAAAGATCTTCCATCTGTTGGTTCACTCCCCAAATGGTTGCAATGGCCAAAGCTGGAACAATCCACAGTTAGGAGACAGGAGCTTCTTCCGTGTCTCCCACATGGGTGCAGGAGTCCAAGCACTTGAGCTATCCTCCACTGCTTTCTCAGGTGCATTCGCAGGGAGCTGGATCAGAAATAGAACAGCTGGGACTCAAACAGCACCCATATGGGATGCCAGCATTGCAGGCAGTGGCTCTACTGACTATGCCACAGTGCTGGCTCCAATTTGTCCTTATTTTTAACGTGTTTCTTTCTTGATGTTACAAATGTCACATTGAACTTCTCTTACAGATATCTTTATTGACTTATTGAATACTTTTATAGGATAAAATCCAGAAGTGGGAAGCATTATTTCTGATTCATTCAACCACTATTTGAGTTGGATATTATTTCTCTATTACAAATGTGGATTTTTATTTATTAGAGGCTAAAGTGACTCAGCTTCTAAGTGACTGAGTAAGGAATGAAAATCCTGGTTTCCCATCCTCATATGTGTAGTATTCTCCCTAGTTACCACTCTGCTTCTACTAGTTTGAGAAATGGTTAAGAAAGAAAAATTGATTCATGATGCAACTGTCAGGAGAGTTACTGGGAATTTTAGCTAATGGTAGCCTGTGGATGTAGAATGCAGGGCACATATCTCAGGCAATTTTTGTTTTCTCCTGGCCCTTCAACTAATGTGAGAGCAGAGGGTCTATTTATAGTAGGTTACCCTTGAGCACCCTAGAGAGGTTGCAAAAGAGCTGTTGATCACAGGCAGCTAGAAACTGCATGCCTCCTTTTTTATTCTGAAGGAAAGGACACGGACCATCTGGGCCAGTAAGTTGGGTCCAAAGTTGGACTTACATTTATTTTACTTAATAAATATATTCTTAAATAATACAAATTCAATTTTTGTTGGTTGAGTGCCATTTTTAATGCAGCAGGAGTCCACACATTTCTTGTAATTCTTTAATGAGAGACTTTCTAAAACAAAGAATGCTTTGGTACTGTGAACAAATTTTCCTTATTTTATGCTGATTATAATTTATTTTTTCTTTTCTGAAAGCTAGCAACCCTGTGTGCAGCTGCTTGCATCTTAGAGTGTGTTGGCTGGCTTAGCCCTATCAGATAACAGTAACATGGAATGTATATGCTGTTAGAAATACAGACCAATATATCCAGGCTCTCCCTCTGAAGTTCCAGACCAAACGGTATGGGGAAGCAATGTAATTCAGAAGGGGTGGTTTTAGTTAAGTCCTACGTGGGGAGGGGAACAGCTGCAGACGTTCAGTACTGCTCAGCTGTGTGTTTATACTGTGAACCCTATTCCTGTGTTAAATGGCATGTGGAGGAGCTGGCTCCCTAGTCACCACAGTCACAGTCTAGCCAGTGAGACAGAAACAAATGGGGGAGAGACTGACCCTGTTTCTCACCCAGCACCGTTGCTAGGGGGCAGACATTTGACACAGTGGTTAAGATGCCACTAAGGATGCCTGCACTCTGGCTACACTCCCAGTTCAGGCTTTTAGCTAATGTGCACTCTGGGATGCAGCATGATGCTTAAGTACTTGAGTCCCTGCCAACCACGTGGGAGGCTGGGATAGAGTTCTGGGCTCCTGGCCTCAGGCTGGCCCAGACTCTGCTGTTGTAGGTATTTGGGGAATGAACCAGTGAATGGAAAAATCTTTCTCTGTTTGTCTTGCTGTCTACCTTTCAAATAAAATGAAAATAAATAAATAAAAATTAAAATGTTTTCAGTCCAATCTAATATTTTTATTCTTTAATGGAATATCGTTTTTCACATTTGCTCATAAAATATTGTTTTTAACCAACCAGCAATTGATTCCATGACAGGAATGGTCTTTGGAATTTATAGAAGCTATGATGTGTGCAGTTAACAAGGATTAACTGAGGGCAAATAAATTCCAAATTTTAACCTTGAAAAATTTAGTTAACTGGGCCTAAGATGCTTTGTTTAAAAAAATACTATTATGTTGAAGCAAACATCTTCAACACAAATGATTAAATAAATATACTTGGTAGGATATAATTCTGAGATGAAATTTTAGTGGCTCTCATTTTATAATCTTAATCCTCAAACTTGACATTTCTCAGACTTTTTTTTTTAAGATTATTTATTTATTTATTTGAGAGGTAGAGTTACAGTGAGAGGGAGAGACAGAGAACAGTGAGAGGGAGAGACAGAGAGGAAGGTCTTGTGTCCATTGGTTCACTCCCCAGTTGGCCGCAACAGCCGGAGCTGCGCCCATCCGAAGCCAGGAGCCAGGTGCTTCCTCCCAGTCTCCCACACGGGTGCAGGGGCCAAGGCCTTGGGCCATCTTCTATTGCTTTCCCAGGCCACAGCAGAGAGCTGGATGGGCAGAGGAGCAGCCGGGACTCAAACCAGCATCCATATGGGATGCCATATGGAGGATTAACCAACTGTGCCATGGCACGGCCCCTCTCAGACTTTCTAAGCCTATGAACTTTGTATTACTTTTAGTTCAGTTTGGGGAAAATAATTGGAATACATTGGATTAAGGATAAATAAAGGCAGGCATTAATTAAAGCACTAGGAACAGATTTTAATCAGTAATAACTACTACAACATGGTAAAAAGTCTAATGTGAGCTAAACTCAACTCTGATTTGTAAAGCAGTAACCAGGCATTTTAAAGGGAGAATGAAGGAGCAAGGAGTTGGCAAATAGAGGTTCAGTAGAGTCAGGAAAGCAAAATAGACAAGGGATTGATCAGTACCAATGCGGTCAGGCCAGCTGTCTTGGCTCGCAATTTTCAAAATTAGGATTTTATTCCTCAACATACTAGAAGACCAGAGCTCCCATCCTCACGTATTGATTGAACCAAGCCATACATTTAGGGGCAAACTTAAGTTTCCTTTAGCATGTACAAATGGGGCTAATGTGACCTTAGGAATGTGACCTTGAATTGTTAGGGTTTGTTTAAGTCTTCATAGGCCAACGTCAAGACCTAGTTGAAAAGAAGACTCAGAAGAGCCTGGTGAGAACTTGTTCTAGGAGAGAATCTTGGTAAAGAATAAATGGATAAATGTGTAAGCCCAATAACCTCAGTTTTGGAAACTCGTACTATGGAAATAAAAATACCAGCAACTAAAGATATATAATGATATGTCAAAAAAATTCATGAGAATTAGAATTAGAAGCTAAATTCATTCTGGCATAATAAGTTGAAAATCCATGCATATGAATGGCTTTCGAAACTTTCAAGGAAAATTTAAGTTATGAATGCATTTCAAAAATTTTTCACTAAAATAAACTCATCTTTTATTTTCAATTCTGAGGTTTCCTTGTATATGCAAGAATATTGAGTACCCTGTTTATAGGAGCAGAAACAGAATATTTTTAATATTCTATCAATAGAGTAAATAAGCTTTGATATAACTATACAATGAGTTAGAATTCAGGTACTAAAAACAGTGAATTAAATTTATATTTTTGACTTTGTACCCTATATATAACCATGATATATCATTAAGGGAAAAAAATCAATTTACAGAGTAATGAGATTTAAAAAAAATAGAATTCTATGCATTTATATACTTATATATTTTTATATGATAATGCATTTTATATGATGTAGAGAAAAATGTGTTATTTCAGCAAACTGGGAATTGATCAGAAAGAGAGGTTGTTAAATTTTTCTTTATGTATATCTCTGCATTATTCAGCTTGCTACCATGCACATGTATTGCTTTTTAAATTCATATATCTTAAAAAATAAAAAACAGAGGAGTACTGCTTTCTTATTTTGTAAGACAAGATAACTCTTCGGTGTGATAACATTATCTTGGCCATGAGAATATAAATAAATCTAAAAAGAACTGATAAGCTTTCCAATATCTATCAAAGCTTCACTGCCCAGGCTGAGCTTGCCTGGGTTGACATTTTTCACACTTCTCCGCATTGATTTCTCACTAAAATGTGTGTATCTCCTCCAGCTGGGAAGTTTTACTGAGTTTTTTTTTACCTCCTGTGGTCTACATTAAGGACACAACATCCAACGTCCAGAACTGATCCTTCTCCTCCGTTCGCTCCTCAATTTGTGACCTTATAGTGACCAACTGCTTTTTTTTTTTTTTTTTTTTTTTTTTTTTTTTGATAACCACAAAGATGCTCAAGAACTGAGAACAGTCCTTTTTTAATGAAACATTCAGGACGATTGAAAATTTCCCTCCCACTTTAAAAAAAAAAAAAAACGTGCTTCTAAAAGTACTTTCTTAGTTTATCCCCTGTGATCTACAAACGAGAAAACGTAAATCCTGTTTCAATAATATCAGATCCTCCTTCCTCAACAAGTGGCTGCCCTGCTTGGTGCCCTTGTACTCTTCCAGGAAGTCAGAAGGAAAGAATATCTTACCCTAAGATAGTCTACACACGGAGGTAGAATACTATGACTGCAGCCAAAAGGCTGAGCAACTACAGGGTAAATAGATCACAATTCTATTTAATGAAGGATATGATAAAGGGAGGGATAATTTTGAAAAGGATGTGGACATATGAAAATAAGGTAAAAAGCCCAGGACTTTTAGATTTTTAACCCAGAAGCTGTAATGGCTGGATTAAAACTCGAGCAAATAGTTTAGCCCTAAGGCTGGAAAATAGGACTTGTATTTAGCTAACTGGGTTTGGGTAATCTTGTAAAAATGTGCAAAGCAAATGCAATTAACTGGAACATTGACATTGCTTAATATTATGCACAATTTTGAGCAGATGGATTCAGTAGCATATTAACAGGGCTATATTACAATTACAGTTATGGTGTAAATATTCATTCATTCATTTAAAGGGTACACTGAGGATCATTTTCCAGCCAAGGGCCAGTGGGCTCTGGTATGAACCCAGGACAATGTAGTGGATGAGCACTGTGTCAATTGTGGGTGAAGATGTAGGAAGTAAAGCCACCTGAGGCCACCCACCCACCACCTGATGGACTCAGAAGCATGAAGGAAGCAGACAATGAGGCATTAATTGTCACCTGGTCTCGAGAGCAGTGACCATCGGGTGGAAGCAGGCACCTCCCTCAGAGGCTCAGCTTCTCTCATCCCTGCTATGCAGAGGTCCCTTCCCCTAGCTTCTCATTGGTTGAGGCTAAGCTAAGTCTTTTATGAAAATATACCATAGTCACGTCTCACAGAGGTGATGCAAAGATGGGAAAAAGGGAGGCGGAGGCAGCCGCAAAGTTAACAGCTGAGAGCAGGAGGATTCTGAATTCTTATCTGTACTTTTCCAGTGGTTCGTAGGATGATACAATTTTGTCCCTATCTCATGCATTTAGCTTTTACACATTTCAGGGAAAAAACAATTAAATGTGTGTTTTGCCTCATTTTTCCCTGAATCACCTTTGTAGTTTCTGCTTTGAAAAACAGCTGTGCCAACACTTGACTAGAAAGTGAACCACACATCTAGAAATTGCCCTTTTGTTATTCTTTGCACACTAAATGATTCTCAGAAAAATCCGTGGGGACAGTCTCGGGATTTTTCTTTTCAAGAACTGGAAGGACCCTGGAAACAGCAGTGAGATTTTAAAAGATCTAGATTCAGGTTACTTTTAGCACTAGTGTGTGATTTTGGGGGTGACAGCCTGAAATATGAATGAAAGTTGCTGTCAAATCAGAGTTTGATACAAAATTATCAAGATAAAGGTCATTATGTAAGTGATTATGCTGATCAAAGTGTTTTGTGGCTTGAATGCTAAATTTCCCTTCTGAAGGTTTAGTGAGTTTCTACTTTAAGAAGCTGATTAGCTGGAGGGAAAATTAAAAAAAAAATGCTGTAATAAAGATAAATGAAGTAGATTCAGTAAATGCACTTTATATTAAGGGTAATTTTTTTTTTACAGATTTATTTATTTATTTGAAAGTCAGAGTTACACAGAGAGAGGAGAGGCAGAGAGAGAGAGAGAGAGAGAGAGAGAGAGAGGTCTTCCATCTGATGGTTCACTCCCCATATGGCCGCAACAGCTGGAGCTGTGCCAATCTGAAGCCAAGAGCCAGGAGCTTCTTCCAGGTCTCCCATGCAGGTGCAGGGGCCCAATGACTTGGGCTATCTTGTACTGTTTTCCCAGGCCATAGCAGAGAGCTGAATTGGAAGAGGAGCAGCCGGGACTCAAACCAGCGCCCATATGGGATGCCGGCACTTCAGGCCAAAGCGTTAACCCACTGCGCCACAGTGCCGGCCCCCCAAGGGTAATTTTTAAAAAGATTTATTTATTTATTTGAAAGGCAGAGTTACAGAGAGAAAGACAGACTGAGAGAAGAAGCGATCCTTCACCCACTGTTTCACTCCCCAAATGACCACAACACAGGGCTGGGCCAGTCCAAAGCCAGGAGGAAGGAGCTCTACCTGGGTCTCCCACATGGGTGGCTGGGGCCCAGGCCATCCTTGGCTACTTTCCCAGGTGCTTTAGCAAGGAGCTGGATCAGAAATGGAGCACCAAGACTCAAACCATATGGGATGCTGGAGTGGCAGGTGGTGGCTTACCTGCTGAGCTATGCCACAACACCAGCCCCTAAGGGTAATATTTGTTTAAGTGAATGAGTTTTTACAAAATGAAAGAAAACAAAAGAGACAGAAGTAAAAAAAAAAAAGAAAGAAAGAAAGAAAAAGAAAAAGAAAAAGAGAACCAAAAGGGGAAGCCTATTTTTAATCTGAACCAGTTTGCCTGGAATTTTGGGAGTTTCTCCAGGGATGCTAAGAAATGGGCCATTGGAGATTGAGACACAAAGGTATCTTCTGCAAGCTCTCCTCTGGCAGACACTGTCCTCTTTCTTTCTGTTTTATACAGCCTGTCTCCAATTTATCTGTGGATTGTATCCAAAGCTTCCATTGTAAATTGGTTGCTGAGAACTCACAATATTTTTAATTCATAAAATGTTTTTATCCACAGAAATAATGCTATAAATGCCCTTCAGCTTACCAGGCCACTCCATAACCACTTACTGCTGGCTGAAATATCACATAGGCAATGGCTAATAGCAGCAAACTGCTGTTGTAGTGCCAATAAATAGGTGCAACATTCAAAACAGCTACCTTGTCTGTTGTGCTTCAAGGCAAGCAGGTTTGGTTGGAAGAGAATAAGTGTACTAATCAGGTTTTCGTCACTGTAAGTAAAATACCTGTGAGGAGTTTCTAAGGAAGGAAGGTTTATTTTGGCTTACAGTTTCGGAGGTTCACAGTCGAAGACTAGATGGCCTAATTGCTGAGGCATTTGAGCAAGGCTAAGGGATGGTGGAACACTTGCAGAGGGAGGATAGCATGGCCAGCCAGGAAGCAGAGAGAAATAGGAAGCAGGCTCATATAACTCTCTTCCAAGAACTACCTTCCAAGAACAATGACCTAAAGATCTCCCACTGGGCCCAGCTCCTAGACATCATATATAGTATGTATGTCTTGATAATGCAGCCACTTGTTTGCAGTTTGGCACATGGCAGATAGCTGACAGCTTCAGAAAGGAGGTACTAGCAGAGGAGGGTTACCTGACTGTATATGAAATAGGTACCACCTGGGAATTTCTACCTAAAGGTGTTCCTCAGAAAGGTACGATACCCCAGCTGGATGTCTCCGAGAACCTGATTCATGATGCTTGCTTTCTGATACCTCTCTTCCGATCTTCCTGATCACCTTTCTTACCAATGGCTTTCTCCTCTTTGTGTAGGTGATTAAATTATTTAAAGAGCCTTTTTACGTCTGGAATATCTTTTCATGTTTTATAAAAATCTCATTCAGGGACTAAGTTATGGTGCAGTAGGGTGAGTTGCTGCCTGTGAGGCTAGCATCCCATATCTGAGTGCAGGTTCAAGTCCTGGCTACTTCCATTCCAATCCAGTTTCCTGCTAATGCACCTGGCAGGGCAGTGCCACCCATAGGGTATAAACCCTGATGGAGCTCTTGGTTCATGGCTTCCATCTGGCCCAGACTCACTCACTTTGGGGAGTGAACCAGCAGATGGAAAATGGATTCATTATATCTCTCTTTCTCTCTGCCTTTCAAATAAACAAGTAAATCTTTTTTAGAAGAAGATCTCATTTAAAATGAACAACTAATATACATTTATTATAGAAACAAAAAAATGCTGATAAGCATAAGAAAGGGGTGAAATGGGATCCCATCTCCTAAAGATAACCCTATTAAAATTTTAATGTATAATTTTCCAGACTTTTTCTTATGTTCATACATTTTCTTAGAAAAATGGGATTGCAGTGAACAAACTTTTATGTGTTTATCACTGAATCTGTGTTGTCTGCTTTTCCATGTTAATACTATCCTTCAAGATCATTATTTTGTAATGATTGCATAATGCCACATTTTATGAATGTGTAATGATTTATTCAATTACTTTTGGCACATAGACAGTTTCTAATTGCTTTTTAGAAAGATTTATTTACTTACTTATTGAATTATTTGAAAGGCAGAGTGACAGAGAAAGCAAGGAAGACAGAGAGAGAGAGAGATGGGTCTTCCATCTTCTAGTTCACTTTCCAAATGCCCACAACAGCCAGGGCTGGGCTGAAGCTGGAGCCCAGAATTCCATCTGGAGCTCCCATGTGACTGGCAGGGGTCCAAGCACTTGAGCCATCACCTGCTGCCTCCCAGAATGCATTAGCAGAAAGTTGGATTGGAAGCAAAGTAGCTGAGACTTGAACCAGGGACTCTGATATGGGATTCAGACAACCCACATGACAGTTTGACCTGCTGTTCCACAGTGCTCGACTCTTGTACATCTTCTTTATTTTTCTTGCTTGACTGCAATGCTTCAGATGTCCATAACAGTGCTAACTAATGGTAATCATAATGAGCATCCTTTTCTCTTTTTCTGATTTTAATGTTAGTAACTCCAGTATTTCACTAGTAAGTGTGATGTCTGTGTTTGATTTGAGATTAAATAATCTCTATCATGTTAAGAAGACATTTTCAAATTCCATTTTACTGATTTAAAAAATGGTGTTGAATTTTATCAAGATGATCTCTTGTGGTAATCCAAAAGCTTTTCTTTATTTTCTTCATTGACTTAATTAAGTCTTGATTATGCTAATAAATTCCTTAATTCATGGTTTACAACTTTATGGTAAAGTTATGTTTATATATGAGGTTGCTCTGTGGTTTTCTATATTATGCTTTATTTATGTAATTTTTAATCAGTGGTTTTATGTCAGCTTTCTGTTACTTTTGAATTTGAATTTTTTATGTAGCTTGGAAATTATCTGTGACTTTAAGCTTAGAGAGAACTTGATTGTGCAAGCAATCTGGGCTAAAAACTTTTCTTGGAAACAATTTCTTAATGTCATTTGCGTTTTTCCATGGTTATCGATCTGTTGTTTTTCAACTTTGTCTTAGGTCAGTTTGTCTCTAAATACTGTTTTGGCTATGCCCCCATAATATTTTGATATGTGGTAATCTTATTTTTGAAACATTTAAGCAATCTATAAATACCTTTTTGATTTTTTTCTTCAATCAATAATTTTTCTTTTAAAGATGAACTGCAAAATTTTTCCAAGATCTTGGCTTCTTATTTTTAACTTAAGTTTTTAAATTCATTTATAGTTTTATGACTCTATGTGTGATCTATGTGTGATAGTATGTGTCAAGAACAATCTCTTCTGGTGGGAAGTTACTTAAGATATCTTGGTGGCCTAATGTCAACTCAAGTTTTGCAAAACTTTCTTATATATTTTTCTGAACAGAATAAGTAAATCTTTCTCTTTAATCCATTTTTTCCTTGAGCATTATTTTAGCCAGGTGCTTCCTACATGTCAGGTATTGTATTCGACATCCATGGTAAGATTTCAAATGGACAAGTCAGAAGCATTCGATAATGCTGACGAAAGTTTGAGAGGATATGGACACATAAGAAATAATTACAAATTGAGTAAGAGAAAAAAAAGCAAAAGCAGAGGAAAGCACACTAGGGGGAGGTAGTGAAGAGAGGGAAGCCCTGTCTTCTGGGAAAACAAAGTCGCTTAAGACAGCACCATGGCCCCTGAGGAGCTCTAAGCCCTGAAGTGGAAAAGATAAATTGAAGGCAGAGACAAGATTTGGGGAGGCAAAATGACTAATTGGGACAACAGGAGAGTCATTCAGTAATCTGTTAGAACCCAGGAGAGATGTTAGAGAACAAGTAGGGTAGAGGGGATTTTCAGATTGAAGGGGCAGATAGAAGAGAGGTGTGTGTAGGACGCCAAAGGAGGGGGGAGTGAAATCTTACAGAAGCACAGAAGAACGTGTCAAGGAGTGCTTGATCAGTGGGTCAAATGTGACTCAAAGGTCAAATAGAACCAAAGCAAAAAAGTGTCTCTTGCCTCTGTCTTGGGTCCTCGGGGAGAGTTGTTCCCCCGAGGTGAGGCAAGAAGACAGACAATGAGCAGGTTGTGACTTGAGAGGGATGTGAGATGATGGAGGCAAGTATTTCTCCAGAGGCTCCACCATGAAGGGAATGAATGAAGTAGGCAGGTAGTTAAAGGCCAATGAATAGAATGATTGTAGTTAGGACATAAAAACAAGGTGAGCATGTTTAAATGATGATGAGATGAAGGGGGGGCGGGGGGTGGAGCCTGGTTGTCGCTGAGAGTCCTGAACTGGAGGGAGACACAAACCTGGGTGGGAGGAGGCACCTCTTCTTGAGATGAAGGAAATGGTTGGGCCCCACAGGCAGCTTGGGCAGAGAGGCAAGGTCTGCCCATTTCTTGGCAAGGCAGGATGGTGTCGTTATAGAACCCTGAGCACATTCCTAGACCTTCACTGAGGCACCTAGCGTCTTGTTCTCCACGTTGATGGTTTGCTTCATGGGTATGACTCAAGATCCATGCCTCCCTGCCCTGCCAATAGAACTTGAAAAAAAAATCGCTACGTGTAGCTATTGTTTTCTCTGATGGTCATTGAAGAGTTTCCAGAAGTCTCTAACTATGTGGCGTTAACTGAAAATGAGAGTTTTGCAGGGAAACCAAAGGTGAGGTTTTATTCATGAAGAGAAATGGAGCATTTAAAGCTGGAAACAACCAGTCAGTTGCTCTGAGCTGGCTGTTCTGCATGACTGAGTTTGGTTGCAGGTTTTATACTTTTCTTGTAGGGCGAATATATGCCTTGAATCAAGTTTAAACAATACAGATTAATGTGGGGTTATCAATCACATTGAAAATGAAAAAAATACTTCATTGAAAATGGAAGAACACCTGGTAATGTCCAACAGACTTGATTATTGATTAGGGAGGTACATTATATTTCCACATGCATTCCCAGAGATGTTCTGGATATGCTGGGAGTGGCAAACATTGGGGAGGTTAACTACTGTTCCTACAAGGGCCCAGTGACATCAGGTCATTCTTTAAGGCACAGTAAATGCTTCCTTGCCCATGGCTCATGTTTTCTTCGTCACAGTTGAGGTTTGTTGGAGGGTCCTGTTACCTGGGAATCAATTGCAAGACATCTTTATAGCAGGGACGGCATCCTGGCTCGTTTAGGCCTCTTTGGAATTTAAGCCCACAGTAATGCAATGGATTAGCAACATGATTAACCCAGCTGATTGTTAATTAAGTGACTGACAGACGCCCACAGCTCACAGAAGTTTCTGTCATGGTAAATACAAACTATAAATAAATTAGAATAGTATTTCAGATCCTCAGTAGGCCTCTTTTCCTTTCTGTTTCTAACTAAAGATTCACATCAACACATGAACAAAAGTGCCTATGAAAGTGACATTCCTTTTGATGTATAAGTTTATTTCAACTAACTTCAAACTCTTAGGGATACATTTGGACACTTGCCTGGTTTTCCCTAATTTCTCTATTTGCATTTTGGGCTCTCACAAGTTGATAATAAATTAGTGCCTTTAAAACACAGCAAGACAGAGGCGTTTTTCTCTCTCTCTCTTCTCCTCCCTCCCTCCTTTTCTCCTTTCCTTCCTCTATTATTCCAGATAATATTCTGTCTTCTGCATGGAGGGAAACTTCTAGTTTAATTATCCTGTAGATAATTATGAGATAAACCCCAGACAAGAAAGATTTCCCACGTCTGTTGCTATACTGAGTAAGGTTTCACTTACTGAAAATCAAAGTTGACAGGCTAATGGTTCAGAAATCCCCTGGGGGGATTTTAACCACCTTTTTTGGATGTTCACTTGGCCAAATAAGCTGACTTGGTCAAATCTCCACTCTACGCTAAAGGATAAGCTCAGGTGCTGATTTTGGGAAGTGTTTCCCTTCCCGTACCAAGTCAGGCACCCGAAGTCAGAGCTATCCAAACTCCGCTACTCGGAAGGCTTTGCTTGCACAGGAAGATGAAATGACGGGAGGAGGCAGGTGTAGAAAAGTCAGCTCAGATGAGAAGCACGAATTCCACAAAACACCTAGGATGGTTTCCTACTTTTGTGAGCAGCAAAGTCCTACCTTCCCAGCACACCAAAGGGGGCAGCCGCGCATCTGCAAGATGGATGCTTCGTAAATCTGGTGATTATTTCTGTTTGCACTCCCACACCAATGATAATCTCAACTGCTCTGCTTAGACTTTGACCCCAGAGAACAGATAACTGCACAAGTTTGGTCTCCAGCCACCAGAAATTACTTCCATTCTCTCTTTACATAAAGCTGCTTTTGCTACTCCTCATTAACTCCTCACATACTGGCCGCTCAGCATGGCCTTGGAAATCAACATGGAGCGTTCTCGGATGGATGGTGAGGGTGTGCCTTGCCTTCCTCGGGATAGTCGGCTTTGCCTTGCGCCTCTTCCAACAAACCAGAGCCTGGGATGCTGAGAAAATGAAACCAGGCGGGCTGCGGTGCTGCGGGGCCACCTGAGACGCAAAGCAGCAGCCACCTGCGGTGCGAGCCCGCGCTTCCTTTTTTCTAGCTGTTGAAGAGCCCCAGGGAAGACCAGAGTGAGAGGAGAGAGGGTAGGGCCTGGAGCCTCCCCACCCCACCCCCAGCACAACCAACTTTCCACTCGCAGTGACCTGCCCTCCAGTGTGGCTTATCAGCTGTTGGGCTTTTGTCGCTAAAAGAAAACAAATTGTGGAATGCGCTGCTCTGCGTGCTATTGAAACCAAGCCCGGGGGCAGGAGTAGGTTTGCGAATGAGGAGAAAAATGACCCTCAGTTTCTGACCTCCTGGCACCCGGGCGGTATTTATCAGAAGGCGCATGTGACTGGGTAAGACACACAGCCCCAGCTCAAAGGAAACAGCTGCTGGCGGGGTGCTCTGCGCTTGGCAGCTGGACAGTCAGGGCGCTGAAGGGAGTGAGCCTCAGACCAGTAAGTAACTGGAGAGCTTGCTGTGTGTGTGTGCGTGCGCGCGCGTGCCTGGGAGTGAGTGTGCGTGTGTGTGTGTGTGTGTGTGTGTGTGTGGCGGGGCAAGCCACCGGCTCACAGCCTTTTATTTTACTTTGATTTTGGTTTCCCTCTGATGCTATAAAAGGATATATCTTATTTGTACTGCTGAATAGCCATTTGTGTTTTTACTGACCTATTAAGAACCTCCTATTTTCAGCAACGTTCTCTTTCAACTTTGAGGATGAGTGGCTTGATTCTTGTCTCTGAAGCAGTGAGTTTATTTCCAGGTGTCTAGGATTTTTATAGTCTATGATATGGAGGTGAGAGCCAAAGTTCAGGTCATGAAGGTAGAGAACTGCTCTAAGTGAGTTGATGATCGGATTAGATTTTAATCAGTTTTAACTTGAAAATATAGTTGTTTAAAATAACTTGTGAATTTACTGTACAGTTGAGTTGACCATTCCTAGTTAATTCTGAAGAATATTTCATTTAACGATGTAGAGCAGTGTGTAATATGGAGACCTGCTAAAATAATATTTGGATTAGACATAATACTCAGAATCTATGCATGCTTTCCAACTCACTGAAAGCATGTTTTATAGCTCTTTTCTTCAACAAGCTAATCCACCTTTATTATTTTAAAGCTACAATTCTTAGCCCTGGTGTTTTATGATGCTCAGGGTCTTTCTTCCTTGTTTATGACCCGGATTATAAATGTGCTGCCTGAAGCCGGGTATGGGGAGGGCTGGGCGGTGCCACTGGCATCTCCAGAACCAGAGAGGACCCGGGACCGGACCGTTCTCTCTGGGGTTCATTCAGCAATAAGAGCGCCCGCCCCCTGGACAGCAGCCACGCAGCCATCCTACTGGGACCCAGCCGTTGTTCAAGGACCTCGGTCCTGCCCTAGCCACCAGACAGAATGCTTAAGAGGAAAGGAAAAAGAGGAAATGAGAGTGGGCAGGACCCCGAAGAATGACAAAACCTCTGAATCTGGGCTGTCAGGAGATAACCAAACAGACTCTTATTTTGGGATTGCCTGGCCGTTAGGGAGGGTGAGCAGAGCGGTGGTTTTGTTCACAGTTGTTTTTCTTGCTTAGGCCACCCAGAAGGGCGCTTGATTCTACAGCTGACTGAAGGCCTGTCCTGAGGCCTCAACTTGGAGGGTTTGTGGACGATGTCTCCTCTCCTGCCGCTGTTCTCTCTCCGCCCCGGCTGTTTGTGGAGCAAGGGCTGAAATGAAGCAAGGCTTGCCACACAGCTGGGCTGAGGGAAAGCTTTTCAGACGCCCAGCTTGAAAAAATACCTGCTCTGAGATTAAAAAGTTCGCCCCTTTCTTTTCTTGCAAATGCGGGGAGAATCTACAAAACCTGGAGCGGCAATGAGAAAAAATAGTTCCAGCCCCTCTGTTCCTCTTTGCACCGCGGTGCGAGCTCCGAGCTCCGGAGGTCAGCTGGAGGCCACGTGGCCTGTTACTTCCCTGTCTGATTGCAGGGAGCCCACCCCGGTTCCCCGCCCCATGCTGCGCCCTTCTGTGGGGAGTTTGCTTCTGGAATAGCTTCACTTTTCCCACAGCTCGGTAGTGGAGAAGAACTCTGCCATGAAATCATGTCGCTTTCTATAGTGAAATAGAGTATCTAAATGGAAGTCAGGGTATTCTCATCTGATTTTTTTGAACACTCACACATTATTTAAAGAAGATTCTGGGCTGGCAGTGGGATACAGCAGGTCAGGTTGATGCCTGCAGCACCAGCATTCCTTTTGGGCTCCGGTTCTGAGTCCTGGCTGCCCCACTCCCGATCCAGCTCCCTGCTAACGCACCTGGGAAAGCAGTGGAAGATGGCCCAAGTCCGTTGGCCCCTGCCACCCATGCACCCATGTGGGAGACTGAGAAGAAGCTCTTGGCTCCTGGCTTTGGCCTGGCCCAGTCCTGGCTGATGTGGCCATCTGGGGAGTGACCCAGTTAGTGGAAGGAAGAGCTTTCTCTCTGTCTGGACTTCTCTCTCTGTAACTGTCTTTCAAGTAAATAAAGAAAATATTAAAAATACAATAATATATTGAATTTTAAAATAATAGTAACAGGGCAATGAAAATAATTATTTTATATATTTAATGTTATATCCATGGAGTCAAAACCCTTTAGGCCTAGATAGGAATTATAGAATGTGCAATTTAATGTCATCATATCAAAGACTAGGAAGTTGTGGAAAATTTATTCCCATTACAGTGTAGAGCCAGAAGAAAGAGCTCAAGGCTTCTGTGGCTCTTGCTACCATAATATTAATGTTGATAATTATCATTATTACTGTACACTTACTATGCTGATATGCTAAGCAAGTATATTTAATTTTTAGCATTCTCGCATTAACTTTGTGCTATATATTATTATGATTGTGATTTCACTTTTATAGATGGAGAAACTGAGATTGAGATACCCCCCCTTAGTCTATACCTGCCACAGGCAGGAGTGATACCTAGATTTGACTCCAGAACCTATATACATTAGAAAATAAAAGTGGAGGAGCTGGCATTGTGGCATAGTGGGTAAGGCCACCATCTGCGACACCAACACCAACAGCCTATGTGGGCGCCAGTTTGTGTCCCCACTATCCCACTTCCAATCCTGCTGTCTGCTAATGGCCTGGGAAAAGCAGCGGAAGATGGTTCAAGTGTTTGGGCTCCTGCCACCCAAGAAGGAGGCCCCAAAGAACCTCCTGGCTTCAACCTGGCCCAGCCCTGGCTGTTACAACCATTAAAGGAGAGAACCAGCAAATGGAAGATCTCTATCTCTGTCTTTCCCCCTTTCTCTGTAACTCTCACTCTCAAATCTCTAAAAATAAAATAAGAGTAGAATGCTTATGCTAATCCCACACATTTACCCTTAACAACTCATGAAATGCGAATGAGAGTATTAACTGGAACAATACGATCAGACACACCATATGTGTTATGGTCCTGCTCAATGCGCCATGGCAGGAAGGGCTAGGTTTCCCCCTGTGACAGTCCAAGTCCAAACACCACAGGACTTGTTTCTCTTTGAAAATAGTTCAGTAATTGCCTTCACATCCGTCAGACCAGCAGCTGAGAGCTTTGTTGTTAACCTGGAGCACGCTGCCCTCACTGCCTTTTCTGGCCTTCCTCTCAGTTTTTCCTGATACTGCTTTCCCTTGGAGGACACACACTCCATCCAGGCCCCACCTCAAATAGCTTGTAGCTTGCCTTGTGTTGGTGAAACTACTGTCAGACCTGTTTCTTTTGGCTCAACTTAGAAGACTGATTGTCCAAGTAGGTTGTTTATGAATAGAAACAACACGGTCTGTCACTGTGTTTGTCCTAAGCTCTGTGTGTGTGTGTGTGTGTGCGCGCGCTGTGGGTCTGGGGCAGGGGACTGGCTGCGAGTGCAGAAGGAAGAGATGTGCATTTCTTTGCAGGCTGGGATGCTGCCTGCGCCTGCCATTTGCTCTGAGTCATACTGCTCCCCTCATCTGCTGCGTATCTCAACACTGCCTGCCTCACTTGTGGGCCGTGAACCTTGGATATTTTTGGGTCATGAGACAGAGCCCGTGCAGAAACCTACTGTTTAAACCCTTTTAAAAATTCCATTTGGCTCTCTACATTCCTCTGCTTGGTTAAATGTCAAAATTAGGGTTGGAGATTATGAGAAAGAGCAGTGGGTAATGCATAAACAACAGCAGGGGGTCCCTTGGTTAACAGGGAATTAAGCACGTAGGCCATGCAGGGTTGTCATTGACAAAGTTATCAATGTTTTCCCAAGGTTGTTATGTCAAAATTATGCATTTTGAAGATCAATTATTTCTAGCAAGAAAAGGGAGTCTTTCCTCTTTATTTCTACTAGTCTGTAGTCTAAAACTAAGCCCTACTCAATAGTAGTTAGTGCTGCAAGTTGTGAAGCCAGAACCATTTCCAGTGGGAATTACTGCCATAGAAACTGGCATAGCCCAGGGGATGTTGTGTGGAGATGCATGAAATGGGCTCCAAATCAATCATTAGAGTCCACGAGTCATACTCCACAGTTGGTTTGAAGCACAATAAAATGCTTCATTAATATCTAGAGAACTTTTATGAAGTGGAAACAAATTCTATGGTGCAGTGCTTGTTTTATTTGTTTTTGCCAGATTGTGTTTTTCAAAGACCTCTGGTCCCAAAGAGTTCACTCCCTTAGATCCCTCTTTCTCCTGGTGAGCTCAGTTATGGTCCCTGAAGTTAACTCTTTGAGTATCATGTTCCCATTGCTTTAAGGGATTTGAAGTTTTGGGGTTTTTGCTGTTTCAAGCGATCATTTTAGCTCCAGAGTCTGGTTGTAGAGTCACTGTGCTTTAATCTTAAACTTCTCTTTGATGTTGAAGACAAACCTCTGTATTCATATGGGAATTTACTGGCATCTGTTACTTTCTTGCACTTTGCCACAACCCAATGGAAGAGAGAAGACATGGTCACCATAGTTTACAGCAAAGAAACAGAGAATGAGAGAAAGCAAGCAGCTGTCCATGGCCCTGGAATCAGTAACTGGCAGAATTCAGCCAAGTCTCCAGTCTACTGACTCTGCATCCCAGGTTTTTCCTTTTAGTTTGTGCTGTCTTCCAGAGAAAGACCATTTTCAACTAAGTCATGACCATGCCCTTTTGAGATGAAAAGCACTACAACTTGTATTACTATCTCCTATTAGCAAAGGGTAACTGATTGGCTGATTTGTGATATGCCTTCTCATTCATATTCATGGTGATACTTCCAAAGCCTGTGAACCTTTTACTTCAGGAACAGGATCAGCTTAGTTGCAGGCATAGTAGTATTTGCTTACAGTAATTTTTTTTTTAAAGATTTTTATTTGGGGCTGGTGCTGTGGCATAGCTGATAAAGCTGCCATCTGCAGTGCCAAGATCCCACATGGGCACCAGTTTGAGTTACATCTGCTCCACTTCCAATCCAGCTTTCTGCTATGGCCTGAGAAAGCAGTAGAAGATGGCCCAAGTCCTTGGGCCCCTACACCCATGTGGGAGACCCGTAGGAAGCTCCTGGATCCTGGCTTTGGATTGGCCCAACTCCAGCTGGTGCAGCCATTTGGGGAGTGAATCAGCGAATGAAAGACTTTTCTATCTCTGCCTCTCTCTGTCTGTAACTCTGCCTTTCAAATAAATAAATTAATTTAAAGATTTAAACTAAAGAGGCAAAGGAAGAGAGAGAGATTGATCTTCCATCTGCTGGTTCACCCTCCATATGGCTGCAATGGCCAGAGCTGGGCCCATCTAAAGCCAGGAGCCAGAAACTTCCTCCAGGTCTCCCATGTGAGTACAGAGGCCCAAGCACTAGAGCCATCTTCCACTGTTTTTCCAGGCAATTAGCAGAGAGCTGGATTGCAAGAGGAGCAGCTGGAACATGAACTGGCACCCATATAGGATGCCAGTGCCACAGGCCAAGGCTTAGCCTACTATGCCACAGTGCCAGCCCCCTAAAATCATATTTTTAAAGGAACTTAGTGATCATTTTCCTCTCCTACAGACCCCATGTGGTTAAATTAGAGTCATACCAACTATGACATGATGTAACACTCAGTTTTTAGAGACAAAAACTCTAAACTGGTTGCTTTCTGAGATACTAAAAAAAAAAAAAAAAAAAAGCAGTCTGCTTTTCAGTATGCACACTCCTTGCTTAACAAAACCATAAGCATTCTGGGAAGTTCTGTTGGTCATAGCAACCTTATTCCCTCAGGAAAATAATATACTGTGACCATGTCCTGCTACACAGTTATCTGCCCACAACGGAGAGAGTCTCAGCTTGCTAGAATAATTGAAACGCTTCACTATCAGTAAATTCTCTGAAATGGCAATCCAGTTCATTGCATCACAGCATCAGAATGTTGGCAAGGACATAACAATGACACGTGTGATGCCTGAGGATTTTACAGTGTGGTTGCATATTGCAATGACCAGGGCTTTTGGGGCCTGGGGAAGCAAGTGAACAGATTTGTGACAAAAGGAACTATTATGGGGTTTCTTTCCAAAGTAACTTTTTTTGGGGGGGGGGGGGCAGTATGAATATGAAAGCCAGGTTTCTTTGAATTTTAAAAATCCCTGAAGACATTTGACTCATGAACTGACCAAAGAGCATTATTCTTAGTGACAACTGTAATAATCAGAACTTTTGGTGCTTTTTGGCCAAAAGAGAAAGAAAATGAAAAAAAAAAAAAAAAAAGAATCAGTGGATTAAACGTCTGTCATTCTAGATTACAATTTGTAGAATTTGAAATAAAATATATCCTTTTTTAAGATAAAATAAGTCTTGATGACTATGTTGTAAGCAGATAATTGAACTCAATATTATAGATGATTTATGTGTTCATAGTTGCAGATACCCCAAGAGCTATGAATTTTCTATTTGATCTGGTTGATAATGTTTTTTTCTGAAGGCTTCTCTTTTTGCCACATGCTGCCCTATCTTTTCACTTAACTTAGTGTTGGTTTAGATGGCCCTATACCCATCCCACAAATAGTCTAAGACTCTTGCATAGATCATTTTGTGATTGATTTGCTTTAGTATTGTCTGTGTGCTCAGAGTTTTAGCTTTGAATATGTTCCATGTACAATCGTTGACAAAGAAGTAGTAATAAGGGGAAAACAGCATGAAAAAATTAAATTCTAATCCCAGCGTATCATTTTAGTCATTGCTTTTCTATTGCTTGTTTCAAAAATCACAGACAGGAATCTATATTTGAGTGTATGTAAGTGATTTTAACTACTTCTCTTTTTCTCCTGTGGGGCATTTGCACAGAAGTAGCAACTTTAACAATGAACTGGTCTGAAGGAAAGGGATGGGCAGGCCAGGAACTCGGGAAATGAGACTGTCAGTTTGTGATGGAATCTGATTGCAATTTAAAAAAACATACATTGGCTTAGTCATCCCTCTTTTGTTTTGGGAAATAAAATTTTTCCTTCTGCTTAACAATTCAGAATGGACTAAACAAGTTTCCTTGGAGTCTTTTACATATATTAACTTTAGAAAGATGTTACTGTGATTCCTTACACACAAAGGTTGATTTTACAAAATACTTTAGACTTGGAATCAAGGAATGGAGAACTAGTATTCTTTTCTGGTCACACTCTAACAACCTGCTCTGTGACTATCAAGGGTGAATTTTCTCAATAATCAAATTAATATAGATTTCTGTGGCTCAAACTATGTAGTAATTATTCTATTATTTTTTTTCTTTTCTTTTCTTTCTTTTTTTTTTTTTTTTTACTTATTTAAAAGGCAATGTTAGAGAGGGAGAGACAGACAGCTTCCAACCACTGGTTCACTTCCCAAATGGCCATAACAATCAGGGCTGGGGCAAGCTAAGCCAGGAGCCAGGAGCTTCTTCTGGTCTCCCACATGGGTACAGGGGCCCAAGTACTTGGGCCATCCTCTGTTGCTTTCCCAGGCACATTAGCAGGGAGCTGGATCAGAATTGGAGCAGCCAGGACTCGAACTGGTGCCCATATGGTTTTACCCACTGTGCCATAGTGCTGGCCGTTTATTATTATTTCTTATACACTTGAGGAATAGAAATGCAGAGAAAGAGAGAGAGAGAGAGAGAGAGAGAGAGAGAGAGAGAGAGAAAGACCATAGTCTGACAGCCAGAGAGAGCTCCCATCCACTGGTTCCCTCTCTAAATGCCTGCAGTGGCCTAGACTGGCCCAGGGAGAGGGCCAGGAGCTGGGAACAAAATCCAGACCTCTGGAGTAGGTAGCATGAACCCAATTACTTAGGCTGGCACTGCTGCTTCCTGGGGTCTGCACTAGCAGGGGGATGGAATTTAGGAGGCAGAGCTGGGACCCACGCCTGGTCACTTCAGTGTAGAATACAGCATCATAATTGCCAGGCTAAAAGAACATTCTGCTCAAGAATTTTAAACAGTTTGAATTGAAGAACTGAATATAATCGCCCTGCTTGGTCCTGGAAAACTCATAACATGACTTCAATTTGACTAAACTTTGGATTCTGCTCCAGCTTTCAGTTCTGCTTTTTAAAAGTAGAAAGTATTTCATTTATGTATGGAATGCCTGCTTTCAAAATCACATGAGTAAACAGGATATTTTAGAATTTTTTTTTTTTTTTTAATGGCAAGGACAGTGCCCAATCGGAATGGTGGTCCTGGAGATTTCTCTTAGTCCATTTCTGACCCCAGTCACTCTTGCTTCTAGGATGATTCTGCCTTTTTCTATGTTCTATCTCTAGTAGGCATTTAAACAGTGACTGCTCTTTAGAGAGGAAATAAAACATTAATTTTTATATAACCAGAGGTTATATAAACAGTATTGTTGACCTGCTAGCAGATCAGAAAAATATTTTTCAGAGAAGTCAGGTACCATACACCTTGCAAGGCCACAGCCAATGAGCAGGATTCTAGTCTGAGTCTTCCTAGAAGCAAAGTCCATGCATTTGTCATTCAAACATTTTGTCTCTTACTGTGTCTAAGTTAAAAACTCATTCTGTTTTCATTACTGAGACACTCTCTCACCTGTGATGCTCGGCACATGGGACAGAGTGTCTCTTACCTGTAGTTGCCTCTGGCAACACTCAAGAATCATTTTATTGGCCGGCGCCGTGGCTCACTAGGCTAATCCTCCGCCTGCGGCGCTGGCACCCCAGGTTCTAGTCCTGGTTGGGGCGCCGGATTCTGTCTTGGCTGGGGCACTGGATTCTGTCCCGGCTGCTCCTCTTCAGTCCAGCTCTCTGCTGTGGCCCGGGAGTGCAGTGGAGGATGGCCCAAGTGCTTGGGCCCTGCACCCGCATGGGAGACCAGGAGGAAGCACCTGGCTCCTGGCTTTGGATCGGCGCAGCACGCCAGCTGTGGCAGCCATTTAGGGGGTGAACAAACGGAAAAGGAAGACTTTTCTCTCTGTCTCTCTCTCTCTCACTGTCTAACTCTGCCTGTCAAAAAAAAAAAAAAAAAAAAAAAGAATCATTTTACTATTTCAGGTATAAAAAGGTCATGGCTGATAATGGATGTACCAATTATGATGGTGACTGTTACTAGCAGTGACAGTTTGTTTTAGATTATATTTGGCTTTTATAAGAAGGGGCATAATATTATATCAAGAGAGGATATCATACTTAATCCCATAAAATGTGTTTTGGGGCCATGATTACATTTGAGAAAAGAACCAGCCAGACTTTGAAGCAGGACTGATATACTGTATCTCATACTATTTTTTTTTTTTTTTGACAGGCAGAGTGGACAGTGAGAGAGAGAGAGAGAAAGGTCTTCCTTTTGCCGTTGGTTCACCCTCCAATGGCCACTGCGGCCGGCGCACCGCGCTGATCCCAAGGCAGGAGCCAGGTGCTTCTCCTGGTCTCCCATGCGGGTGCAGGGCCCAAGCACTTGGGCCATCCTCCACTGCCTTCCTGGGCCATAGCAGAGAGCTGGCCTGGAAGAGGGGCAACCGGGACAGAATCCGGAGCCCTGACCGGGACTAGAACCCGGTGTGCAGGCGCCGCAGGCGGAGGATTAGACTAGTCATACTATTTTAATTCTTTATGTTTTAGAAGAAATACTACTTTCAACTTCTTTGGAAGTTGTAAGAACTTTGGTTGATGTAAGCCAGTGGTGGTAGTATTATAATATAAGAAATGAAGGTTTCTTTTGTAATTACAAGGATGACTGGGAGATGTGTCATGCATAAAATTCTGCAACTGTCTATAATCCTATCTCACATCAAGCCCATGGAAGAGAAATTAACACGTTTGAAAAATTGTTCTGAGCTTCAATCTCTATATGTGGACATTATACTCAACCATAAGTTATTAAAACCTCAATAAGTACAATCTAGTTTATCAGTGCCCTTGTATAGGAGCCAGAATGTAAATATAGTTAACAAAAGTAATTGAAAAAACTCTAAAATATATTGTCCCATAAGATGATTCATTTGATAAATATTTTTACTTATTATTTAAACAATAATCCCTTTTATTTATTTATTTATCCTAAAAGACTTATTTATTTTATTTGAAAAGCATGGTGAGAGAGAGAGAGAGATAGAGAGAGAGATCATCCATCCACTGGTTCACTCCCCAAATGGACACAATGAAAAGTGTTGGCCAAGCCAAAGCCAGGAGCCAGGAGCTTCTTCTGGGTCTCCCACATGGATGTAGGGGCCCAAGGACTTGGGCCATCCTCCTCTGCTTTCCCAGGCACTTTAACAGGGAGCTGGATTGGAAGTGGAGCAGCCAGGACTTGAACTGGCACTCATAGGGGATCCTGGTATTGCAGACTGTGGCTTAACCCACTGTGCCACAATGCTGGCCCCATCCTTTTATTTTTAAAACATTATTTACGTACTTATTTATTTTCATTACTTGAAAGGCAGACAAAGAGAGATCTTCCATCTGCTGATTTGCTCCCCAAATACCAGCAACAACTGAGGTTGAGCCTGGCCAAAGCCAGGAGCTTGGAACTCGATCAAAGTCTCCCACATGGGTGACAGAGACCCAAGTACTCCAGACATCACCTGCTGTCTCCCAGAATGCTCATTATCAGGAAGCTGGATTGGAAGTGGAGGTGGGACTCAAACCCTGGTACTCTGATATGGGATGCCGGCATCCCAAGTAACATCTAACTGCTGTGTCAAACACTCACTCTGATTTAGTAAATTTTTTAAAGATATGCTTTTGTGCCATATATTATACAAGCATAAATAATGATATAGACCTTACCCCATAAATTATTTCCTCCTAGTTAACAGATCAGTATTTTAAACATTGTTACCATAATCATATTATGATATACAAATATGTTCTATAAAAGAGGGATATGCAAAGTTCTGTGGGAATCCAGGAAAAGGAGATGATTAACTATATCTGATGAGTCAGGGAAGATACCCTAGGATTGGTGACATATGAGCTGAGTATAAAAGTCATGGTTTGCAAAGAAAAAATATATATTTTACAACAGTCCATTCCTTGTAATGGTAGTGCTTGGTAAAGCTGAATCAGATCTTGTTAAATAGAGAAATAATATATTTGCATTCTGGGGAAAAAAAAAAAAAACAAGCTGTGAGAACAGGTTAGAGAGGAAAAAAAACACCGAAGGCCCAAAGAATACCAGACACAGGTTTGAGCCATGGCAGTAGTAATGGAGAAGATGAAAGAATTTGCAGAATATTTGAAAAGTAGAGTTTTAATGGGGCCGGTGCTGTGGCACAGTGGGTTAATACCCTGGCCTGAAGCGCCGGCATCCCATATGGGTGCCAGTTCGAGACCTGGCTGCTCCACTTCCGATGCAGCTCTCTGCTATGGCCTGGGAAAGCAGTAGAAGATGGCCCAAGTCCTTGGGCCCCTGCACCTGCATGGGAGACCTGGAAAAAGCTCCTGGCTTCTGGCTTTGGATAGGCCTAACTCCTGCTGGTGTAGCCACTTGGGGAGTGAACCATCGGATGGAAGACCTCTCTCTCTCTCTCTCTGCCTCTCCTCTGTCTGTGTAACTCTGACTTTCAAATAAACAAACAAATCTTTAAAAAAAAAAGTTTTACTTCTTGAGATCAGTTGTGCAACTGGTGGGGTGTGCTGGAATGGAGGAAACTGAGATTTGGAGGCTTTATTCTGGGTAATCAGCATATGAATACACCATTACTGATACTGTGTAGGGATTCCTTGAAAAGTAATTTAGACTCATTCAGCATTATAAAGGGACTGTTGGAAACAAATCCAAAAATAACTTCCTATTGCCCTCAGAGACTTGGAGCCTTTGGAGTGATTTTGATTGTTCTACCTTAAGAAAGCGATTAACAAAATTTGGAAAATATGCAGAGTAGCTTCTAAAATGTTAACAGGGACAGTAAAACCTCTTGGACAAGCTAAAACCTGAGACCTTTTCAGTTTACATATGATTAATGGTTATAAAATCAGAAAGGCTAATGAACATGATTTATTTGCCCAAACCCAAACCGCTAGAAATTTGAAAGGGGTGAATTTAAAATAATGACAGTAATTTTTTCCCATTTTTATGATGAAAATGTTAAAACAAACAATAAGTTGAAAGAATGAATATCATCAATTCAATTCTGCAACTAGCAATGTACTGTGTTTAATTTTGAACACATATTTTATCCATTCATCTGTCCATTGGACATCTTAATTTTTTTATCCAAAATAAGTTGCAGATAGCAGTGTACTTCATCTCAAACACTTCAACATGAATATTGCTTATTAGAATTTAGTATTTATGTATGTAGAATTCATATTTTACATAAGAGATTAGACTCATTAATTTTTAAAATATTTAATTTTATTTATTTATTTGAAAGTCAGAGTTAGAGAGACAGAGTATGCTTCTGAAATCGGAGATGACCCCCTAAAATTTATACGAAAATATGGCCCTTTAAAGTTCCCCAGAAGCACCATCTGGGGTGCCACATACACTACTGGAATTTGGGGTGCCATGTGATATCACCATATGCTTATTAATAAATCCCCAATATTAATAAGCCCGAGAGGGTTCTTGCCTAATATTCAGAGAAGAATTCTGAATAGTGGCATAAATGAACGGGGCAGCATGGTACATTTTAAGCTTTTATTCAGTGCGAAAGATGCATAGGAGAGTGAGGGCTTTGTCTATAAGAGAGAGGTAGATCTGGGTTCATACCGAGTACCAGGAACCAGCCACATGGAGGAGCATCTAGGCCAGGAAGCCTAGGGTGGGTGGCCCGAAGGTCATGCGCCCTGCCTGGCAAGAGGCCAGGGAAGAAGAAAAGGGTTGGGACACACTGTGTCCCAGGCTTTTAACCCACTTCCAAAGGGGAGTGGTTAATTTACCTGATTGGCTGGTGGGCACCCAGGTGTAGCCAGGTAGGGGCATGAGGTCACACAGAGGCGTGGTGAAAGCCCTTCCAGCTCACAAACCTAATAGATTTTAACCTGTATGCCTGCCTACTTCATTCCCCCCTCAGAGACTCCATCCTATAATCCTAAGAGGAGTTGATGGACGTGGAATCATCTCTTCTGTAACTGCTTCCTGCTTATGAGAGGCATAGTACAGGCCCTGCCTATTCAGGGTCTGGAGGTCTCTACCTATTCTAACAAATTTGCTTTGTGAGATGGTGCAGTCTCGGTCATTGCCAACGTCTGTGTCCCCTGCATGGTTAGTAGCTCCCAGAAGTCGAGTTCTGAAACATATAAGTTTGTTAATTCGTATAAGCAAAACTGGAGCAAAACTGATTATAAGTGGGGTGCCCCTTTAGATGAAAAGAACATATCTTACAGATTTCCACATAGTGGGTAGTGATAGGCTACCCTTATGTAGATTATAAACCCATTTAGCTTGAGTATAGAGAATTATAATTGAAGAAATTATCAGGTAGCTTTATCATCAATAACAGTTCCCAGAAATAATCAAGAAAGGCAGGTAAAGCATGTTTGCCTCAAGGAGACAAAGGCAAATGTTTTATTTATCCACTGGTTCACTCCCCAGATGGCTGCAGATGCTGGGGCTGGGCCAGGCTGAAGGCAAGAGCCAAGAGCTGCTTCCAGGTGTCCTATGTGAGTGCAGGAGCCCAGACACTTGGGCCACCTGCTGCTGCTTTCCCCAGGCATATTACCAAGGAGTTGGATTAGAAGTGGAGCATCCAGGACTTGAACCGGCGCCCATATGGGATTCCAGAGTCACAGGCAGCAGCTTAACCCACTGTGCCACAGCACTGGCTCTTAATTGAGACTCTCTTGATCATCAAAAGTTGCTGCCAAACATAATGGCCACATCAGCTACAAAACAGCCTTTGAGGCACCCAAGAATATTGGCCTGGCAAAGCCATTTTCCTTTCAATAAACATTTATTGAATTTGAGTGCAATGAAACTGACACTTGGAAATGCAGGTTTTTTGCCAGTAGGTGATGGAACTGGTGCTAGGACAAATCACCTCTCAGAGTCTCACACTGAGCATCTAAGCCTGCTTTTAATAGCTCTGCAAAGTAATGATGCAATGTAGTAGATGATTTGTAAATCAAAGACAGTGCATTCTATACAAAATCATTGTGAGATTGCTCAACAGGGGCAAGTAATTGGGCAATGGGAAAGGAGGTAAAATGTTCTCACAAAAGAGAACTCTTTGTTCATATATTGAAAAAACATGCCTCGGTTCATGTTGATCCTTGGTCTTTCCTCTAAAACAGATTAAAGCAGTTTATGATAAACAACAAAAACAAGGGAAAATAAAACTGAAAATGATTAACACAAGAATAATACAAGGGCCAAAATATGCAGGCATAGGGTAGGAAACAAACTTGGATTTCAGAAAGCTTTTTTAAAAAGCTTTTAAATGTTCCCAGTTATGTCAAATTGTAACACGTTAAATCCTGCTAATATATTTGAGAATTAAAGCTTATCTGAGATGATGTCTAAACAATATGCTTGTTTGAATGTTTATTGTTGATGAAGATATCTAGTATTCATATGCAAACTGAAATCCCAGGCATTTGCTTTCACAAAAAGCAGACATTCTGATACTAGAAAAAAAATTTTGGTATTTGATGGACTTTTTTGGTTTCCATTTTGAGGTGGTAACTCAGTTTGCATCAGTGGTTCTCAGCTGGGAATGATTTGCCTCCCAAAGGAACATTTGGCAATGTCTGGAAACATTTTTTCTGTCCCTACTAAGGTTGTGAGTGGAGGATTGCAGGCTAGGTGGATGAAGGCCAAGGACATAGCTCCATCCTACAAATCACAGAGCAGCAGCACCCTGGACTCAAAAAGACCTATCCAACTGAAATGTCAGTTGTTCTAAGTATGAGAGACCAAGGTCTAAATGAGTCAACGGCAATTATCGCTTGAATATGCCTTCAGAACACTTCAGATAGTTTATGTGCCATGACTTTTCTTCTTGTAACCCCTATTGACCTAATACACAATGCCATACAGCATCAACACTAGGAAAAAAGTGAGATTATAAACGGCTTTCAGAAAATAAGGTCCATGAGTTGAGTGGTTCATAGCACAAGTTCACAGGACTCTTTGGGGTCCAACAGATCAAATGTTGGCAAATGAGGACACAGACATTTAGTGCAAAAAAGAAATTCCAAGCAATGAAGGCCACATTGCTTATCACAGCAGGGAAAATGATCATTTCGCTCCCAAGTCATAAGACAGTTCATCCTGGGATTTGAGGCGCTCAGTTCTCTATTTGCTTCTTTTTCCTTCTCGGGAAGGAAGCAGGTCGATCTGATGCTCCTGCTGCCTACCTGATGACTGTGCTTGTAACTCTGATTTGTGTTCCTCTCCATCAGCTTCCCCGTAGAGTTCTAAACATCACTTGTTTGTAAGCATGTTCTCTTTTTTTCTTCATTCATAGCACAACTGATACTCATCCTCTTACGTTTGTTAGCCCCACTTTCTGCCAGTCTTGGCTTCTTTCTTTCTACTAGGTCAACCCCATCAGTGCATAGGTGTGCTTCAGTAACTCTCATGTTAAAGAAATATCCTTTGCTGTCCACTTCCTCTGCCAGTTCCTCTTCACAGCAATCTTAGACACACTTGTTCGCTTATATTGTGTATATTTTTATTTCTTTACCTCCCATTTACTCTTCAACTAAAGCCAGCCTGGCTTCTCTCCACAGTTACAATGCACTTTGTTCTTGTCAAGGTCACCAGCAACCTCCTTTTAAAAAGCAGATAGTTTCCCACTCTTTTCTCCTTGAACTTCTCAGAAGCACTGGACACATCTGGCAGTTTGAACTTCCACGAGCACATTCTCATGGCCCCATGGCACTGCGTTCTTCTGCGTCTTCATCCTGCCTCTCTGACAGCAGCTTCTCCAGATGTCTTTCTGTTTCTCCTCTTCTCCCTCTGACCCCGAGATATTGGAAAGCCCATGGCTTAAGGGCTCTGTCTTCTCTCTTCTGTGGTTTTAAATGCTGTTCACATTGCAATAACTTCCATCTTTATTTATTTTAAAAATTTAAAAAATTTTGATTTTATTTAAAAGGCAGACACACATATACACACAGACAGATAGAAACAGAGATAGAGAGATGGAAAGAGAGACAGGAAGATCTTCCGCCCATTGGTTTACTTCCCAAATCTCAAGCATAACGTATTTCTTCCCACACATCCTCCCCTCCATCCTACCACCATTTTCCAATCCAGTAAATGGAATTATGATCCAGCCAGTTTTTCAGATTCTTTTTTTGTTGTTGTTGTTGTTGACAGGCAGAGTGGACAGTGAGAGAGAGAGACAGAGAGAAAGGTCTTCCTTTTCCGTTGGTTCACCCCCTAATGGCCGCTGCGGCCAGCGCACCGCGCTGATCCAAAGCCAGAAGCCAGGCGCTTCTCCTGGTCTCCCATGTGGGTGCAGGGCCCAGGGACTTGGGCCATCCTCCACTGCACTCCTGGGCCATAGCAGAGAGCTGGCCTGTAAGAGGGGCAACCAGGACAGAATCCGGCACCCCGACCGGGACTAGAACCCAGTGTGCTGGCACCGCAGGCGGAGGATTAGCCTATTGAGCCACGGTGCCGGCCTTAGGTTCTTAGTTCCTTCATATCCTTAACTGAATCAGTCTCCAAATTTAAGCTCTTGGCTCAAATATCACTCCTTCAAAGAGGTGGTTCCTTAAAGATATAATAGTCCCTTTGCCATTCCCTAGAGTAGCATCCTATGTGGGTTTTCATTCATAACCCCTATAAGCATTTGCAGTTATATATCACATTTACTGTAGTTGCTAGTTTCCCTCACTAAGACTGTGCCTGCCACTGAACAAGAATCTGGCCAGTTTAGTTCACCACTGGGCACCCAGTCACTGGCATCATGTCTGGAAGATAGAGGTATACTTGCAGAGTCAAGAAAGGATTAGGCTGGCGCCGTGGCTTAACAGGCTAATCCTCCGCCTTGCGGCGCCGGCACACCGGGTTCTAGTCCCGGTTGGGGCGCCGGATTCTATCCCAGTTGCCCCTCTTCCAGGCCAGCTCTCTGCTATGGCCTGGGAAGGCAGTGGAGGATGGCCCAAGTGCTTGGGCCCTGCACCCGCATGGGAGACCAGGAGAAGTGCCTGGCTCCTGGCTTCGGATCAGCACGATGCGCCGGCCACAGTGGCCATTGGAGGGTGAACCAATGGCAAAAAGGAAGACCTTTCTCTCTGTCTCTCTCTCACTATCCACTCTGCCTGTCAAAAAAAAGAAAGGATTAAATGGATAAAGACATAAACAAGCACTTTCCCCCCTGGCAATAAGCATTAGATACTTTAATGCCACAGTATGCTTTCTTTTTTCCTTTTTAATGATTCATTTTATTTATTTGAAAAACAGAGTTCCAGTGAGAGAGAGGGAGACAGATTTTCTATCCACGGGTCACTGCCCAGATAGCTACAATGGTTGTGGCTATGTCATGCCGAAACCAGGAGCCTGGGACTCCATTGTGATCTCTCACATGGGTGGCAGAAGCCCAAGAACTTGGCCATTGTCTGCTGTCTCCCCACATGCACTAGCAGGGAGCTGGATTGGAAGTGGAGCAGCCAGGCTCCAGTCAGCACTTGGTATTAGGCACTGGGATGCCGCTGTCACAGGTGGCAAATTAATTCACTGCACCATAAGACCAGGTTCCAGAGAGTTACATTTTTAAAAAGCTTTGTCCATTTTATTTGAGAGGAAGAGTTATGGAGCGAGAGAGGGAGAGAGAGAGAGAGACACTTCCATCTGCTGGTTCACTCCCCAAATGGCTGCAGTGGCTGGAGCTGGACCAGTCTGAAGCTAGGAGCCAGGAGCTTCTTCTGGGTCATTCTCCACTGGTTTCCCAGGTGCATTAGCAGGGAGCTGTATTGGAAGTGCAGCAGCCATGACTCAAATCAGCGCCCATATGGGATGCTGGCTGACATGGCAGGTGGCAGCTTAACCACTATGCCACAGCATCGGCTCCTACACTTTCAATTACATTAAGATACCACTTGGGGCCAGCACTATGGTTCAGTAGGTTAATCCTCTGCCTGCAGTGCTGGCATCCCATATGGGCGCCAGTACTAGTCATGGCTGCTCCTCTTCTGATCCTGCTCTCTGCTATGGCCTGGGAAAGCAGTACAAGATGGACCAAGTACTTGGGCCCCTGTACCCATGTGGGAGACCTGGAAGAAGCTCCTGGCTCCTGGTTCCTGGCTTTGGATTGGTCCAGCTCTGGCCATTGTGGCCATTTGGGGAGTGAACTAGCAGATGGAAGACCTTTCTCTCTCTCTCCCCCTCTCTATCTATAACACCAGCTCTCGAATAAATAAAATCTTAAAAAAAAAAAGATAGCACTTAAGTGTCACTTAGGAAAAAAGGAGATAATATTTAATAAGTACTCTTGGTTATGGATAAATCGATTAATGAATTAGAAATTACTTAATTTTCTTGTATTCTGATACATTTATTTGTTTTTTTTTCCATTTTTTAAAAGATTTATTTATTTGAAAGTCAGAGTTACACAGAGAGAGAAGGAGAGGCAAAGAGAGAGGTCTTACATCTGCTGACCTACTTCCCCAATTGACTGCAACAGCCAGAACTGTGCCGATCCAAAGCCAGGAGCCAGGAGTTTCTTCCAGGTTTCCCACATGGGTGTAGGGGCCCAGGGAGTTGGGCAATCTTCCACCACTTCCCCAGGCCTTAGTGGAGAGCTGGATTGGAAGTGGAGCAGCCGGGACTCAAACCAGCACCTATGGGATGACAGCACTGAAGATGGCGGCCCTACCCACTATGCCACAGTGCCGGCTCGTGATCCATTTATTGGAGACATAGAAATAATACTACTAACTCTCTTTGCTAGAATTATTTGATAGGCAAGGTTAGATAATTGCTTTTTCATATCCTTGGGATAAAGACATTAAATCCATACAAAGTTACCTGAAATGGAGTGGAGATTACACACACTATCAATTTCCATCATCTGACAACTGCTCTACACTTATGTCTGCACTCTTACTGTTTCTGAGCCAACAAGATGTCGTCAGTCGGCATTGTTATTAGTTTTATTTGAAAGAATATCACGGGATAGTGTTTTGTGATGTGGCTGGAATTCTGTCATTCTCTGTAGCCTTAAAGCCTCCTCATGACTGCCCTGTCTTGTGGAAGTGCCATGGGAGGCTGGTGAATGGCACAACACACTAACCCTTGGCCCAAGCCTAGGCCAGAGCAAAATTGCCATTCTGGCATCTGGCCAAGGTGCTGAAGGGTAATGGAGGTGAGCAAGGTGGAAAGAAAGTCATTTCTTGGCGAGAACTGAGGAGCAGGGTTTATAGACATTGACAGGCTCAGGGATCCCTCTGTAAAGAAAGCCTTGGGCTTTAGAATTGCATGTTCAGCCTGAGGTTGCTCATGGACTTTTGTGGTGAGAGTAAACTTCAGTAACTTATGTTTTGTGACAAAAACAAACAAACAGTAACAAAAAACCCCTGACTGTTATAATTAAGAAGTGATGGCATTGTCTCTTATGTTTTGCAAGCTGGGCATGTTCATTAGTATTAAGGTCTATTACAAAATAACTTGAAATGATGGAACCTCAGGGAACATCAATTTCCCTTTGTCTTCTTCTGAAACTTTTTGGGGGCAGTCTGTCTTTGTGCATCTGAACAGCAGTTGTTAAACTTTTGTGATCCTGAAGAAGGCTATGAACCCTTATTCCAGAAGGAAGGCCCTGGACACAAACACACAAGACTCTATGTATGGTATCAGGGGTCTGATTCGCTGTTAAGAGTCTTGCTATGAACTAAATTTTTTTCCCTGCTAAACTCATACATTGAAGTTCTAACTCCTAATTTAAGAGAATTTGGAGATAAGGCCTATAAGGCTTATAATTAAGTCGAATGGAGTCATAGGCTGGGTCTCTAATACAGTAGGGATGATGTCCTTGTAAGTAGAGGGAGTGACATGAGGACTCTCTGTGATGTGTGAGAATAAGGTGGCTATCTGTAATCCAGGAAGCTCATGAGCACCAAACAGACCACTAGGAATAGGGGAAGCATTTGCTCCTGAAAAATTCATTTGTCCCCTCCTTCTCCCTCTCCAGGAAGCTTGCACTGTCGACATGAGTGGAATATGGGGGTAAAGACAGCGGGTTATGCAGTTTGCAGAATAGTTAGTCCAAGCCTGGGAAAGCATCAGTAGAGTCCCAGACCAGGTTGGTTCTGTGAGGATTCGAACAGGTGAATGTCTTTTCTGGAAGAGTTAAAAAGAAACTACAGAGTTTTTCTGGCTAAAGGTAATCTATGAAACCTGTAGGGTTAAATGTGATAGGAATAAATGAACAGTTAAGGTCAGGGCCAAGACTTCAGAGAACCAGTGGTTGGGGCCAAGACCCATTTTTTTTTTTTTTTTTAAGTTTTAAGATTTCACCCTCTCAAGCTCACCTCTGTCAGCTCTCTTTCATTCACCTCAAGATACACAGAACTGCAGATGCCCAGCATCCAGTAACCATAGCTTTTTATTCAAGAAAAAACCCTTGAATTAAATATAGACTTTGATAAGGAGAGATGACCAGGTTGGAATAATCTTCCCAAGGTTAAAGAGGTAAAGGCCCTTGAAATCAGACCAGAGAGCAGAAATTCTAAGAGCAGATAACTGCCTTGTTTCTCCATATCCCAATGGGAAAAGGGTGGCAACATATCAGAACACCCACTCTTATACAAGCAGACGCTTTATCTCCAGGTCAGCCTTCTGCCATGTCCACATTTTACACCCCAGAGGCCAACTCTCACCCCTCAACCCTGTGCATCTGGATTTATAGAAGCTCGTTGTGGTAGAATATTTTTCTTTCTACTACTAAATCACTGTTTAAACTTGGGCAAATCACTTTACATTTTAGGCCTATGGGTTATCATGTTAGAAGGAGGCAGTTAACCTGGTAACTCTGAAACGTGGGAATGTGCTCTGTGTCTCTTGTTACCACAATTTCTTTCTCTATTTGAGCTTCAGTGTTTTCCCTGAGTAGACCAAAATCATTGTCAGAAGACTTGAATGAGCCAGATGATGAAGCCAGGTGTTTGGAGACCCATCCTGCAGCTGCACTGACTGGAAATAACCCTCCCGTGGTTTCTGGTTTCTCTTTTTAAAGTAATAAACAACAACAAAGGAAGAATACCAGCTCAACTTGTATAGTTACTAATTATCAACCTGAGTCATTTTATTAAATGTTAGAAATTCACCTGGAAATTGTCCACAGGAAAGTGTCCTGAAAATCCACCATGGCAAATATCTGTGATTTACATGAGGCTGGCTTGGAGAAGTAATGTTTCTCTAGTTGTAGTCAACAAATCCAGAGCAACATAGAGAGTAAATGGTAGGGAGTGAAACTATATACTCACTGTAGTGTGTAGAACCTGAAAATATTTGCCTGTAAGCATGGGTAAGTGTGTGTGTTATTTAGGTAACCTAATATTCACTCTTTTTCTTAATTTTTTCCAAAAGCTATAAAGTAAAATATGGAGGAGCCAAAAGCACCAAGTCTCACGTCCCTTAAGAATCTTCTCATTTTTATTTGAAAGGCAGAGAGAGATCTTCCATCCTCTAGTTCACTCCCCAAATATCCACAATAGCCAGGGCAGGGCCAGACTGAAACCACAGCTTGGAACTTCAACCAGGTCTTCCACGTGAGTGACAAGGACCCAAGTATTTGAGCTTCACCTGCTGCTTCCAGCATCCACATGATCAGGAAGCTGGATAGGAAGAGGGGTACCTAGGATTTGAACCAGACACTCTGATGCAGGATAAGGGCATCCCAGAGATTTAAGTGCTGTATAAATGCCCACCCACCTTTGGGAATCATTAAACAACTTTTTTGTTGATTATGGGAACTTTTCTATAAAAGAAATAGAAATCTGAGGAAATTGCAAAGCTTGGAGGTAATCTAGACAGTTTAAGGCTGTTAAAAATGGAAATCAATAATTGACAGACGCTATAGAAATCCTCAAACTCATGTTCTTGATCAGGCAAGAGGTGAAACTTGTCTTGCAATTTGAACCTCCATTTGAGTGAATGCATGTCAGGAGGCTTAAGTAAGCACAGTGGCTGTCTTATCCTTCCTGGTCTGATCCACAGACATTCCCAGGATCTGCACATGGAAGTGTCCTCCTTAGCTTTTTCATCTCTGATGTCTGCAGACACAGCCCAGTGAGTCTGTGGCAGGGGCTTCAAATGCCAACGTCTGTTGGACCCAGAAGATACCGTGATGAATATAGTGGATTAAAGATAAGAAAAAAATCTGTTTGGTGTCACTTTCCTCTTAAATCTACTGAAAGAGAAGAGGAAAACAGTGGGATGACAAATGGTAGCAACACTTGGTCTCAATTTAGGGAGACAGTGGATTAGAATGGGGACTTCAAACAGCTAAGATGCAGTTGCTACTCAGCTCCACCCCAATGTTGCCTCCTGGAGATGTAGCCCTAAAACTGGCAGATCGCTTTTTTCCACAAGAATCTGTGAAACTGGATTCTTAAAGTGAAATTTCAGCTTTGTACATTTTTGCAAACTAATTCAGTGTTTTTCAAATTTCATGAGAGCCGAACCTATGTGAATCTAACAGAAAATCTATCTATGGGCTTGAACTGTACGACAGGTTATCATTTCATAGCCTGGCAATCTGGGTAAGGTAAAATGTATTAGCTTGCACCATTTTCAATTTGGAGAAAACCTAAAGACTTGTGGTTTATGATTTGTATGTCATTAAATAGTCTTTGTTCGGTAAAAATGTAAAAAGATAAATACATGTGAAAGCAATGATTATACTGTTTGAACAGGCACTGTAGCATCAAAGCCAGAGTTCTTTGATTATGTAGAAAGTGCAATTTTCTTTTAGGACCCCACAAACACATATGTATGAGATTTTGCTAATGTCAAGTATATGGTCTTTGGACAGTCATCTCGCTGTGAATATGTCCTCAACAAGAAATTCATTGAAATTCAGATAAAGCCCACATTATATCAAAGATGTAGAGGTTTGGGGTATATCTAGATGATATAAATATTCCCTCCCTTTATTTTAAAGATTTTTAAAAATTTATTTTAAAAATTTATTTAAAATTTTATTTAAAATTTTAAAAATTTAAAAATTTATTATTTATTTTAAAAATAAATAAAGGCAGAGTTAACAGAGAGGCAGAGGCAGAAAGAGAGAAGGGAGGTCTTTCATCTGGTTCACTCTCCAAATGGCCACAATGGCCAGAGTTGAGACAATCCCAAGCCAGGAACCAGGAACTTCTGGGTCTCCCACATGGGTGCAGGGGTCCAAGTACTTGGACTATCCTCCACTGCTTTCCTAGGCACACCAGTAGAGTGTGAATTGGAAATGGAACAGCTGGGACCAAACCGGAGCCCACATGGGATGTTAGCACTGCTGGCGGCAGCTGTATCAGCTACGCCATAGCACTGGCCCATAAGGATTTCCTAGTCTTTTTTTTTTTTTTTAATAGATGTTCTTCACTTTGTATACAGCATATTATAAGTAAAGGCTCCCTTATCCAAAAGCAAAATTCAACTTTGGAAAGGAAACTATAATACTTGAAAACAAAACCACACTTTTACAAAATCTGGACTCTTCACATTGAAGGTCATACATTTTGGATCCTGAGCATCCCTTGAGTTTCATGTATAAATAAAGCTTCAGATATTTCAGTGTTTTTCCTAGTCATTGATTTTTAAGGGTCGCTTTTTGTTTTTTTTCTCCCTAGCCAAGTGTGTGGCAATAAGTTAATGAGGACTTTAACACATTACCATCTGCATTTTTCTGTTTTAATATTGCAATAAATAATTTGTATTGCATTTGGTGGTGAGGAAGTATGTTTTTACCTAAATGCTTAGTGAATATTCTTGGTTTCTTTTGTGATTAGTAGGTAAAGAATGCTAAGATAGTTGCATAAATAAATATATAATCTGTTTCCTGGACTAGAAATCAGAAACCAGAGTTGAAGGGAAGCCATAGGAAATTAGGTAGTATGGCAAGGTAAAGATTGGCAAGCCTCTAAAATTGTGTGAATTTGCAGACTCGTGAAATCTCCACAAATTACCACAGAAGCTATGAGGTTCTCATTCTAATTTTAGTTCCCAGTTTGGTTTCACTTATTATTTCAACCCTTCAATAACTTTATTGTGACCTGTAGATCCATTAGCAAGACTTTTGGTGGAAATGTTGTTGTGTAATATCCACTCCCCCAAACTGACCTAAGAATATGAATAACCTAACATGCATTTACTTCCATTCCACTGAAGAAGGAATACAATGTCAAAACCTAGGTCTCGTTTACAACTCATGGGTCCACATGAGATGTTTCTGGCATTTCCATATGCACCTAATGAAATCTCCTGGTCTTGAACCTCTTTTGGGACAGATACATGTTTTATATACTCTTGAATACTTATCTGCATGGTGTATTCCTTTAAAAAACAAGATTGTAACTAAACAAAAATATTGAATGGATTGAGTTGTATGTTTGAGATAGAGTAAGAAGTGGATTACATAAAAGGATTCTGGGAAAAAGAAAAGAAGTGGATTACAGAACTTTCATTCAAGAAAACAGGATACGTATGTCCAAATATGTGATTTAAGCTAATTGTCGTTTCAGCAGTCAAATTTCTGTTCCTATGCTTCTCTTCCCCGCTGCCTCCTTCCCTCCTACTATCTCCCTTCTTCTCTGCCCCTCTTCATCCCTCCATCCCTCCTTTCTCTTGTTCTCTTGTAAACTGGCTATTTGTAGGTATAAAGCATGTAAATTATGGATTTGAGAAAAATGACAGAATAAGAATAATTTTATCTCCTGTGGAGGGCATTTTTGGGGTCATTTACTAGAAAATATTAGTAGCTAACACTCATTGAAAACATACTACATGCCAGTTAATAAGCATTTTACCTGTCATTAACATTTAATTCTAACAATCCTACCACATAGATTCAGCTATTTTTCTATTATATAAAGATACAGAATCACAGTAAGATAACTTTCCCAAGGCCACCCACCAAAATGTTTTAGAGTTAAATTCGGTCCCAACAGTCTGGCTCTAGAGTCCAGGCTCCTAGTCATTTAGCAGCATGAAATAAAAATCTCAGTAAAAAACAAGTGAGCTGTGTAAAATGTACACAGAGGAGGGGCTACATTGGACCACACTCCATGGACTTTCAAAGATGCTTTAGTGCTGATGCTCAGAAGATGGGCATCCTTTATTCCTGGTTTTGAGGCTTCAGCATCCTGCAGACATCTCTGCTTCTCCCTCTCTGCATTTTTTTTCAGGGTCAGTTTCTGTTGTTGTGACATATTCTCCACCTCTCCTCCACTTAATGAATCACAGCTTGTTTTTCTTTCTCTTCTGACGCTTTCATAATGCCCTAGATCACAGCTTCTGTGTGCCCTCTCTTTCCATCCCAAGACCTCTACACTCACAATCTGTGTACTTACTTGTACCTCTGGCACAGGGTTAGTCAAAGTCTCTAGCACAAAAGTAAATGCTCATTAAATATGAGGGGGCTTCAAAAATTCACAGAATGTGCATCTTTTTAAAATTCTGCGTTCCCACAAACATTTTGAAGTCCCCTTGTAGATGAAAAATGACTAAAAGTCTCCTGGGTATTTTTATTCTCTTAAACAATCTGTATGGGGATGACACTGTGGTACAGTGGGTAAAGCTGCCACCTGTGATGATGGCATCCCATAAGAGCACTGGTTGAGTCCTGGCTGCTCTGCTTACAATCCAGCTCCCTGCTAATGCACCTGGGAAAGCAGCAAAAAATGGTCCACATGCTTGGACTCCTGATACCCACACGGGAGACCCAGATGAAGCTCCTGGCTCCTGGCTTCAGCCTGGCCCAGCTGTGGTCATTCTGGCCATTTGGGGAATGAACCAGCAGATGGAAGATCTTCCTCTGTCTCTCTCCCCTTCTCTGTAACTCTGATTTGCAAATAAATAAGTAAATCTTTTTGAAAGAATTTGTAGGACTGCAAATCTGGGAGCATGTTTTGAAATTCTATCGGGGGCATATTAATATAAAGGCAATAAATTCATTCAAGAATGAAAAGATGTGAAGAGGGAGGGAAGGGGGGACTGTCATATGGTCTTATACTGTATCTACAAATCACATTGAATCTGTTAAAAACTAATTAAAAATTAAAATTTAAAATTTAGAAAAATATTTAAGAGAAGAAACCAGTTTGAAGTTTAAAGATCTTACTAGTTTGGGTGTTGTAGCACAAGGGTTTAAGCTACTGCTTGGGGTCCAGAATAAACTGGAGTGCCTGGTTCAAGTCTTGGCTTCTTCATGCTTCCAATCTAGCTTCTTGTTAATGCTTTTGGTAGGCAGCAGATTATGACTCAAGTACTTGGGTTTTTTTCCACCCACAGAGGAGACCTAGATGAAGTTCCTTCTGGTTTTGGCCTGGTTTAATCCTGGCTGCTGAAGGCATTTGGAGAGTGAACCAGCAGATGGAAAAATCTCTCTGTCTTGTTCTTCCTCTTTCTCTCTGCACTCTGCTTTTCAAATAAGTAAATCTTTAAAAATAAGATGCATAAAAAAAAAAAAGAATAAGATGGCATAGAAAGATAATCATATAAAGATATTAGATACACTTCTGAGCTGCAGGCTAGAAAAATACACCATCTTCCAAAAAACTACTGGGGAGATTGATAGGCATGTTTTGTACCATAAACCATGGATTCCTATGAAAAGTCAATACACTGAGTGCCAAAGTCTGCCTGGAAGAGTCGTGAGGGAGGGGAAGAATTCCTGAAGAGTGAGCATGCGGTTGTCAAGCACGCTGAGGGAGCAAGGACATTGTTAAAAAAAGAAAAAAAGGGTAGAAGCAAAGGGAAAAGCAATGGTGTGAAGCATGGGGATGGTGCAAACGAAGTTCCAATTTACAGCAATGTAGCGTGTGGTGGAATAAAGTGGAGGTGAGTAAAGAATGAGTGTACAGGTGGACAGGTGTGAAGGGCCACCCCTAAAAGACTTTGTGTGCTGTGGAAAGGACTTTAGATATATATGAGACAATAGGGAATGGCAGAAGAATTTTTGAATGGAGGAGTTCTATGATCAGTCTGATCATTCAGAAAGGTTGATTTGACCTTGGTAGAGGGAAGAGGTAGACAGAAAGTGAGAGCCTAGAGGCCTGATAGATAAGCCATTGAAGTGGCCTCGGGGAAAGGTCCTGGCCCTTGAGCCCAGAAGTGGCAGTGGAGATGAAGAAGAGTGGAAATGTGAGAAAAAATCTGCAAGGCAAATTGTCAGGCCTGAGTATTGACGGATGGAGAAGAGGGTGCTAGAGTAATTAGGGCAAGTCCCATGTTTGTAGCCTGCAATATTACCATGTAGGTTTTGAGCCAAAGGTCTAGGAAAGACAAAGAAGATAAAGCAGTTAAAGAAAGTGAAGAAGATATACTCTAATTTAAACAACTTTCATTGAGATATAATTTATATTCCACTAGAATATACCCCTTTTAAAGTGTGATATGCAGTCATTTTTAGTATATTTACAAGGTTATTCAACCACGACCAGCATCAAATTACAGAATATTTCCATTATCACAAAAAGAAAGTCTAATACTATAATCATTCACCGTTCCTGCTTTCCCTGAGCCCCTGGAAACCATTAATCTACTTTTTGTCTCTCTTTTCTTGTATTTTTCCTGTAAATGAAGTCAAATAATATATGACTTGTTTGAGGCTTCTTTCACTTAGTGTAACGTTTTCAAGGTTCATTCATGCTGTGCCATGAATCAGGACCTCATTCCTTCTCATGGCTGAATAGTAATATTCCATTCTAAGAAAAACTCATTTTGTTTATCCATTCATCAGTTCAGGGGCATTTGTTTTGTTTCTGCCTTGGGGTCATTATACATATTACTGCTATGAACATTTGTGTGCAAATTGTTTTGTATGTGCATGTGTTTTCAGTTATCTTGGGTATATTACTAGGAATGAATTTGCTAGATCATATAGTAACTCTATGTTTAAGTTTTTGAGGAAATTCTGAAAGTTTTCCCAAGTGACAATCATTTTATGTTCCCACTATCTATGTATGAGAGTAAGATGTGAAAACTTACCCAAAAGTTTAATAAAACTTGCCCGAAAACCCATCATAGTAGGTAGCGGCTGCAATGCAACCCCAGCTCCGAATCCCACATCTTTCCTCTAAAATATGCAACCTAGCTCTGCTTGGTTTGCATCATTAACCTAGAGGTGGAATTGAAGCCAGGGCAGTGGAAGAGTTTGCAATGGAGAGTTTGTAAGATTAGGTTAAAGGCCAAGGGCAAGGACTTGAGAACCCCTGGCTATTTAGAAGCCAGCAGTAGGAAGAGAGGAGTCTACAGGTGATACTGAGAAGGTGTGACCAGAGGCACAGGGATAAAAACATCCAACATGAGGCTTGAGCTGGAGTGTAAGAAGTGGATGAAGAGAGCTTATTGGATGCAGTGTGTTTTGCAAGAGTAGTTTGGGTGAAGTGTGGGAGCAGGGAGTGGAGAGAAATTGGACAGAGCTGGATTTGGGTGGTCTGAAGAGGGAATGGAGTAGAGCCAGCAAATTCTACTTGACCATGAAGGATGGGTGAGATCAGAGAAAATAGGTGGTAGGTTTTGTTAGTTTGGTTTTGGTTTTGGTGAGGAGAAACACTTCATGTTTACTTACAACAAAGGAAAGATTAAGAGAGTTAAAAGCTAGAGAGAAGTAATAAGTGATAGGTCACAAACCCTAGGCAGCTCCATCAAGCCACTGGTGAAGAGCAGGCTGAGACGATCTCTTCCATGCAGAGAGAAGAGAGCATGGTGCTGCTACTGAGGAGGCACAGACACAGTCACCTGGCAGGACAAGGGAGGTGGGTTCACTCTGGCTCCTGCTCATTTGTCTTAATCTGCTCACATTTCAGGAAGTTACAATTCCTTATTTCCTCCTCATCTTTTATAACCTTCCAACAAAATCCCTGTTTCTATTCCTTGGTCTCCCCTAACTCTTTAATGATTACTTTGTGAAAAAAACAAAAAAGCTATCTTCTTTCCCCTCTACATTCCTTTCTCCTTCTCTGTCTCTCTAGATCTACTAGAGTCAAAAATACCCACAAGATGTTGCTCACTAGGAGTTGCACAATTCCTGAAGGCTAATTTGGCATGCTCATGAGCCAACCTCTAAAATTCATGAGAATGCCCAAGTTCCTCTCAGCATTTGTTTCCCATATGCAAATTCTCTATTTTTCTATTTATGACATTGTTCTAATGGGGAAGTCGATTCTAAATTCCAAATAACTACGTTACAAATGTAGCTAGAACATTTCACAATTTGAGGACTTCCTCTTTTCTTCTCATTGTGATTTATGTTCTTAAAATCTCTTTCAAGTTATGGATTTTTGTTCTGATGAAGAGGGCAGAATGATATGATTTCTCTCATATGAAGAGATGATGAAATGGGACCTAAGATCCTATAAGGAAATTTTGAACCCCTTATATTTTCTTTTTTGTAGCTATGGATTGTGATTGCAGAGGTAAAGTAGAATTAGTTAAGGTGTGAGGGGAGAGGAAGAAAGGTCATTGCTTCTTGAGATTTGTTTTCCTTTTAGAGGAAGAAACATGTGCTGTGGGGAAAATATCTGAAATAAAAGAGAATGACAAAGTCATTCAGTGGAGATTTCTAATTATGGGCTTCAAGCTGTGTAAATTTAATTGGGAACACAGAAATAATTCTAAAAACATATTTTTTGTTCTTCTGCTTTACTTTTAATTGGTTCCAATAAAAAGTCTAGCTCCAAATCCCTGCTTCAGAAGTAATTTCAAACGGAGACATTCCCATCCCATAAAAGAGTGCTGTTAACACATGGGATTCTAAATAAGAACAGAATGTTTTCAGTTACATGATAACATGGTATGGTTTCTCTTAGAGAGAAGTTTCTACTACATCTTCAAGTGTGTCTGTGTCTATATATTCAAAATTAGTGTCAAACTGATATAAGAAATTTATCTTTTAATCATTGTCAGTGGTGAAATTGGGTAATGTAATCAATATAAACAATACCGCAGTGTTGTGTAGCCCCTATGCTTTTCAGAATGCTTTCACTTATTTTCGCCTTTATAAAAAACCACAACGGTTCAGGACTCAGTGCAACCCTCCTGACCCCAATTATTCTCCTGTGCCATCTGCTCTTGTTCTAAATATTGTTGTCTTAGTTGTGTTCTTATCCCTTTGTCATGTGTTGATGCATTTCTGGATAACAGGCTGCTCACATCTATCCTATACCCAATTCTGGAATTATGTGCAGATGTTACCAACCAGCTGGCTGTCTGATGCCATTGAGTTTAGCCTGTATTATAAAACTTAATACCCTTGGTTATCTTCTCTCTCAGGAAGTCTTCCTGGATTTTATTTGGTTGCAGGCAGCATTGGGCCTGTGCTACCATAATATGCTGGCCACCTGTCTTTCTCATTGGGCTTAGTGGGCTCACTGATTTATAATACTGGTTTATAAGCTGTCTCCTGCACAGGGCTGTGAACCCTTGAGAAAGGGATCTTTACATTTCCAACCATTGTTTACTGTTTGATAGGTAATACACATGGGCATTTTTGCCAAACCAAACTAATGCCTTTCCTTGGGACCATGAAGGTGTGTTTGAAGGCAATCTTCCATTGTGTCATTGGACACTTGAAGCAGAGTACACAGGTACTAGTGCCATGAACTGAACTGAAGTCAATAACCAACCCACATCTCATCTCGGGAGACTTCACTTGCATTTTCCCTATCAAGTAACAATATTTGGCTGCAGTGTTATTTACTGCTGGATTGCTAGGGAGACGTTTGGCCTCCAAGAGTTGTCTGGGTAAAAACCTTAGCAAAGTGATGAACGTGGAGAGCACTCAACAACTCTCCTTTTCCTCTGCCTTCTTCCCTTCCTCTTCACCTTCTTGTCTTCCTCTTACCCCTCCACCACCACCACCACCACCAGCATCATCAAATTCACCTGAAGTAAATGGAGCAACCAAAGTAGTAGGGAAATGTGGTTTTATTTCAGTGGATTTAGGCCAGATTCTTTCAGAACGTAGGCACACAGATAGGATTCTTGTTGGTATAATAGAAGTATTTCCAGGAGAAGAGAACATTAATCGTTAAAAAAAAAAAAAAAATTTCCATTAGGGCTGGCATTGTGATGTGGTAGATAAAACCATCACCTGCGATGCCCACATTCCATGTGGATGCCAGTTCCTGTCTTGGTTGCTCCACTTCCTGGTTCCCTGCTAATGTGCCTGGGATAGCAGCAGAAGATGACCCAAGTACCTGGGTCCCTGCATCAATGTTGGAGACTCAGAAGAAGCTCCTGGCTCCGGACTTCAGCCTGGCTCAGCCCTGGCCGTTGTGACCATTTAGGGAGTGAACCACAGAATGGAAGGTATCTCTCTTTCTCTCTCTCTCTCTCTCTCTCTCTCTCTCTCCCTTTTTCTCTCCCTCTCTCTCTTTCTCCCTTTCTGTAACACTTTCAAATAAATAAATAAATCTTTTTTAAAAAAATAATTTCCCCAACTCTAAAATTTTAACTTCTGAGGTAAAATTTTTCTAGTTCTAGGCCTCATTTGGGGATATTATACAATTTGCACACTGGAGTGCCATGGTAAGCTGTAACCTTTCACTGCGGTGGAACCTGTCCATCTGGGAACCATCTGACTGCAGGTGTCTAGTATGTGTGTATATTGCTTCTTTTCCATGTTCAGCTCCAGCCAAATGCTAGCAAAATCTTCCCTTGTTTGGGCTCCAGAATTTCATGCTATTTATTACTAGAGATTCAAGACTCTCATTTCTCATTCAATTTATGCCAGGTAGACTGCTTTAAATATGTTAGCTTGTTTGCCAATGTTAAATACTAGTAACCAAGAAAAAATAAACAAAATGTAGCTAAACCTAGTTACTTGACTGTTGCCACAATAAAAAAAAAATGCAATGAGGCATTGTGAGCTCTGAGCTGGTTGGTACTTGGTACCATGGATTCCCTGCTTGCCAAACTTGCCATAATAATGAAGGTTATTCATTTTCAGACAAGAGGGCCAGTGACAGAATGCTTAGGAGCTAAGCACAGGGAATAGTAAACACTTGTTCTAGACAATGCCTAGAAATTTATTTCTAATAGGCAAATCTTAACATCAGTCAATATTTGATGAGTAATGGAAAAATATATATATTTTTAGAGTCTGACTTGGCTTTGCAACTTAACTAGTAACATGGTGTTGGACAAATAATTTAATCTCCATATATCTGAATTTCTTCATCTATGAAATGCGGGATAATAACACCTTTCAGGGTGTTATGAGATTAAATATAATATAAGTAATTTTCTTGACCTTGTATCTATGACATTCATTGCCATCTACAGGTGGTAATTTTAGATGCTATTTTCTAAAATCCAGGGCACTGTTGATTAATAGTACCTCTTAATTTAGTAAAAGCTCTTTACATAGAAAAACAAAAAATAAACATAACAAAAATTTTAAAACTCAGGAAAATGTCATTACTGCATTAAATAAACACATACAAAGTAAAAATGACAAAAGCATTACTTTTAGAATCGAAAAGTAGAGTATGATCCATGACCATACCCTAGTGCCATTGATAAATAACTTTGGATTTATTGCTCTATTCTTCTATAAAGAACCCCCTAAGTGTTGAGTTCTTTATTCTTCATGTCACTAGTCTGGCCCATTGACAATGATTTAACCTCTGAGCCTTTTTTTTATGTTGATGCTATTCTAGTAAGTTTGTGATAGAACAAACTTTGACAGTGAGATTTTGGTGGGGCTCCTTAAAAAGAACAATGCTTTGCTAGACAAAGAGTAAAGAACTGAGGGATGAGTTGAAAAAATTGAGAAAGGAAGTCAAAATAAAAGCATGGCCAATGCACATGATACACATAATACCAAATATAAAGGGTGAACTGGGAAAAAACAGTCATGCCATCTGGTGACTTAAAACCTTTTAAAGACTATGGGTAGTGAGGGCACTGGAGAGTGTGAACTATGGGACTGAGACAGAGAAAGCCTAGTTGGGGAAGCAGAGATCACAGGGAAGGTACCTAAGATTGTGGTTGCCGGAATGAAATATCCTGGATCAAGTGCAAGGGTGGGAGAGAAATGACTTCCTTGTTATTTTATTTCCAATAGTGTCTCAACTTCATTCTTATCACATCAAGCAAAGCTATGGGAAATGGGAACTGAGATTTGTGCTCTAATGAGGAAACCACCAAGCAAATGCTGGTCTCACTTCAGTACTGGGGCTCCTGATTTTATGGAGATTGTGACTAGACCATAACAACAGAAAGCTGGAATTGCTCCACCAATATGGAGGAGACTTGCCATCTAAGTTTTCCCAGAAATATTAGCCAACTAATTCAGAAATGAAGCAGAAGGAACCAGAACACTGAACTCCCTCTCGAAACAAATTCCAGAAGAGAAACATCAGCCTCTACTCTTGACAGAAATAATCCCTATACTTTTGGCTTCTTTTTTGTGTTCTTCGCAATGTCTCTTGAAAATGTTCTTGGGGGCTGGTGCCGTGGCACAGTAGGTTAATCCTCTGCCTGTGGTGCCGGCATCCCATATGAGCGCCGGTTCTAGTTCCGGCTGCTCCACTTCCGATCCAGCTCTCTGCTATGGCCTGGGAAAGCAGCAGAAGATGGCCCAAGTCCTTGGGCCCCTGCACCCACATGGGAGACCAGGAAAAAGCACCTGGCTCCTGGCTTCAGATTGGCACAGTTCTGGCCGATGTGGCCATTTGGAGAGTGAACCAACGGAGGGAAGACCTTTCTGTCTGTCTCTCCCTCTCACTGTAACTCTAACTCTCAACTAAAAATAAAAATAAATAAAAAAATAAAATGTTCTCTTCTTGCAAACCTCAAAAGAGATCTAACATACCTCCCAGCATATGACCTTATCTCCTTCTGAGAGTAAATAGAAGTCGCCAGACAGTAACTTCTTTGAGTTCTTGCAACTAAAATGACAAACCTTTCTATTCTCATTTTCCCCTTCTTCATGCTATTGCCTTGATGGGGGTTACCCTCTACTTTATCCAAGGCCAACCCCTCCACCCATACATAGGTCCATCATTTCTGTTTTACTCAAGGATCTTGTCAGATGGATTAGCTTCTCACTTTCCCATATTATCAATTTACCTCACTAACTCTTAGCACATAAACATACTTAGATCTCAAAGCAGAATGAGTGTCCAGAAGTTAACTCGGAATCTCTTTTTGGATATCTCAGACAACTTTAACTCATCATGGTCAAAAGTGAACTCGTCATTTGCCTCCCCGTTCCAAACCCTCCCCCCTCCCAGGAACTTGCAACTCCTTCAACATTCCTCAATTTCTCTATCTTGGAGGATGATACCATAAGACAACTAAATATCTAGCTAGAAATCTGGGAATTACTTTTGGATCTGCTCATTCCCCACAGCTAACAGATCAACAAACCTTGCTGGATTTATCTTCAAAGTACATTCTGTAACCAACCACTTCTCTCCATCTCTCCATCTGCATTGCTGGAGGTGTCAACCACATGCTGGTTTAGATAACCACTACCTCTTGCCTGGGTAGTTATATAGACTACTAACAGGTTTCCTCATCCTAACTGTAGGTCTTTACTACAATCTTTTCTCAATATGCAGCTGGAGGAATCTTAAAAATCCAGAAATGGTCATGTCACTCTCCCCACCTTTAAAATAGTGGTTTCCCATTGCCATGCTCCTTAATAGTTTATAATGCTGTTCATGAGCTATTGCTGTTGGCTTTTTAGTCTCATCTCTTTCCACATTCATTACTTCATTTATTCTAAATGTATTTCAGTTTCTCTTATTGCCATCTCTTCACCCATTGTTGGTGTAGCTACAATTCTTAAAGCTCACAGACTATCTTAGTGTCCCTGCTCACCTTTTCTGAACTTCATAGGATGTTTTATTATAATTGTCTTTGTGAAAAATTGTTTGTTAGAACTTAGAAAACTCAACAACAAAAAACCAACCAATCCAGTTAAGAAATGAGCAAAGGACCTCAATGGACAGTTCTCTAAAGAAGAAATACAAATGGCCAACAAATAAATGAAAACATGCTGAACATCAGTAGCCACCAGGGAGATGCAAATAAAAACCACAGTAAGATCACATCACTTCACCCATGTCAAAAGGGCTAAAATCTAAAACGCAGAGAGTAACAAATGCTGGTGAGGATGTGGAGAAAGGGGAACACTTATATACTGTTGGTGGGAATGCAAATCAGTGCAGCCACTGTGAGAAACAGTACGGAGATTTCCTTAAAAATTAGAAATAGACTTGCCACATGATCCAGCAGTCCCACTACTGGGTAGATACCCAACAAACATGAACATATTGTATCAAAGAGATACCTGGCTCCTGGCTTCGGCCTGGCCAAGCCCCAGCTGTTGCGGCCATTTGGGGAGTGAACCAGCAGATTGAAGATCTCTGTCTCTCCCTCTCTTCCTCTTTCTCTGTAGAGAAAGAGGTGGCCTTTCAAATAAATAAATAAATAAATCTTTTTTTTTAAAGATACTATCTGCCATTAGAGGGGAAGTTTCTTCATGTATTTTTGTTTTTCCTTGAAAAAGAGATCATGCTACAGGTAAGAAAGACAATCTTTGGAAGTTCTAATAAGGTCAGCATCATTTAAAAATGAATTATTTTTCTAGATATTTACTAGACTATTTACTGGATAAAATATTTCACCTTATAGATCCTATAATCTTAAATCCAGGAGGAAACTTGTCTGTCATTTTGACATATTTTCTGGATACCATGTGGCAATTTCATCCACAACATCTAATTTTGGCTTGAGAACTTTCAGGAATAGTTGTCCATTGTTGATCAGGCCACAGGACCTACTAATGGATGCTCTAATGTCACAATATTTTTTCTTTGCTTTCCTTTCCCCTTCTCTAAACAAACATTTCTCTTCCTGTTACTTTTACAAATTGGCCCTCCCCTTCAATTTAAGTCCTCTAGTAAAAGTCTTTAAATTGTGATGAGAACAGGAGACACCTAAATATTTAAATATTTGCCTAAGGGAGACACCTTCCCTGAGTGGCCAGTGTTTTGCAGGCTCCGTGGTGGGTGCACTTTATGTGAGCTCACTCATTCAGCAAACCATCTGGTAAAGAAAGCAGCATTAATAACACTGGGCTCTGAAGTAAATAAGACTTTCCCAATTTGATTACTTTATGTTGAAACCCAGTTTTTGAAAACTTGAAAGGTTTTGTTGGAGTCAAAGGCTTGAGATACTAATTTTTAATTTGTTAATGAATAAATGCACGAGAATGTCTCTCCTTTACTATTCCTAAGATTGAGAAAGCTTTTAACTTCCTAGGTAACCTCAGAAGGATTTATTTTTTGGAAAATAGAGGCTTTACAAGTCATGTTAATGAAAGTCCTCACTACATGAGCATATCATGGCCTTTGAAATCACACCCAACAAACATTCTGTTGCCCTTTAAAATGAGAACTTCTCTCTCAGAAATAGGTCAAACTGTCAACACTACAGCAAGTCCTAAGCTACTGGGAGACTAAGCAACCTGAACTAAGATAACATTAACATTCATGTTGAGACCATTGGAAGTGACTTAAGGGCAGTTTGATGATTTCCCACAACAAACTGTTTTAAGGATTTACCAACATTCCAAAGTCAGTGTTTGCAAATTCTTAATGAATAATCCACATTTAAATATATTTGGACTAAGATAATATTTTACACTATGTGTACAAAACTTTGGGCACATTTGTTGGTTTTTAATATGCTAATTAAAAAATCTACTTGACTAAACAAAATCATGTGACCAAATAATTATTTTGAATACCATTTTCCATTTTTAATTGATTTTGTGAGTAAAGTTTAGACAAATCTTGAGGACCACCTAAAATTCAAGGTTTTTGGAAATGCTTTAACACAATGTAGATTTTTTGGGATTTCCATGATTTAACTTGGAACTTCTTTTGGTTCTTTTGTCAGATTCTCCATCATTTAAGTTCAGCAAACAAGTTCTGCAAACTGCTTCCTCAATGCATTTTCCAATGATGATAACTTCTGTTAAAATTATTTCAGAGCTTGAAATCTGTGTGAAAACAATAGGTGAGTATTTCTTTAAACTGTTGCAGGTTATGTAAGAACTGCTCCATGACTCCCAAGTAAATATACAAAGAGAAATGAAAAAAAAAACCCTACCATGATATTAACAAGTTTATCTTTGGATGACAAGATTATGGGTGACCTTCCCCCCCCCCCCCCCCCGTTTCCTTTTTCCTTGGTGTTCTATTTTAAATCACAAATGTGTATTGGTTTTACAATATCAAAGGTTTATTTTTGAAAAGTCAGCTGTAGACACAACAATGTCCATGCATCTGAAATGAGATCTCAGGTGAATGTGCAGGCGACAGAATGCTAAGCAGAAAAACAGACACTTCTACGGATTGCAAAAAACAGATTGTAACCAGATAGCCTGGCCCACCTGGCTCATCATGTACCAGTTTCTTTGCAGATCACAAATATAACTCCAAACATGGTGACAGGTCTTTGGTCCTAGCTTAACTCTAACCACTGTCAGGAGGTCAACACCTTCCCCAAACAGCTCAGGTAAATAAGTTTGATTTCAGTCTGAAAAAAACAGTTTAGTTAAAGTACCCTGTTTGGTTCCAAGTAATACATACTATTCAGTGAGTAACAAGATAAAAAAAATTTCTGTATACATGTGAAACTAATCAAACTTCTTAATTGTTTAATCTGGACATTGAAGACTACTCATAAGGCACAGATTAGAGAAAATCATGGAGGGGCTACTCCAGAATGTCCTAGAAAGAGGTAGTAAATTCTCATTATGAAAGAACATAGAGAGATAATATTAAGTCTAGAAAGCTGCCAGGAATTTCTATCCTAGTGATAATTTACTTAAAACCAATTTAAATTTGTAAAGTAAACCAAAAAATAACCTCTTAAAATGTATAGTACCTTATCCACACTCATGCAAATATGCCCATATGCAAAATCAGACTTTTAACAATTTTTAATTTATTTATTCATCACTAATCTACTCATTAGTTTAGAAAATACATTAATTTAGCAAATATGTCTTCTATATGGGAATCAAAATATTAAGCATTAGGGAAAATACCAGAGAACAAATATAAAAATCCCTGTGATCACAGACTTTATGTTTATAGCACTAGAGATTAAAAAACAATAAGTAAAAAAACATATAGTATGTCAGAAAGTGATAAATCTTATAAAGAAAAAAAAAAAAACAGATGCAGGAAGAGAAATGGACCAGGACAAGTTGGAGGTGGATATGAGGAATATGAGAAAAGAGATGTTGTTGTCATTTGTTTTTATTTTTAAAGGTATATATGTGTGTGTGTGTATTTTAGATATATAAAATATATATAACATAATATATAATATATATATATATATATATATATATATAATGACAGAGAGAGATAGGGAGATACACACACACACACACACACAGATCTATCTTCCATCTGCTGGTTCCCTTCCCAAATGGCAGTGGCTGCAATAGCCAGGACCGGGCCAACTCAAAGAACTCTATCTGGGTCTCCTAGGTGGGTGACAGGGACTCAAGTACTGGAATCATCATTTGCTACTTACCAGGTGCATTAGCAGGGAGCTGGATTGGAAGCAGAGGAGCCAGGAGTCCAACCAGACTCCAGTATTGGATATGGGCATCCCAAGAGGTATGACCTCTGTGTCACAGCACCTGCTCTGATGTGGTTATATATAAGAGTGGTCAGCAAAGACCTTATCCATAAGAGATGTGAAGGAGTTGCCCAGATTTAGATAATCCCATTTTACAAATTATTTGAATTGCAAAAATAGGAGAGAACTGATTTGTCATTTGTTATTTTTATTTCACATTTAAAATAATTCTTTTTATGCTCTAAGAGTAGTAGACTTTTTTTTCCCCATACTTATATGCCTGTTGAAGAGACTCATTCCAATGTCACTCTTCAGTGGTCCCACTGAACTAGTGCAACCATCCAAATGGACAATCCATTTTTTTCCCTACTCATTCATATATTTTCTTTCTGAACTTGACTATAAGTCCATTGTAACCAGGTTGGAATGATGATGTGTTCATCTTGGTAACCCTGGTGCCTAACCAATGCCTGGCATAGGTCAGGGGTTTGATGATTGCTGGTTGAATAAGCAAGTTTGGGATAAAAATTGGCATTGGCTTTAAACAGTTCACAAAACAAATCCCAATGGCTGCATTTACCTACTAAATTGTCCAAATTGGATAAATGTCTTAAAGCGTAACAGCCTTCCTACTTTGCCTGGTCCTATATGGACCTGACATCAAAGGCCACCTTTCTATGCCTGGTGAAGAAGCTCATTCAAAAGTCATTCTGCAGTGGTCCCTCTGGACTAATGCAACCATACATATGGACATTTGTTGTTTTCTATTAATAAATAGGAAGTAGTAAAATAAAATAATGGTATATGCTCGTGATACATTCAGTATAAGCAATGGCTAGAGATTGTTTCCAGCCTCATTTTCCCCATGGCAGTGCTAAAAATGGGACAGCTGTCATCCTCCTTTTTCTTCTACCTCTGTGATAGGTTATATCCTCTTTCTAAGATGGTGTGGAGAGGTGAGACATGCACAATGGATTAAAGGCAAAATTATGAAATCTCGCAGTATCTGTACTTGGTGAGCTTACCAGTAAGCTGGGAATAATTACTGCCTCACAAAATTGTCATGTAGCTCAAGTTGAATAAATGATGTCAAGCATTTGGTGTGGTGCTGAGTGAATTATATAGGTGTTCATTAAATTATTGTTAATGCTTCACTACTGATAATGGTGTTATTATTAGAGAAATCAGGCAAATAGAATTTTTTTACAGCTGAATATTTGTATAATCACTGAGAATAATGCTCATCAATATATTTTCATTTTATTTATTTAAAAAGCAGAGGGACACACACACAGAGGGATCTTCCATCTACTGGTTTACACCCCAAATATTCGTAGCAGCCAGGTCTGGGCTAAGATGAAGCCAGAGGCCTAAGTACTTGGGCCATCTTCTGCTGTTTTCCTAGATGTCTTAGCAGGAAGCTGGATCAGAATTGCCACAGCCAGGACTCAAAGCAACACTCTGATATGGGATGCCTATATCCTGAGTGGAGATTTAACTTACTTGTCACAATGTTGGCCCTTATATTTGCATTTAAAATTTATCTCCTGTATATACCTGCAATACTATTATACAAAAGAATATTTATAATGTTCTTTAAATCTTGTCTTCAGTTAATTTATTTGAGAGGCACAGAGACAGACAGTCAGAGAGAGCACTCCCATCTGCTGTTTCACTCTGCAAATGCCTGCAAAGGCCTGGGTTGAAGCTGGGAGCCAGCAGTGCAATCTAGGTCTCCTACATGGGTGACAGGACTCTGGTTACTGGAGCCATCACTGCTATATCCCAAGGTCTACTTTTGCAGGAGGCTGGAGCCAGGAGTTAGAGCTGAGTTAAACCCAGGTACTCCAATGTTAGATGCAGGCATCTTAACTCCTATGTTAGAAACTTGCTCCCCATTTATAATACTCTTGGATATCTTATTACATAAGAATGTGAGGAAAATGTACAATGTTGCATCAAAAAAATTTTAGCTAAGAAATGGGATTGTGTTTCAAGGGAACATCTCTGTGGTCTCAAAGCATTTGGCAGGCATTTTACAATCTTTGTGGTTGACATAATCTGTCATTTTGATACTTTTCTCATAGATAGATACAGTCAACAGAAGTCATTATCTTTGCAGATAGGAAAGTAATGCTTTGTTTTATTATTTTTTAGAATTTTCTTGAAGTTCAACTAAGAACAAAGTCTACAACTCAGCATTAAAATCACACACGTGCATGATTGTGGAGATGGTCTATCTTGTGCTGAAAATGTTTCTAGGTTTTTGACGACGGCTAAATAATCATGGGGTCAAGTGGACTTGGAAAAGCAGCAACATTAGATGAACTGCTGAGCGCTTGCATTGAGATGTTTGGTATGAATCTTTTTTCCTTTAATTCACTTGTATATCTTGATAATATCACCTCCCTCTGTTTAGAAGCGAGTTGCTTGTGCATTGAAGGTCAATCTATCTTAGCATCTAAAGAATTTTGTATTGACTCCTATCTGTCTCCCCACTTTTACACCCCTTTTCATTTTTAAAAAATACTTATTTGAAACAGGGATTAGTGAGAGAGAGGGAATTGAGAGAGATAAATCAATCTCTTTTCATTGGTTCACTCTCCAAATGCCAGCAACAGGTGAGGCTGGGCCAGGCCAAAGTCAGGAGCCTGAAACTCAATCTGGATCTGCACAGGATGGCAGGGACTCAAGTGTTTGAGCCATCACCTGTTGCCCCCAGGGGACACATGGGCAAGAAACTGGTTAGGAAGTAGAGCTGGGACTCAAACGCAGGAACTCTGAGTAAGCAATTCAACCACTTGGCCTAACATCCTTCCCACTGCTATCTGTATTTCTTTCCCTTTACTGTCCTCAGTTCTTATTTCAGCCAAATTGTCCACTTAATATTTCTGGAAAATTTTTTCACCTCTTTCTACCTCTATGCCTTTGTTATATCCTCTTATTCAAATTCTGCTTTGGGGCTGGCATTGTGGTGTAGTAGGTTAATCCTCCATCTGCGGCGCCGGCATCCCGTATGGATCCCGGTTCTAGTCCTGGCTGCTTCTCTTCCAATCCAGCTCTCTACTGTGGCCTGGGAAAGCAGTTGAAGATGGCCCAAGTGTTTGGACCCCTGCAACCACATGGGAGGTCAGGAAGAAGCACCTAGCTCCTTCTTCAGATTGGTGCAGCTCTGGCCATTGTGGCCATTTGGGGAGTGAACCAAAGGAAGGAACACCTTTGTCTCTTCTCTCTCTGTCTCTCTCTCTCACTGTCTGTAACTCTACCTCTCAAATAAATAAATAAAATCTTAAAAAAATTTCTACTTCAATTCTGACCTTAGAATCGGCCCTTAAGGCATTCAGATCTGGCTGAAAAGCCCATGAGAGAATTTCAGACATGGAAAGCCAAGATATTGTGGCAAAAAATGATCTACATGAAGGATCTCTGTCAGCGAGACCCCAGTGGAAAGAAGGGGCTATCAAAGAAGGATATACTTTTCTCTGAAGGGAGGAGAGAATTTCTACTTTGCTTATGGCCCTATGGTCTAAATGCTGACAGAGTTTGTGCACTCGAAAGGCTTCCATAGCCTTGGCAGCTTGTGTCAGAGCCTTGGGTGATCACTGACATCATAATTAAGAGTGTCAATTGTTAAATCCACAACAGGAATCACTGTGCACTTGCTCCCCATGTAGGACCTCTGTCCTTAATGAGTTGTGCTATGAGAATTAACTGTAAAACTTGTCTTCAAACAGTACTTTATACTTTGTGTGTCTGTGTGGGTGCAAATTGTGGAAATATTTATTTAGTATAGAGTTGGTCTTCTGTATTTAAAGTTAATTAAAAACGAATCTTAATAAAGAATGGGATAGCAGAAGGGAGTAGGAGGTGGGACGGGAGTAGGGGTGGGAGGGTGGATATGGGGGGAAGAGCTGCTATACTCCTAAAGCTGTACCTATGAAATTTGTATTCATTAAATAAAAGTTTTCTTAAAAAATAAAATTCTGCTCCAGGGATTATCCCAGATGTCATTTCAAATATTTGTAACATCGGTCTTGATTTCCTGTATACTGTTTCCTTCTTCCATCTTCCTGTAGCCCATTGTAACTTCTTTTTTTTTAAAATTTTATTTATTTTTTTGACAGGCAGAGTTAGACAGTGAGAGAGAGAGACAGAGAGAGTTATAGACAGTGAGAGAGAGACAGAGATAAAGGTCTTCCTTCTGTTGGTTCACTCCCCTAATGGCCACTACGGCCAGCACTGTGCTGATCCAAAGCCAGGAGCCGGGTGCTTCCTCCTGGTCTTCCATGTGGGTGCAGGGACCCAAGCACTTAGGCCATCCTCCACTGCCCTCTTGGGCCACAGCAGAGAGCTAGACTGGAAGAGGAGCAACTGGGACTAGTATCTAGTGCCCCAACCAGGATTAGAACCCCGGGGTGCTGGCGCTGCAGGCGGAGGATTAGCCAAGTGAGCCATGGCACCAGCCCATTGTAACTTGTTATAGCACATGGTTTTTATGCTATTGTGACTCTTGTTTTTTTTTTTTTTTTCTTTACTTAGACAAGTATGGGTTGTATAATCTACTGCATTCTTTATGTGCACACATTTTTATATCTCCTATTAGTTGTTTTTCTTTTTCTTTCTTTCTTTCTTTCTTTCTTTCTTTCTTTCTTTTTTTTTTTTTTTTTTTGACAGGCAGGGTTAGACAGTGAGAGAGAGAGTGAGAGAGAAAGGTCTTCCTTCGGTTGGTTCACTCCCAAATGGCCGCTATGGCCGGTTTGCTGCGCCAATCCGAAGCCAGGAGCCAGGTGCTTCCTCCTGGTCTCCCATGCGGGTGCAGGGCCCAAGCACTTGGGCCATCCTCCACTGCACTCCCGGGCCACAGCAGAGAGCTGGACTGGACGAGGGGCAACTGGGACAGAATCCAGCACTCCAACCTGGACTAGAACCTGGAGTGCCGGTGCTGCAGCGGAAGATTAGCCAAGTGAGCCACGGCGCCAGCCTCACCTATTAGTTGTAGGCTTTCCAGCTATGTGCTTTTTATATTGTGATCTTATCATTTTGGATTATTCTTTGAACAAATAGAGTCACATAGTTATTAGCTGAATTGATTATTGAGTCAGAGTTAAAATAAAACATAGTTGCCAGATAAAATACACATTGACCACTCAAATTTGAATTTCAAATAAGCAAGCATTTTTACTGTGACCTAAATAGTGTCTGGGGTATACTTATATTTAAAAATTAATCAGCCGGCGCTGTGGCTCAACAGGCTAATCCTCCGCCTTGCGGCGCCGGCACACCAGGTTCTAGTCCTGGTCGGGGCACCGGATTCTGTCCTGGTTGCCCCTCTTCCAGGCCAGCTCTCTGCTGTGGCCAGGGAGTGCAGTGGAGGATGGCCCAAGTGTTTGGGCCCTGCACCCCATGGGAGACCAGGAGAAGCACTTGGCTCCTGCTATTGGATCAGCGCGGTGCGCTGGCCGCAGTGCGTCGGCCACGGCGGCCATTGGAGGGTGAACCAACGGCAAAAAGGAAGACCTTTCTCTCTGTCTCTCTCTCTCACTATCCACTCTGCCTGTCAAAAAAAACAAAAACAAAAACGAATTAATCATTGTTTAACTTAAATTCAAATGTAAGGAAGTATCCTATATTTTAATTTGTTAAGCCTATCAAATGTAAACCAGAAGACAGGTGAGACCCATCCACCGTGTTAGGGAATATCAGCAGAAGTGGGAGGTAAAAGATATTTGGGTCTATGAGAAATGTTTGACACTATTGTTTCTCCAGTGATACACGAAGGAGAGAAGAGTAGCACTGCTATCTTCTTACCGTTTATTTTATCTTTTTTTTTTTTCAACAGATGACAGTGGGGAGCTAAATGATAGTTGCTTGCCCAGAATAGTTCTACTGATGCACCGATGGTATTTATCTTCCACCGAATTGGCAGAAAAGCTTCTCTGCATATATCTTTTCAACTACTGTGTAATTTTTACAGTCATGAATCACGTTCTGTATTTAGATAGAATGTCTGTCCAAGCCAGTAAATTAAGAGGAATAAACAGTCTTCAGTTAGTTTTTCAGCTCTTTTGTGAATACATATAGATTTCTAGACAAAACATCTGGAGGATGGACCAAATACTTGACTATCCATCTGGATACTTTGGCTCTACTTGAAAATAATCTCTAAGATGTAAAATGAAACAGGAGCTCTAGGCTGAATATTTTTAACTTCTCTTAAACTTTCTTCTGTTAGTACAATGAAAGAATATTTAACACTAACTCAAGACCTAATTTATTCCTTCTAGGAAGACAGAATGGTAGGCATAGGGGATGCAATTTAGACATATGGAAATGCCAGCCTAAATCATATGTTCTGTCTCAGGCAAACAGCAACTTCATTTTCACATCTTTCCTTGCTAGCAAGACACAGTGAACATCGTAGAAAGTTTCTGATAATTTGTTGATTGAGACTAATTCAATATTTTTTTCTGACATTAAAAAAATACCCAAATAATCAGAAAGCCCATCCTATAATGAGGGCTTTTAGCCATCCACCACTTTTGTATATACTACAGTCCTGAAAAGCAGTTGAATGCTAAATGACTGAAAATACAGTCTTAAATTTGCAAGGAGATTTATTCTGTGAGATTTAATGTTTATTATATAGTCTCCAATGTTGGTTGCTACAGTCTCTGCCTTCTGGAAGCCCAGGGGACCCGGTAGATGAGTGAGTACCCTCTCAGGGCAGGGGAATTCCAGAATGGCCCACTTAGCGTTGTTAGGGCTTGCCAAGGCTGCCTGTGCCTAGCAGGGGTTCTGCCTGTTCAGTTCAAGCTTCCTCTACTTTCTACTCCTTTGCTTCTTCCTTTGTACAACCTCAGGGCAGAAGGGGATATAGAGAGAGAAAAGGCCAATTCACCATCACTGAGGTCCCTGGAACTGAGCAAGATCCTATTCCTCACTGGTCCAAGGTCCCCTTGGGTCTGTCCCACTGTTAAAGGGGACCCAAACATTTTCCCAAACACCTGCCCGAAATTGCATTCCCACCCTTAGTATGTCCTCTGATGTATGAAACCCAAACATAAAGGTATGCTTAAGTATAGTAAAGTCTAAAACACAGGAAAAATATAGATTATAAAAATTATGACTACTACCTGTGAATCAGAATTTTTAAAAATTCTCTTCCATTCAGATTCTTTACTCATTCCATATCCAAAGTGTCTGGCACATGCAAGCACTCAAGAAATATTTGTTAAAAGGAGGGTGAAAAAACAGACTTAAGAATAATACAAGTTGCAGAATAATATACCTAAAAATGACATTTTGAAGTGTTAAAGTTTTTATAAGGTTCTTATATAAGGCATTAATCCTAAATATTTGCACAAAAAGTCTTTTTGGCAAAAAATGTTCTTCTAAGAATCAATTTTAATTACGTACTGTGGGCAATGTGTTTCTAATTATGGTTGGTAGCTATTGTTTGGTAGGTGCTCAGGAAGGTAAAACTAATTTTGTAAGTGCCTTCTCCTCCAAATCAAAAAGTGGGTGGTCATCCAAGGGAATTAACAAATCAAGCTTCAGTTACTCAGTGCTAAAGTTGTCAAAACTCACCTCTCTCCCCTGTTTGAGTGTTCATATACAACAGCATTCAAGGCACTCATGAAAAGTGGAATTAAAAGATAATGTGAAGTTTCTATGTAGATTTTGAAGCCCCCTCATATAAATTTGTATCCTCTATGCAAAATGCTTGGAACCAGAATGTTTCAGATTTTGGAATTTTTTTTATGGGGGAAGGATTTTGGAATAGTTGTGCATGTACAACAAGAAATCTTCAGAATGAGACCCAAGTCTAAACACAAAACTCATTTATGTTTCACATATACCTGATTCATAAAGCCTGAAGATAATTTTATGTAATATGTTTAGTGCACCTGTTTTGGCTATGCCTGTTACAGGGCAGGTAAGAACTTTTCTACTTGTGTTGTTGGTACTCGCAAGTTTCAGATGTTGGAGCATTTGAGATTTTTGGATTAAGAATGTTCAACTGGTAACCCAAATGTCTCCAGTATGGCCCTCTTATTAGGAATTTGTATAAATTGAGGAAATAGCTACAGATATTTGCAACGGAAACAAGGTGCAAAGACTGTTTTCTTTAACTGGTGTACGTATCGCAATGCTGATGGAGAAAGCTGTGATGAATTTCGATTAAAGATCTGCTACTTCATGAGGTAAATACACTTACAGATTTTTTTTTTTTTTTTTGTAGTTTCTGGTTCTGGAATTGTTGACAACTTTCTTTTTCCCAAGAAGCAGTTTGACAATAAAGTCCACTCACATCCCCCTTTTATTTTGTTAAAATTGGAAGAGGGAGGAAGGAAGCATTTATCTTTTGAGCTGGAAATCAAATAGTGGCCAATGTGATTAGGAAGTGAAATTGGCTCTTAGGTGAATTTACTTTCTTCTACTCCCTTACCACAAACACTCCTACCTATTTGTCACTAATTGGGGAAAAGCTTGTTTCTCAGTGATGGTTCTAGGAAGAGCCATGAGGAGGCTCCTAGTGGAAGGTGGACCTTGTGAAGGAGGCAGAGAGAGACTCCACAGGATGGGCCAGGCATAGAACAAGGCTGATTTGAAGTGTGGTCTGTAAATGTATGTTAAATGTAGTCTGTAAACGGTATAGTGGTTTCCATAGAGGTTCAACTTGGAATCTTCCAGCTGTCAACAATATTTTATGGCTTTTAGGTACTGGATTCTGAAGTTTCCAGCAGAGTTCAATTTGGACCTTGGTTTGATTCGTATGACCGAAGAGTTCCGAGAAGTAGCTAGTCAACTGGGATATGAAAAACACATCAGCCTCATCGACATATCCAGCATGTGAGAGCGGCACTACTATCTTTCGGACTTGATGGGTCTGCCGCTCTGGGGAAGGAGTTGTGATGAACTCTTATTACCAAATCCATACTGTTCTAGAATTAAGGTTTAATTCTTTCAGGAAACTTTGTTGAAATGAGTGCTGCCGTTCTAGGTACACTTATCTTCCCAAACTGCAGTTTCTTTAGTTATAAGATGGGATAGTACCTTTCTCCTAGGACTGTTATAAGCACTCAATGGGCATGCAAAACAGCATGTGAAAGTATTTGGCACATGACAGATATTCAGTATTTAGTTACTGAATTTGAATCTGGTTAATGTCCCTCTGCCCTTGTTACTTAGAGTGTGTTTTGCCAATCAGCAGCATTGGCCTTGCCTGGGATCTCACTAGAAATACAGACTCTTGGGCCCCTTGCTAAATCTGCTTGGTTGGAATCTGCACTTTAATAGGGTCCCCAGAGGATTCATATTCTCATTCAAATTTGTGAAGCCTTGTACTATGGTGCTTCTAAGGTTGGCCTGAGGTTGTACAAATGTTGACTATAGTTGGATGAAGAATTGGATAGCTAGGTAATTAGAAACTCAGTGCTACTTGGTGAGTTTCCTATCTAGCTACCTTTGTGTGGAAAAGACTATGTGATGATCCTAAATGTAGTTATCCATCTTGCAAATGTACACTCTTGAGTCTTAGGCATTCATACTCTATTTTTCTAGAATACTTCTTTAGGAGTGATTAAACATGAATAATCCAGGCATCATCAGGGATGTTTGTTTAAAATACGTATTATTCGGATTTATTCCTTATAAATCAAAATCTCTAGCAGTGAAGTCCAGGGCTCTGTCTTTATAACCAGTTTTTCCAGATAATTCATTTTATGCTAAAGTGTGAGAACCACACCTTCTAGTGGTCCCCATGCATCTTAAATCAGCATATAGATGTATGCTGATAGACTTTCAAATTTATATTCCTAACCCTGACCTTTCCTTTATGATCCAGATCTTGCTTGGTCAGAAGGAAGACCAAGTAAGAGATTCTGGATGGATCAGTGCAAACCCACTCTGTCTGGAAAAACAACTCCAAGTTTATGTTCTATTGGCAATGGGTCAGTGGTTTTCTCTTCAAATACAAAAGACAAGGCGTGTATTTTGTACAAGCTCCTGGAAGCAGGCCAAGAGTTACAGAGTCAGTAGGTTAATAACTTCCATTGACTGAAATGGGCTTTCAGCACATTGACCAGACTCACTCTTCTTTTATAGTCCTTCCTATGACTGGATGAGAAGAGTCACTCAGAGGAAAAAAGTGTCCAAGAAGGGAAAAGCCTGTCTGCTGTTTGACCATCTGGAGCCCATTGAATTGGCTGAGCACCTCACTTTTCTGGAGCATAAATCTTTTAGAAGGATCTCAGTAAGGAACTTGACATTGATTCTTCCAAGGATAACAACCACCATTGCCAACTTTCCCAAGAGCCGCATTTTCATACTCTGAAGTGTTGGCAGCCTCTGTCACTGTGCTCTGCTGGAAAAGTGCCCTTAATTCACAGGAACAATCCCTTTTAACCAAAGATAAATATTATCCTGTCTTTATTTTATGGCTCAGGAGCTGTATTTCTGTTGCTATTTTCAATGTCTCCCTTCATAGGATTAAAGCATGATTTTTTTAAAATACTCAGTGGAGATTTAACCATTCAAGGTTTATTTAGCTTCATTGACTTCTCCCAAGTCAACATGTTTTGCTAGGCCTTTCGTTTCTGGGGGAAAAAATGTATTTAGGTTGGGATTTGTATAAAGGCCTAATTACGGGCGTAGGCTGAAAATTGGAATTGTTGGCTTTAAGGTTAATCTCAACATCAGATTGTTTCTTTCCTAGGTACAGAAATCCTGAATTTAGCTTTTCTTTTCTTCTGTCTTGATAGGACTTTGTTTCCTCTCTACATTCCTTTTCTTCCACCACTGTGGGCTTTTCTTAGCTGCCTTGTCTTTAATTACTTGTTATGATTCTATTTCCACTCTGGCTCAGTCAGCCAACTGCTTTGCTTTGTCTCACCAAGCTCTGGGGAAATTTGCCCTCCTCCTTTTCCAAGATACTAAGGAATGAATTCCATTGTTGCTTGCAAAGAAGACCATCTTGGTTAGAAGCATGACTTTCTGAAAGACTAGTTCTTAAGTAATCTATTTGGAAAGGACCTCAGTAATTTCCCACAGGCAGGCCACAGGAGGGAATCCCTGCCCTGTTTGTATGGTAGAAGTCTTGTGTGTCTTTGCTGAGGTCATTGCTAACTTTCTCAGAATGTGTCTATTTTACTAAAGGGTTGCCTTAGTTCATTGATATTTTTATTTGTTTTTTTTTTTCTTGAAATAACTTTAAAAAATGTGATTTCAGATAATTATATTTAAATTCATTTCCTCTTTTTTATTGTATGCCATTGTATTTGAAACTTCTCTGTTTATCAGAATCACCAGTGTTGTGTTGAGAATGGATATTTCTTAAGTTTTTCCTCTTGGGATGATGGTCTTTTAGGTGTTAGGTATTCTTGCAGTTTAGTAAATAGCCTAGATGGAACTTATGACCCAATACATTTGGGATTCAATAGAATACAACTGAGCTCATCCTGTTCCTCCAACACTGTGATGTATGTGTCTATGTCTGTGTTTAATGGGGAATGGGATTTGAAATGTTGCAAATGAGCATATTAAAGGTTTAAATATATTCAAACTTGTAAGGTGCCATTATAAATGTGAAATGAAAGACACTGTTGTTACAAAATACTATCTCACCTCTTCTATGCAACATATTAATTTTGAAAAAGCATCCTGTAATTCAGAATCCCTTACTCTTTCTTTATTAGTTCACTGATTACCAAAGCTATGTTATCCATGGCTGCCTGGAGAATAACCCAACCTTGGAGAGATCTATTGCTTTATTTAATGGAATCTCGAAGTGGGTCCAGTTGATGGTTCTCAGCAAACCAACCCCACAGCAAAGGGCAGAAGTGATCACAAAGTTTATCAATGTTGCAAAGGTATGTCTGGTAACCAGACTGGGCTTCTTGAAGTCTGGGTGTTCAATCATTCTATTGAGGGAAGTTGGTGTTCACAAGATAAAGTCATTGGACAATGAAACTACTCCTAGATATCTAATGAACAAATCATACTTTTCTCATGCAAGAAGCTTGCTTTAAAAAAGGAATTCTTAGAAGAATTCAGTGCAGCTATTTTTCTGTGAAATAATTGATGTCTTTTTCTAATAGATTCTGTTTGTGCCTCTTTTAAATTGATGTTATTTTTTCCTAGGTTTTTGTTATTGAAATTATGTTCAGAAATTTCAGAGTAGTTCAAAATCTGTAAAAAGCATTGATGATAACATTTTTATTGCAGAAGCTCCTTCAGCTCAAGAATTTTAATACCCTGATGGCGGTGGTAGGAGGCCTTAGCCATAGTTCCATTTCACGTCTCAAAGAGACGCATTCTCATCTTTCTTCAGAAGTTACAAAGGTACCGTGGATTTGTTCCTAATTCCAACTAACAATTTCATTGTAAATTGTTTAGGTATAGTATTCTAACAAATGTTACTCTGAATGGGAAAGTTACACATGAGGCACAAATTGGGAGGAAGGAACAGCCACACTAGCTGAGTCTGCCTGGAAAAATAGGTCAGAGGTGACAGTAAGTGCATCAGTAAAATGCTTTCACAGAGCAGGCTTTTGGTTTAGTGATTAAGATGTCGCTGTCCACATCAGGGTACCTGGGTTTGATCGCCAGCTCTAGCTCCTGACTCCAGCTTTCCAGGATCGCAGACTCTGAGAGGCAGCACTGATGGCTCAGTTAATTAGGTCCTTACTATCCGTGTGGGATACCTGGATTGAGTTCCCAGCTCCCAGCTGCCGCCCCAGCCATTGTGGGCATTTTGGTAGGGAACTAGCAGATGAGAATGTCCTCGCTTTCATACTCTCTCGCTCTCTCTCCCCCTCCCCCTCTCCCTCCCATTCTGTCTCACTCTCTGCCTCTCAAATTAAAAAACAAAAATGCTTTGGCATAGCATTAAAATACTCTAGTTGTAAATATTTTAACAACTATTTATTTGGTGCTTACTATAGGATAGGAGTTGTGATATATACATACAGCACAAGATGAATAGGATAAGGGCCAGCACTGTGGCGTAGCGGGTATAGCTGCCGCGTGCAGTGCTGGCATCTCATATGGGCGCCGGTTCAAGTCCTGGCTACTCCTGTTCTGATCCAGCTCTCTGCTATGGCCTGGGAAAGCAGTAGAAGATGGCCCAAGATCGTGGGCCCCTGCACCCACGTGGGAGACCTGGAAGAAGCCCCTGGCTCCTGGCTTTGGATCGGCCCAGCTCTGGCCGTTGTGATTATCTGGGGAGTAAACCAGCAGATGGAATGCCTCTCTCTCTCTCTCTCTCTCTGCCTCTCCTTCTCTCTCTGTGTCACTCTTTCAAGTAAATAAATAAATCTTTAAAAAAATGAATAGGATAGAAATAGGTCCTCTCTTACCCTTCTTAAATAAAGTTATTAAGTGCCTGCTCTATTCATATCTCTATGTTCATTGTGGTAGAAAAGAAGAGGAAGATATAGCTTTGTGTAGAAATTCTCAGACTTACAACTGACTTATCAGAAAAAAGAATGTGTATTTTTAAAACTATACTGTTCCTTTCCCAAACTGAGCTTTTTTGCTGTATTTATTCCCAGGCAACATCAATCATTTCATACTTATTGAGCCAAAAGGAGCATTTCATCTTTGTGAAAAGCTTCCCTTATCAAAATTTACTTTACTATATGAATAGGACTCTTAGTTTTAAGTTATAAAAAAGAAAGAAAAAATTTTCTATGTTTATTAAACAGTAAAGAAATATATCTCCTTTAACATACTTGGAAGTCCAGAGGTAGAGCAGATTCCAGGTGTGGTCTGATCAGAGACCAGCTCAGGTGCTCTGGCTTCCTCTAAGTATCAGAGTTTTTACCATGGTTGGTTGGTTTTAATTAGACTGGCTTCCCTCTTTCTTGGACTGTCTCCAGGCAACAGGAAAATTACTTTTCTTTGTTCATGAAAGTTGGTGTTAGGGAAGACTTCTTACTTCATCCCTGTCACCATGGAATTAAAGACCTTCTTTTTAGGCAGTTGTTCTAGCTCAGGTCCTGTGTCCACACTGGAACAATCCCAGTGTCCAAAGGCACACAACGTACTGATTGGCTTAACTTTGTGTTCCTAAACCAATCCCAAACCGGGGTGCTGTAATGACTATGATATTAAATCAGAACCTCTTCTTGGTTCTGGGCATGGAAACCACTGTGTGGGTCACATGGCTGCTTTGAGAAAGAGTAGTATGATCAGATTTGGGATTTCTCAGGAAGGTCTGATTGTTGCTTAGCAACCAACCCTCACTTGTCCATGTAAATAAGAGGAAGTGAGCTACAGAAGAGTGACTGACCCCAAACTCTGCACTCACTGTAGGAGTAATGGGACTCATATGTAGTTTATATTCTTTTAGCTTTGTACTAAGTTTCAAGTAAAAATTTCAAGAAATTTAATATTTATTTGATAAATAATATTTGATACATTTAATATTTATTTGATAGGCCGAGAGACAGATACAGAGAAAAAGTTCCCATCTTTTGGTTCCCTCCCCAAATGCTGTCAAAGGACCCCGGACTGGGGCTGAAGCTTGGAGTTAGGAATACAATCCAGGTCTCCCACATGACTGACTGTCACCCAATTATTTGAGACATCATTGCTACTTCCCAAGGTTTGCATTGGCAGGGAACTGTAGTGAGAAGCGAAGCCAGGTATGGGGTGCACGCATCTTAACTGGTGGCTTAGCTGCTAGGCCAAACAGCCACCCCATAAAAACAACTTTTAAATATTATGAAGAATAAGAAACTGAAAAAAGCTGATAGTGGTTTGGAATCACCATGGTGTCTTTACAAATTATTATTTGAACTCCTCTTTCTTATAGAAAAGGAAAGTGACAAAGCCCAAGAAAGTTAAGTGATTTCTAGTCTGCATGGAGTCCAAACCCACAGCTGTCTCACACCTCAGTGTGAATTTTCCTACCCCATTCTGTCCCAGATTAACCTTCAAGTTATATCTGAAATGCAACTTTCTTGGAACAAATAGGACATTTCACTATACTGCATGCTTGAATTTGTGGACTGTAATGCTTTCACAAAATACTCAAGTATCCATGATGTCACTAATACCCCAGCATTCCTTGTAGGTGGGCCGAGGTGCAGGCTATCTTCATTGAAGAAGATTGGGACGGGCTGTCGGACTCATAGCCAGGCCTAGTACATTTTTCTAACTTCTTTTTCCTGGTTAATATTTCCCTGCATCGATGTTGGTGCAATTGATACTTCTCTTGGTAGCTGAGGAATTTCCTAGCCACACATTGCAAGGTCTGGGAGCAGGCAGAAGGGAAAGCTGTTTGAAACTTCTTCTTTTCCATCTGTTCTCAGAACTGGAATGAAATGACAGAGCTGGTCTCCTCCAATGGCAATTACTGCAATTACCGCAAGTCCTTTGCCGACTGCGATGGCTTCAAAATCCCTATCCTTGGAGTCCACTTGAAAGACTTGATAGCGGTCCATGTCATTTTCCCAGACTGGATGGAGGAGAACAAAGTGAACATTGTAAAAATGCACCAGCTGTCCGTTACCCTGAGTGAACTGGTGTCCCTGCAGAATGCCTCTCACCACTTAGAACCCAACATGGATTTGATCAACCTGCTCACGGTGAGTTCCAAGGGGCAGAGTCGGTGTTAAATAATCCTTCTGTACCTCACTTTCCAGGAGGCACAGGAAGATGTATGACAGCAATTTGCTTTGGGGGAAAAATGATTTCAGGGTCAGGTGGGAAGAAATTTCAGAGAATGTGGGAAAAGAAATCCCAAACCCATAACCCGTATGCAACCTCAGGGAAAAGAATTCTTTGTTCAGAGGGGCCCAGCCTTGCCTTTAGAGCTCACACTTCTGGAGTTCTTAGAGAGGCCCCTCCAGATCTGTTCTCTCTGCTCACTCTGCTTCATCACACTAGTCCAGCAAATCAGCTCATACTCTGTGATCTCAAATCCCCTGCTTCTCTTCATCTTCACTGCACTGCTTTAGTTGCAGCATAACATATGGCAAGGACCTACTCATAACAACCTCCCTGTTCCTGCCACCAGCCTCCCCCAGTCACCAAGATGTAGATCTCAGACTGTTATCCGAGACTCTTCAGAACTCAGTCTCGGATCAGCCTTGTGTGCTCGAACTCTCATGCACTGGGGGATATGGGACTTCTTGTACTTTCTACCATGAAAAGCTGCCTTCTGCCTGCTGACCTTTGCAAACTCTTGGGAAAAATCCTTCCACTGCCCATCCATGTGGCTAATTCACATTCAATGACCTCTATCTTTCTGGAGCATTCTCTCTTCCCCTCCACAGCTGTAACACATTGTCACATGTGTTGTCCTTGCACTTCATGCCTTGCATTAGATTTTTGTTGTTGTTGTTTACCTGTCTTATGCATCACATCCTTAGCAACTCTCACAGTACCAAGCATATTTAGAAACTCAATAGATGAAGTGAATGTTGTACTTTGGAGTGATGAGAGTCAGCAAAAGCAATTTACCTGCCACTCATATATTTTGGCATTTGTTGCAGACATGTTTAGCTGCTCTCCAGGTCTCAGAACTTTCAGATATAACAGGTGTGTGAAGGAGAACACTTTGCACTGGTTACTTCTTTGTGGGGAAAAGCATAACCAACGTTTCTCACCCCTGCTTCAATAAGTGAGGTCACAACTTCCCTGTTTGGGTTTATAACCCCGTAGCAACTGAAGCTTGGCTGCAACACTGGATTGAATATTTTCCTTTTATGGGTGTGGAAAATGAAACCAATAACTCATCTTAAGCTCTGACAGCCTAAATCCCCCAGGACTGCTGCATTGGAATAGAAGCCTGGTTCCTAGACCTTCTGGAAAACTGTTCCTAGAGCACATAATTGTTTGCCAAAAAACAGACCCTTAAGTATAAACCATAATGCTAGCTGGATGCTGGGTATAAAGCAGAAGTGACCTGAAATGCAGGTCTCTTGTAGCTGAGTTAGTGTGACAAATAATAAACACAGAGACATTCTGTATTGAGGAGAAAGACTCATAATAATCCAAGCACCTGCATTTATTAAACATTTGCCATGTAAATTTGTTTCCATGAGCAAGTGACCAGAGCTGCAGTCCCAATCAGACTGCAAACCCACAGACGCAGGTGATGTCTGCATAGTGATCTCAACGTGTGACCTCTGTTTCCAGCGTCTGTGTCCAGGCTGCATCTGTGATGTCAAACAGAACTTCCCAGAGCACATACATGTACTTGGATATTATTATCTTGTATCACTAGATACAACATTATTATCTTGTATCACTAGATACAGGATAATAATGGAGTAGGAAAATAATTTTGAATGATAAATGCAATAAACAACATGATGTAAAGTAGAGAGAGAAAAATTAGAGGATTTTGAAAGACATTTCAGGGTATAATTGTAAAATCAGAACTTGAGAGCTGAGAAATCACTCATCTTTGCTGGGAAGAAAAGATATTCTTTTTCTCTCATGTCCTCTCATTTCCTCTGCTCTCAAAAGTATTAAAGGAAAATATAGAAGACTAACTCCTCAAATCCTAGATCTGAGATCCTGCTTTCAGCTCTGCCTCTGCAGTTGCTTAGTTTTGTCTTATTGCTAACTAGCCCCTGAATCTGACTTTTTCAAAGGGCTTGGTTGTCAGTCATGAGGCCTCTTCCCAGTGCTAAGATTCTATGATTCTAGAGGTAAGGAATGGTGGAGTTCTGAGCATAGGGAACCAAGTGTCAGCCCAGTTCTGTGGCATAGGCCCAGTGACTCTTCAGGGCAGCATAGTCCTGTGTCTGTTGGTTGAGCATCAAGCCAGTTTCTGTTTAAAGCCAAAATCGTCCTTGTCTCCCAACAACCCAGGAGAAAGGTCAAAGCACAGGGATTTGCCTTCCCTCCTCCTGACCACTGGGGAGTTAATCTCCTCAATTTGAGGATTGTGGAGATGTGTATTATGTGTTTATTGGAGCCCAGTAACCATTTTATGACACACATGCATGATTGGATCAGAGCTGTATGCTCTATTGCAGCTGCCCACATGCATGTAGGCATGTCCACAGCATGGTGTTTAAAGAGGCATTCCTTTTGCTCAAAGACTCCAAGTCAAGTTTCTGCTTGCCTTGACTGTTTTCATCTAAACATTGCCCCAAGTGAGGTAACCAAGATATGACTGAGAGCCCTGGAGGATAGAAAATAAGAACTCTTAAGTTATTAGATACCTACTTTGTGTAGTAAACTATAGAACAGTGCCTAAACTTTCTATAGTAATTGATGACAGTTTTCATGATACTATTCACATATATATATTTAATAAATTCACACAAATACCCAGTGATGCAGCCTGGGCAGGGCAGTCAGTGTAGCATCATCCTTGCACCTTCTGTCTGTACAAAGGAAGAAATGGAGATTTATAGAGGACAAAAGGCTTGCAAATGGCAGATGTATGCATCCTAGCCTAGGGTGTTCTGATTCTCCGAAGGTTTGCCTCACATGGACATTGGCTGTCTAATGTGGGTATATTGGTGACATCTAATTTACTTACTTTACATATGTAAGAGTTAAACATTATGTATTTCCCTTACTCTTCATGGATGCATAGTGATAGGAGTTAATTACAGGACAAAATCTAGGAGAGCAGGGACTGTGTCTATTATTTTTATTGTTTATCCTTAGCCCCCTTGGACAGCCCCAGACATGTGAAGGAAGGAGAACCACTCTACCATACTGTGGTGAGCATTGGTCCCCTTTAGGGGAAGATCTGGTGTAGACATTCCCATTGTGATTCCAATTCATTGTACCAGGAGTTTAAGATCTGATGCTTCTGTTTCAAGATATATGAAACAGTCTGATTCTTTTTCATAGTATTTTTAGCCTTATCGGTTACTTTTACCATTCTGAGTACATGCAAATAACTGGAAAGCCCCTGTGTTTTTACAGTCATATTTTTTTTTTTAAAAAAAGAAGAACAGTTGCAAAAATGGTGAGTAGAGGTAATTTGATGAGCAAGTGTGCAAGTGTGCTTTGTTTTATAATAAATATTCAAGGCAAGTTAGAGCCTACCACAAAAACTAGATCTGCCATAGTCTTTGCTGAAAGGATAGGATAATAAATGCAACAGCCTGAGGCAGTAGATGGGAATGTTTGTCAAACAACCACACTCAAAATATGTTAGGTAAGAGCAAATATTCCTGAGATCCCGTCGTAAACTACTCGAGTTCAACAAGGGTGTGTAGGAAATAGGACAGTTCCTTTTTTGGACTGGTCCCTAAGCCCAGAGGCAATCTGAAGTAGGATTAAGACTGTGACTGGGCAAGCAGAGATGGCAGAGGTGTCCCTGAGGGCAGCTTTATATTCGCAGATAGGCAGAGTGACATTAGGCTGCTGCCTTGAATGGAAGCCATACTGTGTATCTGTGGCTTTCTAAACAAAACCCAAGAGACACAAATCAACTCATTTCGTCTTCACCACAGTCCTGTGAGGCAGCTCTATTTATGAGTCCCATTTCATAGATCAAGAGACTGAGACTCAAGATTTTTTTACTTCCCCAAGTTCATAGCACTAATAAGTAGAAAACAGACATTTGGAGAAGACCCTGTTATTTCCATCACTGGGTCAGTTATCTGTCTGCTTCACTGGGAAATACCCAAGGCCGTTCTGTGTCTTTTGCAAGAGCCTCTCCCCAGCTTAGTGTGTGGCTTACTTGGATTTCTGCCTCGATGTTCTGGTGCTGCTGTCATCCCAGCTCCACCAGATGCCCATGCCATTCCTCACAAGACGTGGAAGCTGAGTCAGGAGGAAAAGCTACACGCTTGCCACGTCCAGATGAGCTCCTGATAGCAAGGACTCCAGAAGGAAGAAGTCACTTGGGTTTCTCTCTTTATAAATCAAAGAGGGCTGCCAGCTGGGAATGGGACCCAGAGTTGGGAAGGACAGAAGAGCTGCTGCTTTCACGAGGCTTGGATCCCAGCAGAATGGAGGGCAGCTGCCCACAGGAGATGTGTTTTATTTGTCCCATGTGGAATCTTAAAAATTTCTCTGTTGCTAGTTACCATTGTTTAAAAAATGGGATATTTCATATAAAACTCCAGGTTCCGAAGATCTGGCAATTCAAGGTCCAAAGGCTGACAACCTTTGCTGTCGCTGAGGTGTGGTTGTCTTCTCATCGCAGACCACATCCCTCCCTGTTGCCTCCTGGATGCTCAGATCCCATTCATCATCACACATTTTTCTTACAACAGTGCAAAGAAGAAAAGTCCTCAAGTGAATTCCATATGTAAAGACTTTTTATGAAATAAAACACTGTGAACCAAAATGCCCCTTTTGCACATTCTACTTCAACTTTTTAAAATTTAGTTTTCACTTATTTGTTTGGGAGATGGGGGTCAGGGGAGGACCTATTGGTTCATTCCCCAAATGCCCACAACAGCCAGGGCCCGACCAGGCTGAAGTCAAGAGCCTGGAACTCAATCCATGTCTACCATTTGGGTGGCAGGAACCCAACTACTGGAGCCATCCTCTGCTGCCTCCCAAGGTGCGCACAGGCAGGAAGCTGGGATCAGCAGTGGAGCCAAGACTGGAACTCAGGCATTCCAACATAGAAATACCTGCATATTAACTGCTGGGTCAAATGCCCAGCCCCCAAATTTCCTTATGCTTGAAGAGAAGGCATGCAAGAGATGAATGGATGGAAAGTATATCTTTGTTGTCACCACTACACTCCAGGCTTAAAAATAAATTTAATAATTACAGAAAACTCAGGATTTGTTTGGTTCTATGCTAGTTCTTTTCTCAGGGATTATTCTACGGTTTTTAGGCTCCTTGTGTCCTTGTGCTCCTGTATGAATGTGATTTGGCTCCATATCATGCAGAACTTTAAAGCTGGAGTCAGGAGCTAGAGCTGCAGCTACAGTGATGTGAGACCAGCATCTCAGTCAGCATCCCCCACCCCACCTGCACGTTTTTGTATAATGAACAGGAGGATGGTTCCTATGAAAACACAGAGCCCCTGGAGGTGCCAATGATTGCTGTTCAGGAGAGTGGATACAATGTGCAATCCTTGTGAGCACAGAATTTCAGCCTCTGAAATGATGCCTGGGCAATTTTATAGTCAAGTCAATTTGTTTTGTTTAAAAACAAAACAAAACCTTGGGGATGGCATTGTGGCATAGTGGGTAAAGCTGTCACCGGTGACACTGCCATCCCATATGGGCCCCAATTTATGTCCCCGTTGCTCCACTTCCAATCCAGTTCCCTGCTAATGGCCTGGGAAAGCAGCAGATAATGGCTGCAATGTTTGGGCCCCTGCCCCATGTAGGAGACCCGGATGAAGCTCCTGGCTCCTGTGTTCAGCCTGGCCCAGCCCTGGCCATTGTGGCCATCTGGGGAGTGAACCAGCAGATGGGATGGATTCTCTCTCTCTCCCTTTCTTTCCCTCCCTCCCTCTCTAACTCTGTCTTTCAAATAACTAAATCTTTAAAAAAATTTTAGACAGCACAGTATAAAACAATAGAAGACCTGATATATGATGTTGTTAATTTAAAACTATTCAGGAGCCAGTGCTTTGGCACTGCAGGTTAAACCATGGCCTGTGACACTGGTATCCCATAAAAGTGCCCAATTGAATCCCAGCTGCTCTACTTCCAATCCAGATCTCTACTAATGCAACTGGGAAAGCAGTAGAAGATGACCACAGCACTTTGGGCCCCTGCCACCCACATGGGAGACCTGGATAGAGTTCTAGGTTCCTGGATTTGACCTGGCCCAGCCCTGGCACTTGTGGCCATTTGGGGAGTGAACCACCAGATGGGAGCTCTCTCACTCTCTCTATCTCACACACACTGTCTCTATAACTATACCTTTCAAATAAATAAATATTTCAGAAAATGTTCAGTAGCTGGAAGAACAGTGACTTGAATGATCCCTGCCACATGGGAGTATTTGCTGTTTGATAGATATTTGTTTAATGAATAAATGATTAAAAATTAAATTTTATGATTCCAATTTCTGTTCTAAAAGAAGTAGAACAAAAAAGATAATAAATCCCTGAAAAACATCCCTTACCTCTGAGTTTTCTCTTGCTTCTGCCTCTTTTCCCTCTTACTCCAGACTCTTACACATTAAGACTTTGTCTTGACAAAATATGTTAGGGGAAATTTTTTTTTCATGCCTAAAAGCTCAAAGGAAAGATCCAACACTTGGTTATCTTCATTGCTGATGAAATGGTGTGATTCAGCAGGTGTCTTAGCACAGGACTTGTGTGGGAATTCTTTTCAACCTCAAACTTATGTCTTAAGTGATTGGGAACAGGCATTTTAAGGCTTTACAATTTTATTTATACTTACTTTTCTTTGTCCCCTCCCTCTTTATTTGCCCAGGTCTTACCAGTTTAGCTCCAGTTCACAAATGCCTCCATAAATCTGTCCTTATTTTAGTCACCATTGGCCCTATGCATCATCATCATTATAATAAAGTTATCAACAACTATAATAATAGCATCCACAACCCCGAAGAGTATTTCTTGAGATTTCACTGTGTATCAGAGCCTGTGCATTGTTCTTTATGTGCATGATTTCATTTGATTCTGATCAAAATCCATTTCAGTAGGGGCTGTATAATTCCAGTTTTAGAAGTGGAGAATCTGAGCATCAGAGGAGTAACTTGCTCAAGGTTACAGAGCTTGCCAGGGCCAGGCTCAGTATCTGAACCCAGGCCTGCCTCACTCCAATGTCTGCTCTCCTGCTTTACTCTGCTACCTCACTGAATGATTCCTGTGACATTTAGAGTGGGGCATCTTACTTCCCAGCAGGCAGGTTCTACCTTTTATTGGCGTGAATACGTCTTTAATGCTCAGATTCTGTATTAGCTCAGCTTTTCATCCCTGTGACAAAATACCAGAGGTAGCTAATTCTGTAAAGAGAAGATGTTATTCTTTAGCTCACAGTTTTGAAGGTTCAAAGTCTGAGATTCAGAGGGGTCTCATTGATTTGGCCACTGGTGAGGGCAGCAGATGGTGGCACCCTATGACAGGAATGCATGTGAAAGAGTTTATGTCACCAAATAAGGTCCCTCAATCCCTTCAAATGCATGTCTCCCAATGATCTAAGAACCTTCCCCCCGTCTCTCAAAGATTCACCATCTTTCATAGGGGCATCCTGGGGACCAAGCTTGGGGGACACCGAAAAAATATATATAAACCATAGCAGATCCTATTTATTCTAATAGGTGTTCAGGCCCTTGAGGGAAGGAGACAGTTTTATACCATTTTGTGTCACCAGGACTTAGCTCAGTGCTCTAAAATAATAGAGATCTACTTAATTGCCCATTTATCATCACAGTCCTTTCATGAAACCTTTAAGGCAACATTTACAATCTTATTTTATGCTTCTGGCCTGTAAACATCAAGTCTTCCTCATCTGTAGCTCAGGATTTAGCACTTAGGAGCTACTTAATAATTATTGTTGAGAAATTAAGTCAATGATTTGTGTTGATGGTGATGACCATACCAGGATTAAATTATCTTTTTTTTTGTGAATTTCATTCTCTGCTCTTCATGCCCTGTCTTTATTGCTCTGCATTCATTCAGATTATTATGCATTGAACTTAAGCATTCAATTTACAAAATATTTTAACAATGTAAATAAAAATGTGTCATCCAGCATAATTGTTTATCTCTTTTAATTTTGTTGTAGCTCTCTCTGGACCTCTATCACACAGAAGATGATATTTACAAACTATCACTGGTGCTGGAGCCTAGAAATTCAAAATCGGTAGGTATTGTTTTCTCTCCAATGATCAATGCTAAACATCACTTTTTGTCACAGCAACTGGCTGATGCAATGGTGTATTTTTGTTCTAAAGATTGAAGAACTTAAAAAAAATCTATATAATTTCCATTTTACCATAATCATTTAAGAATAATTTCTTCATAGTAGAGGCTAAAAATGAGGAGGAACATTATTCTGTTTTATTATTGACCTTCATTTATGGTTCTCCCTCTGAGAGCTCGCCCAGGTAAGATCAGTTTTCTTATGAAGGTCTCATGCAACCTTGCCCTGTTCAGCTGAACTCTGTAGCATGTTAGCGGCATGGTAGCCCCTAAGTCTGTTAATACTTAATGTGATTCTGATTCATTGGCATGGGGGAAAAGAATAACACTAGCCCCGATGGGGCAATCACTGACCCGGTGGCATCATTCTATCAATAATGCATGCAGTGGTTCCATAAGTGCATCTTGGTCCTGCCACACCCCTGAAGTCCATCTTCTGGGAACAGGCAAAGGGAGGAGTGAGGACCCAGACTTTTCAAAGTCAGCACTACTAAAGCAGAGCCAACTTTTGTTTAAAAAAAAAGTGAGGGGAGAGAGTATTGTATTCTCCTCCTTCATTGCTTAGCTCTGATGTGATGAACCAGGGTGGTGTGTGAAGCTTTAGAGCATGTGTGCACAGGAGATTTCCACTTTGACACTCTTACATTTTCTGGGCACTGGAATTGCTACCAGTTGTTGGACACCTGGCAGGGTATCATGTGTTTTATCTCATGAACTTTTTGGAGGATACCAGGTCTGATGAGTGTGGTGGCTTATATAGGTCACACATCCAATGAGTTGAGGGGGGGGGGATTAAGCCAACATTTGTACTTTGCCACCATCCCGCTTTTTGTCTACTGTGTATTCCCTTAGCTTTGTTTTCAGGATACATTTTTGCCAAGTTTGGGAGACCTTTTCTTCAGACCCAGGAAACTCTTTCTATTGGTTATAATATGTTTCCTGGGGCTGGCACTGTGGTGTAGCAAGTAAAGCCGCTGCATGCAGTGCCAGTGTCCCATATGAGTGCTGATTCTGGTCCCTGCTGCTCCACTTCTGATCCAGCTCTCTGCTATGGCCTGGGGAAGCAGTAGGGGATGGCCCAAGTGCTTGGCCCCTGCTGCTGCATGGGAGACCTGGAGGAAAATCCTGGTTCCTGGCTTCTGATTCGCCCAGCTCCAGCCATTGAGGCTATTTGGGGAGTGAACTAGCAGTTGGAAGACCTCTCTCTCTCTCTGCCTCTGCCTCTCTGTAGCTCTGCCTTTCAAATAAATAAATAAATCTTTAAAAAGAAAAAAGAAAAAGAAAATATGTTTCCTGATTTCTTCCTGTCTCTTCTCTAAATGGAATGCCATCCTATTTGACATGTGCTGATAACTGCAAAATAATTTGCAGTCAGGATCTCTTTGCTGAGGGCTTATAGCTGCAATTTACTCATCGTTGGTGCTGGCTGATCTAATCTAAATACTGTTTTCTGTTTACAGTGTCTCACTGGTTCTTTGTATTTCAGCAATTTTTCATGGCACCCCTAGTCAAAAGAAATACCCAATGGTTTCACTTATAGAATGGTTAGTTCTAAAAAACATAATAAATATCTGTATTCTAAGAAGTTAGTAACCACTCAAAAGAATGGACAAGGAACCTGTCACTCCGACACAAACTCTTCTTGTTGCACAGAGCCCGAAGACACTGGAGCAGAAGTCATTCACGTCTGACTGTGGCCGAGGGGGGCGTCTCTGGGCATCCCCGAAGAGCAGAAGGAGATTGTTTACTGCCAATGTGTACCTTTCCTACGTCCTTTAATAGCATAGACTGCTGGGCAGGTGGCCCTTTTCAGTGGCTTCTCTTTTTCGGAACCCTCCTCGATGACCATCCTGGGAGAGCCCTCCTGTGGGCCCGGCTGGGTCCCCTCTGCTGGGCTGCTCTGTGGGAAGGGAAGCTCAAGACCCCACGTAGCCATCCTGGGTACCTGGCTGAGTTCAGTGGGGTCCGGAGCAGAGTGAGGGGGGCACGTGGCAACCCCGACGGCAGAGCCGGGGCACTGTGCCAGTCCCCAGGCATAGCCGGCCCCTCTGGCATTGGGTGTGCTGAACCTTGGAAGGAGGGCCCTGCTCCCACAGGAGAGCCAGGGGTGGGGGGAGGCACAGCCCCGCCAGACGCAAGCTCCCACTGGGTGCTCTGTGCCTGGTGGGGGGTGGTGTGCTAAGCAGACAGCACTTTACAAAAGAGAATCTTTATTTTGTGATACACGTGTCCAGCGGGATCAACACGTAAAAGATAACATTTAGAAACCTTCAAAAAAAAAAATACACTTGCATTGAAATAAAGCAAATATTTTTAATAACCATGATAACTGATGGATGTGTGTACCTATGCGATGCTGTAATATTACTTAAATCTTGGAATCTGATTGAGTGCTACCACCTTTATTTCTGGTTCCACATTGATTATTTCTTCACATGATATGATATCATTGAAAAAAACAGAATGATCTAAATGGATGAATTGTGAGCTATGTTGAGGTAGTAGTCCTCATGGCATCTCACAAATATTGAGGATTCTTGTAATTTACTTGCAAGTTTAAAATATCTTTTAGTGCTCCTGAATTTTCTGCAGTAATCTGGTTTTACCTTTACCAGATCAATAGGATGGAAATCTGCATAAGAAGAGCCATGGTGTGTGTGTATATATGTGTGTGTGTGTGTGTGTGCGTGTCTACATGAGAGAGACAGACAGAGACAGAGTGAGAGAACATATCCAAATTGCAGGTAATTTCTGGTCCTGTTGGTAACTTAGGTTCCTGTTTAACATCCACCTCACATTTTTAGGGATTTAAATAGGTACAGTTACTCCTCAATTCACCCTGTAAAAATGTTTATCACCAATTAATTATCAAATAAGGAACCTGCTAATACAGGCTTACATGTGCACACCAATGAATATACTGATGATGAGGGTTCCACAGAGAGGCCATAAGGCGTCGCAGTCTTAGCTGGTCTCCTGAAAGGATGGTGTTTTGTGCTTGTGTTATTTAAGCGTGTCTTGTCTTATATGCCATGACAGGCTTCTCACAGTCTCCCCTACTTTATTCAGTGAAAATGTCCTGAAAGAACATGGGAAAACCTGTGGAGAAAGCAAGTCCATCAAAGAGGGCCAGAGAGACCTAATGACTAGCAGAACAGTTGGGTTGATTAAATGTGTTAATCTAGGTGCAGGCAAAGAACATAAACTTGGCCATGCCCTGGTGCCCATTTACTGCATATACCTACTAATTTATCACTAAAACCAAATACTAAAGAATCAGATAACTGGTGTTTTATACTTCATACACAAAAATCCATGATGGATTGTTACATATGAAGGTAATTAAAAGGTTCATGGAAAACAGGTTTAAAAATGTTTATTTTTACAGAAAAAGTTTTTGAAATTCATGTATATGAAGGTTTTTCATGCAATTATGAAAATATGTATTATAAAATAGCATGTGTTTTAAATATTTTACTGAACTAAGCTTGTAAGTCCATTTTTCCATGAGCCTTCTGAAGTGCCCTTAAAGATGTTTAAGGATTTAGTGATATTTGGGAATTTTTGCATGAGTAATTTCTTCTGTTTAAGGAAGTTGGATAGGATTTTTGAATGAGCATTCTTTTTTCTGTTTAAAGTAATAGAACTTAGGCTGCTGCTAAACAAAATGCACTCCTAAATGTGTATGTGGTTACACATTAGATAGAATAAACAGAGGATGCTAGCTGTATAACCACATAACTACATAAATGTAAGTTTCTGTTGGCCAGATTAATACTAACACCTGTTTGTCTTTCTTGGTGTCCCTAGTTCTAGTTGCCCAAGGCCTCAGCTAATGTTGAAAAATGTGTATGTGTTCTGTCAGCAGCCTACCTCCCCGACTACACCCAACAAGCCTGTGGTACCCCTGGAGTGGGCATCAGGAGTGATGCCAAAGCCAGACCCTACGGTCATCAACAAGCACATAAGGAAATTAGTTGAGGTAAGTGGTTGAGGGAGAATCAACAGAGAGCACTAAAAGGCCCCTTTCTGTTTCCCTAATATTCTCTAGTTTCCCAGGAACCTGATAGTTCATGAAAATAGCCTTGTGTTCTTTTAGGAGTAATGTAGCAGATGCTTATCTCTACCTGGCATTGAAGTCTAGGGGAGAATCTTCCAGAAAGGCCCTCTTTCCCCTTCTTGTCAGTTTGCTTTCATTATCTCAGCTATTTTCAATTCCTCTTCTTTGTATGTGTTTGCCACCTCTGTTATTGTCACCAACTTCAGGGACTGTTTGGGGATTAGGATAACTCATGAAAATCCATATGGATCACAAGAAAATGCTAGATACACTAGATACTAAAGGGCAGGAAAAAAAAAAAAACCCATAGGTTGCACAGTTTCCCTTGCTCGCTGTTTCTAGAGTTCTGTGAGATAGCAGTATAGTGCTGCTGAGGGCCTAAAAAGCATTGAATATAGAAACAAGGTCCTGTCAGTTTTTCACATAGAAAAAAGCATTGAAGGCCCCGTGCGAGGAAATTGAAACACTCCAGGCACTGGGAACCAGGGTCCCTGTTAAATGTCTATTTGATCAGTACACTCTCTGTTGCAATAGGTTTAGTCATTTGACATATAATGTATGTTTTGCTAAGAAAGGATATTTAAAGAAAAAGAAACTGTTCAACATTGTAGATAACCAGGCAAGTACGAGGCACTGAATGAAAAGTTTTTCACAGGAGTTGATGCCAGAAAAGGAAATAAGAAAGGGAGGTTGGGAAATAATTTCTGCGAGGGAAGTGGCTGAGGAGGTGATAAGGTCCCATGTAGGCCATGTGATGATGGGGTAAGATAGACCCACCATGGCACCAGAGAAGGTGGGGACAGGATCCAGGAACCGCAGGGAACAGAGGAACTGAGCTGTAGTTAAGGACTATCTGACACCAGGAATTAGAAGGCAGAATAACTTGTTCCTCACTCTGGTTCTTCGGGCTGGCTTCTTCTGCTCTTACAAGGAATCTCTGTCACCCCCACCTGCCTTAATTCCCTTCTCTTCCCTTCCCTCCAATTCCTTTACCATGGGGGGAAAGTCAGCCTAGTTTGGATAAATTGCCAACCATTGGTTAAAGCAGATGGAAGACTGGGTTTTATTATGAATTTTTATTCTAACTTGCTCCACAAAAACTCTTATAGTCTTAATATAAATAAGGCTGTTAGAACATAAAAAATGAGTTCTACAAAATGGTTAATTTTTAAGCTGCTTGGAACCTGTAAAAGAATATAATGTTTTGTGTTTTTGTGCAATTCGGTTATCTACAGATAAACTAGCAGTGGGTGCTAAACACTCCTTTAAGTCATATTTTAATTAATTCATGCATTTATATCTTACCTACTTTGCAAAATACTCATGAAGCAGCTTGTAACCTAGGACAATGAAGACAGGTAGGATAGACAGAAACCATCTAGAAAGGGAGAGAGATTAATTATAGCTGGAATCCAAGTTAAATATAAATTATCTTACATGTGTTTAAAGAGCATTGTTTTGCAAGCCTAACTTAGGGGGAGGCATTCACTGTAATGGTTAAGCATCCTCTTACAACGCCCACTTCCCACACTGGAGTGCCTGGGTCTGAATTGCAGCTTTACTCTCTGTTCCACTCATGTGCACCATGGGAAGCAGCAGGTGATGACTCAAGTTCTTGGGTCGCTCCCGCCACAATGTGGGACACCCAAAATGAATTTTGGGCTCCTGGTTTTGGCCTGGCCCAGTACCAGCTGTTGTGGGCATTTGAGGAATGAATCTTTTCTTTGTCTCTCTGCCTTTCAAGTAAATATAAATATAAATAAATAATTATAAAGTATACATATAAAAAGAAAAATTAATTTAGCAGAAGGGATTGGAAAACACTTTCTATTTTTCTATGACCATAAAGACATGACTATTATAAATAATAAAGTATTACATAAATTACAGAGAAAAAAAAGCTTTATTTTCAAGCTTTGCTAATTGTATTCTTCAGAGATAAGCATCATTAATTTGTAGGTTATCTGGCATGACATCATTTTCTGTCTGTTTATCTAGCTAGCTAGCTATCTACCTACTCTCCCGAACATATTACATACACTTATATTGAGCAATCTTGTTCAATTGTTTCCCTAAAACAAATTCCTAAAACTGGAATTACTGTGTCAGAGAGTAGTCTGAGTTTTCCAGAAAGTAATGGCTGTTTACTTTACTAACTTGATGCAATTTTAGTATTTTCATATCTGAGAAAATTAAAAAAAAGGTTCAATTCCATTTCTGTAATTATTAACAGAATTGAGCACCTTTCCATGCATGTATTGACTATTTCTATTTTACTTTGTGGATTGCCTGTTTTACTTTTGTGTCTTTCTTCTTACATATGTTGCTATACTTACCAGCTTTTCTTTACTACAATTAAATACCTAAGACAAGCTACTTATGAAGCAAGGAGGTTGATTCTGGCTCACGGTCTTAGTGGTTTGGAGGTTCACAGTCCACAGTAGAGCAGCACCATCAGTTCAGTTGTCTGGTGAGGACAGAGGATGGCAATGGTGGAGCACATGGCCAGCCAGGAAGCAGAGGGGCTAGGCACAGCTTGGCTTCCATGACCAACCCTCTCACAAGCATTGCCTTCCTAGGGACATGCCCCAGTGACCTGTGGACTCCCAACTGTGCCCATCTCCTGGTCACAAATTTTATCAAGCCTCTACCCTGTTTAATAGCATTAACTTATGACCTTAGGGAAGCCAAATCTTGTTTAAACCATAGCAGCTACAAATAACTTGCTCTCTTTATCATTTACCTAAAGCTTTGTTAGCTTAGCTTTTTTGATTCAGATGTTTTGCATTTTATTGTAGTAAAATATCTTTCTTTATAGCTTTTGATGTTTACATCATTCTAAGAAAGCGCTTTTCTGCTCAAAACTGGTAAAACATAAAAAATGTTTGTATTTATTTATCTTTGGTATTTTATAGCTTTTTATGTTAAAATTCTTAATGCATCTAGAACTTAGTTTGGGGACAGTTTTATGTATTATTGACCATTTAACTCAATGACAATTATTGGCTAATTGATAATTTAATTATAGATTTGAAGATATTTTTTGATATTCTAATTTCCTATACATAAATATATGTCTGCTTCTGAATGCCACTCACTGTAGTAAGTTGTATCATGTTTTCAGTAATGTAGTTTTATAGCATATTTGATGCCTGAAAGGGTATGTTCCCCTTCATTACTCTCCAGTTTAGATAATTTTGTGTATTCTTAATATATTCACTGCTATTTGAACCTTTGAATAAGTTTGTTCATCTAAACATATTATCACTACAATCTTTTAAATTATAGAGATGAATTTTACTTTTTAAATTTAAGAGGGAGAGATAGAAGAAGGGAGAGAGGGAGGGAAAGAGAGAATTTGATTGCAATTGAATTAAATGTAGACTTTAATTTTGAGACCATTTAACATCTTAAAGCTTCATTTTCTACTGTGATGGTACTGGAATTTGTAAATCCACCAAGCCTATCTCCTACCCAACTTAGAGTCTCGGTTTAGATCTTGTTTTCTCTAGTAAATCTTTCTTTCTTTCTTTTTTTTTTTTTTTGACAGGCAGAGTGGACAGTGAGAGAGAGACAGAGAGAAAGGTCTTCCTTTTTGCCGTTGGTTCACCCTCCAATGGCCGCCGCGGCTGGCGCGCTGTGGCCGGCGCACCGTGCTGATCCTTTGGCAGGAGCCAGGTGCTTATCCTGGTCTCCCATGGGGTACAGGGCCCAAGCACTTGGGCCATCCTCCACTGCACTCCCTGGCCACAGCAGAGAGCTGGCCTGGAAGAGGGGCAACCAGGACAGAATCTGGCGCCTCGACCGGGACTAGTACCCGGTGTGCCGGCGCCGCAAGGCAGAGGATTAGCCTAGTGAGCCGTGGCGCCAGCTGTAAATCTTTCTTAATCTCACCCCAGCACCCCCAAGTACTCCAGCAAACCATTTATCTTGTTGCATTGTAAAGACCTCTTAGTTATCTCCCACTAGAGTCTAAGCTTCTGCAAGAAAGACAACGTGCTGGTTTCCATTGCTTTCACAAGAACAGTTCAGAGCCTGACTTATAAATACTTATTCAGTAAATACTGGTTTTTCCTTTGCAGTCTGTGTTTAGAAACTATGATCACGACCATGATGGGTACATCTCCCAAGAGGACTTTGAAAGTATAGCAGCCAATTTTCCCTTTTTGGATTCCTTCTGTGTGCTGGACAAAGATCAGTAAGTCTTAGTTTTGTTACATTTCAATGCAACTTTCCTAAATCAGAAGATTATTATCAGAGGAGGACAGAGAAATTTATAACTTACATTTTGATGGCTTCAACCCTAGTGCTTTCATGAGATAAGTTTTACTTAGCTGATTTTTTTTCCTTGGAGTCCATGAACACGACCAGTTGGATAGAATCCCAGGGTAAACCACATTGTTAGTATTGAACACAAGGGCCCATTTGCAAATTAGCCCAACTCTATATTTCTTACATTACTACTTAGCTACCAACACCAGAAAACTGCCATCAAAAGAGAGAAGAGAGGCTGGCACTGTGGCATAGCAGGTAAAGCCGCTGCCTGCAGTGCTGGCATCCCATATGGGCACCAGGTTGAGTCCCAGCTGCTCCACTTCCAATCCAGCTCTCTGCTATGGCCTGGGAAAGCAGTAGAAGATGGCCCAAGTGCTTGGGCCCCTAAACCTGCATGGGAGACCCGGAAGATGATCTTGGCTCCTGGCTTTGGATCAGCACAGCTCTAGTCATTGCAGCCAACTGGGAAGTAAACCAGAAGATGGAAGACCTCTCTCTCTTTGCCTCTCCTTATCTCTGTGTGTAACTCTGACTTTCAAATAAATAAATAAATCTTTAAAAAAAGAAAAAGAGAGAGAGCGAGAAGAGAAATACAGTTAGCTATAGCTCCGGTGTCCTCAGCGTCACTGCATCTGTGGGCAATTTTTTTTTTTAAGTTTTATTTATTTACTTGAGAGGCAGAGTTACAGAGAGAGGGAGAAACAGAGATCTTCCATCCACTGATTCACTCCCCAAATAGCTGCAATGGTTGCAGATGGGCTAATCAGCCAGGAGCTTCCTCTGGGTCTCCTACATGGGTTCAGGGGCCTAAGTACTTGGGCCATCTTCTACTGCTTTTCCAGGTGCATTAGCAGGGAGCTGGATCAAAGTGGGGCAGCTTGGACTTGAACCAGAGCCCATATAGGATGCCAGCACTGCAAGCAGATGCTTAACCTACTATGCCTCAGCACTGGTCCCGCTGTGGGCAATCTTAAAATTCATCAAATGACCATGATTTCTTAGATTTTTAACAGTCTTCACAGAAGCACATGGTAGCTGCAGATAACAATAAATAATCCACACTTTATTATTTCTATGATCAAAGGTTGTACTGATAAACAGAAACAAATATATTCTTCTTTAGTTTCCAATGATGTCTGAAAATTTAGTGGCTTTCAGGACTAAGTTTGAACTCATTTAAGATAACTAATAATTAAAAACAATTGCTGAGAAAGGCTGGCATTAAAAATTTGATTAAGTTTTAATTATGTGAGGTTAGTTGCTGACCTTAAAGTCATCTGTAATGAAATACTGGATTTTACGTTGGTGAAATATCCAAATCAAATTATGTAAAAACCCTCTAATATTTTGTTGGTATGAGAATTTTTCAAAAATGAAATCGAATTAATATAACACACTAAGGAAAGCTTTGATACTTTAATATAAATGACTTAAAATCTTAAATTCATCTTTAATGCATACCCAGAACAAAGAACACTTTTAAAATAAATTATACTTGTAAGAAACATAAACTTCTTTGACAAAGTAAAATTCCCAGCTGCCCATTTCTTCCCTTAGTTTGTTGCTATTAGGGACTTATAAATAGAACATGGACTTAAAACCACCTTCTAGTTTTCATTTCTCTTCTTTGCTACCTCTATAGGAAGAACTGAGATTGTCTCAGAAAATTGTCTCTTTCTCTGTCTATATCATCATCTCTATGTCTCTTAACATCTATAAATATCTGTGTTTTTTCTAAGAATGAAGGTTTGAGCTATTCATAGCTTTCTTATTAGATGACTTCGTCAGACAATGTGATACCCTAAGTTAATACCTCAAACCTTTCCTTGGTTAACCACACTGAAGTTTGAGTGGTTAATACTGGAAAATATCAGAAAAAGATGTTTTCTCTAAGATCTTGTTTTCCACACTATGTTCCACAAAAACCGGTATTAACTAGTATTTTTGCAAAAGGTATTAACTTGTCAAGTATGGAAAACATAATCAAGTATGGAAAACTAATTAAATAAGTGTCTTTACTGTGTGACTTCCCCAAAACTTTTAATAGACTAAGGTGTTTTACTCTATGACTCTAAGAGAGTAATGGACTAATGCACTATTTTATAATTTTGTTTGTATATGAAATTGTGTAAATATGTATCTTTATCAAATATATTTATTGTATCAATTTTATGAAATTATATATTTTTTAAGTAGTAAATGATTTTATTACAAAAATTATACCATTTATTGATCATTCAGTTTTCTAAAAACACAAACGTAAGAATAAAATAAACACATTCAAGACTCACCAGCCCCTCTAGGACAGGAAGATGCCCTGGGTGGAGAGCATACAACCGTTTTCCCTCCACTCATGTCATCTTCCACACACATTCTAGGATTCCACGTTGCCTTCTACAAGGCAAAGGAAACTGGCTAGAAGATTTCTGTACAAGTCACGATAAGTTTAAAGCTATTTGGTGCTAATGATTTGTACATTCTAGTTTGCAACTCTGAGACTCAAAGACACCAAGCAAGCTCGGCCAAATACCTGCTCCGAGCTAACATTCACTGCCATTATTCTTTGACATTATCTTTGAGATTGATCATGTTCAGTCACCGGAGCTTTTGTTTAGCCCTGAGTGCAGACCCTAAAACCCACGCACAGTCTCCATGTTCAAGTATGAGAGCTTGCTTCAGGGCAACCGAGGTTGCTGTAGTGCTTCTTTGCATCTCTGTAGTGTCTCCTGTGTCAGAGCCGTGTGCAGCAGTGCCAATGGCAGCGCAATGCAGGGGCACACAGTCAAGTCCCCGACTGCCTAACAGCTCTCTGTTCCATCCGGACGCCGCCCCACAGTCAAGGCTGCGATCTGGAAATCAGTGAGGAGCGTGGCCCATCTCCATTTGGAAGTTGTTCTTCTATGGGACTGAACCCACTCCTTCACCATAACTAAACGGAGCTGTCAGGCACATTCTTAGGAGGCATCCTGGTTCGGGGCTGTGGGCTCCTCGGCTTTCAGGCTCTGGAGGGGTGCTGGCACTGCTTCTTTCTTCTGAGCCGCCGGGAACTCACGAATTGCTCCTTCAATCGGGGGTATGACGATGGGGTTTGGTTTTGGATCCACCACCTGAGAAATAATCCTGTCTACCCCAGCTTCCAACATCCCTGACTGAACCACGCTCTGCCTCAGGCCGTTTTACAACTGGTGCTTGTTCATTGTAGGACTCCACTCTTGCTTATCCAGATGAGTGCACACAACATGATCCACTCTCTGTCTCAGGTTTTGGTAGGCTGGCTTGGTGTCGGCCCGGCAGTCCTGGTGGAAGCTGTCAAACAGACCTCGGCTCTTGAGCTGCTCCACAATGAGGGCGATGAGCTGCGGGTCCCCAGGAGGCAAGGAGGCTGTGTTGATGGGGCCACTGCTCCCGCCAGCCCCCAATGCGCCCTTTGCTGCCTCGGTAGAGGCCTGGCCTGCTCTGCCGCCGCCGCTGTCCACCACGCCTGCGCCCAAGGCCCGCGGAGGATGCCAAACACGCGACAGAGGGCGTGAAGTGTGTGGAGTTGTGGCAGATGTGGAGGAAGGCGGTGCCAAGGGGCCAGCGGCGGAGGTGGTAGTAGCAGTGCAACGACGTTGGCAAAGCAGGCCTAAAAAAATATCTATTTTTTAACCAAAGCATTCTTCCTACTCTCTGCAGCCCCGATTAGCATCTTAAGGGTTTGGTTTTCCACAGAAAGTTCTTTGAGAACTGTTATTTGGAATATTTAACTTGTAATCTGCTCCCCATGGGCAGGAAGTCAGGTTTTAGGCCATCTTGGGAAGTTTCAGTGGATCAATGACCGAATAAAATTTCATTCAGAGATAGAAATTCTTTCAGGGCCGGCGCCGTGGCTTAACAGGCTAATCCTCCGCCTTGCGGCGTCAGCGCACCGGGTTCTAGTCCCGGTCGGGGCGCTGGATTCTGTCCCGGTTGCCCCTCTTCCAGGCCAGCTCTCTGCTATGGCCCGGGAAGGAAGTCCTTGGGCCCTGTACCCGCATGGGAGACCGGGAGAAGCACCTGGCTCCTGGCTTCGGATCAGTGCAGTGCGCCGGCAGCAGCGGCCATTGGAGGGTGAACCAATGGCAAAAAGGAAGACCTTTCTCTCCCTCTCTCTCTCACTATCCACTCTGCCTGTCAAAAAAAAAAAAAAAAAAGAAAAAAAAAAAAAAAAAAAAGAAATTCTTTCAGAACGTCACTTAAAGATTGAAGATGTTCTGTCTTTTTATTTCCAGAATGGCAGATGTGAGCACAGCAGGTTGTCTGAGTCAATGCTAGGGATAGCCCTGACTGGCTCTCACAGCTGGCCCTACTCTCGTGTGCCTTGGTGATATGTAAACATTCCCATCATGAACTGAGGAAAGATGGGCCATTTCTTGGTAGAGGGACATGGGATAATTCCAGGTGTGCTTAGTCAGACACCACCAACTTCTGTAGGAGACAAGCCTCAAACTTTCATTAGCTTGACACACTGAAGTTTTTTTCCTCACTCATCTAAGGGTCTAATTTCCTAGTGGCTGGTCAGCACTCCCCTTCCTGGTAATCCATGGAGTAGGCTCTCCTCTATCTCCTGGCTTTGCTGGCATCTAGGGTCGTGGAGCCCCCTGAATACATCTTGCAGATGAGAGAAGAGGAGGTGGAGGAGCACAGCAGTTTCTTAAACTTCTAGGTCTAGGAATACCATTTGTTCAAGTTGGCTTGGTGGCTAACAGTCATATGACCTGCCCCTAGATTCAGGAAGGGCTGGATAATGTAGCTCCTGGCTACATTGTAGTAACATATAGTAACAGATCTATAGAATGAAGGATGGTACACATGCTAGGCAACAAGTATTGTTTTTCCTTCTTCTATGAAGCCATGAAGGGGCCTGGGCTGGGGTTGCTGCTTTATGGTTGTTCTCCAGGAACCCTGTTCACTGTATTCTAATTGGTGCCCAGACTTGTATGACTAAGTGGTGTTGTATATGTAAGTATCTATCTGTCATTTATCTACTATCTCTCATCTATCTATTATTGATCATCTGTCAATAAATCATCTCTTAGTCTGTATGTCTTTCAACTCCATGAATGTACCTCCACCAGGAAACCAGGATCTTATGTGTGTTTGTGTTTAAATTCAGGGACCAAAATATAATGTGTTCCTCAAGTCATGAGTTGACTGTTTAATTTTGAAGAGGTCTGAAATTCTTAAACCTGTAAGAAAATTATGGCACTGCTAACAGCATTAGAGAAGCCTGGGGCAGGAATATTGGTAAGAAAGATACAGAGTTGGGCTTGGATATGTTTGTTTTGGGAGGAGAGTAACCAACAGGAAGAGACCTCCAGTGAACTGTTGAAGATTCAGATGGATAGTCAGGGGTAGAGATACAGTCTTCAGCCCAGTGTCGTGAGCTGGCATCCTTAGTGTGGTGAGCAAGGGCTGATGGGAAAATTTAGAGGGAGAGGAGCTTGGATCCTCCTGAGGAATGAGCCTGCAGAAACACCTTTCCCAACATATAGGTGTTGAGAAGAAAGACTAGATTTTGTGGGAGAATGGGCAAAGGGAAGGAGGAAAACCAGATTGCATGGAATCACAGGGTTCCATAGAGGGGAGAGGGTCAGAAAGGACCTTTGTCCCCATGCAACCTATTGCCAAGAGGTCAGGAAGTCTGAAGAATGAGGAAAGGCCACTGAGGATGTCCTTGCTGTTAGTCTCAACAGGTTAGTAGGACTGGAAACCTGACTCTATGGAGTAAAGAGTAATTGAAGAAAATGGAGAGCTAGAGTCCTCTTTTTGAAAACTGTGGAAATCAGAGAAGGAAGAGGGAAAAGACAAGTGCTGGAAATGGTAGTAGGACTGAGGAAATTTTTTCAGAAGGGAGAATCCTGAATATAACTGTAAGCAGAGGGAGAAATAGGTGAAGAGACTGAGCGGATGGAAAAGTGTGGAGTCATATTGCGGTTAGACAGTGGGGGGCTGGGAGTATCCCAAGCAAGAACTTGGGAGTGTAAAGGAATTCTGAACTGACCAGGAAAGTTGTGACCTCCGGCCTATGCTGGTATAGAGAGAAGGTGACTTGGAGCTCACTATGTCCAACAGATTTGATCTTTTCTGATGAACAAGAGTGAGGATGTGCAGTCCATGGAGGATATGGAGGTGAGTTTGTTCTGTGTTGAGAAGATATGGAAGCACTGCTTCAGTGACGGGCTATGAGCCAGGCTGAATGAGTGAGAGGGTCACTGAGGAAGTGGCTGGATGGTACCAGGCTGAGTGAACTTGAGAATGGGAAGTTAAAAGAGTTTCCTCTTTTTATCTGGCTACCTAATTTGTAAACCCTAGTGCTAGACAAGGGCTAGAAAGATATCCTTCTGGAAGTTGTTATTCCATACTGTGTCAGAGTACACAGGCCTCCTGTATGCACAGTGTGTATGGTCCTGCACATCTGTGTGTGCACACACGAACACACACACACACATACACACCATCTTTACTGACTGTGAAAGGCTTTCAGTACCTGATGCTGTCCTTTGAGATCCCACCTACCTTTAGATGTAATGGAGAAGTCAACATTCCTCATCTTTGGGCCACAGAAGTATGGAGGGTGGGTGTGTAAAGTGTGGCAACTGCTTAGCAATGTGGGATTCAAAGATCCCTCCCTTCTTTGATTCTTTTAACAGAGATGGCTTGATCAGTAAAGACGAAATGATGGCTTACTTCTTGAGAGCTAAATCCCAACTACACTGTAAAATGGGACCAGGATTTGTCCATAATTTTCAAGAGATGACCTATCTGAAGCCAACCTTCTGCGAACACTGTGCAGGATTTGTAAGTCTGTTTTCCATCATTTTCTTTGGTGGGTAGTTACTGGTGCAAAATTCTGAGAACGTAAAAAATGACACACTCACTAGAGCCTGCTTTGGGTCAGAAATAAATCATCATGGTTTTCTGACAGTAAAAATTAAATGAAAGTGAAGGCGAGATCTATGAGGTTAGCTGTGCTCTAGGAATGTAGGGTTGGCAGACAGGGCAGGTTGGTGAGAGCTGCTAATATAAGAGAGTGGTTTGTCTGTTAATCCCTGCCAGGGAAAGGTGTCAGACCAAACTCCTGGCATTCATCACTAATATTCATAAGTAATTGCAATTAAACAGAGCATTTATCTTAGTCAGTTCCTTTGAGTGCTCATTTCATATGGTATTAGTCACTAGAAATCCACTGTGGCATGACTCAATTAACTCCCAACTCTAAAAGGAAAAAAAAAAATCTTTTAGAGAGTAGATGGTTATAATACTAAGTAACATTTACCTAACACTTGACAGTTACAGAGTTCTTCCCCAGTCACTAATTTCATTAAATCTCCCAACAAACCCTTCCCTTTGCCTGTGACTATAGAGGGCCACAGGGGACACAAGTGTTCTGACTTGAATCCTGTGCTCCAGTTGCACCATGACAACAAATGGAGAGTGTATCCTTCATTCCTCACATTTGAGAAATCCTTGGGAACTGAGGTTAGCTTTTGGCCCTGTATGTCTTCCAGTCTATATTCAAGTTAAGTAAATGGGAAAATGTGGCATTCCAGGTGAGGGCTGCCAAACACCCCAGTGAGTATGATGGTTGCTCTTTTCCTAAATGCCAGAGCTCAGTTGTGTTAGCTTTATTCAGTAGTCATATCCCACTGCTGACCCATATTGAAGCCATTGCTGATATATGCTTCCACTAGATGATATTGTTTCTTTGGGGAACACAAGGGCAGGAATTTGTGTTCAAGCATACAGCCACCTGAGAAGGAGTAAGTAAGAGGCAAATGTTACCTCAAAGATGATTCCAGGTGGGTCATAGCACTTGATGTGGTCAAGGATCAAGGTAAGACTGAGGACCCACTCTTTCTCAGCCCACAAAGGAAAAATGCTTCTGTTCCTATCTCCACAGGGATTTGCAGCTCCAGGCCACTTCTTTAGGGAACAAATACATCTCCTTTTTCATTTTGATGGAGATTGGGGGAAAGAAATATCTAGATCAGTGTTGTTTCTTGAATCCTAGCTGCTCCACTTGCAGATCCAGTTTCCTGCTAATGTGCCTGGGAGAGCAGTGGATGATGGTTTGGGTTCTTGAGTCTCTGTCACCTGCATTGGAAACCTGGACAGAGTTCCTGGCTCCTGGCTTTAGCCTGGCCCGGCCCAGCCCTGGCTGATGTTGGCATTTGCAGAGTGAATTGGTGAATAGAAGATTCTCTCTCTCTCTCTCTCTCTCTCAGTCATTTTGCCCTTCAAATAAATAAATCAGTCATTTGAAAAAATTAGAGGAAAGAAAGCTCTGGACTTTAAATCTGGAACCTTGGGTTTGAATCTTGGTCTTACCCCCTGTTGACTCTCCCTGACCTAGTTATATTTAACTATCTTTGAGTCTCTGTTTTCCTATCTGTAAAAGGAAGGAAATACCTGCCATGTTGCTGTGGTAGCAAAATAACATTAGGCATGTTGGATGTCACATAGTTCAGTGTATTTCTTTTCTTAATGCTCCTTTAAAATTTGAAATTAACTTATTTTTAATTTTCATAGTCCTTTATATTTTTCAAAATAAATCTAATTTCATTGGTAAAATTTGATTTTGTTTTTTTTTTTACTTACTACTCACATACATTAAAAAATATCCATTGGCTTTCAAAGGAATTCATCAGTACAACTCTATAGATGTGTCATTTATAAGAATTGTGGAAGAATGCAAGGGACCATTTTCCAGTGGCTGCATTATTTGCTTTGGAAATAAGTTCAAATTTCAGAGTAAGGATGACAAACAGACATGACTTGTGCTACAATCCATTTATTTTAGAATTAGAATTCCAGAAGTGAAAGAGTGTTGGTGACTCCCTTGTTTTACAGATGAGGAAACTGAGATCTGGAGAAGTGACTTCCCCAAAGTCACAGGGATCATTAAAAGCAGGGCCATGAGTCATCTCCAGGTCTCCTGACTCTCATTCCAGTGCTCCTTTTTTTTTTTTTTTTTTTAAATAAAAGCTTATTTTTCATCTACTTAAAAGGCATAATGACAGAGAGAGACAGAGACAAAGAGAGATAACTTCCTTTCATTGGCCAAAGTCAGAAGCCCAGAACTAAATCCATGTCTTCCATGAGGTTGTAGGGGCCATCATCTGCTGCTTCCCAGAATACATTAACAGGAAGTTGGACTGGAAATGGAGGAGCCAGGACTGGAACAGGCTCTCAAACATGGGAGGCAGGCATCCCAAGTATTGGCTTAATCTAGTGTGCCACAATGCCCTCCCAGTCCAGTGCTCCTTATGCCTTAAGAAACTATTCCAAGTATCAGAGCAGCTCTGATTTGAAAGGAATACTCCTGCACACCCATCTATCTGCACAAGGACACCCTCTACTGACCGTGGTGGCACACTGACTCAGTGCCTTTCCGTGGCTAGTATTTTCTTCCTGGCTATGCATATGCATTAACACACCATGTCCATACTTTTAGTCCTCATGGAACTATCATTTGTCTCTCTCACTCTCTCTCTCTTTTTATTTTAAAGATTTTATTTATTTATTTGAGAGGTAGAGTTACAGACAGTGAGAGGGAGAGACAGAGAGAAAGGTCTTCCCTCCGTTGGTTCACTCCCAAGATGGCTGCAATGGCTGGAGCTGAGCCCATCCGAAGTCGGGAGCCAGGTGCTTCATCCCGGTCTCTCATGCGGGTGCAGGAGCCCAAGCACTCGGCCCATCTTCCATGCTTTCTCAGGCCATAGCAGAGAGCTGGATTGGAAGAGGGGCGGCCGGGACTAGAACCGGTGCACGTATGGGATGCCGGTGCCGCAGGTGGAGGATTAATCTACTGTACTACGATGCCAGCCCTCTCTCTATATTTTTTAACAGTTCCTGTGGCTTGCTACTATCTCTGGACATTAGGATATCTCTTGTTATTCATCTTTTCTTGGCCTACCTCAGTGGCTTTTGCTCACACATAGACCACCTGGGAACAATGACTTTGCTTTCTGCTTTCCTTCATTATTATATATGGAGGCTTTGCCACATAATTTCACTTCTGTGGAACTCAGTCTCCTCCTATGTAAAAAGGAGAAAAATATTATTACCTATCCCACAAGATTATCATGGGCACTAAATGAGTTAAAACATGTAGAGAGCTTAAAATTGTGCCTTTCACATAGCAAGAATTCAATAAATGTTAGCTATCATCTTTACTACTATCAAGGCTCCATAGAGAAAGAACTGCTTACACACTGTTGGTCCTTGTAAATTTCTGGATTATTACATTCCCCTTTAAAATCATTTCTATTTCCATTTCTTTCATTCACTGGGACTCTGCCCAAATACCTATAAAGGTTGGGATTGGGCCTGGCCAAGCCAGGAGCCAGGAACTAAGTCCAGATCTCCCACATGGGTAGCAAGTGCCCCTAGTACTTAAGCCGTCACCTGCTGCCTCCTAGATGTGCGTTAGCAGGAATCTGAGATTCAGGGATCTGAACAGAGCAGGACTCAAACCCAGGCTCTCTGCTATGGGATGTGGGTTTCCAAATGGCATCATAATGCTCTTAACTGCCCTGCCAAATGCTGACCTCATATTTACCCTTCATAAAGGAGAAGCAAACTAGATTAGACTGGGCCAGGCTGAAGCCAGCAGCCAAGAGCTTCTGGGTCTCCTAATTGGGTGCAAGGGCCCAAGCACCCAGGCTGTCCTCTACTGCTTTCCAGGCACATTAGCAGGGAACTGGGTCAGAAGTGATAGCTTTTTTGTTGTTGTTGTCAAGCTTTAGTTATTTATTTGAGAGGCAGAGTTACCAACAGAGAGAGGGAGAGACAGAGAGAGGTTTTTCGTATGCGGGTTCATTCCCCAGATGGCCACAACTGCGGGAGCCAGGCCGATCTGAAGCCAGGGGCTAGGAGCTTTCTCCAGGTTTCCCACGTGAGTGCAGAGACTCAAGCACTTGAGCCATCTTCCATTGCTTTCCCAGGCAATTAACAGAGAGCTGGATCAGAAGAGAAGCACCTGGGACTTGAACCGGCACCACTATGAAATGCTGGTGTTATAGGCCGAGACTTAACCTACTATGCCACAGAGCTGGCTCCCTGACAGCTTCTTACAAAGCCATGGTGACACACTCAGGAGCATTGCTCACCTGTGATACACTGTGAGCCGTGTTCCCATTCGTCCCAGGAGGACACCTGTCCTGCTTCTTTCAACATCATTTAATTATGTAAAAAACAACCATGTAACCTTACCACTAAAAGGTTGGGAATGGAGCTTCTCTGGCTTGAGCTAAGCCCATTTAATTGATGATACCGTACATTCCTGGTGTCCCTGTTACCCATGTACAAGTGCTGTAGGGAGGCACGGGAAAGATCACGATGAGCCCCCTTCTTCACAGCGTTTAGAGGGAGTCCGTCAGGAGGACAAAGACACCACCCTCTGGACAGTGCCCCTGGAGTGCCTGGGCAGTTGCTCCCTTGTGAAACCATGGACCCTCACACCTCTCCTGGATAATTTGTCAAGTCAAGGGATAGCATTTCAATGATTTGAAGATCTTAATTGGCTTTTTGATTCTAGAATCAAAAATAATACTTCATTCTGTAAAATAGAAAAGTGTTCTAAGGAGCCAGGCAGACAGGGAAATGCTGAAGAAAGCAGAAACTAAAACAATGTGCCGGTGGGCATTTAATGCAGCAATTAAGACTTCACCTGGGAGGCCTGTACCCCCTATCAGATTGCCCGGGTTCAAGTCCTTGTTCCACTCCAGGCTCTAGCTTCCTGCCAACGTGAACCCTGGGGGGCAGCATGTGATGGCTCATGTGCCTGGGAGACCTGGATTGAGTCATGTTGCGATCTTTTGGGGAATGAACCACTTTAAAAAAAAAAAGTGGAAAATTGGTCATTTCCAAGTTATTTTGGGGGACAGAGAAAAATAATGGATTGGTTACCAACTGGTTAGTACAGGTTACTTTTTAAAAAAAGTTTATGTATTTATTTGAAAGGGAGAGTCACAGAGAGGCAGAAACAGAGAGAGAGGTCTTCCATCTGCTGGTTCACTCCCCAGATGGCTGTAATGGCCAGAGCTGTGCCAATCTGAAGCCAGGAGCCAGGAGCTTCTTCCAGGTCTCCTACATGGGTGCAGGGGTCCAAGTGTCTGGGTTGTCTTCTACTGCTTTCCCAGGCCATAGCAGAGAGCTGGGACAAAAGTGGAGCAGCCAGACTCGAACTGGCTCCCATATGGGATGCCGGGACTGCAGGTGGTGGCTTTACCCACTATGCCAGAGCACCGGCCCCTTAGGTTACTTTTTGTATGTAACAAATAAGGCTGAGGAAGCTTCATTATCATGATCATTGAAACCCAGCCTGTTTGGGAAATGTGGCTGTTATCTCTTATAGTTTCTTGGAAAGTAAGATAAACAGTTTAGTGTCAGTTTGGTGATACAGAACTGTAGCATGGGTAGCTCCATTTTGGTTTTGGGTCTGGTTTGCTGGGACTGTACAAGAACTTGGTCCAAAACATGGCCTCCTATAATTTTTATTTAACAGCCACTCCTATTTTGTAAGTGGAAGTCAGTAACTTCTTGGCTGGCAGATTCTGAGGCTTTTCTACATCATATACAGCTTTGGCGCAGGCCAAACATGGAATTGTGGAGATTGAGTATATGAGTAAATTAGTTTCCTCTTCTGAATTCTTTCAAGGTACAAATTCTACTCAGTAAACCTAATTTCCACACATGGTGCAGGCATTTAGCTAAGTAGGGAAAATTCTGGGTTTGAGTCCCTGCTCTGACTCCAGATTCCAGTGTGCTGCTAATGCAGACCCTGGCAGGCAATAGTGTTGGCTCAAGTAGTTGGGTACCTGCCATGTAGATCTGGATTGGCTTCCCAGCTCCTAGTTTAGGGCTGGCCCAGTGCTGGCTGTTGCAGGCATTTGAGGAAAAGAGCAGTGGATGGGAGCTCTCTTGCTCTGTCACTGTTTGTCTGTTTCACTGCCTCTCAAATAATTAAACACTTAAATAAAATAATTTTACAAATCCAAACACTTTAGTGTAAAGTTAATACCATTCTGCTTATTAATATTTTTTAATATTAATAATTTTGTGGGCTCTTGTCACGTATTTGGAGAAGAATTCTGGCTCAAATAGACCAGACAACATGGTAAGTTTGTGACCTTTTTATTCAGTGAGAGAAATGTACAGGAGAGTGAGGGCTTTATTTAGGGGAGAAAGTCTAGAGGCTAGGTTGGGTCCATGCCAAGCAGAGGGCAGGCCAGGAGCCATATGGAGCAAGTGTTTGGTCATGAGCAGTTACAAGTAGCTTAGCACGAGTAGGGAAGCAAAGGCAGAGAGTGATTTTGGGGCGCTCCTCGGCTTTTGTATGCTTTCCAAAGGGGAGTGATTACATAGTCTGATAGGCAGGTGGGCATTCAGGTGAGATCAGGTAAGGGCATGAGATCACACAGGCGCCGTGGTTGAGGGCATGGTCTCAGGCTTACAGATCTAATCGATTTTATCCTATCTGCCTGCCTACATCAAAGTGCATTTCTTAGATTGCTGTATTTCCTATAGTGATAAGGAGAGATGGCAGTAGGGGCTTCCAAACACAAAGTGGTCATCTCCCCTGTAAATCTTGCTGAGAGTGTGTCATGCCGGAGTCTAACAAACACACAAATGCCATTTCCCACTCCAGCTCCCATTTGGCTCTGAGAAAGAAAAAGGAAGCAAAATTTATGTTATCACCACAACTGGGGTGGGCTGGGAGAGGGTCCTTCTGTTTGACAGGAAGAGTGTTAAGAGCAGTGACATCCTGTTTGTGCCTGGCCAGTCATGAAACTTCCCAGAACTTCCTCCCAGATTTCTCTCCAGATTCTCTGACAGTCCTTTGTCTTTTGTTGCAGCTCTGGGGCATAATCAAGCAAGGATACAAATGCAAAGGTAAATTCATGTTCTTATTGTTTTTTAGTTTTCAAACTGAGACATTTTAGGTAGGAATCCAAATTTTCTGGTTAAGCAGCAAAAGTTCTTTTTTATTTTTAAAATGTTTTGTTTTAATTTATAATTAGTTTTTCTTTAACAGATTCAATATAGTTCATAGATAAAATAACAAAAGTTCTTGATATCACTGAGAACTTAGGTCTCTTGTGCTAATGGCCACAAAGAGTGGATATGTCCAGGAAGGAGTCACCAGAGTTTTAGAGAACCAGAATTAAAAACTTACCGCATGCTTTGAGAGGGCAGCAAGCCAACCTTATCAGCATACATCCATCTAGCCCTGTCTCCAAGATCCCTTAGGAATCATCAGCCATTATGTTCCTAAAGTTTTACTTATAAAACACATGAAGTTTGTATTCCTTAAATAAAAGGTTTCTTTGAGGAAAAGAAAAAAAAAATGAAAGAAAGAAAAGGAGATGTTGAAGGGAAGGAGCCCAGGTGAGCTGAAATTTTGTTAAGAAACCATCATTACAACACCAAGAGTGAACTCTAGTGTCAGTTATTGCCTTTGGGTGATAATGATGCCGACGTGGGTTCATCAATGGTAAAAAATAGTCATTTTGTTGTGAGATATTGGTTACAGGGGAGACTGTATATGTGTGGATGCATAGGATATAGGAAATCTCTGTGCCTTCCTCTCACTTTTGCTGTGAACCTAAAAGTACTCTAAAAAACAAAGTCTGTTAAAAAAAAAATAAGAGAATCATCAGCATCCAGTTAAGGTGGGAGTTCTGAAGTGTGACAGCCTTACTAAAATACTGGATATAAGAACCTTTCCAGAGACAGCATTCAGCCAAGTGGCTAAGATAACATATGTCCCAGATTGGAGTGCCTGGTTTGATTCTCAGCTCCAGCTCCAGATTTTAGCTTCTTGCTAATGCCTCAGAAGTAGTTGCAATGGCTCCCATGCCACTAGCATGGGAGACTTGGGTTATAACGCAAGATTTTGGCCACTACAAGCATTTGGAGAATAAAAAAGTAGGCAGGAGTTCTGTTTTTCTGTCTCTCTGTTGCTGTCTCTTTGTGTCTTCTGTGTGTATGTCTTTCTGCCTCTCAAATAAAATTTATAAAAAAAGAACTTCCCTTCAAAGGGAAAAAACACACTAATTTCTGGAAGACATAGGCATTTCCTCCTACTTTCTCATAGCTAGTCTTTTCTATACTAAATCATATGGATAATGAAGATAAAACATGAGAAACATAACTTATTTTGTATGTTTCAATGAATTGATTCTAATATATCCCCCATTTAACTGAAATTTATAAACTGAAAATATATATATTTGACAAATGCAGTATGCATGTGTGTTAAGCCTGTGAGAATATATTGCTTCATATATATTTGGTTATTACACATTATTGGTGTTTAATCTGAGTTGCTAGATACTTTGCAAATAGTTTATATTGCTTCTTTAAAAAACCTAGCAATGCTCTTGAAAAATATAATGACATTTTCAAAAGGAAACATTGTAATCACGAACACCTTTAGATGAATGCTGTTCCCACAATGCCTTTTTTCTCTAGCCATCTTTCAGTATTTGGTCCTGTTTTGCATGAACAGAATGTTTATGTGAAGCTCCTAGCTGGAAGCCACAGTTAAGTGCTCAGAACGTCCTTTCCTATAGAACTTGTCTTTCACTTGCTTTGGTTTAACTTGGATTTTTACAGTCAGACAGCAAAAATATTGTAGTATCTTATTTCCTAGCAGCGAGTCACTAATTTTATTCTGGTTCCTGTTCCTCCGTTTCCTGAAAGACATACACACACACACACACACATTTTATGAAGGTGAAAATTAAACTCTTGGGTTATCTTGGGACATATAAGAACAGTGTTTTCTCCTAATGGCACATAGAGTAGAAAAAATTAATTAAAATATACTAAACATGGTATCAAGAGTATTTGAAACAAAATCATTTGTGAAACAATGGATATTGTAAATACTTAGAAGGTTTTCTTTGATATTGAGTGAAATATACTCTAGAATGGTCATATCTGTTCAATGATTCTAATTGAAGTGTAGGACTCTCATCATATGAAATAATTATGAACTATGTTCCAACCTGGCCACATTTTTCTACCTCAAGTCATAATTAATATTCTACTGCCTTAACTAAAACATCTTTTTTTTTCTTTTTTTTTTTAACTTTTATTTAATGAATATAAATTTCCAAAGTACAGCTTATGGGTCACAATGGCTTCCCCCCTCCCACAACCTCCCTCCCACCCGCAAACCTCCCCCCTCCCGCTCCCTTTCCCCTTCCATTCACATAAAGATTCATTTTCAATTCTCTTTATATACAGACATCTCAATGGGTAATTTCACAGAATCTGCTGTATGCCTACATTAATGAAATATCTAAAAGAAACTACCTCTGTAAACAGAAAAGGTTTATTTTGGCTCATGATTTTGGAACTTCACAGTCGAAGATCAGGTGACCCATTAGTGGGACATCTAGGGAAAGTCTTCTTACTTGGCAGAGTGTCCAGCTGACAAAGAGAGTCACACGGCAAGAGCCAGGGTGCATCTTGTGCTGCTTCCTATAAAACCAATGATTCAGTCATGGCCCCACCCTCACAACTCAATCCAGTTCCGTCACTACTTAAAGACTTCACTTCTAAATACCAAAATTGGATTAAGTTTCCACCCTGTGAGTACCAAGCCTTTAATACACAGGACTTTGGACAGCACCCAATCTCACATCCAAGTCACAAATGAAGGATATGTTTATTGAGCATATGCCCACCTTGTTTTCTATTTCTGTATAAAAAAAGGAAGCAGAAGATACGCTCACTTGCTCTGAAAAAGGTTTCTGGAAATGAACAAAAAATCTAGAGAAGTATTCAGTGGAGGAACATATCACAGTAAATCAGCAGAGGCAGCTGTTGGTCCCTGGAGAGGTGAAGCTGAGATTCCAGAGCCTCTTGGTGGGGATTCCGTCTTGGCCTGGGAAAGAACCCCAGGCCCACATGATTTGCATTTCATTTCAGGCAAGAGTAACTTACCTCTCAGACTAGGCCCTTCCTTCTTCATGCACCCTAAGCACCTCAATAACTTACGGAGAGGAACAAATTGAGCAAATAGAAAAGGACTTCAGGAGCTCATGAGAGATGGTATGGTCCTTTTCCAGCCCCCTAGATACATTCTGTGGACCTGCATTGGGCTGAGAGTCAACCTAGAAGTGGGTGGGGAAGAGAGGGCTGGCAGCTCCAGTGCCACTCTGGAAGCCCAGTCATGCTTCACATTCCTCATGTGTGACACATTTGGAATTTTTCAGACTGTGGAGCCAATTGTCACAAACAGTGCAAAGACCTCCTGGTTCTGGCCTGCAGGAGATTGGCCCGGGCACCCTCCTTGGGGAGTAGTCATGGGTCACTTCCAGGAAGCCCTTCAATACCCCCAGGTAATGTCCTCTCAGGTGGTTTTTTTTTTTTTTTTTTTTTTTTTTTTTTTTTTTTTTTTTCCCACAATGTCTCATTGCTCACCTCCCATTCCTGGACCTCATTTGGGTTCTGAGTCTAGACCCTTGACTTCTAGACCCTTGACTTCTCCGTCACTTCTCTCTGCTGTCAGGTCTAACATTCAACTCCCTTGTAGGTAATTTAGTTCTGTTTCTAGTTTGTTTCTCTGGGACCTTGCATGTCAGATTCCTTTTCTTTGCCTGGACATTGAAGGGTTGCTCTCAAACATCCAGGTGTCAATTAATCACTATCTTCTTTCCCCCTCAGTGCAAGATGATGTATTTGAGTTTCCTGGGGTTGCTGCTGGACATCAGGACCTGGACAGCAGAGCCATCACACTGGTCACAGGCTCTTCCCGCAAGATCTCTGTGAGGTTACAGCGGGCCACCACCAGCCAGGCCACCCAGACTGAACCTGTTTGGTCGGAGGCTGGCTGGGGGGATTCAGGGTCCCACACCTTCCCCAAAATGAAATCCAAGTTCCATGACAAAGCCGCAAAGGACAAAGGTTTTGCCAAGTGGGAAAACGAGAAGCCCAGGGTACAGGCTGGAGTGGATGTTGTTGATCGGGGCACCGAGTTTGAACCTGACCAGGATGAAGGCCAGGATGAGACCAGACAGGATGGTGAGGTCAGTGTTATGTAAAACAAATAAAACAAAATGAAGGAGGATGAAGGTGCTGAGATGAGCATTAAGGGAGGCAGCCTTCTAGTGTTAAAAATAGGATATTTGCAAATCAAGACATGTCACTTTTGGCCTTTTTGTTGACCCTAGAAGGATAGTTTCTTTCCATTGTACCTCAGTTTCATCATATAAAAAATTGAACTGAATTAAGTTCTAAAACCTAGTGAAGGTTGTCATGTTTTCATCCTGAAATTATGCTCCAGAAACCAATGACTATTGCATGTGTCTTATACTGTTGTGCTTTACAGATATGCTTAGTTTTCCAAGCTAGAACCAGGTCCCAAACATACAGGAGACATTGGAAGCAAAAGATCTGCAGATAAAGAAGAATTGGAAACTCTAGACCCTACTAAATGAGGCTTTGATATCACCCCGCAGAAAGAAGTAGTGCAAATCAGTTAGAGAGAACTCAAGCTTCTATAAACCAAGTTCTTCCCCTGCATAGGAATCATATACAAATCATCCAAAGCAAATGGGATGCATATGGAATTTGTTAGTATATGCTGAAAATGGAAATTGATTCAAGATGGAGTTAGATAAATTCATTAGTGAAAAATCCATAGTGCTTTAAGAAAAAGAGTTTGGAGAAACTGACATCATATTTCTCTTTCTTTCCTTTCTCCCTTTCTTCTTTCTTTCTTTCTTTCATTCATTCTATGATTTATTTCTTTATTTGAAAGGCACAGTTACAGAGAAGCAGAGGCTGAGAGAGAGAGACCTTCCACAACGGCCAGAGCTGGGCCAATTTGAAGCCAGGAGTTTCTTCTGGGTCTCCCATGCAGGAGAGGGACTCAAGGACTTGGCTGGCATATATTTCTAACCTCTGAAGCAATGTCATGGAGGGCAGCCTTCACTTCCCTGTTGAATCATTCTCATTAACAGACTGGGTTAGGCAGAGATTCTATTGGATCAGTCCAGTGTTCTTTACTCTCATGGGTAAAGTTCTTTACTCTCCATATTCTATTCTTCAAGAGACCTAAGCATGCTGTCTTCGTTTTTTTCCTTTGGATGAGAAAAACTTCAATGACCTTTAACCAAAATCCCTTTAGCTCCTTCCTCACTGAAGGTAATAAAGAGGCCACACATTATCTTCAGTCATATGAAGTTTATTATAAGCTATTTTTCCTTTTCTTAAAATATTAACTTTTATTTTTAAAGATTTATTGTATTTATTTGAAAGGCAGAGTGACAGATAGTGAGAGACAGAGAGAAAGAGATCGTCATCTGTTGGTTCATCCAGTCCCATAATATTAACTTTTAAAAATAGCTTTGTTGAGATGTAATTCATGTACCACAAAATCCATCCTTTAAAAGTGTAAAATTCAGTTTTTAGTATATTCAGCGTTATGCAACTATTAGTATAATCTAATTTTAAAACATTTTCATCACTCCTAAATAAAGAAACTTTGTACCCAATTGCAGTCATTCTCCTCCACCTCCCTGTAGCTATAGGCAATTATAAATACTTTCTGTCTCTGTAGATTTGCGACACCAACTTTATATTTAACATTTCCCCTGCTCATTATCTTGGAAAATCTATCAGTACCTAGCTCTCCCATATGTATTTGCCAAGCATAGCCCAAGCCAGAAATATAAAGGTGCATAAGAAAAAATTCATGATTTGGTGCCAGAATTCAATATCTTATGGCAAGGATTCTTAACGTGAGGTCTAAAAAATGAGTTCAGGGTGATTGATGTAAGGGCTTTTTATTTTATATAAAATTATGCATAGACATATGCTCATTTCAGAGGAGAGGAGAGGTTAATAGCATTGAACAGCTTCTCAAAGGGATCTGTAATCCAAAAAAAGCAAAGAATAAATGTGCACGTTTTCTGGATAAAGCCTAAAATTGAGCTAACCACTGAGAGTACCAACTCAGCCTACAAAAGCTATTTCCATGAGCACTGTGGGTACCAGAAAGACAATTATACCAGGTCTCTGGAATTGTAGGAGGCCCATCTCCTGGACTCTGAATTTAAGTCACTGTGCTCCTGAGTTGGGAGAAATACACAGCCTGTTAGGAGTAGGACAATCCTTTATACAGGTGAGATTTCTTGATTATTAAACTCCATTAGGAAATGGAAATAAAGATTTTTTTCCTTTTAAAACTTTATTTTGTTCTTTGGAAAATAAGTCTTCACATTCAAAAGTTCTTTTATGTTTTATGTGTTCACTGACCACCAGTATTTAATTTCATTTGTGCTCATTAATATAACATGCTCTTGTGTAAAATGCATTAATATAAATACATACTATGCAGTCAATCAGTTGAATCCATAAAAATGGGAAGACATTTCTTGTTTAGGAATAAACTAACAAGGAAAACACATGATAAGTTTATATCTAAGAGTTGAATATGTAGACAAAGGATTTTTTAAATTCAAGATTTTTTTCCTGTCAGGGAAGGCTAATTAAACAGCACTAGGAAAAATGATGTCCACATTAATTATTTAGCATCAGATGATGTCTATGAGTCCTATAATTTAAATGATAGAAGACAGTTGTCTTAGTTCATCTTCTGTTGCTATAACTGAAATACTACGGACTGGTTAATGTATAAAGAATAGAGGTTCATTTCACTCATGATTCTGAAGGCTAGGAAATGCAATATCAAGGCATTGGCCTCTGGTGAGGGCCTCATATTGAATCATAATGTGGCAGAGGGGATCACATGGCAAGACAGCAAGCTGCTAGCTCACATCTCTTTCTCTAAGAGGGAAATCTTTTAACAAGGAACATTTTGAGGGCTAATGTTTTGTGGAGCACTCTTTAGGAAACACTGTGGAGTATACCTCAATGGACTTTGTATGGGAGTCCTTAAGAGTTCATGTGCTTGGTGGCCTCCATGATCCTTTTATTCCCTCTGAATCCTGAGACTACAAGGTACTGGTCTTATGAGATGTTCCCTCAAATTCATCAAGACAACCGTTTTCTGGAACACTCCTATTTTGTCCAGTGAGGCCCAGTCCCACAACAGGTTCTAATTTATATTGCAGGATGGCTGACGTCTGGCTGAGCAGACCAAGGGAAAAATAATGTTGGCTTTTGGGAGGAGCAACATGAGAGTCTCTGGAAGATACTCCAACTCAGGAAGTTATCTGGAAAGGTGTCTGGACACTCACTGCCTTGTGACACTGTGGTATCTCCATGACTGGACCATGGGACAGAGGACTGACCCCAACTATGAACTATTTATTTCCTTCCCCTGACCCTGGTTAGGTGTCATGAAGACTGGGTTATGTAGTCTGTAGTTTTCTCATGCATCTTTCTCTAGAGCCATTTATATACGGGTGAAATGAAAGCTTCTGTGCATGTACTTGATATTTGTTCTCTAAACTCAGACTTTGCTTTTGTGAGAATATTATTTTAATATTTTTATAAATGTGTGTGACGGGGGTTGGTGTTTAACAAGGAGTTGCTTTAGAGGTCTTTTTGTGTGCTTTTTGGGTGGGACTAGGACTTCACCAGACTTCATCATTTCCTGAGGGACAAGGAAGCTCTTCAGATCCTGGATGGTTCTTAATAATGACCAGTTACAAGGAGAAGCTGTTTATGTGGTTCCTATCATACAGTTACTATGGTGTATAACAAATCACTCATGTACATATCACATAAGTCTTACTAATTCTGCATCAGAGGAAGCTATGACAAGCCATGAGAGCTCTTTTAGTATTTAGAACGATGGAGAAAACTAAATATACTTGCCCTGTCTGGGTCCACTCATATTTTGTAAGATTCCTGAAATAGGAGCAGCAATTAAGAAATCAACTCAAATTTAGGGGAATCAAAATTTAGCAGAAAAACAAGCCACTGAATAAGCTGTGAGGCAAAATTCAAAGCAATTTCCAAATTTTGAAAACCAAAATAATTTTAAGAATTAAAAATAAAAACACTTTCAGCTGTGAAAGAGAACTCTTGTACTGTTTTGAAGAAACTGCCTTCCATAATTAATGTTAATTCAATGAAAATCATCACAAATAACCTAACATTTCATTTAAATTGCATTCTATTACTATTTTAAATACCTTTCTTTGAATTCAAATAATGAGATGTTGATCTATTTATTACATGATTAGAGGAAAGAAAACTTGATTTAAAATGTTTAAAAAATAGAGGTAGGATTATACCTTTTACTGAAGGGAAAGAGCTGATACCAAGTGAATAGCCAAAGTTACACTAGTCCATAATTGGAGCTAAGTGTGGATGTGTCACGTAAAACTGAATTCACTTCTATTTGGAGCACTGCTTCAGCTAAACCCTTATTATCCCTTTTCTACTTGGAGGACAACTGAGGACAATTCTGCTTTGTTGAGTGTCTTTTGTGGGCAGATCCAAGGCTAAGCTGCACAAAGATAAGCAAAACTTGGCCCTTGGGAACAAAGAACACATGAGCGTGGAAGCAAGATAGTTCCAGTGATTGGATATATGGTTTCAAATTTTCTAGAATGTATTTATTGTTCCTAACAGATATAGAAGTTAGGAATACTAATTAAATGAAGTTCATAATTGAGGGAGTATGATTAAGTTAGATAATAAGAGAACTCACCATTTGCAAATGCTGCAGTGGGCAAATAGCCATCTCTCACCCAACATTGTCTTCTTATTACAGGTTGAACAAGACTTGGCTCCCACATTCATGGAGATGTTTAAACCTCAAAGTCTTAAGTTAACAGTTGATGGGTTAAGGATAGAGACTTGATCTAATTCTGGCATCTGAGAGTTGGGCCAGGTGGAGGTCTTTAGCTCATTGTAGGGCTTGCCCTCACAAGGTAGTTCTCATTAGGCAGTTGGACACACAGGCTGAGCATGCATCCTGTATGTTGCTCTGCTCGCGGGCTGTCCATGTGGTTGTTCCTCCAGATACACTCAGCCATTGCCAGCCTCTAACAGATGCCCGTCAACTGGGGTTGCTTGAGCTTTGACTATGAATCTCCAAACTATAAGCTGAAATAAACCTTCCTTTCTTAGTGGCTGTCTCAGATGTTTACGCTAAAGTAACAAAAAGCTAATATACTACTCTTGCTCATAAATGTAAAGAAATACAGGATAACAGAATCCAAACTAGGAAATGAGAACTCAAGTACAGGAAATATTTCTTGTGTTTTAGAAGAGTTGAAAATTCAGGAAGAAACTTGTTAATAAATGTTCTTTTTCTTCTCAAATGAATTATTTTACTTGATACTCAGTTTGGATATTTTTGAATTGTCATATATAAAAAGAGTATTGTCATGCCAGTCTTCCTGTGACAATACAAAAAAGAATACAGCCTTTTTGCTCTCTGAGCACTTCCATGGCAGCTGGCAAGAGCCAAAGGTGGCAAAAAGTGCATCCAGAGGAAGGTGGTTGGTCTGTTTTCTAAGAAACATTGGTCTGATGTGAAAGCACTTGGTATGTTGAACATAAGAAATACTGCTGAAAATAAGAAATATGTACAAGGACTCAAGGATTCAATATTGCAGCTGATGATTTCAAGTGTCATGTGTTTGAAGTGTGCCTTGCTGACCTGCAGAATGATGAAAAAGCATTTAGAAAAATCAAGCTAATTACTGAGGATGTTTGGGGCAAAAATAGCTTCCGTGGCATGGATCTAACTTGTGACTAAATGTGTTTCATGTTCAAAAAATGGCAGACTGTGACTGAAGCCTATGTTGATGTCAAAACTACTGATGGTTATTTGCTTCATCTGTTCTGTGTTGGTTTTACTAAAAAAAGAAGAAAAAAGCAACAATCAGGTATGGAAGACATCTCATGCTCTGCACTAATAGGTACGCCAACTCCAGAAGGTGATGAAAATCACAACCTCAGGGTTGCCAACAAATGACTTGAAAGAAGTGATCAATAAACTTATCCTAGACAGCACTGGAAAGGACAGAGAAAAGGCTTGCCTATCTCTTTATCCTCTCGTGATGTCTTTGTTAGAAAAGTAAAAATGCTGAAGAAGCCCAGGTTTGAATTGGGTAGACTCATGGATCTTCATGGTGAAGGTAGTAGTTCTGGAAAAGCCACAGGGGATGTGACAGATGCTTAAACTGTATGAGTTGATGGATATGAACCACCAATCCAAGAGTCTGTTTAAAACTTAAGACTTTAATAGTGGCAAATAAAAAGCCCTATTCATGGAGGGGGGGAACCTATTTACCTATGTATGTAAACTATACCTGTGTGTCAATGTATACACCTATATACATTACTTTGTTGAAGAGGAATTTGAGCAATAATGAAGCTGCTTTATAATTCTGATTATCTATACTTGCAACCAATGGTTTCCAATCTATCACTTACCCATAATCAGTAAAATAAACAAAATATGCAAGCCCATGATGGAGGAAAAGAACTATTATGGTTGGTTTCTCCAGACCTTCATTTTGTAGGTCTGATATTCAGCACTGCCTTTAAAGTGAAAAGTAGGGGTGGGTGTGTGGCCTAGAAGTTAAGGTGCCATTTGGGATACGTGTGTCCTACATAGATATTCTTAGGTTTGATTCCTGACTGTGGCTCCTGTCTCCAGCTTTCCACCTATGAAGATGGTTCAAGGCATCAACGATGGTTGAAGTGCTTGGGTCCATTTAAGCTTCTTTTCTTCATTTGAAAGAGATTTCACCACCATTATTAACTACCTTTATTAACTACCTAGACTGTTGTAAAGATTAGCACAGATAATATATGTAAAAGTACTCTGTAAAGAGCTTCTAAGTTAATATTATTTTGAAATTAACCAGAGTTCTTTTCAAAACTTAACTCAAGATTCCTAGATTTTCTATGTATTATATACTTTGGAGGCCCTAACTCTAGTATTTAACTAAATATTCTGTCAAAAATTATTTAAACAAGGTATAAATGAAAGAACTTGAATTCTTGACATTCAGCATTTGTAGGATTAGTTCTGCTTTTCTTCTAATGTTGGTTATTCTTTGCTTATTTGAAAATAGGTAGGTGAGATTAAGAATCAAATGGGCCAACTAAGGTAATTTTAGAGAAAAATCCATGTGTTGGGTACATGTAAATAGGCCAAAACATAGGTAGGTTTAAAAGGCTAGTTTGAAAAAAAATTACCACAAGGAGACGAGGAAAGAAAAAAATGACTTTTAAAGTAGAAAGTAGTCTGTAAAAAAATAAAATAAAATAAAAAGTATACCATTCATTTGATAGCCAAAATGTAGTTTAACACAATTGAAGGTAAGTATAGAAAACAACTTGGCACTTAAGGCTTATCAGGAAATGGGTTCCTCCTAGCTGTATTCAAATCCTGCTGGTTGAAGTGTAGTGTGTGCTCAGATCTCAAACAAAAACACTCACCTTATCTTTCTGAATGTTACTAGCAATCATGTTGGAATCCACATCCTCTGAGAATTTAAGTAGCATGTGCACTGTCCATAGGAGCATAAGGGAAGAGTCACATGGGGGCATTTCATAAGGCAAATGACTTGAATACTTTAATAAAAAAAGAAGAGGAGGTAGTTCTCCATCAAATGAGATCTAATGAAATGAAACAACCAAAAGTGATGTTATGAATCTTGATTGGAAACTATGTCAAAAATTAAATAAAGAGACATTTTGGGGAAACTGGGGGACGTTAAAATGTGGACTGTATGTTCAATTAAATGATATCCTGAATGAATGTTAATTCACGTCAATGAGGTAATGATTTTATGGTCATGTGGGAGAAATGTCTTTAATTTTAGGAGATGCTTGCCAAGTAATTAGAGATGAAATATCAACATCTGCAACTTTCAAGTGGTCCAGCCGAAGAACATTTAGTGTGGAGAGGAAACAAATATGGCAAACTATTATAGACTACGGGTAAAAGGCAGTGAGTGGATATTCATTGTACTATTTTTTTTTTTTAAGCTTTTCTGAAGGTTTGTAGTTTACAAAAAAAGTTTGATGAGAAAAGGGATCATTATTACTTCTCTCATGAGAAATCATATAAAAAGCAACAACCAGGGGTGGGCATTTGGCCTAGCAGTGAAGATGCATTTAGGATGCCCATACCCTCCATCAGAGTACCCAAATTTGATTTCTTGCTCTTGATTCCAGTTTCCAGCTGATGAAGAACCTGGATTTTTGCCACCTATACTGGAGATCCTCATTGGGTTCCCAGCTCCCTACTTCGGCCCCAGCCAATCACATCTACTACAGGCCTTCGGGGAGTCAGTGAATGAGAGATCCTTCTCTATCTGCCTCTCAAATACATAGTTTTTTTTTTTTTTTTTTAAAGTAACAATGAGAATAAAAACAAGCAGAAACAAAAAAACAAATTCTGTTTGCAGAGAAAACATGAGAATCTTAGGCCCAGTGGAGGCGGGATGGCCAGAAGCATCAGACTGTTCCGAGGGGTTGCAGGAGGACATGGGTGGAAGTTGCTGTGGTAGAGAGGGACTCAACAGCAGCAATATTTAAAAACAAGACAACACAAAGCAAGCAGCAACAAATGTCCATCTCAGAGAGAGCAGGCCCACTCTGAAGGGTAAACCCTCAGCCCTTTGTTTACAACAGCAGGGACAGGGACATACCAGCCGGTGGCAGGAGCTTCCTGGCCTTGTTTGGTGCTGAGAAGCAGCAGAGCCGGCACACAGATAAGCTGTATTTGCAAGAAACAATCTGTCTCTGTGACTGCTGAATGCTAGGGTCCAGAATGAACACATATCACAATTTCCAGTCCCTGAAAAGATGTAAAGACTACTTGAAATCACTCTCAAAATTTCACCTGGCCTGGAAAAAAATCCTCACTCCTTCCCTGTAAAAGCTTGCCATAAATTTTACATAAAAGCTCAGAATTAAAAAGGAATCAAAACAAAATTGCAGGGCATACTAGAGGGAGAAAAAAAAGACAGTAAATGTCAGATGACTTTCCATAAGAAAACAAACAAAACTTCTACAGAGCATATGAAAATTGTTTCTCTAAGAATTAAATCTCTTTATGAATTTTTGATCCATAGAAGCCATGATAATCATAAATGCTAATTGTTTCAAGCTACTAAATTTTAGGTCATTTTGCTGCATAGTGGACAATGAATACAATATCCTATGTGGACAGTATTGTGGTACAGCACATTAAGCTAGTATCCCATATTGGAGTTTCTGTTTGAGTTCCAGCTACTCTGCTTCCAATCCAGCTTCCTGCTGATGCGCTGTGGAAAGCAGCAGCAGATAGTCCAAGGACCTGGGTGCCTGCCACTCTTCTAGGAGGAGACTAGGGTGGAGAACCGGGCTCCTAGTTTCAGCCTGGTCCTGTCTTAGCTGTTGAGTTCCATTTGGGAGGTAAACTAGTGGGTGGAAAATTTTCTGTCTTTCCCTTCTTTCACTTTGCCTTTCAAATAAATAAATCTTAAAAAACAAAACAAAACAAAACAAACCTACTGCCTACTTAAACCACAACCTTTGGGATCACCATTTTTACTGGACAGCAATATTTTGCATTTCTATCAGATAAAAATCATTTGTATCTTATCAGTTTTCTTCAAGTTACAATGTGGGCCCTAATCCATAGTAAACAGTAAATCAAAATTCTATTTCCCTGCAAGGTGGGTATTTGGCACAGTGGTTAAGATGCTACACTTGGGATATCTAAATCCCATATCAAAATGCCTGGGTTCAAATCCTGGCTCCACTCTCCATTCTAGCTTTCTGTTAAAACACATTATGGGAGCCAGCAGTTATGGTTCAGCTTCTTGGGTCCCTAAAACCTTCATGGAGGACCCAGATTGAGTTCCTGGCTCCTGGCTCTGGCCTGGCCCAGCCCTGGCTTTTGTGGGCATTGAGGAATGAACCAGAGGATGAGATCTCTGCCTTTTAAATAAACAAAATAAATAAATATTTAAAATATTCCTTACAGGAAGGTTTCTTAACCTCTGTACTATTCATATTTGGGGCCAGATAACTCTTTGTTGGCAAGTGTGTGTGTGTGTGTGTGTGGTGGGGCGGGAGGCTATCCTATGCATTGTAGGTATCCTTGGACTCCGCTCACTAGATACCAGTAGCACTTCTCCTTGCTCAAGTTGGCATAACCAAAAATGTCTAAACATTTCCAAGAGTTTCCAACGTGTTAAAACTGGCAACAAATGCTGGCAGAGTTACCTAGAAGTTTGTTAAAAAACAGATTGGTGAGGCCATCCTCAGAGTTGCTGTTTCTGTTGGTCTGAGTTGGAATGTGAGAACCTGAATTTCTCAGCTCTTCAGCAATGTTTGCGCTGATGCTGTTAGGTACCACATATGAGAATAACTGCTCAAGAAACGTAATAGGTAGGCCTACTAGAGACTGCTCCAGAATGACACTCAAAGGACATGCAGTCATTGTGCCTCCTGTCTAGGTTTTGAATCATTTAGTATTTCTATCAAAAGAAATATAAAGTGAAGGTACTTCTACAGTTATAAATGAAAAGCTTGTAGTACAACTCTAAATCTTCCCAAAATAAATATAAAAACCTAAAGAAAAGAGAGCCTATATGAAAGTGAACAAATACTAAGTTCAAACATATCAGTCATATAAATATATAGAGAGGGGCTGGCACTGTGGCCTAGCCACCTACAGTGCTGGCATCTCATATGGGCGCCAGTTTGAGTCCTGGCTGCTCCACTCCCAATCCAGCTTTCTGCTATAGCCTGGAAAAGCAGTGGAAGATGGCCCAAATCTTTGGGCCCCTGCACCCACATGGGAGACCTGGAAGAAGCTCCTGGCTCCTGGGTTCGGAGCAGCTCAGCTCTCACTATTGCAGCCATATGGGGAATGAACCAATGGATAGAAGATTCTCTCTCTGCTTCTACCTCTGCCTCTCTGTAACTCTGCCTTTCAAATAAATAAATAAATCTTGATAGATAGATAGATAGATAGGGAGAGGAGCAAGCAGGAATTGGCTTAATAGTTGAGGTGCCAGTTAGGACATCTGTGTCTCCCATGGGATTATCTGGGTTTATACCTGGCTCTGACTCTTGATTATTAGCTTCCTGCTAATGCAGACCCTGGGAGGCACAGTGATGGCTCAAGTAATTGGATTTCTGCCACCCACCCACAGGGGAAACCTGGATTCATTTACTGGTTCCTTGCTTCAACTTGGCCCAGTCCTGGCCATTGCAAACATTTGAGGAGTGGGGCTAGCAGATGGCAGCTCTCTCTCTGAAATAAGAATAAATAATTATAACACACACACACACACACACCCAGGTTAAATCAATTTAAAAGAATGTTCACAGTTGATAACAAAGAAAAACCCGATTCTGTGCTTCTATAAGAGACCTACCATAAAGTAATTCAGCTGTTTGAAAAATCTAAAAATGGGGAAAATTATTCCAGGCAAATGAAACAAAAGAAAACATTGGTAATAAACACAGTATCACATAAAATTAAATTCAAGGCAAAAGGCACAAATTTAAGAGTCAAAGGCAGGTCCATTTTAATGCTAAAGGACACAGTTCACAATGAAAACATAACCATGAGTATCTTTGTACCAAATTATAGAGCATCATCATTCACAGCACATAAAATATGGATGGTTCAAGGATAAATAGATTCCCTCACTCATGAAATAACCAAGTACCAAGTACACAATTAAGGTGCTAGTCCTGTGCCATCCAATATAGTAGTCACTGGCTCCATGTGACTATTGAGCGATTGAAACATGGCTAGTCCAAATTGACATATGGCATAAATACAAGATATGCCAAATCTCAGACTTAGTACAAAAGAAGGTAAATGTCATTAATCATTTATTTGCATTGATTATGTGTTGCAATAACATTTTTATATAATGGGTTAAATAAAATTTTATCTTTTAAAATTTTTTTCTTAACATGGATACCTTTAACTTAAAAACACATTTGGGGCTTGTATTATATTTTAATTCGGCCATGGTGCTATTCTAGAACTAAATAATTAATAAGGTAGACATAAATAATTATAACAATTAACACATACATGTTTATCTCATTCTAGACATTGTTCTAAATGTTTTTTCACACACGAACCAATTTAATCCTAGCAATAAGTACAAGAGCTAGATATTATTATAGCCATTTTTCAAGATGAGGAAACTGAGGCACAGAGAAGTTAAATAATTTGCATAAGATTACAATAGCAAATCTAGGATTTAGTTCCCACTGGTCTGGCTTGACTGAAGCTACAACTGATAAATATACAGATTGAATTCTGCCCTCTGAAAACTGAGATAATTTCTTCTTCCATTTTCTCCAATAAAACATTCACAAAAACTGACAGGCTGTTAAGACCATAAAAAAAATCACTAAATTTCAAAAATGTGAACTAATAGATAAAATTATATCATGATGCCTTAAAATTAGAACTTAATTAGTAAAAGCCAGAAAAATAAAGCAGCAGGGTCAGTGTTTTAGCATAATGGGTAAAGCTACCACCTACGATGCTGGCATCTCATATGGGTGCTGGTTCAAAGTCCTGGCTGCTCCACTTATGACTCAGCTCCCTGCTAATCTGTCTGTGAAAAGCAGCAGATGGCCCAGGTGCTTGGGAGACCCAGAAGAAGCTCCTGGCTGCTGGCTTTGGTTTGGCCCAGCCCTGATCCTTGTAGCCAATTGGGGAGTAAACCCTAGATGGATGATATTCTCCCTCTTTCTCTCCTTCTCTCTCTCTCTCTGTAACTCTCCTTTACAAACAAATAAAATAATAAAACAAATCTATTTTAAAAAGATAAAGTATCTAAAATTCAGAAATTAAACTTTTAAAACTTCTGAGACAGGAAATTGAAATTGAAGAATGCATATCAAATGATCATAAAAATACAGCACATCCCAGGCATAGGATACAGCATAAGCACTTTTCAGAGGAAAAGTGACTGTCTTAAATACTAGTAGAGTAATAGACAATCACTACTTGGCTCAAATCTAGATCAAAAAACCAAAAAACCAACCAACCAACCAACCAACCAACCAACCAACAGAACAAAGAGAGCAACTGGAGTTGTTGAAGAGATACTGTTCAAAATTATTATCATGCTTGGATGGTTCCATTAGAAAGTTTTATTAAACTTGAGAAGTATGGATAATTTCAGTGTAATTTACATTGTTCTAAACTATAAAGAAAAACTTCCATAGTCATTTAAACTATGCAAACATAATATTGACACCAAAATCCAGTAAGAATTATCCAGAATAAGAGCACTGGAATAGGCTCATTTATGAATATCAAGGTAAATCTGACATACCAAAAAAAAAAAAAAAAAAAAAAAAGAGGAAGGTTGAAGGTTAACATTAGGAATTGAAGAGTATTTCAATATTCACATATTTACAGATATAATTATGCTATCCAAAGAATACAATTATGGGGCCAGCATTGTGGAGTAGTAGGTAAAGCTGCTGACTGCAGTGCTGGCATCCCATATGAGTGCTGATTTGAATCCCGGCTTTTCCACTTGCGATCCAGCTCTCTGTTATGGCCTGGGAAAGCAGTAGAAGATAGCACAAGTCCTTAGACCCCTGCACCTACGTGGGAGAACCAGAAAAAGCTCCTGGCTACTGGCTTCGGAGTGGCCCAGCTCTGGCTGTTGCAGCCATCTGGGGAATGAATCAGCGGATGGAAGATCCCTCTCTTTCTCTGCCTCTCTATAACTCTGCCCTTCAAAAAATAAATAAATCTTAAAAAAAAGAATAGGCCGGCGCCGTGGCTCAACAGGCTAATCCTCCGCCTTGCGGCGCCGGCACACCGGGTTCTAGTCCCGGTCGGGGCACCAATCCTGTCCCGGTTGCCCCTCTTCCAGGCCAGCTCTCTGCTGTGGCCAGGGAGTGCAGTGGAGGATGGCCCAAGTGCTTGGGCCCTGCACCCCATGGGAGACCAGGAGAAGCACCTGGCTCCTGCCATCGGAACAGCGTGGTGTGCCGGCCGCAGCGCGCCTACCGCGGCGGCCATTGGAGGGTGAACCAATGGCAAAAAGGAAGACCTTTCTCTCTGTCTCCCTCTACTGTCCACTCTGCCTGTCAAAAAAAAAAAAAAGAATATAATTATATGATCATCTTAATACATGCTAGATAAGTATTTGATAGAATCAACATCCATTTTCATCTTAAAATTCTTAAAAATCAAAATAGAATATATTTCAACCCCCAAGCCAGGATGCTCCTTTATGAAGAAACAATGCAAATATTTGTATCAGACATGTCTAAGATAAGAAGATACGAAAGTTTGTCACCACTATTCAATGCCTTTCAAGTATTAGGTTAAAAAAAAAAAGAGATTAAAAAAGAGAATGAGGTATAAACATTTGAAAGTAGGCAAAATTATCACTATGACATAATCCTATACCTAGAAACCCAAGATCAACTGAAAGCTTACAAATAATAAGAAAATCAAATAGGTATTAAATGAATAGAAATAGTTTTCAGAAACAGAGATAACAATCAGTTCAAAGACATAATAACTGGAATATATTCTGAGAACATGCGAGAAGGTGGAAAGGACTGAAAAGGTATCAAAATCTTGGACTGCAAGAAAATCATCCTGAAGATTCTAGTTCTCCTCGAGTTAACCTTCAAATTTAATACCAAAGTCCCTCCAAAACACTAACAGGACTTTTTTTTTTTTTTTTTTCATTAGCAAGCTGATTTTGAAGTTCACAGAGTGAAAACAAATAAAAATAGCTAGGAGATATCTGAAAAGGAGTTATGAGTGAGTATTAATTAATCCTGTCAGATATTAAAACACAAAACCTCAACAAATAAAACAGAATATTACAAGTATATGCATAGGTAGAAATTGAAAATTATCCTAGAAATAGAAATATAGATAATTAAGTATATGATAACGTGGTCATCTTACCATTTCAGAAAAAAAAATATTCAATGAATAAGACAACTGGGTAGTGATTTTATAATATAAATTTGGATTTATACCACAAAACTTACATCATAATTTCTAAATGAATATGATTTAAATGGAAAATAATAAAACCATAAAATAAACTATGGGGAAATTGTTTGAATTATTAACTTGGCTAGGGGAAGGCTTTCTAAGTGTGATACAGGACCCAGAAGCCAGAAAAGAATGATAAAAATCAGTTATGTAGATATACAAAAAAGTCTGAGGGACTCATCCCACCAAAAAATAAATGAAAAGATAGACAAAAAATATTTTAGAATATGTGCAAATCATATCACAAACAGAGCTAATTTACCTCTAATACATAAAGAGGTATGTATTCCTACAAACTCAATATCCTGGTTTCAAATAAAACGAGCAAAGAAATTGAACAGGCAATTCACACTAAAAGAAATCCAAGGATCTCAGAAAAACCATGTTAGCTTCCTTCCTAAAAAAGAAATGAGGGCCCAGTGCTGTGGCACAGCGGGTTAAAGCCCAGATGCCAGTTTGAGTCCTGACTGCTCCACCTGGGATCCAGCTCTCTGGTATGGCCTGGGAAAGCAGTAAAAGAAGGCCACAGTCCTTGGGCCCCTGCACCTGTTGGGAAGACCCAGCAGTTCCTGGCTCCTAGCTTTGGAACAGCTCAGCTCTGGCTGTTGTTGTCATCTGGGGAATGAACCAGTAGATGGAAGTCCTCTCTCTCTAGCTCTACCTCTTTCTCCAACTCTTTCAAATAAATAAAATAAATCTTAAAAAAAAAAAAAGAAAGAAAGAAAGAAATGAGGCTTAAAACTTCACTGTGGTAACAATTTCACTTGGCAGACTCAAAAAGCTGGAACACTCTTAGCAAGTGTGGTGAATAGGTATTCTCTTCTTACATCACTATTGGGAATGTGAATTTGTGTAACCTCTATGAGGACCATTTCAGCAGCATACATCAACATCAGAAATAAACTCCTTTTTTCACCTAGTAATTCCACATTGGGAACTAAATGATAAAAATTAGTAACAATAGCAGTAACTATTTGTGTTTATTGTATGTAAGGCTCAATTCTAGGAAGCTGACATAGGGCAGCACACTGAAGCTCTTCATGAGTTTTCACTGATGAGAAACCTGAGGCAGAAAAGTTAACAGGCCCAAGGTCACATAAAAGGTAGGATGTGGAGCCAGGGTTCAAATTCCAGCAATTGGTGTCTAGAATCCAAGCTCTTACTGTGACCCCTCAAGCTATACTTGTATGTCAGATAAATAAAAAGTTAACAAGGTTTTCACAATATTGTTTGAGATGGAAAAGACTGGAAATAATCCAAATCCATCATTAAGCCCTGGTTACAAAATGGTTATATCCATACAATGTAATACAATTAAGCTGTTAAAAGAAATGAATTGATATAGAAAACTCTGCAAGATAAATTTTTAAATAAAAACCATGTGTAAAGTGTATATTGTAGGCCACTATTTGTGTATAAATAGGGAGAAAAGAATGAATACACTTATTTTAAATTAATCTCTAATGTCTGTGTGGCTGAGATACATAGGTGAGAAAGAGGCTTTATTGGCTAAGTTTTCTCTTTTTCATTTTGCTATGTATTATCTATTCAAAAATTAAATAATAATAATAATATTAACAGAGTAATATGGATTGTCTTTAGGGTCTATATCACAGAGGAAGAAATTTGACTCCAAGGATGATAACTAAAGACTTAACTGCATAAGAATGCAGCTACCCTTTTAACAGGCATTTAACAATAGAAAAATCCCTAAATCAGTCATTACAATTGAGACAAATCTAATTTTAAAAAATTTCTAATATAGTCCTTTTCCCAGTAGCTCACATCCATCACTCTTGTTTTTCCCTCTAGTTAAGATGATTTTGAAGGTAGTATTCTACCACATAGAGTGGTAGGGGTTGCAATCTCAAAAGGGGACCCGTGTGGTATATAACAAGCAGAGAAATCTGTCCCTGGCCTACGACAGTGCATAAGATATGAAGTATCTCTCAAACGCACATGAGGAATTTACCTAATTAGTGATCTTTAAGCCTTCTGTTCACCTGCACATTTTTACATTAAGATGGAGTGTTTCATCCTACACTTAAATAAGTTATTTCCTTTAAGATGAAAAGTGTGTTGACTGTTTGGAATAAATACTCATGAAACGATCTGGCTAAAGATGTTTCAATTACCTTCTTGCATAAAGACCACTCTGTAAGTAAAAGAAGTTAGTTAACAATTTATCTGTCAGTTTTATTCAATATCTTGGCAAATATGGTTTTCATAAAATATTCTGGCTAAATTTAAAACCACACACACTAACTACATCATACCGTTTTGGTTGCTTTGAAGTCAAGAGTATCTCCAGAAGAGCCATTTGATTCTGAAGAGAAGTTAAGTCAGAAAAAATTCAAGGGCTAGAATGCTTTGCATGGATGCAAAAAAGCTTTCCAGAATCAGTATTTGGATTTGTCCCTTTGTTTGCCACTTGGAAGGGAATTCACAAGAGGAAGATGAGGGATGAGTTTTGGACCTTTGCAAAACGGGAAAAGTGCTTTTCTCTACTAGTTTTGGGAAATAATATCTGTGGAAGATGAGGATCTGGAAATTATTTCTCTTGCTTAAACTTATCCATTGAAACAGCATAGCTCTTACAATAATAATCTTGTGTGCTACTGTTTATTCCATTTTGGAATAAGCAATGATGTTAAATAATAGATATTATTCTATCTTTTTACTTTATTATGTTTTTGATGAAAAGAAAAAAAAAACAGCCCAATAAGGAGGAACATTCTAAAGAAATATAAAAAGAATTCTGTAACACAAGCCAATAAAGTCTTCCTATCTTCAGCTCACTCCCTTTGTTGTCCTTGCCAATCCTATTACATTCTCTAGTCACACATGAACTACTATGGAAAAAGTTTTTCCTATTAGAAAAATCTAGAATTAAAAAGCAAAAGGATTCATAGCAGATTCCCACATGGATTCTGCCTGTGTGAGCATTTGGGATATTTGAGACTATTTAAAAGTATTAGGAGTGCTATGCACTTTGTAACATGTGTTCCAAACTTGAACCAGAAAACATGTTATCTTCCCTGAGATTCTGCGTAGGGAGTTAGAGCATTAATTCCTTGTGTGTCAATAAACATCGAGTACATACAATGTAGTATACACTGCAGCAGGCATTTTACATGTGTAGATTCTCACACACTTAATCCTCACAGCTCTTCTAAGAACATGAGAATTACCCTCATTTTATAGATTAGATTATGGTTCAACAGGTTAATTGCTAATGGGAGCACAGCTAGTGTTCCAGAGTTCCGAATCAAGAAAAGCTGCTTCCTGGTGCTCTAAATGAATTGTTAGGCAAGTATTTGTTGCATCCATTCCTTACACTCAAATTTTAATTTGGGTATGTGTTTCACTGCCTGAGCTTCGGAGTAAGTACCTCTAAGTGAACATGTTATTGCTTCCTCCCCACCCATAGTAAGCACTTCAATAACTTGGTAAGGAGTTAACTTTTAGAAGACAGCACAAGAGTTAAAATTATTTCTTATATTTCTTCATCATAGTAAATAAGATCACAAAATAACCCTCATCCCTTCAGGTTGGGATTTACTAATTGGAATTTTTTTCACTGATGATTGAAGATAATTAAAATGAAGCTAGTATCTGAAGTTCCAAGTAGTGCAGCTAACTTGGAATTCACCACTTTCAACAACACATGAACTGGTTTCATTGAGAAACAATTCTGAAGAATTAAGAGAATTAGGGAGGAAAGTGGCCAAGGTCTTGGCAAGTGCTGGAAGCCATATGTAACCGGGAGTAAAGTTCTCTGTTCTGAGGACTTGATATTACAGTTTTCAAAGAAAACCTGATCTCCATCAACTGTTTCCTAAATGCCTTCGAAAAAACAACTCTGTAATACAATAAATGCTAGATATATTCACTTTGAATTCCTAAAAAACTTGGCAATCACACTTTTGGGTTTAAGATTTTCAAGTACTCAGATTTTTATTTTTTAAACTTTCTTGTGCTTTTTGGAACATTTCACTAATTTTTTTTTTTTTATTTTCTCAGTGAAACTCTGGAACTAGTCTGAGATTTCCTTCTGTCTCACTCCTTCTCTAAACTTCTGAAAACTGGCTTTGGCGTTTATTCTTGAAAAGGTCGCCACAATGGAATAATGGGTACTCTCTAGTTCTCTGAACCACACTGTAGCATCAGGAATTGTTAATCACTCCACTCAGAAGCCAGATGGCCTTAGTTGATTCCAGTTCCCCTGTTTACTAGCAAATGATGTGGGCAGGGCTATTCAGTCATCCTGGCTTTATTATCCTTATATGTGAAATGGGGGTGACAGTAGTGCTAACGCCCCTCTAAAAATATTCTAAAACCAGGCATCATGCCTGCCACACCAGAGATGTTTCAGAGTGCACCCTCTTCTATCACAAGTTACATTTATAGTCAGAAAAAAGAAGTGAAATACAGAAACAATCTGATTGGCTGTGGTCAACATTTGCCATACATAGGCATGATGTAATAGGCTGGCAGCCAGTTACTGGCTGAAGCTTAACTACTGTTGATTGGCTGAGATTCAGGGCTTGGTTGCAAGGGTATACTCTTGGGTTACATCCTGTTTTTAACGCATCAAGCTAGGGTACAGTTCACTATGTATGGAGACTGCTTTGGACCACACTATTTTCACCCAACTCTGAAGACAAGTTTAGTCCAATCTGACAATGTTAATAAGCAGCAATAAACTGTACTCTTAGTACTAAACCTAGACTTCCACACCACTATTCTCTCAGTTTTCCTTACTCTTTGATCCTCCTTCATCCACCCTTTAAATATTCAAGGAATGGGTGTTGTGGTGTAGTTGTTTCTTGGGATGTCCTGCATTACAATTTGGAGTGCTAGTTTTGAGTCCTGGCTATTCCACTTCTGACCCAGCTTCCTGCTAATGTATACTGGAAAGCAGCAGACGATGGCTCAACTGCTTGGACTCCATGCTACCCACAAGGAAAACACAACTAGTTTCAGTTTGGCCCAACCCTGGCTGCTGCAGGCATTTGGGAAGTAAACCAGCAGACGGAAGATCTTTCTCTGCGGCTCTGCCTTTCCAGTAGATGAAAGAAATCAACATTAAACACACACACACACACACACACAGTTACTCCTCAAGATTCCATCCATGGTCCATTGCTTTCTCTTCCCACTTTGGTGGTTTGACACTGAATCAACAGTTCTGCTGGACTGTTCCAACACCGTCAATCAGGACCAAGTCAAAGTCTCTCCAGGCGTTCTCTGAAGTTTTTAGAATCACTCCCCTCAGCACATCTTTTCCCTTACAATAAATTTTGATTACAATTAATGAAATCATTATGTCCTTACATAACCCGTGGTCATACTAAATTCCTCATTCACTTTAAACTGCAATATCTCCTAATTTTTTCCAAATCTGCCTTTTCTGTACCCCTATTATGTTAGCTTAAGCTGCATGCTTCTGAATCCTATTTTTACCCTTCCCAATCTATTCTTCACTCTTCAGCCAGTAATTCAGATGGACTCTAAATTCTAAAATGTCAAAATTTTCATTTATATACTACTGTACATAAAATAGATCCAAGCTATGTGGGGCTCTCTGTTACCTAACCCTTACAAATCTTTCCAGCTTCTACCAATTTCCACCTCAAATGATCAACAGTGGAAAAAAACCATGCTATCCTTGTACCCTGGCATCACTGTTTATTTATATTACAATTATCTATGTTTCTGGCTCTGTCACTTGACATTTCTCAAGGTAGAGAATTTCCTAACTTATCTCTGTATCTCAGTGCAGCACAGCCTGGGATATAACAGGCACTCAGATTTTACAGAACTGAACTGGAAGGATTTTTTCTTTCTGAAGAAATTATAACTCAAGTTAACAAACATAATCATTTCAAGAGATCACGGTTTCCCTAACCAAATTCCTAGGGAACATGTTAACATTTCCATTTCTATCCAACACCTCATTTACATTTACTGAGCAAGAAATGACTTACTGTGGAATTTCTCACATCAACAGTTATGTTTAATGCAACTTCTTTACCAATCACTCATTTGCAGGTCTCTAAAACTATGCAAAGTGAAAAGTAAATTCAAACACTGACATGCATCCATGCTTCAGTGTTCTGAACTCCTGGAATACATTAATGTGCACAAATTCAGAAATGCAGCACTGAACAACAAAAACAACAAAAAACATTGTTTGTTTTATCATAGTCATGCCAGCAAGCAATAAGAGAAACAAGAAAAGCAGGAAAAGAGAAGTCTTAATATAATGGTAGATTCTCTGTAATGCATGTATTTTGTATTTATATAGACTCAATGGCATTGTTAAAAAAATAAATGAACCGAATACAACATTATTTAAAAGGAGAAGGATGGTCAAATAATATACACACTTTTAAAAATCTATTTTCAAAAGTCTGTAACACTGACAAAGTATCCAGAAAGGTAGAATGAGCACAACCTGAAAAAATTTAAGTCTAGTAATATAGGTGATTTGGGCACAGGGACATCAAGTAAGTATATATAGAAATGATTTCAAATGCTCTCCCTTAGCAAGAATTTAACTTTATTCTATGTCTAGCACAGCTGGACACTAGCTTAGTGTAGAATTAGGGCAAGGAATAAAAATGGGAAGCAGCATATCTTTAATAAATTTCATATAGAACACGGACATTCTGTTCTAGGTCCTAGTAGCAAAAGGAAAGAAAGCTTTCATGAAATATCTGTTTAAGAGAGAGAATTTTCAGATTTCATGTCAAAAATTTCCCTCTTGAAGTTTTCTTCAAGAAATTCCCATATCCCCTTCTACGGTAAGTCATTATTTACTCCAAGTTAAGGTTAAGAATGTAAGATCAAAAGATGTGCTACAAAACCCAAGAACTTTAATATAATTAAACTGACTGGTGGCTTGTATCCTACTTTCAGAGAATTTCACCTAAAGAGAAACTTTAGCCTTTTATAGTTTCATCATGGAGGGGAAAATATTTAATGTGAAGCAGAAAATGAGGAAGCAAATTTTACAGCCTATCAAGGGGAAATATATCATTTGCTTTCTTACATGCTGATACCTTAAAAAGCAACTTATTAGTGGTAAAAATAAATTAAAACTGTTTTGTCAAAAGAATGACATGTGTTTGGCAGGTCTATTGTGAGTCAGAGGCTACTAAACAAATTAAAGCAAGTGATAACCTAAAGGTGAACAAGTTCTCACATTTCTCATTTTAAGATATGAAACCTTGAGAATTATTTCTCTAATAAGAAACTCCTACTTACATGTATACTAAGCATAATTATTTAATAGCCTAAAGAGACTAACATTTACAGCGTACAAGACAGAACGTGAAGCTTTAATGAACTTTGGTAAAACATTTTAGAATGGTAAATGTCGGCGAAAAACAAACAGGTGAAGGATCTAAGTAGTCTTTCAATGTAGGTGTTAGTTATCAGAAGAAAAGTCTTGATCTCAATAGCAAGTAGACTGTTTTTAATATTAAAACACGATTTGACTCTTTACTTTAAAAAAGCCCAATTTAGCAGGAGAATAAGAAATAATTTCTTTTTAACAAGCAAGTATTTTCAATTCACTTTCCTTCTGTGAAGTATGGAGAAACAAAACAAAAACCTTGAAAGATTAGGGAAAGAAAACTTATCGTTGCCTAATATGTGGCGCAACAGCTACACCCAGTGGTCAGAGATGAGTAGCCCAGTTTTTCAGCTATAATTTATGAAGTAAATTTGGAAACAGCCACTTTTTAATTTATTTAAGGTTTTAGGAAAAGGGTTACATTCCACTATAAATTTCAGGAAATTCTCAAGAATCTTTGGGAACCCTAGGCTTTAAGCTTGACAGAAGTATCCAGAATAGTTTATTTTGAAGAAGTAGCTAAAATAAAACTCAAACCAGAGAGAGAACTTACAGATACTTTATTGCTCACCTTTCACACACAGCACACCTCCAGCCATTTTCTTTCACAGCTTGACAATGTTTACGTACACAAAAACCCAGCAAGAAGCATCATGTCATGGAGATGTCAGTAAGAGAGAATGTAAAACATCAACTCAGCCAGGCTTTTGTTTTCTGCAGCAATAATAAAGGGCCTCCTGCACTAAGCAAAAATGTTTTACTTCGTAGTGCATTTCCTCCATTATAAAAAAAAAGTCTCCTGCCTAGAGCAAACTAACTTGTATTTGCTGAGCCAGTGGTATTAACTCGTGCATAAAACAAATTTCGGTTTGCTGTTTCTAGCAGATTTCAAGTACAAATAAGGTTGAAGGAGGGACTTGTTTTGGATGGATGCAGGTCAGTTTGAATTGATTTACTCAACTAAATGCCTACCTGTACTATAGGTTCACAACTTAGGTTTGCTTTTATAATCTTTATGGATTTTGGCCGTGTTCAAGGTTTTCAGAGTTGAGCATATGGTACAGTATTCCAACAGAATAAGGCTACTCAATGTGCTATCTGGAGAAGAGCTCATTTAATAGGAACTGACTGAAAAAGTTCTATGGTGAAGCAGATGTGGCACAACATTTCTGAATAAAAAGCCAATCAGGGGCAGAACTGTGTTTGGGAAACAAGCATTAGAATACTTTACATAAAACACATAGAAATTGATTGTTAATGAGGAAGGTAACCTTGTGGTAAACCTTGAAAAAATTCTAGGTGAATCCTCATTTTCAAAACTGTGTAATGAAAATTACTTGTTCAAGTAATTTCTTCAAAAAAGTATGCAAGTACTGACTCTGAAATTAGTATACTGGTCAATCAAAGGCAGGTTTAATTACCTTCTTAAATTCTTTTTTTTTTTTTTTTTAAAGGAGAGATGTCATACGTGTTTGTCAAATAGCATTAGTTAAGTCTATTAAAAAAAAAAAAAACCATAAAAACAAAACGAAGACTCACAAATGCTCACGCCAAGCAAGAATCTGCCCGCCACCTATAATCTTTCATTAATTCCAAATAGATGCTGGATTCAGGATTCTGAAACTAAGTTTCTATTACTTGAGCTCTAGCAAAATGTAAGGTTCTGTAGCCTCAACTAGTGTAATGTCTTCCCTGTCCAAATCCAGAATGATTATACTGATAACCTCCGTGCTGGAAGTGCTGCTCAAACTGACCCCCTTGGTGATAAGTCTGACTACCCCTTCCTCCCCAACCTCCTCCCTGGCCTCCACGACCACCTCTCCCTCCACGACCACCTCTCCCTCCACGACCACCACCTCGATCACCATGGTGTCCACCATCTTGGTACCTATTGTCCTGTTGGTATCCACCACCCTGGTATCCACTTCCTGTATATGAAGACGTTTGGAAGCCACCATAACCACCACCTTGATAGCCACCGCTGTGGCCACCATGATAGCCACCTGGCTGGAAACCTGAATCTCGATAACTACCATCTTGGTAGCTACCTCCTCCTCCACTCCCTCCATCTGTCCAGCCTCCTTGATGCTTATTTCCTCTTCCTCCCCCTCGACCACCGTGGTCATAGCCACCACGTCCACCTCGCCCTCCTCCTTGTTCATGACCTCCTCGTCCTCCGTATGAAGAATGTTCATAACCACCTCTCCCGCCTCCTCGGCCTCCTGCTTGCTGCTGGGGGCCATCTTGCCTTTTCTGCCACGGTGGCATCTCTGGGGGTGGAGGCTCAATTTCATTGGGTCTACCTCCTCTGTCTGGCACCCTGCCCATCAACACCTATGGGATAAGAAAGATATTTTAAGCCACTTTGTTTTATACACAGAAAAAATGTATCAGAAAGAAAATCAAAAGTACTCTAATCACCTTATTGATGGCACAGGCAGTCTTTTCTCTAATAGAGCCACTGCTTGTCCTTAAAATCTTTGACAAATCTTGTCTTGCAGCCAAAAGATGTGCAACAGAAATTGTACTTTTAGGCGATAAGACTGAACGTTTTGGCTGGTAAACCTTGGCTAGTTTTTCTGTCTGACTCTGTTGAAAGAAAAGTGTTCAAAGACAAGGTCAATTTTCAAAATGATACAAGGAATACACTTGTGTTAAAACCATTTCAATAATGTTACTTTTGTAGAATTATGTTTTACATTATTTTTTCATTTATTTGAGAGGGAGAGAGGAAGTGAGAGGGAGAGAGAGAGAAAACAAGAGAATTCCCATCAAATGCTTTCCTGAAATGCTCACAATGGCCCCAGGGCTGACCTGCAGCCAGAGCCAGAAGCACAGAAAGAAATCCAGGTCTCCCATGTGGACAGTGTGGATCCAATTACTGTTGCCTACTATGGTCTGCTTTGGCAAGAAGCTGGAGTCACGAGCCAGAGCTGGGAATCAAACACAGGTACTCCAATATGGATGTGGGCACCTTCTGCTAAGCTAAATATCTGCCCCAATAATTTTGCTTTTTAATTTTCCCATCTTTCGTTTCTACTAGGTAGAAAATATCTACTAAAATATCCAAGACTTTTACCAGGGTTATCTCATGTAAGCTGAAATAAATTAAGTTTCACCAGATTCTCCAATTCTATACAAACACACCGTAATATCTGGGCCAAGTGCTGTGGCACAGTGGGTTAAGCCACCATCTCCAGTGCTAGCGTCCCATATGGGCGCCGGTTTGAGTCCTGGCTATTCAGTTTCCAATCTAGCTTTCTGCTAATGTGCCAGAGAAAGCAGCAGAGGATGGCCCAAGTCCTTGAGCCACTGTAACCATGTGGGAGACCTGGAAGAAGCTCCTGGATCCTGGCTTCCACCTGGCCTAGCCTTGGCTGTTGCAGCCATTTTGGAAGTGAACCAGAGGATGGAAAATCTGTCTCTCCTCTCTCTCTCTTTGTAACTCTAACTTTCAAATAGGTAAATAAATCTTAAAAAATAAAATTGGGGCCACATTTGGTCCATTGTAAACTCAAATTATTTCTAACTTAAATTAGCAAATTAGCTAGCTAGCTTAAAGTACATAATTTGAAGACAAATTATTATTTTGGTAATTTTCAGATTAGTAACTTTCTCTTTTATCTCCCAGAAAGGATTATAAGAGTCATTTTTGTTGAAAAGTAATTCAAAATTGAAAAATTTTCATTATTTCCAAACAGCTGAAAGAATTACTAGCTGGCAATTCACTAAGGAAAAATTCCTGTGTGTTTCCTATGTACTTCTCTTGTAGTTTCCACTGTATCTAAACTGTTTAGATGTTTAGGGAGCATGTCTATAAATCCCCTGTTCTTTTTTTTTTAAAAAAAAAAAGATTTATTTATTTGAAAGTCAGAGTTACACAGAGAGAGAAGGAGAGGCAGAGAGAGAGAGAGAGAGAGAGGTAGGTAGGTAGGTAGGTCTTCTATCCGCTGGTTCACTCCCCAATTGGCTGCAACAGCTGGAGTTGCGCCAATCCAAAGTCAGGAGCCAGGAACTTCTTCGGGTCTCTCATGCAGGGGCAGGGGCCCAGGGACTTGGGCCATCTTCTGCTGCTTTCCCAGGCCATAGCAGAGAGCTGGACTGGCAGTGGAGCAGTCCGACTTGAACCTGCACTCATATGAGATATCGGCACTGCAGGCTGGAGCTTTAACCTGCCGCACCCGGCGCCAGCCCTCCTGTTCTTTTAAATTATTTAATGTGTACCTTAGCTCTGTCAGACCAGCCAAAGGACTGCACAGTGACATCCAAACGTTTTATCAGCAGCTTTCTCCGGACTTCATATTCATTGGCTATGGCTTGGTTAATTGCTTCTATTTTTTCCTGAAGAAAAATTTAAAAGATCAGTTAGCATTTAAATCTGTTTGATCTTCTGTTCTGAAGGAGCAGAAATTGCATCTGTTTCTTTTGTAATGGCAACTCCAGCACTTAACACACATAGTTCCTTCCACACAATACATCAAGAGTCAATGAAATGATAGGCAAAAAATACTGTCTCTAAGAATATGCAAAGTATAAAATCCCTTATTATAAATAATTCGACTTCCCATGATGCATCGTGTGAAGCTCAGCCCAATAAAGTTTCTGGCTTGAAAGCAATCCATTTGGCAATGAGAAACATGTATCACATGGAACTTTGCTTTATTTAATCAGCTGTGTAAAGTATTTACAAATTATGAGAAAAGTGCTTCTAACTTTATGCAAATAAAATTAATCTGCATAAAAAGAGTCACAAAAATGATTCTAAGGATATACACTAAGGAAATGACATTATCAGAAAACGCATTTTTAAAAAGTACAAGATATAAAGTGTTGACATAATGATGAAGAAATGGATGGATGGCTCCTCACAAAGCTAACTCAGGATGGTTGCTACTCACCCAGTGGGCTGGTCCCATTGGTTTCTTCAGTAAAGGCTTTCCCACGTGATTAGGTGGAACTTTTGCTAATGTTTCCTTTAACTGACACAAAGACATAAATAGGTGAATAAAAAATAAAAAGTAAAAATATATTCTCCTCATCTTCCCAATTCCTATCACATCTTGCCATCAAAAGAAGATTCCTGACAGAGGCAAAGGTGGACGATGTTTTGAAATGCAAATGTAATGGACAAGACCCACAAGATAAACACACTCACTTGTCCCACTCCTCTCGTGCCTATAAGGAGCATGAGTCCTTCACTGCACCTAGGACAGTGCCTGACAACAGCAGGCACTCAATGAGCATTTGCTGTACAGATGAATGAACACACAGGAAAATAAGGACTATGGATACACTGCTGCTCCCCTGTAGAGTTCAGCCAAATGTGGGCATCATGGCATCTATCTACCCCACAAAACAAATGTACCAATTCTTAGAAACCAGAAGATACGCATATAGGGAGTAACTCTGTTATACCATTCTCTTCTGCACATTAACTGTTTGTTACAATGGCTTGATCCTAATCAATTATATAATATTAACTGTGTGGTATAAAAATATAACACTAATTTATTTTCAGGTAGTAGATTATGTTAGCATCAACAAAGCTAGTTTGCCAATTGAAACAGACCCAAAGCGACTGGATTAAGAAAAAAAAAAACGTTAACATTCTTTTCTGTCCAGTCAATGGCCGGTAACATTTAATGATAAATAACTGCATCCAAGTTCAATGATAAAATACATTTTAAAAAGGACTTGAATCTTAATTCTTTTTGCATTGTATCTAGCTTACTTCAGCTTAGAAACCAAAGTGTAAAACTTCCTCTTGAAAAAGAAACATGTTAATATGCTTTAATAAAATTAAAATACTAATTTCTCTTTAAGGCATCTAGGATTTAAAACCCCAAACTCATTTAGTAACAATTACTTAATAATATGTACATTAGATTCCCATTAAGAGAAATTAACTTAATGTTTCATTTCAAACAAATGTAGGACTATGCCTTTAATACACTACAATCTGGTACTAAAGGTCTTACTTTTTTTTCAATCCCGCTGAAGAATTGGAACATAGTTATATTGGCTGGAGGTTTGGACATTCCTAGAGCAATACATATGCCTTTCAACTCTTGAAAGACCTCACTACCGCCTCCTTCTTGAGCTTTTTTTGGAGGAGCATTCACACAGAGCATTCTGGCAGCTTCTAGTTCTGAGATGAGGTATGCTGAAGTAAACAAAATAAGATTTCAAAATGAGATACAGCTATAGTTAATAGTCATAAGTCTGGAGTCACAACTCTATAGATCTAATGATATGTAACTTTTAAAGCTGCAAGAATGGATAAAACCAAGAAAGGAAAACCATTTTTACCTGCAAATGACATAACATACAAACTGGTCAGTAATTCAGGTGTTTAACCAATATATAATGTTTAAAGGTCAATTTAAAAATAAGCCATTCAAGGATGATCACACCTAAAAATTTGGATCCTAGCATTACACTATTAAGGAACCTCCAGAACAGGGGTTGGCATCTGTTAAAAAGTTTGCAAGAGATGGCAGGTTACCAATTTTTAGTGATAGATAAAATTTCTTTTTTTTAACCTTCTCACCACTTATGAGTGCCAGTGATACAACTACCTTGCTCTCTTGTCTCCCAATAATTAGGAAACCTGTATAGAATTGTTGTGAAATAACCTTTTTTTTTTTTGGGGGGGGGGGAGCGCGGAAGTCAAAGTTTAATTATAGGAGAAATGGAAAAGCACTGAACTCCCCGAAGTCCATTTTCTATAATCTCCAGAATCCTTTAACAACCCTGTGCAAATTCGAAGAAAGCCCTCTTCCATTTGTATTCATCTCAGGGCTCCCTTTCCCTCATCCTACTCCCCTCTAAACAACAAGACCTTCCAATCAAAATTTTTGCAGAGTCTCCCTAGTGTATCATCCCCTTGTGTGTTGGTTTCAACTGGGTATAATGAGGGCTGCAATCTGCTTCAGGTATTTCAGTTGCAGGCATAAATATTCAATCCCATTCCTTCAACCTTCCTAAGGACATTTCAATTTTTATGATTAATACTCATTTGAATCTCAGAATTTCAGGTTATGTGACAAAGCAAGGTCCTCCTAACATCTGAAGAAGGTATTTTTTGGGGAAAAAACAAAATATTTTCTAGGCTCTTAAGTCCTATTAAAAACACAACAGAATGATCAGCTTGAATATGTCATTTACTACATCCAAGGCGTAATGCTAGAAGCATAGGGCCATAATTTTGGCAAACACTTTCTGAAAAGCTGCCAACTCCTATTCTAAAACAATAAACACAGCTAAGTTTCTGCAAAGGTCACTCTAAATGGGTTTGATAAAAATCATAATGTGTTCCACATAGCAAACTGTACTTAAGAGTTAAAACAACAAAACATTAAAACCTCACTGTTAGGAAAATAATCACAACTTTTATAAACAAGGTTTCGCTAGAACACTGCCACAACTCATCCATTTATACACTGTCTCTGGCTGCTTCATGCTATGACATCAGGGCTGAGTACATGTGAGAGCTAAGATCCACAAAGTCAAAGGTATTTACTATCTGGCCCTTTAAGAAGACATTTGCCAACCCTTGTTCTAGAAAATCTTATTTTACGATTTAATAAATTGGTTCTCTAAATTCAGAACAACACAATCCAAGCATTCACAAAATCAGTTCACCGATATAATTACCATAAAAAATTTTCTAACTGTAATTGATGTATTCAAAAAGGCACTGGAGAAAGTAAAAAACAAACAAAAAGATTATTGCTACTGATGATCTAGTTGGGAATAAAGAATATATGTAAAAACAAATATAGATGAATAGTTTACATATCAGGAACTCAGATATTTGACTTAACTTACCTAAGGGAAATAATCTGAGAATCGTAACAGGCCAATGAATAGCCAAAGGGGTCCTTAAACTGATATGAGTTTTTCTGCCACTTATTCAAAGACTGTTCTAAATACTATTCTAACAGCTCTAATGAGTTTGACTTGTTTTTTTCTTCCCAAATACAATGTGATGATAAAAGATTCAAATAAGTGAGAAAAGGATGCTAGAAAGAAGTAAAATTATAGCGTTAAAATGTTATAACTGATACCTGAACAGATGAGAAATATTTACACAGAGCATGTAGAAATGAGCAAACGTACATAAATACTAAAACAAAACAGAGGTTTCAGACTATGGGGAATATTTGTGAAAGGGGAAACAGTGGAAGCAAAGAGAGAGAATAGGGAAATAGTGTGTATGGATGGATGTATGACGAATTTTAAAAGTGAGTAACCTTTAGTTGGTTTAGTCATTTAGTTGAGGAGCAAACAGTTGTATATTCTTGAAAAGCTTTTGAGGTGATAGCACATTAACATATAGTCTATAATTATGACCCTGAGTCCAAAATAAGGGTCACTGCAGTCTGCTTAAAGAAACAGGAAAGAGTTAAAACCATTTCATAAATATTTACATTCAAAGTGGTCTTCATGAGCATCAGTGCTAAACAGGGTAACCTCTGAGCTTTTTGGAAGAATTAGCTACTCAGGGTCGTTACTAAGCATCTCACATACCTGTTATTTTCCTAGATAGAGAACACATTCTAATTGCCAAATGTTATTGGTTATGGATAAACAATGCTAGAAAGGAGGAATTAATTGAGTACACTGTTGTTGAACCAGTTATAGAAATTATACAATTTAAAAGATACTGTATGAATGTATAAATTATATGCAGCAACATCAATATATAAAGCAATATTTAACTTTAGGTTTACACGCTCACAATATCAATCATGTGATAAAGGGGAAGTTAAGAAAATGATTTTGTCATAACTTAGTGCCTAAGCATAATGGCTATGAACACATTTTTTTTTAAACGTAAACTTCAAAGCCAGAGTTGTGTTATTTTGGAAACCACAGTACAGCTGTAAAGACAAAACATTACAAAAAATTCTCTGAATTGTGCTTGTCTCAAAGACAACTATTAATCAATGGTTAATCTAACTGCTTTTCAGAACACAACAAAAATTCTGAGTTAAGACTATGGGGCCCTCTGGTCCCTCCTGCCATTGCTGGAAGCTAGGTGACCACCTGGCCCAACCATAGGTGTCAGCTCCACCCCCATCCTAATGGGATCTACTGCTCCTACTTCCCTGCTGGCCCTTGGCAAAGGTTTAAGAGGACCTGCTCCAGAATACATGCTCTCTTGATCTCTCTCTCTTACACTATCCTCCTCTCTCTTACCCTCTCACCCTCTTTCCCCTGGCCTGTTGGGCTTCCCCCACCCGACAACAAACCTTTCTTCTTAAAAAAAAAAAAAAAAAAAAAAAAAGATTATGGGGCTGGCGCTGTGGCAGTGGGTAAAACTGCCGCCTGCAGTGCCAGCATCCCATATGGGCACTGGTTCGAGTCCAGGCTGCTCGACTTCCAATCCAACTCCCTGCTAATGGCCTGGGAAAGCAGTGAAGATGGCCCAAGTCCTTGGGCCCGTGCACCTGCGTGGGAGACCCAGAAGAATCTCCTGGCTCTTGGCATCGGATTGGCACAGCTCTGGCCATTGTGGCTATCTGGGGAGTGAACTAGCGGATGGAAGACTTCTCTCTCTCTCTCTTTGCCTCTGCTCTCTGTAACTCTAACTTTCAAATAAATACATCTTTTAAAAGTACAGGAATGGTTCAAGTAGTATTACAGAATATTTAAAAATAAAGTCAAAGCCCCCAAACCATGAAGAAATATTAAGACAAAATACTTTAAATAATTAACATTAACTGTTATCTAATGAATGCTTATGCTACTCAAAGCAATTAATTTCTAAAAAAACCCCAGTTTATTTTCCATATTTCCATATTCTCTTCCCAGTTTATTTTAAAATGTGCTTCTAGTGTAGAATGCAAAAGTTAAATGATCATACATCTGAACAGCCCTCCAGCACTACCACTGATTATAGCAAGTGAAGCATAATGGCCAGAGAACCATCAAAGTTGAAATGGTGAGAGCATCAGTTATAAACTCAACAGTGCCACCAGTGCAGATGCCTACGATCAGCTCCTAAACTGGAAATTTAACAAAGTATTGTTTAAAATAAATAAATTTTGAATTAAATCCGTAATGAAGAAACAACAACAAAAACTCAAGAACCAGTTTATTAGTAATGGAAAACATAAACAGAAAATAATAGCTACATTCTAGTAGCCATGAACTTACTGAGCAAAAGGAGGCAGTTCTTCTGCACGAGAAGGCGCTTGGTCACATCCCCAGATGTCAGTGAGAGATATGGGCAGTTCATCTCCCCAAGTAGCCCACTCACCTCAAGCTGGAATTCTTCAGCTTCACTTGGACCTTGTAAGAATTAAAATAATGTTATTTATAATACTGATCTGTTTTTTCCATTGTCATAATTATTACATATAAATTGAAATTTTTAATAAGTTTTCCCTAGTTGAGCTCCTTTTCCTTTTTCATATCACTGCATATTTTTTTTAAGGTTTATTTATTTGAAAGGCTCAGGAACAGAGGGAGGAGAGGGAGAAGGAAAAGGACAGTGAAAGTGAAGAGTGAGATCTTGCATCTGCTGGTTCACACCCCAAATGGCCAGAACAGCCAGGACAAAGTCAGGCTGAAGCTAAGAGCCAGGAACTCTATCTGGTCCCCCGTGTGGGTGGCAAGGCCCTAAGTGTCTGGATCACCTTCTGCTGCCTTCCCAGGTGCATTAGTGGGAAGTCGGAATGGAGGCAGTATAGCTGTGACTTGAACCAGCACGCTCTATGGGATGCTGATATGGCAAGTGGTAGCTTAACCTACAGTGCCACAACATAGGCTGCACATTTTGTTTCTTAAACAGTGTTCAATAGTTTATTCTCTAGAGAATCATTAATGGCTCCCTAATCTCTATATCATCGACTTTTTTCTGTCTTTAAGAGATTCTCATGGCTGCTCCTGTTGATCATTCCTCACACATCCAGTTGTAGCTACCTACCTACCAGCTTCAGATAATCTATTTGTGCCAGGCCAGGCTCCTCATTGTCCTAAGAACAGCCAGTCTCAGTCTCATTTCTACTCTCATGCCTTCACTTAAGTTATTCCCTGTGACTGATGTGCCCTCTACTCTCTTCTCTGGCAAATTCTATCCACACATCAAAGCCCAATGGTCTTGCTCCTCAATGAAACTTTCCTAAGTACTTTTGCATTCATTAATGTAATTCCCCTGTGAACTATATAAAAAAAAAGGCATTTAATTACTTTATCTCCAGTGATTTCATCTGTGGCTAATATTACCCATTAGACCAAATTCAAAGATAGTAAAGATGACTTACAGTTCTGCATTGCTGTAACATGCAATATAGAATTCATTGGGTGAACCATGGAAAACACAAAGCTCTTTCTTCCTTTCTAATCTGACTGTTCTCTATTCAGTATCATAAAGGGATATAAATGAACAACTTTGAGAGGCAGCTGACCTAAGTCCTTCTTGTAAAATAAAGACTACTGGGGCTTGTGTTGTGGAGCAGCAGGTTAAGCTGCCCCCATATGGAAGTGCTGGTTTGAGTCCCAGCTGCTCTGCTTCGGATTCAGCTCCCTGCTAATGCACCTCTGAAAGCAGCAGAAGATCCAAGTATGTAGGCCCCTGCCACCCACATGGGAAATGGGGATGGAGTTTCTGGCTCCTGGCTTCGGCCTGCAGCAGCGCCAGCCATTTGGGAAGTTAACCGGAGGATGGAAGATCTCTATCACTCTAACTTTCAAATAAATGAATCTATTAAAAAAATCCAAAGAATCATCAGTCTTTGCAAACTGTCATCTGTGAACCCTGGAGTTCCACAGAGCTCCTTCAGAGGCAGGTTGGACAGACGAGGAGAGGTGTGTAAAAGGTATGTTCTCTCTCTACACGTTTTATGCTTTATATGTTGGCTTCTACATAACATTTCATTTGCGCGAAGTGGCTCCAGGTTAAAAATAGTTATCACCTAGCCTAGGTGTTTCCAAAGGTTCCTAGAAGCTTTGAAATGGTACAACAGGAGGCAGTCCAGCAACCAAGGGCATGAGCAATGGCTCCAAAACTTAACCCCTGGGGTTGAATCCAGTTCTAGCTCTAACTACTACAGGTTGTGTGACTCTAGACAATGTATTTAACTTCTTTGGGGCTTTCTTGTTTAATATATAAGAGTAATAAAACCTGCCTCACAGGGCTGTCCAGAAGTTTATAAATGGACTGACATAAGTAAAGTGCTTAGAAGGCAGTGAGTTCTCAATAAATATAAGCTGCTGCTTTCACTATTCTTACACCATATGCTCCTTAATAATTAGAACTGAAGGCAACTATCATGGACACACTGAATATACTAACATATAAGACAGTGAGCTCTTCAAAATCTGATTATGTGGGACAAGGGGATTATGTATCCAGTTCTCTTAAAGGATGGGTTAACAGGTGGACATTTTTCTTTGTCTCCTATTATGGGTTTTACCTATGGCAAGGAGAACCAGCTGGTGGAGTGTCAGATTCCAAGCTTTCATTTCTTTTGTGGAGTTGTCAAACTGTGGCTAAAGCCATAACAAAATTGGGAAATATGAAATAGCTCTCAGCCCCATAAATGTGATCATGCTGGATTTGGTTGTGATCTGTCTAATGATACGGTCCTTTGATAAAGAAAGCTTCTTTCTTCTCACATAGAACAGAATTAAAATGTGTTTAACTTACATGCTATAGGGTTGCATAATCTGTTAGACCTAAAAGAAATACATTCTAATTTCCACTTTTAGTTACCAGTATAGGATCTCACAATTCAGTTTACAAAAAATAGAAAGTTTGTACATTCTATACTTATAATCTCCATTTTTCTGTATCTCTTTTTAGTCTCCACAAGTTCCTAACAGTTATATGACTATATTCTGGTTTTTACACTTCTGGATCACTTTACCTCTAAAAACAATAAACGAGAGAAAAGTATCTTGACTCTTCTACAAAATTTTTCTTTACATTTACAAAAAACCTGAAATTTCAGCATTAGTACTAATAACTAGACAATATCATGATCTTATTTTTACATTTTGCACCTTCAAGTGAATGTTTACTTACTGTTAGTTGCTTGTACATTTTCCTCCAGTTTACAGAGCACTCGTAATTCAGACACCAGCCAAGCACAGAGTTTGGTAAACTCAGGGGAACTGGCTCCAGCAGAGACTGCCTGAGACAGAGCGCCATCATCCAACAATGGGCCCTTGTAACTGGTGAATAAGAAGTTATACTTCAGAAGAATATAAAGTCATACCTAATATATTACAGATAAAAATACATGTATGCATTCTTTATGCAATTAAGCAATATTTCAATAAAGATAATTTATGATGACCAATGTATACATTTGCACATGTAAAAACTTACACTGAACCATTCAAACTTACACTGAACCATTCAAAAAATAAACAAAGATAAATGACAACTGCATTTCTATCCTTCAAAATATATGTGAATATTGGACAGAATCACATACACTACTAAATTATACCAACTTCTCTGCATTCACTTTATTGTACAATAAAGTAACTGAATTGAGTATTAATACTACGTTAATAAATGATAGCTATTATATATCTTACCATTTCAGAAATAGAACTTAGGTTATCTTTTGTAGAAAAATTTTTGCAGAAATAAAATAGGTTAGGTTTTTAATGACTTCCTTTAAAAATCTTTCCAATTAATCATTAATTTTTCTACATTTAGTGAGTGTTAAGAGAAGACATAATCATATGATTGAAATGTCAAGATTAATTGAATAATTGTTGGCCACCTGATGAACTGTACATCTGAATCCTAATTCTCTGTGATTCCAATGCACTTTTAAAACATCAAACATTCATGGCAGTAATAATTAACTCCAATCACCTACGTTAAGATTCTATCACTCCTGTTGAAGAGCAGTGTTTTTTTCTTCATACTATTTGGTGAACTCTTTACTTAGTGTAGGGTTAATCTCATGAGTATAAAGTAAACCGAAAATAGATCTTTGTAAAAATTAAGAGTGGGAATAGGAGAGGGAGGAGGAACAGTGGTGTGAGCACGGGTGGAGGAAGGGTAGGGTGGTATCACTATGTTCCTGAATCTGTCTATATTAAATACATGAAATTTGTATACCTTAAGTAAAAATTAAAAAACAAATATTCTATCATTCAAAATAACCTTAACACGCATAATGGTACTTCTCTAAAAGATAGGTTTATTTTACTGCAAACATTTTTTGAAATCATGCATTTTCCATGAGCTTTTTGTATACTGGTCAGATTTTATATTCTTTTGTATGAAATACTGTTAAGAAAGTTACAAAAGAGACCTTCCTTGGTGCTCCTCACAGTATATTATTTTCATAGTTTTCTGTGAACCTCTCTTTCACCTCACCCTGTACCCTTAAGCACCCAGCACGACACAGGCATAAGGGCAAGGGTTCATCACAAATGTCTTCTGGATGACTGGTTACAGGTGAGGGAGCAACTCGGTTTGAGATGTCCACATACAAGGGACTATTTTCCTCACATCCCAAGTCCAGTATATTCAGGAAAGCTTAAGTTTCAAGGAAGAGAACAATGGTAATCCATTTTGACAAATAAGGATGATTAATAGGTCCATTTCCTTTCCTAAAAACTTCTACCAGGACAGAAAGTAATTTAAATTAGAGGACTTTGGGAACGCTGTTTCCTTTCCTAAAAAGGGGTTTCTATAAAAGGGCTGCACATCATTGGAAAGCCTAAGGCAAAGTTTTGACTAAAGAGCTCTTACTTATAACACAACTAGCTAAACCAGTACTTTTTTTTTTTTTTTTTACACCAAACTTATAGGCAAATAGTTAATCATACAATTTGTGTCTAGAACCTCATTTAGCCCAAGAGGTCCTAAGTTCTCAAATTTAATACAGTACATTTGATCCGGGTGACCCAGTGAGATAAGCCCTATTTCCAACTTCTAGATATTAATGAATTATGGTTGGGTAACTGTCAGATGCAGTTTTGCATGTTTTTTTTTTTTTTTTTTTTTTTTGCATGTTTGCAAAACAAACATGTTGATTCTTAGTGGGTAAAGATGAAGTGGCTAATGGTGCTCCACGGAGACAGGGTGTCAGAAAATCACCAGGAGCTGCCTGCCAGTGGATCCCAGCGAGGTGGTGCCAGGTTAGGTGCCCAAGTAAGCAGGCTAGCGGAACGGATGCAGCGTCCAGACATGTGGCTTGGGCAAGCCTGGCTGCACGCAGAGATGACTGAGCAAAGGAGAATTTTTAAAAGAAGCAGGGTGGGGGAGCACGGGCAGAACAGGCAATTTGGAGGACGAGCATGAAGACAGAGAATCTACTCTTGAGCGGGTACAGCAGGAGGATAAGGAGCAAGAGAAGAAACTCGGGGGGTGGGGGTGGCGAGACCGAGTCCAGACAATGACACGCATGACTGACAAATGCCGCGGGGTAACTCGACTGCAGGGAGCACAGGGCAGGCCTAGGGGCGTTGGTGCTGCGGGGCCCTGAGCCATCAGGACAGAGGCGGACTCGGCGCTGGGGTACTGGGGCTATTGGAAAGCCACAGCAAGAGCCACGGGGTGCGGCGTGGAGAGGCAGGTGTCTCACTGGGGCGCAGGGGTGTTCCCCGGGGACCGACAGTGTGAGGCTCGGGGGACCCGTGCCCTGGCAGTCTTACCCTAGGTCTTCCAACGACTCCAAGATGTCAGTCTCCATGAGGTCACACTCCATGCTACTGTGGTATTCAAATTTCCGAGTCGTCAGGCTCCCCTCTTCGCCGGCAACGCGTACCCTCGCGCATGCGCTCTCTCCCCGGAACTTCCAAATCGACAGCTGGCGCCTCAGCGCCTGCACTGCGCATGTCCCGAGCGTGCGCAAGAAGCGAGGTCCCGCCTACTGCCCCTCCCCTGTCTGTTAAAGGCTCCCGGGCCACACAGGTTTACACATGCGTATTACTGAGGAGTGAAGCTGGCTTCCCGAAGAAGGGCAGAAGGACTGGCTGCGTGGCAGCTGAGCTTGGGCAGCGCGCGGAGCTCTCCTTAGTGCGTGTACGCATGTGCGAGACTTGGGGCGAGGCGGGCCGGGGAGGAGCTTGCCGGCGAGGGTTACCTCAGGGCTGGAGAGGCTGTGGGCTGTGGAGCGGCGTCCCTGCGGTCAGGACAGTGGGCAGGTGGTTCCCCGCAGGCAGCCCGCGTATCCCAACCTTGGCTGTGGTCAAGAAGAAGGGGAACGCTCACCTATGCTCCCGTCTCATGGCCCAGGACAGAGGTAGCCAGCCCAAGTGCCCAGAAAACAACGCGCCATTTGATTTCCTCGTGACTGGATTTCACGGCTAGGGAGGAGTTCCCCTTCCTCTGAAACGGATGTATTTTAAAAGTTACGTAGTTTTCCTCAAGCATTCTCCGCCTGACTTCTTAATGCTTCCCCGTCACTAAGCATCTTGAGGCGGGGGAAGGGCTTCAGTCCAGACCGAATAGAATACATTCGAATCCACGTAGTAACATCACTGCATTTTGACATCATTTGCGGATGTTAACGTTCACTTCACGGTGGGTTATGATTTCGTGGCGGTTATCCGTTGGATCTGTGCTTAAAAATGAACGACAAGTGAGGGAAAGGTGTTTTCAAAGTGATGGAATTTTTAGAAAATTATATTTAGCCGTAGGTTGGCATAGGTTATACTGTGTAGACTTTTAATTAAAGAGTTTTCACATTGGTACCAGATTTTATTTTATGATTCTCATTTTCCTAATGGATAAATTCTCCCTATTCTTAGTAGTATTTTTTTTTTTAAAGATTTAGTATTTGAAAGGCGAAGTTACAGAGAGAGAGAAAGACGTATCTTCCATCTACAGGTTCACTCACCAGATGGCTGCTATTTAGTCCCTAATTTTGCCCCTTATTTTGCATCCTCTGCTGTGAGAAAGGTTGTTAGGAGCCTAAAGTGTGCCTGGCATGGTACTACCCCTGCAATCTCATTATGGTGCAGTTACCCCAAAGCTATGTAAAATAACTTGCATCTTACAGATGGGAACACTGAGGTTTGGAGGTTTAATGATCTGCGAAAGATCTCAAAGTTGATGGGTATGAACTAGATTTTGAGACTGTGGCATATCCAAACCCATATTACTATTTGACTAGTCAATTAAGCAGGATGTGCAAAGATAGAATGCAGCTAGTTGAAATTGTTTTGGTTTATATATTATATACAATGACATCATTATAATAAAAATGGAATATATTTTTCTCACAGGGTTGTTGAAAGTGCTAAACAAAAAAAGCAGTCCTTAATAAGTCAATTTTGAAAGAAAAATGTTTCATTCTTGACTCTTTGATATAAGTTGTAACAATATTAGTGAATGAAAAAGTGATGACTTCTCTAAATTTATTAGTCTTCTACAAATCATTAGCTGAAATGGAGGGTTGCTGATGTGAAGTTTTAAAATATATTATTATTTAAAATAATTCTATAATGGCTTTTTCTGTGATAAAGTCAAATACTACTTTTTAAAAATTGCTATTATTTCTGTAAGAGCTACTAGGAATCCTTTTATTGTATTTAGAAATAGGATAGCTGAAGACCTCATTCAGACTGAGTTTAGCAGAGTGAAAGGAGCAATGATTGGGGAGTTATGGAGGTCTGGCATTTCCCTCAGATCAGTGTAAGATATTATTCAAACACTGAATGATCTTAAAATTGTCAGGTGTCTTTTAGAGTGGGCTGCCTGTACAGAGGGTGTTCACTAAAGGTGGAGCATGGTATGGATATTAGTTTGGCTGTCCCCAGAGGCCCATGTGTTAAATAAAAACTTGGTCCTCAAAGCCTTATGTTAGTGATATTGAGAGGGTGAGACCTTTGAAAGTAATTAGATTGGATTAGGTTGTTAGGATGGCATCCCCATAATTGAATCATGGAGATTTTATAGGGAGAGATGTAGATATATGCCCCTCTTGCCAAATTATATTGTGTGCCACCTCACTACTCTGCCAGGAAGAATGCCATAACCATATGTGAACTAATGGGGCTTTCTAATCTTGAACTGTGAACCTCCAAAACCAGGAGTTAGAATAAACTTATTTCCTTCTTGATAGTCTGTGTTTTTCTTTGTGGAAATGAAAAACTGACTTATATAGGCTGAATAGCTCTCTGTTGAGTATGCTGTTGTGAGAAGTTATGCCCGAAAGTGCCAGCACAGGGCATTTTACTAAGTTTTTGATTGAAGACTTTTCCCCTAAAAGAATGCAAAATACGGGTTTGAAACTTTCTTGGTGTCCAGCTCTGAGGGGAACTGGTTACTAATGTCTCTATTAGTTTCTTACTGCAGCTGTAAGTATTATCTTAGAGGGTTGAAACAAGATAAATTTATTTTCATAGGGTTCTGGATGTCTGGATCTTCCAGGGCTGACATTAGCAGGTCTGTGTTCTTCCTGGAGTCTAGTGAGAATCTGTTTTCTTTTCTTTCCCATCTTCTAGAGGCTGCCCACATTCCTTGGGCACATTTCTTGGATTGTGGCCCTCTCTGTCACCAGAGCTTGCAATCCTACTGCTCCTGCTTCTGCATCATTATTGTCACATCCTTCTCTGATTCTTTTTTTTTTTTAAAGATTTGTTTATTTTATTTGAAAGGCAGAATTACAGACAGGCGGGGGGGGGGGGTGTCTTCCATCTGTTGGTTCACTCCCCAGACGGCTGCAATGGCCAGAGCTGTGTCGATCCAAAGCCAAGAGCCAGGAGCTTCTTCCAGGTCTGTCACGCAGCTGCAGGGGCCCAAGGACTTGGGCCATCTTCTGCTGCTTTCCCAGGCCATAGCAGAGAGCTGGATCGGAAGTGGAGCAGCTGGGACTTGAACTGGTGCCCATATGGGATGCTGGCACTGCGGGTGGCAGCTTTACCCACTACGGCACAGTGCCCCCCCCCCCCCCCCCCCCCGGCTCTGATTCTTACTCTCCTGCCTCCCTCTTTCACTTATAATTACCTTTGTGACTATATTGGAACTGCCCAGATAACCCATTATATTCTGTTTAACTCAAGAGCCTTAATTTAACTACATCTGCGAAGTTCCCTTTTCATATAACACAGTATGTTCACAGGTTCTAAGGGGTGAGATGCAGATAGCTTTGGGGAGGTCCTTTATTCTGCCTACCACACTGACTTTCCTGGAGAGTAGAAACAATGAATGATCTTAGTTTAAAAACCAGCCTTCTCCAAGTCTTAAAAAGAATAAAGAGAAATCTTTTCTTATAGTAGTAAAAAAAAATATAGAGGGGAAAATTGGCAACTGTTTTCAAAGGGATATCTTTATTGTGATAACCTTAAAAATTATTATAAAGGAAGTTTTGAATTATGTAGTAAAATTTATGCAGCTGAGATTCTTAAGTTACTTCTAAAATCCAAAGAAGAGTAATTTTTGTACTAGCAATGGGATAGGTATAAACATAAGATATGTCATGTAATGATTTCTAAGAGTTGATTGAACAGGTATCTAAAATAAATAATTTTTCTTTCTCAAATAAAAGAGCATTGTTTGAAAAATAGCAACATTTTCGATCTTTAATACAATTTCATTTAGAATGATCCTCCAAAAAGAAAAGATTATGAAAAACCATGAATTTGCTCTTGTTCATGAAATGCAGATTTGTAAATGACGCTAAATAAAGTCTTTTTTAGCTTGCACAATGAAAATGCAACTCTTTTTTCCTGTGATACTAGCATGTAGAATTGAATTGTGAATGCTCTGAAATACTTTTGTATTACTGAAGAACAGCTACTTTTCAAATAATTCCTCTGGCTATGTTAGTATATTCTCTGAGCCAGAGAAATTTTTAGAGAATGTCACAAAGTTTGAGAACAACATCTTGCCTATGTTTACACTGAGGAGATAGCACACACACACACATACACACACACACATCTGGATTGTTCCATAATAAGAGCTCTAAACTTGATTTTTGTTGTTCTCAAACAAGGCTTTATCCTATGTCCATGCTCTGCCAGTCTGTGAATCAGGTATATAGTGAGCCAGATAGATTCTTGTCTAATTTGGATGTAGTAAGTTTGTTCGACTTTAGCCCAGAGGTGCTAGACTTGTATCCATGTTAGGCTAAGAGTTGTATTTTGCTTGTGCTGAGTAATAACTTGAAGACTTTCAGCCAACATTTAGGAATCTAGATTTCTGGCTTTTTTCTAGGGGAAAAAAAATCACTAATGTGGCACTTTGTCCATGAGGCAGTGATTGGCTTGGGGTGAATAGGACACCCCTGCTAGTTTGGGCATGAATCTGCAAATTCTGCTTCCAGTCCTACCCCTCACACAATGAATCACATGCATGTACATCCAGTAGTATATTTTCTCCTCTGTGAGTTTGAAATTCCCAATCCCTTTTAATGTTTTACATGGTAGTCCTGTGTATCCCTGCTCTTCCCCTGTCTCTCACAGGCTGTCATCCTTTCTCTTAGGCCTATTTTGGTTACATGGAACTTCTGCTATTCACTTAGTACACCTTGCCTTTTTATCCTCTCTGCTTTTGTACAGATTGTTTCCCCTTTCTGTCATTGTCTGCCTGGCAGATTTGTCCTGCTCAGTCTTTGGGACTCAGTTTGGGAGATGCTTTCTCTGATTGTCATGGGCACCTCTTCTGTACCTCCCAAAGCTTCCTTAAGCATGTTGGCATAAGAGCTCTAGGTGAGTGTACACCCCTGCTCTCTGCTGCTTTTCTCACCTTTCACTCTGTTTCAAGGTGCTGCTCAGCTTTACTGCTTCACAAAGAAGACCACAAGGATTAAAATTAAATTTCCTATCAGGATTTCTAAGGTAGTGGTACTTGACTGATAACTATAACCTTCTGAGTAGGCTTAAATACAGATTCCTGGTCACCACCTCAGCTGAGTCTTACATCAGCATTTCTCGGATTGGATTTAGGACAGTGTTTCTTAAAACCACTTCATATAGTTTCATAACTAGTCATTAATAACATGATTTATTAGTATTTCATTATTGTGTTGTTCATATTTTCTGATCTTTTCTCCCCAGGTACTTGAAGCCATCACATCCTACATATTACTGAGAAGATTGAGGCATACATGGTAGGCATAAAAAGTGTTCATTCATTGATTGACAAGAAAATTTTCCCTTTCCAATAACTAGATGTTAATTTCTTCTAAATTGATACTTTGCAGAAAATAAATAAGTATATAATAATGAATTATGTTTTAGGCTTTTGGATCATCCTGGAACTCAGTCAATGCGTATTTAGAAGTTGGCAGTCCTGATAGGATGATAGGTTCTTTGCTTAGACTGTTATTAGCAACTTTGTCTTTTATCCTGTGCTGTGATTCTTTATGGGGTTGGGGGTGGTTAGAATCTTCAAGGAGACTTTTCATGCTCAACACCCCTCCCAAGTCCCCATGAGAATCACAGCTTTGTGATTGGGCATGTGGGGTCAACAAACCAGGGGTAAAGCAGTGAGTCATCGTCTAAGGAAAGTTTGTAAATATGACCGTTAAGATTAGATAAATTAAGTAGAGGCTGATTTTGAATGTCCTTGACAAATTTTTGCTTGCAAATCTTAGTAACAGTTTTTAAAATTAATTTCTTTACTGCCACAGTAGGATTATTGTTTGCAGTTACAACAGAGATAAGAAGAAATATATTTTAAACAGGAACAATTATATTCAAATCCTTGTGTTGATTTGATTATATTTAGGCAAACCTTGGTTGGGTCATGTATCTGGAAAGAGAACTTGGGAGTTCATGCTAGAAAAGCACTTCTCAGCCACTTCTAAGACAGGATCATGCCCTTCTGCCCTCAGTTATCCACTATATATAATGATGAACTTCTTTTCTTTGTGTCTTTTAGAATGCTAGCTATCAGGCTGGCACTGTGGCTTAACAGGTTAATCCTCCGCCTTGCGGCGCCGGCACACCAGGTTCTAGTCCCGGTTGGGGAGCCGGATTCTATCCTGGTTGCCCCTCTTCCAGGCTATGGCCTGGGAAGGCAGTGGAGGATGGCCCAAGTCCTTGGGCCCTGCACCTGTATGGGAGACCGGGAGAAGCGCCTGGCTCCTGGCTTCGGATCAGCACAATGTGCCGGCCGCAGTGGCCATTGGAGGGTGAACCAACGGCAAAAGGAAGACCTTTCTCTCTGTCTCTCTCTCTCACTATCCACTCTGCCTGTCCAAAAAAAAAAAAAAAAAAAAAAAGTTAAAAAAAAAAAAAAGAAGAATGCTAGCTATCTATCTGGGGAGAAATGATGTAAGAGTCATAGAAATAATTATCTCTAGGACTCAGTCTCTCCTGTGATTGAGAAAACCGAAGTTAACTAGAGCCCAGGGGTTCGTTCCCTCCCTCCTTCCCTCCCTTCTTTCCTTCTTTCCTTCCTTCCTTTCTTCTTTTTTTTTTTTTTTTTTTTTTTTAGGTTTCAATACTTTATTCAAGTTTTATTTTAAGTGATGTTAATCACAACATTTGAAGGGGAGGATCTAATTCCACACAAAATGGAAGACTCTAAAGAGTACCCATTATACTGCTAAAAAATAAATTGAGTGATGAGAATATACAGAATTCCAATTTAGATTCCACATGTTGTCATCACAGGATCACACGTGTAGCCAGAGGTACTGGAAGTGATTTCATGCTCAGAGCAACACAGGAAGGAATTGAATCCTGAATTAAAAATATGGAACACTTTGCGAATTTGCATGCCATCCTTGTGCAGGAGTTGTGCTAATCTTCTCTGTATCGTTCCAATTTTCTTTTAAAGTTTTATTTTATTTATTTGAAAGAGTTACAGAGAGAGGTAGAAACACAGAGAGAGATCTTCCATCCGCTGGTTCACTCCCCAAATGGCCGCAACAGCTGGAGCTGCGCTGATCTGAAGCCAGGAGCCAGGAGCCATGAGCTTCTTCCAGGTATTCCAAGTGGGTGCAGGGGCCCAAGGACTTTGGCCATCTTCTACTGCTATCCCAGGCCATAGCAGAGAGCTGGATCGGAAGTGGAGCAGCTGGGACTAGAACTGGCTCCCATCTGTGATGCTGGTGCTTCAGGCCAGGGCTTTAACCTGCTGCACCACAGTGCAAGCCCTTGTTCAAATTTTAGTATATGTGCTGCTGAAGCAAGTACAAACCCAGTAGTTTTCAAACTTCTGTGTGCAACAGAGTTACCTGAAGACTTTTTAAAACACAGATTGCAAGCCACTTTCTGCCAGAGGTTCTGATTTAGTACTTCTAGGATGAGGTTCAGTAGTTTGCATTTCATTTTTTAAAAAGATTTGTTTGTTTATTTTTGAAAGAGTTATATATAGAGAGGAGGAAAGACGAAGGGAGAGAGAGAGCTTCTACCCATTGGTTCTCTCCCCAGACAGCCGCAACAGCCAGCACTGGGCAAGTTTTTTTTTTTTTTTTTTTATAATTTTGACAGGCAGAGTGGACAGTGAGAGGGAGAGACAGAGAGAAAGGTCTTCCTTTGCCGTTGGTTCACCCTCCAATGTCCGCCGTGGCTGGCTCGCTGTAGCCGGTGCACCGCGCTGATCCAAAGGCAGGAGCCAGGTGCTTCTCCTGGTCTCCCATGGGGTGCAGGGCCCAAGCACTTGGGCCATCCTCCACTGCACTCCGGGCCATAGCAGAGAGCTGGCCTGGAAGAGGGGCAACCGGGACAGAATCCAGCGCCCTGACCGGGACTAGAACCTGGTGTGCCGGCGCCGCTAGGCGGAGGATTAGCCTGTTGAGCCACGGCGCTGGCCAGCACTGGGCAAGTTTAAGGCTAGGAGCCAGAGCTTCATCTGGATCTCCCGTGTGTGTGGCAGGGCCCAAACATTTGGGCCATCTTCAGCTGCTTTTCCCAGGCCATTAGCAGGGACCTGGATAGGAAGTGGAGCAGCTGGAACACACCACAACACTTGCCCCCAGTGATTTGCTTTTCTAATGAGTCCTAGCTCCCAGGTAATAGCTGATACTGCTGGACCAGGTACTGCATCTTTATTTGAAAACTACTGGTCTTGGGGCCTGTGTTGTGGCATGGTGGGTTAAGCTGCTTCCTGCAATGCAGGTATCCCATATGGGTGCTGGTTTGAGTTCTAGCTGTTCCATTTTTGTTCCGCTCCCTTCTGGTGTGCCTGGGAAAGCAGCAGAAGATGGCCCAAGTCTTTAGGCCATTGCACCCACGTGGTAGACCCAGAAGAAGCTCCTGGCTCTTGGCTTTGGCCTTGCCCAGCCCTGGCTGTTGCGGCCTCTTGGGAAGGGAACCAGGATAGAAGATCTCTATCTGTGTTTCCCTCTCACTCTCTCTGTAACTCTGCCTTTCAAATAAATAAAATAAATCTTTAAATAAAAAAAGACCTACTCTTTTTTTAAAAATTTTATTTTTTTATTTGAGAGGTAGAGTCACAGAGAAAGGGAGAGGGAGAGACAGAAAGATCTTCCATTCACTGGTTCACTCTCCAAATGGCCGTAATGGCTGGAGCTGGACTGATCCTAAGCCAGGAGTCAGGAGCTTCTTCCAGGTCTCCCATGTGGATACAGGGGCCCAAGGGCTTAGGCTATCTTTCCACTTGCTTTCCCAGGCCATAAGTAGATAATTGGATTGGAAGAGGAGCTGGTATATGAACTGGCACCCATATGGTATGTGGTACCATAGTGGAGGCTTAGCCTACTATGCCACAGCGCTGGCCAGTTGACCTACTCTTAGTTTGTTTGAAACTCACATCAGTCATTAAGAAACTGATTTTATACCATGGCCTAGGATACTCAGGCACATGCATACACAGAGCTGAAATAGTTTTATAAAACAATGAAAACCCTTGCTATGTGCTATGCACTAAGATTTTTTTGCATAGTTTATTACATTTATTAAAAATTGTTGGTTGGGACCCACTAAAGTGACTACTAGCTTGCTAGTGAATTGTGAGCAGTAGTGTGAAAAATAGGGGAGCAAGCCGTCTGAAAGCTTCTTTAGCCTTAGCATTTTACCCTGTGACTGAACCACCCTTATATTACAGATAAGATTCAATCAGGAAATCCTAAGAGATGACAACCCTCTAACAATTCAGATACATTGCAGAGACCAGTGCCCATTTGGAGATCCAGTGAGCAAATACCTGATGCTGAAGGCTCACTTGAGCATTCTTTAGCAGTGAAAAAATGGTTGCTAGGTGCACAATCTGATTGGGTAAAGAACTTACCCTAAGTAGAAAGCATGACTGTACACTCAATCTGACACATTGACTTAACTTTATCTAAGGGGAATGGTTCTCAGCATACTATAGGGCAATGAGAATTAAATGGGTTTCTGGCCTGGCGCAAAGGACAATTGGGCTTAATTCCTAGATAGGAAAAGTGAGGATAAAGGAGAATTGTGAGGAAGATACTATAAAACTATAGAGGTATGGCAGATATTTAGACTGTAAGAAAGTCTGTTTAGTTGCCTAAAGACCTGGAAGAGGGATGAAAATGGCTGGAGAGAAAAAGCATTTTGTTTGTTTCTTTTCTCTTTTTAATGAGATGGATGGATCGATCGATCGATATATCTGAAAAGCAGAGTGCCTGAGATGGAGAGAAAGGGAGAGAAGGGTGGGAAGGAGGGAGGGGGGGAGGGATATCAATCTTCTGCCTGCTAGTTCACTTCCCAAATGGCACACCAGCCAGGGCTATGTCAGGCCAAAGCCTAGAAGACTGGATTGAGTTTCTGGCTCCTAGCTTCAGCCTGGCCTAGCCCTAATAGTTGTAGGTATTTGAGGAGTGAACCAGGATATTCATTCTCTCTCTTCGCCTGTCCTTTCAACTACATAAAATAAATAAAAATTATTAAAAAAAGATTCTTCTGGGTCATATTTTCATTCTTCTGGGAGATGGGATGGTTGCGGGTAGGAGGGAAGTTATGGGGGGAAAACCGCTGTAATCCAACAGTTGTACTTTCGAAATTTATATTTATTAAATAAAAGTTAAAAATAAATAAATAAATAAAATAAATAAACCTAAAAAGAGTTTGTGGAACATCATGGTGATATTGACATCTGTTGTCTGTGATGACTGAGTAATGTTGGGGAATGAAGAATACCCCCTGTGATAAACTTTCTATGACTTAATAGGGAGTAGTGCCTTTCAAAAAAGATGAAATTTATGTCGTAGGAACACTAGATTGGTTTTATGTATGTGGAATCATTTTCAAACATTCTTTTAAGACATTCAAATGGAGTATCAAATAAGCAATTGGATAAAAGATTCTGAAATTGAGGGGAGGTGTCTGGGACAGAGATGTGATTCAGAGTTACCTTTGTGAGGGTAGGACTTGAAGCTGAACTGTGAATGGGGATAGATTAAGAGAGAATGTAGTGAAAGGAAGAGAAAACTTGAAGATCTGTAGTATTTGTGGCAGACAGAAGAGAGGAAGCTATAAAGGAGACAGTGAAGAGGCAGATAGGGAAGAGAGAAAGTAGAAGAGGGCTGTACTATGGAAGCTAAGAATACAGAATTTCAGGATATAACACAGTGTCAGCTGTGTTAAATTTAATCCTAATAAAATTAGAATTTTTTTTAAAAAATGTGTAGGTGCTTATGCTGTGGCATAGAAGGTTAAGCCTCTCCCTGCAGTGCTGGCATCCAGTATGGGCGCTGATTCAAGTCTTGGCTGCTCCAATTCTAATCCAACTTTCTGCTAATGTACTTGGGAAAACAGCAGAAGATGGCCCAGGCATTTGGGCCCTTGCAGCCCGTGGGAGACCTGAAATAGGCTCCTGGCTTCTGTCTTCTGCCTGACCCAGCCCTGGCTGTTGCTGCCTTTTGAGGAGTGAACCAGTGGATGGAAGATTTTTTCACTCTCTCTCTCCCTTTTTCTCTATATTTCTGCCTTTCAAATAAATAAAATAAATAAATCTTTAAATAAATAAGAAGTGTGCAGCAATGGAGGCTCAAGTAAGACTGTGTTATGGTGAAAAAGAGAGGAAAATGGGATGATGAGTATAGAAAAACATCTTTTGAGAAGTTTGTTTTTATGAGGTAAGGATGAAAGCACTGGGGATCTTGCTTGACAGATATGACTCCAGGAAGTGGTGTTGTTCTTGCCTTTTCTAATTTGGGCATGTTTAAAAACCAGTTAAGAAAGTATATAACTGAGAGGGAAAGATTTAATAAAAGTGAGAGAAGATAAAATTGATGATGGTAGTTTTTTTTTTTTTAAGATTTATTTATTTATTTGAAAGGCAGAGTTACAGAGAGGCAGAGGCAGATGCAGAGGGAGAGAGAGCTTCCATCTGCTGGTTCACTCCCCAAATGGCTGCAACAGCCAAAGCTGGGCTAATCCTAAGCCAGGAATCAGGAGCCAGGAGCCAGGAGTTTCTTCTAGATCTCCTATGTGGGTACAGGGACCCAAGCACTTGGATCTTCTTCTATTGCTTTCCCAGGCCATAGCAAAGAGCTGAATTGGAAGAGGAGCAGCCAGGGCTGGAACCTGCATCCATATGGGATGCCAGCACTGCAGGTTGCTGCTTTACCTGCTATGCTACAGCACTGGCTCCAATGATGATAGTTTTTATAGGCTGTGAAGAGAATATATTAGGGTATGGATGAAGGTGGAAGGATGGTAATCTATGCAATGTAGTGGTGAAGCAAGTTAATACAGCTATCTCCTGCAATAACTTGGAAAGAGTGTCATATATCTAATAAAGTTTGACTTTGAGGCAAATGAGATGAAAAAAAAAAGTTAGAAGCTCCTGTGGGTTTCTGTTGGTACATCTGCAAGAGACATACCATCTGCAAAGAGATGGATTCAGAAAAGAATCCATGGAATCAGTGGAAGATGGCCGAGGTGCTTGGGTCCCTGTATCCTCCTGGGGGACCCAGAAGAAGGTCCTGGCTTGGGATCGGCTCAGCTTCAGCCATTGCAGCCATTTGGGGAGTGGACCAGCAGATTAACTGGTAAAGGTCTGGTAAACCAGACCTTTCTCTCTATCTCTTCTTCTCTCTCTCTGTAACTCTACCTCTCAAATAAATAATCTTAAAAAAAGAAGAGATTGGAACAGTTTTTCTCCCATTTTACTAATGAGAACATCAAGGCATAGGGAGGTTAAATAACTTCTTACATAACCAGGTAAAGTGAGAGTGCCAAGGTGAGACTCAAGACAAGCTGACTTTAGAAGCACACTTCACCCCCATGCTCACCAGTGGCAGAAGGGTCCCATAGGAGAGAGTGAAGAGGAAGGGAGAAGGGGGAATGGCTAAGGGAAGAGGGAAAAGAAATGATAGGGCATGAGGATGGAGTCTGCTGCAATCCCTAGCTCAGATAATGGGGAGCATCCTGCTCCCCAGAAGGCTAATTTGTCTGGGCTGGTTTTGACTACATGCCTGGAGGCTGCTGCAAGGTTCCAAGAAACCATGTTACTGAGGAACTAAGGAAAACGCTTTCTTTTTGGAAGTGACATTCTTTGGTCAGTTCATTCACACTAAGAAAAACTCAAACAACGCCACACCTCCTATCTTTGCTTACATTCCTGGAGGTGACTCTTCTCACCTGGCCAGTCCTTGCCCAGTCAAAACCTCTCCTGTTTGCGTTGCCACCTTTAAAAAAATAGTTTGCATTAGGCCTCATCTTGTTAGCTAACACTGCTTATTTTGCCAGTGTAGTAGAAAACCAAGGCATTGATTCAACAGTGCACTTGACATTTACTGAGTACTCATCAACTAGGTAACATCAAATGTAATGAAGATCTAAGGCCTTAGCCACTGTGGAACTCCCCTTACTTGCTGTCAACTACAAGAGATGGATTATAAATTAGTGGGTAGATAAAAAAAAAGTCCCAGACTGTCTTGGTGGTTTCTTTGTTCCATCTGATCTCATATTAGAAGACTCTGAATTTTTTTTATAGAAATCTTTTATTTAATAAATATAAATTTCATAAGTACAACTTTTGGATTATAGCGGTTCTACCCCCATACCCACCCTCCCACCCCTAAACCATCCTGCTTCCTACTCCCTCTTCCATCCCATTCTTCATTAAGATTCATTTTCAATTATCTTTATATACAGAAGATCAACTCTGTACTAAGTAAAAATTTCAACAGTTCGCACCCATACAGACACACAAAGTATGAAGTACTGTTTGAGTAGTAGTTTTGCCATTAATTCACATAGTACAACACATTAAGGACAAAGATCTTACACGGGCAGCAAGTGCACAGTGACTTCTGTTGTTGATTTAACAACTGACACTCTTATTTATGACGTCAGTAATCACCCGAGGCTCTTGTCATGAGCTGCCAAGGCTATGGAAGCCTCTTGAGTCCACAAACTCTGACCTTATTTAGACAAGGCCATAATCAAAGTGGAAGTTCTCTCCTTCCTTCAGAGAAAGGTACCTCTTTCTTTGATGGCCCCTTCTTTCCATCCCTGGTTACTTCTTAGCAGTTCTTTAAGATTTGGCTCCTCCAGTTATTTGGTCATTATTTATGAAGCACCTACTATACAGCAGGAGCTATTCTATTGGCTAGGATCCAAAAGTGAACTAAACAACCCCAAATTCCAAGCTTTTAAGATTACAATGAGAGGGGACAGACTACACAATATATATAAATGTATAAGATATATGATGGTAACACTGGCCATGACAAAAGTAATGCCAGTTAAAAGAATGGAGAGGAAAGGAGTAGTGTTTGGGTCAAAGCAAGTCTCTCCGTGGCAGCAACATTTAAGCAGGAAATTGAGTAAAATTAGAGAGTGAGCCACATGGAGCTCCAAACGCTTCAGGTAAAAGAAACAGTAAATACAAAAGCCCTGAGGCAGATAAGGGATTGTGTGTTGAGGGCTATAAACAAGGCCAGTGGAGCTGGCGATGGATGAGAGAAGGAAACAGTGGAAGGTATAAGGTCAGAGAGGTAATAGGGAAACAAGATGACATAGGACCTTATTGGTCTAGAGATGGTGACTTTCATTGGGAAACCACTGGATGTTTTTAACATAGGAATGACGTAATCACTGAGTCTTCAGGTCCTGTTAGGATCCATCTTGGCTGCCTTACAAAGAACAGACTGTAGAGTGCAAGGGTGGAAGTGGGAGGCCAAGCAATGTCAGCTACCCAGGCTCAAGAAAATGAGGGCTTAGATGAGGGCAGTAGCCACAGAGATGAAGAGCAGTAAAAATCTGGAAATAATTTGAAGATGAAGTCCACAGAATTTCCTAAAAGATGCAGGGAAATTCAAGGAGTCAAGGATGGCAGCAAGGTATTTGGTCAGAGCAATCCTGAGAACGAATTTGCATCAGCTGAGACAAGGAAGACGCTGTGTGAAGAGGGTTTAGGGTGTTGATCAGGAGTTGAGTTTTAAACTGATTGAGCTGGAAGTGCCTATGAGACATCCGACTGGAGAAGCAGAGTAGCCATTAGGCAATGCTAATGTAAGAGGTGGTCAGACCTGGAGATGTGATTGGGGTTGTTGATGTATCGATTGTATTTTCAAAAGGAAGGGTTGGATATGCTGGGCTAGAGAAGAGCATTCCAAAGACTAAAACTTGGGAGTCTCCAACATTTAGAGGTCAGGGATATTAGGGGGATGCTGAAAGGATGCTAAGAGAGATCAGCATGTAAGAGCAAGACTGGCTGTCAAGTGTGGCTAACAAGCCAAGCACTGGGGAACTGTCTAGTGCCTGGCAGCACAGAGGGCACTGATGACCTCATCAAGAGAAGTTTCAAAGGTTCCAGAGAGAACCAGAGGAGAGAAACAAGGAATAGCTCATAGAAACAGCTCTTGAGAAGTTTTGTTGGAAAGGTGATTAGAGACGGAGGACATGTGAGTCAGGTCAGATTTTTTAAAAAAAATGGAATGCACTCATTAATTACCTAAGGAACTATGGAGCTAATTCCACGTATTTTGAGAATCTAGCCTAGAACTAGGAAAGGGTATTGGGAAAAGATTATTAATTTCATCTTCTCCCCAGTAGCCCTTGTCCATGGACTCTCATCCCAGTTCTGCCTTCTGTCCTCCCCTAACTGGTGAGCGATGTGGTCATTTGCATTTCTGTGTCTGACTTCTGTCTGGCACTTAGCAGACTAAGGAGACTGCCCAGTATTTCACTTGGATGCCTATTTACCTGACCATGCCAGCTCTTTTCATGAAGACTAAATTTGGCTATCTATCATTATCATTGATTTTGCCTGATTCATATGTTATGAGGTAATTTTTTTTGTGTATGTGATTTGTATTCCTCTTTTCTTTCTTTTTAATTTAGTAAATATAAATTCCCAAAGTACAGTTTATGGATTACAATGGCTTCCCCCTACCCTATAATTTCCCTCCCACTCACACTCCCCCATCTCCCGCTCCCTCTCCCATTCGCTTCACATCAAGATTCATTTTCAATTATCTTTATATACAGAAGAAGACTCTGAATTGACTGATGTTCTCAAAATCCATCTAACCAGGCACACACTTTGCTTAGCAGTTAAGACACCAGTCAGGATGCCCATGTCCCATATTGTAGTGCCAGAGTTTGATACCCACCTGTAGCTTCTGACTCCAGTTTCCTGCCAAGGCTACCCTAGTAGGCAGTACTGGTGGCTCAGGTGGTTGGGTCCCTGCCGCTCATGTGGGAAACCTGGATTCCATTTCTGACTGCTAGCTCTGTCCTGGTTTAGCTCCTGCAGTTGCAGGTATTTGGGGAGTGGATCAGTAGATGGGAGCTCTCTCTCTCTCTGATCAACTATCTCTCTCTTTCTCTCTCTGTATCTCTGCCTCTCAAAGAAATAAATGAGAAAAAAAATTAAACAGACTTGTTTGAATCTTCTTGACTTTTCTTTCTGCATTTGAAATTTATGGAATTTTTTAGTGTTACAAAGAAAAGATAGCTCAAAGTTTGTTTAGTATTAAAAAGTGACAAATCTTAGAAAAGTTTATTCTAGCTGCAGTGCTAAGAGAGGTAATTTTATTCAAAATGTTAAAAATGTTAGCCAAGAGCTATGGCTCGTTTCCTGCCCTCCTCACCCCCTCTTCTGTTGAAATTTTCTCTGCTGTTCCTAAACAGCAATTTTTAAAAATGACCTCATCTTCTCCCATTTCAGTTGCAGTAGACTGTGTCACAGAATCCATGATGTAAGCACAATTTCCCCAATATCTATAGCTTCACATGAAAAGATGAGCTAGGCCAAGCACTTGTCTCCTTTGTGAATTTGGAATTAGAAAGCTGAGAGAGCTAAGGCTGGGTCTGTTCACCATAGGGACCACAGTGTAAAGGAAAGAGCATCAGTAAATTATCCAAACGTACAGAGCTGATAATGGTTGATTACATTCACAACATTTTCTTCTGATAATATTTCCTTTCATATAAAGATAAACTTGGGGCCAGTGTTGTGGTATAGCCAGTAAAGTCACTGCCTGTGGTGTTGGCATCCAATATAGATGCCAGTTCATGTCCTGGCTGTTCCACTTCTGATCCAGCTCCCTGATAATGGCCTGGAAAGTAGTATATGGTAGCTCAAGTACCTGGGCCCTGACACCCATGTGGAAGACTTAGAATAAACTCTTGACTTCAGCCTGGCCCAGAACTGGCCCTGGCCATTGTGGCCAAATGGGGAGTGAACCAGTGAGCAGAAAATCTCTCTCTCTCTCTCTCTCTCTCTCTCTCTCTCTGTAACTCCAACTTTCAAAACAAATACATAAATCTTAAAAAAAATAAGCGAGGTAGAACTTGGTACTGCTGATGAAATAAAATTCCAGGAGAGGAGTCTCCATCTCTTTTTTGCCTATAATCTCTTTCTCTGAGAATACTTCAAGGCATTATAGACATATTTTTGTGGGCTATATAATTTATATGTCATCCAAAGTAATCTTATAATTTCCATCCTAGTAAAATGAAAATATTAATGATATTGAAAGGTACCAGGATATGCCATTGCAAATTATATCATTTTGGCTTGTTGATTATTTTAAGCTGAAGACAATTTAGAAAAAGCAGGTATAAGCATATTTTTCTGCTCTTCTTTCTCTCTGAAAGTAGGACATAAATTTATCTCCTCTCCTATACCAGAATGAGGAGATTAACCCTTGTCACTGAAGGTGGGAAAGCTGCAATAAACCTGGGGGTACAGATAACTCTCATATCCTGATTTCATTGCCTTTGGGTAGATTTCTAGGAGTGGCATTGCTAAGTCATATGGTAGATCTAATTTCAGCTTTCTGAGGAATCTCCATACTGTCTTCCACAATGGCTATACTCATTTACATTTCTACCAATGTGGATTAGGGAACCATTTCTCCCATATCCTTGCCAGAATTTATTGTTTTTTAATTTCTATATTAGAGCCATTCGAATTGGGCTGACGTGAAAACTCATTGTGATTTTGACTTGCATTTCCCTGATGGCTAGTGATCCTAAGAAATTTTCATGTGTCTGTTGGGCATTTGAATTTCCTCTTTTGAAAAATGCCTGCTCAATTCCTTTTCCAGTTCTTAACTGGATTGTTTGTTTTATGTGGTTGATTTTCTTGAGCTCCTTATAGATTCTAGATATTAATCTTTATCAGTTGCATACTTTGCGAATATTTTTTCCTTTCTGTCAGTTGCCCTTTGACTTTTTTAAGTGTTTCCTTTGTGGTGCAGAAGCTTCTTAAATTGATGTAACAACATTTGTTTATTTTTGCTTTTATTGCCTGTGCTTCTGGTGTCTTTTCAAAGAAGTCTCTGTCTATGCCAATGTCCTGCAGAGTTTCTCCAATGTTCTTCTCTAGTTCTCCATCCTTTGATGGTATCAGGTCATAGATTTAGATCTTTGATCCATTTTTTGTTGATTTTTGTATAAAATGTCAGGAAAAGGTCTTCATACTTCTGCATGCAGAGATCCAATTTTCCTAGTACCATTTGTTGAAGAGACTGTCCTTGCTCCAGTGGATTGATTTCTGAGGATTCAATTCTGTTCCATTGGTCTACATATCTATTTTTGTGCCAGTACCAGGCTGTTTTGATTATAGCTGCCCTGTACTATGTCTTGAAATCTGGTATTGTGATGCCTCCATCTTTGTTTTAGTTTTTGAATATTGCTTTAGTGATTTGGGGTCTCTTGTGTTTCCATATGAATTTGATTTTTCTAGATCTGAGAAGAATTTTGTTGGTATGTTAATTAGTATAGCATTGAATCTGTAAATTGCTTTCAGTACTATGGATATTTTGATGATATGGATTCTTCCAATCCACGAACATGGAAGATTTTTCCATTTTTTGTGTCTTCTATTTCTTTCTTTAATGTTTTTTCTTTTGATATTTACTTTATTTTTTTTTAAACTTTTATTTAATGAATATAAATTTCCAAAGTACAGCTTATGGATTACAATGGCTTCCCCCCCCACAAACTTCCCTCCCAACCACAACCCTCCCCTTTCCCACTCCCTCTCCCCTTCCATTCACATCAAGATTCATTTTTAATTCTCTTTATATACAGAAGATCAGTTTAGTATAATTTTCATAATAGAGATCTTTCACCTCCTTGGTTAAATTTATTCCAAGGTATTTAGAAATTTTTTGAGGCTAATGTGAATGGGACTGAACTTACAAGTTATTTCTCAGCCATTGGCAGTCTTTTTTTTAGGTTCACTTGGCTAATCCTCTGTCTGCGGTGCCAGCACCCTGGGTTCTAGTCCTGGTCAGGGCGCCGGATTCTATCCTGGTTGTTCCTCTTCCATTCCAGCTCTCTGCTGTGGCCCGGTAAGGCAGTGGAGGATGGCCCAAGTGCTTGGGCCCTGCACCCGCATGGGAGACCAGGAGGAAGCACCTGGCTCCTGGCTTCGGATTGGCACAGTGTGCCTGCCATAGTGGCCATTTGGGGGGTGAACCAACTGAAGGAAAATCTTTCTCTCTGTCTCTCTCTCTGTCCAACTCTGCCTGTGGGAAAAAAAAGGCTATTGATATTTGTGTGTTGATATTATATCCTGCCACTTTACCAAACTCTTTTATGAGTTCAAGTAGTTTCTGGGGCCTGCACCATGGCTCACTAGGTTAATCCTTCACCTGCAGCACCGGCATTCCATATGGGTGCCAGGTTCTAGTCCCGGTTGCTCCTCTTCTAAGCCAGCTCTCTGCTGTGGCCCAGGAGGGCATTGGAGGATGGCCCAAGTGCTTGGGCCCCTTTACCCGCATGGGAGACCAGGAGGAAGCACCTGGCTCCTGGTTTCAGATGGGTGCAGCACCAGCTATAAGCAGCCATTTGGGGAGTGAACCAACAGAAGGAAGACCTTTCTCTCTGTCTCTCTCTCTCTCACTGTCTATGACTCTACCTTTCAAATAAAATAATCAATGTAAAAAAGTAGTTTATTTTTGGAGTCTTGGTTCCCCTGTATATAGAATCATGTCATCTGCATACAGGGTTAATTTGACTTACTCCTTTCCTATTTATATCCCTTTGATTTCTTTTTTTGTCTGATGGCTTGGCTAAATCTTCTAGAACTGTATTGAATAGCAGTGGTAAAAGTGGACATCCTTGTCTGGTTCCAGATCTTAGTGAAAATGCTTCCAACTTTTCCCTATTCAGTGTAATGCTGGCTGGGGGTTTGTCATATGTTGACTTGATTGTGTTGAGGAATGTTCATTCTATACCCAATTTGCTTAAGGGTTCTATCATGAAAAGATGTTGTATTTTATCAAGTGCTGTCTCTGCATCTATTGAGATAATAATATGGGAGATATAACAACAGGAACCACATACATAAAGAGAATCACCAGGAATTACTACAAGTAGCTATTTGACAACAGATTTGAAAATTTATAAGTAATGGATAGACATATTCCTAGACACATACAGTCTACTAAAATTGAGGGATGGAGACATTGAAAAATGAAACAGACCAATAATGAAGATGGAGACTGAATCAGTAATAAAGACCCTCCTAACAAAGAAAAGCCCAGGTAGCTTCATGCAGAATTCTACCAGACTTTTAAAAAAGAACTAATTCAAGTTCTTCTAAAACTATTAAAAACAATTGAAAGGGAGGGAATACTCCCAAACTCCTTCTATGAGGCCACCTCACCTTCATTTCAAAACCAGAAAAAGATACAACAAAGAAAGAGAACCAATATCCATGATGAACACAGATGCAAAAATCCTCAACAAAATATTAGCTAATCAAATCAAACAGCCCATTAGAAAGATCATTCACCCAAATCAAGTGGAATTTATTCCTGGTATACAGAGATGGTTCAACATATGCAAATCAATAATATGATGCATCACATTAACAAATTGAAAAATAAAAACCATGTGATTTCTCAATAGATGCAGAGAAAGCAAATTAGTTCACTTTTTAAAAGAGAATTTCTTTTAAAAATGTATTTATTTTCCACTTTTACTTGAAGTAGAGAGACTCAGAGAGATAAAGGAAGAGAGATCTTCCAATTGCTGGTTCACTTCCCAAATGCCTGCAACAGCCAAGACTGGACCAGGCCAAAGTCAGGAGTTCAGAAGCTGATCAGGGTGTCTGCCATGTGGGTGATAGAGACCCAAGTACTTGGGCCATCACCTGCTGCTTCCCAGGATGTGCATTAGTAGGTAACTTGTTTGAAATCAGAGATGGGACCCAAACCATGCATTTTGATATGAGACGTCCAAAGCAATGTCTTAACTGTTGAGCCAAATACCTGCCCTTATATAACTGAATTAAGTAAGACTGTACATTTATTACCCCCTTTATGCCACTAAAATTGATCTCTGTAGCCTTATTTTGTTTATAATCCTAGTGAGTGCATATCATTATATTTAATTAAAGAGGCTCAGGAAGAAGGGGAAAAAATATACCCTTTGCCCTCCAGATTCTGGAAGCATTCAAATAATCTAATTTGATAAAACATGGGAAACATTCAGTAGACTTCCAGTGTTGCTTTTCTGTGCTATAAGTATATTTTTGTTGATATTTATAACTGTCACTAACTAGTTTTTTCTGCTAATAGAAATCTGCCCTTGGAAGCAATATTTAAACAAAGGAAAAATTTTTTTTATTTTTCTTATGTCATCTTTTTTTAATTTAGTAAATATAAATTTCCAAAGTACAGTTTATGGATTACAATGGCTCCCCCCCCCCCCATAACTTCTCTCCCACTCGCATCCCTCCCATCTCCCACTCCCTCTCCCATTCCATTCACATCAAGATTCATTTTCTATTATCTTTATATACAGAATATTGACTTAGTATATGTTAAGTAAAGGTTTCATCAGTTTGCACCCACACAGAAACACAAAGTGTAAAATACTGTTTCAGTATTAGTTATAGCATTACTTCACATTGGACAACACATTAAGGACAGATCCCACATGAGAAGTAAGTACACAGTGACTCCTGTTGTTGACTTAACAATTTGCCACTCTTGTTTATGGCGTCAGTAATCTCTCTAGGCTCTAGTCATGAGTTGCCAAGGCTATGGAAGCCTTTTGAGTTTGCCGACTTCGATCTTATTCTGACAGGGTCATAGTCAAAATGGAAGTTCTCTCCTTCCTTCAGAGAAAGGTACCTCCTTCTTTGGTGGGCCCGTTCTTTCCACTGGGATCTCATTCACAGAGATCTTTCATTTAGGTCTTCTTCTTCTTTTTTTTTTTCCCAGAGTGACTTGGCTTTCCATGCCTAAAATACTCTCATGGGCTCTTCAGCCAGATCCGAATGCCTTAAGGGCTGATTCTGAGGCCAGGGTGCTATTTAGGATATCTGCCATTCTATGAGTCTGCTGTGTATCCCGCTTCCCATGATGGATCATTCTCTCCTGACAAAGGAAATTTTTAAGATTACAAAGATGTTAGAAAATGGTGCCATGTGCTGTGAAAATAATCTTTAAGGTGAAACATGTAATTCAGATTATTTTTCTTCTTATTTTTTCCTCCTGCTGAGGATGATGAAACTGACACCTCCATATTCCCCCAAAGAAAACATACTTGTATTTTTTCTCAAATCAGTGGCTCCCTTTCTTTTTTTCTACCTCACATGGACTGGGGGTGGGGGAAGATGGTTATGACTGTTGGTTTTCAGCATTTACAAATGATTAGCAATCTTATGTAAATGAGTAGTTGTTAGATATATGTTTGTTAACCCAAATAATGCAAATGTTTTTTCTTTCTGTAATTGCTATGAGCTGTTTTATGAGCTTGGGGGAGTATCACTTTATACTCTTCATCTTCTCATAGCTTCTTTGGTAAGAAATTGTGTATCACCCAGTTTGGTTTTCTTCAGTCTTTCCCAGTCATCCAAGAACCCTTGGAATAAAGCTTTGGTGCTTGCATGCAGGAGGTGGAGGGCAAGGTGAGATGTTCAGCCAGTCCTTGAGCTGAGGGTTGTTTTGGATGCTGTCAATCAGTTAACCTGCTGGCTATCTGGGTCGGTGTGGTAGAGTCTTGTCCATTTCTTTAGTGATGTCCTTCCTAGGACAGAGACTTGCAAAGGCTGCTGTTCATGCTCTGGGCTGGACTCCCAGGTTTCATTCACATGCTTAACTCTGTAGCCTGATGCTATGGCAATGGCTTTAGAAGGTCTCTAGGCTTGGTCCCTTTATGTTTCAAGGTCAGCCTCTGCATTTTGCGTTTCAATTGAGCCTGAACTTCAGCCCACCCAGAATCCTTGATCCCTTGCAGTTGTTCCACTTTGAGGCTTTTGACATCGTTTCTGGCCAGTGGACTACTGTCTTAAGATACCCGGATCCACTCAGTTTAGCATAGCTTCAGTAGTCATCTGCCCCTGCCCTCCTCACAGTTTTGTAATTCTTTTTTTTTAAGATTATTTTATTTAAAAGTCAGAGTTACAGAGTGGGGGTAGAGAGAGAGAGAGAGAGAGAGAGAGACTCTTCCATGCACTGGTTCACTCCCCAAATGGCCACAATGGCCAGGTCTGGGCCAGACCAAATCTGGGAGCCAGGAGCTTCATGCAGATCTCCCACATGAGTGTAGGGGTCTAAGCACTTGGGCCATCTTCCACTGCTTTCAAGGCACATTAGCAGGGAGCTGGATCAGAAGTGAAGCAGCCAGGATGTGAACCGGTGCCCATGTGTGATGCCAGTGCTACAGTTGGTGGCATTACTCCTTATGCCACAGTGCCAGCCCTAGTCTTGGGAATTCTTAAGCAGAGTGATCAACACACCCTCTTCCTGAGTACTGAATCCAAATGAGTCTTAGTTAGAGCGCTATCTTCACTAAACCCCTTAGGATCCTGTTACATCTTCCTCCAGGATAATGGCTGCATGCCTGTGTTATATCTGCATCACTGGAGGAATTTGCATTCAAGTGACAGTCCACATAATCAGCCAGTCCACTCCTAGGTAAACTTGTGCCTTAACTTTGGGCTCAGAGGCAGTTATCCTAATTTTTCAATTTTCCTCATCTGAGACTCCAGATGCTTATTCAAGGCCATATGATGCCAACAATAAGGCCAATAGATGAATAGATTTGAAGGGGCACATAAACGATTTTAAACCTGTACATGTTCATCTTGTTGAGAAGTCTCTGTGTGGACCCAAAATCAAATTGAAGCCTGGTCTGAAAAATGTGAGGGAGGAACAAAGCTTTTATATAACCACTCAGGATTAGTGAATAGGTGTGTGTAGATTACACTGACAAAAGATTAGCAACAGAAAAAACATCCTTTGTTTACATTTGCAAAGTATAAACTGGAGTACTCAGTGACAAATAAATCAAAAGAGTGGTTAGAATTTGGGGCTTATATGCCATCTTAATAAATGAAGGTGGTGGAAAAAGGCACTAATGGAAAAACAAATGACATTTTAGAAAAATGAATGGGTTCTTAGGAGAATAGATGGGAAATTTGCTAGTTTTGTGACAGTGTCTTCCTCAGTTTGGTATTTAATTTACTCCTAGTCCCTGAGAAGCTTAGAATTGCTCTTGGGGAGGGGTACATGATGATTAAGTTTTTGCAAGGCTTTGCTTTTTGTCAGATACAAGATTTCAGATACTCAAATGCCTTTATCTCAAAATAATTTTAATGTCACATGACATAATTTTGGATGACATGTTCTGTCCCCCTTCAAAAAGGATCAAATTATTTGAACATTATAAAATATAACAAAATTTGTTTTATTTTGGTATACAAACTTTATGCATGTCAAAAATACAAACTCAGAAACACAGTGATTCTTACCACCCTACTCACCCTCCCAGCCACACTCCCACCCTTCTTCCTCTTCCCTCTCCTATTCTCATTCTTATTTTTTTACTAAGATCTATTTTTAATTAACATTTTACACATAAGATTAACACTATACTAAGTAAAGAATTCAACAAATAGTATAAAAAAAAAACCTGTTCCACAGTCAAGTCAAGGGCTGTTTAAAGTCATCACATCTCAAAGTGTCAATTTCACTTCTATAGATTACCTTTTAGGTACTCTATCAGTTACCGCAGATGAAGGAGAACATACAGTATTTGTCCTTTTGGGAAAAAAAATTTGTTTTCTTTCTTTCTTTCTTTCTTTCTTTCTTTCTTTCTTTCTTTCTTTCTTTCTTTCTTTCTTTCTTTCTTTCTTTCTTTCTTTTTGACAGGCAGAGTGGACAGTGAGAGAGAGTGACAGAGAGAAAGGTCTTCCTTTTTCCGTTGGTTCACCCCCCAATGGTCACTGCGGCCTGTGCGCTGCAGCAAGGAGTCAGGTGCTTCTCCTGGTCTCCCATGCGGTGCAGGGCCCAAGGACTTGGGCCATCCTCCACTGCACTCCTGGGTCACAGCAGAGAGCTGGACTGGACGAGGAGCAACCGGGACAGAATCCGGCGCCCTGACCACAACTGGAACCCGGTGTGCCGGCGCTGCAGGCGGAGGATTAGCCTATTGAGCCGCGGCTCCAACCAAAAAATTTGTTTTCAGTTCTCATGTTAGTGCGAAGAGATTCAATGTGTTTCATAGATATAGTTCTTTTATTTATTTGAAAGTCAGAGTTTCAGAGAGAGAGAGAGAGAGAGAGAGAGAAAGAGAGAGAGTGAGAGAAATGCTTGTTCATTCCCCAAATGGCCAGGACTGGTCCAGGCTGAAGCCAGGAGCCAGGAACTCCATTCTGAGTGGCAGGGGCCTAAGCACTTGAGCCATCTTCTGCTGTTTTCTCCAGGAACATTAGCAGGGAGCTGGATCGAAGTGAAGCAGATGGGACTCCAGCTGGCACCCATATGAGATGCTGGTGTCATAGGTGGAGCCTTTACTTGCTATGCCACAGAGCCAGTGCCCATAGATAATGATTCTAAGAATATAATGATACTTCCCTTTCCCTAACTCCCTTTCTTCTCTCTCTCTCTTTCTAATTTTTGAGATAACATTTTAAATTTACATTATCGTCAGAGGCTTAATGCTTCACTAAATGAAGAATTCAAGAATATAGGCAAAGGTTGTAAACACTAATCAGATGAAAAGATGTCCATTATACTCATGTATAGCAAATTTTAAAATAATTACAGATCATTAAAACTATAGTAGTATATCATTCTTAACCATTTGCTTCACAAAGATATGAAACAAAGTTTAACAAAGCTATATTTGCAGCAGTACTGATACAAGCATTCCCTTCCCTTGCCCTGCCTTCCCTTCCCTTCATTTATTTATTTATTTATTTGAAAGCGTTACAGAGGAGGCCCAAGCATTCCCTTCCCTTGCCCTGCCTTCCCTTCCCTTCATTTATTTATTTATTTATTTGAAAGCGTTACAGAGGAGGCCTGAGCGAGAGAGAGAGAGAGAGAGAGAGAGAGAGAGAGATCTTTCATCTTCTGGCTCACTCTGCAAATGGCTGCAATGGCTGGAGCTGAGCAGATCTGAAGCCAGGAGCCAGGAGCTTCCTCTGTGTCTTCCATGTGGGTACAGGGGCCTAAGGACTTGGGCCATCCTCTGCAGCTTTCCTAGACACATTAACAGGGAGATGGATTGGAAGTGGAACATCCAGGACTCAAACTGGTGCCCACATGGGATACCAGCACCACTGGTACCCTCTACAACACAGGGTCACTCAGGATCATTTCTTTCTTTTAAGAGCATAATTTCTCTCTTGTTCCTTTTGAAGAAAAGTATAATTCATTTTAATAAATTTAAAAATAACTCAAATATTCCCTAATGCCCATAGATGTTAACCATAATTAACCCTAAATATGTATTTATTTCAATGGATCCTGAACAAGGAGTTTTTTGATCTTAGAATTCACTTATGGTGAATTTCCTTGGCCAAAAAGAGGAATACATTCTGAGGCTAGTGAACCTTAACTGGTGTCTCTCATTAGTTGGTTCCATAGTGCCTCCTGGTGTGGGATGCAAGGAAGAACAGGTAAGCTTGGTTTCTTTCTTTTATTTTTTTCTGCTTTTTGGTTTGTAGTTTGTAGTTGGTAACAACCTAGCAATTTCTTTTCTCTTTGATATATTTTTATCTATCTGCTGGCTTTCCAGATTGGTTTGCTCTAATATCCCTGAGGACTGAATGTACATTATTCTTTTAACCAGAAAGATAAAATTTAGAGAAAGTATCCTTTTCTTTTTTCAAAGATTTATTTATTTATTTGAAAGGCAGAGTTACAGAGAGGCAGAGGCAGAGGCAGAGAGAAAGAGATCTTCCATTGGCGGGTTCACTCCCCAGATGGCCACAAAGGCCGGAGCTGTGTTGATCTGCAGTCAGGAGCCAGGAGCTTCTTCTGGATTTCCCACACGGGTACAGGAGCCCAAAGACTTGGGCCATCTTCCACTGCTTTCCCAGGCCATAGCAGAGAGCTGGATCGAAAGTGCAGCAGCTGGGACCTGAACCAGTTCCCTTAAGAGATGCTGCCTCTGCAGGCCACAGCTTTACCCACTAACCCACAGCGTGGGTCCTGGGGAAATATAATTTTCAAGTCAGTTGTATGCCTGTGGATCTGGAGAAAAGATGAGTTAGTTAAGTCCTAACAAAGTGGACAACATTTGTACTTTGTGAGCTCTGTGGCCTGTGGAGGTGATGTATTTTTTTTTAATCCTTTATTGCAGCAGGTGCTCCACGATGGCCTTGAAATAGTATCTTTGTTCCATGGCAAAGGAAGTTTTCTTGTTGGTGGCAGATGGCTGTTTGTTTTTAAATTGGCCTGGACAGAGATACTTTTCTTTGTTTCTTGGCTGTGGTGATGATTTGGGAAGACAAACCCCCACAGAATATAAATTCTGTCAGGTTATAGTTTTCATGTAATTTTAATTGGAAGAATTGGGATTAATGAATGTAAGTTGACCAATAAATACTACCCACATAGGAAAGATCTACATAGAGTTGTTGATAATGATGTCAAGGTCTCCAGATTCTTCTACATTGATGACTGTCATAAATTCAGACTCCTCTCTTGTGCCTTATCTTTGTAGATATGCTTTGAAGACCTGTTCTCCCTCTGCTACCACGAGACCCCTAAACATTCTTGAATAACTACTATTTTATGTTTATGTTTCCTGGAGGACTCTGCTGAACCAATAACAGCATCTGCTCCCACAGTTTGCAGGACATTAAAGAGAGAGCTCCTCTTGGCACTTAATGATCTATGACGGACACTTCTTACAGACTGCATTTTAATCAGGTTCTCTTTTCTGTGGTTCTGAGTGTTTTCCGCATTGTGGCATTGATAGAGGCCATTGCCAGCTCTGTTGATAAACTCATAGGAAAATGAGTTTTAAGCTATGAAATAATATGTTTCGTTTTCTTTACCCAGGTTTGTTTTTATCAGAAGAGGAAGATTTGCTGTTTGCCTAGGAAGTATGGCTGATTTAGTTCTGTTCTTTGTTAAAACACTGACTGGCACTGTGGCAGTGCCTCTCTGTGAATGTGTGTGTGTGCTTATTCCTTTTCAGTAAAGAAGGCATTTGCATGTTATGTGGCTTGTGCTACATAAAAGCATTTTAGATACAACAATTCTGCAGATCCAAGCCGTGCTTTGAAGCTATCATTCGTTTTATGGGAATTTTATTTCTGAAATGATAGTCATAACCTCATATTAAATGTTTTCTCATGAAGTTATTTCACAATGCTGAAGAAAAAATCCTGGAAATAATTTAAGCATACACATTCCTCAGTCTATCCATGTTTGACCCATTGTGTGGATATTGCTGTGGAGTGTTATATTTGAAGGAATCTTAGAATATTCATATTAGAAATTATCTTATGATGGTATTTGCATATATTTTCCACAGAACAGTTTAGAGAACTGCCAGTGAGTTCAAAGAAGAAAAAATGGGGAAGAGAGCACAAGGTTCATTACATTTATGAGACAGATTAAATAAATACTCTTTAAAATACCTCTGTGGGTTAGAGTCTCCAAGAAGCAACTATATTGTGTTTCCCAAGGTTATTTGTCCGCAAACTCATTATTTTCCAATGCATCATTTTGTGAGGCTCAAATTTTTCAAACATATTTGGACAAGTGTTGGCCTAGCATGACTCCTTGATGCTTCACCAGAAAAAAAAAAGGAATCTGGAATAAGCAGTTGACATGCTGAAGATGACCCTGATGGAACCAGACCTCCTCATGTCTGTATTCTTTCCACAATTCCATACTGACTCCACTTGTTTATGCTTCATTACATGAAGATCACTATTAGAATAATTATACTATAATTCTTTTCATTACATGATTTTTTTTTAAATTAGGCTTTGTTTTTAAATTTTATTTGTTTGAAAGGCAGAGTTAGAAGAAGAGAGAGAGAGAAAGAGAGAAAGAGAGAGAGAGATCTTCCATTTGCTTGTTCACTCCCCACATGGCTGCAATGGCTGAGTCTGGGCCAGCCTGAAGCCAGGATCCAGGAGCTGTTTCTGGGGGTTTCCCCTGTGGGCACAGAGGCCCAACGACTTGAGTCATCCATTCCCAGGCCATTAATAGGGAGTTGGATCAGAAATGGAGCAGCGGGATCTCAAACTTGTGCCCATATGGGATGTGAGTGCTGCAGGTGGCTTAACCCACTATGCCCCAGCTCTGTCCCCTAAATTAAGTTTTTTATACCATATGTTGTAGTAGTAATCTCTGTAGCTGGTTCTGGAAGATATCTCTTTCTGTCTGCCTGCCTGCCTCTGTCTCTTTCTATGTCTCTCTGCCTTTCAAATAAAATGAAAGTAAATGTTCAAAAATTAAAATGAACTAGTTTATTTTATAATCTCATTAACATATGTGAAATGTTAGTATTTAACCCAATCATAATAAATCATTTCAGTTGTGTTGAAGCATAGCTCCTCTGGGAAGCCTTCCATGTATCTACAATCCTAGCACTCTCCAACAGGGTTAACCTCATCCACTTTCTCCAGCACAGCTTCGATTTACTCATAATAGCTTACATGGAAAGATATATTGGGTTGTCTTTCTCTACTACTCAAGCTTTGGAGGGTCTCATTATGTCTCTCGTACCTGGATTATAGTGTTGCTAAATGAATTCCATCCAATTGAACAGAGTTCAGAGGCCAAAAGATCAGATTCAGCAAAAGAAGCCCCCTTAGTGAAGGCTGATTGCAGAAGAAAGGTTGTTTGTGTACTTGGGGTGGGAGGGCATAGAACTTCTGGTCCCAACCTATTTCCTACTGTTTTATTGACTAGGATAGGGGAGTGATGATAGACTGTATGGCCAGGTCAGTGTTGCCTCTACCCAGCAGGCATCAGACAACAGTGTTTAGAACACTTTTCTCCTAATAAAGAAATTCTGGTCACATTGATTATGCTAGGTCATTAGATTTTTGCTGGAATCTGACCTCCAGATACTTGGAGAATTAGCATACTGTGAAAAAATCAGTCTGAAAAAAGAGAGATGAGCTTGTTTGTAAATATTGGGTTCACCTTTCTGAAAGATGTTTCTTTGAGCTATGAAAGTGTACAATATGTTTTATGGGTTTTGTCTTCTCTCATAGCTCTATAAAATCATCGTTTTATTGGTGTGAGCCCTCTGTGTGAAGTAAATGATAGAAAAGCAGATGATCATTTTATTTCATGGTGGAGACAAGCTGTGCTGGGCTTTATTGCACTTATTCCCACACTGCACGAAGGATTTTAAAGTGCATGATAGTTCATTCTCTTTGGCAGGTATGAGCTGTGAACATGTTTTCATCTGCGTCTTCTCGTTATTGAACTAGAATATTTCAGTGATTATGCATTTTTACTTCACTTGGGGGGACCTTGGAAATAATTTCTTTAAACCTATCTTTCCTATTTCTCAGATGCAATTGCAATGTTACCTGGAGTGATTTGGATATGCTATTAATTAGTTTCAGCATATTAATACTGCTATAGTCAGCTTTGCATTACTATGACAAAATCCCCAAAACTACTAACTTTGAGAGAAGAGTCTTATTTAGCTTATAATTTTGGGGTCCAAAGTCTAAATTACATGGCATAGGCCATGCCTGTTTTGAGGGTCCCACAGGAGCTGGTGAATGGCAGGTGGCAGAGTGTGTGTAGAGGAAGAAGGATTACATGGTGATCCAGGAAACAGAGAGCATGGTTGGGCCCAAACTCAGGTTGTCATAGCAACCCTCTTAGGAGAACTACCTTTCAAGGGCACGGCCCCAAAGACCTATGGCTCTCCCAGTAAGCCTCACCTTTAAGGGTTCCATCACCTCCCAGTAATACCACCCTGGGCACTAGGCCTTTAACAGACTTTTTTTGTGATATATTTAATATATAAACTAAGAGACTGCCTTTGGTTTTCATGACATTTTGGTTCCGAATTCCAATATTAACCAGCCTTGCCACAGTCAAAACAGTGATTCTTGATCCCCTAACCAGAAAAGAGCTAACTCTTCTATCTTGGTATTACTCAATCATTGCTTTGTCTGCAACTGGTAAATAAAATTTGTCTGTTTAGGGGAGCTTATATAACATGCCTGATTCCCAACCTCTTCATTGTTTCTATCCCTACCTAACTTTTTTTTCCTAAGATTTATTTATTTTATTTGAAAGAGTTACAGAGAGGCAGAGAGAGAGAGGGAGGTAGAGAAGGAGGGAGAGAGAGAGAGAGAGAGAGAGAGGTGGGGGGGAGGGAGGGAGAGAAGGAGGGAGGGAGGGAGAGAGAGAGAGAGAAGTAGAGAGAGAAAGAGGGGTAGAGATACATCTTCCAATCACTGGTTCACTCCCCAAATGGTCACAATGGCCAGCGCTCAGCTGATCTGAAGCTAGGACCCAGGAGCTTCTTCTGTGTCTCCCATGGGGGTGCAGGTGCCCAAGGACTTGGGCCATCTTCCACTGCTTTCCCAGGCCATAGCAGAGAGCTGGGTTGGAAGCGGAGCAGCCAGGAGTTGAAACGGCCCCCATATGGGATGCTGGCACTGCAGGCTGAGGCTTTACCCACTGTGCCACAGTGCTGGACCCTTAACTTTTAACTAGTACAGAAAACTGATTTCCTCTTTCATTACAAGACTAACAAGTAGTTTTTTGGCTTTGTGAAGCATTGAGTCTAGAAGCTGATGAGGGATATGCAGAATTAGTTTTTTTTTCAAAGATTTATTTATTTGAAAGTCGGAGTTACAGAGACAGAAAGAAGGAGAGAGAGAGAGGGAGAGGGAGAGAGAGAGGGAGAGAGAGAGAGAAAGAGAATATTTCCATCCACTGGTTCACTTTCCAAATGGCCACAGCAACCAGTGCTGGACCAGGTGGAAGCCAGAATTCAGTAGCTTCTTCTGGGTCTCCCATGTAAGTGCAGGGTCCCAAGTACTTGGGACATCTTCTGCTGCTTTCCTGGGAGTATTATTAGGGAGCTGGATTGGAAGTTGGGCAGCTGAGACTCGAACTGGCACCCATATAGGATGCTAGTGCTACAGGTAGCAGCTTTACCAGCTACACCACAGTGCCGGCCCCTAGACCCAGTACTGATGAAGGCTACAAGTTGTTAGAGATGCCTTCTAGATTCAAGGGCAGGAACACAGAGATGGGCCCTCCCTTTCCTGGGTTCTGATTCAGGAATCATGCAGTTGTCTATAAGGGCTTTCATGGAATGCTGTCAGTAGATATGAGGTTATTAGAAGCAGAGGATTTGGGATCATAATCACAGCTCAAAACATTAGCTTTTTAAGTATGGGGGGAAGGCAGTTGGAAACCACACATAAGGTCATGAATATTTGGACAGATAATATTCCTTAAGAGCTCATTTGTTCAATGGCAGCCTATTAGGAACCAGCCTTGCTTTTCCTGATGGGCAGTCTCATCTTCCTTTTGTCAATTTCTCTAAGATACCTCCAATTTCCCAGTCAAAAAAAATTGATTTGAAGTAAAAGAACAATTCAGCTATGCCAAGAAACTTCACATAAAAATGCCTTAGAGGAAAATAGGCTCACATATAATGAGATAGCTTTAGCTTCCACGTTATCACAAACTACTCCATGATGTGAGCAGTCTAGTGTATACAGGTTACTAGAGGATACGACCCTGTGCTAGAGAGAGACAGAGAGACAGAGAATGAATATGGAACTTTGGCTACTAGCTGATAAAAGGAGAGGATCTGGGAAAATAAGAGGGTTGGTTCAAAACTGTTATTAAAACTTTATGCATAGAGATGAAGACATCATTTTAGATGCCTGTATTCCATATCATAATGCTTAGATTCAAGTCCTGACTCCACTTCCTATTCCAGCTTCCTGCTGAGGTGCACTTTGGAAAACAGCAAACAATGGCTTAAGTGCTTGGATCCCTGCCACCCATGTGGGAAACCCAGATTGAGTTTTAGATTGCTGGCTTTGGCCAAGCCCAGTTCCAGCTATTGCAGAGATTTGGGGAGTGAACTGCAGATAAAAGATCTTTCTGTCTGTGCCTTTCAAACAAAAAAAATTTTAAGAATAAAACTAAACTCAATTATCTAAATTTGTGAGGCTTTGTTCTGTTTTTAATTTTTTAGGGAAATTTTAGTCATTTACTGAACATTTCTCTGACAAAAATCTAAAGAAGATTTGATCTGTCTCTTCTAATTGCATAAGGTTGTACTCACAGAGAAACCTGGCTTCTTGCTGGCTCAGAGATCCTGTCTTTGTTTATTTTGTAGCTTGGCAAATAGCCAGCAGTTTTCCATTCTCTCACTAGGCTATATTCTTTTGCTTGTTCTGTCTCCGTTTTCTAGAATGCGTCCCTCTTGCCAGTACTTGCTCTTTCAGCCACTCTTTCCTGGGTCCCCTCAATCACACACATCTCTATAGCAAGTGATATTTAGCTCAAGGGTTCTATTGCCCAGGATTTCTTCTGTTTTGTATTGTATCTGATGTTGGTTGCCTTTCTTTGTTTCCTCTTCTTTCCACTTAACAACATTTGGATTTTATTATTATTATTATTATTGGTCATGCATCAGGAATGGCTGAGCCTATTCCTAGACCTGGCGGCTGTATCTTAACTGGATTAAGCCAATAGCGATAATTTTATTTTTCTTACCAGTTTTAGAAATGAAACTATTCTGAATTCTACCACTTGAAGAAAAACTGTTGAGAACTGCTAAAAGAGTGTATATCATGGCTAGCGTCATGGCATAGCGCATAAAACCACTGCCTGCAATGTTGGAATCCCATTTGGGTACCACTAGTTCCTGTCCTGGCTGCTCTACTTCCAAACCAGTTTCCTCCTAATGGCCTGAGAAAAGCAACAGAGGATGGCCCAAGTGTTGGGATCCCTACCACGCACATGGGAGACCCAGAAGAAGCTCCTGGTTCTTGGCTTCATCTTGGCCCAGCCCTGGCCATTGTGGCCATCTGGGGAGTGAACCAGTGGGTGGAAGACCTCTTTCTTTCCCAGTCTTTCCCTCCTTCTCTGTAACTCTGACTTTCAAATAAATAAATAAATCTTTTAAAAGAAAGTGTATATCACCCTTTTAAAGGGAACCAAAAGATATTCTCTCTTCTGGTTTGTGGATGTTGCTGGCGAGGAAGTGATACATGGAGCTGTGGCAATTTGTGATCTTGAGGGGGACAAGCCTGCTAAGGGCTAAGAATGGAGGAGCAGAATGCGTAAAAATAATTAGAATCTTGAAGATGACTCCGAGTTTCTGACTTAACCACCTACAAAACGTTTTCATCCAGATTCCTTGATACATTGAAGCCAACTTAAATTGGGTTTTCTGTTATTAATAGCTGACATCATCCTTACTGATCTATTGTCATTTATGCTTCCTTTAGATTTCTATGGTTTTCTATCATGCTGTTGCTTTGGTTAATAGCTTCACTGAGGTGTAATTTATGCAGCATAAGGGTTACCATTTAAAGTAAATTAAAGTACATAATTCACTGGTGTTAATATATTCACTGAATGTGCAATCATGGCCACAATTTAATTTCAGAACATTTTCATCACCTCCCAAAAGAAACCCTATTCACTATTGGTAGTTGCTTCCCTTCTTCTTATCTCTACTCAACCAGCTGTAGGCAACCATTAATGTACTTTCTGCCACTGTGTATTTCTTTACCTTGAATGTTTCATATCAGTGGAACAGTATGATACAAGATGGCATTTGTGACCATCTTCTTTCATTTAGTGTAAAGTTTTTCAGGGTCTATTCTTTTTTTTAAATTTTATTTATTTATTTGAGAGGTAGAGTTACAGACAGAGCGAGGTAGAAACAGAGAGAAAGGTCTTCCTTCCATTGGTTCACTCCCCAAATGGCCACAACAGACAGAGCTACGCCAGTCTGAAGCCAGGAGCCAGGAGCTTTTTCCTGGTCTCTATTCGGGTGCAGGGGCCCAAGCACTTGGGCTACCCTCCACTAATCTCCTAGGCCATAGCAGAGAGCTGGATTGGAAGAAGAACAGCTTGTTAGAGCATGGATGAGCACTTCATTTATTTATCCATCTATCAGTTGAACATTCAAGTTGTTTCCAGTTTTCAGCATTTTCCTGGCAGCTAATAATATTGAGCATCCTTTTCTTTTTATTATTATGTTTTAATCAGCTGTGTCTTATCCATGCATACTATGTGCCAGGTACACAAGTACATGTATACTAGTACACGTACATTATTGGGCCTGTCACAAACTGACTTGTAAATTGGAGATAAAAGATGTATTTCATAGAGTTTTTATAAGGACTAAACAACAACTAACTTCTTGAACATTAGAGTAATTCACCGTAGATTCTCATTCAGGCTCTGCCTCTTACTATCTGTAACTTGGAACATTATTTAATGTTACTTAGGCTTAGTTTCCTCATCTGGAAAGGAGGGAAAGGCTTAGGTATTCTACCACTGCATTGTGAAGAATAAATGAGAAATATAAGAACATTTTTGAGCATAGTGCTGGTAAATAATTGAGACAAAATAGAAACAAGGCTCACTAAATCAAGGCCCTCCCAACCTGACACATATCCATCTCTAACTCCAAACCAATCAAGAGCAGACCCAACTACAGAAAATACTCTGCTGCCCTTTTAGGGACTTCCCCAACCAGCATGCACGCCCAGAATAGCTCAGAACAGCTGATATATTAGCTTCCCAGGGTAGCAGCAGTGAGCAACACCACTATTTTAAGTGTGCTGTGTGTAAAAAACCCGAACAACCCACCAAACATGGTGCAAACCCCAGAATCATGTGCCAAGCAGGGACCGCCACACCTCCCTAACCCCATAAAAGCACCTGCTCAGCTCCCATCTGAGAGCCATTTGGTAGAAATTCCTCCCACCGATGCTATCTTCTTTATATTCAAGCATAAGCTCTCAGTAAACTTTGTCTGGTTTGCATGTGGGCATCTTGCCAACTTCTATTTGCAAATGATTCAAAGAACCTGAGGTCAGTAACATAATCTCTGAAAGACTGGCAGCTGTTTCTTAAGAGATGTCCATTCTCATAGTAACTTGTTCAGTGCCCCACCCCAACCCCTTCACTGTGCCTATCCATGCTCCGCCAGTGGGGAATGTCAACTGCTTAGAGTTCATTGTTGCCTTATTCCTTCATTGCATTGTCTTGGCTGAGTATTTTTGGGGGCCATTTAGCTGCTCCATGTTCCTGGGTCAGTGCACAGTTAAAGATTGACTGGCCCTTCCTACAAAAAGCTGGCTCCTGGCCTGAAGACAGGATGTCACTTAATTTGCAGAACTTTCATCCTGTGGATCAGGCAAACTGGTCTTTACTGGAGACCACATCCTTTCTTGCTCTTTCCTACTTGATTTCATTATTTCCATCCCTTACATGCTTTTCTCTAAGTGTGTTCCTCTGATAAATGTTATACACCCCAAACCCAATCTCAGACACTGCATGCAGGGGGCCTGCTCAGATACCACCCCTCTTCCAGCACTGTATTTCCCTGCAACCATCACCCTCTTGCTTTGCTGACCTTATCTCATGCCCTTGCAGATCTTATGTTGCCAAAAGATGGAGAGAGGCCAATTCTGAAAGCATGAAGGAGATAGAGGTAATTACAGAAAAAGAAAACAGAATTAAGAAACAGGAACTGTGGAGGTGAAAAAAAGGACTGAAAAGTTGAGAAAGTTTAAGGAAAGTGAGAAATGTAGCTATACACAGAGGGACTCTGAGCAAGATAAATATAATAACATCTATGTTTGTTGTGTAACAGTACATCATTTTTGTTTCTGATCCTCTCATTTGGGAATGTATCCTAAAAATGAATCTTGGTTCTAGGAGGTTATCAAATGGCTCTGAAAATTAGAAGTAGAATAGGAGTTAAACTGTTCTGTATAAAATAGGAAGGCAAGGGTGGCATAAAATAGGCAGCTGGATTGATAAAGGGGATAGAAGATGTATAATTAAAACAAGGATCTTTAGTGGGTGGGCTTTTGATGCAATGGTTAAGACACAGCTTGTAATGTCCGCATCCTGTATTGAAATGCCTGGATTTGAGTCCTGGCTCCACTTCGTATGCCAGCTTTTTGCTAATACTCACCTTGGGAAGCTCAGTGATAGCTTAAGTAATTGGATTCCTGCCACCCTTCTGAGAGACACTGGCTGTTGCAGTTGTTATCATATGGTATCCTGATGTAAAGCCACCTTCCTGTCACTCTCTTGTCCCAAGAAATTATTGATCAGTATTCAGTGTTCACCAATGTGCCGGGAGGTTGATTTACTTTTGCAATAGTGAATCCTGATTCAGAGCAGATGTAGGGATATAAAGAGGGATTATTCCTAAGTGGGTTTGAGTGGTATAGAAGAGAAAATATAATTTCTCCTCAAGTCTCATACATTCATAGTTAGGAAAGACCCCTGTAACAAAAGATGGGTTAATTATTGAAAAACAAGCAAGAGCACATCAAACACAGGAGAAGCCTCAATACAAGGCAGTAGCATACAACTCTGGAATGTATAGCACCTTCAACAGGAACAATAGCTTTTAGTGAAGTGACAAGACAAAGGAAAGCAGTTTTAGGCATCCAAAAGCAGACATCTGTGTGAAGGAAAACATATGGGAAGAGACTAATGGAGTAGGGTTTGTTTATAGATTCCCTGGTGCAATCTCTGAGCTCATAAGAGTTTTCTCCAGTGAGATAATTTATATCTTGTCTTTAGGTGGAAAGAAAGGGAGAGAAAGAAGGAGCTTTTATTTGTTTGCTACTTTGTAATTGCATTTAGCTAAAAAATATTTATGTAAAAGAGGCATGTTTTGGGGTGACGTATTCTGATTTCCTTTACGAGTTTACATTTTCTAAGAAAAAAGCTTGAAGTTTGCACCTTTGTCTTTTGTTTTTGTATTTTTTATCTTTAATTGACACACAATAATTGCACAGATTTATGGGGCACAGCAGCATTTTTTTTTTTAAAGTGTATTTCTTAAGATACATCACTCACTAAAACACAGCCAATGAGAGAGGAGGGTGAAGACAAAAAAGCAAGGGACAATTTTTTTTAGATTAAGATGGTGAGTAGGGAGGGAGCTCACTGCTCTAGTCTAGAAGATAGTTTAAAAAAAAGTGGAAAGAGTGCAGTCCCAGGGAAGAGTTAGGGAGAAAATGGCAGAGGAAGCTCTATGCAAATTAGAGGGACATAGCAGACTTACGTAGAGGGTGTGGACATGTACAACTCAGGACCCCAGCAGCCAAGAGCCTCCACACCAGCTATGGAGAGAGGTGCGACCAGACTGCAGCACCCAAGCCATTGGCAATAAAGCTGCAAGACAACCCTGGAGGGAATCTAGCTTGGAGCCCTGTGGGGGATAGTGTACCTGCCAAACTAGAGGAGAAAAGAAAAAAAGGGAGGGGACATGTTTCTCTTGCCCATAGAAAGTGGGCACCATTTTGAACAAAGCTAACAGCAGTGCCAGCTTGTGCCCATGCTCAGCAACCAGCCCAGCAGACTTGGGGGTCTGGTGGGGAGAACTGATGTGGGGCTGGGTACTTGTGACTGTGGGAGGCTTGTGTGCAAGGACTGTGAAAACACTGAGACTGTGGGGCTTCAAAAAACACCGAGGCTATGTGGGAAGGTTCAGGGTGTGGCTGGGACTTTGGGTAGTCACTGTGGGAAGCTCCACATGCTCAGGACTCTCTGGTTTCCCGGTGAGAGACATTGCTGGGGAATCTGCATATACTGAGGACTGCACAGATCCTTTGTGTGGTTCTTGTGGAAGTGTGGACAAACACCCACTGGGGCTAGTGCCTGGGAACTGGTCTCCTTTGAGGAGAGGAAATGAGCTGAGTCCACAGCAACAGAACAGAAATAACTCTCTTTTGAATGGGGAAAAAAAAAAAAAGATTTACCATGTTGAACCTGGGTGTGTCACCTCAGATACTCCTTTCAGCCTGGAGCACTGAACAGAGCTCCCTGGCCACACCCACCACACGCCTCTAGGTATTCCCTGAAAGCAGATGCTCCACTAATCCACTCAGACATAGTCCAAAGATAAAAGCCACCACCACTATAACAACAACAAAAGAGAAAAAGAAAAAGAAACCAGTGAGTAATATCCACAAATGCCAAATAATAAACACACCAATTCTGGCTGGCACTGTGGCTCATTTAGTTAATCCTCTGCTTGCAATGCCGCATCCTGTATGGGCGCCGGGTTGTAGTCACGGTTGTACCTCTTCCAGTCCAGCTCTCTGCTGTCCTGGGAGTGCAGTGGAGGATGGCCCAAGTGCTTGGGCACCTGCATCCTTGTGGGAGACCAGGAGGAAGCACCTGTCTTCAGATCAGCGCAGCACCGGCTGTAGTGGCCATTTGGGGAGTGAACCAACGGAAGGAAGACCTTTCTCTCTGTCTCTCTCTCTCTCACTGTCAAAAAAAAAAAAAAAAAACACCAAGAAACAAGAATAAGGAACACAACATGACTCTCCCAAAACAACATCACACTTCAATATTAGATTGTGAAGATGAAAAGCTTGAAGAAATGCCAGAAATGGAATTCAAAAAATTGATCATAGGATTACTTAGAAGTAACAGAAGCAAATGCACAAACTAAAGAAATCCATACATGACATGAAAGAAAATTTCTCCCATGAATCTGAGATCTTAAAGAGAAATCAAAATGAAATTTTGGAAATGAAGGAATCAATAGAACAAATCAAAAATTCAGTGGAAAGTCTTAACAACAGAATCAGTGAAGCAGAAGAAAGAATATCTGGCTTAGAAGACAAATTGCAGAAAATTATACATTCACACAAAAAACAAGAAGAGGAAGTTAGAAAACTAAAAAACACTGTTGGGAATCTACAGGATACTACCAAATGACACAACATAAGGGTTCTAGGAGTTCCTGAAGGTGTGAAAAGAGAGAAGGGATTAGAAAGCCTTTTTAGTGAAATAATAACAGAAACTTCCTTAATTTGGAGAAAGAATGGGACATCCAAATACAGGAAGCACATAGAACTCCTACTAGACATGACGAGAAAAGATCTTCACCATGACACATTGTGGTCAAACTCTCCACAGTAAAACATAAAAAAAAAAAAAAAGATTCTAAAATGTGCATGAGAGAAATGTCAATTACTTTCAGAGGATCTTCAGTTAGACTCAGGGCAGACTTTTCATCAGAAACCCTACAGGCTAGGAGAGAATGACAATATATGGTCCAAGTCTTAAGAGAAAAAAACTATCAACACAGAATATTGTACCCTGCAAAGTTCTCATTTATGAATGAAGGTGAAATAAAGACCTTCCATAACAAACAGTAACTGAAAGAATTTGTCACCACCCATCTAGCATTGCAAAAGATGCTGCAAATGGCTGCAATGGCCAGAGCTGAGCCACTCTGAAGCCAGGAGCCAGGAGCTTCTTCTGGGTGTTCCAAGTGGGTGCAGGGGCCCAACCACTTGGGCCATCTTCTACTGCTTTCCCAGGCCATAGCAGAGAGCTGGATCGGATGTGGAGCAGCTGGGACTCAACCTGGTGCCCATATGGGATGCTGGTGCTGCAAGCCAGAGCTTTAATTCGCTGTGCCACAGCACATACCCTTCACTTTTTAAAAACTGTCTTCTAGACTCAAGCAGCCTGCTCCCTCCTTACTCTGCCATTTTCTTTTTTTTAAAAATGTTTATTTATTTGAAACGTTAGAGTTAAAGAGAGGCAGAGGCAGAGGCAGAGGCAGAGGCAGAGAGAGAGAGAGAGAGAGAGAGAGAGAGAGAGAGAGAGGTCTTCCATCTGTTGGTTCACTCCCCAGATAGTCACAACAGCTGAAGCTGTGTTGATCAAAGCCAGGAGCCAGGAGCTTCCTCTGGGTCTCCCATGTGGATGCAGGGGCTCAAGGACTTGGGCCATCTTCCACTGCTTTCCCATGCCATAGCAGAGAGCTGGGTCAGAAGTGGAGCAGCCAGGGCTTGCTGGTGCCCATATGGGATGCTAGCACTGCAGGTGGCGGCTTTATTCACTATGCCACAGTGCCAGTCCTGAAAAATCATTTCTTTACTGTATCAAATGCTCAAAGATAGCTACTGAACCAGCATCCCAGATGTAATTTTTTGCATTTTTAAAGAATTTTATTTATTTGAAAGAGTTACACACACACACAGAGAGAGAGAGAGAGAGAGAGAGAGAGAGAGAGGTCTTCCATCCGATGGTTCACTCCCCAATTGGCCGCAATGGCTGGAGCTGCACTGATCTAAAGCTAGGAGCCAGGAGCTTCTTTTGGGTCTCCCACATGGGTGCAGGGGCCTAAGGACTTGGGCCATCTTCTACTGCTTTCCCAGGCCATAGCAGAGAGCTGGATGGGAAGTGGAGCAGCCAGGTCTTGAACTGGCACCTATAAGGGATGCCGGTGCTTCAGGCCAGGGTGTTAACCTGCTGTGCCACAGTGCTGGCCCCCACAGATGTAATTTACCATTATGATAAACCACAGGGAACTCTGGTCAGTCTGGGTCTATCTGCACAGGTTCCAGTGACAAGGCTGACTTTAGATGGTTCTGTTCTGTTTTTTCAGGGACCCCAGAAAGACAGCTCAGCAGATTTTTTTTTTGAAGCAACTATTATGAGTTGCACGTTACTACGAAACAGATAGGCAAAAAAGTATTATATGCTGTTAGTATGTTAAGCAGCCAAGGGAAGCTTACTGTTATGTAAAGAGAGGACGATCTTTTGTTGTCCGTGGTTTCAGTCCCATCCTCCCCTTTTTGGGGTTCATTCCTCAATTCTGAGGTGAGGGAGAAAGGGTGAGGACTATTCTTAGCCACTTTTTGCTGACAAAGGGGTACAGATTGATCAGGATTTAAGGAATGAAAATGGCACTAAGTGGTATATGTTTTTGATTGAATATGTCGGACTGATGGAGAGGTAAATATCACCTAAAATCAGGCTTGAAATGGCACAGAAATACTCCAGTGGCCTAAAGTGTTTGAGTGCTGAGTTTGGTTAGGAATTTGAGAATTACGAGCACAAACAGGAGGGTAATAAGATTGTGGCCAAAGGACCTTTGAGTGAATGTAGTCAGTTTAGCCAGGATTTGTCAGGCAGGAAATCCTTAATAAAATTCCAGACCTAGCTGACGCCGTGGCTTAACAGGCTAATCCTCCACCTTGCGGCGCCGGCACACCGGGTTCTACTCCCAGTTGGGGTGCTGGATTCTATCCCGGTTGCCCCTCTTCCAGGCCAGCTCTCTGCTATGGTCCGGGAGTGCAGTGGAGGAAGGCCCAAGTCCTTGGGCCCTGCACCCGCATGGGAGACCAGGAGAAGCACCTGGCTCCTGGCTTCGGATCAGCATGATGCGCCAGCCGCAGCGGCCATTGGAGGGTGAACCAACGGCAAAAAGGAAGACCTTTTCTCTCTGTCTCTCTCTCACTATCCACTCTGCCTGTTAAAAAAAAAAAGAAAAAAAAAATTCCAGACCTTCTGGGCAGAAGGGTTATTGATGTCATGTAACCAGACAATCTGTTAGTATAGTTTTCCTATATTCTGATGTACTTTTCTGGTTGTATTTGTTCATGTATAGCAGGAATTGGTAGCAACTGTACAAGCATCCCTTGTCATTCTAGGAGATAGTCAAGGGCTACTCTGTTATCCATTACTAATTTGACTAAAGATTCCACCAACATTTTTGGTTTGTCTAGATGAGAGGCTGTAGTTTTAGCCAATTTCTTTATTGAGGTGGTTAGATTTGGAAAGGTGGCCTCATGATAAGAAAATCCTCTCCATAGTGCTGCCAATCATTGAAGCCATGTATCAGAAATATTAATCCTAAGACCCTTCATTTAAAAAAAAAACTTTTTTTATTGGCCAAAACACAATCCAAGGGGAGTCTGAAGGGATTGCCAGATTTAGTTCCATCTTCACAAGGGGTCTTGTCTCATGAGGACCTTAAAAACCACTAGTCTTGTTGAGGAGGAGAGGGAGGGAGGAGTGTGTGTTGGGATGGTGGGCAGCTTAGTTGTATTCCTCTCTGTACTTGAGCTGAGAGCCCATGGGTGAATCTCTACTTGTGGGAATCATGGCAATTGTAAAGTGTCATGACGTGAAGAGAGCAATCTTTACTATATGAATTCATGACAGTGGGAGTATGATGAAGCTGGAGGTAGGGCAATGGTTAATCTGGATGCCATGCTGGATCTAACCAATTTGTACCTCCAGTTTGCCTCATTATTGTGCATTCAGCACAAGGAATTGGTCTTGCTGTATGGTTTCTAGCAGGTTGAGGCAGAGGCTTTTCACATACTATCTCATCCCTACCCCAGAGATGTATTTCTACTTATTTATTATTTTTTTGAGGGAATCTGGTTGGAGGTTTCATCTTCCATAATTACTTCCTGATGATCAAGGATGTTGGCCCTGCCTGTCATCGGAGGAATAAGATTTTCTCGTGGCCCTACCAAAAGGTCCCAGGGGAGAGTCATGTCCATTTGCAGCGGCACCAGCTGAAGTCTGCATGGCCATCATATTTACGTGAAACTGCTGAAGTCTAGAAGACACAAAGTTAACAAGCAGTTTAAACAAGCGAGGCCCAAATGTTAGCGATAGTACAATGACTATCAACGGTCCTAGGAGGAGTAAAACCCAGTGAGGGAAGGAAGAAGCTGCCTTTACAGTGGTCCACATCAAGTAGGACTTAACACTTGGCTTGGTTGTAGCTTTTGTGGATGTTGGCTTCTGTCTTCCCTAATTTATTTACATATGTGTATCAAGTCTGATTTAATTATAGCACAGACACTATGTTCAGCCAGCAGATAATCTAGTGCCAGATGGTGACTGAAGATTATTTTCACAAGGGAATCATGTTGGTTTTGGAGATTTTGTAGAGAGTTTGTTTCTCTTTTTAGGAAGTCCATGCAGATAACTTGGAAGTCAAACCTGATGGAAAAGTACTCAAATTTAATTAGACCCTGGAATAGTGTGTGTCTGAGCTTATGAGTACACACCTTATTATAAAAGAATGTAAACAAGAAAAAAACTTGAATAGAGGAATCATCTGATTACAAAGAATAGTTTAAATATACCAAGAAAAACTAGTAGTAAGAATCAAAGTATCCTTTATCCTAGGCTTTTCAAATAAACATTTCTAGTGTGTGGTCATAATAGAGTCAGAATCAGGGAGGAGAAAAGAGCTAACATGAGCTGATTAGAAAGTAGAGGAAGAGGAGCTGGTGCTATGGGGAAGCAGGTAAAGCCACCACCTGCAGTGCCGGTATCCCGTATGGGCACCAGTTCAAGTCTCAGCTGCTCTCCTTCCAATCCAGCTCTCTGCTATGGCCTGGGAAAGCAGTGGAAGATGGCTCAAGTCCTTGAGCCCCTTGTACCCCTGTGGGAGACCTGGAGAAAACTCCTGATTCCTGGCTTTGGATCAGCACAGCTCCGGCCATTGCTGCCATCTGGGGAGTGAGCCAGCAGATGGAAGACCTCTCTCTCTCTCTTTCTCTCTCTCTCTCCCTCTGCCTCTCTGTAACTCTGTCTTTCAAATAAATAAATAAATATTTTTTAAAAAGTAGAGGAAAAATAATCAATTAAACTGAAACTATAAAAAGGAGAAGCTGCAATTCAGAAGATGGTTTAAAAAATCAGATTTTAAAATTAAGGATAAATACATCTTACAAATTTTTACTACTGTGTCAGTAACTTAAGTAAATCTTGTTGCTTTTTTTTAAACATTTTTTATTTGAAAGGCAGAATTTACAGAGAGTGAGAAAGAGAGAGAGAGAAACCTTGTTGCTTTAACACCAGATGCCAAATTCTAGTTTTATATCAGTGATTAAAGTTCAGATTAAATTAAAAGAGCTTAAATTAAATCTCAGTTTTTAGAAACATAAATAATCTACTTTGAATCTTTTTTTAAGATTTGTTTTATTTACTTGAAAGACAGAGTTACAGAGAGCGGTAGAACCAGAGAGAAAGAGGAGTCTTCCATCTTTTGGTTCACTCTGCAAATGACTGCAATGCCCAGAGCTGAGCTGATCTGAAGCCAGGAGCCAGGAGCTATCTCTGGGTCTCCTTCGTGAGTGCAGGGGCTTGAACCAGTGGCCATATAGGATGCCAGCACTGCAGGCTGGGGCTTTAACCTTCTGTGCCACAGCGTCAGACCCCAAGAAAAGTATTTTTAATCTTAGAAGAAAAAATGTTCAAGCATAGAACAACAACAACAAAAAAATGTTTTAAGTAAAAGTCACATAAAACCCACAAATTTTATCAGGTCATTTTGGTCTTTGTGATTAATTCTTATCTTGTTTAATCTCATCAGTTATATGGATTTTTAAGTTGTCAGAAACCTGTAATTAAGATATTTGTTAGAGTCTTTTCCATGAATTTGATGGAAAATGACTTTAAAAAACAATCAAAAGTGTGGATGGCAAGAGACTTAATATAGCAGTGATTAAAATGTTTGATGATAGCTCAGCAATTGTGTAAGGCAATTTTTAATGTGCCTGGGAGTTTTCACTACACTTCTGTCTCAGGTCTCCAGGCTGGTGATAGGAGGTGTAGTCTTTGGGATCCTTGAAAGGTAGCCCCCAGGTCCTTATATTAAATCATCATGATTGATAACATCAGGACCATCAGACTTCACAAATTTTATATAATCTCTAGTATATCTATATAAGTAACATACTTGTATAAATACAACTTAAAGTCTAGCATTATTTTCTGACTTGAAAATTCTTTCGTTTTTTAAAAAGATTTATTTTATTTATTTGAAAGACAGAGTTACAGAGAGAGGTAGAGACAGAGAGAGAGGTAGATCTTCCATCCACTGGTTCACTCCCCAGATGGCCGCAATGGCCAGAGCTGTGCCAATCCAAAGTCAGGAGCCAGGAGCTTCTTCCGGGTCTCCCACGCAGGTGCAGGGGCCCAAGGAGTTGGGCCATCTTCTACTGCTATCCCAGGCCATAGAAGAGAGCTGGATTGGAAGAGGAGCTGCCGGGACTAGAACTGGCGCCCATATGGGCTGCCAGCGCTTCAGGTCAGGGCATTAACCCACTGTGCCACAGCGCCGGCCCCGAAAATTCTTTCCATAGTCCAAATAACAGCAATTAGTTATTATCCCCAATGATGGGAGATCTATGAAAATCTCCAGGGGGCCTAGCTGGAAATCTCAAAGTCAAAGGACTTAATTTAGAACTTTGATCCTGACAATGATGTCAAAAGGTTTGGTGAAAATAAAATCTCTGGTAATGGTGAAACCATAGTTTAATCAGGGTGATTTAACTGGAGTTATAAACAATATTTAATAGAAGTTACAAATTTGATCACTTCAATATCTTAAATATATATCAAGGAGCTGTTGCTGTGGTGTAGCAGGAAAAGCCACCACCTGCATTGCCAGCATCCCGTGTAGGTGCTGGTTCGAGTCCCAGCTGCTCCATTTTCTGATCCATCTCTCTGCTATGGCCTGGGAAAGCAGTAGAAGATGACCCTAGTCCTTGGGCCCCTACACCCAAGTGGGAGACCTGGAAGAAGTTCCTGGCTTCAGGTAGACCCAGCTCCAAACTTTGAAGCCATTTGAGCAGTGAATCAGTGGATGTAAGATCTCTCTCTCTCTCTGCCTCTGCCTCTCTGTAATTCTGCCTTCCAAATAAATAAATCTTTAAAAAAATACATATCAGTAATTGTTAACTCTTAAACTTCTTTTAGCAATAAAAGCCTAATCAAGACAGCAGAGAATACAAGAAGTTATCTTAATATAATTCAAAATCTGTTTTCTAGGCCAGGTTTTATAAATTTATTAAGAGCAGATTAATATTTCCCCAAAATTTGTTTGAAACATAGGATATTAAATTGTTTTATATATGAGTGCTCAATTTTTATAAAAACCTGTAAATTTCTTGTTAGAGATGCCCCCTGCCTTTACCTGGCCAGCTCTCCTCCCAGGCCAGCCAAGTAATGAAAGTCAACAGAGTGCCTTCCCCTAGGAGGTTCACACCTCCCTTAGGATATACCCCATGTGAAGAGATAGATAGGTCTGGGCCTCTTAACTTACAAGGCCTAAAGCCCAACAGATTATTATCAAGCCCCTTCTATCAGGTTCTATTTGCCTCTCAATCAGAAAAATTACTTGTAGCTTAGACAGCACCTTTCTTAGCTCCTCTAATAATGACTCTGTCCTTTGTTCTAGACCCTGTCTAGTCCACTTGGGCCTCATTCCTTTGTAATCATAACCTCTACAAAAACCTATAATTTTTCTAATTATATCCAACTTTATTATCCAACTTTATTATCCACAAACTTTCTTTTATAAGATTTAACCTTTTGGGGCCAGCACTATGGTATAGTAGGTTAAGCTTCCATCTATGGCACTGGCATCTAATATATGCTGGTTTGAATCCTGATTGTTTCACTTCTGATCCAGCTCCTTACTAATGGCCTGGGCAAGCTGTGGAAGATGGCCCAAGTGCTTGGGGCCCCTGAAACAACTTGGAAGAAGCTCCTGGCTCCTGGCTTTGGATTGGCCCAGTTCTGGCCATTGTGGCAATTTGGGGAGTGAACCAGCTATGTAAGACCTCTCTCTCTGTTTCTCCCTCTCTTGCCTGTAACTCTGCCTCTCAAATAAATAAATGAATTTTTTTATGAAAAAAAATTAAACTTTTTAAAGCCTTTTGTGACATGCTTAGACCTTCAGTAGCTTACTTAAAACTTTAGTTTTGCTTTTTCTTTTTCTCCATTCTAAAATAATCCAGTCATCCTGCTTTAGGATAAACTTTTACATAAAATTCCTCTCATCAAAACTTTTTTTCTCAGGTTTCATACATAGCAGAGCAGCTCCCTCGTTCCTATCTATTGAAGTTAGTCCTTGACAAAGAGTTTGTAAGAAAAAAAAAAAAAAAGAAAAAAAATAAGAAAAATATTTTTTCTTTCCTTTTAAATACATTTCCCCTCCCCCTTTTTAAAATCCAAAATATGTTTTCATGCTTGTAGCTTTCTTGCATCTCTCTCTCTCCCACCTACTGATTCCTGTTTATTAAAATTCTATTTTGAAACAATCCAAAAATCCTCAAAATTCTAGATGAAACTGTTTTTCCAATAAGAATATATGGGATTTTAACTCTTAGTAACTTCACAATAATCTTGAATTTTTGTCATGTATCAGTAATTTATGAAAATATATTTATTAATAGACCCAAATATATTACTTTTAAAAATAATTTTAAAAGCAGATTTATGTTATTTATTTGAAAAGCAGAGTGACAGAGACAGAGAGAGAAAGAGATCTTTTATGGTCTAGTTTACTCCCCAAATGGCCTTAATGTCCAAGGCTGGTCCAGTCCAGAGCCAGGAGTGCAGAACTCCATCTGGGTCTCCCTCATGAGTGGCAAGGGCCTAAGTTTAACCTGGGCCATCTTCTGTTCCCTCCCAGGCACATTAACAGGGAGCTGGATTGGAAGCAAAGCAGCTGGAATTCCAACCAGTGCTCTGATGTGGGATGCTGGTATTGCAAACAGTGGGTTAACCTGCTATGGCATAGCACCAGCCTCTATCTAATTTATTCTGAACAATAATATTTAGATTATTTATAAAAACAGAAATTGGACAAGCACAGTCATCATTTTAATGACTTCTTATCAAATAAAAACCCTAAAGGTAAGTTGTTATACTTGATACACAGAGCACTGTGTTGTACTTTTATGTATTTTCAGGTTAAATTTATATTTTTATGATCTTAAACATCTAACAGAAATAAATAGAATGCTTCTGGGTCAATAAGCCTAGCAACAAATGTTTGCTAAGTATTCTGAAGAGCTCTTTACTTTTATATTATGAACAAGTTTTTTTTTTTTTAAGGATTTATTTTATTTATTTGAATGACAGAGTTAGAGAGAGAGAGAGAGAGATAGAGAGAGAGAGAGAGAGGTCTTCCATTTACTGGTTCACTCCCCAAATGGCTGCAACAGCAGAGCTGAGCAGACCTGAAGCCAGGGGCCAGGAGCTACTTCCGGGTCTCCCACATGAGTGCAGGGGCCCAAGGACTTGGGCCATCCTCTGCTGCTTTCCTAGGTGCAATAGCAGGGAGCTGGATCAGAAGTAGAACAACTGGTACTCGAACTGGCACTCATATGGGATGCTGGTGCCTTAATGTGCTGCTCCATTACTAACAAATTTAAAGCGGCTTATTTATCAGAGTTTAAGTTATGTGAATTAAAGGGCATTTTGATCAATTTTATAGTTCTACTTTGCATGAACATTTCCTTATCTGTAAGTCAATTAAAATAGAGTTGTTTACATTTTTTCCTTTTTATATTCCTTTATAGAATAAATCTAGTTATAGAATCATGTTATAGTTCACAGAGCCATTTTATACCCAAATCTTTCCAGACATAAAGGGGTACTGGGACCAAGCATTTTTACAGAAAAATATCATACTCTTTTTCTTTATAGGCTCATACCTAAAGATAGACCAATTTCAGAACACAGCCTCAAGGGCTACATTCTAGGATGTAGTTAGTATTTCCCAAATGGTACACCCACAGAACAAATAAACAAAGCAATGAATACAAACAAATCAAACTCATACACAAAGATAAATCAGACAGCTGAAATAAGCAAATATACCAAGTGAAATTACCGGGTTCCAGAGTACTAGCAAAGCAATCCACATGAGTGACCTGGTCCTCTTGCCACCAAAATGGCCATCTATGTATAATCCATAGTCCTTCAGGGGAACACCAAGAGGCAAGAGGGGTTTTTAAGGATCTGTCACTGTCAGTGCATTCACCACAAGACGTCCCATCTCCACATTATCAGAGCTCTCCCTGAAGTAAAACCTTTGCACCTTAGATTGGCAACGTCCCACTGTGCAGCCTCCCAGCACTGAATCATAGAATAAATGGCTTGGGCAGCTGCTCTGAATCGTGTGTGAAGGTGCTGCCCAGTGAGGGGCCACCAAGCCATGAACAGGATAGTTCTGGCTCACCATTTGTTATCAGACAGGTCCCCCTGATAGCATATATTCTATTACTCTTTTTTTTTTTTTTGACAGGCAGAGTGGACAGTGAGAGAGAGATAGAGAGAAAGGTTTTCCTTTCCATTGGTTCACCCCTAAATGGCCGCTATGGCTGGCATGCTGCGGCCGGCGTGCTGCGCTGATCTGAAGCCAGGAGCCAGGTGCTTCCTCCTGGTCTCCCATGCGGGTGCAGGGCCCAAGCACTTGGGCCATCCTCCACTGCCTTCCTGGGCCACAGCAGAGAGCTGGACTGGAAGATGAGCAATGGGGACAGAATCTGGCACCCCAACTAGGACTAGAACCCAGGGTGCCAGCGCAGCAGGCTGAGGATTAGCCAAGTGAGCCACGGCGCTGGCCATACACTCTATTACTCTTATAAAAACCCCAGATTTATCTTCTGAAAAAGAATATTTGTTCTCTACTGTCATGCAAGAGAAAGGGGACAAGTCATGTTGAGGCCCAGATCAGTTTCCCCATAAAGATAACTATTTGGGAATTTATAGAGTTAAGGTAATTGGGATGGAACTGGTTAAAAGAAAGCAACAGAACTAATAGGTGCTCAGGAAAAGGATGAGAAGAGTCCTTTGAGCAATCATGTCCTTAGATACATCATATGTTGAAAGATGGCTACTGAAACCTCATCAGAGGTGTGTCATTTAGCATTATAATGAACATAGGGTAACTCTCCAGTTGAGTTGACCTGCTCAGGCTCCAGTTACAAAATTGTCTGCAGCCAGTTCTATCCAGTCTCATGAGTTGCTCTTGCAAGTTAGCTCAGCAGATTTTTTTATTATTTGCAAAAGCAAATATTACAAGATTTCAAATTTCTGTGCAACTGGTAGACAAGTATTGTGTGCTGTTAGCATAGGCATTCAGGAGAAGCTTGCTGTTATGCAAGGGGAGAAGGATCTTCTGTTGTCCATTCAAGCCTATCACTGTTAAGAATAAAGAGAATTCCTACACACAGATGTCTGTGTGGTTTTGGTATCAGGGTAATACTGTCCTCTTAGTGTGAATTGGGAAGTATTCCACCCTCCACCCTTTTTATTCCTTTTGGAAGAATTTATAAAGAATTGTTATAAATTCATCTTTAAGTGATTGATGGAATTGACCCATGAAGCCATTTGAGCCTGGACTTTTCTTAGTGGAATGTTTAAAAATTATTAATTCAATCTCTTGTTATAGATCTACTTAGATTTTTTTTTTGTTTTTCCTTGGGTCAGCTTTTTCTTTTTTTTCAGATTTATTTATTTTCTTGAGAGGCAGAGTTACAGAGAGAGGGAGAGACAGAGAAATCTTCAATCTGCTGGTTCACTCCCCAAATGACCACAACACCTGGAGCTAGGCCAATCTGAAGCCAGGTTCCAGGAACTTCCTCAGGTCTCCTTTGTGGGTGCTGGGACCTGAGTACCTGGGCCACCTTCTACTGCTTTCCTAGGCCATCAGCAGGGAGCTGGATTGGAAGTGGAGCAGCTGGGATTTGAATTGGTGCCCATATGTGATGCCTGTGCCATAGGCAGATGCTTAACCTACTATGCTGCAGCGCTGGCCCCTTTGAGTCAGTTTTGATAGCATATGTCATTAATAGAATACTGAGATGCCAGTATCCCATATGGGCACTGGTTTGAGTCCCAGCTGCTGCTTTTCTGATCTAGTTCTTTGCTAATGTGCCTGGGAAGGCAGTGGATGTTGGCCCAAGTATTTGGGCCCTGCACATATATGGGAGGCTGACAAAGTTCCTGGCTCCTGGCTTTCACCTGACCCAGCTCTAGCCTTTGCAATCATTTGGGAAGTGAACCAGAGCATGGAAGATTTCTCTGTTTCTCTCTCTCTCTTTCTTTCTTTTACTCTCTCTGTAACTTTGCTTTTCAAATAAATAAATCAATGCTTTTAAAAAAGAATTTTTTGGTTTCTTTGATTTTCTCTATTGTTTTTCTCTCTTCTATTTCATTTATTTTTTTGCTAATCTTGCTACCTCCCTTATTCTGCTTGCTCCAGATTTAGTTTGTCCTTCTTTTAACAGTGTCTTAAACTGGAAGATTAGGTTATTGGTTTTGAGTCTTTTCTTTGTTAATACAGATGTCTACAGCTTTGGATTTCCCATTAGGCCCTGCTTTACTTGTGTCACATGAGTTTGGATATGTTATACCATTTTACTAATTCCTTTCATTTTCTAAGTTCACCTGTGATTTCTTTGATCCTTTGGGTATTCAGAGGTGAATTAATTTTCACATATTAATAAATTTACCATATTTCTTTGTGTTACCAATTTCTAATTTCAATCTGTGGTCAATAACATATCTATATATTATTTCAGTCCTGTTGAATTTATTGAAGGTTGATTTATGGCCTAACACATAGTCTATTCCGGAGAATAGTCCACATTTGAGAAGAATGTGTATTCTGCTGTTTTGGGCTAGAGAGTTCTGTTATTCATTTTGTATAGCTAGTTTATAGAGTTCTTCAAATCTTCTATTTATCCTCTACCTAATTGTTCTACACAATGCTGAAAATGCCATTTTGAAGTTTCCAATAATTAGTGGTTGAGGGAAACATTCTTTGTTTCTCTATACACTCACATAAAACTTTAGACACTAGATGTGTGGGTCTTTTCTACACCAAGCAATTCTCTAACTCTGAACACAATTGGGTGTCCTACAACTTATTTCTACTCTGACTCTGTGTACCTGGGGTTGATATTGCATCCTACAAGTTAGTATTTTGGTCCCAAAGACTTCCAGATGCCAACTGTAAGTTCAGGCCAGTGATACTAATGCTCAACCAGCTATGTATCAGGGGCTCCCTGATTCCCCCTCAGATTTGATAATTTGATAGAATGGCTCAGCAAAGATTTTAAATTTACTGAACTCAAGAAAATGCTTTATGTACAGTTACTGGTTTGTCATAAAAGATATAATTCAGGAATAGCCAAATGGAAGAGATGCTGAGGGCAAAATATGTGGAGGGAACTTCCATATCTTCTGTGGTGGGCCACTATCTCAGCACCCCTATGTGTTCAGCAACCCAAAAACATCAAATCTCATTGTTCAAAGTTTTTGTAATGTTTAATTGAGAGTTACTTCAGTGGGTGGGGCTGAAAGTTCCAACACTATAGTCACTTAGACGTTTTGTAGAGCAGCCCCATTCTGAGGATGCTAGGTGTCTCACCCTGTGTCACTTCATTAGCATATACTCAAGTGAGATCAAAAGGGAGTCATTATGAATAACAGGAGATATTCCTTTCAGAATATTCTTTTTTTTTTTTTTTAATTTTTTGACAGGCAGAGTGGATAGTGAGAGAGAGAGAGACAGAGAGAAAGGTCTTCCTTTTTGCCGTTGGTTCACCCTCCAATGGCCGCTGCGGCCGGCTCATCATGCTGATCCAAAGCCAGGAGCCAGGTGCTTCCTCCTGGTCTCCCATGCGGGTGCAGGGCCCAAGGACTTGGGCCATCCTCCACTGCCTTCCCCGGGCCATAGCAGAGAGCTGGCCTGGAAGAGGGGCAACCGGGATAGAATCCGGCGCCCCAACCGGGACTAGAACCCGGAGTGCTGGCACCGCAAGGTGGAGGATTTGCCTGTTAAGCCACAGAGCCGGCTCCTTTTAGAATATTCTAAAGCTTTTAGGAACTTTGTGCAGGAAGTAGGGACCAAATATAGTTGTTATTATATCACAGTAGTTGGTTGTCTATTTCTGTCCTGAATTTTGGCAATTTTGCATCATGTATTTTGTGCCTTTGTTAAGCACATGTTCTTTTATAGTTGTTGTACCTCCCAGATGTATTGGACCCTTTTCCATTATAAAATGTATCCCTTTACCTTTAGTGACATTTTAAAATTCTACTTTGTTTACTATTAATATAGACTTTTTAAAATTTTTGGCTGCTTTTCCTATAATGTATCTTTTCTGCCCTTTTACTCTGAACCCATTTGTGGCTTTGAATCAAAAATTTGTATCCTGGGGGCTGATATTATGGTGAAATGGGTAGAGTGTCCACCTGCAGTGAAGGCATCCCATATAGGCATCTGTTCGAGTCCCTACTGTTCCACATCTAGTCCATCTCCTTGGTAATACATCTGGGAAAGCAATGGAGGACTGCCCAAGTGCTTGGGCCCCTGCATCCATGTTGGAGACCAGGAGGAAGTTCCTTGCCCCTGGCTTTGGCCTGGCACAGCCACAGCTATTATGGCCATTTGAGGAGTCAACCAGTAGATGGAAGATCTTGCTCTCTGCCTCTGTCCCTGTAACTGTGCCTTTCAAATGAAATATGAAAAAAAGAGTTTGTATCCTGGGGCTGGTATTGTGGCACAACTTGCAAATCAAAGTGCTGGTTCGGGTCCTGGCTACTCTACTTCCAATCCAGATCCTTGGGCTGGTGTTGTGGCATAGCAGGTAAAGCCATTGCCTGTTACACTGGCATCTTATATGGGCTCCCATCAAGTCCTGGATGCTCCACTTCTGATCCAGCTCCCTGCTAATGTAACTGGGAAAGGAGCAGAGGATGCTCCAAGTTCCTGGGGCCCTGCACTCACATGAGAGACCCAGAAGAAGCTGCTGTCTCCTGACTTTGGCCTGGCCCAGTCCCAGTCATTGCAGTCAATTGGGGAGTGAACCAGCAGATGGAAAATTTCTGTCTCTTCTTGTACCCTCTAACTCTGCTTTTTGAGTAGATAAAAATTAATCTTAAAAAAATCCAATTCTCTGCTGTTGAATCTGGGAAGGAGTGAAAGATGACCTGAGTACCTGGGCCCCTGCCTCCCATCTAAGAGACCAGGATAGAGTTCCTGGCTCTTGGCTTCTGCCTTGTACAAACCTGGCAGTTGAGGCCATTTGGAGAATGGAACAGTGAACAGAAGACCTCTGACCTTCCCCCACAAGTCCCCTACCCTGGCCCTGCTCTCATTGCTCTTTCAAGTAAATCTTTTTTTTTTTTTCTAAGATTTATTTATTTATTTGAAAGGCAGAGTTACAGAGAGGCAGAGGCAGCAAGAGGGAGGTCTTCCATTCGCAGGTTCACTCCCTCAAATAAATCTTAAAAAAGAATATGGACAGGAGCCGGTGCTGTGGCATAGTGGGTGAAACTGCCACTTGCAGTGCTGGCATCCCATATGGAGGCTGATTCGAGTCCTGGCTGCTCACTTCTGATCCAACTCTCTGCTATGTCCTGGGAAAGCAGCAGAAGATAGCCCAAGTCCTGGGGTCCCTGCACCCACGTAGGAGACCTGGAAGAAACTCCTAACTCCTGGCTTCGGATCGGCTCAGCTCTGCCTTTGCAGCCATTTGGGGAGTGAACCAGTGGATAGAAGACCTCTCTCTCTCTCTCTCTCTCTCTGCCTCTCTGTAACTCTGCCTTTCAAATAAATAAGTCTTTTTTTTAAAAAAGATGTAGACTTCAAAATTAGATTAAAAGTATTGTATACTGTAGACAACATATAATTGGATCTTGTCTTTTCAGTGTGATAATTTCTGCCTTTTAATTGTTAATTCATTTACATTTAATGTTGTTATTGATATAGTGTGATTTATGTCTGTCATTTTACTTTTTATTTCCTATATGTCTCATGAGGTTTTTGTTCCAGTGGTTATCCTTCCCAGCTTTTTTTTTTTTTTTTTTTTTTTTTTTTTGCATTAAACATTTTATTTATTCATTTGAGAAGCAGAAAGACACACACAGAAAGAGCTCCGATCTAAAGGTTCACACCCAAAATTCCTGCAGTGCTCAGGACTAGGCTGGGGCTCAAACTAGGAGCTAAATATTTAATCCAGGTTTCCAATTACTTGAGCCAAAACCTGCTGCCTCCCAGGGTCTCCATTGCTGGGAAGTTGGAGTCAGGAGCCATACCCAGGAATTAAACCTGGGTACCCCAATGTGAGACAGGGGTGTTTTAACTGCTAGGTGAAACACTTGCTTCTATAAGTATTTTCTAGTTCAAGATTTTAATTAATTCATTGCTTTTTATTACCATATATTTTTGAGTTATCTTCTTAGTGCTTTCAGGCTTAGTATAAACATCACAACCTAACAGAGTCAATGTCAGATTTATGCTAACTTAATTTCAGTGAGATATTGAAGAACTATTCCTATAACCTTATTCTCTATTTCCTTTTCCCCAATTGTGTAGTTATTTTTATATAGACTGTATCTATATATCAGAATCCCCAAGATTTATTGTAATAATTATTACCTTTTATAATTTTATCTTGTAAAGAAATTGTTAGAAAAAAGGAGAGCAAGAATATATTTATAGATTTTGTTATATTAAGTCTCTTTTTTTGATATTAACTTTCTTATTTACCATTTTTGGTTCTCTTGCCTTGTTCCTGAGGATTTGAGTTACCATTTGATATCATTTCCTTATCCCACTATAGCTTTGCTCCTATCCTCTTTTGTTCTATCATTTAAAAATATATTATATTTTAATGTTATAGGCACAATTATGCAAAAATATGCACATTGTTTTATATAATTGCTTTCAAATCTGTTAAGAGATGAAAGGAGGAAAAATATGCATTTTCTTAACTTCTATAATTACATAGCTACCTTTACTGGGATTTTTTGTTGATTCATGTATGTTCTGTTTATCATCTGGGATTATTTGCCTTAAACCTGAATAATCTCTACTATTTCTTGTACAATGGTTCTTCTAGCAACAAGTTATTCAGTTTTTGGTTTCTATGGATGTCTTTCTTTTTTAAAATTTTAATTTCTTCGTTTTCATTTTATTTGAAAAATAGGTGTAACAGAAGAGAAAGATAACTTCCATCCACTGATTCACTCCCCAGATGCTCACATAAGCAAAGGATTAGCCAGGCTGAAGCTAGGAGCCCAGAACTCAATCTGGGTCTCCCATGTGGGTGGCAGGGACCCAAGTATTTGTACCCTCATCTGCTGCCTCTCAGGGAGTGCATGAATATGGAGCTGGAATCAGATGCAAAGGAGTTGGGACGCAAACCAGGCACTTTGATATGGACAGCGGTAGTCCCAAATTGCAACCTAATTACTGCACCAAATGCCTGCCCCAGGATGTATTTCTTTTGTCTTCAGTTTTGAAGGATGTTTTTGCTGAATGTGGGATCCTTGTTGACAGTTTTTCCTGTCTACATTTTTGAGTATGCTACAGCACTGTTTCTGGCCTCCATTGTGCCTGATAAAAAGTCAGCTATTAGTCTTATTGGGATACCCATATATGTTTTGAGCAGTTTTTGTTGCTTTCAAGATTTATCCTTTAGCTTTGATTGTCAACATTTTCTATGATGCATATCTCTTTGTATTTATTCTATTGGAGGTTTTGAACTCCTCCACTGCGTGAATGAATGGTTTTCATTATTTTGGAGACATTTTCAGCCATTATTTTGAAGGACCCCAAATCTGGGAATCCAACGCGCTCGGGTGGTCGCCCAAAGACCCAAAACTCCAGCCCAGTAGATGCAAAAAGCAAGAGGATATTTATTAATACGTTTGCGCAAACGGGCTCCCCAGCACCTCAGGCAGTCCAGAGAGCGAGAGAGCCCCGAGCAGGGGTTACAGCAGTTTTTAAAGACAATAGTCACCTGATTAACATATGTATGCGGGGCGTTTGGTGATTGGCTATTTTGAAGGGCAAACTCTTGTTGCGATTTTAGTGAGGGAAGGGGTAAGTTTATACAATGGTCACAGAACCTTATTGCAACTCTTTTCCGGACTCCTGCAAGTGTTATCGCGTGAGACAGTTACACAGAGCAGTTTCACAAGGCAGTTTCCCAAGGTTATTCTGTAGGCAGGTGGAGACACAGTTATCTTAAGGAATGGCTACTGTCAGCAGCCAAACTTTTTAACCCTTGCTAAAATTATTTTAATATTTACTTTTAGCAGGGGTCTTACATTCCCTCCTCTTCTTTTTGTACTGATTTTAATCTTAAAATTTTAGGGATCACCCTTAACCCCTGTCTCTGTTATATTCTCTGTTCTTAGACTCTGATATTGTTGAGCTAAAACTTTTCTTGAAGGTCTGAAACAAAGGAAGGGAGCAGGGTGTTTGAGATGCAGATGCATATAGATGTCTTCTCTTTAGGCCTGTCACACACACTTAAGCTCATAACTGACTTCCTACCTAACATTTTCCCTCAAGAGGAATACCCAAAATTCTTTTTGGGATTATGGATGGAGTTCCGTCTTCTGTAACTTCTTCAAAGCTGGCATGTGGGCGTCGAGGGAGATTTGGGTATTTCCTCTTGCTATCTGTCTTATGGTGTGTGACAGTGGCCTTGGAAAGACTGTCCTGCTCAGTCCAGAGGGCTGCTCAGGCCGTCCAATGGAATGGGCTGGAAGCCTTGTCTGACGACCATTTGGAGTTTGACAGCCTTTAGTCTGTTAGAGACAAAAGGAACAAGGGCATTAAAAACACACAGTACAAAGAGAAGCAGCAAGATTACAGACGTTATTGGGCCAAGGAGAGGAAATAGTCAGGATTTTCATGACCAGATTTCAGGCCAGAACTCCCAGCCCTGCTTGGCCTGGCCCTGGAGCTGTTTGGAATTGTCCAGGAAAAGTACAAATTTGGGTTTGTACCTGTCCAGTCTGATTGACTCAGAGACAACATTTTTCCTGGAGCATGGCACAGATACCCCCTGGAGCAGCAGTCAGCATGTTTAATACTTTTTTTATAACCTTTTGTGACTTCCACACACCCTCTTTAACTTACTTTAAACATTTTACCATTTTTATTTCAGTCTAGAGTAAACTAGCCATCAGGATAAAGTCATTCTTACAAACCATGTCCTTCCCTTATTTAAAAAGCTCTTTCCTTTTTAGCCCTTCTTACCAACAACACTCTTTCCTTCTGGACCTTTCTTACCAAGCACACATTTTTATACTTGATGTTTTCCATAGAGCCTGGTTGGCTCTTCTTACCTTACCAGAAGACTATGGTCTCCATGCAGAGTGAAGATGCCTTAAAAATCCCTTGTGTGATCTAGAGCTCTGGTTAAGGCAATTAGTTCTGCTAGCTGAGCAAAAGTTCCTGGGGGCAGAGCACGCTTCAATAACGTGCCATGCTGTAACTGTTGCATACCCTGAGAAGCAGGTCCTGTCTGACAAAGCTGCTTCCATCTATGAACCAAACTTTATTTGCATTAGTCAGGGGGCTGTCTTTTAGGTCCCTTCTGCTGGCACAGATCAAGTCTATGGCCTCAGTACAGGAGTGGAGGGGACCACTTTCCCCTGGAACTGGCATTAAAGTAACTGGGTTTATGCCTTATTTTTACCTGAGGGTTTTCTAGAAGGAGGACCTGATATTTTAGTATTTTACTATCTGTGAGCCAGTGAGAGCCCTTTTGCTCTAATAGAGAATTGCAAGAGATGTGAATCTCCTTTAAGGGAGGCACCCTGTTGACTTGCATTACCTGGCTGGACTAGGAGGAGAGCTTTAATAGGAGGCTGGTAGAAATAGGCAACTTGCGTTTCACTGACCCTAGGCCATCCCCTCAATAGCAGTGGCTGGAGCTAGAAGCTGGGCAGAGCTAAAGGCATTTTAGCTCGGGGCCACAAGGTCTGCGGTTCTGAACCAGGAGTCCTTCAACACCCAGGGCAGTTCCGTGTCCAGTGGCCATGCTCTTGGCAGAGCTGACAGAAGGCAGTTTCTGTCACGACAGCTACTTGCCCAATGCCCCGGCTCCTTATATCAGCAACAGATGCTGTTTGGGGTGCACTGGCCTTGCTGGGTCTCCTTGACGGCAGATCACCGTGCAGAAAGCCATTGATTGGCCTGTTGCCTATCCTTATATTGCTCCTGCTGCTAGCTTGCTCCTCGTTCTCCTGGTCTCTAATAAAGTGGACCAAGGAGGCAGCCTCTATGATGTCAGTCAAGGGGGTGCTCAACCCAACCCTGATTTCTTTAATATCAGGGTGAGCTAAAAAACTATGGTCATGGGCAAATTCTGACACTTAGTTATTTTTCTGCGAGTTAAGACCGTGCCCATGAGAACTATGACACTATGACCTTTTAGGCAAAATTAACTGTGGTGACCTGCTTGCATACTTTGAGGTCATCAGTGCAATTTCCTATCTATCCCTCAGTTTGGTTTAAAAGGGGAGTTCTGCCCATTTACCGCGTAAACAATAGATTATTTTGGCAGAACATGAATTCTATATCTCTTGTTTGTCGAATAAACCAGAAATAAAAACCTTGAACATAAGGGTTCACATAATTTAGAACTATTTAACAGAGTCAAAAAGAGCTTACAGGACCTAACTTTAGAAATGGTAGAGCAACCGATTAAGCAGACACTGTTAAAATAGACATTACAGTTTTTGCAAAAACAGATTCCAAGATTTACGACTTAGACCATTTTCAGATATTTACTAACATTAGTGCACTTTTTTTTTAAAAAAAACCTCTTTGTTGTAACAGAAGATCAGACTTTAACTTTAGGTCAATGTAATTTTGGCATTAGCACTCAAAGAAAACTCTGTAAACAATTTTAAAGTTGTAAACCTTTTAAAATTTTTTATGACTTGCTCACACCTTCTGAAACTTTATACCTGTAGTTACTTTTACATAGTCTTGAATTGTCATGTATGGACAATCTATGAGAATACATGCTAACAAACTTAAACAGTCTCTCTTATCGAATTTAAGATGTGAAAAGTACAATACATTTTTCCACATTTTGCTTAGCATTGATGCCTAGATGGCTTAAGACACTGAGTTATTAATGAATACCACACCATTATCTGAATTAAAAGTCAAAATCACATTTTCATGCTTTTAAGTAACATAAGAATAACTCCTCCTGGACAGCAAACATGGACACAACTTTGAAAAGATCTTCATCGTTAAGAGAAACATGTTTAAAGCATATCAAAGACATGTAAAACCGAGCAAGTGAGCTACCAAGCAAACCAAAGGGCTTTGGCATTAACTTAATTCTCTGAACCAATGTTAACAACATAAAGGCTTGTATACACAGAATTTACTCTTATTTTTATAAGACCACTCTAGCTGGAAAGCAAAAACATGAACACAGCATGGGTCTGACACCATTTACAACATTTTAATACATTTTACATAATCTGAATTGACTCAAGCAATTTAAATTTTAGAGTCTCATCCTTTGAGAGTTCCAGGGATCCGACTGGAAGCCCAAAGTTGGAAGACTCGGTTTAGAATTCAAGCTGTCAGAGTCAAGCAGTTTAGCCAACAATTAGTACACTTCTGATCAGTTGGGTAATCACTCAAACACTGAAAACAGATAAACAACATAAACAACTTTGCGTTGCAGTTTTCCCAATCAAGACTCATAATGGCAATAGAAAAACGCGAAACCTTCAAGGCACGTGAAGGAACACTCTCATCAGATAAGTCAGGGACAGCAGCACAGAAAAGAACTAGACATCAGCATATGAACCATTGCTTAGGCTTCCATTAACTGCAAAGAGAAAAACCCATCAGGTTGGAAAGGGTTAAATGGATTAAGGTTCTTGCTCTGGCTCCCTCTCAAAGCCCCAAGGACAAGGGTGGCTCATTGCTAAGATTTTAGGCAAGCAGTGCGTCCGGTCTCGGATCTTGGCCAAAGAGCCGAGACACGAAGCATGCCCACCTGTTTATCAGAAACATTTCTTTATCCTCCTCCCCGGGAACTGGCCAGGCTCCCAAGGAGCAGGAGAAGGTCATCCGGCAACAAAGTTACTTGTCCACCAGAGCTGAACCTAGATACAAGCCTCTTTATTCCAAAAATTTGTCCTTACATTTGGCCCTAGGGCTGCATTGAGAGGTAGACATAATTAACACATTATAAGAATACAATACAAATTTTTCATACAAGTATATATCCAGCAATTAAACACAATAATACTCAATGTGTTTTAAGGGTAAATTGTAACATAACTGAGGGAGAATTAGCTTCTTGGGCACCCATGTCAGGGACATAAAAAACAGTACCATTCCAATACAACAACTCAGGCTGCTGCAGACAGCCTGAGAACTGACTAGATGATCCCATGGCATGGAGATCTGAGGCATTGTTACTTGTTAAACAGACATGTTGAGGCACACACAGTCCAATTAACAAATGCGCTAACATTTTGCATTACTCTAAAATTAGTGATTCGGGTTTTATTAAATATTTGTAACATCTCTTTTTGATAAGACAACAAATTTTTCAGCGGATGGAACACGCTGGGTAACCATTTAGCCATAATGATAGTAGCCTCTTACTATCTGTAATTGTTACATTCTTATAGGTTTGTGCAATCTTAACTATTTGCAGCATATTTTGATTTACAATTTTTTGTAAAGCAAACCAAGCATAATCTGTTCAAGCATTCCTATTAATAATAGGGTAGAGTTAACACATAATACAAAAATAGAATGGGTAGTCCGGACACTTTGTTACCACAATTTCTCATTTTACATAGTAATATTAATTTTACAACAGGTAACATTTACTTTAAGTAAAATATTTAAATACAGGGTGAGGGCTGTCCAGTGTACACTGATTTATATTTTTTACTCCCAGTGTTTTTTATTTACAACACCCTCTTCAGCAAACCAAGGACAAAAATTTTTTTAACAGCGCTGATAAATTGCTCTACGGTTTGTTTCTTTAACCCTATCCTCTACATCTGCAGTAAAGTTTTTCCAGCCTTTATTAGGGGAGGGTCTTGGGTCAGGTCTTCCCACACGGTAATATAGGGAACCTGGTCAGGGTGTCCGTGGGGTCCTGGTTGAAAGACTCATGCCTTGACCTGTGGGATAATATCAGCATTAAAGGTCCTGTCCCTCGGCCAGGCCAGCCGACCTCAAAGGTCGACCATTCCAAGGAACAGAAAGTCACCCACTTTTTACTTTTGACGTCAATCAACTGATTGTGCGCGCAGTTTTGAACTTCTTTTCAGTGGCCTAAAGTAAGGCTTAAAGGGGTGGTTAGTTGTTGCCCCATGGGTACGGAGAGAGTAAAACGAACGAGGAGGGGAACAAGAAAACAGACAGACGCATACAACACACAAGACGAGCCGCGGCACCAAATCGGTAGCAAACCGAAAGTACAAGTTCAAATGGGAGCGGCCGGACGGCCAGGCTCTCCCTGGGAAGGAGAGAGGCACTTTCTCTCTCCTTTCCCCCAAACCACTGCTGGGGCGTCCCCCACAGTGGGACCAGGGGTCTCAGGGCACGTCTGCCTCCCCCACTGGTCCGATACGAATTCAAGTCCCGTACGGGCACCAAGTGCAGACTTAAACACTGACCGGACGACGAGAAGGACGCAACCAATAAAACAAGTAGCTTACCTCCAACTGGTCACAGAATTGGGTCTGGGGGCGTCCAAATCCCGGACGGGCCCCCAATGAAGGACCCCAAATCTGGGAATCCAACGCGCTCGGGTGGTCGCCCAAAGACCCAAAACTCCAGCCCAGTAGATGCAAAAAGCAAGAGGATATTTATTAATACGTTTGCGCAAACGGGCTCCCCAGCACCTCAGGCAGTCCAGAGAGCGAGAGAGCCCCGAGCAGGGGTTACAGCAGTTTTTAAAGACAATAGTCACCTGATTAACATATGTATGCGGGGCGTTTGGTGATTGGCTATTTTGAAGGGCAAACTCTTGTTGCGATTTTAGTGAGGGAAGGGGTAAGTTTATACAATGGTCACAGAACCTTATTGCAACTCTTTTCCGGACTCCTGCAAGTGTTATCGCGTGAGACAGTTACACAGAGCAGTTTCACAAGGCAGTTTCCCAAGGTTATTCTGTAGGCAGGTGGAGACACAGTTATCTTAAGGAATGGCTACTGTCAGCAGCCAAACTTTTTAACCCTTGCTAAAATTATTTTAATATTTACTTTTAGCAGGGGTCTTACAATTTCTTCAAAGTTTTTTTTTTTTCCTGCTTCTTCCCTTCCTTCCTCCTCATATTCCCATTATGTACATTTTGTTGCTCTTACTGGTATCCATATTTCTCTGAGACTCTGTTCATTTTTCATTTTTTAATCTCTCCCCCTCTCCTTTTTTCATATTGCAAGATCTGTTCAATCTGTTCATGAATTTGCTGAGTCTTTCTTCTGCCAGTTCAAATCTACTGAGGAGCATCGTTTGTGAATTTTAACATTTCAGGTACTATACTTTTCAACTGTAGATATTCGATTGGTTTCTTTTTCTATATCATCTGTCTCTATGGCATTCTTTTTTTAACATTTTATTGAAATATCCTATACATACAAAGTGCACATATGTGTACAGATTATTGGAATACTTTATTTGATGAGACATTGGCATCACTCCTTGCTTTACTTCTTCAATCATGGTTTCCTCTAGTTCTTTGACCATATTTATAATGGCTGGTGTGAGTCTTTGTTACATCTCTATATAGGGCCCTTTCACAGATATTTTTATTGTTTGCTTTTTTCTTTTTGTGTATGTTATAATTTCTTTCTTTTCTTTTCATGATTTTGTCTCAGAATCTCAGCTTTTTGGATGACATATTATAGCAATTCTGGGATGGACAGCTTCTCTGTCATACTTCTTCCACTCTTGCATCAGGCTTCTTTTTGTCTTGATTGCTCATTAATTTCTTCAGTGATTTTGCAGGAGTTTTTTTTTTTTTTAATAAAGATTATTTCTTCTTCAATGTCAAGCACCTGATGTCCACTCTTCAGAGGGCACAAAATTGGGCATGTGCTCAGCCATCTTGGGGTGGAAATGCTGTATCTGTGTCCTCTTTGATGTGGCTTTCCTTGATCTCTTTTTTAAGCTCTCTGTCTCTGTTGGTATCATATCTAGCTGTTAGGCTCCAGGAAACATTGGTTGCTCTGTTCTTTTCAATAATGCCCTGAGGACAAAACTTGCTCCATGGTCCAATCCAGCTAAATTCTGCAATCCAATTAAATTTTGATCCTTTAGCATGGATAGTTTTTTTTTTTTAAAGATTTATTTATTTATTTGAAATTCAGAGTTACACAAAGAGAGAAGGAGAGGCAGAGAGAGAGAGAGGGAGGGCTTCCATCCGCTGGGTTACTTCCCAAGTGGCCGTAAAGGCCAGAGCTGTACCTTTCCGAAGCCAGGAGCCAGGAGCTTCCTCCAGGTCTCCACAAAGGTGCAGGGGCCCCAGGACTTGAGCCATCTTCTAATGCTTTCCCAGGCAATAGCAGAGAGCTGGATAGGAAATGGAGCAGCCAAGCCTTGAACCAGTGCCCATATGGGATGCCAGCACAGCAGGCGGTGGCTTTACCTGCTACGCCATAGCGCTGGCCCCATGGATAAGTTTTGATACTAGTCTTACCCTAGGAAGGCTGTTTTTTTTTTTTTTTTTTTTTTTTTTTTTTCCTTTCTTGATCCCTTTTTCTCTCTGGTAAACTAGCTGGCCTTTGATTTAACTTGTTTCTTTTATGGACCTATAAGCCTCCTTTTATTTGCTTATCAGTAAAGTCTCTATTGTTTTAGGATTGGTGTTTACCACACTCTGTTCCAAATTAAGCCAGTTCCTTTGCTGGATGGTTTTTAATCCCTCCGTTGGCTCTATCTGTGGGCAAAATCTCTGAGTCATTGCCCCAGTGCTAGGAGTAAGGAAAGTTGCCTGTTTCTCTCTGAGTGACTTCCTTGCTTTATGAGCTGTATTTTGGGCAAGGAAGTAGCCTCTGGTCTTCTTAGCTTGCTTCTCATGACAGAGACCAACCTCTGTCGAGTGGGTGCAGGTGGTTGGTAATCACATATTCTAGGCCTGAAATGCCAGGGAGAGAGCTGCTACCCTTGAGTGGGACTGGATAGAGAAGGGATCAGTCACCATGTTGGCTATACTCATCTATAATCTAGCCTCTGTCGCAAGGAGCTGGGAGTTAGAGGGTGAACAGTGCTAGCAGCAGGCGCATTCTGTTGAGACATGTTCATTTCCATAGTTATATAATATGTATTCCATTAACAGCTGTTAAACTGAGGTTTTGAAATGTCACTCCAGTTAATAGAATTCTAATGAAAAGGACATGAAGTAACATTCTTTTCAAGTTCCTCAAAACAATAAGTGTCATTTAAGAAGCACATTGAGAGTTCTTCCTGGGTTATTTCACAGACTGATTGGGCTGGTAGGGGAGGGGAACTCCTCCTACTTTACAATTTAGATAACTGAGGATGTTTTTTCCTTTTATAAAAATTATTTATTTATTTGTTTATTTGAAAAGCAGACAGGTAGTGAGAGAACCTCCTACCCTCTGATTCACTCCTCAAACACCTAAAACAGCAGGGGCTGGGCCTGGAACTGGAATTCCATCCAGTTCTCCCATGTGGCAGGGATCCGAATACTTGAGCCATCACCTGCTGCTTCCCAGTGTGTGCATTAGTAGGAAGCTGGAATCAGGAGTGGAGCTGGGACTCAAACCCTGATACTCTGAAATAGGATGTGGGCAAGCCAAGCAGCATCTGAACCATTGTACCAAATGCCTGCCCCAGGAAGATGTTTTTTCAATGGGATAATGACTGTGGGGAAAGAGCAGTTTGGGGAGATAGAAGAGCTCTTTGGAGGTATTGGGCTTACTATGCCTCTAAGGCATCTAGGTGATTATTTAGTGGGTGGGTGCCTTGGGGGATCTTTGAGTGGAAGTTACTAATTTAGAAGTAAGTAACATAATAATGGTGGTAGTATATGAGAGAATAACTATGATCAAAGGAGAAAGTGAATTTGTAGTAAAGGAGACATTGGGTAGAAGGGATAAGGTATTTAAGTGTGAAGAAATAATAAAGATCAAACCTTAGGGACCAAGAGGCACTAGAAGCACAAAGAATCTAAGGAACACTGGGAAGGAAGAATTTCTAGAAGGAAAGCAAATGGATAATAATGTTTAGTTCTGAAGATAGGTTAAATACACACATACACATGCACATGGCATAAAAACAGAGTAAGTGTTGTGGCCACCCAAACCTTATTGAGAATTGAGTGAGTAGGTTTCATAGCTAGGAGATTATTTGTGACTGTGTAGGATAGGAGATTGCTGCAGGTTGCTAAGTTAATTGTGCTGAGGAAACTGAAGAATGGAATATAATTTACTGCTTCAAAAGCTCAAATGATTTAAAAAAGCTGAAAAAAGAAAAATTTTGAATGAGAAGGAAAGACAAACTATACTATCACCTAATCTACTGGAAATCAAGCTGCAAGAGAACAGGTTAAAGTGTTTTTATTTTAAAATTTCTTACTCTCAATATATTTGGCCTAATATATAAAAGCTCCACACACTGTGTTAAGGAAAAGACAAAGGGGTCATGGGGTAGGGTGGAGAGTGAAGGAACAAACAGGAAAGAAGGTTGAATGATCTAGTATGTTCTACGTCCTATGCTCTCATTTTTTTGGACTCAAACTTGTTTGGTTATGCTTTACTTAAGACAATTGGCTAGCAACTTTCTGGTGTGATCAGCTCATTATCTATGCCCATAAGTCATGGGTTAGGAATCTTTTCAAGTTGCATATTGAGAATGCTATGGAATTACCCTTCTAATGTGCAAAGCATTATTCTGAAGCCTGGGAAAAATGCTCAATGAAATAAACATCTGATACTACTCTCTTTGCCTTCTTAGCACAAAATAATCTCTCTGTACTCCAATTAAATCCCTCAGTCATTTCCAACCACTTGTTCCACTACCTTTCCACACCTGAACAAATGATTTCCTATTTAAATTGTGTTCAATTGGCCTTCTCTTAAATGAGAAATTCTCTGACTATACCTGCAGAATTTAAAATTTTTATTTAAGTTACCTGAAAGGCAGAGAGAGAGAGAGAGAGAGAGAGAGAGAGACAGAGAGAGAAAGAAAATGAGAGAGAACCTTCCATCTGCTGGTTCACTTGGTTCACTCCCCAGATGCCTGCAACAGCCAGGTTAGCCCAGGCCCAATCCAGGTCTGTCATGTGAGTGGCAGGGACTTAACTACTTATGTACAGGCAGTCTCCCAGGGTATGCATTAGTAGAAAACTGGAGTGGAGATTGGGGGGTGGGACTCAAACCCAGGCACTCTGATAATGGGATGTGGGCATCCCAAGTGGCATCTTAACTGCTGTACTAAATGCCTGTCTTGCCTACAGATATTAAAAAAGAATACTGATGATAGGGCCCCACTGAAGATCAATTAAATCCAAGTCTTTCAGCCTCATACCATTTAAAGCTCCTTTGGACATTTTAATGCTTGGTAAGGATTGAGAACCAACTACCTAAATTCTTGCATGAGCATACTTTTTAATTATGCCTCCAAATAGTGTTTTTTTTTTCCTTGAAAAGGTGAAAATGGTCACTAACTTTCATTTAAACTTTCAGAAGTGAAATGTAACATCATATATTCTGAATTTGTGGAAGTGCCCTTACCATATACGATAGAATTGCCCCTTCTGTGCCTCTAACACCAGTTAAGTAGATAGATAGAGCTGGAAGTATCCAGGCTTGCCAGGCCAGAACTCATCTTAAGGGAGAGGATGAGTTTTCTGCATTATTAAGAGCAGAGGCAGCACGCTCTGAATGGATCTCAAGTTAATAGACTACTTAGAAGAAGTTAAGTTCCTGGGATGAGGTGCCATTGGCTGAATAGGTCTGTGTTATTTCTTTGGGAGCTTAGATTCTTGGCATCTTCTGGAAATCTTTGTACTGTTCCAAATCTAGGGGAGTGCTGTTCAAAGTTTAAAATCATTTTTCCACCCAGAATGATATTTTCAAATGAAATTCCACACAGAAGCCGGATGTAGAGTTGGATAAAACTGTAGTTGCTTTGTTGAGGCAGAGTATGGGGCATCCCCACTCCTGGATTTTGGCTCCTCCCGAACTGCCCTGAGGTACTTCAGAATTTTTTTTTCCAGGAACACAGATTGCAAATCACATTAGGATGAAAACAGTAATAGCAAAGGTGAGGGAGCAAAAGATAACATTAGAAGAGTCATTAGTTATTTTGTCCAACAGAATGACAAGGACACTCTTTTTTGGTCAAAGTTATAGAAACCTACATGTTGTAGAAGCTTCTCAGAACTCTGAGAAGTGTAGAAGCAGCATCAAGGAAAGGAGACAAGAGCAAGAAAAAAAGAGAGTAAACAAAATAGAAATAAAAGAAACTGAGATCTTCTAGATTGAATTATAAGGGCTAGATAGAGGTGGGAGGAGACAGAGAAACTAATCAATTAATTGCTGGCAGCTAAACCAACAAAAGGCTGTTTCACAGTCCTGAATGTATGTGAAACCTTGATTCAAATCCCATGATAGCTGACCCACCAGGGCGACTGAGCCCTATTTACATATGTACCTTCTGGTCCATTAACTCCAACAAATCCAGGAACAACAAGCAATTCCTCTAATGGACTGCTCTCCTCTCCCAACACTTCCCCCACTTCATGTTACCCTGTCATATATCCATTGTAGACTCAGTGTAAACAACTTTCATTTTCCTTCCTCCAATTTTTGTTATAAAAACACTGTTAGCTGTAGGTCGAGTGGACATCTTTCCAACTGCTTTTTAGCCTCATTGCTGGTAATTGTGGGGACTTGTTGCAGGCCCTGCTCCTTTTTCTTGCTGGTATCCATAAAGGCACAATAATTTTTTTTTTTTTTTGACAGGCAGAGTTAGACAGTGAGAGAGACAGACAGAGAGAAAGGTCTTCCTTTTTCCGTTGGTTCACCCCCTAAGTGGCTGCTACGGCCAGCGTGCTGCGCTGATCTGAAGCCAGGAGCCAGGTGCTTCCTCCTGGTCTCCCATGCGGGTGCAGGGCCCAAGGACCTGGGCCATCCTCCACTGCCTTCCCGGGCCACAGCAGAGAGCTGGACTGGAAGAGGAGCAACCGGGACAGAATCCGGTGCCCCAACTGGGACTAGAACCTGGGGTGCCAGTGCTGTAGGCGGAGGATTAGCCTAGTGAGCCGCGGCGCCAGCCATAAATTTTTTTTTATTTCAGAGATCCATCAGTCCCCAGAGTCTTAGTTTAACAATAGTAAATTAAAAAATCATGTTGTAGAAGAAAAAGTTGAAAGAATCACAATGTTTAGCCTGGAGAGAAAAACTGTCCTCTTTTCAAATATTTCTAAGATTGTCCCATATAAGTAGGAATGAAATAGTTCTGTGTGGTCAAAGGAATGTTCTTCCCCTGTTAGTATTTAATCTTTATTCTAGTTTCTTTCCCTTATAGAGATAAGAATTCAAAGCAGAGGCATAAATTCAGTGCATAAATTAGTGTAAGATTTAGTTGAGAGAGATCCAGTGAATATATATTCACTTGTGAGTATAGGCCACTCCACAGAGATGTGTTTTGTACATGGACCAGAGAGTTGCATATGAGGAGAGTGGGAGGAGGACTGAGAAGGATCCAAAGCCTGGTCCTAGAGCCAAGAGCAGAAGAAGGGCTACTCCTCCCATTATCAAATTTTTTTCATGAGATGGGGGGGGGGGTGCCCTAATTGATATACAAATGGAGTGCAGGTTACTATTGGTAAGGCTTTCTGGGACTTCCATGATGCCTCCACATGGAGTTTAACTTCCACATAGCCATCATGGTATCTCCTCCTTCCTGGTCCTGGATGAGACACAGGTGCATCATAAGAAAGTGGGCATACTAGATTAAGAAGTAGTGGGTGGAGTTACAATGCAGGGCTGACAGAAATTGTTATTCCAGCTCAGTTATTCCCACCTAATCTTCCTACCTACTCCCTCCATTTCTACCATTGGGTGGGTGGCAGTTTGAAGGAAAGAGCTTTGGGCTCAATTTAATTGCCCAAATTAGAGCTTGTAATATTATAATGCACTGCCTAAGGAATTAGCAAGTGCCAAGTCCCTGGGAATGTTCAACCATTGACTTTATGACAGTCACTGATTTATTTTTTTTCCTTTTTCATGTTAAAGAAAACATTATTCATGACATATGTTAAAGAAGGGCAAAACAGACTTTAGTTGAGACATCATGATGGGCATTAGAATTATTGTAATAGAATTTTGCAGTAGTAGAGAGAGACTGAACTCAAGTTCCCAAACAACAAAGCAAAATGAGAATCCATAGCCAAGGAGCAGGGTGGGGATGAGTGGATGACAAATGACTGTGAGGAAGCATCAAGGCGTAGGGGATTCTGACTAAACCAGACTTGGCAGGATTCTTGGTGAAAGCAGGCCAGGGTGATCAGGTATCATATTCAGGCAGGTGGAGGATGAGAAAAAAAATTTTATAAAGATTTATTTATTTGTTTGAGAGGCAGACTTACATAGAGACAGAGGCAGAGAGAGAGAGAGAGAGAGAGAGAGAGAGAGGTTCCATCTGCTTGTTCATTCCACAGATGGCTGCAATAGCCCGAGCTGGGCTGATCTGAAGCCTGGAGCCGGAGCCAGGAGCCAGGAGCCAGGAGCTCCTTCCAGTTCTCCAAAGTGGGTGCAGGGGCCCAAACAACTAGGCCATATTCTACTGTTTTCCCAGGCATTGCAGAGAGCTGGATTGGAAGTGGAGCAGCCAGGTCTCAAACCAGCTCCCATATAGGATGCCAGCACTACAGGTAGCAGCTTATCCACTATACCACGGTGCCAGCCCCAGGATGAGGAATTTGATTGGTTATTGAGGGTTATCAGATATGAAGAATGGGGGATTCTGCTAAACTGACTTGGCTGGATTCTTGCTGGAAGTGACTGCAAGGAAGGGCATGGGAGCCCAAGGGCAGGGCTGATTAAAAAGAGCTGAGAAGAGCCTGACAGGAGAGAATCTTTGTCATTCACACACTTGATTTGAATACTCACATTAGCTTAGCAAAAGCATAACTTTTATCAAATAAAATTAAAATTTGAGTACCTAATATATGTCCCTTGAGTGATTCCTAACTACAGTGTTAACAGAGATTTATTATAGTTAGCTGTGAAACTGATTTCTATTAATAAATTACCAAAGTTTGCAGATGATTTGCTTTAAAACTAGTAATAAATTACAGTGGATTCAATGTTGTACCTATATCAGCATCACTTTCATTGTTCTGTATTCTGTGATATGTATTTGAGTGGTAGAAAGGTACAAGTTATTAGCCAAAATGTCTAAAGTTAATTATAACCTATGCCATATCAAATTTAAGTAATGGCCTGAAGTGACTGAAACTGATCCACCATGGAAAAGTGTGGCAAAATATAAATCATCACATTCATGTGTTTTGCCTCTGTTTTACTTTCTTGAAAACATTTTTGTCTTTTCAAATTCTTGAGACCCCCATGGGTGTGTGTCCTCCATGTGAATGTCATCTGTTATGAATGACTACTTGGACAAGATCTGAAGGGTTCCTGCTGCCATCAGGCTAGGAGCTGTGGCAAGGTTGACAGAGCTTTGGAACAGGACACACCTCCATGTGATGATGTGGCACTGCCATTTCCTGACTCTGCCACCTCAAGCAGGTCATTTAATGTTCTTGAGCGTTAGCTCTCTTAGCTGCAAAAAGGGGACATAAACTTCATTATAGGGCTAGCAGGAGGGCTACAGCTTATGACAGTTGTTGCCCTTATATGCAGCATCTGAGCAGAGCTAGAGGTCGCATCCTATTAAACCCAGTTCAGATCTTCTCTAGTAATATCAGAGCACACTTGGTTCTGGGAAATAAGCAATTGCATTTAAAAATGACTAGAAATGTTGTTTTCTGGGTGACTGAATGTTATTTTGTTAGTTTATTTATTTTCTTGTAGGGCAAATGTCTGATTTCCTAAGCATACACACCTAAACATGTATAACTGATGTGGCTGTCAAGAAGTTATCAGCGATACATACAACTGCTGAAAATATTCTTTGGATTTTTTCCATCATCATTTTTGATCTTTGGCTCTATGCTGGACAGTGGCTCATGATCCTGGGCCTACTTGGTTAGGTTTGCAAATAATGAACTGGTTTTGAAAAGATTTGACTATTTTTACATGCACAGATTTTATGTATTTCTATAAAATTAGCTGACATGAGCAGGCCTCCGTAGACTGTGATTACAAGGTGGGAAATACATTCAAATCCATTTTACCTAATCCTTTTGTGCCCTAACAATGTGGCTGAAACAATAAAGGAAATGCACAGAGTGCCAAGAATGCCCTTTACAAATGAAAAATTTCATTACTTGGAAATTATAACCACATGTTTAGCTGCCATTTGCAGAGGATAAGGTGATATTCCATAGGGGAAAGAAGTATTTTTGGAACTCCAAGGAGGATTATTTGAGAGTCACAGGCTGAGCTGAGGAGTGCAAAGCTATTTCATTACTAATTTCAGAGGCTATTGAATGGATGCCTCTTGGCATCTGATAATTATTTGTGTATCATTATTTACCTATTTCCCTGTCACCATCTTGCCTGTTAGGGTAGTATTTGGACTCTGACATGCTGTTTTAAAGGACATTTATTTAAAAACTCAACTTAGCTCATTCGGCCAATGTAATATTGGAAATAAAATCTAATTTTTTTCTTGCCTATGAAGTCATGGTAAAACTTACTCATTAAGTGGAATTTGGAGACTATTTTCTCCAAGTGACATCTCTGTGAAAAGTCATCCTCTGATCATGAAAGGATAACAAGTGTTTGAGGCAGATGCTCACATAGAACACTACCTCATGTGTTCCTGCAGTGGTTGGGCTCCTTCTTCTTTATCCCCTCCTCCCCCAATCAATAAGCTAACTGCAGTGGAGATAATAAGTGAGGGCCTGTGACAAAGGCCCTGAGGTCTATTGTGTGAATGATTTATACATTATAGATGATGTTTATAATGCTTCTGTCAAGTCAAAGACACTGATAACCACAGTAGTGAGGAAGATTGCCTGAGGGACAGGGTCATTACTCAGGATATGATTGCTTTGTTCTTTGATTTAATAATTCATTTTGCAGAAAATCAGCCATGTTATACTACCCTAGAGATTCTGCTCCATATGTGTCAAAACTGACTTTGTGAGACAGATGGAGTTGATAAAAAGTCAGTGGCTATCAGAAATATTTTCTACATAATAAGATACAGTGATTGGGACTGATAGATTTCTATATCCCTCAGATGTGCATCTACAGCCACAAATATGTAGCACTTTATAATTAGTTTAAAGGCAAGGTTTAATTATATATATTTTATGTCATATTGTTGTATCTGACCTTGGGACAAAGAGATATTCAAAATTCTATTATAATCTACTTAGAAAAAACTGAGAAAACTAGCATCAAAAGTTCAGGTGTAGGTCTAAAGCTGCACACAGGAGAAAATTCATGATCAAATGCTTGAAAATATTAAGAAGAATAAGTCAGATATTCAAGAAGCTAAGAAAAGAGTAAGAACACAACCTATGAAAGCTAGGGTAATATTCAGTTATTAATTGCAAAAACTTCCAAAAACATATTGCTTTAAACACTCTGGGACTTGATTCATCTAACAAACATTTAATAGTTTAATTCCAACCTACTATTCACACATACACAAACACATTTATTATTAAAAAAGAGGCAAGACAAAGGTATTTTGCTTTTTTCAAACATTGTTGAGCCCTGTTTGAAACTGTGAAGATAGATAACACTTCACACATGGAAGAAGGTATTCTGTTTTTGGTCATACTTCCTTTTATTTCCTAGACATTCAGTTTGTCTCCTAAAAAGAAGCAGTTTTTAAAAAATCTTTAAAAAGGATAATATAAATATTCTCTTGGTAGCATGCTGTGATGCTATTTTAACCCTTATTTTTCTTCCTTAACAATGTATCTTGGAAGAAAATTCCGACCAGTACACAAAAAGCCTTGTACTATCTGGCTGCATAATATCTCAGCTCTGTAGATAAAGTTTGTTGTCATTACTCTCCTTTATTGTACTTACCTGCTTTCCTCTATGATTTAAAATCTACTTGTTTAATTAAACATTATTTTGTTTTTGAAAGATTGGGAGTATGTCAATTTTAGATTAATTTATAAACATCTGTCATCTTTGAGATGCTGAGTCTTCCAAGTCAAGTACATGATTTATCTTCCATTTGTTAAAGGCATTTTAACCTCAACGAGTATTTTATAAGTTTTTTTTTTTTTGCTGTATGTGTTAAACACTTATTAAATTTGCTCCCACAGACATTTCTTCTGTTACAACTTTAAGTTTTAATCTTCATTATAGCTCTTAACTGATTGTTATTTGACCACGTGGAGGCTATTGGTAACTAGTTTTGAACCTAGCTACCTTACAGATTATTTTATTTTTTATGATGGCTTTCCTATACTTTTTGGTTCTCCAGCTAAAAAATTATTTTATTGTTTATTTATTTATTTAAGAGAGAGAGGGGAAGAGAGAGAGAGAGATAGAGAGAGAGAGAGAGAGAGAGAGAGAGAATGAGCAAGCTCCCCTCTGCTGCTTCAATCCCCAAATGTCCTCAACAGCTAGCGCTGGGCCAGGTCAATCCAGGTCTCCCACGTGAGTGGCAGGAACTCAACCTCTTGAGACAACACTGCCTCCTTTGGTCTGCATTATCAGGAAGCTGGAATTGGGAGTGGAACTAGGACTACAATTCAGATATTCTGTTATTGTTTGGGGGGGATCCCAAGGAGAACCTTAACCAGTAGGGCAAATGTCTGATTTCCTAAGTATACAGTTTTATTTTTGGTAATTAATATTTATTTTACCTTGTTCTTTGCAATTTATGTATTATATACCCCTCATGTCTAATTGAATTGACTTATTACTTAACAATATTTAAAACTGATGATCATAGTAGAAATTCTTGTCATTGATGTTTTTCTGAGTGTATTGTGGGGAGAGTTATAAAAGTATGTGTAAATCTTCTGATTGTATGGGATACTCCCAGTTGGGAAATACCACAGTTACAATGGTGGTAGCTATACAAATGGACAACTGGGATTGCAAACAAGCCATGTAGTATCCATGGAAAGCAGTGTAAAATGTTAGTTTGGGGTCAGGAGATGAAAAGAGGTGCTTACCTTGAACTTGAAATGAATGGAAGCAGACATGCTTAAAGAGATTCTAGCACCCTACACTACCACCAGATGGCTGGTTAAAAAAAAAAGCCATTGATGTTTGATACTTCACTGTGGGTTGCTCTGGTACTTTCAGATGTCATAATGGTCATATCAGGGCATATCAGGGCCTGGCTCATGGTGGTGTTCCTGCTAATGCCTTCTTCAGGGCCTACTGCAGCCTTACCATCAGGGACTGTTTTGATTACACAGGGATTATATTACTAGTCCTTTTCAATATGCTGTTTTATGACAATTTTAAATTTTTGTAGATTTCTCACTATTGCAAAGGCTGAGACATAGAAAAGACTTAAAATCTCATAAGAGCTATCTTGCCATCATCACATAGATGACATTATTGTTGTTAGGACTGTGAACAGCATATTATGTGTCCCAGATGAATAGTCAAATATATGAGGAACTAGAGGTTGAAGATGAACATGGTAAGAATCAATGGCCACCTAACTGATTGTTGTTCTTGGGAATCATATGGGCTGTTGCTCAAAGTCGATTGACTGAGAGAAAACTAGTGACTCACTGTACTCCAAGAGATCAAGTTTTGCACATGGGGAGCTTGTTCAGTATTGGATGCTCTTCTTACCTCATATAGGGAACTTGCTCAACCCCAAACATTAGCTTACTTGAAAGGCATCTCATTGCTCAAACACATGCCCTAGAAATTCTCCTCCAATCTGCACAGACTGCTTCAGACTCTGGCCAGAGACCTGAGTTACATATTTCAGTGACTGAAATTTTGGCATAATAAAACCTGTGGGAAGAATAAGTGGTCACTAAGCAATGAATGGCACCTTTTGAAATTTGTTCATAGCACTCTGCTTGCACCACAACCTCTTTTGCTTGTTGGTGGGTGCTGGTAAGTAGTGAGAGAGTAATCCAGCCAGACCATGTGTGTATATTCCCTGCTTTCCCTAGCAAGGGATGAATCCCAAATGAAAACAACAAAATGGTTGCCCAAGAAGTTTTAATTTGTAAGTGAAAACAATATATCCATGGAAGAGGTAAGCCAGGTATTGAAGGTGTTTCAACCATATAGGAAAAGTATTTAGTTACAGTTGTTTTTGGAGGCAAGGCCAATGGTCAGGACCTTAGCTTCTTTGGTACCCCCAGGTTCCTGAGGATGGCTGGTTCTTGTCGTAGGATGCATCTGCTAAGATAAAGGCAATTCATGTACAGTGGGTTGCCAAACCTGTGCAATACTAAAGATTAATCTTCTTATCTGTGATTGGATAAGTACAGTTTGTTTAGTGGGTAGAGATGAGGGCTATGGTGCCTGCTCTGGGAAGCAGAACTCCAAATAAATCTTGTTAATGTTTTTATAGGTTCCAGGACAAACATTCTTTTTGTCTTATTCTTGACTTTAATAGTATTACCTTAATCTTCTCATGTTGACTTTGGGATAGAAATAGAATTATACATACTTAATTGATATAATATGAATAAATATAATAACTAATATATTTGGGAGAAATATTAATCTATTTCTATTTTAGCATATAGGATAACTATCATATAACTTTCCTGCTTGGATATTTTAATATGGTGAGTTATAACACACCTTGCATTTCTGGATTAAATTCTACTTGATTTTCATTTTCATGCATTTGCATATAAAGGTATATAAGCTTACCTTAAAGTGTCTTCCACAGAATAATTATTTACATGCTTTTAACCCATTCCTCATTTTTTTTCTTTATATTAAATTTCAGTTTGTGGGATGTTATATGCATTGCTCCACATGGCCATTTATTTCATTAAACCAATCATCACTAACCATGTCTCTTGATCAGTGATTGGGTTAGGAATGGATACAAAATGCATTAGGCTGCTAAGAAGGCATTCTTGCCAGCCTATCTCATGTAGTCATGAGACAGTGGATAAGGATGTAATCTAAGAGGATAAAACTGGAGACCCATGAGGACAAAGAACAAGAGAAACCTTTCCAGCAAGCAGACCTGCTGATCTTGATTTTCTGTTAGAGTGCTAATGCATTCTATTACACTCTTGCTAACATTATATGTACCTTTTATATACCTCTTTGGTTACACTTGTTTTTATTTTTATTTGGCTTTCCGATGATACTTGAACTCCTTGAAGTCATGGGATTTATTTTAATGTTTATCTCCCTAGGACAATACATGTCACCTTGGCTGCTCTATGGTTGTATGGTTGATTGTTCTGTGAGTATATCTGTGGCCTTATGTGACAGTCTAGTGTCCTGTAATAATCCATTACGATATTGTGCTTTTTGACCCTTTTCTGTAGTTTGGATAACAGGAACTTCATAAGACTTAATAATAACATATTTCCTTTACAGCCAGTCTAATTCTTTTTTTAAAAAAGTTTATTTTAAAGATTTACTTATTTATTTGAAAATCAGAGTTACAGAGAGAGATCTTTCATCTGCTGATTCACTCCCCAGATGGCTGCAATGGCCAGTGCTGGGCCAGGCTGAAGCCAGGATCCAGGAACTTCTTATATGTCTCCCACATGTCTAGCAGGGTCCCAAACACTTAGGCCATCTTCTGCAGATTTCCCAGGTGCATTAATAGGGAGCCGGATTGGAAATGGTGCAGCTGGGACATGAACCCCAGATGGTATGCTGTTGTTTCAGGAGGCGGTTTTACCCACTACGCCACAAAGCCAGCGCCCCAATTCTTTTTTTAGTTTATTTTTAACCATTTATTAAAGACATTTATTTATTTGAAAGGCAGCATTAGAGAGAGAGAGAGAGAGAGAGAGAGAGAGATTGATTTTCTATCTGCCTCTTCATTCCACAAATGGCAGCAACGGCCAGAGTTGGGCTGATCTGAAGCCAGAAGCCAGGAGCCTCCTCCAGGTCTCACATATGTGTGCAAGGGTCCAACACATGGGCTCTCCTCCACTGCCCTCCTAGGCCACCAGCAGGGAGCTGAATTGGAAGTAGAGCAGCTGGGAATTAAACTAGTGCCCACATAGGATACCAGCGCCACAGGCAGTAACTTCACTGGTCACACCACAGTGCCGGCCCTGATTTCGCCAATTCTTATGAAATAAAATTTCACTGTGTGGTGTGAGTCATGCACCCTGTAGTTCTTTTCAGGTAGTTTTCTGGAGGATATCTGTCTGGGTACTTATGTTGAAATGTGAGATGTCTACTAACTATACAAACAACAAAATCTTTAAAAAAAGAAATTTATACTTTGCCTGAATCAGAGCCTAGAATTTGTTAGTTTCCTGTGTTATGAATAAGAATCCACTAGATGGTACTATTTCACAAGTGATCCTACTTAGGACAAAACGCTGACATTTTCTTCTCCATTAGACAATTGCTTACTGAAACATTTTGTTTCCCAACTGAAATTATGCCAACTTGATTAATAATGTCACTTGGTTCAGAATGAGGAAGTAATTGTTACTATTAAGATTTATAGTAAGCTCCTTGCAAAACAAATTGTAAGGTTATCAGTGAGCAGTCTTCTAGTAGTTTGTGTGCATAGAAAATTGTGAACCACCACATACTGTATTTGGAAACAGAACTCCTTTCAGATGGACATTTTGGTACTTATGAGGATTTTGCATTTGGTGTACATTTGAAATTTCCTACTTTGTTGATGGCAGTTTTTGACACTATTTGGTGTTTACAAAGTTTTGCAAGGAAATCAATCATAAATCTGGGAAAATCTAAATATTTTCTGTGGTATTCATGTTATGATCTGCGTTGGAATTGAGACCACTAGAAAATAAGCATTTTGGTATTTAAGTATTTTTGGAAGTAAATCAAGCTGAATGTGCTTTGTTTAGAATTCATTTTATAGTTTCATTGTAACAGTCTGCAAACCACAAAGTAATGCATATAGGGGATTCAAAGGCTTACTTGTAAAGGTAATTCTATACTTATAATAATAAAAGTAGCAGTTACACACGTCAGTGACTAAAGTCAGTATAATTATATATGTGATGGAAAATGTACCAGAGGTGACAGATATTAGAGTAAGCCAACATTATATTTTTTCTTTAATCACTTGAACCCAGGAGTTCTTTTTTTTAAAGATTTATTTTTATTTATTTATTTATTTATTTTTGACAGGCAGAGTTAGACAGAGAGAGAGAGACAGAGAGAAAGGTCTTCCTTCCATTATTTGTTTGAGAGACAGAGTTACAGACAGGGGGAGAGACAGAAAGATCTTCCATCTGCTGGTTCACTCCACAAATGACCGCAATAGTGGGAGCTGGGCTGATCTGAAGCCCTAAGCTAGGAGCTTCTTCCAGATCTCCCATGTGGGAGCCAGGGCCCAAGCACTTGGACCATCTTTTACTTCTTTCCCAGGCCATAGTTGAGAGCTGGATCAGAAGAGGAGCAGCAAAGATACAAACTGGCATCCTTGTAGGATGCCGGTGCCACAGGTGGAGGCTTAACCCACTAGTCACAGCACCAGCCCCAAACCCAGGGGTTCCTCCTAACCTGTTCCATGGACTCTTTGAATATTCATGGATAGAAAACCTGGGTCTGAGAATTTTGGGAAAATTATATCTAATTTAAATTTTCTTTAATTACAAATGTAGACCAAGAAACTGTTGAAGCATTATTAGTGCTTGTGCTTTTGACATCAGCAGAAATCGCAGATATTTTCACATCACATTCCATTTCTTACAGCATCTTGAAATGTCTTTCTTGTTCATCGCTACTTTAAAGTCAAGGTATAAATAGACCCTTGGTTGAATTTGCTTATTGATATGTTAATAAAGAAATTAATGTGTTACTGTGTAATAATTTAGAATGAGTTTGATTACCATACTTCAGTCTAACTATTTTCCTAATAATGCTACACATTTTATGAATTAAGAAACATTATTCTGATAATAGTTCATAAGTTTTACATCAGACCACCAAAGGGGTCCACAATACAATAATGTTCAGAAACTCTAGGTTTTGTTTTGAGATAGAACATTCTGGCTCTCTTCCTTAAAAAAAGGTGGTTTTCCTTAGAAGGTACCATTTAAGGGGATGAATGCCCTAGAGGGTGGATAACCTTGAATAGAATCTATGACTATTTCCATTTAGCTATAGGGGTGAGTTTAAAAATGTGTCTATTTCAAATAAGGTAATAGGATTTCCAAATTTATCAGAAAACAAAACTTTTAAAATGCACAGTAGTTTTTCAACTTTCTGTAGCAAGTGAGACTAACAATTGGACTAAATAGGTAGGCAATTTTGTTTCTTAGTACCTCCCCCACCCCCAGAACAATTCGAAGATTGAGGAACTTGAGTGATGTTAACTTCTTAATAACTCACAGGTACAGGTAACTTTGAGAAGTTAAGAAATGTTTAGAAAACATCAATAAAACTTCTACCAAGAATAAAATAAAAAGTTTGTGCAGTAAAATATAATACAGTTTCTTAAAAATACAAAAGGAGACTGAAAACACTAATCTATAACCAATTAAACTAGTCATTTCAAGTTACTTGACTTTTGAGGACTCATCGGTAAATATTGCACCAGCAGACACACTCCAGATAGACGTTGTAATGATTATTTGTGACTAAAACCTTAAATGTGTGTTTCATCACACACTGCCCACATCTCATTCCAATTAAACTATGAACCTTGGCAAAGGTTATGTGACTAATATGTCCAAGGTGTTCTTCCTATTTCCTGGTAGAAATTCCAGTTTAGATTTAACAGTGTATTAGAAGGGAACCTTAAGAACTTATGGGAGTTGTTGGAGGAAGGAAGGGAGATTAGGAGTTGTCTACTCAGCAGAGAAAACTGAATTTCTTTATTCCTTGATCTTGTAAAGGCTTTTACATTTTATTTGTGAAATGTGAGTGATTGTCTCTGTTCAAAGAAAGGCTTATGGTGCTAAGTCCTCATTTTACACAGTTCACCAGTAGGGAAGTTAGAACTTCTGGGTGTGGAGTTAGTGGCTTCATCCAGAAGGATTTGTTGCTGTAGGAATCCAGGCATGAATGCATCAGGGCAAGGTTGAGCCCGTTTTACTGTAGAGGCCTCCTGTGGACTGTGGTTCCTTCTCATGTGGAAAATGACCAGGCTTGCTGCAAGGGCCATAAATGCTCTCCCCTAACTCAACTAATGCCTCATACTATGGGTATCTTTCTGCCCCTTCATGTGCTTATTTTCATTTCTCATAGCAGCTTCTCTCTTCAGTGTCTCTCAGATACCCCTATTCTTCAAATAGTGCCCTTTAGGGTTAATAGTAACACATTTATTCCATTTGTCCTGTTCAGTTCTTAGACATCCTGCATTATGATGATCAGATAGGAGCTTTCTATCTTTTACTCTCTTGTCAAATTACTTCCCAACTCCTGTTTGTTTTTCTTTCTCTCTCTCTTTTTAAAGACAGAGCTACAGAGAGAAGGAGAGAGGGAAAGAGGGAGAGAAAGAGAGGCAGGGAGAGAGGGAAGGAGGGAGGGAATAAGGGAGGGAGGGAAGGAGAGAGAGAGAGAGAGAGAGAGAGAGAGAGAGAGAGAGAGAGAGATCTTCCATCCACTGGTTCACTTTCCAAATGTCTGCAACAACTGGGGCTAGGCCAGGCTGGAGGAATGAGCTTCCTCTGGGTCTCCCACCTGGGCGTGGGTGCAGGGGCCTAGGGACTTGGGCCATCTTACATTGCTTTCCCAGGTGCATTAGCAGGCAGCTGAACCAGCAGTGGAGCAGTCAGTGACCATATGGTCTTGGCTTAATCTGCTGCACCATAGCCCTGCCTACCCTGCACCCCACCTACCTAGTCATTTCTAACTTGGTATGGCATATAAACTATATAATAGGGCTAAAGACTAATGCAACTGATTTTCTACTGAAGCTTACAGATTTCAGTCTTAGCACAATAGAGTTATACCACGCATCATTTTCTCTTCATGAATCTCTTTTACCTTAAATTAGTATTAAATGCAGTGTGAGCCATCTTGATTGTCACCAAGATAGTAATGTTAATCCCTTAGATCCTTCAATGGCCCCCTACTTCCTACTTTATCATCAATGATTTGGAAGCACTCAACACTTTATCAATATAATTTCCCTCATATACCAAGATATATTTTTTTGTTCTCTCTGTACCTCCTGCAAATCTATCCCTTATTTCATCTGTTAGTCATTCTTTGATTTTCTCCAATATTTCCCTTTGATAATACTCTAGAAACATAATATTACATTCCAGGCTTTAATCCATATCTTTATCAATTACTAGAAAAAATTGTATGTCATTAGCCCTCAACCAATTTGTGTATTTACATTTAATGTTAACATTTCTGTTACATAAAGATGAAGACTCATAATTGCAGACATTTCAGGAAAGAATTAAGCCACGTATCCTACCTGTGTTTGCATGGTGGCTTCTTTATATGCAGTTGGTTCTACCAATATTATATCAAACTACAAAGCTGATTTTGGAAGCTAGCGTTCTATTTTATGGGGTTGGATTACAGACCACATACCCTAGTTTGGGCACTAACGAATCACTCTTTTCATGCATTCTTAATGTATGGTAGCTTTGTTACATCCAGTTACACAAATAGGTCAACAGGAGAAAGGGGATTTGAAATAGTTTTGATCAAGCATATAATTAAGGATAGTTCTATGACTTTCCTGCTCCAATATCAGATGAAAATGTATGGCCTTTCTTTAAGAAGGAATAATAGAGATAAGCCTGCCTTGAAAGTAGTTAAAATACAAAATTCTTCCTCAGTTTATTTTGACTTGTAGTAGTGTCTTTTTTTTTCCACTTTATGTGGCACTCCCTTGTACATGGCAATACTTGTGGGAGGGGTGCAGACATCACAGGTGTCTTGAGCTCCATCTTGTGAATTGTGCATGAGCCACTGACTGCAGGACTTCTCCCTCCCACTCCTATCCCCAGCACCAAACCACCAGGAAAATTCATTATCTCCTTTGGGACTGCTGCCTTAGTCAACAATGGACAGGTAATCTCAAGGAAATACATCTGTACACTGGGATACTTCATGTCTTTGGATCAGGGATGAATGGGACCCTTGTCTTGTCATCTCCTGCTAAGCATGCTGTGGGTACGCTGACCGAAATGGGAGGCCACTGCCATGCCTCTTTGTGAGATACGGGTGTCTGCACTATCGTATGCATAACCCTGAATGTTCCTCACATACATCTTGTCCCCTGCTAGGGATGGAGGGTGGCAGCAATAGCTGGGTGTGGGTAGGGATGGGATAGGGAAGTTGAAAAGAGCTTGGAGCACTGGGTATCCATAAACCAGGCCCAGGGAGGCAGAACTTCCCCTGAGTCTAGGCTTCAAGCCATCCAGTACATGCTCCATTGCCTTATTGGACTTCACTTTCAAAAAACAAATTTAAAGAGAACGTGATCAATAATTTTAATAAGAATATTGTGGCACATTAAGCTCCAAGTGCCAGACTTTTATGAGTGTGAGTCCTTGGGCAACTGTAGTGATGACACACCTGTGAAGCTGGCCCTGCACACAATCCCTGTGTCTTGGCTGTTAGGTATTATGGCATTTCAGTTGCAGACAGAAAATAGAAGTGAAAATAGAGATGATAGCAAAACCTATCATGTGACTCCTTATGAATGGTTGTGCTGCATAGTTATTGTGTCTTTAAACTCTACTGTATCTAGTTTGGTGATATGCAGAAAGGTTATTTATTGAGCATTGACACCTCAAGGCAGTAAATTCATAACAGAATATAATCTAAGATTAAATACTACATTAATACATTAATGAGCTTTTATTTAACCAGTATAATTTATAACTAAACATACATCTCAGTTTTACACATGTGTCTCCCAGATATGAAAATCTTTTTACAAAGGCCACACTTACCATGATTTTATTTTCAGTTTTCTAAGTGGCAACATTTACATATAGAATCCACAAGGAGGAGCTCTGGGCTCATTAAAACATCAGGGTTTCTATCTCAAGGTGTATTCATAGAAAGTAGGATTATTTTGAAGTAATTAGTTCCAAGACAGAATTTTATCAGTTGCGTCTTTGGGGAGGGATAATATGTAAACACTTATTTAAAAATGTTATGGTGGGAAGGGACAAAATATTCTGCATGAGTTAAATTAGGCAAGTGCAAATAAAACCAAAGGTTTTTCTGTACTATGGGATTATTTGTTCTTTGATTGAGGAAGTTATGGTGAATTTTTATCCATGTTAATAGATAGCAAGGAAAGAGTAGGATGATTCTGCTATTTACAACTAGGTCTGACAAATAGAGATATAAACAATGCAACTCTCAGAATCTGGTATTCTTCCAAGAGCATCTTTGGGGAAAATGCTATTGAGTTATGTTTCCATATATTAAGTTCTCACATCAGGAAAGCATGAATTAAGTTGCATCATGAGATGTATAAAGATAATACATAGATAAATAGACAGTGTATTATAAACACAAGACAAAGCAAAAGAAATGAAAGCTTATAAGATTTACTGAATTGTGTTCTTTGTTTTTCTGCCTCTGTCTATCTTTATGAAGACACTTAGTCCTTTGAACCAGTTGGAGAAATAAAGAGTGAATGTCATATCTCCATCAGGAATATGCTGGGCAATGGCTGGTGAAACTCATAGGGTATAATTCTTCCTTTGAGTTTTCTTCTTGATTCTACAATCTGACATTGGAATAAAAACTGTGAACTTTGTCAAAATTGGACTGCTTAACTTGGCATGATTAAATTCTCAAGACATCATTGGTTTTCCACATATGGATAATTTTTTTTTAATCATTGTTGTGGGTTTGTAGAACTGAATTGGGAAGAAGTTGTATTGGTTGACTTTAGTACTTTCCAAAAAAAAAAAAAAAGTGTTGGGTTAGGCTCTTATGGCAAAAATCCAGATGTCTTTCCTGACAAAATACCTATCTATCATTGTGACACCAACCTTTTGCCTTGCCTTTTTTTTTAAAAGATTTATTATTTATTGATTTGGAATGTAGAGTTACAGAGAGAGAAGAGACAGAAACACACACACACACACACATACACAGAGAGAGAGAGAGAAAAAAAGAGAGAGAGAATCTTCCATATACTGGTTTACTCCCAAGATGGCCACAATGGCCAGAGCTGGGCCAGGCCAAAACTAGGAGCCAGGAATTTCATCTAGATCTCCCACGTGGCCACCCTCTGATGCTTTCCCAGGCTCATCAGCAGGAAGTCAGATTGGAAATGGAGCAGCCAGGACCCAAAGCAGCAAAAGGCTTAACCTATTATGCTATAACACCAGCTCCTTGTTTTCATTTTTCACCATCTATCCTTCTATTGTGTATTTATTGACTATTAATCTGTTACCCTCAGTACAATCATCACCCTGAAATGTATTTGTTATGCTTGTCAATTTCCAGAATGTAGAACTGGCACAGAGATTTGTTCAGTAATTATTTGTAAAATGAATAAATGAATGAATATATAATGTACATGATTCACTTTATTATCTTTTTTTTTTGTATTTGAGATCAAACTGATGTTATTTTAGTGTAATGCTGTTCCTACTTTGATATTGAGGTAGGGAAATTCTCATTGATGAATAGACTGATCCTTAAAGATTCCTGTATGGAGGGAATTTTGAATACCTATGAAAAATGTGGGTCTGAAGATAAGCAACATTGATATCACCCCAGTAATTTAAGAGCTGTTGAATCAGAATCTGCACAAAATGCCATGATAATTCAAACTTGAGAATGGGCAAATCCAAATAATTGGAGCTTTTAGCCAAACATAATTAGATTAGTAATTACGGCTTCCATTTTTTTTTTCCCTGAGCAGAGCAAAAGATGAAAAAAATGAGGCAGCAAATGGGGATGAAATGGAGTTTTGCAATGCCCTTTCTTTGTTCTTATATTCTCCTAAATACCTGTAAATATACTCTATTTTTTAAAACAATTTTATTTAAGGTATACAAATTTCATGTATTTCATATGTACAGATTTAGGAACACAGTGATACTTCCCACCTTGTAAATGTACTCTGCCCACACTTGTAAATGTACTCCAATTGTAAGTCTTTGTGTTTCTAATATTTATTTAATTTTATTTTGTATTTTCTTTTATTATAGAAAGAACACTGGGCATGACATCTAGCCTCTTAACAAAATTTTAGGTGTACAATACAATATGGTCTACTAGATTTCTAGAATACATTCATCTTGCTTAACTGAAACTTTATATTCATTGATTAGAAACTCCCCATTTTCTGCTCCTCCTAGTTCCTGGCAACCATGACTCTACTTTTTGATTCTCAGAATTTGACTATTTTAGGTATCTTATATAAATGGAATTGTGCAGTATTTGTCTTTCTGTAACTGGCTTATTCCACGTAGCACAATGTCCTCAGGATTCATCCGTGTTATTGCATATTGCAGAATTTCCTTTTAATTTTTTTGTGTTTTCTTTATTTAAAAAATATTTATTTTTTTGAAGGAAAGAATTACAGAGAGGCAGAGGGAGAAGGAGAAGGAGAGGGAGAGGGAGAGGGAGAGGGAGAGGGAGAGGGAGAGGGAGAGGGAGAGGGAGAGAGAGAGAGAGAGAGAGAGAGAGAGAGAAAGAGAGAAAGAAAGAAAGAGATGTCTTCCTTCTGCTGATTCACTCCCCAAATGGCTGCAATGACTGGAGCTGAGCTGATCTGAAGCCGGGAGCCTGGAGCTTCCTCCAGATCTCCCACAAGGGTGCAGGGGTCCAAGCACTTGGGCCATCTTCCACTTCTTTCCTAGGCGCATTAACAGGGAGATGGATCAAAAGTAGAAAATTAAGGACTCAAACTGGTGCCCATATGGGATGCTGGCTCTGCAGGTGGTGGTTTTATCCACTATGCCACACCGCTGGTCCCTGTTTTCTTTATTTTTAAAAATGCTTATTTATTTTCACTTGCAATATATAGTGACAGGAAGAGAGAGAGAGAGAGAGAGAGAGAGAGAGAGAGATTGATTGATTGATTTTCCATTTGTTGGTTCACTCTCCAAATGCCTGCAATGGCCTGTGCTGGGCCAGTCTGAAATCAGTGGCATGGAACTCCTTCTGGGTGTGCCATATGGGTGGCAGGGGCCCAAGTACTTGAGCCATAATCTGCTGCCTCACAGGTTGAATTAACAGGAAGCTGGATTGAAAATATAATAAGCAGGACTTGAACCAGCACTATAATATGGGATGTAGTTGTTGGAAGTGATGGCTTAACCACTGTGCCATAATGCCTGTCATAATAACTTCCTTTTTTAAAAAAAGCTGAATGGTATTTCATGGTCTGTATATAGAAATTCTTTTAACATGTAGTACTTATGCATTGTTATGACATGCATTATGATATTTTAACACATGTATATGTTGAGTACTGATCAAATCAGTCAATTAGCATTTCCATTACCTCATTGTTTCCCATTGTTTGGAGACTTTGAGCTCATCTATTCTAGTTCTTAATAAAATGCATAATATGTTATTGTGCATGATAGTCACTCCATTTTGCTGAGGAGCACTATCTATGTTTTGGTTCCTGTTATCCAACCTCCCTCTGTTCTCCTATGTACCACATTTACTTTACATAGTTAATCTGTTTTTTTTCTTTTTTAAAGATTTATTTATTTATTTGAAAGTTGGACTTACACAGAGAGAGGAGAGACAGAGAGAGATAGAGAGGTCTTCCATCTGCTGGTTCACTCCCCAATTGGCCGTGACGGCTGGAGCAGTGCAGATCCAAAGCCAGGAGCCAGGAGCTTCTTCTGGGTCTCCCACGTGGGTGCACGGCCCAAGGACTTAGACCATCTTCCACTACTTTCCCAGGCCATAGCAGAGAGCTGGACAGGAAATGGAGCAGCCAGGACTAGAACTAGCACCCATATGGGATGCCGGCGCTTCAGGCCAGGGCATTAAGCTGCTGCGCCACAGTGCTGGCCCCTACATAGTTAATCTGTTGATGGACATGCAGATTGTTTTCACATCTTAGATGTCATGAATAATGCCAATATCTCTGAGAGATCCTGACATCAATTCTTTTGAATAAATACTCAGAAGTGAGATTGCTGTATCATATGTAGTTCTACTTTAAAGTTTTTGAGAAATTTCTATACTGATTGCTTAGTCACTGCACTGTTTTGCATTCCTATCAACATTGTGCATGGGTTCCAGTTTCTTCAGATCCTTATCAAGACTTGTTACCTTTAAAAATCATGTATTTATTTAAGGGTTGGAGGGAGGGAGAGAGAGAGAGAAAGAGAGCAAGAGAGAGCAAGCTCCAATCTGCAACCAATGTAAGGGTAGACTAAATCCAGGAAATGTAGAATGCTTTCAGAGCACTGACATTTTAGCAATGTTGTTTAATAGCTCATGAACACAGATACATTTCGTTTGTGTCTTCTTGAGTTTCTTTTATCAGTATTTTATAGTTTTTAAATTTTTTATATTTCAGGTTTTTAATTTTTTATCTCAAGGTACTTTATTCTTTTTTTATGATTTGTTTTATCTATTTGAAATGCAGAGTGACAGAGAGCAGGAAATGTAAGAGAGGCAGAGGGAGCTCTTCCATCTGCTGTTTGCCTCCCCAAATGGCTGCAATGCCCAGGGCTGGGCCCTGTTAAAGTCAGGTGCCTGGAACTCCATCCAGTCTCTCACACAAGGAGGTAAGGTCCCAGGTTCTTGGGCCATTGTCCATTGCTTTTCTAGGCACATTAGTAGGAAGCTAAATTGGAAGCTAAGCAACTGGGACTCAAACCAGTGCTCTGATATGGGATGCTGGTGTCATAGGCAGCAGCTTTACCTGCTGAACCTCACTGCACACACACACACACACCCTTTCATTTATATCTGTTTTTAACTCAACTTAAACATTTTAAAAATTCATTTATTTTCATTTTATCTAAAAAGACACATACACACAAACACACATACACACAGATAAAGGGAAATAGACAAAGACACCTTCTATTTACTAATTCACTCCCCAAAGCCCTCAACAATGAGGGCTAAGCCAGACTGAAAGCCAGGAGCCTAGAACTCAATCCAGATCTCCCACCTTGATGGCAAGGACCCAATTGCTTGAACTGTCACCTGCTTCTTCTCAGCATGTATATTAGCAGGAAGCTAGAATTTGAAGGAGAGTCAGGACTCAAAACCAGACATTCTGATGCGGGACATGGGCATCCCATGCAGTTTCTTAACCACTAGATTAATAGCTCACACCTATTTTCTTTTTTATCTTATTTTTGTCAGGCTTTCTTACATTGCTGTTATTTTACTTATATATCAATAAGCAAATAAAATATTTTGTATTTCATATGTGAGTGAATAATAACTAATCCTAAAAATCTTATCTTTCTATGTGTAATTGTTTTTCTTCTAAACTTTTTTAGCTATAAGGAAAAAAGTATACCTTATAATTAAAATTCCATGCTAACAAGCAACATTTACCAAAACAACCTTCATCTTGGGACCACTGCTTAACAGATATGCCCTTCAAGCTAGGAACTGCTTGGACAAGAGTTTTGCTCAGAAGTTAGATGCATGTATTTTAATAAGCATTATCTGAAATATAACCTCAGTACTGGTTAACTTAACTAGGAATGCAGTTGTACATCAGATAAAACGTTGCTTTTAAAGATTGTGGAAAGGAAAATATCAACTTTTTTTGCTGTAAATGTTCTGGACCAACATGTGAAAATGGTTGTCTAAATGCTAAAACATGGAATAAATACTCCCCTATTCCCTACTGCCACTGTCTTCTGTCTTTACACTGAAATTTTAGTTTCCTTGATGAAACTCTTAGATTCTTATTTATGCATTACCTAGAAACTATTGAATATTTCAGTAGTATTCAATTTCAATTCGTGATCTGGAATTTGAAAAAAAAAGAGTAAGTTGGAAGTGAAAAGAATCAAAAGTAGAAAATCTAATGAGAAAAAGTTACACATTTAACATATAGAAGCACAAACTGACAGTGTAATTTATAATGTTTTCTATGGATTTTTAAAGTTGTGCAAATGAATAGAGTAAGCAATCATTAGTGATATTTTATATTGCTTACCCAAGATATCTTTATTTTTAATATATAGTTAGGTTTAACCATAGGACTGAAATCTGTTTGCTCTTGGAAGCTATATTCATCTAACTAAAAATTCATAATGCTGTAATAGCATCATTTTGCCTCATTTATATTCTCCAGAGATGATCACACCATCTTTCTTCAGCTGAATAACAAAAAACAGGTTCTTTGTTCTGTCTCGAAAGGTGATATGGAATGAACTCAGTCTGTCTTTGTTTGCTCATATCATGTGCTGTATTAGTATTAGTGAATCATCTAGAGTCTGGACAGGCTCTCATTTCTAGCTCTTGGTGGTGCTGATGCATAGAGAAATAGTGTTTTATACCATACAAGTTTAAAATGCTACTATGCACAAAATAGCCTCATAAAAATAAGGTAATACAAGTATGCAATAAATTAAACAATGGCTGTCCTGGATGTGATAAGCTATAAATAGGTAGACAACATCAAACTGTTAGCTTACTACTTACTAGTTTATTTTTTAAATGATGCAAAATGTGAAGTACCTAACTTTTGTGCCAATGGAGTCTAGCTCTCTTTGATTTTTCCCTCTCAATTTCATCATATCTTTAGTTGTGTTCCAGTTTAAACTTGCATATGCTTATTATTTACATTATACAAGTTATGTGTAATTATAGATACACAGTTTGATCCAATTACACTTTTAGGCTGATGTGAGAAATTGAGTAATATAAATAAAAACTATTTTTGGAAATTTTTCATAAAAAACAAATCCCAAACCTATAGCAGAAGAAAGGGTATGTGAATTTGCCTTTTCCTTTTGTTCTTTCTCTATATATTTATTTTTTCATAGCTGAGAAATGAGAAAGGTAACAAATGAGTGTGTTTGGCTTGCCGTTTCTATACCCATTACCACAAGGTAAAAAAACCCAAAACAGCAGGATAACAAAGAGGGTGGAGAGTTTTGTAGCTCCTCAAGAGAAAAGAGGAAAAGGCTTGATGTTGTAACTTAAGATGCTCTTTTACTATAACAGGATGTTAGTTAGCAATTTTAGAGTAATGGTGTGAAAACCCTAGGCTATCCACCTCTCTACAAAAGTAATGAGAATATGGGCAAAACATAGTCAAAATTAACATGTTTAGAAATCTGGATGTTAAGGCTTACAATAATTTGAGGAGCACTTATTTAAGGAAAAAATGGCTAAATGTTGGTAATACAATGAGTTTTGTGGTGTTTTGGCATGCTCTGTTATCATCCCCTTGTCACTTAAAGATGGATTAATTGAGGTTTCTTGGCCTGGAAAGCATAAAAAAATGAGCCTGAGGACCCACTGGGCACCATAATGTATATTGTGAAATACATAATGAGAGTACCAGAAGGTTAAGAGATAGAGAGAAGGGCTGAAATTAGCTGAAAGTCATTAATCTATACATCCTAGAAGCACAACAAAGTGTAAATAAAATAAACTCAAGGAGATTCACATCTTAACCAAAATACTGAAAACCAAAATATAAGATAGAACATAGAAAGCAGGGAGAGAGGGGCCAGTGCAGTGGCGTAGTAGGTTAAGTCTCTACCTATTGCTCCAGCATCCTGTATGGGCATGGTTTGAGTCCCAGCTGCTCCGCTTCTGGTCCAGTTCTGTTCTAATAGCCTGGGAAAGCAGTGAAAGATGGCCCAAGTGCTAGGGCTCCTGCACCCACATGGAAGACCTAGAAGAAACTCTTGACTCCTGGCTTTGAATCAGCCCAGCTCTGGCCTTTGTGGCCATTTGGGGAATGAACCAGTGGATGGGACCTCTCTCTCTCTGTCTGTGTCTCTCCCTCTTCCTGTCTGTAATTCTGCCTCTCAAAGAAAGAAAGAAAGAAAGAGAAAGCAGCGAGAGAAGCAACTCACCAAGTAGAAACTTTAAAGGCCATATGATTTATTCAAATGGCTAAAAGAAAAATGATAGTTACTCAAGATTGTTATTTATGGTAAAATTATCCTTCAAAATTTGAGGAGACATTAAAATATTCCAAAAATGAATAAAAAGAGACCTTGTTGCTAGCAGACCTGCCCTACAAAAAATACTAAAGGGAACCCTTCAGGTGAAAGCAAAGGACATTGGAGAGTAAACATGGCATAAAGACAAATAAAGAGCACCACTAAAGGAAATAATAAAAATTGAAGTAGAAATAAGTGAAATAGAGAATAGAAAAACAACAGAGAGTCAGCACAATGGGAGTTTGACTTTTTGATAAGATTAACAAAATAGACAAAACTCCAGCTAGACTAACCAAAAGGAAAGAAAAAAAAAAGATTCAAATTACTAAAATAAAAATGGAAAGAGAATAAATCACTTTGATCATAAGGCAATGAAAAGGATTGTATATGGAAATATAATAATGACTATATGACAACAAATTAGATAACTTAGATGGAAAGAACAAATTCCTAAAAAGACACAGACTACTAAAATAGCTCAAGAAAGACAAAATTAGAAGAGATCAATAACGGTTGAACACGGAATTTAAAAACTTGTCATAAAAAACAGCACGTGTCCACACGTCTTCACTTGTGAATTCTGCCAAATATATATTAGAAAAAAACTATTTTAATTTTACTTGAAAGGCAGAGGGAAGAAGGGAGAGAGAGAGGGAGAGAGGAGAGGAGGTGAGAGAAGGGAAGAAGAGAGGGAGAGGAAAGGGAGAGGAGAGGAGATGAGGAGAGAAAAGACAGAGAGCTTCCATTCACTTTTCACTCCCCATATGCCTGAAACAGCAGGGCCTGGGCCAGGCCAAAGCCAGGAAACTGGAACTCTATGCAGGTTTCCCATGTAGATAGCAGGAACCCAAGTACTTAAGCCATAACTTGTTGCCTCCCAAGGTGCCCATTAGCAGGAGCTTGGTCTGATATGGATTAGCCAGGACTCAAACCAGGCAATCTAATATGGGATGTGGACATCCCATGTGGCATCTTCACCATTATACCAAATGTCCACCCCTGTGAAATATTTAAAAAAGAATGAATACTATTCTTTCATAAATTCTTCCAAAATGTATAAGAGGAGGGAAACCTTCAGTTGTAAGACGAAAATAGACCTTCAAAAGATGGACACATCCCAATCTCTGTAATCTATAAATGTTACTTTGCATGGCAGTCTTCATGATGTGATTAAATTAAGAATCTAGCCATAGGTTACCCTGGATTATCTGACTGGGTTCTAAATGGAAGCATAAGCATTGTCATTACATACAGGCACAGGGAGATTAACAGGCAGAGAGAAGGCAGTATGATCATTGACAGAGTTTGGAATGATGCAGCCATAGTCAAGGAATGCTGGCAGGTACAATGGGCTAGTAGAGGCAAGGACTAGATTCTTCTCTAGAGTCTCCAGAGAAAGTATGGACTTGCTGTTACTTGATTTTAGTTCAGTAAGACTAATTGTACTTTTTGTCTCCAGAAGTATAGGAGCATACACTGTTGTGGCTTTAAGCCACTCACATTGTGGTGATATTTTACAATGGCCGTAGAAAACCAATTCCTTTACCAACTCAGTTTCTGTGGGCAATATTATCCTAATGCCCAAAATAGAAATAAACATGAGCAAAGAAGGAAATTACTGACTGATATCCCATATAAAAACAGATGAAAAAAATCCTCCACAAACTACTAACAAACTGAATTCAACTGTTTATATAAGCAACTATATACTATGACCAAGAAAGTTTATCCCAGGAATGTAAGTTTATTTTAACATCTGAAATTAAGGTATTACATTATATTAATGGATAAAGGACAAATACCACATGATCATCTCAGTAGATGGGGAAAACATAATTTGATAAAATTTAACAGACTTCATAATAAAAACTCTCAGAAAATTAAGATCCCAGGGAAACTTTCTCAATTAGAGAGGCTATCTATGAAGAATTAACAGCTAACATATATTTTTTTAACATTTATTTAATGAACATACATTTCCAAAGTACAGCATATGGATTACAATGGCTTCCCCCCCCCAATAACTTCCCTCCCACCTGCAACCCTCCCCTCTCCCGCTTCCTCTCCCCTTCCATTTACATCAAGATTCATTTTCAATTCTCTTTATATACAGAAGATCAGTTTAGTATATATTGAGTAAAGATTTCAACAGTTTGCACCCACATAGAAACACAAAGTGAAACATACTGTTTGAGTACTAGTTATAGCATTAAATCACAATGTACAGCACATTAAGGACAGAGATCCTACATGAGGAGTAAGTGCACAGTGACTCCTGTTGTTGACTTAACAAATTGGCACTCTTTTTTATGGCATCAGTAATCACCCTAGGCTCTTGTCATGAGATGCCAAGGTTATGGAAGCCTTTTGAGTTCACTGACTCCGATCATATTTAGACAAGGTCATAGTCAAAGTGGAAGTTCTCTCCTCCCTTCAGAGAAAGGTACCTCCTTCTTTGATGACCCGTTCCTTCCACTGGGATCTCACGTGTGGAGATCCTTCATTTAGGTCATTTTTTTTTTTTTTGACAGAGTGTCCTGGCTTTCCATGCCTTAAATACTCTCATGGGCTTTTCCGCCAGATCCGAATGCCTTAAGGGCTGATTCTGAGGCCAAGCTAACATATCGTTTAAAAAATATTTACTTATTTGAAAATGTGACACAGAGAGAGGGAGAGTCAAAGAAATGTCTTCCACCTGAAGTTCACTCTCTAAATGTCTACAGTAGCCAGGGTGCAACCAGGTGGATGCTGGGTCCCCAGAACTACAGTTCTCCCATATGCATGGTAGGAACCCAAGTGTATGGGCCATCATCCACTGCCTTCTAGGTTTGTCAGCAGGAGACTGGATCACAAACTCGGTAGAGTAGCCAGGAGTAGAACAACGTACTCCAGTATGGGGTGTAGGCGTTCTAAGCAATAGTTTAACCTACTGCTCCACAGTGCCCACCCCAACCATATTTTGATGGGAAAATATTGACTGTTTTTCTCCTAAGATCATGAAAAAGACATTATGCTTTTTTTAAGATCATGAATGAGACAACATGTCTCCTTTTAGCTGTTTAAATTCAGTATTGTACTGAAGGTTATGGAGACAGTAATTAGCAAGAATAAGAAATAAAAAGCCATCATTATTGGAAAGGAAAAAGAAAAAGATCTCTATCTGCAGATGGCATGATCTTGTTTATAGAGCATCCTAAGGAATACTTTATAACACTGTTATATAGAAATCAATTGTATTTCTGCACACCAGCAATGAACATTATCAAAATGAAGTTAAGAAAATGATTTCATTTGCAGTAGCATCAAAAGAATAAAGTACTTAGAAACACATTGAGTCAGAGAAATCCAAAATGTATACACTGACTATATAAATATTATTGAAAAAAATTGAAGAAGACAAATAAATGGAAAGATATCCCACATTCACATATTAGAGAAATTGGACTTCTACATAATGTACAGAAATCAACTTAAAATTTGTCCAAGATCTAAATTAAGAGATTAAACTATGAACTCCTTAAGAAAAGTTATTGGAATAAATCTTTGTGTCTTTGGAGTAATGATTTTTTTAGCTATGACACCAAAGCACAAGTGACAAAAGAACAAAAAAAGACAAACTGAACTTAATTAAAATTAAAAAAAACTTTTTGTGTTTTAAAGGACATTATCAAGTAATGTAAAACAAAGTTCACAGAATGAGGAAAATAGTTGCAAATCATATTTGGTATAGTTTAAAATATTGAAAGGTATTTTCAAATCATGTGTTTGGTGCTGGATCATATATTTGATCCAGAATATAAAATTATGTCATATAACTCAAAATAAAATGATAAATAACAAAGAAAAATTTCTGTAAAGAATATATGCAAATTTCCAATAAGCACATGGAAAGCTCAATATCATTTGTCGTTAGAAAATGCAAGTCAAATTCACAATGAGATACTTCCAACTCTCTAGGATGTTATAATAATAATAATAATAATAATAATGAAAATAGTAAATGTTAGCAATGGTAGGTATAAATTGCAGCCTTCATACACTACTAGTAGGATTGTGAAATGCAGCCATTTTCAGAAAGTTTGGCAGTTCCTCAAATGTTAAATTTGGAGTTAACTCATGATTCAACGATCTGCTCCTAACTATATATCCAAGAGAATTTGTGTTTACGCACCTGACCTGTTAATAGCAGATTATTCATAATAGCTGAAAAGTAACCTACTGATGAATGGATAAGCAAAATGTGGCATATCCACAGAGCAAAATATTTGACAACAACAAGGAATGACGAACTGATATTTGCTACCTCATGGATGAATCTTGGAAACATTATGCTGAGTAGAAGAAGCAAATTGAAAAAGGATATAGACTGAATGATTTCATTATGTGAGATCCAAAAGAGACCTATCTAATGACACTGAAAGTAGATTAGCATTTGCCTGGAGCTGGGGATAGAGTACTAATGAGTACAGTTTCTTTTTATGGTGATGAAAATGTTCTGAAATTAGATAGTAGTGACAGTTACACAACTTTTAGTTTATCAACAACTTCTGAATTTTATATATATATGTATGTATATACATATATATATATATATACACAAGGTTGAATTTTACATTATATGAATTATATTTCAAGGGTGTTATCACTAATATCACAAATATATGATCTAAGTATTACACTAGTAGGAAGATAATCAATTTGAATATAGACATGGTGAGGGATATGCATAAAAGATTATTTCTTATAGTATTAGATATCTTAAAAACAAATAATACTTTTTCAAAAATAATCAAAGAACACTAAAGAGAGAAAGGAAAAAGCAAGATGTCACGCCAGTGTCCTTTGTTCCTTTACCCATTGCTGGAATTCAGCCTTTCTTTCTTTTTACCCAGTAGTACAAACTTGTACCAATATGTTGTGTATTACATTATTTATAAAGTGACTCTAGCCCTATACTATCCATACTTTTCATTTTATGCATATTATGTAATTCAAGATTCATGAAAGAAACCTTTTTTTATTCTGAAGTTTTGCACAATAGCAAATATTTTGGAAGTTTAAACAATATATTAACATGTTTTATAATTATTTTAATTAAGAAACATGGCTCAGATTTAAAAAATAGGACAGCTTCCATTTTGACTTCTTAGTTTTATCAATTGGAGTTCAATGAGAAAATATTAATTGTCCTAGATAGTTCCAGGATTTTCAAGGAAAAATACTTTTTTTGCTGGATTCTTACAAAATTATAGGAAAGGCCAGAAGGGAAGAAAGCAGGAAGGTGGAGGCCCTCCCTGAAATCAGGAAATTTTAGGCAGCTGTTGCCTACATTCCAGCTGAAGTCCCTGAGTAGATCATAATTCCCAAGAAGGAAGCATCTACCATCAATGTAGAACTTCTGTGTAAGGAAGAACAGATTCTGACAAATCAAAAAGGGGGAGAAAGATCCAACATGGGAAGCGGGATACACAGCAGACTCATAGAATGGCAGACGTCCTAAACAACACTCTGGCCTCAGAATCAGCCCTTAAGGCATTCGGATCTGGCTGAAGAGCCCATGAGAGTATTGTAGGCATGGAAAGCCAAGATACCATGGAAAAGAAAAAAAAAAAAAAAAAAAAGAAGACCTAAATGAAAGATCTCTGCAAGTGAGATCCCAGTGGAAAGAACAGGGCCATCAAAGAAGGAGGTACCTTTCTCTGAAGGGAGGAGAGAACTTCCACTTTGACTATGACCCTATCGGAATACGATCAAAGTCAGTGAACTCTAAAGGCTTCCATAGCCCTGGCAACTCATGACTAGAGCCTAGGGAGATTACTGACGCCATCAACAGGAGTGTCAAATTGTTAAGTCAGCAACAGGAGTCACTGTGTGCTTACATCCCATGTGGGATCTGTCCTTAATGTGTTGTCTAATGTGCAGTGATGCTATTACTAGTACTGAAACGGTATTTTTACACTTTGTGTTTCTGCATGGGTACAAACTGATGTGATCTTTACTAATTATATACTGAATCGATCTTCTGTATATAAAGATAATTGGAAATGAAAAAAAAAACCTGGTGTTAAATTGGAAATGGCATAGAAAATTAATTTTTTTAAAAAAATATTATGTAGGATCTCTGTCTTTAATGTGCTGTACACTCTTATTTAATGCTATAACTAGTACTCCAACAGTATTTTTTTTTCACTTTGTGTTGCTAATATGGAGGCAAACTGTTGAAATCGTTACTTAATATATACTAAACTGATCTTCTGTATATAAAGAGAATTGAAAATGAATCATGATGTGATTGGAAGGGGAGAGGGAGCGGGAAAGGGGAGGGTTGCGGGTGGGAGGAAAGTTTTGGGAGGGGGAAGCCATTGTAACCCATAAGCTGTACTTTGGAAATTTATATTCATTAAATAAAAGTTTAATAAAAAAAAAAGGAAGAACAGATTCTGTCCTTTTTCTGCTTTCTAAGTTTCATGCGAGTGTTCTTTGATAGAATCTCAATTGGAATCTTACGAGCAGTGGATTCTGGGAAATGTAGTTCCCAAGCTTCTATCTCCTAGAGTTTGAAAACACGGAAGAGTGCTGGAATGGTACTGAGCAATAGCTAGTATAACATGCCTTTAGAAAGCAAAAGCACTGATAAAAACGAATGTTAATATATATATATATATATATTTTTAAATTTTTGACAGGCAGAGTAGACAGTGAGAGAGAGAGACAGAGAGAAAGGTCTTCCTTTTGCCGTTGGTTCACCCTCCAATGGCCGCCGCGGTAGCGCACTGCGTCCGGCGCACCGCGCTGATCCAATGGCAGGAGCCAGGTGCTTCTCCTGGTCTCCCATGGGGTGCAGGGCCAAAGGACTTGGGCCATCCTCCACTGCACTCCCTGGCCACAGCAGAGAGCTGGCCTGGAAGAGGGGCAACTGGAATGTTAATATTTTTTAACCAAGTACAAATCAGATGAAATAACACTATGAATGCTTAACTATTTTCTTGCATCAGATCATCTACTTCTGGTCAGTTTAGCTTTAGGTGAATAATGCTATGGTTTTAGAAATGAGCTTTGTTCTTTAAAATACTAGTTAATTTACTGTGTTTTTGCCTATTTTTTTAGTTTTTTTTTTATTTAATGAATATAAATTTCCAAAGTACAGCTTATGGATTACAAAGGCTCCCCCCCCCATAACTTCCCCCCCCACCCGCAACCCTCCCCTTTCCCACTTGCTCTCCCCTTCCATTCACATCAAGATTCATTTTCAATTCTCTTTATATACAGAAAATCAGTTTAGTATATATAAATATTTCAACAGTTTTCCCTCACATAGCAACACAAAGTGAAAAAAAAAACTGTTGGAGTACTAGTTATAGCATTAAATAACAGTGTACAGCATATTAATGACAGAGATCCTGCATGATATTTTTTAAAAAAGATTGATTACTTTTCTATGTAATTTCCAATTTAACACCAAGGTATTTTGTTTTGTTTTGGTTTTTTTTTTTTTTCCATTTTCAATTATCTTTATATACAGGAGATTGATTCAGTATATACTAAGTAAAGATTTCATCAGTTTGCACCCACACATAACCACAAAGTGTAAAAATACTGTTTCAGTACTAGCTATATCATTACTTCACCTTGGACAACCCATTAAGGACAGATCCCACATGGGACGTAAGTACACAATGACTCTTGATGTTGATTTAACAATTTAACACTCTTGTTTATGGCATCAGTAATCTCCCTAGGCTCTAGTCATGAGTTGCCAAGGCTATGGAAGCCTTTAGGGTTCACCGACTTTGATCTTTTCCAACAGGGTCATAGTCAAAGTGGAAGTTTTCTCTTCCCTTCAGAGAAAGGTACCTCCTCCCTTGATGGCCCTGTTCTTTCCACTGGGATCACACTCGCTGAGATCCTTCATTTAGGTCTTCTTCTTCTTCTTTTTTTTTTCTTTTCCATGGTATCTTGGCTTTCCATGCCTACAATACTCTCATGGGCTCTTCAGCCAGATCCAAATGCCTTAAGGGCTGATTCTGAGGCCAGAGTGCTATTTAGGACATCTGTCATTCTATGAGTCTGCTGCGTCTCCCCCTTTCCATGTTGGATCCTTCTCTCCCTTTTTTGGTTTTATCAGTTAGTATTAGCAGACATTAGTCTTGTTTGTGTGATCCCTTTGACTCTTAGATCTATCAGTGTGATCAATTGTGAACTGAAATTGATCACCTGGACTAGTGAGATGGCATTGGTACATGGCACCTTGATGGGATTGTATTGGAATCCCCTGGCACTTTTCTAACTCCATCATTTGGGGCAAGTCTGATTGAGCATGTCCCCAATTGTACATCTCCTCCCTCTCTTTTTCTCATTCTTATATTTAACCGGGATCACTTTTCAGTTAAGATTTAGACACCTAAGACTAATTGTGTGTTAATTACAGAGTTCACAAAAAAAAATACTAAAATTACATTGTACATCAACAGTCAGCACAAGAGCTGATCAAGTCACTATTTCTCGTAGTGTCCATTTCACTTCCACGGGTTTCCATTTGGTGCTCAGTTAGTTGTCACTGATGAGGGGAAACAAATGATATTTGTCTCTTTGGGACTGGCTTAATTCACTCAGCATGATGTTTTCCAGATTCCTCCATCTTGTTGCAAATGACTGGGTTTCATTGTTTTTGACTACTGTATAGTATTCTATAGAGTACATGTCCCATAGTTTCTTTATCCAGTATACTGTTGATGGGCATTTGAGTTGGTTCCAGGTCTTAGCTATTGTGAATTGAGCTGCAATAAACATTAATGTGCAGATGGCTTTTTTGTTTGCCAATTTAATTTCCTTTGGGTAAATTCCAAGGAGTGGGATGGCTGGGTTGAATGGTAGGGTTATATTCAGGTTTCTGAGGAATCTCCAGACTGACTTCCATAGTGGCTTAACCAGTTTGCATTCCCACCAACAGTGGGTTAGTGTCCCTTTTTCCCCACATCCTCTCCAGCATCTATTGTTGGTTGATTTCTGAATGTGAGCCATTTAACCAGGGTGAGGTGAAACCTCATTGTGGTTTTGATTTGCATTTCTAGTGATCTTGAACATTTTTTCATGTGTCTGTTGGCCATTTGGATTTCCTCTTTGGAAAGATGTCTGTTGAGGTCTTTGGCCCATCTCTTAAGTGGATTGTTTGTTTTGATGTTGTGGAGTTTCTTGATTTCTTTGTAGATTCCGGTTATTAACCCTTTATCTGTTGCACAGTTTGCAAATATATTTTTCCCATTCTGTCGGTTTCCTATTTACTTTCCTGACTGTTTGTTTTGTAGTACAGAAACTTCTCAGTTTGATGCAATCCCAATAGTTAATTTTGGTTTTGACTGCCTGTGCTCCTGGGGTATTTTCCAAGAAGTCTTTACCTGTGCCTATATCTTGCAGGGTTTCTCCAATGCTCTCTAATAATTTGATGGTGTCTGGTCATAGATTTAAGTTTTTAATCCATGTTGAGTGGATTTTTGTGTAAGGTGAAAGGTAGGGATCTTGCTTCATGATTCTGCATGTGGAAATCCAGTTTTCCCAGCACCATTTATTGAATAGACTGTCCTTATTCCCGGGATTGGTTTTGGATCCTTGATCAAATATGAGTTGGCTATAGATGTTTGGATTGATTTCTGGTATTTCTATGCTGTTCCATTGGTCTATCCACTTCTTTCTGTACCAGTACCATGCTGTTTTGCTAACTACTGCCCTGTAGTATGTCCTGAAATCTGGTATTGTGATGCCTCTGGCTTTGTTTTTGTTGTACAAGATTGCTTTAGCTATTCGAGGTCTCCTGTGTCTCCATATGAATTTCAGCATCATTTTTTCCAGATCTGAGAAGAATGCCTTTGGTATTTTGTTTGATATTGCATTGAGTCTGTAAATTGCTTTTGGGAGAATGGACATTTTGATGATGTTGATTCTTCCAATCCAGGAGCATAGAAGATTTTTCCATTTTTTGGTATACTCTTCTATTTCTTTCTGTAAGATTTTGTAATTTTCATCGTAGAGATCTGTAACGTCCTTGGTTAAGTTTATTCCAAGATATTTGATTGTTTTTGTAGCTATTGTGAATGGGATTGAACTTAGAAGTTCTTCCTCAGAAGAGGAAGAACTATTGGCCAGAATTTTATTGAGTATTTTTGCATCTATGTTCATCAGGGATATTGGTATGTAATTCTCTTTCAATGCTGCATCTTTTTCAGGGTTAGTGATTAAGGTGATGCTGGCTTTATAGAAAGAATTTGGGAGGATTTCCTCTTTTTCGCTTGCTCTGAATAGTTTGAGGAGAAGTGGAGTTAATTCTTCTTTAAATGTCTGGTAGAATTCAGCAGTGACTCCATCTGGTCCTGGGCTTTTCTTTGTTGGGAGGGCCTTTATTACTGTTTCAATTTCTGTCTCAGTTATGGGTCTGTTTAGGTTGTCTGTGTCTTCCTGGTTCAATTTAGGTAGGTTGTATGTGTCCAGGAATCTATCCATTTCTGATAGATTTCCCTGTTTGCTGGCATACAAGTCCTTGTAGTAATTTCTGATGATTCTTTTCATTTCTGTGGTGTCTATTGTTACATATCCTTTTTCATCTCTGATTGTATTGATTTGAGTCTTTTCTCTTCTTTTTTTAGGTAGTTGGGCCAAATGGGGTGTCAATTTTGTTTATTTTTTCAAAAAACCAGCTCCTCGTTTGGCTGATTTTTTGCAATGTTTTTTTTTTTTATTCAATCCTGTTGATTTCTACTTTGATTTTAATTATTTCTCTTCTCCTACTAGCTTTGGGTTTGGTTTGCTGCAGATTTTCTAGATCCTTAGGATGACTTGGAAGCTCATCTATTTGGTGCCTTTGCAATTTCTTGATGTAGGCACCTATTGCTATAAACTTTCCTCTTAACACTGCTTTTGCTGTATCCCATAGGTTTTGGTATGTTGTGCTGTTATCCTCATTTACTTCCAGAAAATTTTTGATTTCTCTTTTAATTTCTTCTATGACCCATTGTTCATTCAGGAGCATGTTATTCAGTCTCCATGTGTTTGCATGTGCTCTAGGGATTCCCGAGTTGCTAATTTCCAACTTCATTCTTTTATGGTCTGAGAAGCTGCATGGTATGATTCTAATTCTTTTGAATTTGCTGAGACTTGCTTTATGGCCTAGTATGTGGTCAATCCTAGAGTAGGTTCAATGCACTGCTGACAAGAATGTCAATTCTTTAAGTGTAGGATTAAAAGTTCTGTAGATATCTGTTAGGTCCATTTGAGCTATAGTGTCGTTTAAATCTACTGTCTCCTTGTTGGTCTTCTGTCCGGTTGATCTGTCTATCTCTGAGAGTGGAGTATTGAAGTCCCGCAGTACTATTGTATTGGGGTCTAATTCTCCCTTTAATTCCCTTAACAAGTCTTTTAAATAAACCAGTGCCCTGTAATTAGGTGCATATACATTGATAATCGTTATATATTCCTGTTGAATGGATCCCTTAATCATTATATAGTGCCCCTCTTTGTCTCTCCTAATAGTTTTTGTGGTAAAATTTATGTTATCTGATATCAAGATCCTACGCCCACTCTTTTTTCATTTCTGTTGACATGGTATATCTTTTTCCAGCCTTTCACTTTCAGTCTGTGTGTATCTTTGTTAGAAAGATGAGTTTCTTGTAAGCAGCAAATAGATGGGTTTGTTCCTTAACCCAATCAACCAATTGGTGTCTTTTAACTGGATTGTTCAGGCCTTTAACGTTTAATGTGACTATCGATAAGTAGTAACTTTGCCCTGCCATTTTTGGGTTTCCTGTGATCTTTTGCTGTGAGGTTTCCTTCCTTTACATTCTTTCATATTGGTGACCGTGTTTCTGTGTTTCTGCGTGTATCACATCTTTAAGCATCTTTTGCAGGGCTGGACGAGTGGCGACAAATTCTTTCAATTTCTGTTTGCTGTGAAAGGTTTTTCTTTCACCTTCATTCACAAATGAGAGCTTTGCAGGATATAATATTCTGGGCTGGCAGTTTTTCTCTCTTAGTACCTGGGCTATATCTCGCCATTCTCTTCTAGCCTGAAGGGTTTCTGATGAGAAGTCAGATGTGAGTCTAATTGGGGATCCTCTGAGAGCGGTCTGACTTTTCTCTCTTGCACATTTTAAGATCTTTTCTTTATGTTTCACTGTGGTGAGTTTAATTACAATGTGTCGTGGTGAGGATCTCTTTTGGTCATGTTTATTAGGGGTTCTATGAGCTTCCTGTACTAAGATGTCTCTGTCCTTCTCCAAACCTGGGAAATTTTCTGCTAGTATCTCACTAAAAAGGCCTTCTAATCCTTTCTCCCTCTGCATGCCTTCAGGAACTCCTAGGACCCGAATGTTCAGTTTTTTAATATTATCTTATAGATTCCCGACAATATTTTTTAGATATCTAATTTCCTCTTCTTTTCTTTGGTTTGCCTGTTTCCTTTCCTGTTCTCTGTCTTCTAAGTCTGATATTCTCTCTTCTGCTTCGCCCATTCTGTTTTTAAGGCTCTCTAATGTGTTTGTCATTTGAGCTATTGAATTCTTCATTTCATTATGGTTTCTCGTCACTACCACAGTTTCTTGTTCTACTAGTTGTTTCATTTCATTTTGATTCCTCCTTAATATTTCATTTTCACGAGAGAGATTTTCTATCTTGTCCATTAAGGATTTCTGTAGTTCAAGAATTTGTTTTTATGAGCTTCTTAAAGATCTTACCAATTTTTTGAAATCTGTATCTTGCATTTCTTCTATCTCATCATCTTCATAATCTTGAATTGGGGTGTCTTTTTCATTTGGGGGCATCATAGTGTCTTCTTTGCTCTTGTTACCTTGGTTTCTACATTTGTTTGGCATCTTGGAGGTGTGGCCAAAGAGCTCTGTTTGGTTCTTCAGGGTTAAGGCCCAGGGTAACTCACCCAAATTGTTCTCTGGCTTGCTCTCTTGCTCTCTCTCTCTCTCTTTTTTTTTTTTTTTTTTAGACTCTGGAAGAAATTCCACAAAGCTCACCAGGTTGCCTAGGCTTAGGAGTTTGTTTTACATATGTAAATTGGTGCCTGCTCTTTGTCTTGCTCGGCTTTGTAAGGTGAGTGCAGAGAGAGGCTAGTGTCCCTGCCGGTTCCCCTTATTCATTCGCTTTTTTTTTTTCTCTCCTCCAGTCAGCCTGGTGCAGTTTCCCTCCGTGTGAGTTCAGACCACGCTCTAACCTTACCAGCCAATGCCTCGGGTTACCTTTCCTTCCAGCGCTGGGGCTCAAATTCTGCGGCTGGGCTTCTGTGGCTGGGTTAGCTGTTTTCCCCACTCTCGCGGCTCCCGTGGCTCCTGCAACTCCCGCAGCTCCCGTGGTGCAGCTCGGTGTGGCTCGGTGTGGTTCGGTGCAGCTCAGTGCGGCTCGGTGGGGCTCGGCGTGGCTTGGCACAGCAGTGGGCCACCTTGCTCTCTCCGTAGGTCTTCTGTGTCACATCCACTAGATCCGGAAGAGTTTCCTCTGCAGTTTTTTTCTGAGTCTCTTCCTGAGGGTACAGTGACTCCACTTTTGTTAAACTATCTTTTCCCGGACTGTTGGTGCGCGCCCTCACTCTTCCGCCATCTTGGCTCTGCCCCCCCCCCCCCTTTTTTTTGACAGGCAGAGTGGATAGTGAGAGAGAGACAGAGAGAAAGGTCTTCCTTTTTGCCGTTGGTTCACCCTCCAATGGCCGCTGCGTCCAGCGCATTGTGCTGATCCAAAGCCAGGAGCCAGGTGCTTTTCCTGGTCTCCCATGCGGGTGCAGGGCCCAAGGACTTGGGCCATCCTCCACTGCCTTCCTGGGCCATAGCAGAGAGCTGGCCTGGAAGAGGGGCAACTGGGATAGAATCCGGCGCCCCAACCGGGACTAGAAACCAGTGTGCCGGCACCACAAGGTAGAGAATTAGCCTGTTGAGCCACGGTGCTGGCCAGTTTTTGCCTATTTTTACATTTTACCATTCTTCAGTCTTTGGTTGCCTAATGTTAACTTAAACCCAGAATGTATTTGTATGAATTTATCACTGATTCTGTAACCTATTGCCATAAACTTAGTAGCTTAAATCAGATCCATTCTTTTGTCATTCTGAAGACCAGAGTTCTGAAATCAGTTTCACTGGGTTAAAGTCGAAGTACAGGTAAGGCTGGCCCCCTCATGAGGTTAAGGGCTTGTGAGAGGCATTTCCTTGGCTTGTCTATCCTCTGGAGGCCACCTGAATTCCTTGACTTGATTTCTTCTTCACATCATTCCTATACTCTGTCTTCTGTCATTACATCTTTTCATGTATTGTCAAATCTCCCCCTGCCTCTCACTTCCAAGGACATTTATGATTACAATTAGGGCCCACTTGAACAATCCAGGATGATCTTGCCATCACAAGATTCTTAGCTTAATCACAACTAAAAAGATCTTTCTGCCATTTAAGGGAATACTCACAGGATCCAGGAATGGGAACCTGGATATCTCTGAGGGCTGTAATTCAGTCTATCACAGCATTTAATAAACATAAGCCCATATGTTTTTTTTTTAAAGATTTATTTATTTATTTGAAAGGTACAGTTATAGAGATGCAGAGGCTGGGGGTGGGGTGTCTTCCATCTGCTGGTTCACTCCCCAGGTGGCTGCAATGGCCAGAACTGTGTGGATCTGAAACCAGGAGCCAGGGGCGTCCTCTGAGTCTCCCACATGGGTGCAGGAACCCAAGGACTTGGGTCATCTTCCACTGCTTTCCCAGGCCACAGCAGAGAGCTGGATAGGAAGTAGAGCAGCCAGGACTCCAACCAGCACCCATATGGGATGCCAGCACTGCAGGTGGTGGCTTTACCCACTAAGCCACAGCGCTGGCCCCCCATTTGTTTTCAAAGACACTCTTATTTCTGCTTCCTGACAATGCTTTCCTGTCCAAAATGTAAGCCACCAGGGTTATTTTATCACTAGCTTTCATTTGAAGTTTTATAGAGAGGGCACTGGCAACTATTGCTGTTTCTGGGATATGGTTCTAAGTGCTTAAATTTTCTAGGCATGAAGTCCTCTGGGGCTATAGATGCATAAAAAAAAACCTCAAATAAGTAAAGACCTCCCCAACAATCCCCACCCCCAACACACACACACACACACAGAAATATTCCTAATTTTTCTTCAAAAGAAGTGTTAACTCTTTTAAACACTTTGTCCTGCTTCTGGTTGATTGGTGGCCCAGAAATTCCATATTGGTGGTATCATGACTGTCTTTTAGTTTGCTCAAACAGAATCTAAAACTGTGCTGTACTAACAGGACTGGAACAAGGGCTGTGCTGTTTCCTCCAAAGGCCCTAATGCTCCAAAGGCTCAATGCTCCACCGTTTTGGATCTTGCTTAAGCCTAATGGCTTCTGTTTCCAAGGAAGGAGGGTTCTCTGTGTGTTTTTTCCTGCCAGTTTCTAATTTTTATGGCTCTTATTGGTGATAATGTTTCCTGTCTGAGGCCTCAGGCGTAGATAAGAGAGTAGATGGCTAACCATGAATCTTTGTATCAACTGTTGGTTTTACTGATTCCCTTAGAAGCCTCTTTATCACAGCAAGGTTCTACTTCAGAAGTAGAAAGACGGTGTAAATAAAGAACAGATTTTAACAGGTGATGAACAATGGCAAATGGCCAGGTAATCACTTGATTTTGGAGATGTGTATTTGTCTATTTCATTTGAACATAGAATCAATGTGCTGGAAATCCAAATTAAATTGTGCAAACATTGTATGTAGACTAAGAAGACAGTGAAAAACTAACTGGAACTAAATAGAATTCCCAGGTAATTTCCTGAACATAATTCTTACTTTCTTACCACTTTACTTTTGAAATGAACTAATGTAACCTACTAATCTTAGGTAGATTGCTTACTTTCTAGGAAAGTAATTTAATAGTTGTTCTATGGGAGATTTTATTTTTGCTGTTCTCTGGAACAGAGTAAACAAAGATTTAGTTATGTCAACAAACACTTTATAAAGCTGAGTAAATGACAATGTCAATAAACACTTGAAAGGAAGATTGACTTCCAATTCATTGGAATAATTGAGGTGACAGAAACCTCTTATCAACAGTTCCTTCCTTGGAGCGAAGCAAAAATATGTGATCACATTCTTTTCACCTCTACCTTCTTGCATCTCCCTTTATCAACATCCAGGCAACACCAAGACTGGCAGCTATTAGGAAAGGACAGGCTTTCTAATGAGTTCTCTGTCCCGTCTTAACACTGGATTATAGTTGGATTATGTGCTAGTGTCTAACATTCAATTACTTGATACAAACACTGGATTTAATCAAGCATATTATTATAAGTCAAGGCCCAGGGTGTCGCTTTAGTGTGGACCCTCCCTTTTAAAGCAATTTTGAAAGGGCTAACAAAGAAAAGCTTCAGCTGGAATCCTATCAGAGGATTTCCTTTGTTCTAAGAAAAAAAAAACAGATGTTCAGAAGTGATCCTTTATTTACACAGGAATTTTTAACAATAGATTCTGATGCTGCTATTAGATCTCCTCTTACTCTTTTATTTTAAGAGAATCTGAAATTCAAAAAAGAAAAAAAGAATCATGAAAAAGTAGGATGTCTTGAATATGCTATTGATGTAACGATTGACCTTTAGAAGATGCTTCCTCTATGCCACAACTTTTTGCTTAAAGTCTGTTTACAAAAGAAGGCATTAATCAAGACATATGAATCCATTTATAATGCCTTTGCACTGTTGCTGACTCTAAAGTGAGCCTGTGAGTGAGATGGCTGAAGCCTGACAGCTAATTTAAAGCCAAGGTCTTTACTGTCCAGAGATTTATCAGAGAGTCAAGCAGCCAGTATCTTTTATGACTTGCACCTTCTCCTTTTTCAGAGGTAGTAAATGAAAGAGACAGAAAAAGGAGATGCCATCTATTGCAGCTGTGTAAAATCTCATAAACACCATGCCCTGGGCTTTCATTATAACACCTTCTTCTTAGCTAATTACTGTCAGCATTAAATTACAGAGTCAGGAGGCTCCACTCAATACCAATTCATTCATTTCAGGTCACAGTTTGGCAGAAAACCTGTAGTGAAAGGCCAAACCTTTATCCACTAAGCCTTTTATTTGCGACTAAACAAAAGTCTTGACAAGTAGTATAATTTGCATCAAGCAGGGCTATACCAAAGACCGATTAATAGTTTTTGTTTTTTAAATAAAGATTTGCTCTATCCTCTAGAGTACTTGACAAGACTTACCATTTTGCATGTCACAAGACATAAAAGATTATTTTCTTCTAGGTTCAAGCATTGTATCTTTTTGTATTATCAACCTTACAAACAATGAGGAACATTATTTAAAGAAAATAAGTTCAACGTTTTGTATCCACCAAATTTAAGTGGTTGTCTTTCATTGCTGTCCCGAAGAAGAAAAATTTGTAGTGGTGTTGGTTTTTATAATACATTGATGGAGAGATTTACTATCCTAACCCTTTTAAGTTCTATTATTTTGCAACTCAGCACACTGGTGGTCATGCCAAAATGTGCTTTTAAAAAATGCAGAAAGGTTTTAATATGCTTAGGTATTTTCTAGAATAAAAAGCTACTAACTTTACACAAGGCTTGATTTTCCTATATTACTATCTAGTTGTCATTCTACAACTAGCTTATTTAGGGAAAGGAAATCAAATATACTATAACTTAGTATATATGGTTAACAGTTTGATATAGTTTCTTAAATAAGTGACTTTCTGATTGTATAGAAATAAGATTGAGATAAGAAACTAAAAATCAGACAAGATCGGGTGCATTCTATCAAGGTGGCATGTACCAAGATACTCTGGCAAAAAAAAAAAAAAAAAAAAAAAAAAAAAAAAAGGACCTAAATGCTAAATGAAAGATCTCTGCAAGTGAAATCCCAGTGGAAAGAATGGGCCATCAAAGAGGGAGGTACCTTTCTCTAAAGGGAGGAGAGAACTTCCACTTTGACTATGACCTTGTCTAAATAAGACTGGAGTTGGTGAACTCAAAAGGCTTCCATAGCCTTGGCAACTCATGACAAGAGCCTAGGGAGTTACTGACGCCATAAACAAGAGTGTCAATTTGTTAAGTCAACAACAGGAGTCACTGTGCACTTACTCCTCATGTAGGATCTCTGTCCTTAATGTGTTGTTCAATGTGAATTAATGCTATAACTAGTACTGAAACAGTATTTTTCACTTTGTGTTTCTGTGTGGGTGCAAACTGTTGAAATTTTAATATATACTAAATTGATCTTCTGTACATAAAGAGAATTGAAAATGAATCTTGATGTGAATGGAACGGGAGAGGGAGCGAGAGATGGGAGGGTTGTGAGTGGGAGGGAAGTTATGGGGGGGAAAAGCCATTGTGATCCATAAGCTGTACTTTGGAATTTTATATTTACTAAGTAAAAGTTAAAGAAACTCAAAATCAATATATCTTAAACTCATGCAGGGTAGAGTGATGATATGAATCCATAAGAATCACTGTCTTCCAATCTTTTGCACTTGGGTTTTAGCACATAAGGAAATGGTTTCAGTGTAAATGCTTGTTGCTTTTAGTGAAGAGTTACTGAAGCCTTAATTATGCCAGAGGCTAGACTAGGCACCTTCTCAAATATGGCTGGCTGTATTTATGTGATTGTCACAAGGACAGTGTGACTCAGTGCCAATCCCATATTACAGATGAAGAAGGTCAAGCTAACAGAAATTTAGGTGTTTTGCCTGTAGCTACATGCTGTTAAGAGGATTGAAGCATAAGTGTTCTTAGAGGATGCTGACTTTTCTGCACTAACATTGTTCTTTCTGCACATTGGGATTATCAGGAGCTCACTGTTGCCATTATCAATTGTTAGTTGTTTTTTTTTTAACCTTTATTTAATGAATATACATTTCCAATGTACAGCTTATGGATTACAATGGCTCCCCCCCCCATAACTTCCCTCCCACCCGCACCCTCCCCTCTCCTGCACCCTCTCCCCTTCCATTCACATCAAGATTCATTTTCAATTCTCTTTATATACAGAAGATCAATTTAGTATATATTAAGTAAAGATTTCAAAGGTTTGCACCCACATAGAAATACAAAGTGAAACATACTGTTTGAGTACTAGTTATAGCATTAAATCACAATGTACAGCACATTAAGGATAGAGATCCCACATGAGCAGCAAGCAAGTGCACAGTGACTCCTGTTGTTGACCCAACAAATTGACACTCTAGTTTATGGCGCCAGTAACCACCCTAGGTTCCCGTCATGAGTTGCCAAGGCTATGGAAGCCTTCCAAGTTCACTGACTCTGATCATATTTAGACAAGGTCATAAAAGACAGGGTGAGGATAGTAAGCAATGATCCTAAGAGTGGCATTAACCAGGTCTGAACAATTATACAGCATTAAGTGGGGAAGAGGACCATCAGTACACACAGGTTGGGAGTAGAGCCATTGGTGGTAGAGTAGAGGTTATGATTACAAAGGAATGAGGCCCAAGTGCGCTAGACAGGGTCTAGAACAAAGGACAGAGTCATTATTAGAGGAGCTAAGAAAGGTGCTGTCTAAGCTACAATTAAGTTTTCTGATTGAGAGGCAAATAGAACCTGACAGAAGGGGCTTGATAATAATCTGTTGGGCTTTAGGCCTTGTGAGTTAAGAGGCCCAGACCTATCTATCTCTTCACTTGGGGTACATCCTAAGGGAGGTGTGACCTCCTGGGGGAAGGCACCCTGTTGTCTTTCATGACTTAGCTGGCCTGGGAGGAGAGCTGGTCAGGTAAAGGCAGTGGACTGCCCTGTTGGGTCTCCTTCAGGGCAGATTACCGTACAGAACAGCCATTAATAGGCCTGCCACCCATTGCTTCTGATACCTAGCTTTCTTTTCCTCCTGGTTTTTGTTCAAGCAGACCAGAAGATGCAAGTCAAGGGAGTGCCCAAGTCCTATCTCTAATCTTCGGTGGCCTAAAATATAAGTCTATAGTCACAGGCATGTTCTGTAGTAGTTTTTCTGAGGTAGACAATGCCCATGAGGAAAATTATATTCTCACTTTAAAACTTTCTTTCCCTTTGGTCTGAAAGGGAGGTTTTTTCTACTTACTGTTTACTTCGCTGATGGCAAAGTGAATCTAGCTATGAGATTATTATTTAAGTTCTTATTTTGGCTATGCTATTACAGAAAAATGTTAGCCATCTCTTTTATAAGGTCTAAAGATTAAATTGTGCGTCCTACAGATTCCTTCATAATAGAATTAGTTTCCTATCTTGAGGAGAATAGAGAAATGAAAGAACAAGTTGGGCTTAGAATAGAGAAATGAGGGAGCAAGTCCTAGATCGCTTGCTGACAATAGCAATATCACATGAATACTTAGCAAACAGTTTCAACCATTAGATAACAACTTAAGAAAACATTTACCAGAAGGTCCAATGCCTTCTATAAATTTTAAGAATCATGTATTTGGAAACACCTCTTAAATATCTAACATGCTGTAGTTTGTTTAACCAGTAAACTTAAGCACAACCATATAAAATGTTTTTAGTTTCTTTCTACAAACCAAGTACAAAACATATGATACAGAGATTCAGGTCAGCTTAAATTTATGGACAATCTTATCTATAAGCCAATTAAAATAAAACTCTTAATAAAATTTTCCCATGTGGACATATAATATGTACACACATATAACATAACATAATAGACCAATATAGTAATTTTAATGATAGCTTTTAAAATCTTTAACTCTTTTTGTAGATTGCCAATTGATTTGAATTGCTTTTTGTTTTTAGTAACCTCAGTTAACCATACTTTCTCTCAGTTGGTACTGTTAATACATTATTGGCTTCATCTGTTTACAGAGCCATCCCAAAGTACTGAATACAATAGAAGTGGCTGGAAAAAGTCCATAGGAACCTATAGGAGGACAGCTAAACACAGAACCAACAACGCTTTAGTTTTATGAGCAGCAAATCATATATAACTGTGGATGACAAAAGACTTTAAGTTGCCATGTTTAAAATTATAAAGTCATCAACCAACAAGAGGCACTTGCTTACTTCACAGTATTTTTGAAAGCACCTGTAGGATTTTACAAGTATTTAACCCTTTAGGCCTCTGGGGCTTTCTCATTAAGGTAACTATCATGTCTAGTAACACAAGATCATTAGACTTTTTAATTCTTAAACATTTGTATTAATAGCATTTTCCATTAGAGAAACTTAAAGTTTGGTACCACGTCACATCTTGACAGTACTTCTAATATAACCCAAATAGCCTGATTAGTTGGTGTCTCTATAAGATGAGAGACATAGGTCCTTCGAGTTTTTCAGTTGGGCCCAAACTGGAAAAACCAAAGTCCAAGATTTACTGGAAATTTTAGAGTCCAGATTGTTTGAAACTTTGACTTTTTGAATGCCTGTCAAGAATGTGAAGAAGGGCCGGCGCCGTGGCTCAACAGGCTAATCCTCTGCCTTGCGGCGCCGGCACACCGGGTTCTAGTCCCGGTCGGGGCACCGATCCTGTCCCGGTTGCCCCTCTTCCAGGCCAGCTCTCTGCTGTGGCCAGGGAGTGCAGTGGAGGATGGCCCAAGTTCTTGGGCCCTGCACCCCATGGGAGACCAGGAGAAGCACCTGGCTCCTGCCATCGGAACAGCGCGGTGCGCCGGCCGCAAGCGCGCTACCGCGGCGGCCATTGGAGGGTGAACCAACGGCAAAGGAAGACCTTTCTCTCTGTCTCTCTCTCTCTCACTGTCCACTCTGCCTGTCAAAAATAAAAAAAAAAATAAAAATAAAAAAAATAAAAAAAAAGAATGTGAAGAAGGCTCAAAATCCAAAATATCTGGTTGAAATAAGATTCCTTAAAATCATGACATAACATAGACCAAATTTGATCATTGTTACAAGGTGATTATTCAAATCTTTGAAAAAAAGCACATATTTAAATAACCCATAGCTCTTAATCAAAATTCAGCTGTTTTTGAACAATTAGAATTTAAGAGACATCAAGAGAACATAGTAGATTACTTTAACACATTGCTTTAACAGAGAATCAGATTTTAATTCTATGTCAATGAGAATTAGATTAGTATACTTGTAACATTTTCCATCTGCCAATGTCCTTGATTTACATTTTGAAATAAACTGTTAAAAATCTCCAAATTAGGATAATGTTTTGAATAAGATAACACAAATTTTAGCCTGAGCTTTTTTCATTTCTGTTGTCATGGTATATCTTTTTCCAGCCTTTCACTTTCATTCTGTATGCATCTTTGTTGGAAAAATGTGTTTCTTGTAAGCAGCAAATAGATGGGTTTTGTTCCTTATCCCAATCAGCCAATCGGTGTCTTTTAACTGGATTGTTCAGGTCATTAAGGTTTATGTGACTATTGATAAGTAGTAACTTTGCCCTGCCATTTGCCAGATATTTTCTAATATATACTTTGAGCTTCCTGTGATCTTTTGCTGTGAGGTTTCCTTCCTTTACATTCTTTCATATTGATGACCATGTTTCTGTGTGTAACACATCTTTAAGCATCTTTTGCAGGGCTGGACGAGTGGCGACAAATTCTTTCAATATCTGTTTGCTATGAAAGGTCTTTATTTCACCTTCATTCACAAATGAGAGCTTTGCAGTATATAATATTCTGGGCTGGCAGTTTTTCTCTCTTAGTACCTGGGCTATGTCTCTCCATTCCATTCTAGCTTGTAGGGTTTCTGATGAGAAGTCTGCTGTGAGTCTAATTGGAGATCCTCTGAGAGCAATCGGACGTTTCTCTCTTACACATTTTAGAATCTGTTCTTTATGTTTCAGTGTGGTGAGTTTGATTATAACGTTTCGTGGTGAGGATCTCTTTTGATCATGTTTATTAGGGGTTCTATGAGCTTCCTGTACTAGGATGTCTCTGTCTTTCTCCAGACCCAGGAAATTCTCTGCAAGTATCTCGCTAAAAAGGCCTTCTAATCCTTTCTCCCTCTCCATGCCTTCAGGAACTCCTAGAACCCGAATTTTGGTTTTTTAAATATTATCCTGTAGATTTCCAACAATATTTTTTTAGATTTCGAATTTCCTCTTCTTTTCATTGGTTTGACTGTATACTTTCCTGTGCTCTATTTCTGATATTCTCTCTTCTGTTTCACTGACTCTTTTTTTAAGGCTCTCTAATGTGTTTGTCATTTGATTTATTGAGTTCTTCATTTCATTTTGATTTCTCTTCACTATCACAGTTTCCTATTCTACTAGTTTCTGCGTTTCATTTTGATTCCTCCTTAAGATTTCATTTTTCTTGAAGGAGATTTTCTGTCCTATCCAGTAAGGAATTCCATAGCTCTAGCATTGTTTTTGAAAACTACTAATTGTTTTTATCATAAATTTTTTGAAATCTGTATCTTGCATTTCTTCCATCTCATCATCTTCATAATCTTGGTTGGGTTGTCTTGTTCATTTGGGGGTGTCATAATGTCTTCCTTGTTCTTGTTTCCTCAGTTTTTGTGTTTGTTGCTTGGCATTATAGAGATATTCTTTGGATTCTTCTTCCCTCAGTGTGGTGTTTTTTCTTGTTATACTATGACTGTATTAAGTGGACTGTCTGCTTTTGATGGAACCTTAGAGGCTTGAGATGGGTGTGGCCTGAGAGCTCTGTTTGGTTCCTCAGGGTTAAGGGTGTGCCAAAGGTGTGCCAACACTCCCAGGTTAGGCATGGTAAATCTCTCTCTCTTTCTTTTTTTGATTCAAAAGGGAAGTAATTCCACAAAGCTGAGCGGAATTGGAGGTAGTTAGCAGGCGAATGATATACCCACAAGAGCCAGAAATTGGAAGCTCTTTCCCAAGGACCACACAAGTAATCTGTGCTGCCCTCAGTGTGGGTTCAAATTCTCCTGCAGTCTACCACTGGGTTGCCAAGGTTACCGAATTGTAGCATCTCTGGAGAGTACTGATGTGAATTCTGTGAGTTCCCTCCCCCACTGTCTCTTTTTTCACAGTCTCAGTTCATTAGCACCACACATTCTCTAGGTGCTAATCTCCTGTTATTTCACCCTCCCCAGCGTCAGGTTTTTCTGCTTGGCTGAGGTCGGGTGCAGACCTGAGGTCGCCCCACTTATGATGTATGTCTAAAATGGTGCCTGCTCCTTGTTTTGCTCTCCTTTGAGAGGTGAGCGGAAAGAAAGAAACTCCTGTCTATATCGGTAACCTTTTTTTTTCCTCTCTCTACTAGACAGCCTGGTGAACTTTTCCCCACTGGGTTTCAAGCCTCATTCCCTCTAGTCTTCTCTTTCCGCTTGCCCGCTGGTGTCTCGGGCTATTGAGGTTCGGCTCACCTCGCGTTCCAGTGCTGGTGTGTTGAGTCTGCCGCTGGTGTCCCGAACTTGGGCTCACACGCTCTCCACGCATGTCCACTGTGAATCACTAGTTCCGGAAGAGTTTCCTCTGCTGTTTCTTCCCCTACTCTTCCTTGAACCTGCAGAATCTCCACTTTTATTAAACTGTCTCTTCCCAGACTATCAGTGTGCTCCCTTCCTATTCCGCCATCTTGCCCCAACTGTTAGTTTTTAAATATAGCATCTGGGGCTGGTGTTGTGGCACAGTGGGTTAAGTTGCCTATGATGCCAACATTGCATATTGGAGTGCCAGTTTGAGTTCAGTTGCTCTGCTTCTTTTTTTTTTTTTGACAGGCAGAATGGATAGTGAGAGAGAGAGACAGAGAGAAAGGTCTTCCTTTTTGCCATTGGTTCACCCTCCAATGGCTGCGGCGGCTAGCGCATCTCGCTGATCTGAAACCAGGAGCCAGGTGCTTCTCCTGGTCTCCCATGCGGGTGCAGGGACCAAGGACTTGGGCCATCCTCCACTGCCTTCCTGGGCCGTAGCAGAGAGCTGGCCTGGAAGAGGGGCAACCGGGACAGAATCCGGCACCCCAACCAGGACTAGAACCCGGTGTGCTGGCGCTGCAAGGTGGAGGATTAGCCTGTTAAGCCACGGCACCAGCCGCTGCTCTGCTTCTGATCCAGCTCCCTACTAATGTGCCTGGAAAGGCAGTGGAAGATGGCCCAAGTTACTTGCACCCCTGGCACTCACATGGGAGACTCAGATGGAGTTCCAGGCGTTTGGTTTCAGCCTGGCTATTGTGGCTACTTATGAAGTGATCCAATGGATGGAAGGAATATCTCTTACTCTGCCTCTTTCTTTTTCTATGTCTCTCTGCTTTTCAAATACATGAGATAAAATTTTGAAAAATGTAGCATCTCCTCCCTATCCCCTGAAATTTCTAGAAAGAAATGTTGTAAGTGGCAAAAGAGTTTTTCTTCAAGTCATGGACTACTGTGGTATTGTTTATGTGTGAACATGCAGGACACACAAAGCACTCAGGGTGTTGTAATCTGTCCATTGATTTTTTTTCTCATGTAGACTGAAAGCAAGAATAAATACTCGTGACTAGGTCTTAACAAAGTGGGTACTACTAACTCAACTGAAGTGGGTAAGTATGGCAGTATAGCAGTTTATGGGAATCTTTAAGATTGTAGGTCCTGGAGACTTTCAGGGATTGGATTATGGAAGTTACATTTAGAATGCAGACACCATATGTGAGTTTCTGCAGCTCTTCATTCCCACCCTTCCTATGAAAGGTAATATTTCAATTAAGATAAATTCTATAATTGCAAAATGGTTGTTAAGGCATCTGTTTTACAGATATGATTTCTTCTATGTTTTTTCCAAAACTAATTCAGAATGAGGTAGCTTTTTTGAGTGTCTGCAGAGTTTCTGACACTGTGCTGGACAATGTTGAATAGAACATAGTTTCTGACTTCTAGGCAATTATAGTACAATTGAGCAACAGAAATGGTAAGATGTTTTCAGTGATACATACAATAATAAATAAAAATGTGCACAGAATAGAGGTACAGAGAAGGTGTTAGGAACTCTAGGTATGGGAACTAGAAAAGGTTTTCCAAGAAAGGGGCTTTAAAGAATGATCAATGCTCAACAGAGGAAACTGTAGGTTCAAAGACAGGCAGGTGGATATGAATTAGCATAGACAAGGTATGGTGGGTTTAGGATCAAAGAATATGGTTGGAAGTATAAGGAAGGAAGACATGGGTCATGAAGAGACTTGTGGACCATGGAGCTCAGACATTGTCTTTAAGGCCCCTGAGAGTCAGTCACTAAAGTCCCCTTTATCAGGGGACCACCAAGATCAGATTTGTGATCACTCAGCACTGTGAGGATAGATTTTACAGTGGCAAAATTACAAGAAGGGAAATGAGGTAGGTCCTCATGTCAGGTTATCTTTAAGCACACAGACAGGTGCAAAAAGTACTGGCACTCCAAAATTATTCCTACATTAGGTGGCAGTACAGTTGTTGTATTTTAATATTTATAAATGTCTACAGTGATCAACCTACATCTTTAGCTGAATGTCCCAGGGAAAGGGATGCTAAGACAGAGATCTACGTATAAGATGTATTCCAAGAAGTATCCTTAGAATCACTACCTGTAGGTGAGTGAGGGAAGCAGCACTGGCAGAACAGGGAGTTGAACTGTGATGTAGTAGGAACAGAGGCCTTAGCCAGCTCATGGGCTTCTCAGAAGTTGAATGACCCTTAAAGACAAAAGGGGCCATGTCTCTTACCTCTGTAGACAGTTATTGGATAATACAGTCCCTCCAAGGAGGATACTATGCAGTGGAGAATTCCTACAGTGGGACTTAGCCAAGAGCCATCAGCTGCAGTAGTCTAGCAGCTGAGAGAATGATTGTCTCAGCCCATGAGCACTCATTTGAGTGAGTGCCCCAGTGTAGCAAAGTGTCACTATCACAGCTAATGTGAACATCCTCCCAAGAATATTCTTGCATAGTAACCATGCTATTTGAACAGCTCTCTAAGGTTTTTGCATTTCTTCTTTCCTCTGCCTGGAATATTCTTTTGCCAGCCTTTTGATGTGGCTTTTCTTGACACTTGTTTTTCACTTTTAACATCTCCACTGGGAACTCTATGTCATTAGCCCTCAGACTCAGCAGCCACCATCTAGGATGTCACCCTGTTTATTTTCTTTATATAAAAACAAAATGAATGCAACCAAAATAACTGTCTCCCCACCTCTAGAATGTGAGCTCCAGCTGCTTTTTTCTATCTTGTTAACTATTTTTTTTCCCTGTATCAGACAGTGCTGGTCACATAGTATATGCTCAATCATTATTTGGTGATTGAATAAATAAAATCAAAGAGAATTGATATTAAGACAGATTTTTCCACATAAGAGTTCCTTCACAATCCTGAAGTAATTCTTATTGTTTGTTTTTGACATTGGTGAAAACCAAGTCTAAGCAAAGAGTTTGTGTTTCATCACTTCTACAGTTTTCAGTCACCCACCAAGAACTACTGGAGAATATCTCTTGATCATATAAAACAGGCCTCTGGCAAGAATTTACCTCTAAGATCTCACATTGAGCATAAATTTTTTTTCTTTGCCTCTGGGAAGTTTAAGGGATTTTATTATTCTTTAAGTAAGCTATGTTAGAAGAACATAAATTACCTATTAAGGAGACTTTTGGAATTTTAACAGAAAAGTCACAAGTGAAATTTGTGCAAAATTGGTGAACTTCTCCTCTATAATCACCTAAACCATTTTCCTTATAATAGAAACAAACTGAAAAATGTAGCATATTTCATGTATAGAGACAAAAAAAGCATTTAGCACAGCTTGAAGATTCAAATTATTCTGGAAACAATGCTGCTGACCTTGGCTTTAATTTGAAGTTCAGTTCAGATTTAGAGCAAAGCCTCATGATGACTGCTGCCTTCAAAAGCATGAGAGGCGTGGCTCTTATGTTCCCTTCCTTAGCTTTCCCTTGACTGTTTGATTCCTGTCACTGTTCCTTGCACATTGATCCCTGTCCAGGAAACATAGATTCATTCAAGAAAGAGTGGAAGGAACCAATGGACATCATGTACTCAAGTTCTTGTCACTTGCCAGGAATGAATGGACATCATTCTGTATAAATTCACTTTGGTTCACATTAAAAAAATTAAAAGTCTTTTACCAGAATATTGGGTCTTCTGATTCAAGTGAGTTCAGAGATCAGACAAGGAAGCATTTGTGTAATTATGAATGACACTGAGGATTCTTTTAAAATTTTTTTAAAAAAGATTTATTTTTATTTTGAAAGGCAGAGTTAGAGAGAGAGAGACAGAGAGAGGTTGGTCTTCTATCCACTGGCTCACTACCCAAATGGCTACATCAGCCAGGCCTGAGTCAGGTCAAAGCCAGGAAGTTGGACTTCATCTGGTTTTCCCATGTGGGTGCAGGGACCCAAGTACTTGGACTATCTTCCACTGCTTTCCCAGGTACATTAGTAGGGAGCTGGATCAGAAGTGGAACAGTAATGACTCGAACCAACGCTCATATGGGATGCTTGCATCACAGGTGATCACTTTACCTGCTACACCACAATGCTGGCCTTGGCACTGAGGATTCTCTGGGACTGGTGCTGTGGTGTAGTAGGTTAAGCTGCCATCTGCAGTGCTGACATCCCATATGGGTGCTGGTTCCAGTCCAGGCTGTTCCACTTCTGATCCAGCTCCCTGCTGATGTGCCTGGGAAAGCAGTGGAAGATGGCCCAAGTGCTTAGGCCCCTGCACCCATGTGGGAGATCTGGAAGAAGCTTCTGATTCCTGGCTTTGGTCTGGCCCAGCCTTGGCTGTTGCAGCCATTTGAGAAGTGAACCAACAGATGGAAGATCTCTCTCTCTCTGTGTCGCCTTCTCTCTATATAATTCTGACTTTCAAATAAATAAAATAAATCTAAAAAGGAAAAGAAAAAGAAAAAAATCTCCATTATCTTTAAACTACAGAAGAAGGAATGAAAAACTGTAGGTAAAGTTTGGGCCAGTGTATATGGAGATTTGGTTTTATTTAAGGAAGTTCCATTCACTGATTAGAGAAACTCAGGGTGGAAGCAAAATCCTCAGGTTATGCTGAATGCTCATCACTTCAGTGTTAAAATTGAAATGGACAGCCCTTGCAAGGAAGTCCTAGAAGGGATTCAAGAAACAGAAGCAAGATCTCCAAAGGTCCTTGCCACCTTAAAGTTCTGTAAGTACAAAGAAGGTGGCTCTCCATGATTTTATGTTATCAGGTAGTTTGTTGCCATAAATGCTGTATTTGAAAAATCATTATTATGATTCTCTTAAATCCAACCTTTCCATTGGACTTCCCCGTCCTTCCAGTTACTGAATATGAAATGTCTTCCCCCCCTTCAATTTATATTTATTTATGTTATTTATTTGAGAGAGAGGAAGAGAGAGCAAGTGAGAGAGTGTGAGATCAAGTACTCCTCATATGCCCACAATAACAGGAACTGGGCGGGGATGAAGCCTGGAATTGGGAACACAATTTAGATCTCCCACATGGGTGACAGAGACACAACTACTTGAGCCATCATCTACTGCTTCCAAGGTTGCCTATTAGCAGGGATCTATAATCTGGAGCAGAGCCAGGATTTGCACCCAGGCATTCTGATCTGACATTCAGGCATCCCAAACAATGTCTAAAACACTGCACCAAAAGCTTGTTCTTTAGATCTGAAACTTTGGAGTCATTTAGAGTTTCACTTGGTATACATCACTATATTTCTAAAGAACAGATTTGTGAATTCTGGTTCTTGATTTTTCAGATTTAGCATGCTTTTATGTCTTATCATTAGGAAGATCAAGATTTCTTCTTATTTACCATTTTTCTGACCTCCTTTCTCAATTATATTACAGCTCAGATTAAAGCTTTATTCAATCTTATTTTATTATGATTAGCCACAGTTGAGGTATTTGGTATGTACTTTCTTCCCAATGTTTTGTTTAATAATTACATTTTTGGGTGGATGTTTGGTGCAGTTGTTAAGAAGCTTCTTGATATACCTGTATCCCATGTCATAGTACCTGGGTTTGAGCACTAACTCTGTTCCTGATTGCAACTCCCTGGTAAAGCATACACCAGGAGGAAGCAGGTGATGGCTCAAGTGCTTGGGTCCTTGTTACTCACCAGGGAGATACAGATTGAGTTATAGGCTCCTGGTTCTGGCGTGGCCCAGTTCTGGCTGTATGTCTTTCCATTTCAGGTTAAATGTTTAAAAAAGAAACCAGTTACTTTTTTTGTGTGTATGTACATTTTCCTTATTTTCCATAGGTGTATGCTTCGTTAAATCAACTCTATTCTATGTTTCTCCAAGTCCTCTGTTAATTCTTTATTTAGATGCATGAGGTAATTCATTGATTTCATCATATGAAAGGAATGCTTGCCTGAAATCCTTTGACTTTAACCTGCTAAAGTCTGGGTGTTTGCCTCTATTGCTTGTGCACAGCTATCTCCTAGGATTTCTTGTTCCTTGGTGATTGATTTTTTCCCTGTATAGAGATCCCACATCTTCTTCTTTCTTGGTTGACCATCTCATTTTGGTGGAGTGACTAGCTTTAAAAACTTTTTTGACTTATTAGATATCTTTTGAGACTTACTTTGAAACTTTGAGAAAAAAAAAGTTTTTATTCTACCCTATACTTGGTTGATAATTTTTGGCTGAGGGTAAAATTCTAGAATTAATATTCCCCCCAGAATGTTTAATGAATTATTTTCTGCTTTTCAAGGTTACTGTTAAGAAAGTAAAAGCCATTCTGATTCCTGAAAACTTGCATATGAGCTGTTTTTTCTCCTCCTATCCTTTGGAAACTTACTCTGAAATGTCAACATGATACCTGTGTTTTCTTTTTGTGCTACTTAGATTTGGCCTTTAAACTCTAGAAATCTTTGTTCTCTTACTCTGGGTTATTTTCTGGAATTGTTTCTTTGTTATTTTCTCTCTTTCATTTTCCACATTTTTCTGACAACTCCACTATTTAGCTGGTAGATTTCCTTGATGGGCTCTCATGATCCTATCTCTCTATTCGTATTTTTCATCTCTTCATCTTTTTGCTTTCATCTTTTGGAGATTTTCCTACTATTATTTTCTAAAGTTTCTGTTGAGTTTTTTGTTTCTACTATTGGATTTTAAAGAATTGTTTATTTATGTACTTGGCTGACAGAGAGAGAGAGAGAGAGAGAGAGAGAGAAAGAGAGAGAGAGAGAGAGAAACAAACACCCATCACTGGTTCACTTTCCAAATGCCCCAAATGGTCCCTTGTTGGAAACAAAACTGAGAGCCAGAAACTCAATCCAGGCCTTCCACTTGAGTGGTAGAAACCGAATTACTTGAGTCATTACTGCTACCTTCCAGGGTCTACATTAGAAGCAAGCTGGAGTCAAGAGTGGAACTGGGAACTGAAGCCAAGCACTCTGATATGGGAAATGCTACCCCTTGTGCAGTTGTTATTTTAGTATTCATCCATTTAGTCATCCTTTTGTATATTTATCAGTGTATATTTATTGAGCTGCTCCAATGTGATAAGCTATGGAGATATAAATGTAAGCAACTCTCCTTGACCTAATAGATGTTAAGGTATAGTGGGATCAAGGTGACAGTATGAGATTCATGTCAAAAAATCACACAATAAATGTGTAGTTAAATGAGTTAAATGTTGCAATTGGTTTTTTATAAGACTGTGTCTGAGAAGCCAACAAAGGCTACTCTGAAGTGATTATTTTAAGTGTGATCTGAGGAAGGAGTGGGAGCAGAACATCATTGGTAAAGAGAAAATAAAGGAAGAACTAGGAGGAATCAAGGACTAAGGAATTTTCAAAGATCTTAAGGAAGGCCAGAGAGTTAGAGTGCAAAGAGAGAGTGGACAGTGGTAAATGGTGAGTCTGGAGAGTTGTGCAAGGGCTGGATCAAGCAAGCTTTTATAAGCAAATGTTGAGCTTTACCATAAATCCAGTGTAAGTCTCTAGAGGGGTTTGAGTGGGAGGAACTGTGGCCAGATTTGTATTTTTAATAACATCACTCCAGCTGTGGTACGCATAATACATGAGAGTGGACCCAGAATCATAGACAATGGGGAGACTATTTAGGAGGCAGTTGGAATTCATACATATGGGAGATGATGATGCCTTGAACACAGGTCATGATAGTCATAATGGAGACAATTTTTTAAAGATTTATTTTACTTATATGAAAGGCAGAGTTACAGAAAGAGAGAGGGAGAGAGAGGGAGGGAGAGAGAGATAGAGAGATTGTGCATCCCCTGGTTCACTCTCAAAATGGTCACAATGGCCAGGTCGGAGCCAGACCAAAGGCAGGCGCCAGGAGCTTCATCCTGGTCTCACATGTGGATGCATGGGCCCAGGGACTTGGGCCATCCTCTGCTACCTTCCCAGCCACATTAGCAGGGAGCTGGATTGAAAGTGGAGCAAGCAGGATTTGAAGTGGTGCCCATATGGGATGTTGGTGTTGCAGCTGGTAGCTCAACCCTGATTCTCCACAATGCCAGCTCCCAGGGACAATGTTTGGGAAACATTTAAGAGGTGAAATGGAGAGGACTGGATAGACTGGATGTGGTTGGGAAGGAAGAGGGAAGAACTGGGAAGATTCTTGAGTTTTGGCTTATTTACCCAGGGTAGATCTTAGTGCTATTCACTGAAATGGGGACAATTTTGTCCTTTTTTAGGATGTTAAAACACACACACACACACACACAAGCAAAATGTGCTGTTTTGCTCATATTTTCTCTGACTCTCCCCACTAAACTATGAGCTTTTTGAGGGAGGGAACACATCTTAGTCACTTCTGTATTTGGAGCATCCCTGAAGTATCCAGCCCAGTGTTTATGCCACTGGGACAGAAAGCTGATGCTTGGGGGCCGGCACTGTGGCATAGCAGGTTAATGCCCTGGTCTAAAGCGCTGGCATCCCGTATGGGCCCAGTTCGAGACCCGGCTGCTCCACTTCTGATCCAGCTCTCTGCTGTGGCCTAGGAAAGAAGTAGAGGATGGCCCAAGTCCTTGGGCTCCTGTGCCCACGTGGGAGACCTGGAGGAAGCTCCTGGTTCCTGGCTTCGGATCGGCGCAGCTCCTGCCATTACGGCCAATTGGGGAGTGAACCAGTGGATGGAAGACCTCTCTCTCTGCCTCTCCTCTCTCTGTGTAACTCTGACTTTCAAATAAAATAAATAAATCTTAGAAAAAAAGAAAGTTGATGCTCAAATTCTATTTGAGAAACTGAAATGTTACTAAGAGTTGAGCTTTTTTTTCTTTAATTTGATTTCTTTTCATCATGGCATAGGAAGATTTTTACTTACACCTTTACTACTAACATACGTTTCTTCAAATTATGTGATGAACAAATGAGATAAAATAATGTAGAAGTATTTGGGAGAGAAAAAGATCTCTCAAAAGACCTTATTTAGTTATTATTATTGTGCTTATGTTTTCTTTGGCTGTCGCTGTATCTTCCACGTATTTGTTTTATTTGTAAAAAGGAGAATCTGGTTTCACATATTTGCATGGATCTAATCGTGCCCTATGTAATAAGTGGGATCTGTTTTTCACTAAACAAACTACTGCAGAGGCTGAATGCTGGACCACTGCCAGGTGTCTCCCCCTAGTGTTTGCAGAAGCTTCTTCCTTATTTAGGATATTACTCAATATTTGTCCTCACTAAACCTTAGTCAGTCTTTCAGTATAGGAAATTACTCAATTAACATCAAGATTAACTAGTCCTCAGAAGCATACATGATTCATTAAAAAGACTTCTGTAAACTTCAATAAAACAAATGCTGCAGAATATTATATAAGATGAACAAAAGACTTTTCTGGTTCATAGTTCCCAAGTACTCTAAGATCTCTAAAACCATACAGTTTATCACCCATCCATCCAATATAAAGGATTGTGAAATATCTATTAGTGCTTTCTTAGATGATTAACAGGGCTTTTATTTATTCATCTTTTAGAATAAATTAACTATTTAGAAAATATCAAGAATAAGGAACAGTCAATTGCATGTTGATCCTTTTTTATTGCCTTGTTACTACTCTAGCAGTAAGTAGAAAAATATTATATTCCAATCTCTTTGAGTGTTGTCTATACCCTGCAGTTCAGTTTAACCTCTGAAATGAATATGAGTAGTATCTAATGAAACTGCAGGAGCAGTTTTACAGAGTGAAAAGGCCAAATAATTTGAAATCAGATTTGTCAAGTAACATTTTATAGAAATGACATATTTTCTTTTTTCATCCTTCATCCTACTATTAATTCAAAACTGAATCGAAATGTCATCCTATGTCCAAATCCCTCTATTCTCTTCTGCCTGGCAGAATTAGGCTTTCTCCTCTGGAATCGAACAGACTCTTTCCCTTTCCTCTAAAATAGAACTTAAAACATGATTTTCTAAATTTTTGGTTTCCTAGAGGGAAAGTACTCATCTTTTTTTTTTTTTTTTTGGACAGGCAGAGTGGACAGTGAGAGAGAGAGACAGAGAGAAAGGTCTTCCTTTTGCCGTTGGTTCACCCTCCAATGGCTGCCGCGGCTGGCGTGCTGCGGCCGGTGCACCACGCTGATCCGAAGGCAGGAGCCAGGTGCTTTTCCTGGTCTCCCATGGGGTGCAGGGCCCAAGCACTTGGGCTATCCTCCACTGCACTCCCTGGCCACAGCAGAGAGCTGGCCTGGAAGAGGGGCAACCGGGACAGAATCCGGTGCCCCAACCGGGACTAGAACCTGGTGTGCCGGCGCTGCAAGTCGGAGGATTAGCCTAGTGAGCCGCGACGCCAGCAAAAGTACTCATCTTTGAATTCTCTGTGCCTATCAGTGTTCTTGGTCCACAGCAAGAGCTCAGCATATTTGTTGAATGAATAATGCAAATTCCCTCAAAGCACGTGAATTTATTTTATGCTGAAAAATTTCATGTTCAAATGTGTATTGGCTAGTGTTTGTAACAAACTCCAGTATTTTGGAGGCTTAACCACATAGAATTTTTTTGTTCATACAATGACAATGTGTTCCTGATCTGTGGTGGGTAGCTTTCGAGAACCCACAGTTCTTTCTTTTAGCTCTACTTTGTCTAGGGCCCCAGTCAGCATCCTAAATTGGTCTATATCTTTGTGATGTAGAAATTTCTGAACATACTCATATGTAATGCACATTGCTTTAGGCAAGCCACTTACTTGTCTTTCATTAATATATCCACTCAATATTTATTTGAGAATCTACTATTTATGAACAGTGTTTTTGGTACTTTGGATATCATAGTAAATAAAAAAATGTTCCTGCCCTTGTGTAACTTACATTTTATTGAAGGTAGACAAAAAAGAATAAGTTAAATAAAAGGAATCATATAGTACTCTGGAAGATAATAAGTGCTATGGAAAAGTAAAAGATGCAATAAGGTAAAGAGATCAGGAAGGGAATATATAGGGGGCTTGTTGAAAGCTTATCTTAAAAGAATCAGAAAGAAGACTGTTTTGAACTCAGATGAGATAAAGTATTATGAACTCTATTCCAAACACAACCAATGTACATATGTGTGCATTCAACACACACTCAAATAGCTCATCCTTTAGTGTTTTTCCCTAGTCCAAAGTGGTATTCTAACCATTGATGTAGACTCTAGAACCCAAAGCTATTTTCCTTTTCCACCTCTGTTTCTTTCACTCTACTATTTGTTTCCCCTGGCTTACCATGTGGGAACAATTTTTAATTCTCTGCTCGAGTTTCACTATATTCTACTATACTAAATATTGAGTTTATAACCTTGCATTCCCAGACTTACGTCCTTACAGCAGGTTGGTTGTTTGTCTTCATTTTGCCTGTTTACCTCACGTCAGTCACCCCTCCTTCTTGTAGGTGTTCTGCTGTCTTTCTGGATGTAATCTGAGATGCCTGCCTAGGTCTCTCAGTTTCTTTCTGTTCACTCTCCAACAGGGCCTCACTGCTCTTTGTAAAACTGTTGGCCTGTGTTCTACTATCCTGACCACATTTGACTTTATTTCCCAAATCTGTGTGTTGTCCATTCCATTCCTTCCATGAAAATGACTTACTCCAGTCTCTTTTATTCAAAGTCACCATTTTGAGACTCTAACCAATCTCCCCGAGTCTTAGCACTACATTGTTTGTTGCTTTGTAAACAGTTTTGTTGTGATACATAGGCTTATATGTTGCCTTGTGACTCTCTCATCTTCCTTTAAGCATAATTATCTTTTTCCCTGCACTGCTTCAGGTCTAAAAGATACTGTACCTTGATGGCTCAGGTAGCATGATGGTTTCCTGTACCCAAGTTATTCTAAATTCATTTCCACCCTTGTGTCATTCAGTATGGAACAGTCTACTCACCTGAGTCTAGAGGTTGTGTTCATCTTTTTTTTTTTTTTTTTTTTGACAGGCAGAGTGGACAGTAGAGGGAGACAGAGAGAAAGGTCTTCCTTTTTGCTGTTGGTTCACCCTCCAGTGGCCACCACGGTAGGCGCGCTGTGGCCGGCGCACTGCGCTGTTCTGATGGCAGGGGCCAGGTGCTTATCCTGGTCTCCTATGGGGTGCAGGGCCCAAGAACTTGGGCCATCCTCCACTGTACTCCCTGGCCACAGCAGAGAGCTGGCCTGGAAGAGGGGCAACCGGGACAGGATCGGTGCCCCGACCGGGACTAGAACCCGGTGTGCCAGTGCTGCAAGGTGGAGGATTAGCCTACTGAGCCGCGGCGCCAGCCTTGTGTTCATCTTTTAAGGCCCACTCATTCATGCTATCTCAAAACCTTCTCGTTCTCTCTTCTTTACCAATCTTTTCACTGAGCTCCTGTGCAGACAAAACAAGAAAAAAAGAACTTAATTAATGTATATGTATATTACTAGTATTGTTTAGTATACAATATACATATTACTAGTATTATTTCAACTATTGTGTTTACTTCCCAATTAACTCTTTGGGTTCTTAAATTATCATACTTCTGTAGTCCCCAAAAAAGATGCTACCCTTTGACTGATCCCAGTAGTTTAGAATTATTCTGAGAAAAGCTTTTAGAAGAAGAGTGATTCACATTGCTGAGAAATTGAGTTCTGTTTTCTTTGGTGTTAGAAAGAAACCAGAAGTCCCAGAACTCCATCCAGATCTCTCATGTGGGTGGCAGGGGCCCAAGTACTTGGGCCTTCATCTACTGCTTTCCTAGGTACATTAGCATGGAACTGGATCAGAAATGGAACAGCCAAGACTTGAACCAGTGCGCATATGGGATGCTTGTGCTTCAGGTGGCAGCATAACACACTGTACCACAGTGCTAGCCCTAATATGAAATCTTTTGAGTGCCAACATGATGTCACAAGACTGAAGGTTCAATGCATACAAACTTTGCTTCAAGTGCAAAATTATTAAAAATATTATATAAAATTACTTTCAGACTATGTGTACATGCTACCTATGAAACATGAATGAATTTGAGCGGCAAGATGGTGGAATAGAAAGGGAGCACACTGATAGTCCGGGAAGAGACAGTTTAATAAAAGTGGAGATTCTGCAGGTTCAAGGAAGAGTAGGGGAAGAAACAGCAGAGGAAACTCTTCCGGAACTAGTGATTCACAGTGGACATGCGTGGAGAGCGTGTGAGCCCAAGTTCGGGACACCAGCGGCAGACTCAACACACCAGCGCTGGAACGCGAGGTGAGCCGAACCTCAATAGCCCGAGACACCAGCGGGCAAGCGGAAAGAGGAGACTAGAGGGAATGAGGCTTGAAACCCAGTGGGGAAAAGTTCACCAGGCTAACTAGAAGAGAGAGAGAGAGAGAAAAAAAAAGGTTACCGATACAGACACGAGTTTCTTTCTTTCCGCTCACTTCTCAAAGGCGAGCAAGACAAACTGCAGGCGCCATTTAGGACCTACATCATAAGCAGGGCGACCTCAGGTCTGCACCAGTCCTGAGCCTAGCAGAAAAACCTGACTCTGGGGGGAGGGGTGAAATAACAGGAGATTAGCATCTAACTTGGCAACCCAGTGGGAGACTGCAGGAGAATTGGAGCCCACACTGAGGGCAGCACAGATTCCCTGTGTGGTCCTTGGGAAAGAGCTTCCAATTTCTGGCTCCTGTGGGTATATCATTTGCCTGCTAACTACCTCCAATTCCATTCAGCTGTGCGAAATTACTTCCCTTTTGAATCAAGAGAGAGAGAGAGAGAGAGAGAGAGAGAGAGAGAGAGAGAGAGAAATTTACCACGCCTAACCTGGGAGTGTCATCTTTGACACACTCTCAATCCTGAGGAACCAAACAGAGCTCTCAGGCCACACCCATCTCAAGCCTCTAAGGCCCCATCGAAAGCAGACAGTCCACTTAATACAGTCATAATATAACAAGAAAAAAGATCACAGCAAAGAAACCAAATATTTCCAACATGCCAAACAACAAATGCAAAAACCAAGGTAACAAGAACAAGGAAGACACCATGACGCCCCCAAATGAAAAAGACACCCCAATTCAAGATTATGAAGATGATGAGATAGAAGAAATGCAAGAAGCAGATCTCAAAAAATTGATAAGAACATTAAGAAGTTCTCAAAAACAAATTCTTGAACTACAGAAATCCTTACTGGACAAGATAGAAAATCTCTCTCGTGAAAATGAAATATTAAGGAGGAATCAAAATGAAATGAAACAACTAGTAGAACAAGAAACTGTGATAGCGACGAGAAATCATAATGAAATGAAGAATTCAATAGCTCAAATAACAAACACATTAGAGAGCCTTAAAAACAGAATGGGGGAAGCAGAAGAGAGAATATCAGACTTAGAAGACAGAACAGGAAAGGAAACAGGCAAACCAAAGAAAAGAAGAGGAAATTAGATATCTAAAAAATATTGTCAGGAATCTATAGGATACTATTAAAAAAACCCAACATTCAGGTTCTAGGAGTTCCTGAAGGCAGGGAAAGGGAGAAAGGATTAGAAGGCATTTTCAGTGAGATACTAGCAGAAAATTTCCCATGTTTGGAGAAGGACGGAGACATCTTAGTACAGGAAGCTTATAGAACCCCTAATAAACATGACCAAAAGAGATCCTCACCACGACACGTCGTAATTAAACTCACCACAGTGAAACATAAAGAAAAGATTCTAAAATATGCAAGAGAGAAACGTCAGATTACTCTCAGAGGATCCCCAATTAGACTCACAGCTGACTTCTCATCAGAAACCCTACAAGCGAGAAGGGAATGGCAAGACATAGCCCAGGTACTAAGAGAGAAAAACTGCCAGCCCAGAATATTATATACTGCAAAGTTCTCATTTGTGAATGAAGGTGAAATAAAGACCTTTCATAGCAAACAGAAATTGAAAGAATTTGTTGCCACTCGTCCAGCCCTGCAAAAGATGCTTAAAGATGTGTTACACACAGAAACACAGACACATGGTCATCAATATGAAAGAAGGTAAAGGAAGGAAACCTCACGGCAAAAGATCACAGGAAGCTCAATTTCTCTTTGACATAGAATTAAAATCTGATTCTCTGTTAAAGCAATGTGTTAAAGTAATCTACTCTGTTCTCTTGATGTCTCTTAAATTCTAATTGTTCAAAAACAGCTGAAAATTGATTAAGAGCTATGGGTTATTTAAATATGTGCTTATTTTCAAAGATTTGAATAATCACCTGTAACAATGATCAAATTTGGTCTATGTTATGTCATGATTTTAAGGAATCTTATTTCAACCAGATATTTTGGATTTTGAGCCTTCTTGGCATTCTTGACAGGCATTCAAAAAGTCAAAGTTTCAAACAATCTGGACTCTAAAATTTCCAGTAAATCTTGGACTTTGGTTTTTCCAGTTTGGGCCCAACTGAAAAACTCGAAGGACCTATGTCTCTCATCTTATAGAGACACCAACTAATCAGGCTATTTGGGTTATATTAGAAGTAATGTCAAGATGTGACGTGGTACCAAACTTTAAGTTTCTATAATGGAAAATGCTATTAATACAAATGTTTGAGAATTAAAAAGTCTAATGATCTTTTGTTACTAGACATGATAGTTATCTTAATGAGAAAGCCCCAGAGGCCTAAAGGGTTAAATACTTGTAAAATCCTACAGGTGCTTTCAAAAATACTGTGAAGTAAGCAAGTGCCTCTTGTTGGTTGATGACTTTATAATTTTAAACATGGCAACTTAAAGTCTTTTGTCATCCACAGTTATATATGATGTGCTGCTCATAAAACTAAAGCGTTGTTGGTTCTGTGTTTAGCTGTCCTCCTATAGGTTCCTATGGACTTTTTCCAGCCACTTCTATTGTATTCAGTACTTTGGGATGGCTCTGTAAACAGATGAAGCCAATAATGTATTAACAGTACCAACTGAGAGAAAGTATTGTTAACTGAGGTTACTAAAAACAAAAAGCAATTCAAATCAATTGGCAATCTACAAAAAGAGTTAAAGATTTTAAAAGCTATTATTAAAATTACTATATTGGTCTATTATGTTATGTTATATGTGTGTACATATTATATGTCCACATGGGAAAATTTTATTAAGAGATTTATTTTAATTGGCTTATAGATAAGATTGTCCATAAATTTAAGCTGACCTGAATCTCTGTATCATATGTTTTGTACTTGGTTTGTAGAAAGAAACTAAAAACATTTTATATGGTTGTGCTTAAGTTTACTGGTTAAACAAACTACAGCATGTTAGATATTTAAGAGGTGTTTCCAAATACATGATTCTTAAAATTTATAGAAGGCATTGGACCTTCTGGTAAATGTTTTCTTAAGTTGTTATCTAATGGTTGAAACGGTTTGCTAAGTATTCATGTAATATTGCTATTGTCAGCAAGCGATCTAGGACTTGCTCCCTCATTTCTCTATTCTAAGCCCAACTTGTTCTTTCATTTCTCTATTCTCCTCAAGGTAGGAAACTAATTCTATTATGAAGGAATCTGTAGGACGCACAATTTAATCTTTAGACCTTATAAAAGAGATGGCTAACATTTTTCTGTAATAGCATAGCCAAAATAAGAGCTTAAATTATAATCTCTTAGCTAGATTTACTTCGCCATCAGCGAAGTAAACAGTAAGTAGAAAAAACCTCCCTTTCAGACCAAAGGGAAAGAAAGTTTTAAAGTGAGAATATAATTTTCCTCATGGGCATTGTCTACCTCAGAAAAACTACTACAGAACATGCCTGTGACTATAGACTTATGTAGTTCAGGCCACCGAAGATTAGAGATGGGACTTGGGCACTCCCTTGACTTGCATCCTCTGGTCTGCTTGAACAAAAACCAGGAGGAAAAGAAAGCTAGGCATCAGAAGCAATGGGTGGCAGGCCTATTAATGGCTGATCTGTACAGTGATCTGCCCTCAAGGAGACCCAACAGGCCAGTCCGCTGCAGTGCCTTTCAATGTGGTAAGCCTGGGCTTCAGCAGAAGTCAGCTTGTGAAGAGCCCTGGCAGCCCTGCCAAGAGTTGGATCACTGGAAATGGACCTGCCCTGGAGTCGAAGGATGCCCAGGTCAGAGCCACAGATCTTATTGGCTCTAAGCTGAAAAGCCCTTCACTCAGCCCAACTTCCAAAGTGACCACTGCAGCTGAGGGTATGGTCAAGTAGGGTCAGCAACATTCCAGGCAGAACTGTAAATTTCTTGTTAGAGATGCCCCCTGCCTTTACCTGGCCAGCTCTCCTCCCAGGCCAGCCAAGTAATGAAAGTCAACAGGGTGCCTTCCCCTAGGAGGTTCACACCTCGCTTAGGATGTACCCCATGTGAAGAGATAGATAGGTCTGGGCCTCTTAACTTACAAGGCTTAAAGCCCACCAGATTATTATCAAGCCCCTTCCTGTCAGGTTCTATTTGCCTCTCAATCAGAAAACTTAATTGTAGCTTAGACAGCACCTTTCTTAGCTCCTCTAATAATGACTCTGTCCTTTGTTCTAGACCCTGTCTAGCGCACTTGGGCCTCATTCCTTTGTAATCATAACCTCTACTCTACCACCAATGGCTCTACTCCCAACCTGTGTGTGCTGATGATCCTCTTCCCCACTTAATGCTGTATAATTGTTCAGACCTGGTTAATGCCACTCTTAGGATCATTGGTTACTATCCTCACCCTGTCTTTTATGACCTTGTCTAAATATGATCAGAGTCAGTGAACTTGGAAGGCTTCCATAGCCTTGGCAACTCATGACGAGAGCCTAGGGTGGTTACTGGCGCAATAAACTAGAGTGTCAATTTGTTGGGTCAACAACAGGAGTCACTGTGCACTTGCTTGCTCCTCATGTGGGATCTCTGTCCTTAATGTGCTGTACATTTTGATTTAATGCTATAACTAGTACTCAAACAGTATGTTTCACTTTGTGTTTCTATGTGGGTGCAAACTGTTGAAATCTTTACTTAATGTATACTAAATTGATCTTCTGTATATAAAGAGAATTGAAAATGAATCTTGATGTGAATGGAAGGGGAGAGGGAGCGGGAGAGGGAGGGTTGCAGGTGGGAGGGATGTTATGGGGGGGGAAGCCATTGTAATCCATAAGCTGTACATTGGAAATTTATATTCATTAAATAAAAGTTAAAAAAAGCAAACAAAACAAAAAAAGAAACATGAATGAATTAATGAATTTGTGTTTAGGCTTATGTTTGTCCCCAAGATATCTCATTATGCATATACAAATATTCCTAAGTGGAAAAATATGAAATCTGAAAGAATTTTGTCACAGGCATTTCAGATAAATAATACTCTGCCTGTAAGATAATCTAATATCCTGAAAAGCACAATGGAGAAGATAAAACAGGATAATGGGATAGCAGGAAACTGGGATGGGGGCAGAATGTGCTTTCTTAGCTGGTTGGAGATGACAATCTTGAGGAAATGACATTTGAATTTAGATGTCTATGAAAGAAGTAGAAACCATGTTAAAATGGGGGAAGAGTGTTCCTGAAGAAATGGTAAGTAAAAAAGTTCCTAGATGAGAACAAGCTGGGCAAGACTGTAGAAGAGGAAAAGAAAAGGAATGAGAGTTGGGATTGAGGGGAAAAGTAGAGAGATATGAGAGAGGAAGGCAGAGGATATGTTTTGTAGGGCCTCTTCGAATTAATTTTGTAATGGTGAAGCAATGGAAAACTCTTGATGTTTTATTTAAAAAAATAAAAATTTGAGAGGGATAGGGGAGAGAAGGGAGAGAAGGTATGTATCCAACCCAGGCACTCTGGTATGGGACATGGGTTTCACTAATTGGAGTCTTAATTGCTAGGCCTAAAAAACTGTTCCCTTCCCCCATGGAAAATAATAAGCTGAGGACCTATATAGTCTGATTTATGCTTCAGAAGCTCACTTGACTTATGGGCTTGGTGCTAGGGCTACAGCAAGTAACGGAACAGCAAAAGTAGTCTAAATTCTTGGTCATGATAGGTGGTGATGGTGACTTATTTAATAGGGTTTAATAGGGTTGTCAAGGTGGAGATGCTAAGAAGTGAATGGATTCAGAATATTTTATAGCTACCTGATCTTAAGTAAGTTATCTAACTTCTCTGCTATTCAGTTTACTCATTGTATAGTGGGAGTTAAAAACAGTACTTAGCTTACAGGATTGTTTTGAAGAATGGATGAATTAGTATTTACAAAGTGCTTAGTCACTGGCACAGGATAAGTGCTTATTAAATAAAAAATAAAAATAAATAACTTGGAATATGGCTAAAATAAATTTCTGATTGGTTGGGTGTGTAAGGTGAGGGAAAACGACAAGCTTTTTTATCTTTGGTAACTACATGAACGATGATATCATGGGAGGAGGAGGGCTTCTTGGTTGGGATGGGGTAGATTTTCAGGGTAGTGAAGGTCAAGACTTCTGTTTTGGCCACATATTTAAACAAAAGAATGTCAAGTAGGCATGATGCTTGAGGAATGTGGAGTTTATGGGAGAAGACTAAGCATGAGAGGGATATTTGAGTTACCAGTGTGGAGATGTTATTTGCATCCATGAAAATACATGAGACCTCTTAGGCAGTAAAGGTAGATTGAGAAGAAGAGAAGCATGAGGACTGAGCCCTGGGGAATCTGCCAGTATTCATAAGTTTGTAGAGGAGCAGAATCAACCGAGGACTGACAGGGAGGTCCTTGTATCAGAGAAGACCCAGGGAAGATATGAGGATACAAACCGATGCAGAATATATTTCAAGGACAATGTAGTATACAGTGACATCAAATGTGGCTGAAAGGATAAAGTGGATTGAGAATTGTCTATTGGCTTTGGGAGAGAGAAGATAATTGCTGATCTTGGTAAGAGCGATGGCTTTGGAGTGGTGTGGTGGAGAGTTTGATTTGGAGTGGGTGGAGTAGCAATGGGGAATGAGGAAGTCAGGATGACATAGTATTTTTCTTTTTTTTTTTTGGACAGGCAGAGTTAGACAGTGAGAGAGAGAGAGAGAGAGAGACAGAGAGAAAGGTCTTCCTTTTCCATTGGTTCACCCCTCAAATGGCCACTATGGCTGGTGCGCTGTGGCCTGCATGCTGCGCTGATCTGAAGCCAGGAGCCAGGTGCTTCCTCCTGGTCTCCCATGTGCATGCAGGGACCCAAGCACTTGGGCCATCCTCCAATGCACTCCTGGGCCACAGCAGAGAGTTGGACTGGTAGAGGAGCAACCAGGACTGAATCCAATGCCCCAACCGGGACTAGAACCCGGGGTGCCGGCGCTGCAGGCGGAAGATTAATCAAGTGAGCCGTGGCACCGGCCATATTTTTCTTTTTTAAAAAAGATTTATTTATGTATTTTAAAGGCAGAGAGAGATAGATATAGAGAGAGAGGGAGAGGGAGAGGAAGAGGGAGAGGGAGAGAGAAAGAGAGAGATCTTGCATCTGCTGGTTCACTCCCCAAATGGCTGCAATGGCTGGAGCTGGGCTGATCTGAAGCCAGGAGCCAGGAGCTTCTTCCAGGTCTCGTACATGGGTACAGGGGCCCAAGGACTTGGGCCATCTTCTTCCAATTTCCTAAGCCATAGCAGAGGGCTGGATCAGAAGTGGAGAAGCTGGGACTCGAACTGGCGCCCATATGGGATGCTGGCACTGGAGGCCATAGCATTAACCTGCTATGCCACAGTGCCAGCTCTGGTACAGTATTTTTCAAGGAGTTTTGCTGTGAAAGGAGAAGAGAATGTGAGTAGTAGCTGGTTGTGTATAAATGGACAAAGAAATTGGGTTACTTTTCTTCTTTTTAAAAGATGGGTATGATACTGTTAACATGTGCACTACCAAAGGGAATGATCCAGTAGATAAGGGATATTGTTGAGGTGGAAGAGGTGAGATAGTTCCAGAAGTGAAACCCTGAAATGGCTAGAGAGTATGTAACTCACAGTCTAAGTGAAGGGTCTTTCATGACTTTCATGAGAGCAAAGTAACAGAGAGCTTGGCCTCTGGATGGGGCAGCACTCCCACCTATGTCCTTTTAACCTGTTGGGCAATTCTCTAGGTTCAAACATGTTTTGGACCTGAGTACTTTATTAGACTTGTTGAAACCCAAACTATGTTCTCATTTTTTCATTAAGAAGACAGTGAGAAATTATCACATTTACAGTCATCACCTGGATACTCTTCCTATCATTTTACCTCAGTTTATCACTTCCTCCATTTCTATAGAGCATATACAAGGGAACTTCAAAATGTTCATGAAGGCTGGCACCACGGCTCACTAGGCTAATCTTCCGCCTGCAGCGCCGGCACCCCGGGTTCTAGTTGGGGTGCCAGATTCAGTCCCGGTTGCTCCTCTTCCAGTCCAGCTCTCTGCTGTGGCCCAGGAGTGCAGTGGAGGATGGCCCAAGTGCTTGGGTCCCTGCACCCGCTTGGGAGACCAGGAGGAAGCACCTGCCTCCTGGCTTCGGATTGGCACAGCACGCTGGCCGTAGTGGCCATTTGTGGGGTGAACCAATGGAAGGAAGACCTTTCTATCTGTCTGTCTCTCTCATTGTGTAACGTTGCCTGTCAAAAAACAAAACAAAACAAAACAAAACAAAAAAACTAAAATGTTCATGGAAAAGCTGCATTATATTTTAATTCCAGTTTCCATGAACTTTTTGAAGCTGTCTTGTACTTCTCCCCTTATGGCACTTACTAATTTTCATTTTTTTTTTACACAGAACTGAAGATTCTGTGAGGACAATAACCATACTTTGTTTTCTTTCCTTATATCCTACATGTCCTGGCCTCTAAAGAGTGTGGGATACAGACATGCCTGATGTGCAGTGGGAATTTAATGCATATCCTTGTGTTTGTCAAAGAAATCAATGAGTGAGATTGGGTATGAGAGAAAGTGTTGAAATTTAAATTAAGTACCTTTTAGATGTCTCTAGCAGGATCCCAGGAAATCCTATTCTAACTCAATAAAAGGTAGGGATTTATGTGGAGTGGAGTTTAATGATATCCATTCAGACATCTATTTATCTCCTTGCATTGTCATAGAACATCTGAATTAAATTATGGCTGGAAAAATATAACTGCATTACTTTCAAGTGAATTTAGTAACACAAATTATTTGTTAATGAAGTTTCTTACATAAATGTAATAGATACCACTTCTTATGATATTGAGAATAATCTTATTATTTTAAAGAGGAATTTTATGAGAACTAGCACTAGCTACCACCTGTTCCAATCAGTGAGAAAGCCAATATTAATAATTTTTAGATGTGTCCAACCTTGTTTTGTAATCATTCTGAAAAGCAATGCTGAAGTCTCCCAGTTCTTTGGTGGGGAAATTCTCTATCCCAGGATAAGGTTCTTATGGTTTCAATGCCTTATTCATATGATGTGGAAGCACAAGTGCTGGTCCCATTTATGGACCCACCATTGCCATCTCATGTCTCCTGAGTCAGGTCTTTGCCCGAGTTCTACAGAAACTCCATGTGAGAGCATGTCAGGTAGGTTCTTTGGCTGTCTCCTAGTGTTCTGCCTTGTACCTTTATGGGCCTGCCATTTCCCAGACCCTGCTCCTGAGCTGCTGTAGCATCTGCAAACCTTGTCTTTAGTTACAATTCTGGGTTATCCAGTGGAGCAAAGCTCCCTTCTTCTCTTTCATCTCCATGATACAGAAAAGTTCATTCTGCCCTTCTTTCAACAATAGGGCCCAGGAAACATAAGATAGCACAGATCATCCTGCTTCAGACTGACTGCAAATGGGCCTGTCTTCCTTTCCTGGGAGTGATTTTAGGAATAGAGGAGGCATAGTTCTTTTCTTTGAGCTAAATCCACAGCAATGGGAAACAAAAAAAACTCACATATTAATTTCCCAGCTGGTTACCCTGCCTATGTTCTCAGTAAATCACATAGTAAATACTCAATTCACTGGATTCTAATATTATAAAAGGAACTGCTTTAAAATATAAGTCTTTTTAATTAGTGCTTTGCATGAATCATTGGGCTAGAGGGCTTAGAAATTTGTGTTCTGAAAAGCAAAATTAGACTTTAACTTCTCTATTTTTAATAGTCTTAATTTGTTGAAAACATTTTCTCCATGAAACTGTCCTATTCCTAGGTGTGACAAAAATTACTAAGCTAATGTAGGATCTAGCTGTTGATGTTTTCCTTTCTTTTGCTTGTAAGTGGGGATATTTATTTTGGTCTCCTAAAATATACTGGCAGTCAGATTCTGGGTTTTGTAAGCGTTGTGTTTAAGGCAAAGAATGATCATGTGCCTGCATCCCTTTTTGTCCCTTCCTGGCATTTATTGTCAATAGCTCATGCTTCCCTGGTCACAGGATCACCTGGTAGTTCCGGCCTCTGTGGAAGTCTGCTATTTTCCTTGATTTCTGGGATTAGAATGAGTGACCAGAAACACATTTTGTCTCCCAGGATACAAGTCTATTGAGATTGCAGGGAAATGAGCACAATTAGGATCAGCTCATTAACTGTAATGGTTTTCAATGCATCACACCAAGGCTGTAACCCTATGTGGTCAAAGGCATTGCCCATTAGCTTGCATCTGGACAATAACCTTTCCATGTGGTTTCTCTGAAAAATTTTACACTTTATAACTGGAGCAAGTATAATAGAATACCTTTAATGAGCAATTATAATGAATACACTGACTCATTGGATAAAAATTGTGATAACTTATTAGGTATCCCACTGTAGTGTATGTATTTCTAAGCATGTTTGATTTTGATTTTTCTTTTAAGTTTCCCAGCTACTGCTTTTTCTAAGAGAATTTCCTGAGTATTTTTTGAAAGAAGCAATAACCTTGGTTCAATGCAGATTCAAAAGAGTCTAGAGAGATATATTGTAGCTCTGCCCATGAAAGGATAAGTGGCCTCAGCCAAGTCATTTTACAGGTCATGAGGAACTGGGTTAAATCAGTGCTTCCCCAGCGTGGCTGAAAAATTCTCTAGGGAACTTTTAAAAATACAGATTCACAGAAACCCCTGAGATCAATGTAATCAGACATGGCGGGTATGGATCTGGCTCAGGTATTATTGTATTATTTTAAAGTAGAAAATTAAAAATTATTTATTTGAAAAGCAAATAAAGAGAATAGGGATAGGCAGGGAGAGAGAAGGAGAGGGAGAGGGAGAGAGGGAAAAGGAGAGAGGGAGAAAGAGAGAGAGAGAGGGAGAGGGTGAGGGGGAGAGGGGGGGGAGGGGGAGAGGGAGAGAGAGAGAGAGAGAGAGAGAGAGGAGAGAGAGAGAGAATGAATCTTCTATCCACTGCTTCACTCGGCAGATGATTGCCAATAGCCAAGGCTGAGCCAGGCGGAAGCCAGGAACCAGGAACTCAATCCACATGAGTGATAGGAACCCAAGTTCTTTAACCATCATCTGCTGCCTCCTAGGGTGCACATTAGTAGGAAATTGGCAGAAGCAGAACCAGGATTTCATTCTGGTTACTCCAACATGGGATGTGAGCATCCCAACTGGCATCTTAACCACTGTGTCAAATATCCACCTCTGGCACTAGTATCATTTAACAACTTCTCCAAGTGATTTTACTATGTGGCCAGGATAAAATCTTTGAGCTGGATGATGTATAAATGTTTTTACACCTTTCAGATGTTCTCAATCTGTGAATTATTTCAGTATGTTTTTCTTAAAAATAACTTTATATTGCAGTCCTTTTATTCAAACTGCTGGTGGCATTTCTCTTGTCTAATTTGCAATTTAAACATTAGATGGGTAATCTAAAGAAATAAACATCACAATTCCGCACTTTGGAGTTATCTAACAATAAATATCTAGCTAGAAAGGTGGGCAGTTTTAATGTTAGTTGGGCTGCCAGTTGATATGGAAATGAAGGGAAGTCCCAAACACCTGTCAGTCATTTTACCCCCATGTCTGTGTCCCAAGGGTGTGGTTGATTTTTTCAAGAGGTATTTCTGTCTCAGAACCAAGTTCAGGACCTAGAATCATCTGAAAATTGTTAAGAGTCATTTACCTTGCAAATAAGAGGAGCCGTTTCCCTTGACATATAGAAAACCGTTGAGCAGAACTCCGGATGTGAAATATGCTAGGCAATGGACCTACATGGAGGGCATGGGTGCCCATGGCTTGGGACCCCAGCCGCTGAGTCTATGCACCAGTGCTGGAAAGGGAGGTGAGGCGAAACCTCAGTAGCCCGAGATATTGGCGGGAAAGCGGCAGGAAGAGCCTAGAGGGAATGAAGCTTGAAGTCCCGTGGGGGAAAGTTCACCAGGCTAACTAGAGGAGAGGAAAAAAAAATAAAAAGGACCGGTACATACACAATTCTCTCTCTCCACTCACCTTACAAAGGCAAGCAAGACAAAGAGCAGGCGTCATTTTGGACATATGTAAAAGCTGTGCCACCTCAGGGCTGCTCCCGCGCTCAGCCAAGCAGAAAAACCTGACTCTGGTGGGATGAAATAACGGGAGGTTAAGACCTAGTGAATATGTGGAGCTTATGAACTGAGATTGTGAAAAAACAAACAAACAAACAAACAAAAAAAAAAAAACAAAATTGAGGGTGTGTGAGAGAACTCACAGAGTGCCAGAGACGTGAGTACTCGGTGGGAGATGCCGTAAACTCAGTAACCTTGGCAACCCGGTGGGAGATTGCAGGGGAATCTGAGCTTACACTGAGGACTGCACAGATCCTTTGTGTGGTCCTTGGGACAGAGCAGACAAATATTATACCCACAGGAACCAACGCTCAGACACTGACTGCCTTCAAGGAGAATAGCTCAGCTGTGTGGAATTACTTCCCTTCTGAAAAAAAAAGAGAGAGAGAAGATTTACCATGCCAAACCTGGGTGTGACACCTTTGGCACACCCTTAACCCTGAAGAACTGAAGAGCTCTCTGGCCACACCCATCACAAGCCTCTAAAGATTCACCAAAAGCAGACAGTCCACTTAATTTAGAGTCATAGTATAACGAGAAAAGCCACCACAGTGAGGAAAAAAAAGAAGAAGATACCAAAGAATATCTCCACAATACCAAGCAACAAACGAAGAAACTGAGGAAACAAGAAAAAGGAAGACATTATGACAGCCCCAAATGAACATGACACTCCAATTCAAGATTATGAAGATGATGAGATAGAAGAAATGCAAGATACAGATTTCAAAAAATTTATGATAAGAACATTTAGAAGTTCTCAAAAACAAATTCTTGAATTACAGAAATCCTTAATGGACAAGATAGAAAATCTCTCTCATGAAAATGAAATATTAAGGAGGAATCAAAATGAAATGAAACAACTAGCAGAACAAGAAACTGTGATAGTGACGAGAAATCATAATGAAAAGAATTCAATAGATCAAGTGACAAACGCATATTAGAGCCTTAAAAACAGAATGAGTGAAGCAGAAGAGAGAACATCGGACTTAGAAGACAGAGCACAGGAAAGTATATAGTCAAACCAAAGAAAAGAAGAAGAAATTAGAAATATAAAAAATATTGTTGGGAATTTACAGGATACTATTAGAAAACCCAACATTCGGGTTCTAGGAGTTCCTGAAGCCATGGAGAGAGAGAAAGGATTAGAAGGCTTTTTTAGTGAGATACTAGCAGAAAACTTCCTGGGTTTGGAGAAGGACAGAGACATCCAAGTACAGGAAGCACATAGAACCCCTAATAAACATGACCGAAAGAGATCCTCACCACGACACATTGTAATCAAACTCACCACAGTGAAACATAAAGAAAAGATTCTAAAATGTGCAAGAGAGAAACGTCAGATTGCTCTCAGAAGGTCTCCAATTAGACTCACAGCAGACTTCTCATCGGAAACCCTACAAGCGAGAAGGGAATGGCAAGATATAACCCAGATACTAAGAGAAAAAAAACTGCCAGCCCAGAATATTATATCCTGCAAAGCTCTCATTTGTGAATGAAGGTGAAATAAAGACCTTTCATAGCAAACAGAAATTGAAAGAATTTGTCACCACTCGTCCAGCCCTGCAAAAGATGCTTAAGGATGTGATACACGCAGAAACACAGAAACACAGTCACCAATATGAAAGAAGGTAAAGGAAGAAAACCTCCCAATAGAAGATCACAGGAAGTTCAAAGCATATATTAGAAATATCTTTCGGAAAATGGCAGGGCAAAGTTACTACTTATCAATAGTCACATTGAATGTTAATGGCCTCAATTCTCCAGTTAAAAGACACAGACTGGATGAATGGATCAAGGAACAAAACTCATCTATTTGCTGCTTACAAGAAACACATCTTTCCAACAAAGATGCATGCAGACTAAAGGTGAAAGGTTGGAAAAAGATATTCCATGCCAACAGACACCAAAAAAGAGCTGGCATAGCCATCTTAATATCAGACAAAATAAACTTTAACACAAAAACAGTTAAGAGAGACAAAGAGGGGCACTATATAATGATTTAGGGATCAATTCAACAGGAAGATGTAATGATTATAAATCTATATGCACCTAATTACAGGGCACTGGTTTATTTAAAAGATATGTTGAGGGACTTAAAGGGAGACTTAGACTGCAATACAGTAGTATTGAGGGACTTCAATACTCCACTCTCATAAATAGACAGATCAACCGGACAGAAGATCAACAAGGAAACAGCAGACTCAATCGACATTATAGCCCAAATGGATCTAACAGATATCTACAGAACTTTTAATCCTACACTTAAAGAATTTACATTCTTGTCAGCAGTACATTGAACCTACTCTAGGATTGACCACATACTAGGCCATAAAGCAAGTCTCAGCAAATTCAAAAGAATTAGAATCATACCATGCAGCTTCTCAGACCACAGTGGAATGAAGCTGGAAATTAGCAACTCAGGAATCCCTAGAGCATATGCAAATACATGGAGACTGAATAACATGCTTCTGAATGAACAATGGGTCATAGAAGAAATTAAAAGAGGAATCAAAAACTTTCTGGAAGTAAATGAGTATAACAACACAACATATCAAAACTTATGGGATACAATAAAAGCATTGTTAAGAGGAAAGTTTATAGCAATAGGTGCCTACATCAAGAAATTGGAAAGGCACCAAATAAATGAGATTTAAGTGCATCTAAGGGTCTAGAAAAACTGCAGCAAACCAGACCCAAAACTAATAGGAGAAGAGAAATAATTAAAATCAGAGAAGAAATCAACAGAATTGAATCCAAAAAAACATTACAAAAGATCAGCCAAAGGAAGAGCTGGTTTTTTGAAAAAATAAACAAAATTGACACCCCATTGGCCCAACTAACTAAAAAAGACCCAAATCAATAAAATCAGAGATGAAAAAGGAAATGTAAAAATAGACACCACAGAAATAAAAAGAATCACCAGAAATTACTACAAGGACTTGTATGCCAGCAAACAGGGAAATCTATCAGAAATGGACAGATTCTTGGACACACACAACTACCTAAACTGAACCAGGAGGACATAGAAAACCTAAACAGACCCATAACTGAGACAGAAATTGAAACAGTAATAAAGTGCTCCCAACAAAGAAAAGCCCAGGACTGAATGGATTCACTGCTGAATTCTAACAGATATTTAAAGAAGAATTAACTCCAATTCTTCTCAAACTATTCAGATCAATTGAAAAAGAGGGAATCCTCCCAAATTCTTTCTATGAAGCCAGTATCACCTTAATCACTAAGCCTGAAAAAGTTGCAGCATTGAAATAAAATTACAGACCAATATCCCTGATGAAAATAGACGCAAAAATCCTCAATAAAATTCTGGCCAATAGAATGCAACAACACATCACAAAGATCATTCACCCAGATCAAGTGGGATTTATCCATGGTATGCAGTGATGGTTCAGTGTTCGCAAATCAATCAATGTGATACACTACATTAACAGACTGCAGAAGAAAAACCATATGATTCTCTCAATAGATGCAGAGAAAGCATTTGATAAAATACAACACCCTTTCATGATGAAAACTCTAAGCAAACTGGGTATGGAAGGAACATTCCTCAATACAATCAAAGCAATATATGAAAAACCCACGGCCAACATCCTATTGAATGGGGAAAAGTTGGAAGCATTTCCGCTGACATCTGGTACCAGACAGGGATACCCACTCTCACCACTGCTATTCAATATAGTTCTGGAAGTTTTAGCCAGAGCTATTAGGCAAGAAAAAGGAATTAAAGGGATACAAATTGGGAAGGAAAAAGTCAAACTATCCCTCTTTGCAGATGGCATGATTGTTTATTTAGGGGATCCAAAGAACTCTACTAAGAGACTATTGGAACTCATCGAAGAGTTTGGCAAAGTAGCAGGATATAAAATCAATGCACAAAAATCAACAGCCTTTGTATACACAGGCAATGCCACGGCTGAGGAAGAACTTCTAAGATCAATCCCATTCACAATAGCTACAAAAACAATCAAATACCTTGGAATAAACTTAACCAAGGGCATTAAAGATCTCTGCAATGAGAATTACAAAATCTTAAAGAAAGAAATAGTAGAGAATACCAAAAATGGAAAAATCTTCCATGCTCATGGATTGGAAGAATCAATATCATCAAAATGTCTATTCTCTGAAAAGCAATTTATAGATTCAATGCAATACCAATCAAGATACCGAAGACCTTCTTCTCAGATCTGGAAAAAATGATGCTGAAATTCATATGGAGACACAGGAGACCTCGAATAGCTAAAGAAATCTTGTACAATAAAAAACAAAGCCAGAGGCATCACAATACCAGATTTCAGGACATACTACAGGACAGTTGTAATCAAAACAGCATGGTACTGGTACAGAAACAGATGGATAGACCAATGGAACAGAATAGAAACACCAGAAATCAATCCAAACATCTACAGTCAACTTATATTTGATCAAGGATCTAAAACTAATTCCTGGATCAAGGACAGTCTATTCAATAAATGGTGCTTGGAAAACTGGATTTCCATGTGAGGCTGTGTCAGGCCACAGCCAGGAGCTGGGAACTTAACTAAGGTCTTCCATATGGGGGTGGGGACCCCAGTACCTGTGCCATCACTTGCTGTCTCCCAGGATGTGCATTAGCAGAAAGCTGGAATGAAGAGCACAGTCAAGGCTTGAACCAGGTCACTCTGATATGTGGATGTCCCAAGTCATGTCTTTTTTTAAAAGATTTATTTTATTTATTTGAAAGGCTGAGTTGCATGGGTGGGAGAGTGGGGAGAGACAGATAGAGAGAGAGGTTTTCCTTCTGCTGGCTCACTTCCAAATGGCCACAATGGCAAGGGCTGGGCCAGAGAGAAGCCAGGAGCCAGGAGCTTTTTCCGGATCTCCCACATTGTGGGCAGGAGCCCAAGCACTTGGAGCATCTTTCGCTGCTTTCCCAGGCACGTTGGCAAGGAGCTGGATCCAAAGTAGAGCAGCTAAGACTCAGCTAGTGCACATGTAGGATGCCAGTGTTTCAGGTGGTGGCTTAATCAGCTAAAATACAATGCCATCCCCCCAAATCATGTCTTAACTGATAGGCTGAATGACTGCCCCAGAAACTAATTACCATATGCATTAGCATAGAACTAGCAGGATAGCTTAGAAAAGCTAATTGTTTTCTCTCAGCATGAATTCTGATCTGTAATATGGAGCTAATAGTACCTTTTAATTGGGTCATAGTGACACTTGACTGAGAAGATTCATGCAAAGAGCTTAGTGTATTGCCTGGTCCATGGCAATCACTCAAAAATGTTGCCTGTTTTTACTGTTACTATTGCTATTACTATTGTTGTTGTTATTGTTGTCAAGGATCAGGTAAATCCTCAGACAAACTTGCCCCCTTGCTTGTGCTTGTGTTCCACACCTGCCAGGTAGTTCTCTAGGCCATAAGCTGAGTGGAAGCATCATGCACTAACCTTCAGCCTTTCTTTGCACCTGCTCTGTGCAGCTCTGTTGTCTTAGCCCATCTGCCCCTTAGATGAATCACAAGTTTCCTGACTCTCTCAGAGACCCCATTTTTTTTAAAGATTTCTTTATTTGAGTCAGAGTTACACAGAGAGAGAAGGAGAGGCAGAGAGAGAGAGAGAGAGAGAGAGAGAGAGGTCTTCTATCCGCTGGTTCACTCCCTAGTTGGCTGCAACAGCCAGAGCTATGCCAATCTGAAGCCAGGAGCATCTTCCAGGTCTCCAATGCAGTGTTCAGGGGCCCAAGGACTTGGGCCATCTTCCACTGCTTTCCCAGGCCATAGCGGAGAGCTGGATCGGAAGTGGAGCAGCCTGGACTCGAACCAGCTCCCATATGAGATTCCGTCACTGCAGGCAATGGCTTAAACTGCTATGCTACAGCACCGGTCCCTCAGAGACTCCATTTTTCAAGTTCTTCATATATTTATTCATTCATTAATAAATTTATTTATTTATTTACTCACTCAAAGCAGTACTTAATAATTAAATATACTGAAAACTTTCTTTCCTGAGGCAGAAATAACTTAACATTCATACATAAAAATGCAGCTTCTTCCTTCTCTGCTGCTTTGGAGGTGAGTGTTTCTAAAAGAAGTAGGAAAAGACCTCAGAGGAAATTGCACACTACTTCTCAGAGTCCCAGGTAGCCACTCCCTCCTGATCAACACTGCATGTATAGGAGACACTGCCTTAATTGGATGCTCTGAGATCCAGACTGCAGAGCCCAGTCTTCAGCCCAGTACATTGGTGTATTTGGGAAAACTCACGTCTTTTCACCTTATATTTGCACTAGACTACCAGCCACGTTCATGACTTGCTGGGCAGATAGCATGTGCTCAGCATAACTGATCAATTCATTGGAAAGTGTGATCGATTTACACATGGGAAGAATTTCAGTTGAGTTATTGGGTTTGAAATCTGTGTAGAAAATGCACAGAAGCAAAGAGATGAAGAAAGTTTGTGAACTTGTTTGTTGCATTGGTATCACTTAGCTCTTTTTTGTTAAAGATTGGTGAAGCTGGGTCAGACTTTCAATATGATCATGTGCTCAGTGCTGCAAGAGGTGGAACATTTCTACTAGTGATACCCACAGAATGCAAAGTGCTGAAAAGACTCTTCCTGTCCTGTTCAGGAGTAGTCCAGCATCCAAAGAGAACTTATGAGGTTGTTTTGTAAAGTTAGGTAATTTTACACTGTTATTCCTTTTTAAAAAAAGACTTATATATAAGCCTGTGTTACTGACAATTATAACATGTTCGATTTGGTCCATTTTCTCATATTTTATGCATCGGATATTATTCTATATTGCTGATTTTAAGAACTGCTTCCATATAAATTGCCTCAATTAATCTGCATTTTGTGTTTCTGTGGAACTCTGAGATGCATCTTCTCTCTGCATTACCTTCTCTTTGGGGCATCTGAATGGACCTGTGCTTCAGGATGGGGGCTGCATATTGACAGACTTAATAGATTCAATAATTTGGTTGTGGAAATTTTGACTTGCCTTAGAAATTACTTTTCTAAGTTTTTGTTAAATAATCTGTTTATTGCAAAAGTGTTTGAAACCAGAAGTGATAAGAAATAAAACAAAATTATGTTCAGTCTATGTGTATAAACATACATTACTACTATGCTCCCTAACACCTCTCTTCTTCCCCACACCAGTTTAACAAAATTAATTTCTGCTTATTTACTCAACACCCTGTCTGAAAATTTATCATGTTGTTACCCTTTTGAAATAATTATTTTTAGTGACTGAATAAAATTCTGTTCTTTGGATAGATAATTTGCTTACTATTTTCTTATGATAGTTCATTTAGATTTTTCCTGTTTTTTCACAATTACCAATAATGATATGAATAGAAAATACACTTATATGTGCAGGTATGACTTACAGATAATACAGATATATTTTAAGATGTTAGACCCAATCTGGATCAGGGCCAAATATAGTCATTATCTTGGTAGAGTTGGAAGTTCATGCCTTGCTCTTAACTTTGACCTGGCCACTACTTTGTAGCTTGGTTAGAGTTTGTTCCTAAACTTACACAACAACTAGTTTTTTAGTAAATGAAGTCTTGTTTTAATTCAGTTTTCTACTTCCTGTTTAGTGAGCTACTTAAAAATTATTTAATTTATTTGAAAGGCAGAGAGAGAGAGAGAGAGAGAAAGAGAGAGAGACAAAGAAACAGATACAGAGGGATTTCTGAAGGCCTGTGACAGCTGGGGCTGGGCCAGGTCAAAAACAGGAACCAGGAACTCAATCCAGCTCTTCCACATGGTGGCAGGCACCTAAATACTTGAGCCATCATCTGTTTCTAGCAGGAAGCTAGAATTGGGAATTGAGTCAGGACTCAAACTCTGGTACTCCAATATGGGGTGTGAGCATCCCAAGTGGCATCTTAAACACCATGCCAAGTGCCTGCCTCCATGTGTTATTTTTAAAGATTCAAATAGGGGGCTGGCGCTGTGGTGTAACAGGTAAAGGTGCCACCTGCAGTGCTGGCATCCAATATGGGTGCCAATTCGAGTCCAGGCTGCTCCACTTCCCATCTGATTCTCTTCTAGTGTGCCTGGGAAAGCAGTGGACAGCCCAAGTGCTTGGGGCCCTGCACCCACGTGGGAGACCCAGCAGAAGCTCCTGGCTCTTAGCTTTGGCCAACCGAATCCCCGGGCATTGCAGCCATTTTGGGAGTGAACCAATGGATGGAAGATTCTCTTTCTATCTTTCCCTTTCTCTTTCTCTGTCACTCTGCCTTTCAAATAATTAAATAAATCTTTAAAAAAATTCAAATAGGTCCAGATAATACCTCCAGAAAACCCCTCAAAAACAAAAAAGAAAACAAAACAACCCAACAAATCTAAAAAGCAGTATAAAACTAATTAAATTATATTATACTCATTTTTAAACCTAGAAACATTTTATTTAAGGTATACAAACTTCATGCATTTCATAAATACAAATTTAGGAACATAGTGATTTTCCCCACCATACCCTGCCTCCCACCCACACTCCCACCCTTCTTCCTCCTCCCTCTCCTATTCTCATTCTTTTTCTTCCTGAGATCTATTTTTCTTTCTTTCCCTCCCTCCCCCTCCCTCCCTCCTTCCCTTCCTTCCCTCCTTTTTCTTTTTTCTTTCTTTCCTTCTTTCCCCCCAAAGAAACCTTTTATTTAATGAATACAGACATCAAGCATTTCATAAGTACAACATTAGGAACATAGTGATTCTTCCTATCATAACCGCCCTCCCAACCCACTCTCCCACCCTTACTCCTCCCCCCTCTCCCAGTCCCAGTCTCTACTAAGATCCATTTTCAACTAACTTAATACACAGAAGACCAACTCTATATGAAGTAAAGAATTCAACAATTTGCATGGAAAAAAAAGGCAAAAACCAAAAACCAAAGCAAAACAAAGCAAAATGTTCCTCAACAGTCGAGATAAGGGCTGTTCAAAGTCATTGCATCTTGAAGCTAATTTCACTTCTTTTTTTTTTTTTTTAAGAAATTTAATTAACTTTAAAGAAGCACCTAAGAATGATACATCTTTGGGGAGCACTTAGACATAGTTATAATACAACTCTTTGAGGACATAGGTCCTGCATGGGAAGTTAGTTCAATTAACAATTATCACTCTTATGTATGATGTCAATGAGTACTTGAGGCCCTTGACATGAGCTGCCTTGTTCTGTGGAAGACATTTGAATCCACAATCTCCATAAATATTTAGACAAGGCCTTAAGCAAAGTGGAAATTCTCTCCTCCCTTCAGAGAAAAGTACCTCCTTCTTTGATGGCCACTTCTTTCCAGTGGGGCCTCACCCACAAAAGTCCTTCATGTGGGACATTTTTTGCCACAGTGTCTTGGCTTTCCATGCCTGAAATGCTCTCATGAGCTTTTCAGCCAGACCAGAATGCCTTAAGGATGATTCCAAGGTCAGAGTGCTAGTTAAAGCGATTGTTATTCTATGAGTCTGCTGTGTACCACTTCCCATGTTGGGGCATTCACTCCTTTTTAATTCTATCTATCTATTATTATTACCAGACACTTAATTCTATCCATATGATACATTAAAACTTAAGATAATATTTATACCACTCAGCTGAAGGGATTTGAGGTCCCATGGCAAGTTTTTAAACTGTGCTCTTAGAAGTAAGTCCAGGCTAGCACCGTGGCTCAAGAGGCTAATCCTCCACCTGGGGCGCTGGCACACCGGGTTCTAGTCCCGGTTGGGGCGCTGGATTCTGTCCCGGTTGCCCCTCTTCCAGGCCAGCTCTCTGCTATGGCCCGGGAAGGCAGTGGAGGATGGCCCAAGTGCTTGGGCCCTGCACCTGCATGGGAGACCAGGAGAAGCACCTGGCTCCTGGCTTTGGATCAACATGATGCGCTGGCAGCGGTGGCCATTGGAGGGTGAACCAACGGCAAAGGAAGACCTTTCTCTCTGTCTCTTTCTCTCTCACTGTCTGCTCTGCCTTTCAAAAAATTTTTTTTTAAAAAAGAAGTAAGTCCATAGAATGTATGCACAACTATACAACTTCACAGTTACAAACTTCATACACTTCATAAATATAACTTTAGGAACATGGTGATTCTTCCAACCACACCCATCCTCCTACCTATACTCCCAGCCCCTTTTCCTCCTCCCTCTCTAATTCTCATTCTTATTTTTTTTACTGAGATCTATTTTCAATTGGCTTTATACACATATGTTTAACTCTATTTTAAGTAAAGAGTCTAACAAATAGTATGTAAAAAAACCTGTTCCTCAACAGTGAGGACAAGGGTAGTTCAAGTCATTGCTTCTCAAAGTGTCAATTTCACTTCTACAGACTGCCTTTTAGGTGTTATATTAGTTATCACAGGTCAGAGAGAACATGTGGTATTTGTCCCTATGGGACTGGATTATTTTGCTAAGTATGATGTTTTCCAGATTCATCCATTCTGTTGTAAATGACCAGATTTCATTTTATTTAAACCTATGTAGTATTCTGTAGTGTTCAGATCCATAATTTCTATATCCAGTCTTCAGATGATGGGCATTTGGGTTTATTCCATGTCTTAGCTATTGTGAATTGAGTGGCAATAAATTGGAGGGGGGGAAGATGACTCATATGCTGATTTCATTTCCCTTGGGTAAATTCCTAGGAGTGGGATAGCTGGGTCATATGGTAGGTCTATATTCAGATTTCTGAGGTATCTCCATCCTGTCTTCCATAGTGGCTTTACCAGTTTGCATTCCCATAAATAGTGAATTAGGGTACCTTTTTCTCCACATCCTCACTAGCATTTGTTGATTGTCAATTTCTGTATGAAATCCATTCTAACGGGGGTGAGGTGAAACCTCATTGTGGTTTTGATTTGTATTTCCCTCACGGCTAGTGATCCTGAGCATTTTTTCATGTGTCTGTTGGCCATTTGGATTTCCTCTTTTGAAAAATGTCTGTTTAAGTCCTTTGCCCATCTCTTAACTGGGTTGTTTATTTTGCTGTTGTTGAGTTTCTTGATCTCTTTATGTATTCTGGTTATTAATCCTTTATCAGTTGAATAGTTTGCAAATAATTTCTCCCTTTCTGTCTGTTGCCTCTTCACTTTCCTGAGCATGTTTCTTTTGCAGTAGCGAAGCTTCTCAATTTGATGTAATCCCATTTGTGAATTTTAGCCTACATCGCTGTGCCTCCAGGGTCTTCTCCATGAAGTCTTTGCCTATGCCAATGTCTTATAGGGTTGCCCCAATGTTCTCAAATAATTTGATGGTATCAGGTTGTAATTTAGATGGTATTTAATCCATGTTGAGTGGATTTTTGTGTAAGGTATAAGGTAGGGGTCTTGCTTCATACTTCTGCTTGTGGAAATACAGTTTTCGCAGAACCATTTGTTGAAGAGCCCATCCTTGCTCCAGGGATTGATTTTAGCTCCTTTGTCAAATTTAAGTTGGTTGTAGATGCTTGGATTGATTTTTGGTGTTTCTATTCTGTTCCATTTTTTCTATCCATCAATTTTTGTATCAGTACGAGGCTGTTTTGATTGTAACTGCCCTGTAGTATTTCTTGAAATATGGTATTGTGATGCCTCTGGCTTTTTTTTTTTTTGTATAAGATTACTTAGCTCTTTGGGGTCTCCTGTGTTTCAATATGAATTTCAGCATCATTTTTGTTTTTCTATATCTGAGAAGAATGTCCTTGGTATTTTTGATTGGTGTTGCACGGAATCTGTAAATTGCTTTTGGAAGTATGGACACTTTGATAATACTGATTCTTCTAATCCATGAACATAGAAGATTTTTTCATTCTTTTGTTTCTTATTCTATTTTTTTATTTAATGTTTTGTCATTTTCTTTTTCTTATTTATTTGACAGGTGCAGTTATAGACAGTGAGAGAAAGAGAGACAGAGAGAAAGGTCTTCCTTCCATTAGTTCACCCCCCAAATGGCCACTATGGCTGGAGCTGCGCTGATCTGAAGCCAGGAGCCAGGTACTTCCTCCCGATCTCCCTTGTGGGTGCGGGAGCCCACTGCCCTCCTGGGCCACAGTAGAAAGCTGGACTGGAAGAGGAGCAGCCAGGATTAAAACTGGTGCCCATATGGGATGCTGGCACCTCAGGCAGAGGATTAACCAAGTGAGCCATGGCACCAGCCCCTGTAATTTTCATCATAGAGATCTTTGACATCCTTGGTTAAATTTATTCCAAGGTATTGTATTTTTTTGTAGCTATTGTGAATAGCATTGATCTTAGAAGTTCTTTCTCAGTTGTGGCATTGTATACAAAGGCTGTTGATTTCTATGCATTGATTTTATATCCCAAAACTGTAACAAACTCTTCTCTGAGTTACAATAGTCTCTTAGTGGAGTCTTGTGGATCCCCTATGTATAGAATCATGTCACCTTCAAATAGGGATAATTTGACTTCCTCCTTCCCAATTTGTATCCCTTTAATTTCTTTTTCTTGCTTAATGGCTTGGATAAAACTTCCAGGGCTATATTGAATAGCAGTGGTGATAGTGGGCATCTTTGTCTGGCTTTGTCTGGGAATGCTTTTAACTTTTCCCCATCCAGTAGGATGCTGGCTATGGGTTTTTCATAAATTGCTTTGATTGTGTTGAGGGATGTTCCTTCTATACCCAATTTGCTTAGAGTTTTCATCATGAAAGAGTATTGTATCTTATCAAATGCTTTCTTTGCATCTATTGAGATAATCATATAGTTTTTCTTCTGCAGTTTCTTAATGTGATGTATCACTTTGATTTGTTAATGATGAACCATCCTTGCATAACAAGGATAAATCCCACTTGGTCTTAGTGAATGATTTTTCTGATGTGTTGTTGGAATCAATTGGCTAGAATTTTGTTGAGGATTTTTCCATCTATGTTCATACGGGAAATTGATCTGTAGTTCTCTATCTGTTGCATCTTTTCTGAGTTTAGGAATTAAGTTGATGCTGGTTTCATAGAAAGAGTTTGGGAGGATTCCCTCTTTTCAATTGCTTTGATTTGAATAACTTGAGAGAATTTTAGTTCTTCTTTAAATGTCTGGTAGAATACAGAATACCAGTTCTGGGCTTTTATTTGTTGTGAGGGTTTTTATTACTGATTCAATTTCCATGTTGGTTATGGATTTGTTTAGGTTTTCTATGCCTTCATACTCAAATTAGGTAGGTTGTATGTGTCCAGGAATCTTTCCATTTCTTCTAGGTTTCCCATTTTTTTGGCATACGGGTCTTTGTAATAATTTATGATGATTCTTTTTGTTTCTGTGGTGTCTGTTGTTACACATCCTTTTTCATCTCTAATTTTATTGATTTGGGTCTTCTCTATCCTTTTTTTGGTTACTTGGGCTAATGGTGTGTAAATTTTGTTAATTTTTTTTCATGAAACCAGCTCTTTATTTTGCTAATCTTTTGTATTGTTTTTGGTTTCAGTTTTATTTATTTCTTCCCTAATTTTAATTATTTCTTTTCTTTTGCTAGTTTTGGGTTTGGCTTGCTGTTGTTTTACTAGATCCTTGAGATGCATTGGTAGCTCATTTATTTGGTGCCTTTCCAATTTCTTGATATAGGCACTAGTTGCTATAAACCTTTATCTTAAAACTGCTTTTGATGAAATCCATAAGTTTTGATATGTTGCGTTGTCATCTTCATTTGTTTCCAGAAATTTTTGTATTTCTCTTTTGATTTCTTCAATGGCCCACTGTTTGGGAGCATGTTGTTCAGTCTCCAAGTGTTTGAATATGTTCTAGAGTTTTTTTGAGTTACTGATTTCCAGCTGCCTTCCATTATGGTTTGAGAAGATGCATAGTATAATTTCAATATTTTTGCATTTGCTTAGACTTGTTTTATGGCCTAGCATATGATCATTCCTAAAGAAAGCTCCATGCACTGATGAGAAGAATGTATATTCTTCAACTGTAGGATGGAAAGTTCTATAGATATTTGTTAGGTCCTTTTGGTCTATAGTGTTGATTAACTCTATTGTTTCCTTGCTGATTTTCTGTCTGGTTTATCCATCCATTGTTGAAAATGGGGTATTGAAGTCCCCCCATTACTATTGTATTTGAGTTTATGTCTCCTTTTAGATCCATCAATATTTCTTTTAAATAGCGTGGTGTCCTGTAATTAGGTGCATATACGTTTATAATAGTTAAAGCTTCCTGTTGAATTTATTCCTTAATCATTACATAGTGCCCTTCTTTGTCTCTTTTAACAGTTTTGTGTTAAAGTCTATTTTGTCTGGTATTAGGATGGCTACACTTAGCTCTTTTCTGGTTTCTGTTAGCATGGAATATAGTTTTCTATCCTTTCACTTTCAGTCAGCATGCATCTTTGTTGGTGAGATGTGTTTCTTGTAGGTAGCAAATAGATGTGTTTTGTTCTTGAATCCATTCAGCCAGTGTGTATTCTTTTAACTGGAGAGTTTAGGCTATTTACATTCAAGGTGACTACTGATAAGTAATGACTTGGTTCTGCTATTTTTCCATAACTATTTTTATTGTTTACTTTGGATTTCCTTTGTACTTTTATTGGGAGATTTTCTGCCTTTACCTTCTTTCATAGTGATGATCATGTTTCTGTATTTCTGCATGCAACACATCCTTTTATATATATATATCCTTTTATATATGCATATATATCTATATATAAAATATTTATTTATTTACTTAAAAGTTAGAGTTACACAGAGAGAGAAGGAGAGGCAGAGAGAGAGAGCGAGAGAGGGAGGTCTTCCATCCACTGGTTCACGCCCCAGATGACCTCAGTGGCTGGAGCTCTGCTGATCCCAAGCCAGGAGCCAGGAGCTTCCTCCAGGTCTCTCATGTGGGTACAGGGGCCCAAGGACTTGGGCCATCTTCTACTGCTTTCCCAGGCCATAGCAGATAGTTGGATTGGAAGTGGATCATCCAGGACTCAAGCCAGCACCCATATGGGATGTCGGCACTGCAGGCATTGGCTTTACTTGCTATGCCAAAGTGCTGGCCCCTGTGTGCCGCACATCCTTAAGGATCTTTTGTAAAGCGTCATGAGTGATGACAAATTCTGTCAATTTCTGTTTATTATGGAAGGTCTTTATTTCACCTTCATTCATAACTGAGAGTTTTTCTGGGTACAGTATTCTAGGTTGACACTTTTTTTTCTCTTAGGACTTGGAATATACCTTGCCATTCTCTCCTAGCTTGTAGGATTTCTGATGAGAAGTCCACTGTGAGTCTCATTGGAGATCCTTTGAAAGTAATCTGCCATTTTCTCTTGTGAGTGTTTTAAAGTCTTTTCTTTATACTTTACTGTGAAGAGTTTAATTGCAATGTGTCATGGTGGAGATCTATTCTCGTTATGTCTATTAGGAGTTCTATGTGCTCCTGTACTTGGATGTTCCTTTCTTTTTCTAAATTAGGCAAGTTTCTGATATTATTTCACCAAGAAGGCCTTTCTTTTTTCTTTTTTCAAAGATTTATTTATTTATTTGAAAGTCAGAGTTACACAGAGAAAGGAGAGGCAGAGAGAGAGAGAGAGAGAGAGATGTCTTCCGTTCACTGGTTCACTCCCCAGTTGGTCACAATGGCTAGAGTTGCGCCAATCCAAAGCCTGGAGCCAAGAGCCTCCTCCAGGTCTCCCATGTGGGTGCAGGGGCCCAAAGACTTGGGCCGTCATCTACTGCTTCCCCAGGCCTTAGCAGAGAGCTAGATCATAAGTGGAATAGCCAAAACTCGAACTGGCATCCATATGGTATGCCAACACTGCAGGCAGTGGCTTAACCCGTACACCACAGTGCCAGCCCCTAAGAAGGCCTTCTAATCCTTTCTCTCTTTCCACACCTGCAGGAACTCATAGAACTTGTATGTTAGGTCGCTTGTAGATTCCAAACAGTGTTTTTTAGTTTTCTAATTTCCTCTTCTTGTTTTTTGTCTGACTTTATAATTTCCTGTGATTTGTCTTCTAGTCAGATATTCTTTCTTCTGCTTCACCGATTCTGTTGTTAAGGATTTCCACTGCATTTTTTTATTTGTTTTATTGAATTCTTCATTTCCAAGATTTCATTTTGCTTTCTCTTTAAGATCTCAATTTCGTGGGAGAAATTTTATTTCATGTCATATACATATTTCATTAATTCATACATTTGCTTTGGATTACTTCTAAGTAATCCTATGATCAATTTTTAAAATTCTATTTCTGGCATTTTTTCAATCTCTTCATCATCATATCTAGTATTGAAGTATTGCTTTTTTTGGGGGTGTCATGTTGTCTTCCTTATTCTTGTTTCTTGAATTGGTGTGTTTATTATTCATCATTTGTGGAGATATTAATTGGTTTCTTCTTTTTTTTCTGTGGTGGCTTTTATTTTGGACTATGTCTTTGTGGGTTAGTGGTGTGTCTGCTTTCAGGGAATACCTAGAGGTGTGTTGTAGGTGTGGCCAGGGAGCTCTTTCAGTGCTCCAGGGTGAAAGGAGTGTTAAGGTGACACCCAGGTTGGGTGTGGTAAATCTCCTCCTTTTTTTTTTTAAATTAAAAGGAAGGTTTTTCTGTTCTGTTGGAGTAGTCTCAGCTCATTTCCTCTCTTCAAAAGAGACTAGTGCTTGGGTGCTAACCCCAGTGGTTATAATATTGATGTGCAGTTTCCACAAGGACCACACAAAGGATCTGTGTAAGCAGATTCCCCTGCAATGTCCCTCACCAGGGAACCCTGAGCATGTGAAGCCCCCTACAATGACTACCCTAAGATCTAGCCACACCCTGATCCTTGCCATGCAGCCTCACCATTTTCAAAGCCCCACAGTATCAGTGTTTTCACAGTCCTGGCACACAAGCCTCCCACAGTCTTGAGCACCCAGCTCCTCATCAGTTTTCCCTGATGTACTCAGGAGTCTCCACTTGGCTGGTTGCTGGTGCTGACATAAGCTGTCACAGCTGTTACGTATCTCCAAAATGGCATCTGCTCTCTATTGATTTGCTACAGGATGCCATTGCATGGTAATCGAGGGGAGAAAAACATGTCCCCTTCTTTTTTTCTCCTCTACTTTGGCAGGTACATTATCCCCCAAAGGGCTCCATGCTGGATTCCCTCCAGGCTTTTCCTGCAGCTTTATTGTCAGTGGCTTGGGCTGCTGCAGTCTGGTCTCACTTCCCTCCAAACCTGGTACAGAGGCTCTCAACTGCTGGGGTCCCTCCATCTAGGTCCACTGCATCCCTCTAATTTGCATAAAATTTCCTCTGTAATTTTCTCCCTAACTCTTCCCTGAGACTGCACTCTCTCCACTTCTTTAAACTATCTTCTCCTAGACTAGAGCTTTAAACCACCTCCATACTCTGCCGCCTTAATCCAATCAAAATGTTTTTCAATTACCTTGTTTTTAATTTTTTCAATTAACTTTTTAAAAAAGATTTATTTATTTATTTATTTGAGAGGTAGAGTTGCAGACAGTGAGAGGGAGAGACAGAGAGAAAGGTCTTCCTTCCGTTGGTTCACCCCCCAAATGGCTGCTACGGCTGAAGCTACGCCAATCCGAAGCCAGGAGCCAGGTGGTTCTTCCTGGTCTCCCACGCGAAGTGCAGGTGCCCAAGCACTTGGGCCATCCTCCACTGCCCTCCCAGGCCACAGCAGAGAACTGGACTGGAAGAGGAGCAATCGGGACTAGAACCCGGCACCCATATGGGATTCCGGTGCTGCGGGTGGAGGATTAGCCTAGTGAGCCACGGCACCGGCCCTCAATTAACTTTATATACATAAGATTAACCCTACACTTAGTAAAGATTATGGAAAAACAAAACTGTTCCTCAACTGTTGAGACAAGTGCTGTTCAAAGTAATTTCATCTCAAAGTATACTCGTTACTTTCTGGAATAAATACTGAGAATATTTCACCTCATTGCATAAAGTAGTACATGCGTTTTAAACACATTATAGAATAAAAGAGAAAACATAAAGGAATATGAAAATAGAATCATGAAAGCTAAATTCATAGTGTTTAAGCATAAGAAAAAGCTTTAGAGCATTAATGACATTTAATGGTTAATGACATTGTGCTTAAATTAGGCCCTAAACTCTCAAATTGTGATGATACATAATTTTCTGAAACTGAAAAGATATTGCACATTAGGAGGTGAAGCGCTTCATGGAGTTTACACACAGTTTACTTTCTCTAATCTACCTTGTGAATTCTATCAGTGGCTTCTCGGAACCCTTCCCAGCTTTCCATAAAAACACCTACATGGTGCCCCCTTGCATACATTCATAATGTCTGTGACTTGTTCATCTGGGTTTGATTTGAGGCTTCAAACTTCTCTTTGAATTTATTCATTTTTGACACATAACATAGTTCAAAATGCGCAAGGTACCAAAGATCATCTTCTAAACATCTTCTTCCCACTCCTGAGCTTCAGCCGTTCCTTCCTCACCTGGAGGAAGGAAATAACATGGCTCATGTTACTTGATTTTTTTTTCAGGATTCTAAGGATTAGGTAAAAGCATCAAATGAGACCAATATATAGTAAAAGAAAGTTTTAGATGATTTTTATTTTGGCTTGGAAAAAGAATGCCTATAACTGCCAATAATCACATTCCCAAAATGTTGACTCAGTTTGATGTTTGTGATTTCTGTGGTCAGGGCTGCCTCTTGGGCATGAGCTCTGTAAGATTGCATAGGCCCATGTGCTTGATTTAATGCCCTGTTTTCAGAATCTTGAAATTAATACCTTCCCTGATTGAAAAAAAAAAACAGCAATGTAGAATACTTTATAACTCAAATAGTCCAAGACTGACATGGGACAATCTTTAGTTCTGAATAAAGTTTAGGTTCAAGTCTGTCTCTGATGTTCACTGTGTGGAAATGTATGCTGAAAATGAGGGAAACCTGATGATAGTATAAAATTTCCAAAAGAATAGGAAAATTTCAAATTAAATAGTAATGAGCTGCTTTTGAATGTTAAATTCAAGATAGATTCATAATGTTTATACAATTTTATCAATATTTTCCTAATTCTTAAAGACTGAATGTTTGGTTTTAGTAATTGACATTTTAACCATATCTGATGTCTGATGGTATACTTGCCAATGGCTGCTTAATACATATTTTGCACTCACACCATATTTTTGCATACATTTCTGTTTTTCTTTTTGTGTAAACTGTGGATATTTGTTACTAAACTGGAGTTATTGCTGGAGAGGGGAAGGTAAACATTTCCCAGAAAGGATCTGTGCAAATGAAGTTGTTTCACTCCCAATAGGAATACCTTTTCTAACTAAAATAGTGTAATCTCACTTATTGCCAGCTTGTATACAGGTGCTGAGACCTTGAGGAATTGTATCTGTGTAAAAAACACATTCAAGCATACTATTGCTCAGAGGTGGGGAGTACTGTGGGACTTCTTAGCAAGATCATAACTTCATAGAGCACATTTGATGTGGAGTCAAGATTTATATAGAAATATGTTAATAAATACATGTGGCTTCTTGGCTGTGCTTTGAACATGGGCATTTACTAAGGCTTTCTTTTTTTTGTGTGTGTAATACATTCACAACTTTATTTTTAAAATTTTTTAAACTTTTATTTAATGAATATAAATTTCCAAAGTACAGCTTATGGATTACAATGGCTTCCCCTCCCCTCCATAACTTCACTCCCACCCACAACTCTCCCCTTTCCCCCTCCCTCTCCCCTTCCATTCACATCAAGATTCATTTTCAATTCTCTTTATATACAGAAGATCAGTTTATTTACTAAGGCTTTCTAATACGAGCTGAAGTCCAGAAGGAAATGTTCCAGCTTCATGGGCAGTAGTATTGCTAGATAAAATACAGGATGTCCAGCTCAATTTGAATTTCAGATAATTAATATGTAACTTTTTTAGAATAAGTATACTGCAAATATTGCATTTTTAAGTACAAGTATATATTTTGTAACCTTTGTGATATATTTATATTAAATTCATTGGTTGGTTGTCTGAAATTCAGATTTAACTAGGTTTCCTATATTTTAACCTGTTTAATATGGCCATCCCATCTGTGAGGGAAGACAAGTATGGAAATAATGAAAGGTTCAGGCTGGATTTGAACTTTCTCCCACATCCAAATTGCTTAAGATCAATCTCTAGGTCACTGAGGGGAATACTGGAGCTTGGATGAAAAAATCATTGAAAAGTTGTTATAGTGCATTACATGTTAATTATGCATAGCGAATTGTTTAGATTCTCATTAATAATTAATGATAATCTGGCACTTACTGTGTCTTCATCACAATATTAAAACACATTTCTTGTATTATTTTATTATTACAATAATCCTATGAGAAAAACTATTATTAACCTATTTTTAAACACGATAATCATGGGATTTCCATCACTACCAAATTACAATATAATTCACATACCATAAAATTCACTCTTTAAACAAGTATATAATTTTTGATAGATTTGCAATGCTATGCAACCATTACTATGATTTATTTCAGAATATTTCATTTCTCTAGAAGGAGATCCTGTGCTTCCTAACCTCACCTCTCAGCAGCCCCTGGTAACTACTAACCTAGTTTTTGTCTATGGATTTGCCTATTCTGAACATATCCTATAAATGTAATTATCTGATATTATCATTCTGTGTCTGGTTTTCCTAGCACAATGTTTTCAAGGTTCATTCATGTTCTACATGTATCAATATTTTATTACTTTTTATGGCTGAATAATATTTGATTGCACTGATGCCCTACATTTTGTTTATCTACTTGTTAGCTGACTGACCCTTTTTTGGCTGTTTTAGGTCATGTTCCCTTGAAGATAGATGGAAGTTTGTTGGTGTAAGTAATTTGCTCAATGTCATGCAATTTATAGATGATAGATCCAAATGCAAACCCAAATTGTCCAACTCAGAGCCTGAACTTGTAATAACTGTTGCTTCTTTGGTGTTCTCATAAATTCTATCTTCATGAAGTCTCACATCTTTATGCAACATCTTGGGTTCAGATTAATTTGTTGAGCACTTACTGACTACTGGAATGGGTAAAACCAGGAATGTTGTCCTCTCCTGGAAGATATGCCACAACAGCACATATTAATGACTGAAAACACAGTGTGTTACTTATTTCCACATGATAGCCTAAAGTAGGACAATGAGGAGAGACTCCTCTAGCTTTTCTATTGCCTGTCTGAATTCCAGATTCTCTACTTCTCAATGCCTGGGTTAAACAAAAATAGCAAATTATCTAAAATAATATATTGTAGCTTCTTCTGAAGCTTCATAAATACTTCCTATTGGACTTGACTTCTCCCTTGTGTTGCCAAAGAACAGAAAGTAAAATTAGGACACCAAAAACACAACTAAAAAAACAACCATAAAATAAGAAAGCAATAGTTTGAGGGTGAGTGTTGTTTGCTTATATAGATTTCTCTTTTTGCACTATCCAACTGTGCAAAGGCTCACAATTCATACAAGCTGTAGGCAGTATGGAAAACATCAGAGGAACCAAAGAGAGCATCCCATTTCACTTCTTGGTAGCTACTCACTGGAGTTCTTCATACCATAAATAATAATCCCCAAATGCAGACAAGAAGCATTGTACTATTTTCTTCATACAGCTCCAGTTAATCAACATTTAACGATTCAGTAGGGAATCATACATGCTTCATAAAAACAGCTTGTTTTACATAGTGCTTTGTTGGGAGATCCTAAAAAGAGGACATGTTTGAGTCAAAAGTTTAAAGCAAAGCACCTTGTGCCAGCTGGTTGGAAGGAAGGCAGACTTTCCCTTGGAGTATTGTTTCAAGATAAGGTGAGAAGATGTTAAATCTTGAATTCACTTTTCTGTTAAAAGCAGAGATTGTGATTTTGATTCTGCAGTTCAGGGTTCATCTCTCTCTCTGCCTCTCCCTCTCCTTCCCTCCCCCTCCCCCCTCCCTGTCCTTCTCTCTCTCTCTCTCTCTTTCTCTCTCTCTCTCTTTCTCTCTGTCTTACAACTGAAAAATCCCTGCTCTGTCAAAAAACGAAATCTAGAGGGAATCTTTCTGGCTCTGTAGCAGAAATGTGTAGCTGAGCCATACATTAGTGATCCTTGTACAATTAGACTGCTCCCAAGGCCCCACATGCTCTGGTGTTGCTTCCTCACAGCAATGTGTTCTGGGAACTCTTTGTTCTAATTACAGCAGATTACCTGATTGGGGCAGACCACTGAACTTCCCAGTGTCTTGTGAAATAGAAAAAAAAACTTATCCACAGAGATTTAAGGAAATGAAGTTTTATAAAGACATGCTTGTATGAAACACAATATAATTGTGCCAATAAATAGTATAACTTCAGATTTTCATGCTGTCCCTTGATCCCAAGGGACCCAAAGCAATTCATGTGTAAGTCTATTTAAACTGCATAGTTTCCCTATAAGGCAGAAAAAAGACCAGACTGAACACTCACATTCTACAGTGGGAAACTAAGGACACCTCAGGGATTAAAGGGAGCTCCTACATTCTTGTTTCTCAGCTCTTAGTGGGATTACTTTTAAAACATGTATTTATTTGGGAGATAGAGTTTGAGAGAGAGAGAGAGATACACACATACACACAAACACACACACACATAGAGAGTGTTCCCATCCACTGATTCACTCCCCAAATGCCTGAAATTTCCAGACTCAGTGTGGGACTGGGCCAGGCTGGCCAAAGCCAATAGCTGGGAACTCAATCCAGGTCTCCCTCTTGAGTGACAGGAAGCCCAATCACTAAAGCCACCACTTCTGCCTCCTAGGGTCTGCATTAGCAGGAAGCTGGAGTCAGGAGCTATGGGAGGTAGGCATCTTAAACCTTGTCTTAACTACTAGGAGAAATGCCTTCCCCAGGATGCATTTTTAATTAATTCTTATTGCACTTTCAGTAAAACCATGGAGAAAACTTGTTTTTTTGATTTAGATTTTTCTCTCAAGAGAACTCTGTAAATGTTTTCAGTTTCTTGTAGTCTATGTGAAAAAGAAGAATGTGGTGATAGCAAAACTTGTGTTGAAATGTATTCCCACTGTAAGGTATTAAGAAGGTGAGGGCTATGATATTTGGAGGTGGAATTTTTGAGAGATGCCTACAATGTCCAATGAAACTGTATGGACATTCAAACCCTAGCAGCCTCCTCTGATTGACCCCAGTGAGGAGGGAGAGGGGTTGCTTCATTACTGCCAGGTTGGATGGAAGTACAGATTCCTTTGATACCATGAGAGGTAGACTCACTGCTACATGGTGGGAATGAAAGTCCCACTTCCTACGTCTTTGATATCATCGTAGCAATGTTAGGGATTGGCTACATGACAACCTCTGGAGAACTAAAGTGTAGACTCTGCACATGACCTTTGCTGGCAAGGATAGGAATGAGACTAGTTTTCCTGTGGTGTTTGAATGGAGTAGAGCTATCATTGTCTAAAAGTTTGGTGCATGTATGTTGCAGTTTGCCCTTTCCCTGGTCTTGTGGCTATGGAGTAAGAATAGGTTTTCCTAGAGGCTACATCTTTCTGCATTCATTGGTGCTTCTAGGTTGCCAGGTTCTCAGTACTCTGGGTGTATTCGAGGCAACAAGAAAATTTAGGGAACTCACTACTGAGTTGTTCTTCAGTAATGAGGTCCCTAGCAGGCTTGTCACTTCTCTCCATGTTTCAGAGTCTTCTTGTGCTTGAGTTATAATGTCCAAGGATTGTAGCTGTACTTAGTGGGAGAACAAGGACAAAGTATGTCTGCATTATCTTTCCTTGGATCATTGACTTGGTAAATTTGAAGAAACTTGAATTCTAGGCCTTGAGCTGTCACAACAAAATACCACATATGAGTGGCTTAAATAATAGACATTTATTTTCTCACATTTATCACATTTATTTTCTTCAAGTTCTGGAAGCTTGAAGTCTGAGCTCAGGGTACCAGAATAGTCAGGTTCTGTTGAGATCTCTCTGGATTGCAAATGACTGCCTTTTAGCTGTGCCCTCATATGCAACAAGAGTCTGTTTTTACAAGAGCACTAATCCCAGCGTGAGGTCCTTACCTTTATGACCTCATGACTTCATCCATCCCCAGTTACCTCCCAAAAGTTCTGTTTTCCAAGTAGCATCACACTGGGGTCTATGGATCCAACATATGTACTTTGGAGGACACAAACATTCAATCCATAACAGAATTTCTCAACAGATATTTTCAACAGATTTCTGAGGTCTGTGAATATTGATTGTGTATTTCCTAAAAAATTTAATGTCTTATTATTTATTAGCTTGAGACTGAGATTTTTCCATCCACTGATTTCCTCTGCAAGTGCTTTCATGGGTTAAAGTTGGGAGCTGAAAAGTCAATCCATTTCGCACATGGATGGCAAGAGCCCAATTACTTGAGCCATCCTTGCTGCTTCCCAGGATCTACATTAGCAAGAAACTTGAAGTTAGACATTGAATCTAGGTACTCTGATATGAAACATGAGTGTTTTAACAGACAGGCTAAGCAACAGCTGCACCAATTTTGTTTTGTTTTGTTTTGACAGGCAGAGTGGACAGTGAGAGAGAGAAAGACAGAGAGAAAGGTCTTCCTTTGCCGTTGGTTCACCCTCCAATGGCCGCCGCGGCCAGTGTGCTGCGGCCGGCGTACCATGCTGATCCGAAGCCAGGAGCCAGGTGCTTCTCCTGGTCTCCCACGGGGTGCAGGGCCCAAGCACTTGGGCCATCCTCCACTGCACTTCCGGGCCACAGCAGAGAGCTGGCCTGGAAGAGGGGCAACCGTGACAGAATCCTGCGCCCTGACCGGGACTAGAACCCGGTGTGCTGGCACCACAAGGCAGAGGATTAGCCTGTTGAGCCACGGCGCCAGCCCAATTTTGGTTTTAAGACTATCCAGTTAGTAGTCTACAGAAAACTAAACTAAAGGTGTGATGTTCTAATTCTTAGGTTGTTTTTATTGATGTTGTATGCATCATAATTAGCTACTGAAAAACTATTTTTGAAACATACAAGAGAACATTATACAAATTCTCCCCACATTTGAGAGCAAGCTGGTATCAGTATTAAAAGTTGTAGTTCAAAAAGATTTTGAGGGGCTGATGTTGTGGCATAGCTGGTAAAGCTGCCACCTCCAACCTCGACATCTCATAAAGGCACCAGGTTTGTGTCCCAGCTGCTCCACTTCCAATCTAGCTCCCTGCTAATGGCCTGAGAAAGCAGTGGAGGTTGGCCCAAGTATTTGGGGCCCCTGTCTCCCTATGGGAGACCAAGATGGAACTCCTGGCTCCTGGTTCGGCCCTGGCCATTAAAGCCACTTGGAGAGTGAATGAGAGGATAGAAGACCTCTTTGTCTATAACTTTGACTTTCAAATAAATAATAAATAAATCTTTTTAACCAAATAGTTTTGTATTATTTGAACCATGGGGCCCACTCATATAACCTTGATTCTTCCCTCACTCCAAGTTAATCAGTGTGCTTAAGAGAAAAATCCTGATAATTATTCCTAACACAGTGTTCTCTGTTATGACATATTTTTCAATATGAATTTGTTAGAGTAGAATAGTAGAAAATTTTTATAGTTCATGTCTGATATTATCCTCAAGGCATTAATACTTTGAAGCGATTAGGGGAAGATTCTTAGAACTAAAGAAAAAACCCAAGTGGTACTCTAGAAAAACTCTAGAAAAAAATTGAAATCATGGACATTTTTGAGTACAAATAGTAGGTAGTTTAGTGACTTTGGGGACTGTGTTTCCTAAACCATGAAGCTCTTTGGTAAAGCTGAGTATAACTGAAGAAGCTGTAAAGATATTACCATTTGTGCTAAAATTGATTATAAAAAAGGTTTGGGGACAGGCGCTGTAGCATAGTAGGCTAAGCTTCCACCTGTGGTGCCTGAATCCCATACAGGGGTTGGTTTGTGTCCTGGCTGCTCCTCTTTTGATCCAGTTCTCTGATATGGTCTGGGAAATCAGTAGAAGATGGCCCAAATGCTTGGGCCCCTGTACCCACATGGGAGACCTGGAAGAAACTCCTGTCTCCTGGCTTCAGATTGGCCCAGTTCCAGCCGTTGTGGGAATTTAGGAAGTGAACCAGATGGATATTTCTCTCTCTCTCTCTGTATTTCTGCCTTTCTAATAAATAAATAAATATTTTTTAAAAGAAAAAGGCTATATACTGAATCAGATTTAAAAATAGATATTTATTCATTTATTTGAGAGTGAGAGAGAGAACCCCCATCTTCTGGTACCCTTTCTAGTTGTCCACAAGAGCCCTAGGCTGGGCCAGGGGCTGAAATTGGGAATCAGAAGCTCAATCCAGATCTCCCATGTGGGTGGCAAGAATCCAATCCATTGAACCATCATATGCTGTCTCTTAGGATGTGTGTTAGCAGGAAGCTAAAGTTAGGAGCTGGAATCAGGCTTTGAATCTAGACAATTTGATATGGGATGTGAGCATCTTAACAAGTATCTTAACAGTTACACCAAATACTTGCCCCTGAACAAGAGTTTTAATTTTAATAGAATTGGTCACTTAAAGACCCAGATCTCAAGGCCAAAGAGAAATTCCCAAGATTTAAGAGTGTGAATTACTGTGATATTGATGCAAATGATGTTAAGCCAGCAAATATGGAGATTCTTAGATTTTTACCTCCCTATAAATCAACAAGTGAGCCTGTCTCACAAACATATACACCCCAAAAAAGGATCTTCAGAAGGTTCATGGAAAATGCATATTACCTTTTAACTCAAATTCCATGAATTTGTTGTAGTCCCCGCATGTGTAAAATAGACTCATGACCTTTGGGGCAGAGACACAGACAGTTTATTATTCACAGCATAATAGCCAGAGCAGCATCTTGTATTCCCCATACTCTCTGTTACCGCAGGGACATGTGAATGAGGGCCAGACATGGCTTATGAATACTGTGGGTTTTTTATTATAGGAAACAAACCCTGAACTTAAGAGACTCTGAGCTTTCATCAGGGTTGCTGGTAACCTGCCCATTCTTCCCTCTGGAGAGCTATTACTCATAACCCTGGAACTAAGCAAATATCCTCTGGGAAGAGAAGGGGAACTTCACTAATTCAGGATGTCTTTGGAGGAGGTGATGTTCTCTGTCTTAGATTTGTATTAAATTATCCCTGAACTCAGCTTGTCAGTACACTTTGGACCCTGTTGAAAGTAAGGAATTGGGAAATGGCAGTGGTTATTTCACTGTGCTTGTATTTTTGTTGGATTTGGGATTGTTTATGTTTATGCTCTGCTTACAAATTTGTACAGTTTTAAGTGAACTGCTGCAAACCTGTTTTTTCCCCATAAACTCTATTTTTGTGTGTATAATTTTGTAGAAAATAAAGTTTGACAGAAACAATCACATTAAAGCAGTGTGAAGCAGTAAATTATTATTTTTTAAAAGATTTTGTTTATTTATTTGAGAGGTAGAGTTATAGACAGTGAGAGGAAGAGATAGAGAGAAAGGTCTTCCTTCCATTGGTTCACTCCCCAAATGGCTACAATGGCCTGAGCTTTGTCGATTTGAAGCCAGGAGCCAGGAGCTTCTTCCTAGTCTCCCATGTGTGTGCAAGGGCCCAAGCACTTGGGCCATCTTCTACTGCTTTCCCAGGAAAAGATATCACAATTAGATATCACAATTTTGTGAGTTTTCCTATCCTTTTAATACTTTACATATTTTGGTTTTTCTTTTTGGTCTAACTAAAAATTTATGTTTATATCTAATTTTGTATTATAACTTTGTATTCTTTTCCTTAAAGAGAACCCCTCAATTATATATTGACAAAGTGAACACTGTAAGAAAAAGAAATAGATTCCACATATTCCTCAAGAGATGGTGCACAGCATAAGCTGTGCTCTGACTTTCTCTCAGGCTCCCCTGCTGTGACTAAGGCTGTGATGGAATATGAGATATCCAGCCCTTGAACTGTAGATGAGATTAGAAAACAAATAGGCAGTGGTGAGAAGGAAGTAACCCATACAATATCACAGAAAAAATTATTGGGATAGAGCAACTCAGATTGGACATGAGTAGCATGATAAAAAATGTCAACACAATGATGAAAACATAGTTCAGCAACAAAAGTTGCTGAACAAAAAGCATGAACAAAAATGAAAAGTAAGGAACAAGCAATGAGTCCCCATGACCCAGAAAAAAGGAAAACTCCTGAGAAGGACTCTGCATTATTTAGTAACTTCATGAAGATGCAATCATGTGTTATAAAATAAAAAATAAAATAAACTGAAGAACAAGTCAGTACACAACAGAACCAATCAGGTGATTAGAAATATCATGGAACAGAATAGTATAGGTGAAAATAAAGTTTGCTGATGTGGAGAAACAACTTGAGATAAACATAATAAATGCAGATAAAAAAGAATATAATATTTAAGTAATTAAATATAAAGTAATAGATAATGGATAAGAGACAAAGATGATCCAATATGAAGTTAATTGATCTTGAAATTCACAACCTAACAACTGAAAGTAAATAAATAATCAGAGATTGATGGAATATAGGAAAAGTTTCTTGCAATAAAAGAATAACTGAATAAGTATATTGAAAAAGATACTTCACTCTAGAAAAAATAATAGAAGTCAATTGATAGCAAGCCATATCCTGGTTAGATTGAACTTGAGGGATAAAGAAAATTCTTAAGACATGAAGGCAGAAAATGAGACTCAATACAAAGAGAAAAGTAATAATCTGCCTTTAAGATCTTTGGTACAGTACTGAATGCCGCATTGAACAAAGGTGACTCCATATTTATACTCTTCAGATAAATAGCTTTTCAAGTGTAAAGGAAACATGCATTCTAAATGGCATCAAATCTTTAGACAATGAAGCACTCTCAAGCCCTTTGCAAAAAAAAAATTGAAACAAAAACTTAATGATATTAAAAAATACAACAACACAAATCTCCTGTGGCAGGCAGAATGATGCTCCCTACCCCAAAAGATATCCATGTTGTAATCTGTGGAACTTTTGAATATATTACCTTAGATGGCCAAAGAGACTTTATAGATACAGTTAAGTTAAGGATATTGAGTTGGGGAGACTGTTCTGGATACCTGGTGGTCCTAATGGAGTCAGATAGGTACTTGGAAGTGAAAGTGGGAAGCAAGAAGATAGGAATCAGAGAGACACTTGAAGATAACCTGCTGCTGGTTGTGAGCATGGAGGAAAGGGCCATGAATGAGGGAATGCAGGTAGCCTCTAGAAGCCTGAAAAGGTAAGAAAATGGATTCCCTTCCAGGGCCCTGAGAAGGATGTCAACATGGCCAACACCTCATTTTCAGTCCAGTGAAAATCATTTTGCAGTTCTTTTGTTTTTATTTTTAAAATTTTAAGTTATACAAGTTCTATGTTTTTCATATATACAGAATTAGGAACATAGTGGGACCTCCCTCCTACCCTACCTCCTACCCACATTCTGACTCTTCCCCTTCCTCCCTCTCAGATTCCCATTCTTGATTTTTAAAATGATCTATTTTCAGTAAACTTAATGATTATATAGTTTAACCTACTCCTAAGTAAAGGAGTTCAACAAATAGTATGAAGACAAACAGAACAAAACAAAACAAAACAGAACCTTGTTCCTCAATGGAAGAGACTAGAGCTATAAACAATCGTCTGTTCTCAAAATGTCTATTTCATACCAATACATTACACTTCAGGTACTCTATTAGTTACATTGGATCAGGGAAAACATATGACATCTGTCTTTTTGGGACTGGCTTATTTCACTGAGAAAATGGTTTCCAGTTGTGACCATCTTATTGCAAAAAAGAGGATTTTATTTTTATTTTTTTCAGCTGAGTAGTACTCCATAGTGTATGCATAAACATAGTTTATTCTTTTAAAGATTTTATTTATTTATTTATTTATTTATTTATTTATTTATTTATTTATCTGAGAGGTATAGTTACAGATAGAGAGAGGGAGAGACATAGAGAAAGATCTTCCATCTGTTGTTCACTCCCCAGATGGCCACAATGGCCAGAGCTAAGCCAATCTGAAGCCAGGAGCCAGGAGCCTCCTTTAGGTCTCCCACACAGGTACAGGGGCCCAAGCACTTGGGCCATCTTCCACTCCTTTCCCAGACCATAGCAGCAGAAAGCTAGATCAGAAGAGCAGCTGGAACTTGAACCAGCACCCGTATGGGATTCTAGCACCACAAGTAGAACTTAGCCCACTATGTCACAGCCCCAGCCCCATTCCATAGTTTCTTAATCAATCAACAATGGATGGGCATCTGGGTTGATTCCATATCTTAGCTATTGTAAATTATACTGTTATGAACATTGGGGTACAGATAATTCTTTTGTGTACTGTATTCTTTTGGCTTGGGTAGATTCCTGGGAGTAGGATGGCTGAATCATATGGTAGGTCTATATTCAGATTTCTGAGGTATCTCCATACTGTCTTTGACAGTTTTTGAACTAGTTTACATTCCCACCAGAGTGGATCAGAGTTCCTTTCTCCCCACATTCTCACTAGCATTTGTCATTTGTTGATTTCTATATGTGAGCCATTCTACCTGGAGTGAGGTGGAACATCATTGTGGTCTTGAATTGCATTTCCCTGATGGCTAGTGATCCTGAGCATTTTCACAAGTGTCTGTTGGCTATTTGAATTTCCTCTCTTGAAAAATGCCTATTTAGGTCCTTTGCCCATTTCTTCGCTGCATTGTTTGTTTTGTTGCTGTTAAGTTTCTTTTTTCTTTAAACTTTTATTTAATGAATATAAATTTCCAAAGTACAGCTTATGGATTACAATGGCTTTCCCCCTCCCATAACTTCCCTCCCACCCGCAACCCTCCCCTTTCCCGCTCCCTCTCCCCTTCCATTCACATCAAGATTCATTTTCAATTCTCTTTATATACAGAAGATCAGTTTAGTATATCTTAAGTAAAGATTTCAACAGTTTGCCCCCATATAGCAACACAAAGTGAAAAAATACTGTTGGAGTACTAGTTATAGCATTAAATAACAGTGTACAGCACATTAAAGACAGAGATCCTACATGATATTTTTTAAAAATTAATTTTCTATGCCATTTCCAATTTAAAACCAGTTTTATTTTCATTTCCAATTATCTTTATATACAGAAGATCGATTCTGTATATACTTAGTGAAGATTTCATCAGTTTGCATCCATACAGAAACACAAAGTGTAAAAATACTGTTTCAGTACTAGTTATAGCATCACTGTACATTAGACAACACATTAAGGACAGATCCCACATGAGATGTAAGTACACAGTGACTCCTGTTGCTGACTTAACAATTTGACACTCTTGTTTATGGCGTCAGTAATCTCCCTAGGCTCTAGTCATGAGTTGCCAAGGCTATGGAAGCCTTTAGAGTTCGCTGACTTTGATCTTATTCCAATAGCGTCATAGTCAAAGTGGAAGTTCTCTCCTCCCTTCAGAGAAATGTACCTCCATCTTTGATGGCCCCGTTCTTTCCACTGGAATCTCACTCGCAGAGATCTTTCATTTAGGTTTTTTTTTTTTTTTTTGCCAGAGTGTTTTGGCTTTCCATGCCTACAATACTCTCATGGGCTCTTCAGCCAGATCCGAATGCCTTAAGGGCTGATTCTGAGGCCAGAGTGTTGTTTAGGACATCTGCCATTCTGTGAGTCTGCTGTGTATCCCACTTCCCATGTTGGATCGTTCTCTCCCTTTTTGAGTCTATCAGTTAGTATTCGCAGACACTAGTCTTGTTTGTGTGATCCCTTTGACTCTTAGGCCTATCAGAGTGATCAATTGTGAACTGAAATTGATCACTTGGACTAGTGAGATGGCATTGGTACATGTCACCTTGATGGGATTGTATTGGAATCCCTGGCACATTTCTAACTCCACCATTTGGGGCAAGTCTGATTGTGCATGTCCCAAATTGTACATCTCCTCCCTCTCTTTTTCCACTCTTAAATTTAACAGGGATCACTTTTCGGTTAAAATTTAAACACCTAAGAATAATTGTGTGTTAATTACAGAGTTGAACCACTAGTACTAGAACAATAACAACAACAACAAAAATACTAAAAAGGATAAAATATTACATTGTACATCAAGAGTCAGGACAAGAGCTGATCAGGTCATTGTTTCTCATAGTGTCCAATTCACTTCAACAGGTTTCTCCTTTGGTGCTCAGTTAGTTGTCACCGATCAGGGAAAACAAATGATATTTGTCTCTTTGGGACTGGCTTATTTCACTCAGCATGATGTTTTCCAGATTCCTCCATCTTGTTGCAAATGATCGAGTTTCGTTGTTTCTTACTGCTGTATAGTATTCTATGGAGTACATGTCCCATAATTTCTTTATGCAGTTTACTGTTGATGGGCATTTGGGTTGGTTCCATGTCTTAGCTATTGTGAATTGAGCTGCAATAAACATTAATGTGCAGATGGCTTTTTTATTAGCCAAATTAATTTCCTTTGGGTAAATTCCAAGGAGTGGGATGGCTGGGTTGTATGGTAGGGTTATGTTCAGGTTTCTGAGGAATCTCCAGACTGACTTCCATAGTGGCTTAACCAGTTTGCATTCCCACCAACAGTGGGTTAGTGTCCCTTTTTCCCCACATCCTCTCCAGCATCTATTGTTGGTAGATTTCTGAATGTGAGCGATTCTCACAGGGGTGAGGTGAAACCTCATTGTGGTTTTGATTCGCATTTCTAGTGATTTTGAACATTTTTTTCATGTATCTGTTGGCCATTTGGATTTCCTCTTTGGAAAGATGTCTGTTGAGGTCTTTGGCCCATCAGTGGATTGTTTGTTTTGATGTTGTGGAGTTTCTTGATTTCTTTGTAGATTCTGGTTATCAACCTTTTATCTGTTGCATAGTTTGCAAATATTTTTTCCCATTCTGTCGGTTTCCTATTCACTTTCCTGACTGTTTCTTTTGCAGTACAGAAAAAAATCTCAGTTTGATGCAATCCCAATAGTTAATTTTGTAAAAATAAAAAAATAAACCATGAGAGAGAGAGACAGAGAGAAAGGTCATCCTTCCATTGGTTCATTCCCCAAAAGGCCACTATGGCTGACACTGCACTGATTCAAGGCCGGGAGCCAGATGCTTCTTCCTGGTCTCCCGTGCAGGTGCAGGGGCCCAAGCACTTGGGCCATCTTCCGCTGCCCTCCCGCGCCACAGCTGAGAGCTGGATTGGAAGTGGAGCAACCAGGACTAGAACCAGTACCCATATGGGTTTCCAGCACCACAGTCAGAGGATTGACCAGGTGAGCCATGACGCTGGTCCCCTTCTGCATCTATTTAGATAATCATACACTTGGTCTTCATTCTTCAATTTTCTAATATGATGTATCATATTTATTGATTTGTGCATGTTAAATAATCCTTGCATATGATAGATAAATCTTACTTGGTCTGGGTGAATGATCTTTCTCATGTGGTGTTGGATTCTATTTCATAGTAATTTCTTGAGGATTTCTGCATCTATGCTCATCAAAGATATTGGTCTATAGTTCACTTTCTTTGTTGTATCTTTTTCTGATTTTATAATTAGGATCATGCTAACTGCTTAATAGGAGTTTGGGAGGAATCTCATCCTTTCAGTTGGTTTAAATAGTTAACATTAATTGGGATTATTCTATTTATTTGAGAGGCCAAGTTACAGACAGAGAGGGAGAGACAGGGTGAAAAGTCTTCCATCCAATGGTTCATGCCCCAAATCCATTCCAGCTGGTGCTAATGCACCCAGGAAAGCATTGGAGGATGACACATGTGTTTGAAACCCTGTGGCATGTACCAATGCCATCTTACTCATTCAAGTGATCAATTTCAGTTTACAATTGATCACTCTGATAGGTCTAAGAGTCAAAGGGATCACACAAACAAGACAAGGGTCTGCTAATACTAACTGATAGAATCAAAAAGGGAGAGAATGATCCAACATGGGAAGTGGGATACACAGCAGACTCATAGAATGGCAGATGTCCTAAACAACACTCTGGCCTCAGAATCAGCCCTTAAGGCATTCGGATCTGGCTGAAGAGCCCATGAGAGTATTGTAGGCATGGAAAGCCAAAACACTCTGGCAAAAAAAAAAAAAAAAAAAAAAACCTAAATGAAAGATCTCTGCAAGTGAGATTCCAGTGGAAAGAACGGGGCCATCAAAGATGGAGGTACCTTTCTCTGAAGGGAGGAGAGAACCTCCACTTTGACTATGACGCTATTGGAATAAGATCAAAGTCAGCGAACTCTAAAGGCTTCCATAGCCTTGGCAACTCATGACTAGAGCCTAGGGAGATTACTGACGCCATAAACAAGAGTGTCAAATTGTTAAGTCAGCAACAGGAGTCACTGTGTACTTACATCTCATGTGGGATCTGTCCTTAATGTGTTGTCTAATGTACAGTGATGCTATAACTAGTACTGAAACAGTATTTTTACACTTTGTGTTTATGTGTGGGTGCAAACTGATGAAATCTTAGCATATACTGAATCGATCTTCTGTATATAAAGATAATTGGAAATGAAAAAAAAAACCTGGTGTTAAATTGGAAATGGCATGGAAAATTAATTAATTTTTAAAAAATATCATATAGTATCACTGTCTTTAATGTGCTATACACTGTTATTTAATGCTATAACTAGTACTCCAACATATTTTTTTTTCACTTTGTGTTGCTATATGGGGGCAAACTGTTGAAATCTTTACTTAAGATATACTAAACTGATCTTCTGTATATAAAGAGAATTGAAAATGAATCTTGATGTGAATGGAAGGGGAGAGGGAGCGGGAAAGGGGAGGGTTGCAGGTGGCGGGGAAGTTATGGGAGGGGGGAAGCCATTGAAATCTATAAGCTGTACTTTGGAAAGTTTTATTCATTAAATAAAAGTTTAATAAATGAAAAAAATAGTTAATTTTGGCTTTGATTGCCTGTGCTCCTGGGGGTATTTTCCAAGAAGTCTTTACCTGTGCCTATATCTTGCAGGGTTTCTCCAATGCTCTCTAATATTTGATGGTGTCTGGTCGTAGATTTAAGTTTTTAGTCCATGTTGAGTGAATTTTTGTGTAAGGTGAAAGATAGGGATCTTGCTTCATGATTCTGCACGTGGAAATCCAGTTTTCCCAGCACCATTTATTGAATAAACTGTCCTTACTCCAGGGATTGGTTTTGGATCCTTGATCAAATATGAGTTGGCTGTAGATGTTTGGGTTGATTTCTGGTGTTTCTATTCTGTTCCATTGGTCTATCCACCTGTTTCTGTACCAGTACCATGCTGTTTTGATAACTACTGCCCTGTAGTATGTCCTGAAATCTGGTATTGTGATGCCTCCGGCTTTGTTTTTGTTTACAAGACTGCTTTGGCTATTCGAGGTCTTCTGTGTCTCCATATGAATTTCAGCATCATTTTTTCCAGATCTGAGAAGAATGTCTTCGGCATCTTGATTGGTATTGCATTGAATGTATAAATTGCTTTTCGGAGAATAGATGTTTTGATGATATTGATTCTTCCAATCCATGAACATGGAAGATTTCTCCATTTTTTGTTATCTTCTTCTATTTCTTTCTTTAAGGTTTTGTAGTTTTCATCGTAGAGATCTTTAACGTCCTTGGTTAAGTTTATTCCAAGGTATTTGATTGTTTTTGTAACTATTGTGAATGGGATTGATCTTAGAAGTTCTTCCTCAGCCGTGGCATTGCCTGTGTATACACAGGCTGTTGATTTTTGTGCATTGATTTTGTATCCTGCTACTTTGTCAAACTCTTCGATGAGTTCCAATAGTCTCTTAGTAGAGTTCTTTGGGTCCCCTAAATTAAGAATCATATCATCTGCAAAGAGGGATAGTTTGAGTTCTTCCTTCCCAATTTGTATCCCTTTAATTCCTTTTTCTTGCCTAATAGCTCTGGCTAAGACTTCCAGAACTATATTGAATAGCAGTGGTGAGAGTGGGCATCCCTGTCTGGTACCCGATCTCAGTGGAAATGCTTCCAACTTTTCCCCATTCAATAGGATGCTGGCCATGGGTTTTTCATAAATTTCTTTGATTGTATTGAGGAATGTTCCTTCCACACCCAGTTTGCTTAGAGTTTGCATCATGAAAGGGTGCTATATTTTATGGAATGCTTTCTCTGCATCTATTGAGAGAATCATATGGTTTTTCTTCTGCAGTCTGTTAATGCGGTGTATTACGTTGATTGTTTTGTGAACGTTGAACCATCCCTGCATACCAGGGATAAATCCCACTTGGTCTGGGTGGATGATCATTCTGATGTGTTGTTACATTCTATTGGCCAGAATTTTATTGAGTATTTTTGCATCTATGTTCATCAGGGATATTGGTCTGTAATTCTCTTTCAATGCTGCATCTTTTTCCGGCTTAGGAATTAAGGTGATGCTGGCTTCATAGAAAGAATTTGGGAGGATTCCCTCTTTTGTGAATGTTCTGAATAGTTTGTGAAGAATTGGAGTTAGTTCTTTTCTTAATGTCTGGTAGAATTCAGCAGTGAATCCATCTGGTCCTGGGCTTTTCTTTGTTGGGAGGGCCTTTATTACTGTTTCAATTTCTGTCTCAGTTATGGGTCTGTTTAGGTTTTCTTTGTCTTCCTGGCTCAATTTAGGTAGGTTGTATGTGTCCAAGAATCTGTTCATTTCTGATAGGTTTCCCTGTTTGCTGGCATAGAAGTCCTCGTAGTAATTTCTGATGGTTCTTTTTATTTCTGTGGTGTCTGTTGTTACGTTTCCATTGTCATCTCTGATTTTATTGATTTGGGTCTTTTCTCTTCTTTTTTTAGTTAGTTGGGCCAATGGGGTGTCAATTTTGTTTATTTTTTCAAAAAACCAGCTCCTCGTTTGGCTGATTTTTTATAATGTTTTTTTTATTCAATCCTCTTGATTTCTTCTTTGATTTTAATTATTTCTCTTCTTCTACTGGGTTTGGGTTTGGTTTGCTGCAGATTTTCTAGATCCTTGAGATGAGTTGAAAGTTCATCTATTTGGTGCCTTTGCAATTTCTTGATGTAGGCACCTATTGATATAAACTTTCCTCTTAACACTACTTTTGTTGTATCCCATAGGTTTTGGTATGTTGTGCTGTTATCCTCATTTACTTCCAGAAAATTTTTGATTTCTCTTTTAATTTCTTTTATGGCCCAGTGTTCATTCAAGAGCATGTTGTTCAATCTCCATGTGTTTGCATATGCTGTAGGGATTCTCTAGTTGCTAATTTCCAATTTCATTCCTTTGTGGTCTGAGAAGCTGCATGGTATGATTCTAATTCTTTTGAATTTGCTGAGACTTGCTTTATGGCCTAGTATGTGGTCAATCCTAGAGAGGGTTCCATGTACTGCTGAGAAGAATGTCAATGCTTTATGTGAAGGATGAAAAATTCTGTAGATATCTGTTAGATCCGTTTGGGCTATAGTGTCATTTAAATCTACTGTCTCCTTGTTGATCTTCTGTCCTGTTGATCTGTCTGTCTCTGAGAGTGGAGTATTGAAGTCCCCCAGAACTATTGTATTGGGATCTAAGTCTCCCTTTAAGTCCCTCAACAAGTCTTTTAAATAAACCAGTGCCCTGTAATTAGGTGCATATACATTGATAATCGTTATATCTTCCTGTTGAATGGATCCCTTAATCATTAAATAGTGCCCCTCTTTGTCTTTCCTAACAGTTTTTGTGGTAAAGTTTATATTGTCTGATATTAAGATGGCTACGCCCGCTCTTTTTCATTTCTGTTGGCATGGTATATCTTTTTCCTGCCTTTCACTTTCAGTCTGTATGCATCATTGTTGGAAAGATATATTTCTTGTAATCAGCAAAAAGATGGGTTTTGTTTCTTAACCCAATCAGCCAATCGGTGTCTTTTTTACTGGACAGTTCAGGCCATTATCATTCAATGTGACTATTGAGAAGGAGTAAATTTGCCCTGCCATTTGACAAAGATATTTCCTAATATATGCTTTGAGCTTCCTGTGATCTTTTGCTGTGAGGTTTACTTCCTTTACCTTCTTTCATATTGGTGACCGTGTTTCTGTGTTTCTGTGTGTAACACATCTTTAAGCATCTTTTGCAGGGCTGGACGAGTGGCGACAAATTCTTTCAATTTTTGTTTGCTGTGAAAGGTCTTTATTTCACCTTAATTCACAAATGAGAGCTTTGCAGGATATAATATTCTGGGCTGCCAGTTTTTCTCTCTTAGTACCTGGGCTATATCTCGCCATTCCCTCCTCGCTTGTAGGGTTTCTGATGAGAAGTCAGCTGTGAGTCTAATTGGGGATCCTCTAAGAGTAATCTGACGTTTCTCTCTTGCACATTTTAGGATCTTTTCTTTATGTTTCACTGTGGTGAGTTTAATTATGACGTGTCGTGGTGAGGATTTCTTTTGGTCATGTTTATTAGGGGTTCTATGAGCTTCCTGTACTAGGATGTCTTTGTCCTTCTCCAAACCTGGGAAATTTTCTGCTAGTATCTCACTGAAAAGGCCTTCTAATCCTTTCTCCCTCTCCCTGCCTTCAGGAACTCCTAGAACCCGAATGTTGGGTTTTTTAATAGTATCCTGTAGATTCGTGACAGTATTTTTTAGATTTCTTATTTACTCATCTTTTCTTTTATTTGACTATTTCCTTTCCTGTTCTCTGTCTTCTAAGTCCGATATTCTCTCTTCTGCTTCCCCCATTCTGTTTTTAAGGCTCTAATATGCGTTTGTCACTTGATCTATTGAGTTCTTCATTTCATTGTGGTTTTTTGTCACTATCACAGTTTCCTGTTGGTTCCCCTGATTTATTCTTTTTTTTTTCTCTCCTCCAGTCAGCCTGGTGAACTTTGCCCAGTGTGGCCGCAGGCCTCGTTTTGCCTTTCCCCTCCAATGTCTCGGGTTTCTGAGGTTTTTGTCTTACCTCCTGTTCCTGCGCTGGCGATTCTGTGGCTCGGCTCCTGCGGCTGGTCTTCCACACGGTGGGCTCCCTGTAGGTCCTCTGTGTCACATCCACTAGATCCGGAAGCATTTCCTCTGCAGTTTTTTTTCTTGAGTCTTTTCCTGAGGCTGTAGTAACTGCACTTTTATTAAACTATCTTTTCCCGGACTATCGGTGCATGCCCTCACTATCCGCCATCTTGGCTCCCCCCGCTGTTAAGTTTCTTGAGCACTTTATATATATATGCTGGATGTTAACTCTTTATCATTTGTGTAGCTCGAAAATATTTTCTCCCATTCTGTTGGTTGTGTCTTCACTTTGGTGAGTATTTCTTTTGCAGTGCAGAAGCTCCTTAGCTTGATGTAATCCTATTTATTGATTTTTCAGTTTGATTATCTGTGCTTCTGGGGTCTTTTCCAAGAAGTCCTTTCTTATGCCAATGTATTGTAGATTTTCCCACGTGTTCTCTAATGATTTGATGGTATCGGGTGATAGATTTAGGTCTTTGATCCATTTTAAGTGGATTTTTGTGTAAGGTGTAAGATTGAGGTCTAGTTTCATACTTCTGCACATGGAGATACAGTTTCCCCAGCATTGTTTGTTAAGGAGACTGTCCTTTCTCCATGGATTGATTTTAGCTCTTTTATCAAAGATGTTAGCTGTAGATGTATGCTTTGATTTCTGGAGTTTCTATTCTATTCCATTGGTGTACAAGTCTGTTTTGTGCCAGTACCAGGCTGTTTTGATTATGATTGCCCTATAATATGTCTTGAAATTAGGTATTATGATGCCTCTGGCTTTTGTTGTTGTTGTTGTATGAGATTGCTTTAGCTATTCAGAGTCTCTTGAGTTTCCATATGAATTTCAGCATTGTTTTCTCTAGATCTGTGAATATTGTTGTAGTTATTTTGTTTGGGGTCGCATTGAATCTGTAAATTGCTTTTGGTAGTATGGACATTTGATGATGTTGATTCTTCCAATCTATGAATATGGAAGATTTTCCCATTTTGTAATGTCTTCCTCTATTTCTTTCTTTAGTGTTTTGTAATTTGCATCATAGAGATCTTTGACATACTTGGTTAAATTTATTCCAAAGTATTTGATTCTTTTTGGAGCTATTATGAATGGGAATGATCTTAGAAGTTCTTTCTCAGCCACGACATTGTCTGTGTAGACAATGACTATTAATTTTTCTGTGTTGATTTTATATCCTGCCACTTTACCAAAAAACTCTTTCATGAGTTCCAATAGTCTCTCAGAGGAGTCTCTTGGATCCCCTATATACAGAATCATGTCATCTGCAAATAGAGCTGATTTGACTTTCCTTTCCTATTTGTATCACTTTGATTTCTTTTTCTTGACTAATATCTCTCTGGCTAAAACTTCCAGGACTATATTAAATATATTAAATGGTGAGAGTGAGCATCCTTGTCTGGTTCCACACCTTAGAGGCAATGGTTTCAACTTTTCTTCATTCAATAGGATGCTTGCCATGGGTTTGTCATATATTGCTCGATTGTGTTGAGGAATGTTCCTTCTTTACCCATTTTGCTTAAGGTTTTCATGAAAGGATGTTGTATTTTATCAAATGCTCACTCTGTATCTACTGAAATAATCATATGGTTTTTTTTTCTCAGTTAACTGATTTGTGAATGTTAAACCATCCCTGCATACCAGGGATAAATTCCACTATGTCTGGGTGAATGATCTTTCTGATGTGCTGTTGGATTTGATCAGCTAATATTTTGTTGAGGATTTTTGCATCTATGCTCATCAAGGATATTGGTCTGTATAATTCTCTTTCTCTGTTGCATCTTTTCCAGGTTTGGGTGTTAAGGTGATGCAGGCTTCATAGAAAGAGTTTGAGAGGATTCCCTCCTTTTCAATTATTTTGAATAGCTTGAAAAGAGTTGGAATTAATTTTTCTTAAATGTCTAGTAGAATTCAGCAGTAAAGCCATCCGGTCCTGGGCTTTTCTTTGTTGGGAGGGTCTTTATTACTGATTCAATTTCTGTATTGGTTATTGGTCTGTTTAGGTTTTCTATATCTTTTTTTAAAATTTATTTGACAGGTAGAGTTATAGACAGTGAGAGAGATAGAGAAAGGTCTTCCTTCCATTGGTTCACTCCCCAAATGGCTGCTATGGCTGGCGCTGTGCTGATCTGAAGCCAGGAGTCAGGTGCTTCCTGCTGGTCTCCCATGCAGGTGCAGAAGCCCAAGGACTTGGGCCATCCTCCACTGTCTTCCCTGGCCACAGCAGAGAGCTGGACTGGAAGAGGAGCAACCAGGACTAGAACCGGAGCCCATATGGGATGCCGGCGCCGCAGGTGGAAGATTAACCAAATGAGCTACGGTGCCGGCTCACATTTTCTGTATCTTTATGACTGAATTTTGGTAGTTTGCATGTTTCTTAGAATTTATCCATTTCTTCTGGGTTTCCTAATTTGTTGGCATACTGCTCTTTTGTAATAATTTCTGATGATTCTTTTTTATTTCTATGGTATCTGTTGTTACATTTCCTTTTTCATTTCTGATTTTATTGATTTTTTTTAGTGGGAGGTAAAATAGCAAGGTTTATTAGGGAAGGAACATCTGTAAGGATGGATGGGCACCTCTCACGACAGAGCCTGAGAGACTGGGGAGGAGGAAGGAGGGAGGTTACATGTTGAGTGGAGAGATTACACCTGACCAGGCCAGGCAGGCAGCTCAGCAAAGATGCAGAGAGCTGAGCATGCAGTCCAGTTGAGGCTGGGGTTTTTTAAGGATATGGGTCTGGCTTCACCATCTCTGCTCCTCTCGGAACAAAGGGCTTTTTGGATGTAAATAGAAAAACCTCTTTTGAAGGTCTGACACAAAGGACTTTATGGATGCAAATGTTATCAGACAGGAGGAACAGAGCAGGGTGTTTGAGATGCAGATACTGGGCTGCACCTGGGAGATTGTGGAAGATTGTCAGGCAGAAGGGGTGGGGACCTCCACCTGGCAGGTATCAGGTAGAAGGGGGCAGGGCAGGATGCGAGGGCCAGGCTGCCCCTGAAACATTATCGGGATGACTTTGAGACGCAGATGCATATGCTGGACATAGATGTCTTCTCTTTAGGCCTGTTACACACACATAAGCTCATAACTGACTTCCTACCTAACATTCCCCCCTCAAGAGGTAATACCCAAAATTCTTCTTTGGGATTATGGATGGAGTTCCGTTTTCTGTAACTTCTTCAAAGCTGGCATGTGGGTGTCGAGGAGGATTTGGGTATTTTCCTCTTGCTATCTGTCTTATGGTGTGCAACAGTGGCCTTGGAAAGACTGTCCTGCTCAGTCCAGAGGGCTGCTCAGGTCATCCAATGGAATGGGCTGGAAGCCTTGTCTGACGACCATTTGGAGTTTGACAGCCTTTAGTCTGTTAGAGACAAAAGGAACAAGGGCATTAAAAACATAAGGTCTGAAGAGAAGCAGCAAGATTACAGAAGTTATTGGGTGAAGGAGAGGAAATAGGCAGGATTTCCATGACCAGATGTCAGGCCAGAAATCCCAACCTTGCTTGGCCTAGTCCTGGAGCTGTTTGGAATTTTCCAGGAAAAGTACAAATTTGGGTTTGTACCTGTCCAGTCTGATTGACACAGAGACAACATTCTTCCTGGAGCATGGCACAGATACCTCTCGGAGCAACAGTTAGCATGTCCAATATTTCTTTCTTTTATAACCTTTTGTGACTTCCACACACCCTCTTCAACTTACTTTAAACATTTCACCATTTCCATTCCAGTCTAGAGTAAACTAGCCATCAGGATAAAGTCATTCTTACAAACCATGTCCTTTTCTTATTTAAAAAGCTCTTTCCTTTTTAACTCTTCTTACCAACAACACTCTTTCCTCCTAAACCTTTCTTACCAAGCACACATTTCTATACTTGATGTTTTCCATAGAGCCTGGTTGGCTCTTCTTACCTTACCAGAAGACTGAGGTCTCCATGCAGAGTGAAGATGCCTTACAAATCCCTTGTTTGATCTAGAGCTCTGGTTAAGGCAATCAGTTCTGCTAGCTGAGCAAAAGCTCCTGGGGGCAGAGCACGCTTCAATAACGTGCCATGCTGTAACTGTTGCATACCCTAAGAAGCAGGTCCTGTCTGACAAAACTGTTTCTGTCTGTGAACCAAACCTCATCTGTGTTAGTCAGGGGGCTGTCTTTTAGGTCCCTTCTGCTGGCATAGATCAAGACTATAGACTCTCAGTACAGGAGCGGAGGGGACCACTTTCCCCTGGAAATGGCATTAAAGTAACTGGGTTTAGAGTAGAGCAATGCCTTATTTTTTTTCTGAGGGTTTTCTAGAAGGAGGACCTGATATTTTAGTATTCTACTATCTGTGAGCCAGTGAGAACCCTTTTGCTCTAATAGAGAATTTATTTGATGTGAGGTATAAAGGGCGATATCTTGCCCCAGTGTAATTCTAGATACCTCCTCTGTCAGCAAGGCAGCTGATGCCATTGTCTTTAGGCAGTGAGGCCATCCTTGTGCAACCATGTCTAAGGTTTTAGAAAAGTAGCCCACAGGTTGCTTAACAGGTCCCAGATCCTGAGTTAACCCTCCTAAGGTGATTCCCTGCCTCCCAGTGATGTACAGCTGGGAGGGTTTCTTTGGGCTTGGCAGTCCTAGCACAGGGGCTTTATCATAGCATCCTTTAGCTGAGCAAAGGCTGTGGTTTGCTCTTTCCCCCAAAGGAGGGGGCTCTGCTTTGGCTGCCTGTACAGAGCCTGGTTTAGGAACTGTGCTATTTCCCTGTATCTAGGAACCTGTAACCTGATAGAGAAAAGCTGGGACTGCCTGAAGTTTTCAGAAGTAGGAATTTGCTGCATGGCCCATATCCTCTCTGGGGCTGGTTTTCTCTCCCCAGGGGAGAGGATAAGTGTTAAATAATTAACACTCTAATGGAATAGCAATGCTTTGTTTTCCTCCAGATACCTAGTAGCTAGTTTTGCTAGGAAGTTAAGCCAATGTACAAGACTAGAGTCTCAGGCTGGGAAAGGAGACAGACTAACGAATCATTTACATTTAATCATCTACATTATGGATTATTGTGCACCCCCCTCAAGAGATAGGCCCTTTAAGCCCTCAGTGAGGACCTGTCCAAATAGGTGCAGGACTACCTGAGTTAGCTATTACTAAAAGCCCCGTTTTTAGGAACTGGCAGGGAGGAAATTTTCTCTAAGCTTAATACTATTGGATAGATGTTTAAGGCCTGGCTGGGTGTGTGAGGCCCAGACCTATCCAGTGGGTGCTGGAAGAGAATTGCAAGAGATGCGAATCTCCTTTAAGGGAGGCACCCTGTTGACGTGCATTACCTGGCTGGAATAGGAGGAGAGCTTTAATAGCAGGCTGATAGAAATAGGCAACTTGCGTTTTACTGACCCTAGGCCATCCCCTCAATAGCAGTGGCTGGAGCTAGAAGCTAGGCAGAGGCTGGGCAGAGCCAAAGGCTTTTTAGCTCGGGGCCACATGGTCTGCGGTTCTGAACCAGGAGTCCTTCGACACCCAGGGCAGTTCCGTGTCCAGTGACCATGCTCTTGGCAGAGCTGACAGAAGGCAGTTTCTGTCACGACAGCTGCTTGCCCAATGCCCTGGCTCCTTATATCAGCAACAGGTGCTGTTTGGGGTGCACTGGCCTTGCTGGGTCTCCTTGATGGCAGATCACCACGTAAAGCAGCCATTGAATGGCCTGTTGCCCATTCCTACATCACTCCTGCTGCTTGCTTGCTCCTTGTTCTCCTGGTCGCTAATAAAGTAGACCAAGGAGGCAGCCTTTATGATGTCAGTCAACCCAACCCTGATTTTTGAAGATTTCTTTAATATCAGGGTGAGCTTAAAAAAACTATGGTCATGGGCAAATTCTGACACTTAGTATTTTCCTGCGAGTTAGAACTGTGCCCATGAGGAGAACTATGACTTTTTAGGTAAGATCAACTGTGGTGACCTTGTATACTTTGAGACCATCAGTGCAATTTCCTATCTATCCCTCAGTTTGGTTTAAAAGGGGAGTTCTGCCCATTTACCACGTACACCAAAAAGTCGATCTAGCTTTCACATTATTTCATAGTTTAACCTCTTATTCTGGCTATGCTGTTTGGTCCTCCATACTGTGGCCAGGCATTATTACAGAAAACGTCAACCATTCCTTACATAAGGTCTGGGGATCAAACCGTATATCACGGTGGAGAGTCCTGCAGAACTGTAGTAACTTCCCTTCTGGAAGAGAAAAGAGGAGAAGTGAGGCAACGAGTCAGGTCTCTAGACTGACTTCCTGGGCTTTTAGATTTAACTGGCGGTTTAACCAGTGCTTACTGCGTAGCCTGACTTAGAGGAGAAATTGTGGCAGAGGTGTCTGCCATCCTTTGGCTTCCGGATTATTTACCGTGTAGCCAGTGGGTTATGGGCCTGGGTTTCCGGGTTTAACTAGTCTTACCGTGTAACCCATAAGTAAGTTTTTGGGCTTCCGGGCTTTTACCGTGTAGCCTGTGGACACTAGAGTTTTCTTGGGCTCCTGGAACCCAGTTCTCTAGCATCTGCCGCATAACCATCTCCCATCGTCTCTAAGTCTCTTTTGGAACATTTTCTCCCTTTTGGCTAGACCTCTCGTTTAATCCACATTTGAACTAGCAATACATTTGAACTAGCAATGCCTGGTTGTTCAGCGTTAGCTGGACGGAGACTTCGTCAGTCCCTCTTTAAAGGATCTGGCTTCTGAGCCAGAGACTGGAGCAGCTAGAAAGAAACACATTTATAACTGATGTTAAGCATCATTTCACATCTTGGCACCACTTTTAATCTAAACAGCCAATTCGTTATTATCTCTATAAGCTGAGAGATATCTCTTTTGACATCTCCAGGGGCCCTCTGGGGATGTCAAAAGTCCGGATAATTTAGAACTTTGATTTTCAGAATGTCTGTTAAAGGTGCCAAGAGAACTTAGAGTATCTGGTCAAAATAGAATTCCTTAAAATCCTGAAATGATAGTCATTTATCAGTCAGGGTGATTTTTACACTTTTGAACCAGATCTGATCATAATACTTAACAATGCTTTTCATCAATCTGAACAGAGACAGTAGAGTACACAATAGATTACTTGGGCAGAACATGAATTCTATGTCTCTTGTTGTCGAATAAACCAGAAATGAAAAACCTTGCACATAAGAGTTCACATAATTTAGAACTATTTAACAGTCAAAAAGAGCTTACAGGACCTAACTCTAGAAATGGCAGAGAAACTGATTCAGCAGACACTGTTAAAATAGACGTTACAGTTTTTGCAAAAACAGATTCCAAGATTTACGACTTAGACCATTTCCAGGTATTTACTAACATTAGTGCACATTTTTTAAAAACCTCATTGTTGTAACAGAAGATCAGACTTCAACGTTAGGTCAGACTTCAACTTTAGGTCAATGTAATTTTGGCATTAGCACTCAACTTAAAGAAAACTCTGTAAACAATTTTAAAGTTGTAAACCTTTTAAAACTTTTCATGACTTGCTCACACCTTCTGAAACTTTATACCTGTAGTTACTTTCACATAGTCTTGAATTGTCATGTATGGACAATCTATGAGAATACATGCTAACAAACTCAAACAGTCTCTCTTATTGAATTTAAGATGTGAAAAGTACACAATACATTTTCCCACATTTTGCTTAGCATTGATGCCTAGATGGCTTAAGACACTAGTTATTAATGAATACCACACCATTATTTGAATTAAAAGTCAAAATTACATTTCCATGCTTTTAAGTAAAATAAGAATAACTCCTCCTGGACAGCAAACATGGACACTAGTACATGTTTACAACTTTGAAAACCGAAGGGCTTTGGCATTAACTTAATTCTCTGAACCAATCTGTATTGGCTTACTTTAGTTAACAACATAAGGGCTTGTATACACAGAATTTACTCATTTTCGTAAGGCCACTCTAGCTGGAAAGCAAGAACATGAATACAACATAGGTTTGACATCATTTACATTTTAATACATTTCACATAACCTGAATTGACTCAAACAGCTGTTACTTTAACAAATTTTAGAGTCTCATCCTTTGAGAGTTCCAGGGATCCGACTGGAAGCCCAAAGTTGGAAGACTCGGTCTAGAATTTAAGCTGTCAGAGTCAAGCGGTTGAGCCAACAATTAGTACATTTCTGATCAGTTGGGTAATCACCCAAACATGAAAAACAGATAAACAATGTAAACAACTTCGCATTGCAGTTTTCCCAATCAAGACTCCAATGGCAATAGAAAAAAATGCAAAACCTTCAAGACAGGTGATCGTTCTCATCAGATAAGTCAGGGACAGCAGCACAGAAAAGAACTAGCCATAGTTCATTAACTGCAAAGAGAAAAACCCATCAGGTTGGAAAGGGTTAATGGCTTAAGGTTCTGGCTCCCTTAGGTAAGGCCAACAGTAGTATTGAATTGGAAATTCCTCCAGGAGAGGAAATAAAGCAGCCCTGGGGGGGGGGCACTCTCCCTAGAGATATCTGGCTATGCCTGCCTGGGTGCAGCAGGCCACGTGGACTGGAATAGAGTGCAGAGAAAGGCTGTGGTCCCCCATTTACAGGGAAGACTGCACACACCGGGGCCTGGCAGGACTGGCTGTGGGGTTGGGTACGTGTGCCATTTCACCAAGAGTGCTGGGAACCTCCTATAATTTAACCAAAGCCAGATCAATCAGGACTACTGCAAACGCTCAGTCAATTAAAACAGATAGTTAACTTTAGCTCCTTTCCAGATTCAGTCCTCAGACAATTAAAGGTTAGCAACAGTAACAGCTCACAAAAACTTCAAGACGCACCAAAGCTACTATAAGCTGCAAAGACAGAAAACCTTCTACCAGGTTGGAAAGGGTTAACTGGTAACGGCTTTTCCCTAGGTGGAGAAACCTGTGGAGTTCCCTCTCCCTTTTTCCTGGCCAGCAGTGGTATAAGAATGGAGATGAGGAGAGCAAGAGAGTAGGGGAGGGAGCCCCGGGAGGAGGAGGAAGGCAGAAAGTGACAAAGGACAAGATGTGAGCGACTGCCCTCACCTTCCCCTATGAATCTCAGCTGGAGGAGAGCATAGGGAAAGGCCCTGACGTCTGGGGGCTGAGTGGGGCTCGAAATCTTCTATTGCTCAATATTGCCCACTACCTAGTTGTCCGAGTTTACCTGGAGGGCCAATATTAGCCTCGACCGAAGCTAAGCCCTGCTCGCATAGCAGTAGGCAGCGTGACCGGGTGTCCCTCCAAGAGAGAGACCTGGTCCTCGGGTCGCAGTCCGACTGCCAGGAAGCCAAAGCGAGCTCAGGGGGTCTCCAGGCTCTCAGCCAACTGCCCTTCCTAATCGCCCTCCCATTCCTTACAATCCCTCTGGAGTTTCGGCCATAGCTAAGCCGTGGCCGGGGGGACTCCGCGTTCTCGGAGGGCTGTGGGGTGCCGGACACTCAACGGTCACTTCCACAGATCTGGTCCCGCTTGAGGGAAGGAATACTGACCTCCGATGTTGTCTCAAAATCCCTTCATGGTTGCCAAAAATGTTACCGGAGAAATTGCAGGGTTCTTGTCTTCGCGCAAGAAAGAATTCAGGCATGAGACAGAGAGTAGTGGGAGGTAAAATAGCAAGGTTTATTAGGGAAGGAACATCTGTAAGGATGGATGGGCACCTCTCACGACAGAGCCTGAGAGACTGGGGAGGAGGAAGGAGGGAGGTTACATGTTGAGTGGAGAGATTACACCTGACCAGGCCAGGCAGGCAGCTCAGCAAAGATGCAGAGAGCTGAGCGCTGATTTGGGTTTTTTTTATTCTTTTTTTGGTTAGTTTAGCCAGCGGTGTTTCAATTGTGTTCATTTTTTTCAAAAAACAGCTCTTTATTTTACTATTTTTTAATACTTTTTTGTTTCAATTTTGTTTATTTCTACTCTAATTATTTCTTTACTCCTATTAGTTTTGTGTTTGTTTTGTTGTTGATTTTCTAGGTCTTTGAGATGCATTGATAGCTCACTATTTGGTACCTTTCCAGTTTCTTCATGTAGGCACTGATTGCTATAAACTTCCCTCTTAACACTGTTATTGCTGTATCCCGTAAGTTTGGATAAGATATATTGTCATCTTCATTTGTTCCCAGAAAATTTTCAATTTCTCTTTTGATTTCTTCTACGACTCCACTGTTCATTGAGGAGCATGTTGTTCAGTCTCTGTGTGTTTGCATATAGTCTAGAGATTCTTGAGTTGTTGATTTCTAGCTTGATTCCATCATGGTCAGAGAAGATGCATGGAATGATATCTATTTTTTTTTAATTTGCTGGGACTGCTTTGTGTCCTAGTGTATTATCTATTCTAGGGAATGTTTCATGCAGTGATGAAAAGAGTGTGTATTCTGCCACTGTGGGGTGAAAGGTTCTGTTGATATCCATAGGTCCGTTTGGTCTATAATGTTGATTAAATCTGTTGTTTCCTTGCTGATTTTCTGCCTGGTTGATCTGTCCACTGCTAGGAGTGGAGCATTGAATCTCCCATTACTATTGTCTTGGAGTCTATATCTCCCTTTTGGTCCATTAACATTTCTTTTAATTAGCCAGGCACTCTGTAATTAGGTGCATATATGTTTATTATAGTCACATCTTCCTGTGGAATTGATTCTTAATCATTACATAGTGCTTTTCTTCATCTTTTTTTAAATCAGTTTTGATGTTAAAATCTATTTTGTCTGATATTAGATTGGCAACACTAGCTCTTTTTTGGTTTCTGTTAGCATGGAATATCTTTTTCTATCTTTTTTAAAAAATTTATTTATTTTATTTGAAAGTCAGAATTCTACAGAGAGAGGAGAGGTGGGGGGGTGGGGTGGGGTGTGGGGAGGTACTCTTTCATCCGCTGGTTCACTCCCCAGATGGCTGCAACGTCCAGAGCTGCGCCAATCCGAAGCCAGGAGCCAGGAGCCAGGAGCCTCCTTCGGGTCTCCCACATGGGTGCAGTAGCCCAAGAACTTGGGCCATCCTCCACTGCTTTACCAGACCACAGCAGAGAGCTAGATTGGAAGTGGAGCACTGGCGCCGTGGCTCAACAGCTAATCCTCTACCTAGTGGCACTGGCACACCGGGTTCTAGTCCCGGTCAGGGAGCCGGATTCTGTCCCGGTTGCCCCTCTTCCAGGTCAGCTCTCTGCTATGGCCCGGGAGTGCAGTGGAGGATGGCCCAAGTGGTTGGGCCCTGCTCCTGCATGGGAGACCAGGAGAAGCACCTGGCTCCTGGCTTCGGATCGGCATGATGCGCCGGCTGCAGCGGCCATTGGAGGATGAACCAACGGCAAAAAGGAAGACCTTTCTCTCTGTCTCTCTCTCTCACTGTCCACTCTGCCTGTCAAAAAAAAAAAAAAAAAAAAAAAAAAAAAAAAAAAAAAAAAAGGAAGTGGAGCAGCTGGGTCTCGAACCAGTGCCCATATGGGATGTGGTGCCTCAGGCCATTGCACCACAGTGCCAGCCCCCTTTTCCATCCTTTCACTTTCAGTCTGCATGTATCTTTGTTGGTGAGATGTGCTTCTTGTAAGCAGCAAATAGAATGGTCTTGTTTTTCAATCCATTCAGCCAGTGTGTATTCTTTTAATTGGAGACTTGAGGCCATTTACATTCAAGGTGACTGTTGATAAGTAATGACTTGGCCCTACCATTTTATAATAAATATTCCTATTGTTTACTTTGGATTTCTTTTGTACTTTTACTGGGGTGGGGCTTTCTGTCTTCTCATTATTTCATAATGATGATTGTCTTTCTTGTTTCTATGTGTAGCACATCCTTAAGCATCTTTTGTAAGGTTGGATGAGTGTTGACAAATTATTTCAATTTCTGTTTGTTACAGAAAGTCTTTATTTCATCTGGACCTGGGTGAAGCCAGGATTCAATCTGGGTGGCAGGGACCCAATCATTTGAACCATCACTTGCTGCCTCCCAGGGTATATGTTAGCAGGAAACCAGATTGGGAGCAGAGAAGCTGGGACTAGTACTGGATACTCTGATATGATGATTTATCCACTGCACCATGAGCCTGCCCTGAAATGTATTTAATGCTCACATAAAAGTTTAGTTGGGCGCCTGAGGGTATTGGAGACTTAGGTTTCTATTGCTTTATTGTTCTGTTGTAATAAGTACATGGCTTTCGTTTCTTGTTCCCATGTTTATGTGTCAGCTGCCACCATTATATCTCTGTTCTAGCCTATGAAAAGGTGGAAAAGGGATAGTGAAGAGTTTTCCCTTTGTCTTTAAAGACATGATCCAGAAATCATATCCATCACTTCTCCCATATTTCCTTTTCACAATTTGGTCATATGGCAGTACCTACCTGCAAATAAAATAGGGCAATGTAGTCTTTAGTAGGTTTGTCTTATGTTCAGCTAAAAGTTGTATTATAATTGACAGGGATAAAACTGTCTTTTGGGAAGAATATATATTTTCTATCACTCTTGATTATATAAAAATAATAATATGACCAGAGTCAAAGAGCAGGGAGGGAGCAGGTGATGTGATCTGACTCCTTGCTCACATTAAAATTTTTTTAATTCATTAATTTGAGAGGGAAAGAGAGAGAGAGAGAGAGAGAGCGAGAGTGAGCACTTCCATCTTCTAGTTCTCACCCCAGATGCCCACAGTGGCTGGTGCTAGGATGGGCCAAAGCTGGGAGCAGGAACTCAATCCAGATCTCCCACGTGAGTGACAGGGACCTAATTATTTGAATCATTAGCTGTTGCTCCCTAGGGTTTTTATTAGCAGGAAGCTGGAGTGAGGTGTGGAACCAGAATTCAAACCCACACACACTGGTATGGAACGTGGGTTTCCCCATCAGTACCTTAACCACTAGGTCAAACACCCATTCTCCTCTCTCACATTTTTGTAGCAGGATGCCCATCCATTGGAAACATATACTTAAAATTATTTCAACTTAAAATTTTTCATTATAACCTTTTGATCTAAGAGTTATCTTATAGGAAATATGCTTTATGGTTGAGAAATATTTATTTGATGATCAGGTTTTACTTCAGTTTCTTCCTTTTTGGTTAAAACAATTTTTTTGAGTTAAAATAGCTTGTATATCATGATTCCACTTGAATAAAAGTAATTCTACCTTACTAGATATGTGAATAGGCAGATAACTAGGATAATATTGATACAGTGTTGATATAGGTATATGGATCATGGGATTTTAGGCACTTTTTAATCTTATAATAGGCTTTTCTATGTAATTTTTATTTTTGGAAGGAGTACATGCCATTTTAACTAAATGGTAAAATCTTTGTTCTTATCAAAGACATAGTCATTACAAATATGAGAAAGGAATTTTTAAAAAAGATTTATTTATTTGAGTTACAGAGAGAGAGAGAGACAGAGAAAGAGAGAGAGAGAGAGAGACAGAGAGACAGATCTTCCATCTGCTGGTTCACTCCCCAAATTACTGAAATGGCCAGGACTGGGCCAGACTGAAGCCAGGGGTCAGGAGCTTCTTCCTGGTCTCCCACCTGAGTGCAGGGGCCAAAGCACTTGGGCCATTTTTCACTGCTTTCCCAGGTGTATTAGCAAGGAACTGGATTGGAAATTGGAAGTGGAGCAGCCAGGATTCAAACTGGAGTCCATATTGGAAGCTAGCAGTGCAGATGGTGGCTTAACCAGCTGTGCCACAAACGCCAGTCCCAAGAAAGGAATTTTTAAGACATTTCATAAAAGTATTATGGAGTGGCTTTAATTAATGCAATAACATAAGTTTAAATTTGTGAAAGTCTCTTTTACAACTCTTCCTAATGTATTAATTATGTGTGCCATTTTGTGTATCTTCTTTCTGTTTTCTTGTCATTATTAATAGTATACCACTCAAGCTCTAAAGTGAGTATTTTTAGATATCAGTCAAATTTATATATTTTTTATTTAAGTTCCTGCATAGGCAAGGATCACCAAGAGGCAGAGGGAGGTGGTGACAGCTGTGAAAAGAAGAAGGAGGCAGAGTGACTACTAGGAATACAGAATAAAGACAAACCTGTAAACCCACTTGGGATTGATAAGAGAAGGTAGTGTTTGTCAAATGTGCCACCCCTAAGAGCCATACACTGAGCCCAGAGCTTCTACTGTCTTGAATGTGTTCTCTACCACACAACCTTATCTTCCTGGTCATGGCACTGGGTAATTAATCTAGGGCAGCCAGTACCAGATGTCCTCAAAAAGTTCGTGGAAAATGTGTATTTTGAAAAAAAACTACATGGACTTCAAATAAACTTATTCCCTAATTATATTAGCCACAAACTTTCTGAAGTGTCCTAGAATTGCAGCTGGTTGGTGGCCCCCTCTGTCAAGAGACCACCTCTGTCACTTGACTTGAGGATACATCGTAGGCCACTTCTGGGTTCATGCTTCTGTTAGTTTCAGGTCCCACAGAGCAGACTTTGCAATAGAAGTCAGTGTATAGGAAGTTTATGGGGAGTGCTATTGAGACCAATGTCTGGGGAAGAGGAAGAGAGGGAAGAGGAGAGAATGAGAGAGAAGGGCAGTGAGAAAAGGGGCCTGGGGAGATACTGAATAGTGATGCGGTCTCAAGGCGGGGCTCAACGGATGCTACAGGCAGCTCTGGAACTAGAATGACTCTTCAGAGATGTCCCAAGTTGGAACAGGAGGACTGTGCCTTTATCATCTTTCTATCAGTCAGCCCCAGCTGTTCAGGAAGAGTCTGTGACCTTGGATAAAGTAGTTCTTTTCAGCTGTGGCAACAATCTGTAGGGTTTGATGGATGGGAGGTGTCTGCCAGCAGCACTTTCAGAGGCTAGGGACAAATCTCTTCATTTCTGAAGGGGATCTGGGCGGCACATCACAGTTTGCTGCAGCCTTTTGGTTATAGTCTGTTTTGGACTCTGTTTTAAGATTTAAAGTAAGCAGCAGAGTGTACATTAGCATGTGTCCATGGAGAGAGTGAGAATTATTGTGAAAGGGCTCTTGAAGTTAACATGAGGCACATGGAAGTTAATGCTACGAAACAGAAGCTATGAGTACACAAGGAAGCAGCTCAAAGTAGGCCTGAGACCAACAGAGTTGTATGAACTCCTGTCGGTGAGCCCTTAGAGACATACCTCACACTCTAGTGTGCTTATTGTTTTTCTATACATAAAATTTTCCTTATGGTTCCACATATATCCTTTCATTAGATAGTATCCCAAACATCTGAAATTCTACAGTGACTGAATTGTGCATAATCACATGCAGCTTGATCTGTGTAAATTCAAGACACTTAGGACAAAAATATACAGACCATTCTATTTTTGGTGAACATTTATCTATGACTCCCTTGCTACAGTAACATGGAGCACCCAGGTTATACAGGATAATAAAGAGTATAAATGTGTATTCAATGGCCTTTTATCACATTGATCCAGCTCCACTTCTGTGTTCCTACTCCATCTCATTGATTCCTAAATAGTGTATATGTTTGCATTGCATGCTGGACCAAATTATTCCTGCATCCTGTTTTTAGTTAATAAATACCATGAGAGCATTTAGTTAAGTGAGTGAGATGGAACATTACTTATTATTGATAATGCTATTGATAACATGGATATTTATTGGGCATCTATTATATGTTAGAGACTAAACAAAGGGCTTAGGCACACTATTTCAATTAACATGTGTACACCATAGGCTAGGCAAGTTTTAAAAAAGTTCCTTAATATAGATGAGGAAACTGGTATTTAGGGGGCTTAAATATCTTGCCAAAGGTTACAAGGCTAGTAGGTGGTAGAATCAGCACTTCAACCAAATAGAATGATTCCAGGCTGTGAGCTTAAATATGTGTTTACTGTTTTGTGTTATAAAGCTAAAAGATTATAATCCTTACACCAGTAGTGCCAAGCCTTTAACAAGAGTCCAATATGGTGGTCTGGTGAGCTGTGTTTTTATGCAAGAGCTGCTTTGGCTGAAATTCAAACATTTGAAATAACCTGTTCAAGATCCTCTCTTAGCTATGTTCTTTTAAGGGGCAGAAATAGGATGGTACAACAGATGTTTGACCTGATTCCTACCAATATGTTATTGTATTGTTTAAACAGTTAAATTCTATAAAGCTAAACTGAGGTATTGGATATCTGGGTGTCTGGGCCACACAAAAGAGAGGATATGAAGTTGAAGGCCATCCAAGACAAAATCACCCAACTGGCATTTTCCTTACTATTGACCCAGATATGGGAAAGCTTCTATGTGTTGTATCCTTTAGAGTAGGCAGAAGGTCATTCTCAGAGCTATGCAGCAAAACACAGGTGAATTTTAAAAATTGAACACATTCCAAATAAGATTTATTTTACTTAGCTTGTATATCAACATATTAAAATTGATCAAATTTGCTCAAGTACCACTTGGGAGAACAGGCAGTGGATCTGAGCTCTATTTTCACTCCTCCCTGTCAGTGAGTGTTCTTTTGTTGCTGAGAGCAAGACCCTTCAGGTGGCAGCACCATAGTCTTTTTGTTACCTTGAATGCTAAGGCTTGTGCTAGGCTGTTGCCTAGCAACCCTTGTCTCTTGTATTCTTTTCTAAACAAGGTATTTTTGTATTGTATAATGTGAAATTTTTTATTTGTGTTGGCTGATGCTTTAAAATGAGATCTTTACGTGTGTGTGTGTGTGTGTGTTAGAATACAACAAATGCCTTGTGATTCCATCAAACCTCTGAGTAACAATTATGAGACAGTGAAGCCTTATTTGATGAAACTACAAGTAATAATGACCTCTCCCCCTCCACCAATCATAAAGCCGTTACAAAATCCTGTTGGAAAGCATAAAGGACTGAAAAATGTTCTATGTCTAATGGAAATGAATGTTTCCTATGAAATGTTGCTTTCTTAATATATGTATTATTAGTGTTCTCATGGGCTAAATGTACTTTTATTAAAGATATTATCCAAAGTTGCTTAGTACTCAAAGCTACAACAATAAGAAAGATACAAAAAATACGAAATATGTTTAGAATATCTTTCATTATTTTCTCCCAGAATTTATGAACACGATTTTTAAAAAATATTCAACGAGAAAACCCTTAGGCTTTTATGTAATTTACATTCTAACTTTTTATCTTTGAACTTGACTTTCTTTGGTCTCATAAGGCCTCCACATGGTGCTATCTAGAAGCCCTGAGGACTAAACCTCCAAAGTATTCATGTGGGAAATCAGATCTTTTTAAAGGCTGGAAAAATTAGATTCAGATCTGCAGAGATAATGTTATGGCAAATATTTAGGTACCCCAAATGTAAAAAGTAAGTTTGTGTAAACAGTGAAACTCAAATATAGACTTAAAGTAGAGTTTAAGGTCTTCATCTGGGCAAAAGATTAATCATTAAGTAAAGTCAGGATCAAATAGAAGTATATTTTTAGAAGTTAATAAGATTCTGTTAGTTTCATGGAGGTAGTGTTAAGCAGCACTCAGAACCTTTCAAATGCTCTTTTGTTTGACCAGTTGTTGTATGACTGGTTATGTAAATAGCCAAGTTAAGTGGGTTCCCTAAATGACCTCAAAGGCAAGAAGCAAAGGATCATGTCATGAGCCTCCTTTGGAACAACCTCTCATCTGCAACATGAGAATTTTATTTACGATACATTCTAAATATGAGACAAGACTTGAGTAAAGCTGTAAGGGTAACTCTGTCCTTTCATTACTGTGCCAGAGCTTGCAAAGAGCTGGCGGTTGCCCTTGGGGGCTAGTTTTCTAGGGACCAGCCAATAGGGCAGGTTCCAGAGGGTCCCACGGGGCAAGGCTTATGTTTATTCCATCATCTAATTTAGTCACAAGCACACCCATGACTTAGGTAAACTGATTATATGTATGTGTGTTTGTGTGTGTGTTCATGCATATGATTCTTGCTTTTCATTCATTGCTTATTTGAAAGTTTTGTAATTTTTGAATATTTCTTAATCCCTTAATATTGTTCTTGATATTTGTTTTGTTTAAAGTTTACATATGTAAAACTATGTAGATATGGGTGGAGAGAGACCAGGCTGTAAAGTTACCCTGCATTTTATAGCAAGATACACTTTTGCACCCCATGTGAGTGAATTAATGGACAGAGCCTGTCTTTGGAAAGTATCTACAGGAGGAACGTTTTCAATTCGGAAATCTCCTGATTTTTCTCTCTTCACATGTTTGAAAGGGGAGATGCGGTATACGACAGCTCTGTTCATGGCATCAGTTATCCTTTAATATCTATATCTGTTTGGGAAAGAGAACTGCTATTAACTTGTTAGTAGCAGCAATGCCCTATTGTACGAACCATGGATAAGTCAGCATAACTTTCCTCCCTGTTCTTGGAGAGCTGAAAAGAACTAAGAGTGATTTGAAGATTTCCCAGTCAGACGTGCCTCATACATTACTTCCTTAGTTTCATGAATATATTTGTTCTTTCCTGATGGGTAGACCTCAGCCCATTTTTAAAGACTTTCTACTTTTATATATTTTTTGGAGTTTGAGTTCTTTTTTTAAACTTTTATTTAATGAATATAAATTTCCAAAGTACAGCTTATGGATTACAATGGCTTTCCCCCTCCCATAACTTCCCTCCCACCCGCAACCCTCCCCTTTCCCGCTCCCTCTCTCCTTCCATTCATATCAAGATTCATTTTCAATTCTCTTTATATACAGAAGATCAGTTTAGTATATATTAAGTAAAGATTTCAACAGTGCCCCCGCATAGCAACACAAAGTGAAAAAATACTGTTGGAGTACTAGTTATAGCATTAAATAACAGTGTACAGCACATTAAAGACAGAGATCCTACATATTTTAAAAAATTGATTAATTTTCTATGCAATTTCCAATTAAAAATCTTTATTAAAAAGACAGGGTCCCAGAAGACAGTAGCACTGTCTCATCACATTATTGGTATCCTGACAGCAATAGTATGACATAAACTAGCTCTGTGGCAAAAGGGAGGAAGAAGGCTGATTTGTGAGAAATCAAGACCTCCCCTAAGAACTCAAAACTCCATATATAGCAGTCAAAAACAATGAAACCCAGTCATTTGCAACAAAATGGAGGAATCTGGAAAACATTATGCTGAGTGAAATAAGCCAGTTCCAAAGGGACAAATATCATATGTTCTCCCTGATCGGCGACAACTAACTGAGCACCAAACGGGAAACCTGTTGAAGTGAATTGGACACTATGAGAAACAGTGACTTGATCAGCTCTTGTCCTGACTGTTGATATACAATGTAATATCCATTGTAGTATTTTTTTTCGTTCTAGTACTATTGTTTGAACTCTGTAATTAACACACAATTATTCTTGGGTGTTTAAATTTTAACTGAAAAGTGATCCCTGTTAAATATAAGAGTAGGAAAAAGAGAGGAAGGAGATGTACAATTTGGGACATGCTCAATCAGACTTGCCCCAAATGGTGGAGTTAGAAACGTGCCAGGGGATTCCAATACAATCCCATCAAGGTGGCATGTACTAATGCTATCTCACTAGTCCAAGTGATCAATTTCAGTTCACAATTGATCGCACTGATAGGTCTAAGAGTCAAAGAGATCACACAAACAAGACTAGTGTCTGCTAATACTAACTGATAGACTCAAAAAGGGAGAGAACGATCCAACATGGGAAGCGGGATACACAGCAGACTCATAGAATGTCATTTGTCCTAAATAGCACTCTGGCCTCAGAATCAGCCCTTAAGGCATTTGGATCTGGCTGAAGAGCCCATGAGAGTATTGTAGGCATAGAAAGCCAAGACACTCTGGCAAAAAAAAAAAAAAAAAAAAACAAAAAAAAAAACACCTAAATCAAAGATATCTGCGAGTAAAATCCCAGTGGAAAGAATGGGGCCCTCAAAGAAGGAGGTACGTTTCTCTGAAGGGAAGAGAGAACTTCCACTTTGACTGTGACCCTGTCGGAATAAGATCAAAGTCAGCGAACCCTAAAGGCTTCCATAGCCTTGGCAACTCATGACTAGAGCCTAGGGAGATTACTGACGCCATAAACAAGAGTGTCAAATTGTTAAGTCAGCAACAGGAGTCACTGTGTACTTACATCTCATGTGGGATCTGTCCTTAATGTGTTGTCTAATGTACAGTGATGCTATAACTAGTACTGAAACAGTATTTTTACACTTTGTGTTTCTGTGTGGGTGCAAATTGATGAAATCTTTACTTAGTATATACTGAATTGATCTTCTGTATATAAAGATAATTGAAAATGAAAAAAAAAACCTGGTGTTAAATTGAAAATTGCATAGAAAATTAATTTTTAAAAAATATCATGTAGGATCTCTGTCTTTAATGTGCTGTACACTGTTATTTAATGCTATAACTAGTACTCCAACAGTATTTTTTCACTTTGTGTTGCTATGCGGGGGCAAACTGTTGAAATCTTTACTTAAGATATACTAAACTGATCTTCTGTATATAAAGAGAATTGAAAATGAATCTTGATGTGAATGGAAGGAGAGAGGGAGCGGGAAAGGGGAGGGTTGCGGGTGGGAGGGAAGTTATGGGAGGGGGAAAGCCATTGTAATCCATAAGCTGTACTTTGGAAATTTATATTCATTAAATAAAAGTTAAAAAAAAAGAAAAAAGCAGCAATTAAAAAAAAGAAACACATTTTTTCAAAAATCATATTTTGATAGATACTAAACTTACATAAAAGTATATGTTTCATTAAAAAGATTGTCACATTATCCTGGAATGAAGCTGGATCTTTCTAGATGTAGCATGTGTTTCTTCAGTCTCTTGTAACTCATCTTTCTGTCCTTAAATCATTCAATAATATTTGTTTATCCCCTTCTATGTGCTGAGTACTGCTCTCATTGCTGGAGATAATAGCAGTAGATTAAAGAGATAGAAAGCACTGATTGCTCTCTCCTGGATATTATGGGCTACTGGGGAGATGGAGAGTAATCTGGAAAACAAAATGAAATGTGTATGGTAGATTGTCAGAAGTACAATGGAGTAAAGCAGCAAGTTGGGGGGTGGGAGCAGGAAATGTTGGGATGCAGTAGAGGCATTTTAGGCAAGGTGGTGACATTTGCAATGAGTTGGTGACATGGGAACACTATTCTGGACCAAGGTACCAAGTGCAAAACCATGTGCTTTGAGAATGTCCCTGGTGAGTTTAAGGAAGAGCAAGCAAGGAGTTGGGCCTGGCTCAGAGAGTGTTGGAAGTAAAGTATAGGAGAGGGGTCCTGACCTCAGGATGAGGCTTTCCTTCCATCTCACTCTGCAAAATGCAAAGTCCTTATTATGATCCAAAAGGCCCTGCATTACCCTCCCCCTCATTAACACACTCAACCCCTCTCCTACAGAGTAGTGTTCCCATGTTACCAACTCATTGCAAATGTCACCACCCTTCCTAAAATGTCCCTATTACACCCCAACATTTCCTGCCCTCCTTCTCCCTGCTTGTTGCTTTACTCCATTGCACTGCTGACAATCTACCATACAACTGGGCCATCATCTGCTTCGTTCCCATGTGCACTAGTAGGGAGCTGGATTGGAAGTGGAGCAGTGGAGATGCAAATCGGTGCCCATATGGGATGTCGGCACTGCAGGCAGCAGCTTAGACCGTTAAGCCACAATACCGGTTATCAAGTCCAACTCTTGGTGACCACTTAGGACTTCTCATCCACTGATTGCAGAATTTTTCACTCCTTATTACTTGCACCTGACCTCTCTTGCCTCCTACCTGGTGTGTTTGATTGCAGCCATTCTTGGTATGTACCCTCATTCTTTCTTTTGTCTATTGTAGTAACCTAGAAAAGGGCCAGTACTGCTGGAACCTTACTGCCCAATCTGCCTTTTCAACAGGACTGAATATTCCTCTGGTAAAGCACTTAACCATGACAATTAATCTTTGAATTTATGACCACATATCTCCTGGGGGATCTCAACAAAGCCCAGTAATCCTAATTATTTCCCTCTGCCATCATCGCAGGTTTTTCTCACCCCCTCAAACTTTTAACACCCCCCCCATTCTGTGCTTTGTACTCTTCCTTTGATGTTTCCACAATGGATATGAACCCCACCCTCCACCCCACCCTGCTTATTCCTAAGGCCACCCTGTTGCTCCTCAATGCTGTGACTCCTGAACTATTCCCTCTCTTTCTGGCAACAGCAGTTTTTTCTCCTTTATGTGAAAGCACCATTCAAACATAGTAGAATATACCTCATCTTAAAACAAAACGAAACAGTTCTTTGAGTCCACATCCTGTCTTAGCCATGACCACAATTTCTTTTGCTCTTTATAGTATTTCTTTAAAAGATTGTCAAGTGTTTGCTGTCTCAAATTTTCCTCTTTCATTCTTGCCTGAACATATCAATCAAAATTTTCCACTCACCATGACAAGAAACCAGCTTTTATAAGGATCACCAGTGCCTTCCACACTATCAAATCCAATGCTCATTTTTCATTAATCTTATTTTGCATGATTCTCAGCAGCTCTCTACAGAATGCATCAGTCCATCCTTTGCATACTTTCTTCACTTGGGTTCTGGGACATCTATCTTTCTGAATTTTCCTCTGGTTTTGTTGTTTGAAAAATTATTGGCTTATTATTCATTAACATGTAGAAAAAGCAATGCATTTTATAAAACATCTTTTGGTATCTAACAGGAAGGTTGTATGACTTATCTCCTTTAAAATTACTATGATGAATTTATTAATATAGCTCTACTCTTATCATTCATGGAATGAACCTAATTGGTTGTAGTGTGTTATTCTTTCACTCTACTACCTAGCTCCATAGTTCATATTTTCCCTGGACTTTTGGCGTAATATTTATGAGTGAAATTTGCAAGTTATTCCATTTTGATGCATTCTTGTCAAGCTATTGTAATATGCTAGCTTTTTAAAATTAATTATGGTTTCCTTCTCCATATCCTTTGATGATTTATTGATTTTTTGAAAATTGTTCCTATTCCTTATAAGTATTTCAAGCTTGAATTGCAAGGAAAAACAAAACAGAGAGTCATTCTAAATTCTGCCATGCAGATTTAACCATCATTAATATTAGATGGACCAGATAATCTCTTAATATGTATTTATATGTGTGTATTTCTGTGTGTGTATGTGTGTGTGTATAGGCAACAGTGTGCTTGGAACATAGTAGGAACTCCCATTAATTTGTTTACTGAGGGGCCGGCGCTGTGGCGCAGCAGGTTAAAGCCCTGGCCTGAAGAGCTGGCATCCCATGTGGGTGCCGGTTCTAGTCCCGGCTGCTCCTCTTCTGATCCAGCTCTCTGCTATGGCCTGGGAAATCAGTAGAAGATAGCCCAAGTCCTTGGGGCCCTGTACCCATATGGGAGACCTGGAAGTAGCTCCTGGCTCCTGGCTCCTGGCTTTGGGTCGGCTCAGCTCCGGCCATTGTGGCCATCCGGGGAGTGAACCAGCAGATGGAAGACCTCTCTCTCTCTGTCTCTACCACTTTCTGTATCTCTGTCTTTCAAATAAATAAAATAAATCTTTAAAATATTTTTGTTTACTGAAAAAAATAGAATATTAGATGCAGTTATTTTTGCAAACATGGGGTCATATTAAATTCTATTTTTATCCAATTAAATTTTATTTAAATGTATATTACATAATAATCAACAAAACTAATCTCATCAGAATGAAAACAAATAATTGAAGTAACTGAAACTGGAACCAATTCAGAAACTTAGATATGTTTTTTATAATAAAGTATCAGTATCTAGACTCTATAGCTTAAGAAACTCTTAAGCTTAACTCTATAGCTTAAGAAAAACACTGTGATAAAAGAATTTTATTTCTACTTTTTGTTTCTATCTTTTTTTGATGTTTACCTTTTTTCCTATTCATCTTTTGCTCATCTTTAGTTAACTGTAAACTAGAACTGATAGAATTTAATATTTTCTCTTTTTACCTCATTTTTACTGGCTTTATGTTATTGTTGATTTTAAGATTTATTTTGCTTACTTCCTGTTCTTTACTCATAATTTCTAGTTTGTTTTCACTGCATTACCATGATTAATGTTTTCATTAAATCAGTGATCCTTTTAACAAGCCTTCCTTATTCATCTCAGTTGCCTTATTTCCATTGTTCTTTGGAATCTGCAAGAGAGAATTAAGGGTGCTTTATTCCCTGAGTTCTTTCCTATTGAGAAAATTATAATTAATCAACCCCTTCTTGATAGGTTATTGATTTTCACATTTTCTCAGAACTTGGCATATTCTGTTAATACATTGTTCTATCAGTGAAGGTTTCTATGGAGTTATCTAGGCCAGTCTGTTTTTAAATTTTGTTTCATTTCATTGTTATATTTTAGTGAAAAGGTGGAGTTTCTGTGAAAGAAGAGGAGATTCTGTACTCACTTCATCTTAACTCATCTATCTTTTCCCCAAAGCTGTTTCCACTCTACATGGTCACAAAGGAGAGACAATAAGACCATCTCTGCATCTTATCCTGTTAGGGCAGACAGATAAAAGATGTGATGGCCAGTTAAATTTCAATTCCAGGAAAACACGATACTTTCAGTCAAAGTGTGTCCAACTGAGCATCCTGCAATTCTATTTGCCAAAGCTGGCAACCTTAGTTCGGCATTTCACTGTAGCCTTAAATTTTGAAATGTTTCATCCACAAGATTGCCTGATGTTAATGCTTTTATAAAACTAGCTCTTTGAAAACTTTGGAATTTCTTCCATGTTTTTTTCTGTGCTTAGGTCTTTTATTCTTTGAGGCTTTCAAATTTTTTTTAAGTGGATATACAATTATTTAACATTCAGATTTCATTAAGACATGTGCATTATGGCAATTTTACTGGGGATTTAACCCTACCTAAGATATGATTGCTTGCTGGGGCTAGCAACCGGGTCTAGTTCACACTTAACACTAATTAAGCACTTTATTGCATAAATACAATACCAAACAAAGTATATTCAAATGCTTTCTTAAAAAAATCAATTTTAAAGGCCTTTCTATTCAGGCTAATGACAAATATAATAAAGGCAGATATGCTAACTTAACATAATTGACTGATTTTATACAGCACCTATATCTTTTAGTGCACAAGTATATTATTAAATGATAGAAAACATCCAATACAACCATTTCTACAGAACAAGGAAATAAATGTCTAAGAAAGAAAGATTTTACAGACCCCATCTTTTATACCCACCCCAACAGTCTAACTCTAAAGAGGAAAAAGCCAATGACTTTCCTCACAAGAGCTCACGACTAACGTTGCTTTGTTATCAAAATCTGTATTTCTGATCTGTTATGAGCATTGAGACAAATATTCCCAAAGAAAGAAGCCTATTCAGCAACAACAAGCACTACATTCAAGCTATCTCATCCCAGGAATTAAATAAGGTCAGCCATATTCATGAGCATTTCCTCCACTGTAGTATTGTAGAAAGTCTCAGTGTCCCAAATAATCCTCATTTTCTTCATTAACAGAGTTAATAGCCACACCTTTCCTCCCAAATTGACCCCCTCTGCCCATTTCACTGTTTTTCAAAAAGTATGCTGTTTTGCTTATGATTCCATGTCATAAATTATGTCAATGCTGTTTCTGAGTGCCATGCCTTCTCATCAACTGCTGCCATCGACTCCTGTGAATATAGTTTTCACTAATGGTACGTAGATTGTAGTTTATAACCACAGGCACTTGCTGCACATCAATCCCACAAGCCAACAGGTTAGTAGTGATCAGTACATGGCTCGATTCTGATTGGAATTCTCTCATGATGACATCTCTTTCCATGTCACTAGGCAGAGGAAACTTTAAAGTCCCTGGCATGCATTTTTTTCATTGAACCAGTCCACCTTGTGCCTTGTATTGAGAAAAATAACAGCCTGCATAATGGTCAATGTTTTGTGGAAGTCACAAAGTGTGCCCAACTTCCATTTCTTGCTTTCAATATGAATATAGAATTGTTTGTAGGACGCACAATTTAATCTTTAGACCTTATAAAAGAGATGGCTAACGTTTTTCTGTAATAGCATAGCCAAAATAAGAGCTTAAATAATAATCTCATAGCTAGATTCACATCGCCATCAGCGAAGTATACAGTAAGTAGAAAAAAAAAAACCTCCCTTTCAGACCAAAGGGAAAGAAAGTTTTAAAGTGAGAATATAATTTTCCTCATGGGCATTGTCTACCTTAGAAAAACTACTACAGAACATGCCTGTGACTATAGACTTGTAGTTCAGGCCACCGAAGATTAGAGATGGGACATGGGCACTCCCTTGACTTGCATCCTCTGGTCTGCTTGAACACAAACCAGGAGGAAAAGAAAGCTCGGCATCAGAAGCAATGGGTGGCAGGCCTATTAATGGCTGATCTGTACGGTGATCTGCCCTCAAGGAGACCCAACAGGCCAGTCCACTGCAGTGGCTTTCAATGTGGTAAGTCTGGGCTTCAGCAGAAGTCAGCTTGTGAAGAGCCCTGGCAGCTCTGCCAAGAGTTGGGTCACTGGAAATGGACCTGCCCTGGAGTCGAAGGATGCCCAGGTCAGAGCCACAGATCTTATTGGCTCTAAGCTGAAAAGCCCTTCACTCAGCCCAACTTCCAAAGTGACCACTGCAGCTGAGGGTATGGTCAAGTAGGGTCAGCAACATTGCAGGCAGAACTGTAAATTTCTTATTAGAGATGCCACCTGCCTTTACCTGGCCAGCTCTCCTCCCAGGCCAGCCAAGTAATGAAAGTCAACAGAGTGCCTTCCCCTAGGAGGTTCACACCTCCCTTAGGATATACCCCATGTGAAGAGATAGATAGGTCTGGGCCTCTGAATTTACAAGGCCTAAAGCCCACCAGATTATTATCAAGCCCCTTCTATCAGGTTCCATTTGCCTCTCAATCAGAAAACTTAATTGTAGCTTAGACAGCTCCTTTCTTAGCTCCTCTAATAATGACTCTGTCCTTGGTTCTAGACCCTGTCTAGTGCACTTGGGCCTCATTCCTTTGTAATCATAACCTCTACTCTACCACCAATGGCTCTACTCCCAACCTGTATGTACTGATGGTCCTCTTCCCCACTTAATGCTGTATAATTGTTCAGACCTGGTAAATGCCACTCTTAGGATCATTGGTTACTATCCTCACCCTGTCTTTTATGACCTTGTCTAAATATGATCAGAGTCGGGGAACTTGGAAGGCTTCCATAGCCTTGGCAACTCATGACGACAGCCTAGGGTGGTTACTGGTGCCATAAACTAGAGTGTCAATTTGTTGGGTCAACAACAGGAGCCACTGTGCGCTTGCTCCTGATGTGGGATCTCTGTCCTTAATGTACTGTACATTTTGATTTAATGCTATAACTAGTACTCCAACAGTATGTTTCACTTTGTGTTTCTATGTGGGTGCAAACTGTTGACATCTTTACTTAATGTATACTAAATTGATCTTCTGTATATAAAGAGAATTGAAAATGAATCTTAATGTGAATGGAAGGGGAGAGGAAGCGGGAGAGGGGAGGGTTGCGGGTGGGAGGGAAGTTATGGGAAGGGGAAGCCATTGTAATCCATAAGCTGTATACTGGAAATTTATATTCATTAAATAAAAGTTGAAAAAAAAATAAAAAAAAAAAAGAATTGTTTGGTTCCTTCAATGGTCAATTCTTTCTTCGCCAGAATTTGAACTGGATCTCTCATGAAATTTTTTGGTCACTTCTAACATATCAGTTGGCATCATAGCAGAAAGCAAGACAACCTGAACACTGGTATTTAGTTTTTGAAAATCTCATAGATTTGATCCTTAAACTCTTGTCTCAATATTTCATCTGCTTCATTCAAAATGAACATTTAATCAATTTTGGAGAAAGATATCTTCTGTTTAACTTGTCAAATACTCTCCCTGGTGGACCAACAATATGTGGTAAATGCCTGTGATTTTTGCATTTCGTTTCTAATGTTTGTTCTACCAATGCAGGCAATGAGAAGTTGCTCCCATATAGTCTCCAAGTACCAGAATTACCTTTTGGATCTATTGAGCTAGTTCTCTGGTTGGGGTCAATACTAGTGCTTGGTTCTCCTTGAACTCAATCTCCAGCTGTCGCAGGTTGGAAATAGCAAATGTGGCTGTCTTGCCAGTGCCTGACTGAGCTTGAGCAATCACATCCTGTTCTTTAATACAAGGAATAATAGCTCTTTGTGAAATAGCTGAAGGCGGCCGGTGCCGCAGCTCACTAGGCTAATCCTCCGCCTGTGGCGCCGTCACACCGGGTTCTAGTCCTGGTTGCTCCTCTTCCAGTCCAGCTCTCTGCTGTGGCCCGGGAAGGCAGTGGAGGATGGCCTAGGTTCTTGGGCCCTGCACCGGCATGGGAGACCAGGAGAAGCACCTGGCTCCTGGCTTTGGATTGGTGCAGCGCGCCGGCTGCAACGCACCAGTTACAGTGGCCACTCTGGGGGTGAACCAATGGAAAAAGGAAGACCTTTTTTTTTTTCCATTTATTAAACTTTTATTTAATGAATATAAATTTCCAAAGTACAGCTTATGGGTTACAATGGCTTCCCTCCTCCCATAACTTCCCTCCCACCCGCATCCCTCCCCTTTCCCCCTCCCTCTCCCCTTCCATTCACATCAAGATTCATTTTCAATTCTCTTTATATACATAAGATCAGTTTAGTATATATTAAGTAAAGATTTCAACAGTTTGCCCCCGCATAGCAACACAAAGTGAAAAAATACTGTTGGAGTACTAGTTATAGCATTAAATAACAGTGTACAGCACATTAAAGACAGAGATCCTACATAATATATTTTTTTAAATTAATTAATTTTCTATGCCATTTCCAAGTTAACACCAGGTTTTTTTTTTCATTTCCAATTATCTTTATATACAGAAGATCATTTCAGTAGGAAGACCTTTCTCTCTGTCTCTCTCTCTCTCTCTCACTGTCTAACTCTGCCTGTCAAATATATATATATATATATATATATATATATATATATATATATATATATAGCTGAAGGCATCTCAAAACCATAAGCATAGATGCCCTGAAGAAAAGACGCCTTTAAATTTACATCATCAAAGTTATCAACAATCTTATTCCAGTTGCTCTCAATGACAACCTTGGGGTCCATTCTGTTCTCTGTTATAGTTCGCAGAGCCACCAGACATGTCCAAAGAGCCACTTAGCAACTGACTGAAAAGCTTTCAACATTTTTATAAATAAAATGTGGGCATAATTTTTTTAAAACTTAGTTTTCATTATGTCAGTTACTGTTTACCTTTATCATTCTTAAATTTGTGTTATTCATGTTTTCTCTCTTTTAAAAAATCTTTTGAAGTAGAGTGGTTTACCAAGTTTATCTATTGATCCTTTCCCACAAGGCTAGCTCCAATATTTATCAATAAGTTCTACTTTTTAGTTTTGATTCATTCATTACAATTTGTAATTCAAAATTTTCCTGAATTGCAAAATTATTTGCCAATACATCATACATATCTTAAATGCATAGTCTAATAAATTTTTATTTTCTTTTTTTCTTTTTTTTATTTTTTTTAACTTTTATTTAATGAATATAAATTTCCAGTGTACAGCTTATGGATTACAATGGCTTCCCCCTCCCATAACTTCCCTCCCACCCGCAACCCTCCCCTCTCCCGCTCCCTCTCCCCTTCCATTCACATTAAGATTCATTTTCAATTCTCTTTATATACAGAAGATCAATTTAGTATACATTAAGTAAAGATGTCAACAGTTTGCACCCACATAGAAACACAAAGTGAAACATACTGTTTGAGTACTAGTTATAGCATTAAATCAAAATGTACAGCACATTAAGGACAGAGATCCCACATGAGGAGCAAGTACACAGTGACTCCTGTTGTTGACCCAACAAATTGACACTCTAGTTTATGGCGCCAGTAACCACCCTAGGCTGTCATCATGAGTTGCCAAGGCTGTGGAAGCCTTCCAAGTTTGCCGACTCTGATCATATTTAGACAAGGTCATAAAAGACAGGGTGAGGATAGTAACCAATGATCCTAAGAGTGGCATTTACCAGGTTTGAACAATTATACAGCATTAAGTGGGGAAGAGGACCATCAGTACACACAGGTTGGGAGTAGAGCCATTGGTGGTAGAGTAGAGGTTATGATTACAAAGGAATGAGGCCCAAGTGCGCTAGACAGGGTCTAGAACAAAGGACAGAGTCATTATTAGAGGAGCTAAGAAAGGAGCTGTCTAAGCTACAGTTAAGTTTTCTGATTTTGAGGCAAATAGAACCTGACAGAAGGGGCTTGATAATAATCTGGTGGGCTTTAGGCCTTGTAAATTCAGAGGCCCAGACCTATCTATCTCTTCACATGGGGTATATCCTAAGGGAGGTGTGAACCTCCTAGGGGAAGGCACTCTGTTGACTTTCATTACTTGGCTGGCCTGGGAGGAGAGCTGGCCAGGTAAAGGCAGGTGGAATCTCTAACAAGAAATTTACAGTTCTGCCTGCAATGTTGCTGACCCTACTTGACCATACCCTCAGCTGCAGTGGTCACTTTGGAAGCTGGCTGAGTGAAGGGCTTTTCAGCTTAGAGCCAATAAGATCTGTGGCTCTGACCTGGGCATCCTTTGACTCCAGGGCAGGTCCATTTCCAGTGATCCAACTCTTGGCAGAGCTGCCAGGGCTCTTCACAAGCTGACTTCTGCTGAAGCCCAGGCTTACCACATTGAAAGCCACTGCAGTGGACTGGCCTGTTGGGTCTCCTTGAGGGCAGATCACTGTACAGATCAGCCAGTAATAGGCCTGCCACCCATTGCTTCTGATGCCGAGCTTTCTTTTCCTCCTGGTTTGTGTTCAAGCAGACCAGAGGATGCAAGTCAAGGGAGTGCCCGTGTCCCATCTCTAATCTTCGGTGGCCTGAACTACAAGTCTATAGTCACAGGCATGTTCTGTAGTAGTTTTTCTAAGGTAGACAATGCCCATGAGGAAAATTATATTCTCACTTTAAAACTTTCTTTCCCTTTGGTCTGAAAGGGAGGTTTTTTCTACTTACTGTATACTTTGCTGATGGCGAAGTGAATCTAGCTATGAGATTATTATTTAAGTTCTTATTTTCGCTATGCTATTACAGAAAAATGTTAGCCATCTCTTTTATAAGGTCTAAAGATTAAATTGTGCGTCCTACAGATTCCTTCATAATAGAATTAGTTTCCTACCTTGAAGAGAATAGAGAAATGAAAGAAAAGTTGGGCTTAGAATAGAGAAATGAGGGAGCAAGTCCTAGATCGCTTGCTGACAATAGCAATATCACATGAATACTTAGCAAACCGTTTCAACCATTAGATAACAACTTAAGAAAACATTTACCAGAAGGTCCAATGCCTTCTATAAATTTTAAGAATCATGTATTTGGAAACACCTCTTAAATATCTAACATGGTGTAGTTTGTTTAACCAGTAAACTTAAGCACAACCATATAAAATGTTTTTAGTTTCTTTCTACCAACACGTTTAAAACATATGATACACAGATTCAGGTCCCACAAATTAAAATGTATCTTTGATTGATTTTAGCAGCTTAAATTTATGGACAATCTTATCTATAAGCCATTTAAAATAAAACTCTTAATAAAGTTTCCCCATGTGGACATACAATATGTACACACATATAACATAGCATAGTAGACCAATATAGCAATTTTAATAATAGCTTTTAAAATCTTTAACTCTTTTTGTAGATTGCCAATTGATTTGAATTGCTTTTTGTTTTTAGTAACCTCAGTTAACAATACTTTCTCTCAGTTGGTACTGTTAATACATTATTGGCTTCATCTGTTTACAGAGCCATCCCAAAGTACTGAATACAATAGAAGTGGCTGGAAAAAGTCCATAGGAACCTATAGGAGGACAGCTAAACACAGAACCAACAACGCTTTAGTTTCATGAGCAGCAAATCATATATAACTGTGGATGACAAAAGACTTTAAGTCGCCATGATTAAAATTATAAAGTCATCGGCCAACAAGAGGCACTTGCTTACTTCACAGTATTTTTGAAAGCACCTGTAGGATTTTGCAAGTATTTAACCCTTTAGGCCTCTGGGGCTTTCTCATTAAGATAACTATCATGTCTAGTAACACAAGATCATTAGACTTTTTAATTCTCAAACATTTGTATTAATAGCATTTTCCATTATAGAAACTTAAAATTTGGTACCACGTCACATCTTGACAGTCCTTCTAATATAATCCAAATAGCCTGATTAGTTGGTGTCTCTATAAGATGAGAGACATAGGTCCTTCGATTTTTTCAGTTGGGCCCAAACTGGAAAAACCAAAATCCAGGATTTACTGGAAATTTTAGAGACCAGATTGTTTGAAACTTTGATTTTTTGAATGCCTGTCAAGAATGCCAAGAAGGCTCAAAATCCAAAATATCTGGTTGAAATAAGATTCCTTAAAATCATGACATAATATAGACCAAATTTGATCATTGTTACAGGTGATTATTCCAATCTTTGAAAATAAGCACATATTTAAATAACCCATAGCTCTTAATAAAAATTCAGCTGTTTTTGAACAATTAGAATTTAACAGACATCAAGAGAACATAGTAGATTACTTTAACACATTGCTTTAACAGAGCATCAGAGTTTAATTCTATGTCAAAGAGAAATTGAGCTTCCTGTGATCTTTTGCTGTGAGGTTTCCTTCCTTTACCTTCTTTCATATTGGTGACCATTTTTCTGTGTTTCTGTGTGTAAGACATCTTTAAGCATCTTTTGCAGGGCAGGATGAGTGGCAACAAATTCTCTCAGTTTCTGTTTGCTATGAAAAGTCTTAATTTCACCTTCATTCACAAATGAGAACTTTGTAGGATATAATATTCTGGGCTGGCAGTTTTTCTCTCTTAGTACCTGGGCTATGTCTCGCCACTGCCTTCTAACTTGTAGGGTTTCTGATGAGAAGTCTGCTGTGAGTCTTTGGAGATCCTCTAAGAGTAATCTGACGTTTCTCTCTTGTACATTTTAGGATCTTTTCTTCATGTTTCACTGTGATGAGTTTGATTACAACATGTCGTGGTGAGGATCTCTTTTGGTCATGTTTATTAGGGGTTCTATAAGCTTCCTGTACTAAGATACCTCTGTCCTTCTCCAAACCTGGGAAATTTTCTGCTAGTATCTCACTGAAAATGCCTTCTAATCCTTTCTCCCTCTCCATGCCTTCAGGAACTCCTAGAACCCGAATGTTGGGTTTTTTAATAGTATCCTGTAGATTCCCGACAATATTTTTTAGATTTCTAATTTCTTCTTCTTTTCTTTGGTTTGCCTGTTTCCTTTCCTGTTCTCTGTCTTCTAAGTCTGATATTCTCTCTTCTGCTTCGCCCATTCTGTTTTTAAGGCTCTCTAATGTGTTTGTCATTTGAGCTATTGAATTCTTCATTTCATTATGATTTCTTGTCACTATCACAGTTTCTTGTTCTACTAGTTGTTTCATTTCATTTTGATTCCTCCTTAATATTTCATTTTCACGAGAGAGATTTTCTATCTTGTCCAGTAAGGATTTCTGTAGTTCAAGAATTTGTTTTTGAGAACTTCTTAATGTTCTTATCAATTTTTTGAGATCCGCTTCTTGCATTTCTTCTATCTCATCATCTTCATAATCTTGAATTGGGGTGTCTTTTTCATTTGGGGGCGTCATAGTTTCTTCCTTGTTCTTGTTACCTCGGTTTTTGCATTTGTTGTTTGGCATGTTGGAGATATTTGGTTTCTTCACTGTGGTGTTTTTTCTTGTTACACTATGGCTCTATATTAAGTGGACTGTCTGCTTTCGGTGGAGCCTTAGAGGCTTGAGATGAGAGCTGTGTTTGGTTCCTCAGGGTTGAGGGTGTGTCAAAGATGACACTCCCGGGTTAGGTGTGGTAAATCTCTTTCTTTTTTTCTTTTTTTGATTCAAAAGGGAAGTAATTCCGCACAGCTCGCGTTCCAGCGCTGGTGTGTTGATTCTGCCGCTGGTGTCCCGAACTTGGGCTCCCACGCTCTCCACACAGGTCCACTGTGAATCACTAGTTCCAGAAGAGTTTCCTCTGCTGTTTCTTCCCCTACTCTTCCTTGACCATGCAGTATCTCCACTTTTATTAACCTGTCTGTCCCCCGGACTAATCATGTGCTCCCTTCCTATTCCGCCATCTTGCCGCTCTCCCTGAATTTTTATTTTCATGTACACCCAAGTAACTATCACCCAGGTCACATTGCCAAACTCATTGTCTCTGTAAAATTTTTTTGTATTTCTTCCCTTTGAATACAACTCTTCTCCCCCTCCACCCTGAGGTAAACACTACTTAATTCTGCTGCCATTAATTAGGATAGACTGTTTTTGAATTCTAATAAGTGGATGTAACACTGAAGGGTGTGTGATTTCTTTTACTCGGTGTTTTTGGAAATTACTTTGTGTTATTGAGTGATTCTATACAATGTAAATTTGCTTCTGTGCTGTCCATGTACATATATTTTTTGTTACTTTTCCAATTTGAATGTAGTGGTTATTCTATTCATATTTGCTTGGCAGCTTATATTATGAGCCCTGGTTTTTCTCATGGTGTGGAGTTAGTTTTCCCCTTAGGTTTTGGGAAGTATTGTCTTCATGCTTGTTGTTTTTAATATATTTGCTCTTGCACATTGACTCACTCTTTGACCCAATAGTTGTATAGAAGAATCTGTCTTGAGATTTTTTAAGTATCGAGTTTTAGTCTCTACCTCTGTCATGGATTTCTTTCTTTCATTCTTTTTTTTTAAATTTATTTGAAAGTCAGAGTTACACAGAGAGAGAAGGAGAGGCAGAGAGAGAGAGGCCTTCCATCTGCTGGTTCACTTCCCAATTAGCTACAACGGCTGGAGCTGTGCTGATCTGAAGCCAGGAGCCAGGAGCTTCTTCCATGTCTCCCATGCAGGTGCAGGGGCCCAAGGAACTGAGCCATTTTTCACTGCTTTGCCAGGCCATAGCAGAGAGCTAGATGGAAAGTGGAGCAACCAGGTCTCAAACTGGTTGCCTGTATGGGATACTGGCACTTCAGGCAGCAGCCTTACCCATTACTCCACAGCGCCGGCCCCATGGATTTCTGGTTTTATTGCATTGTGATCAGAAAATGTGATTCTTGCCATTTCTATTAAAACTATATTTGGTTTCCTTTGCTACATACTATATGCTCATTAAAGAAATGTTCCATTGGAGCAGGCATTTGGTGCAGTGGTTAACCTGGCATTTTGGACACCCATATTCCATATTGGGGTACCTGGTTTGAGTCCTGGCTCTTCTAATCCAACTTCCTGTTAATATGCAGCCTGGGAGGCAGCCGGTGATGGCTCAGGTACTTGAGGGAGAGTAGACTGAGTTCTTAGCTTCTGGATTCAGCCTGACCCGCCTTGCTGTCTTAAGCATCTGGGGGAGGGAACCAATAAATGGAAGATCTCTCTCTATGCCTTTCAAATAAAATGAAAATCAATGATAATTTCAAAAAGAAAAATATTCCATGGGTACCTCAAGAGAGTACCTTTTCCTTTTTAAGGAATTCATTGATTACCAGGTATACTACAAAAACTTAATGATACATCAGCCAAAATTAATAGCATATTTTTTCCTCAGTGTATAGATGTTATCCTGTTGTCTTCTGGCATTTAATATTGCTGAAAAGAATATGTTCAGCCAGATTTTTTTCATTTGTAGATTTTCTCTCCTGTGTAATTACTTTTTGCCTCTTTTCTTTGCAGTTTAATAGCTCTACTGTGTTTCTGTTTCACTGATTTACTAATGATTTTTACTTGCGTAGGATAACTTCTCAATCTGTGCATTCCTACCTGCTTTTGTGTCAGAAAATGGTTATCTGTTACTACTCTATATTTTTCCATTTCATTTACACTGCTTCACCCCAGGCCTAAAATTATGATGTTAGTTGTTTGTTTTCCTTATGTCCTACCTATAGTTTTCATCTCTAATCACATTTGTGTTTTTTCCCTTGCTTTTTTCTTACTCTGTCCAGTCCTCCATCATATCACTGACTTTCTTAACTAACATTTATATTACTTCTTACTGCTGTCATTTTGTTTTTGTTGTGTAATGTTTTATTAATCTCATTTTTCCTTTTCTTTGTCTTAGGTTGTTCTAGCTCTTGGTTGATCTTATGAATCTCTTTGTTGACACCATTTTAGTAAACTAAATGTCCTCTTTGATTTTTGTAGACTTTTAATAAACGTTTCTATATATTTTAAAAGAAGGGAGTGGTAGAGAAGGAAAGAGAGAGAGAGGGAGAGGGAGAGGGAGAGGGGAAGGGAGAGGGAGAGGGAGACGGAGACGGAGAGGGAGAGGGAGGGAGGGAAGGAGAGGGAGAGAGAAAAAAAATTGATCTTCATCTGTTGGTTCACTTCCTAAATGACTGTAGCAGCCAGGGCTGGGCAAGGTGAAGGTGGGAGCCTGGAACTCAATCTTGGGCTCCCACTTGGGTGGTAGGCACCAGAGCCATCATCTGCTGCCTCTCAGGGAGAGAAAACCTTATCTAGAAATGTTTTCTGTACTTCAAGGAAGTGTTACCTGAAAGACCTGTTTTTCTGAAATATATTCTTTGTCTGCATTTATTTTTGGAGCCCTCTTTTTCTTCTACCTTCTTTTTCTTTTCCTCCCTGTTTGGTGTGAACTCTGTAGAAATGTCATATTTGAAGCTTCATGTTAATCCTGTGTGAATGGTGCAGTTCTTTCTGGTCTGTATTTACTCCAGAAGTAGATGGTGAGATTGTCTTTTCCTCTGTTTTTTCTTCTCTTGCCACCCAGTATTAGGGAAATTTAGAACTATATTACTGAATCCTGGGGTGAAAAGTTCTGCTTTGTTTAGTTCTTTATCTACTTGAGTCACAGAGGAGAAAAACAGAGGCATAATTCAGGTGTATTATTTTTTATGTTGTCTGTTGTTACCTATTACGAGTCATGTGTCCCATGTCATTGGTTCATTCTGGCAGGAGGTGTGAGAGTCAAGATCTTTGATTTGGAATTAAGGTTCATGTAATTTAACTAAAGCAGATATTTTTTGCATCTATTTATTGCCCTTCCTGATTTCCAAGTTTTTTCATAAATAGATAGTTGGGTAGAAAAAATAACTATAGGGGCCAACACTGTGGCGCAGTAGGTTAATCCTCCATCTACAGCGCTGCCATCCATATGGGCACCGGATCTAGTCCCAGCTGCTCCTCTTCCAATCCACCTCTATGCTATGGCCTGGGAAAGCAGTAGAAGATGGCCCAAGTGCTTCAGCCCCTGCACCCATGTGGGAGACTGGGAAGAAGCACCTGGCTTCTGACTTTGGATCGGTGCAGCTCAAGCAGTTGTGGCCATTTGGGGAGTGAACCAATGGACAGAAGACCTTTCTCTCTGTCTTTCCCTCTCACTGTCTGTAACTCTACATTTAAAATAAATAAATAAATAAAATCTTAAAAAAAGAAAAAATAACTACAAAATAACCCTGTCTTCAGCCTCACTTCCCTAAAATATAGAAGTTGCTCTAAAATGTTTTGGATTGATGTTTTTAGCTCATCCCACTGATTTCTCAAAATTTCTGCTCCCATTTTTGCAAGCATAAGATTTGGGGTGGCACCCTTTAGGACTCTTAATCTGCTTTATTTTTTAAAGGGTAAATGAATCTTTAAAAAATTTGTTAAACTTACTTTTTCATTTGAAAGGCAACGAGAGAGACATAGAAGTAAAGAGATGGGAAAAGAGAGAGAGAGAGAGAGAGAGAGAGAGAGAGAGGCTATGAACAATTTACTGGTTCATGCCCCAAATTTCTGTAACAGATGGGACTGGGCCAGTCTGAAGCCAGGAGCCTGGGAGTCTCCCATGTGGATGACAGGGACTGAAGTATTTGAGCAATCTGCTGCTACCTCCCAGGGTACATATTAGCAGGAAGCTGAAAGCTGAAGCTGAGCTGGGATTCAAACTCAGGTACTCCAATGTAGGACTCAGTGGGTCTTAACCACTCTGCCAGATGCTTGCCCCACTGTGCTGAATGCTTGCTTTGTTCTTAAGGGATGGGTGTGGAGTCAACTGTTTTTTTCTGTGCATTCTTTTTTAGAGAGTGTGAACTCCTCACATCAGTTTTCATTATGGCCTCTTTCTACCATTTTCATGAGTGTCTAGTTTCACTATGGGTGACAATTTTTAGGCTCTGTTTTTGCTTGTTATCATTAATGTCAGCAAGGTACTGGGAGAGGAAATAAGTATGCATTCATTCTCTCACCTTTTAGCAAAGATTCTCAAGTTGTTATTCTAAAACAAAAGATGAGTATAAATAATGAGACAACTGTTCCTATGGGACATATTTAAGAAACTGTTTGAAGCAGCTGTCACTTCCATTTCTAAATGTCCTTGTTGCTAGTGCTATAGTCTGCTGTTCTGATTTCCGGTGTCCCCAAATTCTCGAGGTCCTCATCTAATGACTAATCTGCAGGATTTGTATTCTTATTTTGACTTTTGGGACCTATGTTTCTGTGGACATGTCAGCATTCTTACCACCAGACTTCTGAATGCCTTGTGATTAGCTAATTCCAAATGTTATTTTCTTTCTTTCTTTTTTAAAAAGATTTATTTATTTATTTGGAATTCAGAGTGACACAGAGAGAGAAGGAGAGGCAGAGAGAGAGAGAGAGAAAGGTCTTCCATCCACTGGTTCACTCCCCAATTGGCCTCAATGGCTGGAGCTATGCAGATCTGAAACCAGGAGCCAGGAGCTTCCTCTGGGTCTCCCATGCAGCTGCATGGGCCCAAAGGACTTGGACCATCTTCCATTACTTTCACAGGCCATAGCAGAGAGCTGGATCAGAAGTGGAGCAGCTGGGACTCCAACCAGCACCTATATGGGATGCCAGCACTGCAGGCAGCAGCTTTACCCACTACACCACAGTGCCGGCCCCCCAAATGTTATTTTGTTTGCTTTTAGTTTTGCACTCCTGGTTTCCTACTTTGTATATCCTAGTCCACCATCACTCATGGTCCATGCAAATGGTTTATTTGTGACAGTGGCCCAGAACTCTTCATATACTACCTTGAGATACAGAAACACCATAATATTTTCTTCTGATTTTATTATTTTTTTCAAGATTTATTTTAAAAGAAGAGTTACAGAGAGGCAGAGAGAGAGAGAGAGAGAGAGAGAGAGAGAGAGATAGAGAGAGAGAAAGTCTTCCATCCACTGATTCACTTCCCAAAAGGCCACAATGGCTAGAGCTAGGCCGATCCAAAGCCAGAAGCCAAGCGCTTCTTCCAGGTCTCTCACATGGGTGTAGGGGCCCAAGGACTTGGGCCATCCTCTACTGCTTTCCCAGGCCATAGCAAAGAGCTGGATTGGAAGTGGAGCAGCCAGGACTGGAACCAGTGTCCATATGGGACGCCAGCACTGCAGATGGCGGCTTTATCTGCTATGTACAGTGCTGGCCCCTCGACTGAATTTTTTTTACCAGAATGTCCACAGTGGTTAGAAAGTTGTTTACAGAAAAGTGGGGAGTGCTTTGAGGTTTACTCTAATGTGATCTTTTTTGTACTTAAAATACAAGTGTGGGTACCTAGGCTGAAGTAGAAGTTTGTGACTCAATGCCTTGGTTTTCTTCAAGGATTTGCCAGTGCCTTCATCTTTGATTGTAAGTCAGCCATTTTACTTGGCCATTCAATGCCTCTGACTGTTTATGGAACTGGAAACTTTATCTATCATGATTTTTGTAGCCTAATAGATGTTGTGTTGATTGATGAGATACTGTGCACACACCAGGTATTCTCATCCATAAAACCCAAAGTTCTACATACTTGGCTAGGATTTTGGATTGTTTTTCTCTTGTCTTAGATAGAGATTTCTGTGGCTTGTTAGTAATCTGCTCAAAAGGAAGCTTCATCTTCTTCCAGAAAACTTGAAGGTGGAGAAAATGGGGAAATGAACATTTAAAGGTGTGAATTAAGATTTCCTTTCAAATAGCATACTTTGTCAAAGTTGGTTACTTTAAATAACCAGAAAGATTTCTGCAATATATTTTTGTTTTAAAACTTTAATTTCAATGTTGTTTTCATTTAAAAATTTTGTATCACTTGGCATGCAAATCTTATTCTGGAATTTCAAGTGCAACTTGAAGTTGGTAATCAAAAATTGATATGGGGGTAGGCATTGTGGCACAGTGGGTTAAGCTGCCTCTGAGATATGTTTATCTATAGTTTGAGTCTCTGTACCTCCATATCCAATCCACTTTCCTGCTAATGTGCCTGGGAAGGTAGCAGATGATGGCATGAATATTTAGGTTCCTGCCACCCATTTGGGAGTCTCAGATTGAGATCTAAGATCCTGGCTTCAGCTTGCCTTAGGCCTGACTGTTTCAGGCACTTGGGAAATGAACCAGCAGATGGAAGATTGATCTCTATCTTTCAAATAGATAAATAAAATTTTAATAAATAAGTTGTTTATATTTTAAAAAAATATTTATTTATTTACTTATTTGAAAGTCAGAATTACAGAGAGAGAGGAAGAGATTGATCCATCAGCTGACTGACTCCCTAAATGTCCTTAATGTCCAGGGCTGGGCCAAGCTGAAGCCAGGAGCCATGAGCTTCCTCTGGATCTCCCATGTGGGTGCAGGGGACCAAGCACTTGGGTCATCTTTTGCTGCTTTCCTAGGTGCATTTTTATTTTTTTATATTTTTTAAAAATTTTTTTGACAGGCAGAGTGGACAGTGGGAGAGAGAGAGACAGAGAGAAAGGTCTTCCTTTGGTTCACCCTCCAATGGCCGCCACGGCTGGCATGGCCGGCATGCTGCAGCCGGCGCACCGCGCTGATCTGAAGGCAGGAGCCAGGTGCTTCTCCTGGTCTCCCATGGGGTGCAGGGCCCAAGGACTTGGGCCATCCTCCACTGCACTCCCTGGCCACAGCAGAGAGCTGGCCTGGAAGAGGGGCAACCAGGACAGAATCCAGTGCTCCGACCAGGACTAGAACCTGGTGTGCTGGCGCCGCAGGCGGAGGATTAGCCTATTGAGCCACGGTGCCGGCCTCCTAGGTGCATTAACAGGGAGCTGGATCAGATGTGGAGCAGCTGAAACTTGAACAGGTGCCCATGTGGAATGCTGGCTCTGCAGGCAGTGGTTTAACCTGCTGAATCACAACACCAGCCACTGTGTTTATAATTTTTATTCTAGGATCATAATTTTGTATTAGATATTCCACACTGCCTGGAATGCTTTTATCCCATGGTCACATTTGGCTGACTTTCCATTGTCATTCAGACCTTAGAGAGATCCTCACTGAGGATTCATGTGAAACAGCTTCTTGTTAACTCCTTTCCCATTTTCTATTTCAATTTTTCTGCACAGAGCTTATAGTCATTAGACATTTCCCTTCCCTTCCCTTCTCCACTCTTCCCCACCTTTTCTCCATCTTTAAGTTGCTGTCCTTGCTTAGACTTCTGTATCCAGGGACTCACAGGATTATATAACATTCAGGATAGTAGGAACCTTGTCTGTTGGAGTTATCTCTATTTCTAGATCTAGAACAGGATCCAGAGAAGGTACACCATGACACATTAAATGAATTAATAAAGGAATGATTTATGAGTTTCCTAACATTCCATTGAACGCAACATTGAAGTAATTGTAATTAGTGAGCCTTCCATAGAGCACCATTTAATATTCAAATGAGTATCTGAATGACTGAACTGCTACATCCTCAGGGAGGATGTGCTTCTTTGTGTGGTCCCTTCTGTAAGTCTTAATAATTCCCTTTTCATTGAGGGTCTGTGCTATTTTTCCAAACTCCTGGCTCTTCCTTTGATCCCATTCCTGAGTCTATCCTGAGCCTCATCTCTGACCTCTTGTACTTTCTTTACCTGGGGCACATTTAAAGTATGATTACTTAAAAAATTAATGTGGTTACCTAACAGAGGAGTGTAAACACAGCACAGTCACTAGATATTGACTTGGTTTTTGAGTTTTGAATTATATTATCCAGTATTCTTTTGCCAATTCACATATTAAGATGACAACTTCATGCTTGTTATGTTCTGGGCAAAATTAGATAAGAATGTGAAGTTGTTATCCTTGAGGAGTTCATATATCATTAGAGTTTGTAGATTTATAGGGACGTAATTTGATGAGTTCAAAATGCTACTATAGAACATATAAACTCTTTCTTGAAAATTGCTTAGGAATTTGCTGAGAAGGTAAGAACAAGTAACCAGTGGCTTCTCAGGCACCAGGCTCTACTCCCAGTCATTTCTGTGTTGATACTTACCCTATACCAGGAACTTTGGAGCAATGAGGTTGCTGGTTAGTAGTATCCAGCAAATGGTACACACTTAAAAATTTATACAATGAATAAATGGACAGTTTGGCATTTTGGGTAATATAATTGCATGAAAAGATTCCTAGTGGGATGCACATGAGTAATTTTTTGTTGAAAGAAGTTCACATTTCCAACTCTAAGTGGAAAGACCTAGAGTTGGGGAGATCCTAGTACTGAGGGACCTACTTCGGGGAACTAGGGAGGGAATCCATTGTTCTTTCTTTTCTTGGAGCACCCAAGAAGCAACATGTGCAGCACATAGGCAAGCAGGGGCTGGGGCAAGGTGGATTCAGGAAAGAAAAATGCAGAGATGTTGAGAGGAGGGGGAAGGGCTATTCTATTTATGGACACGTGGGCACAGTGAGTCTTCTTTCTAAGTTAGAAGTGTTGAGAGGCAAATACTCTGTGAATTTGAATCATTGGATTATTACTGTTACTCTTTGAAGTTACAACTTCTGAAGTGAATTTTTTTTGCTGTTTCCCCTGAGACCTGATATTTGTCAACCTTGGATCCTGCTTTAGGGCAATTTGGCTTTTTTATTTAGTTTTTCTTAAAGAAAAGCACTGCCATTCTGCCTTCAAAAAGGACATGTTTGTGATAGAAAAATCTTTGCCTCACATTTCTCCTGCATTGACAGAGACTGAACTCAGGGTGGAATCTATTTGTCAAGGCATGTTTGGAGAAGGTGGGACAAATATGTACCACTTGTACTATTACAAATATTTTTTAGTACATGAAATTTAAATTTACTTAAAAATTCAGTGCATTCTAAGCAGGCACATTCTTGATATCATGGACTTTGTGTGCTGTTTATTTTATTTTATTTTATTTTTTTGACAGGCAGAGTGGACAGTGAGAGAGAGAGACAGAGAGAAAGGTCTTCCTTTTCCATTGGTTCACCCCCTAATGGCCGCTGCGGCTGGCGTGCTGCGGCCAGCGTGCCACACTGATCTGAAGCCAGGAGCCAGGTGCTTCTCCTGGTCTCCCATGCAGGTACAGGGCCCGAGGACCTGGGCCATCCTCCATTGCACTCCTGGGCCACAGCAGAGAGCAGGACTGGAAGAGGAGCAACCGGGACAGAATCCGGTGCCCCAACTGGGACTAGAACCCGGGGTGCTGGCGCCGCGGGCGGAGGATTAGCCTATTGAGCTGTGGCACTGGCCTGTGTGCTGTTTATTTTTAACCCCAGTGCACATAAATCAATTCTTTATAGGGGCTGGCACTGTGGTGCAGTGGGTTAACTCCCTAGACTGAAGTCTGGCATCCCATATAAGTGCTGGGTTGGGACCTGGGGGGCTCCACTTCTAATCCAGCTCTCTGCTGTGGCCTGGGAGGGTAGTGGAGGATGGCCCAGGACCTTGGGCCCCTGTGCCCATGTGGGAGGCTCGGAGGAGGCTCCTGGCTCCTGGTTTCAGATCAGCGCAGCTCCGGCTGTTGCGGCCAGTTGGGGAGTGAGCCAGCAGATGGAGGACCTCTCTCTCTCTGTCTCTCTGCCTTTCCTCACTCTGTGTAACTCTGACTTTCAAATAAATAAATAAAAATCTTTTAAAAAAATTCTTCATAAATTATGTTTATTATTGCATAAAATAGAATTGTGTTTTTTCTCCTGAATGTCATAGGATCTCCACATTGGGAAATTTGATCACAATGTCTAAGCTGGCTGTGACACAAATCTTAATGTGTAGCAGCACTGGATAAAATGCAGAGTTGGGCAAAGAATAGCGGTGGAGCCATGTACCTCTATGCATTGACTGCTGGCAGCTCTGTCTGCTGGTCCACTGGAGTCTCAGTGAATTAGGAAACAAGAACACATGCTTTTTTCCACCCTCAGAAAGAGACCATTTAGACTAGAAGGAGGAAGTCAAAGGCCAGAATTGTTGTAGCACAAGAAGAAAGGATCAGGAGGCTGAGAGATTTTCACTTTCTTTTTCGCTCAGTGAGTATCATAGGAGGTAGAGCCATGTGCTGCTCCAGGTGCAAAGATCAAGTGGGTAAGTAGAGATTCAGGGTGAAGGGGAGACTTGTGTTTTTTCTGGAACCTTGACTCCTAGGGTGGTCTTGGCTGCTCGGGAGGTGACCTGATCTCCAGATAACTGGGCTTGCTCACTCACACTGGCCACAAGACAGGGCTGTGTGGGTGTATAGTGCATATATAGGTTTATGACTCATGACGAATCAGGATTCTTGTTGTCCAAGACATTACTCCATTATATTCACTTGGAAAGGAAGCAGATAAGTGAAGAAAGACTATTGCTTTAGCAGCAACCACAGGAAGAATTCAGAATGACAGAAATGTAGTTACAGTGGCACTTCGATTAATAAGACCCATAGGAAACATGCTCTTTTACAAGGAAATCATCATGTTTGAGAAAATACAGAACAAAAACCATTATAAATCACAGAGGTGCTTGTACATGCTATTACTTGACTGGAAACAAAAACAAACCAACTAATAAAAAATCCAAGCAATCAACCAAAAACCTGTTCCACAGCTCATGTTGTCTCCTAACAGCTTGAGGTGAATAAATAATTCTTTGGGCAAAATTTCTTTTCAGCTGCCAGTCTTACCTTCCTGTACCTTTCCCAGGGGTCTTCCCATTATTCCAGCACACCCTGCCTCCTGAATCCAGTGATCATTCACTCCTGGACTTCAAGGTTTCTTCTTCTTCTCACTGAAATTAAGAAAAATCTAAAAATCCAAACCACTTATCCTTACTGATTATTAATTGGTTGCATTTTAACTCAATGTGTTCATAAGTATGCTCCCCAAAGCATAATTTTCAGATGTCAATAGGTGTCCTGTAGTCAAAAGAAAAGAATACATGTCAAATAAGATAGGAAAATTCTAGTTTGAGCAACTAGATTGAGTTTCATTGCTGTAGGAATTCTCAGATGTGTGGATATGCAAATTAGGAATCATAGAAAGGGTATATAGTATTCAGTGTTTTGCAAACTTGTTCAATCATCTTAGAAATTTTTTTTTTTTTTTTTTTTTTTTTTTAGTGCATTAAGGAACTGATGTTTGTGTGATACACTCTGGGGAATTGTATTTTAGCAGAAACTCATCCATGTGTACCTAAATGAAGCACATCTAAACAATTTGTTAACATTTTATGCCTGTAGTGGGTTTGTAGTGGCCCTGAAAAGTAAGTCCAAGTTCTAACCCTAGTTTTTGTGAATGTGACCTCATTTGGAAATACAGTCTTTGCGGATGATATTAAATTAAGGAACACAATATGAGATCTTCTGGGTTTTAGGGTGTGTCATAAATCTGCTGATAGTGTCCTTAAAGGAGGTTAAAAAGGAGAAGACACAGAAACATCTGTGGTGAAGAAGGCCATGTGAAGATGGAGGCAGAAATCTGTTATACTAACACAAGCCAAGGAACACTGGGAGCCACCAGAAGCCCAAAGAGGCAAGGAAAGCCTCTCCCTGAGAGCCTTTGGAGTGGACACAGGCTTATTGACTCTGATTTTACTCTTCTTTTTTTTTTTTTTTTTTTTTATTCTTTTTTTTTTAACTTTTATTTAATGAATATAAATTTCCAGTGTACAGCTTATGGATTACAATGGCTTCCCCCCCCCCCCATAACTTCCCTCCCACCCGCAACCCTCCCCTCTCCCGCTCCCTCTCCCCTTCCATTTGCATTAAGATGCATTTTCAATTCTCTTTATATACAGAAGATCAATTTAGTATAAAGATTTCAACAGTTTGCACCCACATAGAAACACAAAGTGAAACATACTGTTTGAGTACTAGTTATAGCATTAAATCACAATGTACAGCACATTAAGGACAGAGATCCCACATGAGGAGCAAGTGCACAGTGGCTCCTGTTGTTGACCCAACAAATTGACACTCTAGTTTATGGCGCCAGTAACCATCCTAGGCTGTCGTCATGAGTTGCCAAGGCTATGGAAGCCTTCCAAGTTTGCCGACTCTGATCATATTTAGACAAGGTCATAAAAGACAGAGTGAGGATAGTAACCAATGATCCTAAGAGTGGCATTTACCAGGTTTGAACAATTCTACAGCATTAAGTGGGGAAGAGGACCATCAGTACACACAGGTTGGGAGTAGAGCCATTGGTGGTAGAGGTTATGATTACAAAGGAATGAGGCCCAAGTGCACTAGACAGGGCCTAGAACCAAGGACAGAGTCATTATTAGAGGAGCTAAGAAAGGTGCTGTCTAAGCTACAATGAAGTTTTCTGATTGAGAGGCAAATAGAACCTGATAGAAGGGGCTTGATAATAATCTGGTGGGCTTCAGGCCTTGTAAATTCAGAGGCCAAGACCTATCTATCTCTTCACATGGGGTATATCCTAAGGGAGGTGTGAACTATGTCATGATTTTAAGAAATCTTATTTCAACCAGATATTTTGGAGACATGATAGTTATCTTAATGAGAAAGCCCCAGAGGCTTAAAGGGTTAAATACTTGTAAAATCCTACAGGTGCTTTCAAAAATACTGTGAAGTAAGCAAGTGCCTCTTGTTGGTTGATGAGTTTATAATTTTAAATTGTCAGCAAGCGATCTAGGACTTGCTCCCTCATTTCTCTATTCTAAGCCCAACTTGTTCTTTCATTTCTCTATTCTCTTCAAGGTAGGAAACTAACTCTATTATGAAGGAATCTGTAGGATGCACAATTTAATCTTTAGACCTTATAAAAGAGATGGCTAACATTTTTCTGCAATAGCATAGCCAAAATAAGAACTCAAATAATAATCTCATAGCTAGATTCACTTTGCCATCAGCGAAGTATACAGTAAGTAGAAAAAAACCTCCCTTTCAGACCAAAGGGAAAGAAAGTTTTTAAGTGAGAATATAATTTTCCCCATGGGCATTGTCTACCTTAGAAAAACTACTACAGAACATGCCTGTGACTATAGACTTGTAGTTCAGGCCACCGAAGATTAGAGATGGGAAACGGGCACTCCCTTGACTTGCATCCTCTGGTCTGCTTGAACACAAACCAGGAGGAAAAGAAAGCTAGGCATCAGAAGCAATGGGTGGCAGGCCTATTAATGGCTGATCTGTACAGTGATCTGCCCTCAAGGAGACCCAACAGGCCAGTCCACTGCAGTGGCTTTCAATGTGGTAAGCCTGGGCTTCAGCAGAAGTCAGCTTGTGAAGAGCCCTGGCAGCTCTGCCAAGAGTTGGATCACTGGAAATGGACCTGCCCTGGAGTCGAAGGATGCCCAGGTCAGAGCCACAGATCTTATTGGCTCTAAGCTGAAAAGCCCTTCACTCAGCCCAACTTCCAAAGTGACCACTGCAGCTGAGGGGATGGTCAAGTAGGGTCAGCAACATTGCAGGCAGAACTGTAAATTTCTTGTTAGAGATGCCCCCTGCCTTTACCTGGCCAGCTCTCCTCCCAGGCCAGCCAAGTAATGAAAGTCAACAGAGTGATTTTACTCTTCTAATCTCCGAATAAGGGAATCCATTTCTCCTGTTTTAAGCAATCCTGGGAAACTAATACAATGCCCATTGTTTCTAAGTGTGAAGTGTGGTGGCTTGGACTTTGGCCTTTATTTTTAATAAAGATTAGGCATAGGGCAGAAACTTTTTGAGGACAGATTGATTCTATTTTTTAGTCACTGAAAACAAAATTCAGTGTTTTTGATGTGGTTGCTTGAGGGGCAGAATATATTAGAGAAAAAGAACCATGACATTCTATCCCAAAAGAGCTGTTCTTTTACATTTTTGGTCCCCTTCTAGTGTCTTCTTGTTTGGGTGAGGCGTCACTGCATCCATCTTGTCTTCTTCACCTTCCACAACCAATCAGCCATAAATCCTGATAATATTAACTCCCCAATGTCATTTTTTTTAAAAAAGATTTATTTAGTTGAAAGGCAGAGTTACAGAGGGAAGAGGAGAGAAAGAGAGAGAGAGAGAGAGAGAGAGAGAGAGAGAGAGAGAGAGATCTTCCATTCACTAGTTCAATCCCCAAATGGCCACAATGCCTCAAGCCACAAGCCAGGAGCTTCTTCCGGGTTTCCCACATGGGTGCAGGGGCTGAAGGACTTGGACCATCTTCAGCTGCTTTCTCAGGCACATTAGCAGGGAGCTGGATTGGCAAGTGGAGCGGCTGGGACTTGAACTGACTTCCATATGAGAATGACGGCACTGCAGATGGTAGCTTTAAGCTTCATTCGCTATGCCATAGCACTGCCCCCCCCCCCATCCAGTGTCATTCTAATCTATCCTCTTATCCACCTCTTTACTTCTGCACCTAAATCCAGGCTTCATCACATCTTGCTGGGGTGCCACTGGGATCTCCTACCTGGCCTCCGTGCCTTTTCTATTGTTGTTCTGCAAAACATTTTGCAGCCAGGGTATCTTACTCATTCTTCACATCCCCAAATACCACTTAAAATACTGTCGTGGCTTTCTGCTTCTCTTAGATAAGGGTCGATATCCTTAATCTGTGCTATAATGTTACCAACCCTCCAAACTCATTTCTCCATTGCCTGCTTCTCTCTGTTTTCTTTTTCCTATTAGTGAACTTTTGTCAATTACTCAGGGAAGTTTGTGCTACTTGTCAGGAGGGCTTCCCTCATGCTGTTTCCTGGGACTGCAACATCTTTCTTTCCTACCTTGTCACATAGTTAACATTCACTCTTCCTTCACTAACTTTTTAAATAAATATTTATTTATTTATTTGAGAGACAGAGTTACAGACAGAGCGAGAAACAGAGAGAGAGGTCTTCTGTCCGCTGGTTCACTTCCTGAATGGCTGCAGTGACTGGAGTTGGGCTGATTAAAAGCCAGCATCCAGGAGCTTCCTCTGAATCTCCCATGTGGGTTCAGGGGCCCAAGCACTTGGGCCATCTTTCCTTCTTTCCCAGGCCATCAGCAGGGAGCTGGACAGGAAGTGGAGTAGCTGGGAATTGAACTAGCACCCAAATGGGATGCCAGTGCTGCAGATGGAGGCTTAACCTACTATGCCACAATGCCAGTCCCCCTTCACTTCCTTGATCAGTTATCATTTGCCCAGGGAAGTATTCCCTGGCCTTGATAATGACCAGTTTTCCTTGTATCATGGTTCCTTTGTTAGCAATTATAACGGTTTCACTGTTTGTTAGATTTGTTTGCTTGCCACCTACTGAAATCTATGCTCTTGAGAGGAGGGGCTCAATAAATTTTTTATAAGTGAATTCATTAACAAGAAATGGATGAGTGAATGAATAAATTAAATCAATGAGGTAATGAAGAGAATGAATGAACAAAGTTTGGTCCAGCTGACAATGTTGTAAGTCTAGTCCTTGCAAGATATGAGGATCACAAAATATTACTTCCTCCAGAGCTGAAAGTTTGTGCTTTTCAGTCACAAACAAGAGACTAGCTCTGGCTAGGTGAAGTAGAAGAGATCTGCTGAAACATAGTGGTGGTTCTAGACAACCAGACTTGGAGACTCTGCAGTCAGCACAGTGCCCATAATTGTGTATAAATTTTTTTTTTGTGGAGGTGCCATCATTACTACCACACCCAAATTAGATGATCTGTGCTGCTGCTTGAATCATAACTCCTTTGGAATCCAGTTGTAGCTGCTGTTTCTGCTGCCATTTCACCGAAATGATTTCTATGTTATACCTTTTTCTTTGAGTCCCCAATTTCCTTTTCTAAGTCTGAGGTGGAATTTGGGAGAGTGAGTGTTTTTAGTATTTTTAGCTCCACTAATGGGAGGTGAGGTCAGTCTTATAAGGTTGGGCAAATACCAACCATGTTAGGAATGTATAGATGTTGAAGAAAACAAAGATAATGATTGTTTACTGTAACCCACTTGACTATACAACATTAACATACTTTCCCCCATTATTTACATTATACAATAAAAACGGTATCTGTCTAGTGATGTTATCACACTGCATATGAGATAAAGGCACATCAGTTACTACATCTACCTCTAAGCCAGAATCTCTGGTTCTATCATGTCATGACTCAATATTCTGAACTAAATTCTAAAGTTTACTACTACCACCACACCATATGTAAAAGAGTAGGAGAAAAGTGTACAAAAAAGAATAAAATCATGTTAGTAAGTACATGAAGCTACAAGTCTACAAAGCTATGGTCCTTGTTTCTGTAACCAATCATAAGGCCATAGTTGAAAATTTAATTTTCTTTCTCCACTTGCCATTTTAATGATTCTTTTGTGTTCATCCACCTTGGCTGATCAGAATTCTTTACCAGCATTCTAGATCTCCATTCCTTAGGGATATAAACCCTCTCTGTATAATGTTGCTATTGTCTTTTAGTGAATTTTACCACTGAATATGAAAGTAGAATAAGGTCTCACGGGGAGAACTTTCCTTTGTGAAAGAGAAGCCCTGCTTGCCCTTAATAAGTAGAATCATTCATGCTAATGAGCAACCTCTTTTTTTGCCATTTTGTCTTAAGAGCTCCAAATTATATATCTCTATGCCCAAATCGTTCATGTCACTGTTGTATCTCTGGTGGACAAAACCTCTAAATCATCATTGCTCATGTGGAGGAGATGAGATGCAGACATTTTGAGATGAGTTGTTAAGGATAATAATGTGAAGTTCAAACCAAGTTGCTTTGAAGATCCACACATATTGACAAGGGGAGAAAAATAATATATATTGATTTCTGGTTTGTAGTATATATTATATCATATTGAAGGCATTTTAATATCATATACCAATGTCTAAAATGAATCTTTAATAGGCCATTCCATTGTTCCACTATACCAACTGCTTTTGGATGATGAGGAACATAGTTAAACTGGTGAATCTCATGGGCATTGATCCTTTGTTGTATTTATCTCATTGCAAAGTGAGTTCCTTGATCAGAAGTAACAGCACGTGTTATATCATGATGGTGATTAAGTCCATGGATAAAGAAACTACCAGAGAAGCACTATGATCAGGAATAGAAAATATTAGTACAGAGTAAGTAAGGGCAAAGTAATCAGAAATACCTTTCCCCTCTGTGATCAAAAAGGAACAATTACCTCAAATCCACTAGGTGGATGGCTAATTCCCCTGGTATATGGTATCACAGAAGACTTAGTGTTGATCTCTGCTACCAGCAAGTACAATCCACAGAAATGCAACAGTGTTAGCCTTGGTGAGAGGCTGTACATATTGTCGCATAACTTTAATTTCTGTCTCCATAGCCACCTTGTTCATGAACTCAGTGAGCAAATATGGGTTGGCAGGGGAAGGAAACTAAGAAATACCTGTTTATAGAAAGTCTCCTGCCCTGGGGAATTGGATCATCATTCACAAAGGACACAAATATTCTTTTAACCGAGGGAATTGATTCTTTCATTCTGACTATCTGGCTGAACCATTAGCCGTGGCCCATACATGATATCTTTGTTATTTCAGGTCTTCTCTGCTTCTATGGAAAGTGGCCCACAAGAAGAACTAATCAAAGTACCGACTGCAGCAGCTCACTCTAAAGAAGTATCTGCAGGGCCTGGTACTATGGTTTAGTAGGCTAGGCCTTTGCCTGCAGCTCTGGCATCCTATATGGGCACCAGTTTGTGTCCCAGCTGCTCCTCTTCCAATCAAGCTCTCTACTTGTGGCCCTGGAAAGCAGTGGATAATGGCCCAAGTGCGTGGGGCCCTGCATCTGTTTGGGGGGACCTGGAAGAAGCTTCTTGATCCCTGCTTCAGACTGGCTCAGCTCCAGCCATTGTGGCCATTTTGGGTGTGAACCAACAGATGGAATTCCTTTCTGTCTGTCTCTCCCTCTCTCTGTAACTCTACCTCTCAAAAAAAAAAAATGTCTGTAAATCATGTAAATCAGTCTTGAAACATCCTCTTGGTCAAGTGGCCCACAGAGAATGTCTCTTCAGATTTTAAAATTCTATTTATGGAGAGGACAGCATCCAGCTTTTAGGGGTGAAGCTTCAGTGGTGGACACATCAGAAATTTGAGCCATCTGCTTATGTCTTCAAGATACTCTCAAACCTGATTTCATAAGAAGCAAGTCCACTTGATAATGGGGTGCATTGGGGCATCTCTGTATTAATGGGTTGTTGAAATCTGATGACATCTAGTTTGAATATCTTAGTTTGCCATGAAATAACAGAAAGTCTCTATCAGGGCTCAGCAGCAAGTTATGAGCTCTTTTTTGAAGTGAGAATAGTTATTTAACAAACAGTACAGTATTTCACCATAAAATCCTTGGGGTCACTTTTTGTACTTGGGATAGCTGTACAATGTCCTATGTTTCTCTAGATAAATCAAGTGCTGTTGGGTCTTCTGGGCTAGATCTCCAGTGAGGCCTTGAGTTCTACTCACTGCAATCTTCGGCGCTCCCAGGAAACACTGTAGAGAGAATCCTCATGTAGGTCCTTTTGCCTTTCCTCCCTACTTCCTACCCCTTTGCCTTTCTGCTTTCCTTCCATCTATTGCATATTTATTGAGTTCTCTATAACCCCATCTGTGCTGCCTGACCACAGAAAAACCCTGTCTCTCACTTCTCAAACTTAATGCAATCCCTGCCCTTTTCTTCCTAAACCCCAAGACTCTCAGCTGTAACTTTTATAATTCTGACACTTTTGACATTATAATAGTTAGCACTTAATTCATTTTTTAGTGCTGTAACTCTTCCTTATTCCGGAGTGCTGGAACACATCAGTAACTCTCCTACATCCCTTGACCTTTGTCAGAAACTTTCAAAGTAGAAGAAATGTGTTGAAGCTACACGTCCTCTTTGTTAATGGAAGTGTCACATACTGAGTTGAATTTGCCTTGGAATTTGGGATTTTGTTGAAACTGGGCTTTGTGATATATAATAAGTGTAAGGCACCAGGGTTTCTGTTTCATTCTTCTTTGAGAGCTGCTCCCTCTGAGAGCAGGGCATATGTTTTGTCTTATCATGAGCCCTTCATCAGAAAAGGTCCTCTAGGTCATTTGGTCCTTGCGGTATCACAGGAGGAAGGGCAGCCTCTGGCATCTGATCCCAGCTGTTTCTGAAGGCCTACAGAGATGGATCTGCTGTTGTTCCCAGGCAGCTGTAGATTCATGGCTTCACTCGCTATGGGTTTACTTGGTTATTACACTTCATTACTCTTTCCTAAAATCTCTTTCTTAATTTCTGTTTAGACACAATGCCATCCCCATTACACATCATTTGCGCATATTTATGAACTAATTTCCTGTGCTTCCCATTTCTTATGAATCATTCATTTGCCCTTTGTTTTTCCCTGGGAATTATCATCTCTCTTATTTTAGTATTTTGACTCCTTCTAAGACACTCCTTTCACTTTAGTCATAACTTTGTGACCTTCTGAGTTCCCAGACTTGGTGCTTCATTCTCAGAACAAACTCGTAGATTCATGCAGTTTCTTTGCTCAGTAGAATAATAGAATTTTGTCCACATACCTAAGGAGTGGGGTTCATCTGTCCTGGAGAAGATTATTATATAAACCTTTTTTTCTAATTTGCTATTATTTTGGTTTGCCCCTTGGCGCATTTTATCATTATTAGTTTAGTTTCCTGTTTCTTTTGGGCATGATGGATATCTAAGTTGAATGAGTTAGCATTTTTTAATGTTGAGTTTTGTGTAGCTTTATTTAGTCTGTGTTTCCAAGGTTATTTTATGCTTTTTGTATTTTATTTTTCCTTACTGGTCTTTGCAACATCTTTCAGCTTAATAACATCAGGAAAATCTCATTAGTTTGCTGATCACTCTTTTCCCCAGATCTTTATTAAGATATAAAGATTTAACACCAGTTTTCTCAGCACCTGTCTAGTCATTTGAATTTCACACAAATCTTTGAGACAAAATGAGAAAGGACACTGTAGGTACGTCTGTCAGTTCTATTAATACTTTACCTTGCATGTCATCTTCATCTGCTAATTTATACAAGCTAGTTACATTCTCTTTTTGAATATTTATTTATTTGAAAGGCAGAGTTATAGAGAGGGACATATAGACACACACAGAGAGAGAGAGAGAGAGAGAGAAAGAGAGAGAACGGATCTTCCATCTGCTGGTTTACTCCCCAAATGGCCAAAACAGCCATGGTTGGGGCCAGGCCGAAGCCAGGAGCTAGGAGCTTCTTCCGAGTCTCCCATGTGGATGCAGGGGCCTAGGTACTTAGGCCACCTTCAGCTGCTTTCCTAGGTACATTAATTAGCAGGGAGATGGTTCAGAAATGTATCAACAGGGACTTGAACTGTCATCCATATACGATGCTGGTGCTACAGGGGGCAGCTTAACCCACTGTGGAACTTTGCCGGTCCTGCTAGTTTCTAATTCTTTCTTCATTTCTTCCTTTTTTTTTTTTTTTTTTTTTGGTCAGAAGTTCTTTTTATAAGATTATCACTATTTATTAATTGTCCAAATTTAGAATCTCTCAATGTAAAAGATAGACCCTCTCCCATTTCCATAAAATGTTGTAGAAGGTAGGGGACAACAGTCATCAAGTTCTTATTGTGCTTTCAGTTGTTACTATTGTTTCATATAATAGGCAGCACCCCCATATGAGGAGTTTTTTTTTTTTCAGTTTATTTGAGGAATATAAACTTCATACATTTTGTGATGCTGTCATTATGCCTAGGCAAACCCCTAAATCCTGTGTCAAATTAGCATTAGGAAAACACCAGCAAATCTTCAGCCTTGTAATTCTCTTGGTGATTGAAATTACTTTCACCTAAGTGTTTATAGTTTTTTTTTTTTCCATCTGTAGGTTTATATTTTATTTTTTCTGTGTTAACTAATAAATGAATTGTTAATTACTACTAATAATTTATTATTAATTACTAATAAATTAGTTATTGCCAGGCTGCCATATCACCTGTCATTAGTGCTCTGGTAGTTATTTAGGTCATAGAGTAAATGTTTGAGTAAATGGCTTTTAAAATACCCTCCATTTACAACAATCTGCTATTCTACATTTGTTTTTATAGTTTGGCCAATATGTTGTTCACATTTTTGGCAGATTGAAATTTGTGAGTGAAAATGTTTTTGCTTCTAGCATGGACCTTTTCCAAACTAACAAATGCTCTGATCCCATTGTGCATTCTGATTTCAAAGAAGAGACAGTTACTTACCCAGAAGAACTTATTTTAACTCACGAAGGCACAGGAAAGCTTATGTTGAATTGATTGTTTTTCTTTTGGTGCAGGTTTCACTCCATCCTTAGTAATTGCTTTTGGAAAAGACACTTTACAGAAAAGCAAACTATTGCACCTGAAGATTGATTATACCTTCTCTTCTATTTCTCTGTCCTTATCAATTTTATGTGACATTTGTGAAAGTCAATATGCTGTTCATTTTTCATGTACTCAGCCAAGAGAACCTTCAAAAAATAGTAGTCTTCCCCCATCCCTACCCAATGACTATTGAACATAATGTTTATCACTAATATTTTCTAATATGTATACACATTTTTAAAAATCTTTTTTCCTTATGTTGAATGTTATGTATTGTAATTTAAGAAATGCAGAAACTGAAAAAATAAATTTTAGGAAGAAAATAAAAAAACTATTGTTAATCTCACAAACTGGAGATAAATATTATTAAGGTCTTTTTGCAATCATTGATAAATTATGTGCTGAGATATGCAAGAATATGCATTCTCTTTTTTTGGGACACAAATAGAAGCATATTCACACAATTCTATGTTTATTTTAATTTATTAGTCTATCTTGTAGACACTCCTATGTTGTACGTATCAATACATGTAGAGCTACTTCATTCTTTTTCAGGGGCTGTCCACTATCTCATTGTATTAAAGTCCATTCATGGATTTTTATCTTCTATTGATGCCTGACTCTCAAATATTTTAGAACAAAATGTGGCACTTGGAGTGAGTAGGCATTTAGCCTAGTCGTTAAGATATCTATGTCCCATATAGTAGTGCCTGGGTCCAATTCCTGGCTCTGGTGCCTGACTCCAGCCTCCTACTGATGCAGACAGTGATGAGTTTCTACCATCCATGTGGAGAGACCTGGATTGCATTCCTGGCTCCTGGCTCTGGCTCCAGCCCATCCCCGATTATTGTTATTTGGGGAGTGAATCAGAGAATGAGATCTCTCTGTCTCTCAAATACTAAATAAATAAATAATTAGAATATGGCACTGAGTATCTCTAAACCTATATAATTCTATCCAAAGGTGACTGTATCTTTAGGATAAAGTTCTATAAGTAAAATACAGTGTCAGAGAGGGAGCATTTGTGAATTTGATGGATGTTGCCACGTTGCTATGCTTAGAGGTTATGGCAGGGATTCCTCCCACCAACAGTGCCTGCTTTGCCACACACTCAGACTGTCTGTCAAATTCTTTGGGCCTCATTATTCTGACAAGTAATACTTATTTTATTATTAAATTTTCACTTTTCCTTGTGAACAAATTTGGACATCTTTTGTTTAAGAACTCTTTCAATTTTTTTCATGTTTTTAATGGTGCCCCTTCCCCCCTGCCATGGGATAATTTTTAAGATTTTATGTCATCAGATTTATCAGTATTTTTTTGGTGTGGCGTCTAGATTTTGTATTTTCTGTGGAAATAACTTCTTCCTTGCAAGATTATATATAGAAACTTCCATTTCTTTTTTACACTTCATTTTAACTTTGACTAAATGCAGAAGCATTGGTTAAAGTGGTTACTTTTTTCTCTTAAAGGGCTACCTGATTGAGTATATGCTTAAGAAAATCCATCTTCCTTTCCTTGTTTTGATCTGTCTTACAGAGTAGCCATAATAGTTCACATTCTCACCAACAGTGTATTAGGGTACCTTTTCCTCTGCATGCTTGCCAGCATTTACTGTTTTTGATTTCTCTATGAGGGCCATTCTAACCCTGATAATGGAAAAAAATATTTCATTGTCATTTTTTATTTCTTCTATCACTAAATGAAGAAACACATTTGTTTATTGGTTGTTTGTAATTTTATTCTTTTTTTTTTAAATATTTTTTTTAATTTATATGAGATTTACAGAGAGAGGTAGAGACAGAGAGAGAGAGGTCTCCCATCTTCTGTTCATTTGGCCACAATGGCTGGAGCTGCACCATCCAAAGCCAGGAGCCAGGAGCTTCTTCTGGGTATCCCACGTGGGTGTAGGGGCCCAAGGACTTGGGCCATCTTCTACTGCTTTCCCAGGCCATAGCAGAGAGCTGGATTGGCAGAGGAGCAGCTGGGACTAGAACTGGCACCCATATGGGATGCTGGCGCTTCAGGCCAGGGCTTTAACCCACTGCACCACAGCTCCGGCCCTGCATAATTTTATTCTTTAAATAACTATTTATTTCCTACATTTTTTTTCTTTGAGGATTTAAATTCCCTACCCCTCATAGATTTGCAATGTTAATTCAATTTGAAATTACAACCTTCTTTTGGAAGAAAGAATGAAGTGTTAGATTTAGGGAACTGAGGGAAATTTGTGTCTGATTTTGCTCTGTGGCTCAATTCAAATACTTGTTTGCTAGCACAAATATTGGCCTATTAATTGTGGCTACCACTGCTGATTATTATTGAAATTCAAGGACAATAATGAGAAATTTGACATTTATTTTCCTGATTGCCACTATATTTGAAATAGCATATTGATATTTAATGGTTCTAACACTTGCTACAGATGATCTAACAATTTGCAGACCAATCATTAGTGTCTAACTTTTTCAAAGCAAAATTGACTGAAACCAATTAAAAGCCATGCCTAAGAATTTGCAGAATTATAAAAGCTTTATCTATTAAAACTTTCCAAGGAGACAAACCCTCAGATATAAAAATATGAGTTTTTCCTAGATTAAGAATCAAATATGAATAAATAACATCACCTGCAATTTCAGGAAGATTATTATTTCCTAAGCCAATAAAGAAATGGTATAAAAGAAAGAGAACTTCAGATTTGTATTAGTCAATATGTGACCTTGGGCAAATCATTTAAGCCTGTCTATTTCTTCATCTGCAGAAGGAAAACTGGTTTATTATGTATTTCAAAATGCCATGAACATTAATGAAGTAATATCTGTAAGACATAAAATTTATGAGAACATTTCTTTTCATGACTCTTACTAAATTCTCTGCTTTGGAATTCAGCCCCCTACATTGCTGGACACTTTAATTGTAGAACGACTTTATTTTAAGCTAAAATCTGCCTTTTGCTAATTTCCAGTTATTTATTATAGTTTTATAGTCTAAAACTATGATACTTTTAATTATTCTACTATGTACTAGTTCTTTTTTATTAGAAAACTTTTATTTAATAAATATAAATATAAATTTTGAAGGTACAACTTTTGGATTATAGCAGTTTTTCCCCCCCATAACCACCCTCCCAACCGCAAACCATCCCATCTCCTACTCCCTCTCCCATCCCATTCTTCATTAAGATTAATTTTTCATTACCTTTTTATACAGAAAATCAACTTAGTATATACTAAGTAAAGATTTCAACAGTTTGCACCCACACAGACACACAAAGTATAAAGTACTCTTTGAAGACTAGTTTTACCGTTAATTCTCATATATGTACTAGTTTTTAAATTAAGCTTCTTAATTCTCTAAGATTTAAAAAAATGCTGTATGCTTTTCAGCGTAAAATAAAATTTACTTTTTTGTTTAGAAAAATATAAAAAACCTGGAGTAATTGAGCTAGGAATCAAATACAGTTACTCTCATGTGGGTTGCAGACATCTTAACTATTAGGCTAAACTCTTTTTCTTTGAATCATATATTTGAACTATGTATGGGTGTATGGACTGTATATACTGTGCCAGATAAAGGGAATATTAAAATGAATTATATATACTACCTTCGTTGAATGAGTTTTTGTTATAGATGGAATGAACAATATGAAAACAAGGTAGATCCTTTCTCCAGAGGTCCAAGCCTTTCCAAAGAGTGGATAACAAGGTAGAGAGGGGAACCCTCAAGGCTTCTCAAGGAAAGGCTGAGTGAAGCAAGGGAAGGGCATCCTGGCATAGGGAAGAGTATATGCAAAAGCAGCAGGGCAAGACTCCATAGACCTATTTAAGCAACCACTAGTAGTTGGAAGTGGCTTGAACTTAGTGCTTCAGAGGATCAGTGATAGGAGATCAATCTGGAGATGAAGCAAAAAGTCATAAATAACATTAGCCATGAACTAAGACCTTTTTTTTAAGAAATTGTATTACACATGCTTCTTCTTGCATTTCATTGTCCCTGCCTTAGACTAATTTGCTCATCTTCTCCCACGTGACTTGTCTCACTAGCACTGGTTTAGTTTCCACTAAGTACAACTCCTAAATACTTCTTCCTATGTATATACACCGCTGTTCGTCCCCTGACCTTGGGTCTTTCTTTTTGACTTGGGCTCCTATTTATAGGCTCAGTGGATCAGACTGTATAATCATACCACCAATTACCAGGGGGTTTATGGAACCCTTTATCCGTAGTTTATGTAAATCAGAATAAGTTGACTTTTAAAGGCCTTTACAAAAATGTTTTTATTTCTTTATTTGTGATTTAAATGGTGTCAATCAGCATAGTTTTATTATGAGTCAGAATTACAAACCAAGCTAGCTTAAAAAAGAATTTATGTGTTCATATTACTGAAAAAGTCCCAAGAGTAGATCTTCATCAGTCATTGCTAGATGTAGAGCTCAGCAAATGTCAGTGAAGTTTGGCTGTGATTACGTTTTTCTGTTCTGGTTTTTCTTTATTGTGTGCTGGTTGCACGCTCAGGCAGGCCCTCTTCATGTGGTGGCCTCTGGTAGCTCCATTGATAGTGTTCATCAGTGCTTCTCCTTTTTAGTAGTTTTGTCTGAAACCTCAAGCCTGCGTCTCACTGGTCTGGACTATATCATGTGTCAATTCCTGAATAAGTTAACATGGCCAGAAAGATTAAATATAGCTAAATATGACTTGGCCATCAAGAGCTGGGTGGTGGCTTTGAGATAGCTCAAATTTAAGCCACATGCATGATAATGTGGAAGAGGTGGTTTCCCACAATCACTAGAATGCAATTAGCAGAAGGAGAAATGGATGATTGGTAGTAAAAAACAAATGGATCTAAGATAAAGATTTTATAATTGGTCATTTATTCATTTTTCATTCTATAAAATTTATTGGGTATCTAAGATTTTCAAGGCACTATGATAATAAAAGTGGTTATTTACTGGTTATTTATTATCCCCAGGATAGTCATAGTCTTTAAGTGTAAAATCATATGTTAAATTATCATCTTATTCAACAAGCAACAACTATAATTGAAGCCACTTTGTTCAGTCTTTAGTGTTATCATGAGAGGCTCTGTCAAGAATTTGATGAAATCATTATGCATTAAAAATTCAGACTTCAAAAGAAAGTATAAATCAAGTATTTTTATTGCATGAAAACATTTTACACAATAATGCTTGTCTTTAAAGAAAAATGTTTCAATACAATGTCAGGGCCATGAATGAAAGCTGTGATATATTCATTAGGGGAGAGATAATTGGTAAACTTTGCTACTTCCTTATTACTAGAGTGGAAGGTTGGAAAAACTAGGACTTCAGAAGCTTTTTTTTTTTTTTTTTTTTTTGGACAGGCAGAGTGGACAGTGAGAGAGAGAGAGAGACAGAGAGAAAGGTCTTCCTTTGCCGTTGGTTCACCCTCTAATGGCCGCCGCGGTAGCGCGCTGCGGCCGGCGCACCGCGCTGTTCCGATGGCAGGAGCCAGGTGCTTATCCTGGTCTCCCATGGGGTGCAGAGCCCAAACACTTGGGCCATCCTCCACTGCACTCCCTGGCCACAGCAGAGAGCTGGCCTGGAAGAGGGGTAACCGGGACAGGATCGGTGCCCCGACCGGGACTAGAACCCGGTGTGCCGGCGCCGCAAGGCGGAGGATTAGCCTGTTGAGCCACGGCGCCGGCCAGAAGCTTTTGAAAAGATAAAAGAACATAAATCTTGGCAATCTTGAGGTACAGAAATTGTCTATAGAGAAGATGGTTGAAGGTGATCATAATCTTCAGGAATGGAGATCATGGTACGTGAAAATGACACAGATAAAGTCAAGGTAGGAAAGAACATAAGTATTCTAGGAGAGAACAGCCTTTAAAATTCAGTGCTCAGTAGAGATTCTCATTGAAATGCCAGGACACTCACATGAAATATACTGCACATCCAAAAATATAATGTACAACTTTATAACTAATAATCCCCAACAACATGACTTCCTACATTTTCCTAGCTCCATTTATCCCCAGTCCAAACCTTCCAGGTGAGTGTCATATTGAACTGATTTCTCCAAGGTCATGCATTTTATCTTCTTGTTGTCTTCATAGTTTAAATGAAATTTTAAATTGATCTTATAAAAATATATATTATAGCTTACATTTAAACCTTTTCTCCAGGGTGTCAGGCTTTGAGGATGTGCTAGGGAAAGATTAAGAAGAAAAATGCAGTCGTGTAATGCACTGGGATAGTATAGGTATGGTCAAGAACCTCAATACAGGGGCAGGCATTATGGTACAGCAGGTTCAGCCACTTCTTGGGACACATATCCCATATTGGAGTGCTGGTTCAAGTTCTGGCTACTCTGCTTCCAATCCAGTTTCCTGCTAGTGCATTGTGGGAGTCAGCTCAAGTGCTTGGGGGCCTTGGAACTCACATGGGACCTGCCACCCACACAGTTTTCTCGGCTCCTGGCTTCAGCCTGTGATAATTAGGGAAGTGAACCACGGGATGGAAGATTTGTTTCTCCTTTTTCTTTTTGCCTTATTCTCTCTTTCTGTCAATCTTTTCAAATAGATAAAAAATTAAACATTAAAAAAAGCAAAAAAATAAATAGTAAAAGAATAATATCAATACAGGGGCTGATGTTTAACCTAAGCAGTTAAGAGAATGGTTAAGATACCTCTGTCCTGTAACAGAATACCTAGGTTAGTGTACCAGCTCTAGGACATGATTTCAGCTTCCTGCTAATGCAGACCTTGGGAGGCGGCAGCTGATGGATCAAATAGTTGAGTGCATGTCACCCACTGGGAGACCTGCATTGAATTCCTGGTTCCCAGGTTTGGTCTGGTTCAGGTCATTGTGAGCATTTAGGGAGTGAGTCAGGTGATGGGAGTTCACTCTGTCTCTCTGTTGGTCTGTCTGCCTTTCAAATAAATAAATAAAATTTCAAAAAAAAATTAAAAAGTAATCTCAATATATGAAACATAACCTGCTCTCTCTGACTTGAATTGTTCTTTTTTTTTTTTTTTACATCTGCCACTTCATTTATTGTTTCTATTTGCAGGAGGAGTTGAAACAAATTTTAAGGATGCTTTTCATTTTTTCCCCCCTAAACATGAATCATCCAAGTAAAACCAACTTAACTATAGAAATGTAGCAAATAAGAGGAAAGTAGCACAACAACCCAAGAGGCAAAGCAGGGAAAGAGGTGGGTGCAGTCCGCATATAACATATGCATAAATGCCATATGACTCACCTGCTCAGGACTGCCTCCCCAGAAAGTAAGCACAGGACCCATTTGAATTGTTCTTTAGAAACTGAAATCTTCTTTATGTAGCTAGATGAGTACTTAAAAATATGTCAATGATCTAAAAAATATGATGAAATCAATGCCCTTACTACCTACTTTGGCAAATTGAACATTGTCACTAAGTTTTGCTTTCCTCCCTAATTCTGTATCTGTGCCTTTATAATCAAGTATTTAGTTTTTCATGATTTTGAACTCTATATGAAAGGAATTAAAATGAGTCTTGTTTTTCTTCTGTATAGCTTTATATGCTTCTTAATATTATAATCTATTTTTCAAATTAAAAAAAATTTTTGATGTCACAGTGGTCTGTTACATTTCTTTTTTTTTTTGAAAAGATTTATTTAAGGCCGGCGCCACAGCTCACTAGGCTAATCCTCCACCTGCCTTTCATGATAGTGATGTTTTTGAAGAACATAGGGCAGTTGTTTAGTGAAATTTTCCTCAATGTGACTCCAGTTGCATTTTTTAAAAGATTTATTTATTTATTTGAAAGTCAGAGTTACATAGAGGGAGAAGGAGAGAGAGAGAGAGAGAGAGAGAGAGAGAGAGAGAGAGAGAGAGGTCTTCCATCCTCTGGTTTACTCCCTAGATGGCTCCAATGGCCAGAGCTGTGCTGATCTGAAGCCAGAGCCAGGAGCATCTTCCAGATCTCCCACGTGGGTGCAGGGGCCCAAAGACTTGGGCCATCTTCCACTGCTTTCCCAGGCCATAACAGGGAACTGGATCCGAAATAGAGCAGATGAGACTTGAACCGGCACCCGTATAGGATGCTAGCTCTGTAGGCGGTGGCTTTACCTGCTAAGCCACAGTGCCAGCCCCTCCAGCTGCATTTTTAGCAGGAATGTTACATTCTTCCCTTCTTAGTTATTGATATCAGAATATTTAGTTTCTCATTATTTGAGGCTGCTAATTTTGATAACCTGGTTAAGATGGTGCCAGCCAGGTTTCACCATTGTAAAATTTTAATTTTTATACAATTAATGAGTGATCAGTGGTGAGAAACTTTTAGACTATGTGAATGTCCTTTGATTTACCAAATTTTTATCCAATACTTTTAGTATGTATTGATGATACTTGCCAGAACCAATTATTTTTTTACAGTGGTTTTTAATCTTTTGTGTTTTAACCATATTATTCCTTCCACACTTACCAATTCTGTTTAAAAACATAGATACAAGTTCTATTTTGCTCTTTATCACATTCTCTCAGTTATTTAAACATAATATTTACTTCTTGCTTATTTCCTCTTTTTTCAATATATGTTACCATTTTAGACTTAATTTTTCTCTTTGCTATTTCTTTGTATGTTTCATAGGTTTTTACCTATGAACTCAATTTTTTTAGTACTTTGAGAAATTTTTTTTTTGTTGAATTTTTCAGGTACTTCTGTGAACAGCTAACCAAGTACCAGTTTCCTTTAAACTCTCTCCCAAGATTTTTTTTATTTTTTAGACCACTCAGGAAGTACAAATTTGGACTGCAAAACTCCATGAAGGCTGATTTCAGTTAAAAACTTTTAGGGAAGAATTTTTCCCTCACCATTCAACACTGAAAGTCAACAGTGTTTTCTTGCTATCTTGAGTGGGGAGGAATGTGGGTTTATTTCAAGTTTACCTTTTCCCTGAGGTTGTAGCTGATGAATAGCTAGTTTCATTTGATTCCCTGCTTTTAATGAGCCCCACCAGCTTATTCTTCTGTGTCCAATCCCTCTGGAGGCCAGGACTAACGATGCTCAAACTTACTACTTTTATGAGACTTCAGGATGAAATCTGGCTTTAATGAGCTACTCATTTATCTGAGTTATTGCTTCTACTTAATTTTTGGCTTCCAAATATTTTTATCATTTTGGTTATCCATTTGATAATAGTAAAAGAATCTTTGAATAATTTGTTGAGCAATTTAGTTGTTTTTAGGCAGAATTGTTTGGGTTCTTTACCCCTTTCCTTCTGGAAGTAGAGCCCTCCATGGTCTCTTTATCTTCATGGTGAGATCTGTGTGCTATTCTTTCTTTAATAAATTTATACAAACATGAGCATGAACATGTTCAGAAATACCAACTTCAGTTTATCTGTTTATTTTTCTCATTGAATAATGTATAAAACACATTAGTTTAATACTTAATGAGGTTACTTTATGTTACTGTAGTTGAAAATAGAGCTTCATGGGTGGTTTGTCTGAACACAGATGATTTTTCAACTTTTTGCCTGATTTGATAATACAGTATAGATAATGTTTTCACAAAGAATTAAATTAGGTCTTACTATCCAAATAGATTTCAAGGATTGGTTTAATCTTTCTTCTAAACATTTGTTTCAAATGACTCTTAATCAATAAGTATTCTGTACATATTAGCTAAGTAGATAAGCAAAAATGAATGAGCAAATGAATGAGTGTTGTTCAGTAGCTCAATCCCAGTTTAGTTTTCATGCGGTAGCCTTCAGTCGTCCATCAGTGAATGAGTCAGGTTTATACCTGGCCTCATCCATCTTCACTAGCTTCCAAGTCCTGAAATGGGGTAGGAGTGGAGAGAGAGAGGCTTTACAGTGAAACATCATAAATACTTCCTCACTTCAGCCACTAAATTGAGTTTCCAGCATAAATCCTAGCCTAAGCATCAGCAGTACAGTATTATTTAGAAAGGTACAATTGATGTAAATATAAGTACTGATGATTTATCAAGCCATATTCGTCTTTTTCTACCAAGGGCTAAACAGGTTGTAGCATTTGCTGTCATTGAAGTACACTGAATTTTCAAAGACTGCTTCCTAAAATCTGGCTATTTTATTTGAAAACCTTTTTTTTTTTTCCTGAAATTCTGGCTGCTGCTGCTCTGAGCAGAATGGATTGTGAGGCTTGCAAGAGACTAGAGCAGAATTATAAAAGTTCCTTAACAATCTTTGAGGAGGGCCTCAAATTGTTCTGGATAATGAGCAAAAGCAAGACAAAAAGCTTCCTGGGCAAGACACAGATATTCAGAGTCAGGGTCAAAAAAGATTCATCTAAGTAACTGGTCGTTAGGTAGGAACTTATCATAAGAACAGAGTAGGACTGGTTTTCTGCCCACAGCAAGCTTAAGCATGGCTGGATGTAGCACTTGAATATGAACTGAGAAACATTGTTGTAGATCAGGTCTATCTACTTCCTACCACTTCCTAAAGGAGTTATTCCTTCCAGCCCACTTCCCACTCTCCTTTGAATAGGATAGAGCAAATATTAATTTTACATGTTCTGAATTTTTTGTACACCCTGAGTGGCAACAAAAATCTTACTAAGGCAGATATTCAAATAAGTTTGCACAGTGGCCTTTTCTTAAGGAAATCTTCCCATGTGATATGCTAGAAAAGGATTCAGCCTCCTGCAAGACAAATCATCCCACATTCTTGAAACCAAATTTGACAGGCTGTGAAAACCTTTCCAGCTTTTTTGCAAATTAATTTGAGAGCCAGGAGAAAGAGAGAGAGAGAGAGAGAGAGAGAGAGAGAGAGAGAGAAAGAAACTCCCCCATCTGCTGGTTCATTATACCAAATGCCAAAAATGGGTGGGGCTGGGCCAGGGCCAAAGTTAGGAGCTGAGAACACAATCCAGGGCTTCCATATTGGTGCCAGAAACTCGACCACCTAAGCCATCATCACCAGAGTGTGCATTAACAAAAAATGAGTTAGGATCTAGAGGCAAATGTCAAAAAATGTCAAACCAGATGATCTAATGTGGGGATGCAGGCATCTTAACCACTAGACTAAAAACCTATCCCTGATTATGAAAATCTTGACTATTAAATAGTCATTCCTTTATTTCAGTTATAAATAAAAATATTATTACCACCTCTTGCCATGCATTAGTCACAGCAAGTGGTTTAGTGTAAAGATGTCTGTCTGCAGGTTGCCTAATTTATATCACTTCTAGTAATTCATTCAAGTAGATAGTTAGTTGTGAGTTTGGTCAAATAATTAGTGAAGGCTATAAGATTTCAAAGATTTTTAATTTATTCTTTATGTTTGACTATTATTGAGCAGTATGTGACTGATTATTTCAAGTTAAGAAGCTATTTATGTTAAAACATTTTTGGTTCAATAACCAAATCTGTAATCTGTTCAGTACAGAAAAATCTACCAGATGTTGCTTTTTGACATCTGTTGCTGAGCATGGTGGTGGTGTGTTCTGTTAGCTGCAACAGACACAGAGGCATTGGGATCCTCACTTTGTGTAATGATTCCAGTCTCCATCACCACCCACTGGTCTGGAAAAGAAGCAATTGCAGGTGACGTCAAATTTACAGAAGAGCTTTGAATATGAGATTGTTTAAATTACCTGAAAATGTTATCCCTATGGATAAACTTAAGTTCAAGAGATAATTAAAATGATTTTGGGCTTCCTGAGAGGTTTCTGAGTTTTTCCTTATACATTAAAAAGCATGTAATAGTCATAAGTGACCAGATTACTCCCACTTCACTTATTCTGTTTATTTCTTTGAATGAATGGATATTTGATATGGTGAAAGACCATCTCAAGCATTTGCAATGCCTAGTTTAATTTGGTTTTGTTGCTTGAACTATAATCTGTAACCCCAGATTTTTTTGTCTTCTGAGAAAATACATTTTTAACTCTAAACACCCACATGCATGCACATGTGCACACACACACACAGATACTTATATATTTGACAGAATTGGTAATATAAAAATTTTAAACTAAAGCCCAAGACAGAAGAGAAATCCAAATATATAAAATCATATGTATGGAGGGGAAGGTGTTGTGGCACAACAGGTTGAAGTGCCACATGAGATGCCCACGTACTCAGAGTGCCTGAGATGGACTCTTGTTTCTTCTTTTGATCTAACTTCCTGCTAGTGTGCATTTCCAGGAGGCAACAGATGATGGCTCAGGTATTTGAGTCCTTGCCATCCATGTGGGAGACATGGCTGGAGTTCCTGGTTGCTAGCTGTAGAGTGGCCCAGCCCTGGCTGTTGTGGGAATTTGAGGAGTGAAACAGCGGTTGGAAGGTCTCTTTCTGTCTTTCTGTCTCTGTCACTTTGCCTTTCAAGTCAAAATATAAAAACTACCTATGGCAAACAGTATACATGATTTAAAGAGAGGCAGTGATTAATGGGTAACACAATAATTCTCAGGTGTATAGAGCAGATTCTGGGAAAATGACTTTTGTGGATTGTGGGAAAAAAGAAAAGAAAAGATGTTTTTCCTTTTTTTTTTTTTTCTTTATCACAAACCAGCCTGGGTTGCCTTTATTAAATACAGTTAATGGGAAAATTATATCTGATATAAGTCTTATTCTGTTGGTCATTACAAAACAACCAGAATAAAGTTATTCATAAATTATGAGCAGTTCCAGGAATATCTCTGTTCTGTGGTTTCCCTTTCCTCACATATCCACCAAGTGGGGCAAGCAAGTCCTTAGACACTGCAGTGTCAGGTTGATGGAGGTTTTGCAACTGTATTTTCCATAAAAGCAAGAGCGAATAAGAACTAGTGGGACTATTCCCTTCCTTGTTATGACACTGGATGGATTGGAGATGGAGAATCTCCTTTCCCTGGAAGGCCTTTGGTGCAGAGGCAGAAGGAAAGGTGAGCATGTCCAGTCATAGATTCATCGCTAACTTTGCCCGTGCACACAGGCTCTGACTGTTGCTGGCAGCATGGTTTCTGTTGCTCCCTAGGATGCAACAGCCTTTAAGAAAACACTGTATAGTAGTATGAGCTTCTCTGTGCATTTCCTGTTTTTATTTTTTGTTTCTTTTAGCAATTGAGGTGGGAGAGGAAGAAAAAATATTTGGCTGTTAGGTCCTGAACAAAGAGGGCTGCTTTGTGGTGGAGTCTGTTCTCCTGCACTGTAGCCGACTTCGACTACTGTGAAGGGATTCAGGGCGGCACCCTCCTGGGAAAACTGGCTTCAATCTGAAACTCTCACAGCTTCCCTTCAAGGAAAATGACCTTTTATATCACTGTTATAATAATGTGAAAAGTGGAATCATTTCTACTGAAGAGTCATTGGGTAATTTGAAAATGAACTTGACACTTCAGAGGTCTGGGGAAGGCTCAGGAGGCAAGAACTCCAGCTGCCTTTTCCTGTATAGATTATGCCACCTATGCTGTTCTAGCACCTCTTTCTACCACTTTGACTTCTCCTACTCCTTCTTTTCTTTCTCCTGGTCAGTCCTGGGAGAGGCCAAGTCCTTGGTCTGGTTTCTTTTTTCTTTTTGTAGATGTTCTGACATCAGGGAACTCAGGCATTCACAATGAATAATCAGTTTATCAGTGAGGTCACTGGGTTGAATAAGGCCTTTTAGTCATTCCATCACAGTCCTCCTCTAATCTTTCAGCACAGTCATAACTAGAAATGGATAGGTATTCTCTCATAAAGGCTAAGGGATCCTGTATCCCTCAGGTTTGTTTCTAGGGTATACCTGGGAGAGCAGTCTAGCATTTATTAGTGAGACAACATCAGAGTCTTGGAATGTGTTGTGACAGAACTCATTGGAGTCCTGGTGATTATCTCAATAAAGATAAAACAAAGGAAAGCAAAGTTCTTGCTTGGTATTGTTAGGTGCCTAAATAAATCATGTCTCCTCTAATAGGTAAATCAGAATGGAAGCAATGTTAAATAATAAACCATTCAAGCAGCCTCCTTGTTGTGTGGTCTTGAGACAGCATGGCTGTAGATCCTATGGCCAGCTATATTGATGTACAAGGCTTGAGATAGAAGTGCATTAAAAGCACTCTTGCTCATTCAGTCTGTCTTGTACTACAGCCTAAACGTTCAGTTTACATTGTCCAGGTATGGTGGCAATGATTCATAGAATATGTCACTAGCACAATGCCCTCACTTTCCTCATTACTGTTAACAGACAGGAGACCCTCAAGATAGGGCCATTTGTTTGATGTCTAACAAAACTCCAACTGAATGTCAATAGTGCAAGTTTATTCTGAAACCAAAGAATAAAGAAGTAGTAGTGTAGCTTTCAAATCGACTCTCAACTCCTCAAGAGTTGTGGAGTCTCATATATAGAACAGAAACAATTAAGAAGAGAAACAAATTAATGAGTGCAATATTCATGTTTTCTTAGAAAAGTCAGAGATTCTCCAACCTCGGGTGCCACCTCTTTTTTGTGTTTTTATGGTCTAAAACTTTTTGTAATGATGGCCAGTAGGTGTCAGCATGGAAATTGCAACGCAGTTTGAAGTCTACCAGATTTCGTCAAGGTGGCCATTTTTGATCCAGCTAGTTCTGACTGGTTAGCCTGAGGGGGAAATTCTGACCACAAGGCATCCTGTTCTCAAAGATAAACAATGGTACCATGGTGGGTAGAAACTTAACTAGGCAGTTCAGGCATTGCAATTCAATGCTCAGTGCATCCTGAATCTGTGTAGCTTTTCTGTGCCTGAGTTCGATCTCACTCCACAGGTGCTGCCATTTTGACACCACTGCATCCAAGCTGTGTCTAAGCTGGCAGCCCCAGCGTCTGCCAGAGTGACTTCAGCCGTCTGCCAGAGTGACTTCAGCCACAGCCACATCTGGTCTGAATGGTGGACAGTGTGCAAGTCTGAGGAAAGATTTTAACAACAAAAACAAGTTAGCATGATTTTCTAGTATTTTCAGTGTTATAACTAGTTTTGTGAATAGGAGTTGAGGAGTGACAATAATACTACTAATAATAATTATAATAATAGCTACAGCTAACATTTATTCAGAACTTCAGCTCAACTCATTGCTATTCCACTCCTTGCAGTAAGTTTCCAATGTAAGTACTACTATTATCGCCTCTATTTTGCAGATGATTAAATTGAAGTTCAGAGATGCTATATATTTTGTCCAGCTAGTAATAATAAGAAAGTTAGTAATAAGGAACAGGGATTCAAACATTGGTGCTTTATAAGCTACCAGGTTATGGAATCAATGGGTTTAGTAAGAGAAACATATTCCAGGAATAGAGAACAGAATAAACCTGGGGTAATTGTTGTTTGCTTAGGTGGCACTTTGAGATGGATGAAGAGGTGTCTAGAAAATAGTGCTTGGATCTCATTATTAGGTAGGTGGGTGAGCAAGAGAAGAATTTACATGTGTTTAACTGCAGCAAACTTTTGGCAGCTTGTTCTTAACTGCTGTGCCTAGTTTCTTTGTGATGGGCTGGTCCGCCTTTTGACACATCTGATTGCTCTAGACCCCTGGTGGGATGAAGTGGGATTCATGATGAGGAATGGATGGTAGAAACAAATAACACAAGAAAATATTTTTTCCTGAGCTGACATCTTCCTACCTGTCAAATATTATTTTCCACCATTTCTTCCCATTTCATATCTCTTTGTCTCCATTTGTACTTTTAATACAATTGCCAATCTTCTTGCTTGCTGTAATGCTGCTGCTTTTGTTTGGAGGCCAATGGCCTACTTTGCCAACTCCTCTTTATTGGTTGGAATGTAACTTCAATTGCAAAGCTTCTCCTGACTTCCCAATAGGGAAGGCAGTCTGTGCTCAACCTGATATTTACACAGCCCTCCATTACAGCCATCATATTGGGATATTATGATTGTTTACTTATTTCCCTGACTTCCTACTGGATTTCAGATTGTATAATCATTTAAGGCAGGAAGATTTTTTTTTTCTGTATCTTTGTGCCTCTAGTGCTTTGCACAGGACACTCCCTAATAAAAAATGCATTAACATTCAATAACTGAGTACATGAATGTATTGATAGTAGTTTCCAGTAGAATATAAAGTAGCCTAGTAAGAATGTAAGTAAAGACAATGTTCAGGTGGATATTCAAATGTCTAAAAGTAGAACTCACTACAGAGAGGTGGGTGAGAATGAAAGGCAAAAGAAACAGAGTGATGTTATTATAGGAATAGTCAACAGACTACACAGCCAGGCAAAAATTATGAATTGTACATGTCTTGCTCAGACTATAAAACAGGCAAAACAGGAAAATATACCAGTTAAAACACAATTCAGCTCTCTGGATAGCTGCTCAGAATTTTACTGTGCTAAAAGCACAATGTCTGATTAATATTTTACAATTTCAGCTCTCAAAGGGCAGAGAAAGCAACAAAGGGAAGGCTATTCAGGTCTGGCCTGGCTTTAACACAGCACTAACATACATGGTGTGGAAGAGAAAGGAACTTGGGGAAAAAGAGACTCAGCTTTCTTGGCAATAAATGATCACTTCCATTGTTCTGGCCATTAAAATTATACATACATATATGAAAACAAATGTAACAAAATTTAAGAAGAGAAAAGAAAATAACCCCAAGTCTCCTTTGAGTATAACTGCTGTTAACATTTGTGGTATTTCTTCTGATCTTTAAGAACAAATGTACATATTAACATATGCTTCTCTCACCCATTTTGGATATATAGTTTGGTAACCTGTTTTTAAAAATTAATATTATTTTTGAGAATTTTTTCTTGTATTAGTTTATATTCTTTTTTTTTTTTGACAGGCAGAGTGGACAGTGAGAGAGAGAGAGAGACAGAGAGAAAGGTCTTCCTTTACCGTTGGTTCACCCTCCAATGGCCTCTGCAGCTGGTGCGCTGTGTCCGACGCACCGTGCTGATCTGAAGCCGGGAGCCAGGTGCTTCTCCTGGTCTCCCATGGGGTGCAGGGCCCAAGGACTTGGGCCATCCTCCACTGCACTCCCGGACCACAGCAGAGAGCTAGACTGGAAGAGGGGCAACCAGGACAGAACTGGTGCCCCGACTGGGACTAGAACCCGGTGTGCTGGTGCCACAAGGTGGAGGATTAGCCTATTGAGCCGTGGCGCCGGCCAGTTTATATTCTTTTTAATAGTAATTTATTAGAAATGTAATATTCCATGATTATATTATAAGTCAGAAATACTCTCATTTTGGATGCTTAATTTGTTTTCTATAATAAGTAATGCTGGCCGGCGCCGTGGCTTAACAGGCTAATCCTCTGCCTTGCTGCGCCGGCACACGGGGTTCTAGTCCTGGTTGGGGCACCGGATTCTATCCCGGTTGCCCCTCTTCCAGGCCAGCTCTCTGCTATGGCCCGGGAAGGCAGTGGAGGATGGCCCAAGTCCTTGGGCCCTGCACCCCATGGGAGACCAGGAGAAGCACCTGGCTCCCGGCTTCGGATCAGCATGATGCGCCAGCCGCAGCGGCCATTGGAGGGTGAACCAATGGCAAAGGAAGACCTTTCTCTCTGTCTCTCTCTTTCACTATCCACTCTGCCTGTCAAAAAAAAAAAAAAAAAAAAAAAAGTAATGCTACAGTGAATAACATCATCAAGGATTTAATTCAAATCTTTGTCTACTTTCTGGATGGATTTCTAGAAATATAATTATAGGTAAAGTGTGACTGTTAAGGCTATTGATTAAAATTTCTTTCCAAAATTACATTTCTACTCATGGAATGGAGAAGTGATGTTGGGCCTGTGCTATGGCATAGTCGGCTAATCCACGTGCAGTGCTGGCATTCCATATGGATGACAGTTTTAGTTCTGTCTCCTCCTTTTCTGATCCAGCTCTCTGGTGTGGCCTGGGAAAGCAGTAGAAGATGGCCCAAGTGCTTGGGTCCCTCCACCTGCATGGGAGACCCAGAAGGAGCTCTAGGCTTCAGATAAGTCCAGGTCCAGCTGTTGCAACCATAGGGGAGTGAATCAGTGATTGGAAGGCCTCTCTCTCTGTATCTCCCTCTCTCTGTAACTCTGCCTCATAAATAAGTAAATAAAATCTTTAAAAATAGAAGTGATGTTTTCACTTTACCCTGGCTTCTGTATTATATTAATCTGGGCTCTCAAGAGGGACAGAATCAAATAGCAGATTTACTAGGTGAATTGGTTCATGTCATTTGGATACTGAGAAATCCTACAACAGGACATCAGCAGGTTGGTGACTCTGGGATGCCAGTAGCATGGCTGAGTTTAAAAGTCTCAGGACCCGGGAAGCAAATGATGCAGCTCTTAGGCCTAGGCTGCAGGCCTGAGAACCTAGAGCACTGCAGGTATCAGTTCTGGGGTACAAATGCCACAGAGCCTGGAATTCTGCCATCCAAGGGGAAGAGAAGAGTAGTCCACCTTGTCTTCAGGAGATGGTTCCAGTTTCCCTTTTCTCTGTTTTTCTTCTAAGTTCTCAGTTGATTGGATGATATAAGTCCACATTGAGGGCAGATCTTCCCTACCTACTCCACTTGGATTCATAGGATACTCTCCTTTGTGAACATGCTCATAAATTCACCTCAAAATAATTCTCTACCAGATCTCTAGGTATTCTTTAATCCAGTCAAGTTGATACCTAAAATTAACCATCACATATATGAATATGTTACACATATATGATGTATATATGCATCCATGTATATGATTCCAAATATATATACCCTGTATGTACTTTGATTTGCATGTTGAATATTCAGTACTTTCCTGATTGCTCAAGAGCTTAAAGATGACTGAGAGTTTCTTGAGTACAAAAGTTTTCTTTATTACTGAACAGCTTAACAATTAGAAGAATTTAATATGCTTATCAGTAGGTGGCTTTCCTCTTCAAGACTTTTTTGCCTGGTTTTTTTTTTTTTTGTATTCTGTTCTTATTTTTTAATTTCAGGACTTAGAACACCAATACTGTAACAACAGAGAGGCAGAAAGACTTGTTCCTGAATATGTTAGTATGAAATTCCAAGAAACAGGGACATTCTCCCATGTAAACCCTGCACAGCATTAATAATAATAGGAAAATAACATTGATCTAATGCTGCCATTTAATCCTCAGACACCCTTCAGTTTTTCCCCAATAATTTTAAGAAATCAGTCAGGTAGCATTTGTTTTCCTATCTCTGCAGTCTCTTTTAATTAATCTAGAACATTCCTTAGTCATTCCTTAACTCTCTTAATGTTGACACTTTTGCATAAAAAATGTTCTGCAAAATATATCCTAATTTGGCTTTATCTGATTTTCCTTGTGATTAGATTCAGCTTGTTCACCTTTGATGTGAATATCATATCAGTGAGGCTGTGTTGATCATGTTAAAAGGTGACAGTGATTCTAATACCCCATTACTGGTGATGTTAACTTTAATCTGCTTAAGATGGTGTATGATTCACTTTGGAAGTTGGGCTGAGTGAAGGGCTTTTCAGCTTAGAGCCAATAAGATCTGTGGCTCTGACCTGGGCATCCTTCGACTCCAGGGCAGGTCCATTTCCAGTGATCCAACTCTTGGCAGAGCTGCCAGGGCTCTTCACAAGCTGACTTCTGCTGAAGCCCAGGCTTACCACATTGAAAGGAACTGCAGTGGACTGGCCTGTTGGGTCTCCTTGAGGGCAGATCACTGTACAGATCAGCCATTAATAGGCCTGCCACCCATTGCTTCTGATGCCTAGCTTTCTTTTCCTCTTGGTTTGTGTTAAAGCAGACCAGAGGATGCAAGTCAAGGGAGTGCCCAAGTCCCATCTCTAATCTTCGGTGGCCTGAACTACAAGTCTCTAGTCACAGGCATGTTCTGTAGTAGTTTTTCTAAGGTAGACAATGCCCATGAGGAAAATTATATTCTCACTTAAAAACTTTCTTTCCCTTTGGTCTGAAAGGGAGGTTTTTTCTACTTACTGTATACTTTGCTGATGGCGAAGTGAATCTAGCTATGAGATTATTATTTAAGCTCTTATTTTGGCTATGCTATTACAGAAAAATGTTAGCCATCTCTTTTATAAGGTCTAAAGATTAAATTGTGCATCCTACAGATTCCTTCATAATAGAATTAGTTTCCTACCTTGAAGAGAATAGAGAAATGAAAGAACAAGTTGGGCTTAGAATAGAGAAATGAGGGAGCAAGTCCTAGATCGCTTGCTGACAATAGCAATATCACATGAATACTTAGCAAACAGTTTCAACCATTAGATAACAACTTAAGAAAACATTTACCAGAAGGTCCAATGCCTTCCATAAATTTTAAGAATCATGTATTTGAAAGCACCTCTTAAATATCTAACATGGTGTAGTTTGTTTAACCAGTAAACTTAAGCACAACCATATAAAATGTTTTTAGTTTCTTTCTACCAACAAGTTTAAAACATATGATACACAGATTCAGGTCACACAAATTAAAATGTATCTTTGATTGATTTTAGTAGCTTAAATTTATGGACAATCTTATCCATAAGCCATTTAAAATAAAACTCCTAATAAAATTTCCCCATGTGGACATACAATATGTACACACATATAACATAGCATAGTAGACTAATATAGCAATTTTAATAATAGCTTTTAAAATCTTTAACTCTTTTTGTAGATTGCCAATTGATTTGAATTGCTTTTTGTTTTTAGATTCTTTCCTGTGAGATTATAACTCTTCTCTTTGTGAGGACTTATATTGTGGCTATATAAACATCTCATTTCTAATCAGAATTTTAATTTATCCATTTACTTATTCATAGGCGGGGATCTCATGAATGCTATTTTGATATTGAATTATAATCTGATACTATGATTATTTATTTTGATGCACAAATTGTCCCACATTTGGTCAGTGGAGATCCTTTAAAGTTGACTTCTATATTCTTTTGTTCTGTCTTCATCATTATTTAGCACTTCCCTTTCTCTGGCACAAGATTTTCCAGGATTATCTTTTTCTTTTTTTGTTGTTGTTGGTTGGTTTCTGGCTCTTCAATTATCCATTTTTCTGGGGAACTTGTTTGTTTCTATTGGAGAAAGCTTTAAGTGTACTCACTATAATCCAGGTATAATCACTTTCAAGCCCTTGCAGCAGATAGAACTAACCTATATATGTTATTTTCTTTTTCTTTTTTTATTTCAACTTTTATTTAATAAATATAAATTTTCAAAGTACAACTTTTGAATTATAGCAGCTTTTCCCCCCTAACCACCCTCCCACCTGCAACCATCCCATCTCCCACTCCTTCTCCCATCCCATTCTTCATCAAGATTCATTTTCAATTGTCTTTATATACAGAAGATCAACTTAGTATATACTAAGTGAAGATTTCAACAGTTTGCACCCACACAGATACAAAAAGAATAAAGTACTGTTTGAGTAGTAGTTTTACTGTTAATTTGCATAGTACAACACATTAAGGACAGAGATCCTACATGGGGAGTAGTTGCACAGTGACTCCTGTTGTTGATTTAACAATTGACACTCTTATTTATGACGTCAGTAATCACCCGAGGCTCTTGTCATGAGCTGCCAAGGCTATGGAAGCCTCTTCAGTTCACCAACTCCGATCTTATTTAGACAAGGCCATAGTCAAAGTGGAAGTTCTCTCCTCCCTTCAGAGAAAGGTACCTCCTTCTTTGATGCCCCATTCTTTCTGCTGGGATATCACAGAGGTTTTTTGTTTGTTTGTTTGTTTGTTTTGTTTGTTTGTTTTGTTTTGTTTTTGCCACAGTGTCTTGGCTTTCCATGCCTGCGAAACTCTCATGGGAATTTTAGCCAGATCCGAATGCCTTAATGGCTGATTCTGAGGCCAGAGTGCTGCTTAGGGCTTTTGCCATTCTATGAGTCTGCTGTGTATCCTGCTTCACATAGGATAATTCTCTCCTTTTTAATTATATCAATTATTTGCAGACACTGGTCCCATCCATGCAATCCCCTTGACACTCAGTCCCATCCCCTTGATCAACCAAGAACCTAAACTGATCACTCCAACAAGTGAGATGGCATTTGCACATGCCACCTTGATGGGATTGAATTGAGATACCCTGGCATGTCTCTAGCTCTACCATTAGGGGAAAGTCCGAGTGAGCATGTGCCAAACTGTACATCTTCTCCCTCTCTTATTTCCACTCCCACATTTAACAGGGATCACATTTCAGTTAAATTTAAACGACTAAGAATAATTGTGTGTTAATCAAAGAGTATATATATATACATCTGTCTATATACGTCTGTATTTATGTTCCTATTTGTTTCTATATATTAAAATCCACAAGTTCTAAATAACATCTACAATTCTAATAAAACAGCACAGGGGGCTCTTCTCGTTCGTTATTTCCCTTTCCAAATTTGTAACACCCCTTTTTAACAGTGAGGACACGACTTCCATCATTCGCAAAATATTTAATTACTTGACCAACCCTCTTATATATAGCCAATATTCTGTCTCTGCTGCCAGTGTGTTCACACTTAACAGACTCACAGCTCATTCTGCTTGGGCTCAGATGTCCTGGACTAGATAATGCTTCTACCACTGCTGTGTCCACTCCACTCCTCAGTGGGTGAACATAGTCCTCTTGCCACTCTAGTTCAGTTTCACCACACATGACTTGCCTGTGGACATACTCTTTTAAACCTGTTAAGGCTTTATTTGTCCATACTGGCTCAGCACCACTTCTACCCCATGCAGTGCATTCTCTGACCCCATTTGAACTCTGTACATAACCAGTCAGAGTCACTGCTGTTGCTTTTGTCTACCCTCCATTTTGCCTACATGTGCACTGGTGCCTGCCTAACCCTAATGAGACTAATTCCGTTTAGTTGAAATAAATTATTCAGGAAGGAAGGCAAATGGGATGATTAGAAGCATGGCAAAATTTCTTAAAGTGTGCTTTCTCCAATTCTCTTTCCTATATCTCCCAGTAATCAAAATAGAAGGAAAAGAAAAGCTTCAACAACAAAAAAACTTTCTTCTCAATTTTTGTAAATTACTTGCAAATATTTTATCTTTCTTCTTGTTAGGCCAGTTCTTTACTTGGGAAATCAATTTATGCTATCTGAATTCTTTTGGTATCTTTGCCCTGTATTTTGCTCTGCATATATGAAAGGTAGGAACAGCACATGATCCAGCAAGTAAGAATCCTTACTCCTTACAAAAGCAAGCTTGGAGTAGTGGCTAATGAATAGCTTTTGTTTCTATCATGGACATTTGTGTGGTAGCTGGAGAAGAAGAAATTAACAAAAGAGGGAGAGGGAGGAGAGAGAAGGGAAGAAGAAGAAGGGAGAAGGAAATAGGGGTGGGGGCATAGAGAGAGAGAGGGAGAGAGGGAGAAGGAGAGGGAGAGAGAGACAGCAGACCTAAGGCACAGGTGGGAAAGCAGGAGAGCATTGCAGTGAACAACACAGCTAGGTAGAGTTGAAGGAGGGTGTTGATAACAGAAGATAATGAGCCAGAGTACTCCTGTGAGGTGAAAACAACACAATAATGACAAACAAACTAGGATGAGTAGCAACAGGAATATCTATTAAGGACTCATTAAATTTCATTTATTTTCATTATCATTTCTACTTAATCTTCACAGCAATTCTGCAAAGAACATTGTTATTATTATTCCTATTTACAAATTGGAAAACTGATATATCCAGTGGCTAGGAATTTTGCCTTAGACCACACCATTGGTATGAGATTCAGTTTTAGTTTTTCTGTCTTTAAATTCCAAACATTTCTTTACCATGATTTACAGTTCACTGCAGTGTGAATAAGAACAAATATTTCAGGAGCTGGGCTACACAAAGACTGCTTTTGAAGTGCTGAGCTCACCGGACTTTATTTAATCAGACACCAGATAATCATCACTAGGTATGTTCTAGGAAGGACTCTTAAATGGGAAGGAAATATAAGATACTTTTGAAAAATTGATCGTTGGGTTTGGTGGTTGTCCCCCCACAAAAGAGGTATATTCTTGTTCAAAGAAGTTACCATATTGTTATTTGAAAAAAACTTATTTTTTTGGCCGGCGCCGCGGCTCAACAGGCTAATCCTCTGCCTAGCGGCACCAGCACACCGGGTTCTAGTCCTGGTAGGGGCGTCGGATTCTGTCCTGGTTGCCCCTCTTCCAGGCCAGCTCTCTGCTGTGGCCTGGGAGTGCAGTGGAGGATGGTCCAAGTGCTTGGGCACTGCACCCCAAGGGAGACCAGGAGAAGCACCTGGCTCCTGGCTTCGGATCAGCACTGTGCGCCGGTCACAGCGTGCCAGCTGTGGCGGCCATTGGAGGGTGAACCAATGGCAAAAGAAGACCTTTCTCTCTGTCTCTCTCTCTCTCTCACTGTCCACTCTGCCTATCAAAAAAAAAAAAAAAACCAAATATCAAAAAACAAAAAAAAAACAACTTATTTTTTGTCAGTGATATGCATGTCTCTGACCTCTATCTAGAAGCATTTTATATTTTTATGTAAATTATATCTACTCAGGATATTTTTTAAATAAATTGTAAGTCATCACAAATCAGTATTTGGTTTATAAGGGACTACTTAACATTAATGTGCTACTGACCCCCAGATTATAAAATTCTGAATGAAGAAAAGCAGTCCATACTTATGTTCGTGAATATATTTATTAGATTAGTCCACAATGTAATGAATTTGTGGAAGATCAAGTGTTTCAGCCATCCTTTGTAGATTTCCTTGTCCACAACTGTCATAATTTAGATAATAGTGAGTGATCAGTGGCCACACACTTACTGGTATTTGTAGCTGCAAAGACCTCTGCCTTCCTGTAAGGGGCAATTGCATTTCTTTAATCAATTTGAAACATAGTCTGAATTTATTGCTAATCTACCAACTGTGGGCTCTACTCAACACAGGTCAGGGAAGTAATCATAATAAAAATGTAAAAGACATAATTATGGTACCATCCAACCCAATCAAATCAAAGCAAGTAGCTAATTTCCATTTGTAAGTTCAGATGACACTGTTTATGTGGTCTGTCACACACATTTAAAAGCTGTAAGCCGTATGAGACTAGTCATGCATAATGTAAGGACAGTAAATACTTGAGGGCACTGACTGTGTCTTATTCATCTCTGTATCTGCAGTGATTCTCACAAATCCTGCCACAATATAAGCGCTCAATAACTGTTGTGGACATAAATACACTCAGAGCTGTGATTTGGAGTAATGACTAATCTCACCTTGTGTTTCGATTTGTGATATAAAATGAACCTACTAAGAAGATTTTTCTACTGCATTTCATTTAGTCATGTATTTAAGAGATGACAGGGAGATAGATTTGGTTAAATAACTATCAATTTATTATTTTAGTAGGCATTAAATTTTAATTAACATTAACTAGTTATCATGGAAAAATATGATGAGATGTTTAAAATAGAACTTCCTGAGAGAAAGACAAAGTTTTGGGCCTGAAAGAAGTTGAAAAGTATAGGCCGGCACCACGGCTCACTAGGCTAATCCTCCGCCTTGCGGTGCTGGCACACCGGGTTCTAGTCCCGGTTGGGGCACCGATCCTGTCCCGGTTGCCCCTCTTCCAGGCCAGCTCTCTGCTGTGGCCAGGGAGTGCAGTGGAGGATGGCCCAAGTCCTTGGGCCCTGCACCCCATGGGAGACCAGGAGAAGCACCTGGCTCCTGCCATCGGATCAGCATGGTGCGCCGGCCATAGCGCGCCTACCGCAGTGGCCATTGGAGGGTGAACCAATGGCAAAAGGAAGACCTTTCTCTCTGTCTCTCTCTCACTGTCCACTCTGCCTGTCAAAAAAAAAAAAAAAGAAGTTGAAAAGTATAGACATTGTACCTATTTCCTGGAAAATCAACTAGGGTAGATGGGACTGAAGGTTGTAGTTGTTTTTAGTAGTATTCTGGTAGATGCTTAATGGAGAATTGGAGGGAAATGGGAGGGTGAAGAGGGGACCAGAGAAGAGGCAGAGTACCAGGAGCAAGTGAATATTAGCTTGTTTCCCTTTACCCTCTCCATCTTCTTTCTTGTAGTCCCCTGCAAATGAAAATAGAAATCCCATATTATATGAGCTCAGTAGTCACTCAACTCTATTTGCAGGGATTCAGATGAGAGGGAGGCTTGGCAGTTCTAGGGTTCCAGAGCCAGGGTCCACCTTGCTAATTGATACAGCTGTTAAACTACGCAGATGAAACCTGGAGGGGCTGAGGTCCTGCCCAAGTGAACTCTGCTTGTAAACTGGGTGTGCTGGCTACCTCTGACCTGGAAGGAGAGATGATGCTTTGGACAAAGGTGTCACATACTTTGCCTAACTCTGGCCCATCTGGGCATCTGGGCTGCTTCCACCCAGAAGAGAGTTCTTCTACAGTTGTGCTAAGGACACTGGATGGAGTGACAGCACTTAGTACAGGGAAGCTCAGATGGACTTCCAGGGCAATTACATTTGTTTAAGGCAGCCCAAATTCCAATGGTAAATAGTTTATTCTGGATACTTGATCAGTTTAGCTCAGTACCTTTCTGACTGAGGGAACTTACTGTTGTATGCCCACACCTTAGTCCTCCACTGTAAAATTCCTTTGACTCTTGGGCTATTCTTTAATTTTTTAAAATTAATATAAAGAGAACAGATTTTTATGTATTCTAAAGATACAATTATAAGAACATAAGGCTATTTACCTGCTTTACTCCTTCCTTGTTGCTGTGGATTCGGTCTAAGAGGAAGAGCAAGGTGGGGGCAAGAGGCGAGGAGTCACTGCACAGACACCCGGAGTTGGGTGAAAGCAGGCTAGAGGTGAGCAGCGAGCAGACTCATTTATTTCAGTTGGTACAGCAGCTTATATAGTCAAGGCAGCCAGTCTGGTCAAAGGGAGGTTTATGCCCTAACCAATCACAGCCTGTTGCCAGGCAGGCTCCATTGCCAGGTAGGTTTTGAGGCCATTCCTGAGTAACTGATGCTTGCTTGCTATTGGCTATCTTGGCACGGCCTTTTCATTCTACCACACTTCCTCCTTCCCTCTTTTTTTTTAATTTTTGTAATAACACACTTTCAATTTACCTTATAATCACAGGCTTAATACTTCACTAAATATAGTGTTCAACAAGTAAACAGTAGAAAGACCACTGTTCCACAGGAATATAACCAAGGGCTATAAATGATAATCCAATTATAAGATGTCAGTTTCATTATTATACATTCATTTTTTGTACTACCTATTTTAGCTTCCACAAATCAGAGAAAATATCTTGCAACTTTGCCAAACTCTGTTATGAGTTCTAGTAGTCTCTAAGATTCCCCAATGTATAGGTTCATAACATCTGCAGATAGGGATAATTTGATTTCTTCCTTTCCAATTTGTATTTCTTGGGTTTCTTCCTTGCCTAATGGCTCTGGCTAAAACTTGCAGAACTATATTACATAGTAATGGTGAGAGTGGGCATCATTGAGTGGTTCCAGACATTAGTGGAAATACTTCCATTTTGTCTCCATTTAATATAGTGTTGACTGTGCATTTGTTATATATTGCCTTGATTATGTTTAGGTATATTCCTCCTATGCATAATTTCCTGAAAGTTTTTTTTATCATGAAAGGATATAATATTTTTTAAATGCTCTGAATTTATTGAGACAGTCATATGGTTTTTAGTTTTCATTTTGTTAATGTGCTGTATCATGTTTATTGATTTGCATATGTTGAACCATCCCTATACCCCTGGGATGATTCCCACTTGGTCAGGGTAGATGATCTTTTTGATGTGTGTTGTATTCAATTAGCTAGTATTTCATTGAGGATTTCTGCATCTGTGTTCATCAGGGATATTGGTTTATAGTTCTCTTTGTAGTATCTTTTTCTGGTTTTAGAATTAAGGCGATGCTGGTCTTATAGAAGGAATTTGAGAGGATTTCACCCATTTTCATTGTTTTGAATAGTTTAAAAATTGAGGTTAGTCCTTTAAAACTTTGGTAGAACTCAGTAGTGAAACCATCTGGTCCTGGGCTTTTCTTTGTTGGAAGGGTCTTTATTACCAATTCATTCTGTCTTTGTTTTTGGCCTGTTTAGGTTTTCTGTGTCTTCATTCCTCAATTTTGATAAATTTCATGTGCCCCCAAATCTATCCATTTCTTCTAGATTTTCAAATTTGTTGGCATATAGCTGTTTGTAATAATTCCTGGTGATTCTTTTTTTCCCCTATGGCATCAGTTGTAATAGCTTCTCTTTCAGCTCTGATTTTATTATTTTGGGTTTTTTCTTCCCTCTTTTTTTTGGTAGGTTGGTGAATGGTTTATCAATCTTGTTAATTTTTAAAAAAAATCAATTATTCATGTCTCTGATCTTGTGTATTTTTACTTTTAAATTTTAAAATTTCTTCTCTTTTTATTATTTCTTTACTCCTACTAATTAGGGGTTTGGTTTATTATTTTTTGAGATGTATTTTTAGATTATTTATTTTATATCTTCAAATTTCTTTCTAAAAGATTGATACATTTGAGTTACAGAGAAGGAGGGGGAGGGGAAGGGGAGAGGGAGGGGGGATCGGGGAGGAGGGAGAGAGGGAGAGGAAGAGGAATGGGGAGAGGGAGAGGAATGGGCAGAGGGATGGGGAGAGGGAGAGGGAGAGGGAGAGGGAGAGGGAGAGGGAGAGGGAGAGATAAGATCTTTTATATACTGGTTTATTCCCCAAGTGGCTGTAGTGGCTGGAGCTGGGCTTCTGAAGCTAAGAGCCAGGAGCTTCTTTTAGTTCTCCCATGTGAGTGTAGGGGTCGAAATACTTGGGCCATCTTCCACTGCTTTCTAAGGTACATCAGCAGAGAGCTGGATTGGCAGTAGAGCAGCCAGACCTTGAACCTGTGTCCACATGGGATTCCAGCACCACAGGCAGTGACTTTATACCACTATACCGCAGTGGTGGCCCCTCCAATTTCTCAAAGTAGGCTCTAATTTCTATAAACTTTCCTATTAATTCCACTTTTGCTGTATCCCATGAGTTTTGATATGCTGTGTCATCATTTTCATTTGATTCAAGGAACTTTTTGATTTCCCTTTTTATTTGTTCTCTGACCCACTTGTTCATTCAGGAACATGTTGTTCAGTTTCCATATCTATGTATATTTTCATAGTTTCTTTTGTTGTTAATATCCAGCTTCATTCCATTGTGGTCAGAAAAGATATATGGTATGATGCCAGTTTGTTTTGAGTTTGTTGAGATTGTTTTATGGCCTAGCATATGGCCTATCCTAGAGAATATTTCATGCATTGAAGAAAATAATGTGATTCTACAACTGAAGGATAAAATATTCTTCAGGTATCAATTGGATCAATTTGATCCATAGTGTAGATTAGCTCTGAAATTTCTTTGTTGATATTTTGTCTGGTTGATTTGTCCATTAATTAAAGTGGAGTGTTGAATAATCTCATAGTTATTGTTTTAGAGTGTATATCTCCTTTTTTAAAAAGATTTATTCATTTATTTGAAAGGTAGGGTTACAGAGAGGCAGAGGTAGAAGGAAGAGAGAGAGAAAGAAAAAGAGAGAGAGAGAGGTCTTCCATCAGATGGTTCACTCCCAAATGTCTGCAATGTCTAGAGCTGGGCTGGTCCAAAGCCAGAAGCAGAGTTGGGCCAATATGAAGCCAGGAGCTTCTTCTGGGTCTTCCATGTGGTTGCAGGAGCCTCTCCTGGGTGCACCTACAGGGAGCTGGATTGGAAGTAGAGCAGCTGGACTCAAACTGGCACTCATATGGGATGCCCAGCAGCTTTACCTGCTACGCCTCAGCACAGGCCCCATATGTCTCCTTTTAAATAGCTGGTATTGCATTGAATCTCTAAAATTCTTTTGGAAGAATGGACATTTTCATGATATTGATTCTTTCAATCCATGAACATGGAAGATTTTTTCATTGTTTTGTATCTTCTTCTATTTCTTTCTTTAAAGTTTTCTAATTCTTATCATAGAGATCTTTGACATCCTTAGTTAAGTTTATTCCAAGGTATTTGATTTTTTTTTTTTGTAGCTGTTGTGAATGGGATTGATCTTAGAAGTTCTTTCTCACTGGCGCTGTGGCTCAACAGGCTAATCCTCCACCTTGCGGAGCCAGTACACCGGGTTCTAGTCCCAGTTGGGGCGCCGGATGCTGTCCCGGTTGCCCCTCTTCCAGGCCAGCTCTCTGCTGTGGCCTGGGAGTGCAGTGGAGGATGGCCCAAGTGCTTGGGCACTGCACCCCCTGGGAGACCAGGATAAGTACCTGGCTCCTGCCTTCAGATCAGCGCGGTGTGCTGGCTGCAGCATGCTGGCCGTGGCATCCATTGGAGGGTGAACCAACGGCAAAGGAAGACCTTTCTCTCTGTCTCTCTCTCTCACTATCCACTCTGCCTGTCCAAAAAAAAAAAAAATAGAAGTTCTTTCTCAGCTGTGGTATTGTATGTGTATACAAAGGCTGTTGATTTTTGTGTATAGATTTTATATCCTTCTACTTTACCAAACTCTTCTATTAGTTCCAATAGTCTCTTAGTAGAGTTCTTTGGATCCCCTAAATAAAGAATCATGTCGTCTGCAAAGAAGGATAGTTTGACTTCTTCCTCCCCAATTTGTATCCCTTTGATTTCTTTTTCTTGCCTAATGGCTCTGGCTAAAACTTCCAGTACTATATTGAATAGCAATGGTGAGAGTGGGCATCCCTGTCTGGTACCAGATCTTAGTGGGAATGCTTCCAACTTTTCTCCATTCACTATGATGCTGCCATGGGTTTGTCATATATCACCTTGATTGTGTTGAGGAATGTTCCTTCTATACCCAATTTGCTTAGAGTTTTCATCATGAAAAGGTGTTGTATATTATCAAATGCTTTCTCTGCATCTATTGAGATAATCATATGGTTTTTCTTCTGCGGTTTGTTAATGTGGTGTATCACTTTGCTTGATTTATGAATGTTGAACCATCCCTGCATAACAGGGATAAATCCCACTTGATCTGGGTGGATGATCTTTCTGATGTGTTGTTGGATTCTATTGGCTGGAATTTTATTGAGGATTTTTGTGTCTATATTCATCAGGGAAATTGGTCTGTAATTCTCTTTCTCTGCTGCATCTTTTTCAGGTTTAGGAATAAAGGTGATGCTGGCTTCGTAGAAAGAATTTGGGACAATTCCCTCCCTTTCAATTGTTTTGAATAGGTTGAGAAGAATTGGAGTTAGTTCTTCTTTAAATGTCTGGTAGAATTCAGCAGTGAACCCATCTGGTCCTGGGCTTTTCTTTGTTGGGAGGGCCTTTATTACTGATTCAATTTTTGTCTTGGTTATGGGTCTGTATAGATTTTCTGTGTCTTCATGATTCTATTTAGGTAGGTTGTATGTGTCCAAGAATCAATCCATTTCTGCTAGATTTCCCAGTTTGTTGGCATACAACTCTTTGTAATAATTTCTGATGACTCTTTTTATTTCTGTGGTTTCTGTAGTTATGTTCCCTTTTTCATCTCTAATTTTATTGATTTGGGTCTTCTGTCTCCATTTTTTGGTTAGTTGGGCCAATGGTGTGTCAATTTTGTTTATTTTCTTCAAAAAGTCTGCTCTTAGTTTTGAGCTTATCTTTTGTATTTTTTTATTCAATTTTGTTGATTTGTCCTAAATTTTAATTATTTCTTTTCTCCTACTAGTTTTGGGTTTGGTTTGCTGTAGTTTTTCTAGATCCTTAAGATGCATTGATAGCTCATTTAATTATTGATTCCTGTTAAAAATAAGAGTGGGAATAAGAGAGGGAGGAGATGTACAGTTCGGCACACGTTCCCTCGGACTTACCCTTAAGATTAAAACGAAAAACTTGCCATGGGACTCCAAATCCCATTATGTTTTCAGCTATCAATGCCATCTTGCTAGTAACGTGATCAATTTAAGTTCATAACTGATCATAAAGGTAGGATTAAGTGTCAAATGGATCACATGTATAAGACCAAGTGTCTGCTAATAATAATAGATAGAATTAAAAAGCAGAGTATGATCCAACATTGGAAGCGGGCCACACAGTAGACTCATAGAATGGCAAATGCCCTAAACAACACTCTGGCCTCAGAATAAGCCCTTAAGGCATTTGGTCTGGCCAAAAAGTCCATGAGAGCCTTCAGGGATGGAAAGCCAAGACATTGTGGCAAAAAGTGACCTACATGAACGATCTCTGTGAGTGAAATCCTAGTGGAAAGAACAGACCATCAAAGAAGGAGGTGACTTCCTCTAAAGGGAGGAGAGAACTTCCACTTTGATTATGGCCTTGTCTAAATAATGTCAGAGTTTGTGAACTCAAGAGGCTTCCATAGCCTTGACAGCTCTTGACATGAGCTTTGGGTGATCACTGATGTAATAAATAAGAGTGTCAGTTGTTAAATCAACAACAGGAGTCACTGTGCACTTGTTCCCCATGTAGAACTTCTGTCCTTAATGTGTTGTACTATAGAATTAATGGTAAAAACTAGTCTTCAAACAGCACTTTATACTTGTGTGTCAGTGTGGGTGCAAACTGTTGAAATCTTTGCTTAGTATAGAATTGATCTTCTGTATATAAAAATAATGAGAAATGAATCTTAATGAAGAATGGTATAGGAGAGGGAGTGGGAAGTGGGGCGGTTTGGGTGTGGGAGAGGAGGTATGGGAGGAAGAACTGCTACAATCTAAAAGTTGTACCTATGGAATTTATATTTATTAAATAAAAGCTCTCTATAAAAAATACTGGGTACCTCAGCATTGGGTGCACACACATTGGTTATAGTTACATCTTTCAGTTGAATTGTTCCCTTACTCATTAAAAAATGATCTTCTTGGGCTCTTTTAACTGTTTTTATTTCTAAGTCTATTTTGTCTGATACTAAGATAGCTACTTCTGTTCATTTTTTATTTCCAGGTGCATGTAATGCTTTTTTCCATCTTTGCACTTTTATTCTGTGTGTATTTTTTTGTAAGGCGTGTTCCTTATAGGCAACATATAGTAAGGTCTTGCTTTTTATACATTCAATCAGTCTATATCTTATAACTGGAAAATTTAGTTCATTTACTTTCAAGGTTATTATTGATTAGTAATGACTTGGTTCAGCCATTTTCCTTTAAATATTCCTTTTGTTTGTTTTGGATTTCTTTTGTAGTATTACTAGAAGGTTTTTTGCTTTCGAATTCTTTTGTGATGTTGATTATCTTTTTGTTTCTGTATGTAGCACATCCTTATTATTAATTGTATGGCTGGCCAGGTGTTGACAAATTCTTTTAATTTTTGATTGTCTTAGAAGGTCATTGTTTCACTTTTATTCATAAGTGAGAGCTTTGCTGGGTACAGTAGTCTTTTTAAATATTTTTTTTAAGATTTATTTTATTTATTTGAAAGAGTTACAGAGAGGCAGAGAGAGAGGTCTTCCATCCTCTGGTTCACTCCCCAGATGGCTGCAATGGCCAGAGTTGTGCCAATCCGAAGCCAGGAGCCAGGAGCTTCCTCTGGGTCTCCCACGTGGTGCAGGGGCCCAAGGACTTGGGCCATCTTCTACTGCTCTCCCAGGCTATAGCAGAGAGCTGGATGGGAAGAGGAGCATATGGGATGCTGGTGCTTCAGGCCAGGGCTTTAACCTGCTGTGCCTAAGCGCCAGCCTATAGTAGTCTTGATTGACAGGTTTTTTTTTTTTTTTTTTTTTTTTTTTTTTTTTTTTTTTTTTTTTTTTGGCAGTTTAAGAACTTGGATTAGTCAGCGCCAGGGTTTACTAGGCTAATCCTCTGCCTGTGGCGCCTGCACTTCGGGTTCTAGTCCTGGTTGGGGTGCCAGGGTCTGTCCCAGTTGCTCCTCCTCCAGTCCAGCTCTCTGCTGTGACCCAGGAAGGCAGTAGAGGATGGCCCAAGTCCTTGGGCCCTGCACTTTTGGATTGGCGCAGTGCGCTGGCCGGCCTTAGCAGCCAGTTGAGGGGTGAACCAACGGAAGGAAGACCTTTCTCTCTGTCTCTCTCTCTCACTGTCTAACTCTGCCTGTCAAAAACAAAAACAAAAACAAAAACTTGGATTATATATCTTTATTCTCTCCTAGCTTATAAGGTTTCTGATGAGAAATCTGCTATGTAATTGGAGATACTTTAAGGGTAATCTGATGTTTCTCTCTTGCACATTTTATGATCTTTTCTTGAGATTTTTCTTTTGAGTTTCACTGAAATGTGTTGTGGTGACGATCTTTTCTGATCATATCTATTTGGGGTTCTTTGTACTTCCTGTACTTGGATGCCCACATCTTTCTCCAAATTAGTGAAAATTTCAGCTATTGTTTCTTTTTTTTTAAAGGTTTATTTTATTTATTTGAAAGGCAGAGTTATAGAAAAAAAGAGAGAGAGTCTTCCATCTGCTGCTTTACTTCTCAAATGGCCGCAATGTCCAGAGCTGGCCTGATCCAAAGCCAGGTGCAAGGAGCTTCTTCTGAGTCTCTCATGTGAGTGCAGGGGCTCAACAACTTGGGCCATCTTCCACTGTTTTTTTCAGGCACATTAGCAGGATGTGAAGTGGAGCAGCAGAGACTCGAACAGGAGCCAATATGGGATGCCGGCGCTGCAGGCAGTGGCTTTACCTGCTATGCTACGGCGCTGGCCCCTTTAAAAATTTTTTTCTGGCTATTATTTCACTGAGTAAATTTCCTAAGCCATTCTGTTCTTCCATTCCTTCATTCTCTATGTTCTGTAGGCTTTCCATGAAAACTCTCCAACTTCCCCCTGGGAGAACATGGTCCCTCTCCTGTTCTTGTATCTTCCCCATCATCAGGATCAGTGTATCTTTTCCCTAATCAACCCTCCAGGAACTCTCCTCCTGGGCTTTTCACTTGAACCCTACATCAACTCTTCCTCCAGTAGGGTATTCTCAGGGTCATGCTCTACAGAAGAAAGTGGAGTAGTGTTATATAAATACTGTATCATAAAATATTTCAAGCATCTAGAATATTATACAGAAACATATTTTAAAACCTATTCATCCCTAAGTGAGGTCTGATTGTTTTTGCCATATTTACCTTGGTTTTATTTTTCTGCAATTTAAATAATCTAGAGTTAAAACTACATGTGAGGGGCTGGTGCTGTGGTGTACTGGGTAAAACTGCCGCCTGCAGTGCTGGCATCCCATATGGCCTCCGGTTCAAGTCCCAGATGCTGCACTTCTGATCCAGCTCTCTGCTATGGCCTGCAAAAGCAGTAGCAGGTGGCCCAAGTCCTTGGGCCTCTGTATCTGTGTGGGAGACCCAGAAGAAGCTCCAGGCTCCTGGATTCAGATTGACACAGCTCTGGCCATTGTGGCCTTCTGGGGAGTGAACCACCAGGTGGAAGATTTCTCTCTCTCTCTCTCTCTCTCTCTCTCTCTCTCTCTCTGCCTCTGCCACTGCCTCTCTGTAACTCTGGCTTTCAAATGAATAAATAAATCTTTTTTTTCTTCCTTTCCTTTTTTTTTTTTGACAGGCAGATTTAGACAGTGAGAGAGAGTGAGAGACAGAAAGGTCTTCCTTTCCGTTGGTTCACCCCCTCAAATGGCTGCTACAGCCAGCGCACTGCGCCGATCCGAAGCTAGGAGCCAGGTGCTTCCTCCTGGTCTCCCATGCGGGTGCAGGGCCCAAGCACTTGGGCCATCCTCCACTGCCTTCCTGGTCCACAGCAGAGAGCTGGACTGGAAGAGGAGCAACCGGGACAGAACCGGCGCCCCAACTGGGACTAGAACCCAGGGTGCTGGCACCGCAGGCGGAGGATTAGCCAAGTGAGCTGTGGTGCCAGCCATAAATAAATCTTTTTTTAAAAAAATTACATGAGTTTGTCTCACTTATCCAATTTCCCACCTTTATACTGTTAACCAATTATCATTACTGTCCATAAATTTTATAGAATGTAGTTTTTTATTTCTAAAGTTTCTATAAATGCCATCTTTTATGAGTGTACTTCAAAAAGTTCATAGAAACATGTAATTTAAAGATAACATGCATTTCCATGAATTTTTTAAGACTCCTCATAAATCATTTTGCTACTTGCCTTTATATATTTGTTTATTTATTTATTAAAGATTTATTTATTTACTTGAAAGTCAGAGTAATACAGAGAGAAGGAGAGACAGAGAGAGAGAGAGAAAAAGGTCTTCCATCTGCTGGTTCACTCCCCAGATGGCTGCAATGGCCAGAGCTGTGCCGATCTGAAGCCAGGAGCCAGGAGCTTCTTCTGGGTCTCCCATGTGGGTGCAGGGGGCCAAGGACTTGGGCCATCTTCCACTGCTTTCCCAGGTGATAGCAGAGAGCTGGATCAGAAGTGGAGTGGCCGGTTCTCGAACCAGCGCCCGTAGGCGATGCCAGCCCTGAAAGTGGCAGCTTTACCCACTATGCCTTAGGGCTGGCCCCTACTACTTGCTTTTAAAATGTAACATGTTGAGATTTACCCATGTTGATACTTGTAGTTCATTCCTCTTAGCTGCCATTATGTATATGACATTATATTATCATTTATAATATATATTTGACCTATTATGTGAATCTCTAGAGGAATTTAAATGTTTTTTAGAAGCTTATTCTGTTTTCCCTCCTTCTTAGTACATTTTTTGTTTGTTTTTGACAGGCAGAGTGGACAGTGAGAGAGAGACAGAGAGTAAGGTCTTCCTTTTGCCATTGGTTCACCCTCCAATGGCCGCCGCGGCCGGCATGCTGCGGCTGGCGCACCGTGCTGATCCGATGGCAGGAGCCAGGTGCTTCACCAGGTCTCCCACGGGGTGCAGGGCCCAAGGACTTTGGGCCATCCTCCACTGCACTCCCGGGCCACAGCAGAGAGCTGGTCTGGAAGAGGGGCAACCGGGACAGAATCTGGTGTACTGGCGCCGCAAGGTGGAGGATTAGCCTATTGAGCTGCGACTCCGGCCAGTACATTTTTAACCATAAAAATGCTCCCAGATTACAGAGCAGCACAGCCAGAAGGCTGTTTAATTATTGAAAGATGCTTGAATACATATGTTCAGGGAATATTTATAAAATGTCCTCCAGTTTGTCAAATCACACATTCAGTACTGGGATACAGAGGTAGATAAGACAAGACTCTGGTATAAACTGGAAGAATGATGCACAAATGAGCAGCGTGGCTGGAGCTGTATGATGTTTAAAATATGCAAGGTGCATTGGGATCACAGTAGAGGGATGGAGGAGATAAAAGTAGGAAGGTAATGATTGGAGAAACCTTCAGAGAGGAACTTTTGATATCTGAACTGCTTTGAAGAAATGAATTTCCTGGGAGCCAAGTCTGGCAAAGACTGCCTTTATAAAGGGATTAGGTTATGTAACCCAAGGCAGAGAGTTTTGAGAGGGCATGGTGTGATCAGCAGACTGCACATAGAGTGGTGAGCAAAGTACCTGAGGAGGACATTCACCTATCAGAATTTCTGTTTCCTCAGAATTGAATGGATAAACAGTGCCCACTACTCACACCACTTGTCATGGATTTTTAGAACCACTGAGAAGGAAAGGCATATGTGCAGACCTTTTTCATTTAGATGACTTTCTTTCTTTTATAAATATGCAAATCATTTTATTTTATAATTTAATAATTTTAATATTTTGCTATGTTCATTGCATGTGTAGATATTATATATACACATGCATGCTATTTTTTGAAAGCAGGAATATTAATATCACAAAATATGACTTTTTTGACAGTGATCATAAAATGATGAAAAGTATCCTTCAAGTACATTATATAATTCATTGAAGATAATATTCATAAATATATGCCAAATAATGTGACATCCATACTGTTTTTATATACTCTCCATCCATTTTGTTGCAAATATCAGGATTTCATTCTTTTTTTAAATTTTATTTAATGAATATAAATTTCCAGTGTACAGCTTATAGATTACAATGGCTTCCCTCTCCCATAACTTCCCTCCCACCCGCAACCCTCCCCTCTCCCGCTCCCTCTCCCCTTCCATTTGCATCAACATTCATTTTCAATTCTCTTTATATACAGAAGATCAATTTAGTATAAAGATTTCAACAGTTTGCACCCACATAGAAACACAAAGTGAAACATACTGTTGGAGTATTAGTTATAGCATTAAATCACAATGTATAGCACATTAAGGACAGAGATCCCACATGAGGAGCAAGTGCACAGTGGCTCCTGTTGTTGAGCCAACAAATTGACACTCTAGTTTATGGCGCCAGTAACCATCCTAGGCTGTCGTCATGAGTTGCCAAGGCTATGGAAGCCTTCCAAGTTTGCAGACTCTGATCATATTTAGACAAGGTCATAAAAGACAGAGTGAGGATAGTAACTAATGATCCTAAGAGTGGCATTTACCAGGTTTGAACAATTATGCAGCATTAAGTGGGGAAGAGGACCATCAGTACACACAGGTTGGGAGTAGAGCCATTGGTGGTAGAGGTTATGATTACGAAGGAATGAGGCCCAAGTACGCTAGACAGGGTCTAGAACAAAGGACAGAGTCATTATTAGAGGAGCTAAGAAAGGTGCTGTCTAAGCTACAGTTAAGTTTTCTGACTGAGAGGCAAATAGAACCTGACAGAAGGGGCTTGATAATAATCTGGTGGGCTTTAGGCCCAGACCTATCTATCTCTTCACATGGGGTATATCCTAAGGGAGGTGTGAACCTCCTAGGGGAAGGCACTCCGTTGACTTTCATTACTTGGCTGGCCTGGGAGGAGAGCTGGCCAGGTAAAGGCAGGTGGCATCTCTAACAAGAAATTTACAGTTCTGCCTGCAATGTTGCTGACCCCACTTGACCATACCCTCAGCTGCAGTGATCACTTTGGAAGTTGGGCTGAGTGAAGGGCTTTTCAGCTTAGAGCCAATAAGATCTGTGGCTCTGACCTGGGCATCCTTCGACTCCAGGGCAGATCCATTTCCAGTGATCCAACTCTTGGCAGAGCTGCCAGGGCTCTTCACAAGCTGACTTCTGCTGAAGCCCAGGCTTACCACATTGAAAGGAACTGCAGTGGACTGGCCTGTTGGGTCTCCTTGAGGGCAGATCACTGTACAGATCAGCCATTAATAGGCCTGCCACCCATTGCTTCTGATGCCGAGCTTTCTTTTCCTCCTGGTTTGTGTTAAAGCAGACCAGAGGATGCAAGTCAAGGGAGTGCCCATGTCCCATCTCTAATCTTCGGTGACCTGAACTACAAGTCTCTAGTCACAGGCATGTTCTGTAGTAGTTTTTCTAAGGTAGACAATGCCCATGAGGAAAATTATATTCTCACTTTAAAACTTTCTTTCCCCGCTCTCATTCTTTTTTAATGGTTAATATTCTGTTGTGTATATATACCACATTTTCTTTATCCAGTCATCAGTTGTTGTATATATAGATTGATTTAATGTCATAGCTATTG